>NC_073305.1:45489725-46864725 GCF_027595985.1 Sorex araneus | reverse complement strand
TCCCCAGCCGTCACTGCTCTCACACTCGATGCATTATGTAAATTGTCTCCGTTGCTAAGTGGTGGAGGAGCTCAGGGAGAACCGAGGTCTGGAGTCTGGGGGGAGGGGCGGGGGGAGCCTAGCCCTGAAAACTCACTGTTCTGTATCGAGGAGGGTCTGGCAGTCGCCCAGCCCCGCCAGGACCCCTGAGGTTTGCACACGCTCCGCCTCAGACCACAGCTTTGTGACAGCAGCAGCATAGCCCCAGCAGATGAGGGCAGGGGGTGGGGTGGGGGCTCCCAACACAGCGACCCTCTCATTGCACAGGGCTGCCCAGGGGTGGGGGGGTTGGGGGCTTTTGCCTCCCACCTCAGACTCAAACGGGGGTAGGACACTGCTGACCCAGAAGGCGAGTTTCTCCCACCTGCCTTAGTGATGCCCTGCAGAGCCTCCTTACACACTGTGGCAGAGCTGGGAAAGGACGTGTCCATCCTGTGGGGTGGAGGGACCTGCAGTCTGTCCTCGGGAGGCTTGGGCGTCCCTTCTGCAGGGAGCACATGGTGAACTCGGGCTGTGGGAGGGTGAGTTTGGGAACAGCCCCGAGCCCCGGGTCAGCGGCACAGTCTTCGTTTGGGAATCTGGGATCTCCACGAGCATGTTGGGGCATGAAGGGGCCTAGGCCTGGGCAGGGCCTGGGCGGAGAGGGACCTCTCCTGGGTTACCCCCGGCTTTCCCTCTTCCCTTATGAGACATGAGAGCCCCCAGAAGGCCCAGCCCAGTGGGGGAGGGTGGCCCCACTCTCAGGAGCCCTGGCCTCTCCCATACCAAATTCGCCTCTCACCGGCACTCCCTCTGTGTGCAGCTCAGGGGCACGGGGCAGACCCATCCGGCCCCCTGGACGACAGCCCTGTCCAGTGCAAGGAGCCCCGAGGGTTGAGCAGTCATGGGTCTGTGTTTCCTGGAACTGACCCTGGGATTTTTGGATTCCAGGGAGGGTGTTCGTGAGCAAAGCCATTTGCAGCCCACCTGGTCTTCTCTGCCTGTGGAGAGGGAGCCTGGAAAGCCCCACCCCGCACAGGCTGAAGCAGGGGGGATTGCAGAGTCAGGAGGATGCCAGCGCCCGCCTGGGCATGGGGGAGGGGGAAGCCTCGGAGTTTCTTCCTCCCCACTGTCCCCACAGCCCCAGGGCGTGGGACATTATCTCTCAGACACGTGTGGACTACTGTCCCCCAATCTGATTTATGATTAATCCCAAATTTGGGTAAATTCAGGAGTAGGAACACAGGGCCACCCAGATCAGCGGCCACCAATCCCAGTGGGATGTTTGGGTCCGTGGCGTGTGGTCTGTGTTCTCGGCTGAGCAGGGTCTTGGGAGAAGTCACCGACTGTCTTCATCTGCCCCGAGGGTGGGCAGAGATGGCAGTGATATCCGCGGTGTCCCTGGGGGGACCCCACCTGGACGTCAGAAACTGGGGTCCCCATCCCTAACCCTGCCTCTACATTGCTCTCGCTCTGTGCCTCTCGCCGTCTTTGCTTTCTCTTACATTTCTAGATGGGTTTTTTAAGTTAGGGGTTTTAAATCAGCATCTCGCAGGCGCATGGTGTAAAGTCATCGTTCTACCAGGCGTGTTGTGTTGAGCTCATTTCCAGCTCCCCAGAGGCTGTCCCCTCCCGTCTCCGAGCTCCATATCTCTAAGTGACATACTTAAGGCTGCTCCGTGATTGTCGCTGGTAGCAACTCTGCACACAGAAGGGTTGGGGGAGGAGAACTCAGCACCTCCCCACCCCTCCCTCTCTAGTCCTACCCCAGCCCTGCCTGTGTGATGACATGGTGAGTGAGACTCGGGGTTGTCATTGTCCCCATCAAGCAAATGTTATACTGAACCGGAACCCATTAGACACATATTGGGGTACAAGCAGCATACTGCTTTTCTGTTCATTATACTACAACTGTCTGGTCCATTTGCTTAGTTTTCTAGGAACCCCTCACTATTCTCAGCCCTGCTTTCCACACAAGTGCATCAGGGGCTCGTCCCCTTCACCCCCAGAGGAGTCTTGTTCCTGTTGCAGCCACACGCCTGCCATTCCCCTCGGCTCTCTTTCAGGATGCTGTCCCTGTCCCTGGACTCCACGGCCTCCTCGGGCCCTGGTGTTCTCCCTCATGTAGCTGGAGAACATTTTCTTTTTGCTTTTTTTTTTCCTTTGCTTTTTGGGCCACACTCAGTGAAGCTCAGGGCTTATTCCTAGTTCTGCACTCAGGAATTACTCCTGGCAGTGCTTGGGGGACCATATGGGATGCCAAGGATCGAACCTGGGTGGGCTGTGTGCAAGGCAAACACCCTACCCGCTGTACTATCTCTCCGGCCCCTGGAGAACATTTTCAATTATCTTCTGAGCAAGGGTGCACAGGAGCTGGATTTGGGGATAGGAGGAAATAGTGGAACTGTTGGCTTCCAAATTGCCATGGCAGAACTCCACTGCCGCAGCCCTGAGTTGAGGAGATGTTTCTTGCATTCTTAGCCCTGGTCCATTGCACAGGACCAGATTTTTCTCTCTAGACGCATGTCCATTCCCCCGTGTCCCACGCTGAGAAATCCCTCACCTGGAGACTTTAGTGAGGTTTGTTTTCTCTGCTTAACTCTTAGTAGATACTTGTAAACCTTCAGCTCTTGAACGTTTTCTTTGAATCATTTTTGATTATTTTCTTCTTTCTATCTTCTGTTAGGCTGGGGGCGGCGGTGAGGAACTGCTTACCCAAAAGTGCTCAGGGGCTATTCCTGGTTCTGTGATCAGGAATGATCTCTGGTGGGACTTGGGGAGCATATGGAATGCCTGGAATTTAAACTAGGGGGTCAGCTTCATGCAAGACAAGCTCCTTCCTACAATCTTTAACTTAGATCTTTTTCTCTTTTCTCTTTTATCTCTAATTTTCTAACTCTCTCTCTCTCTCTCTCTCTCTCTCTCTCTCTCTCTCTCTCTCTCTCTCTCTCTCTCTCTCTCTTTTGTGCTTTTTGGGCCATAACTGGCAATGCACAAGGGTCACTCCTTGGCTCTGCACTTAGGAATTACCCCTGGTGGTGCTCAGGGGACCATATGGGATGCTGGGAATCGAACCTGGGTCTGCCGCATGCAAGGCAAACGCCTTACCTGCTGTGCTATCACTCCAGCCCCTCTAAGTCTCCATTAGATTTTGTTTTCAGTTTTGGGGTCCCACCCGCTGGTGCCCAGGGGCTATTCCTGAATTGGTACTCAGAGGTTACCCTTGATGATGCTCAGAGGAGCATGCAGTGCCAGCAATTAAACTTGGGGCCCCACCAAGCAAAGTCTGCCTTCAGTGCTTTCAGGCATATCCCTTTTGTTCTCTGTATTTGGGGCGGGGGGCACCCAAGTGATGCTCAGGGGGTTCTGTGGCATTAGGGATCAAATCAGAGTCAGCAGCATGCAAGGCAAGTGTTTTTACCCCTGTCCTATCTCTTCCCCTCCCCCACTTTTTAAAATAGGGGCCACACCTAGAGGTGCTGGCTGGGGGGTCCCACTCTTATCCGTGGTATGGGCCCAGCAGATCAGAATTCAGCTGTCGATGCTCAGAGGCCTCCAGGGCCACCTGTTTCAGAGTTGGGTTGGTCAGAGGTGCTGGCACCCAGGGCTTCCTGTGTCAGACGTGTGTTCTGCCACCTGAGCTGCAGGCCCTCCCCCTCCGTATCTGTGTCAGGAGGTTTCAGGATTTTTATCTTCCAGCCTTTCTATCAAGTTTTTCATTTTGCTACCATATTTTTAATTTCCAGGATCTCTTTTTGGTCCTTTTATAAAAATAACATCTTGTTCTTGTTTCAATATTGTTATGATGTCTTTTAGCGCTCTGATAGTATTATAGCTTTTTTTTATAAAAGAAAAAAACCTTTTTTATTTTGAATAATTTTAGACTTAGAGAGATTTTAATAATAGTACAGAAATTCCCTAACCTCCCCCCAGTTTTCTCTACAGTTATCATCGTGGGACTGAGAATATAGCTCAAGCGGTAAAGCACATGCTCTGTATGTGCTAGGCTGTGTACCCCCACTCCCACCCTGCTCGGCTGGGTGTGGCCCTGGCGCGGCACTGTGTGTGTGTCTCCTATTAAAAATAAAGTTATAGGGGGCTGGAGGAATAGCACAGCGGGTAGGGCGTTTGCCTTGCACGTGGCCGACCCGGGTTCGAATCCCAGCATCCCATATGGTCCCCTGAGCACCGCCAGGGGTGATTCCTGAGTGCAGAGCCAGGAGTAGCCCCTGTGCATCGCTGGGTGTGACCCAAAAAGCAAAAAAAAATAATAATAAAGTTATAAAGGGCTGGAGCTATAGTACAAAAGATAGGGTGCTTGCCTTGCACGTGGACGATCTAGGTTCGATCCCCAGAACCCCATATGGTCCCCCAAGCCTACCAAGCGTGATCCCCAAGCACAGAGCCAGGAGTAAGCACTGAGCACAGCCAGGTATAGCCTCCAAACCAAAAAAAAATAATAATACAAAGTTAAGTTATTATCTTGCAGAGCCATAGAGCAAATATCAAAACTAAGAAATCAACATGGGTACATAACTGGTAACCTAAGTGAAGACTGCATTTGGGTGCTTCAGTTTTCATACTGACGGCCTTTCCCTATGCTCAGGTACAGTCCAGGATACCCCATTGTATTTTGTTAGCAAGTTTTCTTAGTCTCCTGGGTGGGATCTGTGATGGTTTCCTGTATTTTTCCTTGTTCTTCATGACCTTAATATCTTCTGTGGGTGCCAGAGACCAAACCGACGATCCTGCATGTTAGAGTCACATGTTCCATGGCTGATCCACACCACTGGCTCAGACTTAATGGTCATGTGAAGTGGTGGCCAGTGATATTGCTTAAAGGCTGGCACCAGGGGCTGGAGCAGTTGTATAACAGGATGCTTGCCTTGCTCACACCTGACGTGGGTTCAATTCCTAGCACCACATATGGTCCCCTGGGCACAGAACCAGGATAAGCGCCGAACACAGCTGGGTGTGGCCCAAAACCAAAACAATAACAACAACAACAAACCAGCACTCACTTGGTGCCTCACACTTGGATGTGGCTCCAGTAACACAAATTGCAGCACCGGTATCAGTGTGCTCATCTTCATTCGGGTTGTTTTTTGGGGGGATTGCTTGATGTTTTCCTGGGACAGTTGAGAGTAACTATTTTTAAGGAAGATATAGAAGTGATGTTTCCTCAGGGCCTCACGTCAGGGGCATAGGATGCCAGAGTCTTATTATCGGTGATGTTCACCTTGATCGTTCAGTTAAGGTGCTGTCTGCTCAGTTCCTCCACTGTAAAGCAGCTTATTTTCCCCTTTGTTGCAGATACATTTTGGGAGATATTTTGAGACTATGCAAATGTTCTGCTTCTCCTCAAGCTTTGCCCATTAAATTTAGCATCTATTGGTGGATCTTGCCTACTGCAATTAGTACTATAGTGTACTAATGGTGCCTTTCTATACCGCTCCTTCCTTCTATGTCTATTAATTGAAATTCTCTTGGAATGAAAAAACTATCCCTTCTTTGTCTATTGGATTATTTATTGCTATAAGTTTAGAATCATGGGTTCCTGTTGTATTCTATGGGTCACTTTTCAATGTTACAGGCCTTGTTTTGGTGCCCACCTTTGGCCATTGGGAGGTCTCTCATGTTGGATCCTTTTGATATGCGCCGTCCTCCTCTGAGCACTGCCCACAAAATACCCCCAGCGTATTTGATATTTTCCCTGGAGTCAGACACTTTCCCAAGGAGTTTTGATTCTGTTCATTGGATAGTGATGATTGGAACTCAAGAGCTGGAAGATGAGAGGCCAGAAAGAAAGTCCAAAGGGCTGGAGTACATACTTTGCATCTGGGACGCCCACATTTGATGCCTGGCAGCACGTGGACCCCTGACTGAGCACTAAGTTAGGAGTTGCTCCCAAGCACTTCTGGGTATGCTCCCCCAGGAAAGCTGGGGGCTGCATATGATTTTATTTTTGCATGGGCGCTCACTGTTGGCCAAACTTGGGGACCAGATGTGGTGCTGAGAATTAAACCCGGGTCAACTACAAGCAAGGCAAATGCCCTACCTACTGTGCCATCTCTCTGGCCCACTGAGTGTGCTCATTCCTACTGGGGAGTGTTGCTTTCAGCCTCTCTCACTAGAGAACCAGCAAATCCACGTCCAGCTGCTAATCCGTTAGTCTTCCCCTGAAGATAGATTCAGAACTGCGAGTGCACACAGAAACCTCTGGCTCTGGCACACCAGGGCTTTCCCATCCTCCTCTTCTCTCCTTCTAAGAGGGAGAAACCCAGCTCTCACTACCCACATCCTTTGGCGTATCCCTTTGGTCCTGGTTATACACAGTGGATAGCCATTTCCACACTCTTTTTTCCACGTTTGACCAGTTTCCTTCCCGCTTTGAGTATCTGTTTTGCTGTCTGACTCCTGTGCCATGCCTCCCCACCCACTCCATCCAGGCTTTGAGGCTCCACACCATCCCCTCATATCTAAGCAAATGGAGAAGATTGAGTGCCAGGTGCTGAGGACGAAAACTAACAGCCCTCTGGACTTCAAAGTCAGCTGAGCATAGACATGGGGATTTGGGTGTGCCGGGGGACCTTAGGGTTCATCATGGGTGATGTGGCCAGGGCCGGGGGTGGGGCAATAGGGATACATAAGTTACCCTCCTGGGCTGCAGCTTCTCCAGAGAAGAGTCGTCATTTTTCATTTGGGGCTCAGCTCTGGTTTTTCCCAGCAGCAGCGAGCACTCCATAACCTCTATTGTTGACTCAGTTGCCCACCATCCTCTGCTTCCAGCCCTCCACACAATGGGGTCCTGGTGCCTCCTCCATGTTTTGGTTTTTTGGGTTTTTTTGGTTTTTGTTGTTGTTTGTTTTTTGGCGATGCTCAGAGATTACTCCTGTCTCTGCGCTCAGGAATTACTCCTGACAGTGCTCCGGGGACCATCGGAATGCCTCCAGGGATTGAACCCAGGTCAGTGGTGTGCAAGACAAGCACCCAATCCTCTGTACTACGGCTCTGGCCCTGGCCTTCATGTTTATTTGTTTGTTTGTTTTTAGTCCCTTGGGGTTTTGCCTTCTGAATAGCCCTTTGCTGTTGTGTCAGGGAGTTTTGATAAAGAGTGAAAGTTCAATCCACCAGGCATCATTGCTTCACGCCTTTGTAGCAGCTGAGCCCTATTTGTTTAAGTGAAATCCATGTGGTGAATGAAAGAGCAGGAGCGTCTGCTGAGGGAGGAGGCGCGCCTGAGCTGGCATGCTGGCCTTCCTCTTACTGTGCTCAGGGCCTCCTGGGCCCTGCCTGGAAGCTGGTAGCGGGCAACATGTCAGCCCAGGTCTGGGCTGGGGCTTGGCAGCAGAGAGCCTCTGAGAACAGCTGAGGGGGTTAGAGAGGTGGGCCTCACTGTTTGTTTTTTGGTTTTTTGTTTGCTTTTTGAGTCACAACTGGCAATGCACAGGGGTTACTCCTGGCTCTGCACTCAGGAATTACTCCTCTCAGCGCTGGGGGACCATATGGGATGCTGGGAATCGAACCCTGGTTGGCCGCGTGCAAGGCAAACGCCCTACCCGCTGTGCTATCGCTCCAGCCCTAAGGTGGGCCTCTCTGGAAGTAGGCCCGAAGGCTTTTTTGAAAACAAACATTCAGACTCAAATGGCATGGGGGCTTTTTCCAGGCAGTTGCTGATTATGAGGAAGACACTTGGTGGGAAAGGAGGTTTCAGTTCCAGCTTCCTGGGTGGCACTTCCAGCGACTGGGCGAGCTGGACCACCTCCCAGAGCCCAGTGTACTGTCTCCTGTTCTGGTCTCCTTCTGGAGGGTGGGGGAGGGAACAGAGGCACTTCCATCCGCAGGGATGTACAGTTCTTGGCCGACCAGGGCTCTGGATGCGCCTCCTCTGACCTCTGGGTGACCTGAGGCACGTGACCTGCCCCTCCCTGCTTTGGAGTCATCTCTTGTGAAACCAGGTGGGGGACAAGGACACTGTCCATGCTCCTAGACTGAAGCAGGCAGGTGCGGAGGAAGGCAGGTAGGAAAAGGTTGGGTGACAGGCCCTAGTGGGGAGGGGAACCCTGAAAGGGCAGTGGGCCAGAGATGCCTTCCTGGGGGCTTGCCTCCGTCTCAGATCATCTTGGCCAATCTCAAAATCAAGGCCAAGAGATGGACGAGGTAAACCCTCCACCACACAGACAGCTGGTAGGAGAAGTGGGGCCCGAACACAGGACTCCGGTCCCAGGTCAGGCCAGCAGGTGAAAATGGAGACACCCCAGTGCTGTCCCAGCTATCAGCAGACTGACCCCTCGGCCCTGCCTATGCCCTATAAGTGCACGCCTCGCCCAGCCCTCGCCCAGCCCACCTCCGTCCACTCCTTCTGCCCTGAGCTGCTTTGACGTCTCAGGATCCAACCAGAAAGACTCAGCATGAATAGGAAGTCAGCCGCCGCCTCCTTGGCAGATGAGACCCCCTCCGGTCAGCACACGGCCCAGCTCGGGACCAGAGCCTAGACGGGTCATGCCACCTCTCTTCCTCAATTTCCTCATCTGTAGAGCAGGATCACGTGCCCTGCCTTTCTCCCTGCCTTTCTCCTGGGGGACTGGGGTGGGGGGAGGGAGGTTGTCACCAGGTTTAAAGGACACGTATCCTGCATGTGAAGTGTCCAAAGCTGCAAAACAAGGGAGTCCTGGGCAATGGGCCAGAGATGCCTTCCTGGGGGCTTGCAGGACGCTGGCCAGGGTGAGGCAGAAGTTGATGATGCCTGGAGCTGGGGCGAGACCCGGATGGATGGGGCAGAGCATGGCGAGGACCGCGGGGGGAGCAGGGAGCGTGCGGGCCCCAGTGTCTGTTTTGCTGATTGCTCCTTTTGCTTTCAAGGAGATTAAACTATTTTTAGTCTGCGCCACTGCTGGTGAGACGCCGGAGGAAGCCTTTCCATCGCTGAGATTTTCTGGAAGCTGCCAAGTGTGGTCTTCAATTCGATTCTGGGAGGCTCCTCATGCAGGGAGGGGATGTCACATCTGGGGGCTGTGGGGACAGGCTGGCGTGTCGCTGCCCCCTGAGGTCCTGGCTTGCGCTTGCCTCTGGAGCCAGGCGGCCCTGGGCCTCGGAGAGCAGTAATCTGATGCGCCTGATGTTTGTAACTCTGTGTTTAAAAAAAGTAATTTATTTTCTAATTATTCCTTGTCTTGCATAACCGTGCATCGCCAAAGTGTCGCTATTTAAAATATTTATCTCTCTACGCCGCAGGAGCAGCTCTGGAGCGTGGAGGGGGAAGAAATAAAAGTCCGCGAGCTGGTCGCAGGCATATTACTTTGACTCGTCCTGGCAGCTCTGACGTCTCCCTGTAAATACATTTATTTTTCATTAGGATGTTTCTGAGCTTGTGGCCCCCGGAGAGCCCAAGTGATTATGCCGCTCATCTGTGAGAGATGAGGAGCCGTGCGGGCGCCCTCCGCTCCTCCTCCCTCAAGCCTGTGCATCCTGGGTGGGGGGGCGCAGTGCGTGGGGCCTGGGGTCGGTCTCAGGGTTTCACTTCTAGGCCGCAGGTTGCTGGAGAGGCCCCATTGGAGGGGACATTGGATGGGGAAACCAAGGCCCAGAGAATCTGCTGTGGAGTGGAACGGGCCTCTTGCAATGTGGGCGGCACCTGTTCCATCTGGGGGTTCAGGGCCACCACTCAGCAGTCTCAGGGTGGAGGTCAGGGGACTCCTGAGTGACTTCAAGGGGTCCTCACAACCTGCAGCTCAGGCTGGGTTTCCGCAGTTCCACTCTTCCCTTGTCCCCCCTTCCTGACAGCTGTGGTTCTAGCCCTGCCTCAGGGGCTGGGGCGGGGGGGGGGGGGGGGGAAGGGGGAAAAGGGCGGGGGGGCGGGGCTGGCACAGCACCTATCCTCCAGCCCCTCGCCCAGAGGAGCAGGCACCAGATCTGGCTCCTCCCTCACTAACAGGCTCTTTTCCAATCAAAAAATCTTTTTTCTTCCTTTTTTTTTTTTTTTTAGCTCACTGAGCCTGAGTTTTATGCTGAATTTTAAAATACCTTATTTTTTCCAGTCTCTAAACTACTAATCTCCCGGGCTGTGGGATTCTGGGACAAAGGCGAGGCCTCGAAGTGGAAATCTGTAAAATTAGCTTCAGCAGTATTAGTGTTTGCAGTTGGAGATTGAAAAATTGCTTTCCCAGGGTCTGATTGGAGGCTCCGCTCTCCTCGGGGGAAGAGGCAGAAACTGGGCACAGAGACACCAGGGAGGGCAGGCGGGGTGCAGGGGGAGGGGCTGGGCCACTGAAGCCCCAGGGCCGGAGTAGGGTTCAGTAAAGCTCGTCTGGTGCCTCTTCCCCATCACTCGGCAAGACTCTGTCTCTGCCAGGGTCCCCTCAGCAGGCGCTAAGTAAATGCCTGGAGTCCAGCTGGGCTCCTCCTGAGGCCTTCTGGACTCAGTTCCCCTGGCCCCCACCCCAAGAATAAGATAGGGGGAGGGGAGAGAAGTTTCTGGAACCTGACTGAAGGGCTAGCTGGTGCCTGTGGGTGCGCCCATCAGGTCTCTTGTGTGCTTGATTGCCTCTGATTGGCTGCAGCTGAATTCAGCAAAAGCTATTATTTGCCCTTGATGAGCCAATCAGATGGCCTCATTGGCCATTCAGAGCAGGCACCAGAACCCCGGGGGAAGATGGGACACTGCCAGGCAAGGGCCGGCAAAACAGATGTAGGACCGGAGCCTGGTCTGCGGCCACACTAACCTTCACCCGCCTCAAACCCCTTCCCTGAAGGATCTCCCGGACCAAGGCTCGGTGCCTCTGCTCCCGGGCCTGCCCCCCCTGGAGCTCCTTCCCTGGCAACTCTGCCTGCCCCCAGCCCTCTTGACCTTCTGTCTGGAGCCTGTTTCCAGGGAAGCTGTCACCCCCCACTCTCAGACCTGTTGTCACTGCACAGTCTTCCCCTGAGGGGGTGAGGCCTGGGCCTTGGCGGGAGGGCGGGGGTTGGAGGCGGGAGGCAGTCACCAAGACAAGGCTGCTTGGGCCTCAGAGGCTAGCAGGGTTTGACACTGGTGGGGGTGGACAGAGCCTCTCGTGGCTCTGCCTCCTGAAACTAAACTCATGAGAGGTGCACACAGGTGTCCTGCAGGGGAGGCTGTAACCTGAGGCACCCCTCTTGGTGCGGGGATGCATGCAGCAGGGCAGAGAGGGGAAAACCCAGCAGCCTTTGACTGGTGGGCTCAGCAGCCTTGGGGGTGGCTCTTTAGAGAAGTCCTGATTGGGGCGGGGAGGGAGCACCAAGGCCCAGAGCCCACCCTTAGCATGTGGAAGGCCTGGCCTTGAGCCCCAGCACCGTGGGGTCCCCAAGCACCTTCATACGTAATCCCTGAGCAACTGCTGGGTGCGGCCCCCAAACAAACACAAGGAAGAGGTTCTACACTGAGGCCAGGGCTCCTGGTCTGTCTCCTGCTCTCCCCTTGGCTTAATGTAGGCTGCTGCTCGGAAGAGACTTGGAGTGAGGTGGCTTCCTTGGCTTAGGAGAGAGTCCTAGACAGAACAGGGATTCTGTTCTATCTCTTGGATACAGCACTGGCCTTGCATGCAGCAGGTCCATGGTGGATCCCCAACACCATATATATTTCCCCAGGCACCGCCAGGAGTGATATCCAAGTGCAGCGCCAGGGGTAAGCCCTGAGTAGCACGGGTCATGGCCCCAAAACTAAAACAAAGCAAAACAGAAAGAACCTGTCAGGAACTTGGGGAACGGGAGCTGATTCTACAGGAATTTCGGTATCCCACACAGCAGCCCACCTCTTGAGTCATAAAGACCAATTTATTCCATAGAGTTCAGTTGTCTCCTTGTGGCACTCGGTTGCTTTAAATTCTGGTAGGTCCCTTGCCTGGGAAACTTTCGAGTAGGAAACCAACATTGCCCAAGTGGGAGGCTGGGAGTGATGGTAATGGGATTGCTACAACCTCTCTCTGGTCACTGAACCAGTGTGTTCCTCCCAGAGAGACTCAGAACTTGCAATGGGCCTAGGCTTATAGTAGCACTGTGCCTTAGGGGCAATGCCTCATTCTCGCTGGATGGCAGCTCCCTCCTAATGGTGACCTTGTTGTGCTTTATTTAAAAAGAAAGTCCACTCAAGAGGATTGAAAATGTGTGCCCATACAGAAGCCCTTACACTAATACTGTTTTTAGCAACAGTATTTGTAATATTCTGTTGTTGTTGTTGTTTAGGTTTTTATTTGGGGGGACACACCCAAAAAGTGGTGCCCAGGACTCTGTGTTTAGGGGCCACTCCTGGTGGCGCTCAGAGGACCATATATGGTGCCCAGGATTCAAATTGGGATTAGCCACATGCAAGGCAAGTGCCTTACCACCCGTGGCACTACCTTTCCAGTGCCTCATAATACTTTTCAAAGTGAAAACAACACAATTGTCCACCAAGTTTATATGATGCAATATTCTTCATTAATAAAACAGAAGAAATGTGCTATGAATGCAGGTGAACCTTGAAAGCCTTGTGCCAAGTGAAAGAAGCCTAATCACAAGAGGGCATATATTGTATGATTCCATTTATATGGAATGTTTGGAATAAACAAATTCCACAGAACACAGAGTAGATTAGAGATTTCCAGGGACTCAAGGGAGCCAGAGTTTCTTCTGGAGGTGACAGAAATGTTCTAAAATTAAAGAGTTAATGGTAGCCCAACTTTGTACATAGATAAACAGGCACTGAACTGTACGTGCTACAAAGGTGAATTTGAAGATACGGAAATTGTATCTCCATAAAGCTTTATTAAAGGGGGGAACTCATTCCAACACTGGCAGGCTGGGAGTTTAGAGTGGTGCAATAAGTGGTAGGACAGAAACACTTTCTTTTTTATAAAATGGGGTGCTCCTACCAGTGAGTTAAACCCTTAAGTCTAGGCTAGCCAGTGCCCTGTGAAGAGGAAAAGCTGTCATCAAACGAGATGGCAGAGATGCTGAGCCTCATTGATATAAATCAACCCTTCGAAGGTTGAAGAGGTGTGGTAAAGTCAGCTTGTCACCAGGGGGCTGGCTGGTCCTCCTGACAAATCATGCCATGATGGTGTTCAGGTTTCACCTCTGTTTCTTGCAGGTTAGGCATCCAGTGGCAGCAGGAGCTACATCCACCTTGGTCTTGGGTCCATGCAGAATCTTTGCTTTGGCCTCGGGTCTGCTCTGTGCGAATGCACACATTGTCCCAGTCTAGGGAGTGGCTGATGAGAGAGGCTGCCTAATGGCAAGTAGCTGAGTGTTTCCTCTGATGATTTGGTGACTCCTCCTGGGTACCACTCTCTGATAGGTATTTACACACACATAGCTTCGCATTTTGTGCCTGTGCACAAAAGTCTATCCACATGACTCTTTACCAAGCTTCTTTGTCCCCGATCCTTCAGACATCATCTTGATAAACAGCTAGTTCATCTGCCACTTTCCAGAAGTCTATACATTCGCCTCTCTGAATACCAAATGGGTGACAGGCATACGGTCCAAAGCTTGCTGTTTGGGAAGACTTCTCCTTTGCACTATCTCTCGGAGCCAGCCCCTAGTGAGACTGGAATATAACTGCTGTCTGCTTTCCGCTCACATCAGCAGGCCATGCTGACCCATATGAGAATAAGCACGGTCTCATTCCCCTGCATCAGCTAATCATGAGTCGCCTCCCCCGCTCCCTGTGCAGTCATAGTTGAGAGAGGGGCACTCATGCGACAGTCGTGAATGAATGAGAGCCATTCAGACCACCTGCTCCTGGAGCTTTCTTGTGCCCTCAGATCGTGCCCATACTTGATCAAGGATGCATTATTTCTTTCTCACGATGGATTGCTCTTGGCTTCACAAGACCTCATGATTCGAGAGGTTAGATAGAAACCAAATCCTTTTTAATACACCATGGCCATTTAATCATGTGCAACCTCTACCAAGGCCCAGAGACAACCAGAAGTTACCCTTTGAATGATGCATAGTTTTCTGTTGAAAACCATCTGGGCTCTAGAACTATCTAAACTACAGTTTTCCTATTAAAATCTGGCATAAATGCCACACACAGCATCTTTCCCCAGAACAGATATCTCACTGGACTGGCCAGGTCATGTGGCCTGAGCTGGCCAGTTTCATCTTGGCCTGATTCAGCTGCAGTGCCCAGAGCTGAGATCCTCCCGTGTCCCCTAGGATATGAGTTGAAGCAGTATTCCCAGGCTGACGGACAGAAGACAGCCCTCTCTGACTCTCTTTCTCTCATTCTCATGGCCTGTCCCCTAAGACATTCCTTCCCCCAATAAAAAAAAAAAAAGTGTCCTTTCAGTCCTTCCATGGAATATAGTCATGACAGGTTTTCTGATTCTAAGGTAAGACCCTCTGGTAGATCTGCTAGTCTGAACCTTGGATCCTTTATTTTCAATGATTTTCTCTAAAAGTTCTAGCATTTCTGCTTTTCTTAACATCGACCACTGCACGTCTCTGGCCTCCACTACCTTCCATGCTCCTTGCTGGGGTGTTAGATCCTGCATCATGGGACAGTGCTCTCATATCAATAATCTCTCCCATCTCCAAATTGATCCAGCAACCCTGGATTCAGTAATCCCAGGATCCAGCCAATTAACTTGATCCTCCAGCTCCTTTAAAAATGGTCCCGGGGGGGGCGGGGGGGCTGGATCGATAGCACAGCGGGTAGGGCGTTTGCCTTGCACGCGGCCGACCCTGGTTCGATCCCCGGCATCCCATATGGTCCCCCAAGCACTGCCAGGAGTAATTCCTGAGTGCAAAGCCAGGAGTAACTGCTGGATGTGACCCAAAAAGCAAAAAAAAATTATATATATGTATATATATATATATATGTATATATATATATATATATGGTTGGTCCCGGGGCTGGAACGATAGCACAGTGGGGAGGAGGGCATTTGCCTTGCACGCAGCCGACCCAGGTTCAATTCCCGGCATCCCATATGGTCCCCCGTGCACCGCCAGGAGTAATTCCTGAGTGCATGAGCCAGGAGTAACCCCTGTGCATCGCTGGGTGTGACCCAAAAAGCAATAAATAAATAAATAAATAAATAAATAAATAAATAAATATGATCCCGTTTCTCCCTGAGTATGCCCAGCACTTCCTGGGTGTAAACTAGCCCTAATTTGGGGTCTGGTTACTAGAAAGGAGAGGTACAGATCTTGAGAGGAGCAAATTACCTTGTAATGTAGAGGGATGGAGGGCAACCACTTCTATAAGGTCAGAGAGTTTAGGAGGGCTCTGGGATTCTGAGGTTCTTGAATGCAGGGGCCCAGATGTTCCCCACCCCATAATTCAGGAACCAAATCAGGGTCTGACCTGAGTAGTCAACCTGCTGGGATTGAGATTGTTACCCTCACTAGATCTTTGCCACTTTTCTAATTAAGTCTTGGCGCTTCATTCTCAGCTTTTTCTGCCTCTGGCTGCAGGAGATGAGAGTCTTTATATCCTGCCAAGGGGGCTTCTGACTTTTACACTTCACCTTAAATTCATGATTAATCACACTCAGCCTTTCATTGTCTCTCTCCAGAGCATCCATAGCCCTCAGCAACAACTGTCCCATTCTATACTCCCTCAAATAACACTGCTGTGAACTCCTCAGACTCTTGAAATATTGCACCCACCCTGGGTCTGCCCCTCAGTTGGTGATGGGTGAGCAACTGATGGATTGCACCTCGGCCCTGACCCACTAGGGTTGTGGGTACTCCTCTTCCTGAGGGTCTCCGGGCCAGCAGGGTCATGCCCACTTTAGAATCGGCCTTCCGGGGCCACCCCCAGCATGAGCCATGACAGTGTGGTAGTGTGATTCTGTGGCACCAGATGCTGAGATGTGCTTTATTGGGGTATAGGAGATAAAGTGCAGGTGCCCCCACTTGGGAGGCACAAAGGATGCAGGACTGAGCAGAGAAAGATCTGGCCGAGAAGCATCAGAGCAGAAGCTTCTGGGTTCCACGCAGACGGCTGGACTCAGTGTCTCCCCGAGAACTGTGCACAGCTGAGGCCAGGCCTTTGTGCCCCCGCCCCTGCATGCTGCCCAGAGTATGGCCGGGGACTTCCTATCTGCCCAGGACATCGCCTGGGCAGGAACCCAGCAGGAACAGTGCTCAGGCAGGGTCTTGGAAGCCAGACGAATGTGGGGGGTGGGAGCACTGACTCAGTACCCCTGGTGTTCCCTTTGTGGAGCCCCTGATTGTGCCTCCTCCCAAGAGCCCTCGGAGCCAGTATCTCACCTGTGAGATGGGGTGCAGCCAAGCCGTCACCCCACAGAACTCTCAGGGCATGGGTCTGAAAAAGACAAGTGTGGGGCAGGGCCAGGTGGGGACTTGGGGGCTCAGAGCCAGCAGACCTCTGTCCTCTCCTGGCGAAGCCACCCAGGGCTGGGGTAGCCCAGGTTACAAGAAACCAGAAGCCAGGGCCAGGCTACACTATCAACTGGCTCCTGGCAGTGATGACCCCCTTACGTCGGTCTGTGAGGTCAAGGTGGAAAATGTTCACTGTGGACGAACAAGCAGAGGGTGCTGGTGATTCTGGCCAAGGGACTGATGAATCCTGGAACCTGGAGACAGGCAGGCTTCATGGGGCCAGACTCCCAGGTGGCTAGTGGTGTTCAACAGAGTGGCCAGAGAGTGGGGGTTACACGGGTCCAGTGGCAGAGATGAAAGTGACGATGGCACACATAGACAGGGGGACTGCCCATGGCAGAGCCCTGAGGGCCAACAGAGGCAGGCAGGGGCCTTGTGGAGACCACAGGCTGGGCTTTGGTTGAGACCTCGAGGCAAGGGGTTTCTGGGTCTTTTCCCCCCGTGGCCCCTCACTTGCAAGGACCCCATGCAGGTAGGAAGGCAGAGCGGAGTCAGACCCCACGTCCAGGGCTAGCCCAGGGTAGAAGGCTGGGTCATATACAGCAACGTCCAGCCCGTGTAGCTGGTATAAGGGGCCTAATGGTGTGATCAGGCACCCAGGGGTGCAGCTGTGGGCAGGGAAGAGGCAGCAAGTAGAGGGGATGGGAGTGCTCAGATGGGCATGCGCGTGGCGGGCCTGCATTTTCAAACAATCGTCAGCCTTAGTGTTCCAACAGCCTCTTTCACTTTGTAAAAGCCTTTTCTTTTGAAAAATAAAAGAAGATTGGAGGCAAGTACAATATTTGGCTGTGGCGGCTGCTCATTTGGCACGGAATGTCACCTCCGCCTTTCTCTTTCCCGATGCCAAGTGCTCCTTCCCTGCCTCTGGGTGGGCGGGCGGGGTGCAGGGCGGGCTCCCCGAGCCTCTTAAGATGCGAGAATCATTTCCTTAAACACACATTGTCTCACTCCAATTTCACGTCCGAGCAGTTCTGGCGAGGAATTAGCAGCCCCTGGGAGAGAGCAGGCGGGTTCTGTTTACTCGGGGTGGGGGTGGGGCGGGGGTGCCTGTGTAAGCAGGGGGCTTGGGGCTGTTTGGAGAGGGAGTCCACAGGGGACCTGGGCAGGGGCTGCCACACCTGGCTGGACCCCTCTCACTGGGAGCTGCTGCCCCTCGTCTGCCTGACTCTCAGCCCTGCTGCATGTTCACGTCCAAGACCATGGCAGAGCAGCCACGTGAGGACTTTGGGGACTGGAGAGATAGTACAGTGGGCAGGGCACATGCCTTCAGGTGGTCAGCCCGGGTTTGATCTCCATCACCCTATATAATCCTCTGAGCACCGCCAGGAGTGACCCCTGAGCACAAGTAGCCCCTAAACATTGCAAGTTGTGACCCAAACCTGCCTTCTCCCAAAAAGGATTTGGGGGCAAATAGAGGTTATTGTGCTCTTAGATCATAAAGGAAACTGAAGACCTTTGCTCCCCACCCCTCTCTGCCCATATCCACGCTGATCCCCTAGGTACTGTCTCCTACTCCTGCTGTCAGTGTCAGTGCTGGCACCCCCTAGCGGCCAAGTTAGGGCTGAGCCTAAGGTAGGGGCGGGACTGTCCCCCAGCTGTCCTGGGTGCCTGCCCATTCATCACCTCCTAGAAGGGAGACCTGCTCATTTGTCAGCCCATTAGCCAGGCCTGGGCAGCATATGGACCCGCTTTGCGTTGCTGTCCCCGCCTGGCTCCCGTGGCACCTTGGCCCACTGCGCCGGCTGCTGAGGGCCAGGCTCAGATCAGAAGGAGCATTGTCTTGCCCAGAAGCTGAGCCATGGTGAAGCTCTGAGAGTTCTCTAGCAAATCTACACTGGGAGTTTGACAAAGCCTCTCTAAGCTGTGGGCGGGGAGGGCCCTGCTTCAGGAGGTGGGGCTTTATTCTTAGTGTTCAGAGAATCCTTGGGCTCCCCACACAAGCACATGTCAGAGGGAAGCTATGCTCTGAGGCACTCTGCTAACTAGCACCATAGAGGGGTACCCACTCTGAGGCCAGAAAGGCGTCCCCAACCCATGACTGCCCGGAGTCAGCATGTGTCACCACAGCAGGGTTCTGGTCCACTGAGGTGATGCCCAAAGGCCCCTGAGCCTGGCCCAGGCCATCAGTGATCCCAGGGACCAACTTGTGCTATATCTGAGCAAGAACACAGGTATTCAGATCTGTGATCGGGGATGGACGCACCGCACCTCATTTACCCGGATATTCCCCTCATGAGTACCTGTGAGCCTGGATACACTTCTGAGATACACACACACACACAGACTTGTGGATACACTTGCTGGGGCACACACACACACATACAGACACATGCACATGCAGACCTGGGCACACACTCGCTGGGACACACACACAGACAGATCTGGGCGCACATTTACCGGGGCACCTGTTTGCGCATGTGTCATGTATGTACTCACCGAGCAATGTGCATAGACCAGCTCCCCATACACGCTCAGGTCCACTCTTGGCTGCAGGGACACGCTGAAGGGGCAGTTGGCAGCCCTGACCTGGTTGCCCCTGCCTCAGAGAGCCTGGAAGTCTTTTTTTTTTCTTTTTTTCATTTTTGGGTCAGACCTGGCGTTGCACAGGGGTTACTCCTGGCTTATGCACTCAGGAATTAAGGAATTACTCCTGGTGGTGCTCGGGGGACCATATGGGATGCTGGAAATTGAACCCGGATCGGCTGTGTGCGAGGCAAATGCCCTTCCCACTGTACTATCACTCCAGCCCCGAGCCTGGAAGTCTTGGTGAATGGCACGAGCACCGCACAGGAGGGCCTTCAAAGCCCACTTTGCAGGCCGGGCACTGGGCAGGGCAGAGTCACTGCCTTGCAGTCTTGACCTGGGGCATTTCCATTGCCCTCAGGTGTTTGAAGGGGGTGGGAACCCAGAAAGCTCTTGGAGTCGGGGGCAGGTGGAAGCTCAGCCTTCTGTGGCAGGGGGGGCTGTGCTGGAGGGGGCTTCCTGCTCGGACTCCTGTGGGGCACTGGGAAGAATTGACCAAATTGGGGGCACAACAAAAGGGCCGGAGTTGGTTTGTGCAGGGACTCAGAGTGCCCGAGCTCTGCGGCGACCAGGGCAGGCAAGGGCCTGGGATCTGGAGTATCTCCGGAAACCCAGAAGGGCCCGGCCGTGCTCACACACCCTCAAGGGAGCTCCTGAGAAGGCCCTACCCTGGGCTCCTGTCTGCATCCTACTCTGTCGGTCCCCACAAAGGGCCTTTCTGGGGTCCATCCACAAGACCCCACAGCCCCAGCTTGGGGGCTCCTAAGATGGGGCGGGTCCACGTGGAGGTTTTCCCAGCAGAGCCCCCCTGGCATGGGTGGGGGGTTCCTGGTTCTCTTCTCCTCGCCTAGGAGGAAGTAGGGCTGCCTTACATAATTGGGGCAATTTGTTCCGCTCTCGTCCTCCTGGCATCCTTGCCCTCACCGCCTCCTTGCTCAGGGAGCCCTGATGAGGCTGGAAGCTCAGACGTCCCTCCCTCCTGCTGTAGGTCACTGAGCAGAGGACGCAGGGCCCAGCGTTGCCCAGCTGCTGAGCTCTAGCGGTGCAGGGCCGAGTGAGGGCGAGAGTGTGGTCTCGGACCCACCCCCAAATCCCACGGAGCGTGAGGTCCTTGCTGCTATCTCCCACTGGCCTCGCTCCCCCTTCGCAGCCCCCCAAGCCTTTGTGGGTTCCCCTCTCGCCACCCCTCTTCCAGAAGCCTTACCGCATCCTCCCTACACAGCAGGGGATACCACAACTGGAGCAGGGTTTTCCTGGCACTGCCCTGCTATTCACCCCTCCTCTGGGACCTCAGTTTACCCATCTGTATCCTGGGGGTCTGGACTCACAGCTGAGGCCGAGATAGGTTTCGGCAAATAGAAACAGCTCCTCAGGCCAGGCCCACATGCTGGACCCTGCACTGTGCCGTGTGTGTCCTCCCATAATCCCACTGGCCAGAGGTTGGGCTAATGATCCCCAGGCCCGGCGAGCTTGTAGGGTGACCGCAGAGCCACCGAGCATAGTGAGGGCTTGATAGGCTTGAGAAGAGGAGCTGAGGGATGACCCTAGCAGGCAGGGGCCTGTTGTCCCGACGGGGCAGCCTTCTGTAGAATCTTGGAGAGCCAGCAGAGAGGGGCACAAGCTCTCCAGGGTCATAACTGACAGGATGAGGCTTGCAGACACCATCAGCGCTGTGACACAGTTCATCGCCTTGGGATGAGTGTCCCTTGGGGGCTGGCCAAGGGGCAGGGATCCGGAATGGGTCTGAATTACCACTGAATCCCAGACCTGCTAGTTCCTGGGCGATGAGAACCTCCAAGCTTGGGCGTGGGTCTGGCCAGCATGCAGGCTCACTGGGGCACCTCTTCCTGTGGTAATCACCCCCAGATCAGGTAGCCCCCAAAGCAGGGGTGTGAGGAGGCAGCCCACCGTGAGTGGGGGCCCTGGGACAGCATCTGCCTCCCACTCCGCCCCCCCAGTACATCTCTCCGCTGTTGACACGTGCGGCTGTCAGGCCAGAGCCCTCGTGATGTTTGCATGGGTGGGTCTGGGCAGTGGGTTCTGTCTGCACAGTTGGTGGCATGGCAGACTGACGGCATGGCTCAGGGAAGGCAGTGTGACTGCAGCGGTTGGGTGTATTGGCATTCATGAGAGAGCCTGAGCCTGCCTAGAGGTCCTGAGGCTGTCCCTCTCTGCCCGTGGGAAAGGGGGACCAGGGTCTGTTCAGAGCACCCTGCCAGGACTGGGTGTAGTACTCCCTGAGCTCCCAGCTTTATGGAAATGCGGTGCAGTGGCCACCTGCATTTCCCACTTTCCTCTGCGGGCCCATAAGAACCTGGGGTGAGGGGCTGGAGCAATAGCACAGCGGGTAGGGCGTTTGCCTTGCACGTGGCCGACCCGGGTTCGAATCCCAGCATCCCATATGGTCCCCTGAGCACCGCCAGTAGTAATTCCTGAGTGAAGAGCCAGGAGTAACCCCTGTACATCACCAGGTGTGACCCAAAAAGCAAAAAAAAAAGAACCTGAGGTGATGGAAGAGCATAAAGCTGGTGGGCACGGACATCCCTTCTGGGTGTTTGTCCCTAGAACATGCATCCTCGTGCGGGGTTCCCTGACGTGTGCTGTTCCTTGGGTGGTTGTCCGCTCAGCCAGCATCCCAGTTCCCTTTGTTTATTTTATGCTTCCGACTTGTTCTCTGAAAGATTTAAGGGCACTTACAAGAATCCATAAAATTCAAGATGAGCTTGTAAATTGCAAATAGGAGAAAAATCAAAGAAAATCTATGGGAAGGACCCAGAAGGAGCAGGGAGGTACTAACAGGGAGATGGCCAGCATGCGGTTAGCTGGACTCAGAGGAGCAGGTCATCCTGGAGATCCTGGTCCAGAGGTTAGTTGTCAGCCAGGCCAGGTCATTGCTCCCAGACCCAGACCCCGAGCTGCTCCAAGCTTCTCCAGGGCCCTGTCCACCAGGATATAGGGTCAGGGCCTTCAAGTTTTGAGTATCTAGGCCCATAAACTTGCACTGCCAGGACCCAGAGAGATAGTACAGAGAGCGGATTCGGTACTCCCCTTGCACACAACTGACCCAGGTTCAATCCCCAGCACCCCATGTGGATCCCTGAACCCAACCAGGAGTGACCTCTGGGCACAAAAGCCAGGAGTAATCCCTCACCATGACAAGCTGTGGTCCCAACAAACAAAAGTTCCAGTACTGGAAACACTTTGGAGAGGCTATGTGTGATGCCCTGCAGAGGCCTGGGGCTGCTGGGCGTCTGGCCCATCCTGGTGCTTTATCTGAGAGTCTGAGTGTGAGGCAGGGCAGGATCTGGGAGCAGCTGCCTGGGTCTTTATGAACCCGGTGGGGAGTGGGGTGTGTGTATGTATGAGCCTTAACTGCAGTGGGTACACAGGGACAGGATATGACTGTGGGGTGACCTAGCCCGAAAAGGGTCAGCTCACCTCCATCTCTGTCTTTACCAGCCGCTAATATGCCTGGATCTCACATTTCCACCAAGCAGCAGTAGAGGGCTCATGCTGGGATCACAGGTCCCCCAGGCCTGCCAAGGAAAGGAGGTTCTGGAGGACCAGGTGAGGCAAGGGCCACTCCTGGACCCTCGGGGTCACTGGAGGGAGCTCAGGGAGAGCCAGCACATTGTGCGTTTGGCCTTTCACCATGAAGAACACCCCAAAGGCTCGCTAAGCATCTGAGGGCTGTGCACATGCCAGATGAAGGTTTGTGGTTGGAGGAGCAGGTGGGGACACACAAGCCCTGGCATTTGAGCTGTTCTTGACTGGGATTACAATGGGCCAGAGGGGGTGACAGGGAGGTCTTCCTGCTGGCACCTCTGTGTCTTCATCTGTAAGGTAAGAAGTCAGCGAGCTGCTGAACCCCTACTGGTGCCATGTCACAGGTCAGGAGCAGGTGGATATAGTTAGACCAGGTGATACCCCACATATACATACAAAGTCCAACCGGGCACTGTTGGGGCAGAGTCCATTTTTGGCCATTTTCAAGTCCCTGAGAGTGTGCCCGGCTCCTGAAGATGATGGTCCTCCAGAGTGTCGGTGTTGGGAAGGTGGGGTGATGGCGTGAATGTGGCAGAAAAAGCCTGCCCCACCCTCAGCTCCCAGAAATCACTCCATGGGTGTTGACAGGGAAGGTTTTGCAGGAAAAGGATGGAGAATCCACCCCGGCCCACCACAAGCCTCTCCCAAGCTCTTGTTCGGTTCCTGCCAGTCCTCTTGCCCCTGGCAAGCAGCAATGGGACCTCACTCGAACTGCCAGGTGACAACTCCCAGGATGGAGACTCAGAGGGGCAAAGTGGCAAGGTTGGACACAGGCCAATAGCCAGCTGGTTTGTGGGAGCTCTGAGGGCAGAGCCCCTGTCTGGGCATCTCGGAGCTGGACTGCTCAGGTGGACACCCAGGAAGAGAAAAGACTGGGCTTGTCTGGGGTGAGGGCACACTGAGGACCCCAGGACCTGGCACTGATGATAGGGTTGGGGACCCAGCTCCTCCACTCACTGCTAGCTGTCTCCAGCCCATTTCCATTCTGCCAGAGCCTCAGTGTCCTCTGCTGAAAAGGGGGACAGTGTCTGACCTGGCCCCAAGGAGGATCAGCCTGGCAGCCCAGGGGTCATGCTGAGCCCCGTCTGGCCCTGTCAGTGCTTCCCTGTTTGTCTGCAGCGGACAGTCTGCAGGGTTTGGGGGAACTGAAGGCGGGATGGACTGGGTGGGGAGGCGGCAGAGTCAGTTGAGAGAGGAGCCAGGCTGGGCGGCAAGAGGGCCTAGTCGCCGGCACAAACAATCTGTTTCCCATAAACATGGGCGCCCACACCAGCCGGCCGCCACCCGGAGACTTGTGCGAGTTGGGGAAGTGCGGGTGTGTTTACTCGCACTCCCCCGTGCCAGCTGGTATGCTGGGCACAGCTTCTCTCCCAGCTGCCTCGACAGCCGGCGGCTCCCAGCTCAGGGAGGGGGAGCAGGCAGAGGCCCCCAGATCTTGTCTGCAGTTTGGTTGAGTTCAGGCTCCAATTCCCTATTCCCGCTGCCCTCCTGGACCAAATGGAGAGGACGGGGGCCCTGGAGGGTCTCCATGGCTGGGGTGTGCCAGCAAGGCTGGTCCCATTGTCCAGTTCCCCAGGGTCTCCCGTGGAGCCCACGGCCTGGAGGCGGAACTGTCTGGGGACCCCTATGCCTTCATTAGAGGCAACAGGTGTCCCTCCAGTGGGTCCAGGTCCCCTCACCCCCCACAACCCAGCTGCCTTCTCAGTGAATGCTTTCTGTTGGGGTGTGGATAGCATCCAGAAGCCTCAGTACCCCCAGAACAGATGAGTGTGCCTGCAGATGGGAGTGACGGCCAAGGCTCTGGGGCCCCACAGGCTCCAGGTCCCAGGTCCTCTGCCCAGGGTGCACCTTGCCTGGCTGCACCGTGGCAGCTGCCGGAGGGTAGCATCGAGCCCAGAAGGTCGGGCCAAGCCTTGGAGGGGACATCACCCACCGCTGGACCTGGACAAGCATCCTGGGCTCTTAGGAGGGCAGCATCTTGGAGGAAGGGGCTCAGGGGATGTCTTCTTAGGCTAGACTAAGTGTGGCGGGTAAAAGAAGCCCATGCTGGAGCTGTAACTTAGGACCTAGTGTGGGGGCACGGCTGACGAGACCTGGCCCTGGCATCACATTGTTGAGTACAGAAGTGTGCTCAGGAATGCTGGACGGTTGTCACTTCCATGGAATCTTTCAGATTCCTGTCTCACCTCCCACCCATCCCCTTGCGTATCCTGGAGAAGATAGTCACGACCAAACTTCACATCAGTACAGCGTGGGAATGCTGTAATCTTGGGCCAGAGAGAGAATACAGCAGGTAAGGTTCAATCTGGGGTCAACCTGGGTTCAATCCCTATCGCTCATGATCCCTCAGACTGTCAGAGGTGAGTGCAGAGCCAGGGGTAAGCCCCAAGCACAGCTGATGATGGCCCCAAAACAAACCCAAAAGACGCTCTTGCCTAATGATGGCAGCCAAGAGTCCCGCTACTGAGCTGGAAGATTCCCTGCTCCTCCCACCAGTGGGAGCCCAGAATTCTGCCTTAGGGAGCCCCGGGAGAGGCCCCCCCAGCCCCCACATACTTGGAGCAGGGTGAGGCCACTCCATCACTACTCCCACCTGAACCACAGGGGCGTTTGTGCAGGGACCCAGTTCCTAAGCAGATCTGGATTAAGGGGTGGAAAAACAGGGCTCAGGATTGCCACCCAATTGCCCCAGGTTTCAAGTCTGTTTAGAAAGTCACACTCCGGGGGCGGTGGAGATGTCTTGCCATGGTTTTCAGACTCCAGTCACGAACCAGTGCTGCTCTGCAGGTAGAGAAAGGTCAGACACCATTGGTCAGCTGCCTTGGTTGTAGCTGCTGGTCCATGGACGTGTGCCATGGACGTGTAGCACAGGTCCATGTCCGCAGGTGCAGAAAGGCTGAAGAGTACCAGCTTGGAGAGCTGAGCGCCGGCTCTGGTGGGCGCCTGGCTCCCAGCCCCACACCACGTGGTTCCCTGTGCACTAGATATGACACCCCGCCCCCCAAAAAAAGGGTGAAAAAAAAAAGTGAATTCACACTTCAGGGGAACAAAGACAGGTCAGCCCCAGATTGGGCCTCAGTCACTCGGCGTCCTTCAGGGCAATGCCCACGTGCCCTTCACTGTGTGGAAGTTGGCCTTGCAGGGCTTCGTGGGGATAAGCACAGGAAGGTTGGCACAGACTGGTCCTCGCTCAACTGGGAGGATTTCGTTTATTGTTTTGTGTTGGGTTTTGTGTCTTTTGAAAAACAAGAGATTGAGCCTTTTTATGACATGGATTTTACAGCGTAACGAGGCAGCGTAATTTCCCATTCTCAGCAGCAAGTGCACTTTTTACACTAATTGCATAATTAGACATAATGTACTAATTGCGGTAATGGATGACAGTCAACTAAACTTTAACTTTAAAAACAGGGAGGCGTTGCTGGGGGTGGCGGCAGGGGCGTGGGCCCCTGTGTGTGCTGCAGAGGGAACCTGGTGGCGGGTTCGCCTGGCTGTGCCTCCCGGACCTCCCCAGCCTGTGCTCTAGACCACACCCCCTCCCTCCGTCCCAATCTGTCCCCACCTTCTGACTGCCCCCTGCAGACCACTTGCTGGGGTCACTGAGCCATCCATGAACTCTCCCCTCTGCTGACCTTTGCACAGGCCATGACTCCTGCCTGGGGCCCCTCAGCCCCGTCCACCCCTGCATGGTCTAAGTGGCCAGCTGTTCAGACTCTGCTTAGACAGACTCTCACTAGCCCCACCCCCATCCCCCGTCTTCCTCAACACCCCTCCTGGCCCTACCCAAGCAGGCCAGTCCCCGGCATCTCGGCACACCCTGCAGCCATCCCTGTGTGGCCTCTGCTGACCTGGACCTCTGAACCCTGGGGTGGCATCTCCTCCAAGTGCAGGAGCAACATCTGGCCCGTCTCCACTGCCCTGGGCTCAAGAGCCCACATGACGCTGCCATGAATGTAGAAGGCCCCAGGTGGGAGGTGGGGAGAAGGGGCCACACCCTCACTTGCTCCGGCTTCCATGTCCCCTGTCAGAGCCCACATTGCAATGACCTGGGCTGCTCTGCCCTCTGTCAACAGCCTAAACGGTATGTCCCAGGAAATCTCCCCTTGGTGGGAAGGTTAGTCATTAGTGATGTGACAGGCAGCGTCCCACCATCCAATGCCCTGGGTGTGGCCTGATTCACAGCTGCTTGTGACTGGGCCAACCCCTCACAGGGTGGTGGCCACATGGCATGGCCACGTGAGAGCCAGCATGGCAGCTGCCAGATGTCAGAGCTGATGTAGCCAGGAACTAAGTGGCACACACTCCCACCCGGCTCTCCTGGTGTGTGGGGAGGGAGGATCCCTCATGTGCTCAGCAAGGTTACTCTGCATCATGCGTCTGCCAGACATGGCCCCTGCCCTACAGCCATTGTCTACCCTTGGTCCAGGAATGCCCGACCAGCTGGCTCCAGGCTTCCACGCTCCCGAGGAGGGCAGCCCCTCAGCCCTGTCAGACGAATGCTGTTTGGTTGGAGGGCGGGGGCAGGGGGGTGCAGCCTATCCTGGAACTGTCCTAGGTGCTCTTGGTGAGTGGGGTCCCCCGGCCCCAGACCCCCATTGATCCCATAGCCTTACAGCATGAATGGTGGCTAGATCTTTATCCTCAACTTTTCCCAAAAAGGCAAGAGAAGGGGCCAGCAGCCAGGTAGGGGTAAGTGAGGAGGGGTGAGTGAGGGCAGGGCCCTGGACCCAATTTTTCTGTCTGGGGTTCCTGAGCTGATTGTCGCTGCCAGTCCCCTGTCCCCACCACCGTCTTGGTCCAGGTCGCCATGAGCCCCCAACTTTCCCTCCCAGGGCTGCTCCAATTCCTAGCACAAGTGTTACCCCAGTGCAGCAGCTGGGCCCCATCTCCAAGTGCTTGCCCATGCAAACCAGTCTGGAGAGCCCCCTGCACCACCCTTAGTCCTCTCGCTGCTTTCTCAGGACCCTCAGGCTCGAGGGCTAGAAGTGAAGCCCACACTCATGGCTCGATGTGCTCAGGGATAACTTCTGGCAATGCTCAGGGCACCCTAGACAGTGCCCGGGATGGGACCAGGTTTGGCACATGCAGGCAGGCACCTTACCCGCTGCACTAATACTCTGCCTCGCTCTCTCCCCTTGCACAACCAGAGACCAGACAACAGCGGAGACGGGGTAAGAGGGAACTGAGGCGGTCAAGTCCCCTGGGGTCCAATTGTTGCACTCATTCCACCAGCCCTGCTTTGTGCCCTGCCCCATCATCCGACAAGGGGAGGAGGCCGAGGTGCTGAAACTACCAGCTGAACCCCCAGCTGGGCCGGCCTTTGAAAAGAAAGCCAGCAAGAGGGCCCAGACTGCGTCAAATCTTTCTCGTTCCATTTTCTTTCTGATTTAATTTTCCAGAGATTAGGGCCCGTTCCCCTTCACTGCAGAGCATGCTTCAAGCACACACCTGTTTTCATTCCCAGGCTGAAGGCAGGGGGCTCTGCCTGCCTTCCCGCCCCCTCCCGAGGCTGAGAGATGGTACAGCAGAACCGTTCGAGTGCTTGCCTTGCACACAGCCAACCTGGCTCAATCCCTGGAACCCCACTTAGGCCCCCAAACTCCACCAGGAGTGATCCCTGAGTGCAGAGCCAGGAGTAAGCCCTGAGCATTCCTGGGTATGACCCAATTTTTTTTCAAGGAAATAAAATAATTGAAAAAGAACAGACCCCCCTGCTTTCCTTGGATCTTGGATATTCAGCTTCATCTGAGGTCCAGCCCAGGCCCCTTTCAGACCCACCACGCCCCCAGCTCCCTCCTGTGTTCTCCCCTCTGCCAAAGACCCCACCTCTCCCTTCTATGATAGGTTCTATGATAGATAGTGAACGCAGTGTGGGGGCTTCAGGTTCAACAGACCCAGCTGGGTCCTCTGTCCCATTCGTCTGCACCTCTCTCTTCGTCATGTCCTGCCTGCTCGGGGCCCTCGTCACAGTGGTCCCCCTCGGGGTGGGGAGAGGGCAAGCGGGTAAAGCTCCTGCAGCTGCAGGGTGGCCAGGGCCAGCTCTGCAGCCTCCGGCCGCCCCTTCTACCACCTCCTTTCCCCTCATCGCCTTCCTCTTCTCTGGGCCGGGTTGGATGCTGACCTGAAGCTGGGGGGTTGGCAGGTGCAGACCCCACTGCTGCCGGCCCCCCAGCCTGCCCAGCACTTAGGCACTCAGCTCCCAGTGACAGCTGTTGGGAGCTGTGGGGCAGAGGCTGGTCTCTCGCTGGCGCCCTGTCCAAGGTGACCGTTCCTCGAGTGCCCTTCAGGCTCCCCTCCCCTTCCTGTGGAGCTCCCAGGGAAGCAGCAGGCTGGTCGGACAAGTCGCCGGACAAAGGGAGACTGAGAGGCTGGGGTGGGGTGACGGCAGGAGTGAGGGGCAGATGGGGGGCAGGTCTCCATAGCTGGGGTGGGGGCCAGGCGCTCCGCCCCCCCATCACCTGTCCTCCCAGTGCCCGCCCGCTCCCTCAGCCTATCCCCTCATCTGCCACCCTGCCCCCTTCCATTGCCATCTCTCCCTCGCCCACCATGGCCAGCAGGCGTGGAACTCCAGAACGTGTGCTGGCCCCTCACACGCAGAGACGGGGGCCTGGAAGTGCGCCTGGGGCACTGCGGGGTTTTCCCAACCAGCTCATGGGGCCAAGGACACCCGCGGGTGCACCTGCTGCTGTGGCTGTGGGGCTCCTACACCCAGTGTGCCCTGACCTTTTGTTGCTTCCAAGCTGACCCAGGGACCAGGGCTGGAGGCTGAGGCCTGAGGAAGCCAGGTCTGGGCATGCACTAGAGTTGCCAGGGCCCCCCAGGGCTTCCTGTTCCACATCCACATGGGAAGCACCGCCCGGGCGCCACCAAGAGCTGTCCCGTCTCTCCAAGGTGAGATGTCTGCCAGTGAGGGGCAGGCTTGGCCGGGAGATACACGGTCCCTGCAGTTCTAGGATTCTGCCCTCACCTCCCTTCCTAGCCCCCGCTCTAGGGAGGAATCAGACAGGCAGGCAAGGCTGGAGAGCAGGAGAAGCGTGAGCAGAGGTGTGTAGGGTGCCCCAGGCAAAGCACCTGTGCATGTGCCAGGTCGTGGGCTCCAGGTACCAGCTGAAGGGCAGTGTGGTGGGTAGAAGCAGGACCGGAAGAAGCCACATACATGTGGCCCTAGGCTCCCTGCAGAACTCAGGTGTAGGCAGAAGGGGAATGGGGGATTGGGGGCGAGTCATTTCTGGGCTCACTGGCCTGAGCTCTGCTCTCAGACGTGAGCGTGGCATCCACACTCTCCCGCTGGTAGTGGCGTCCCTGGGTCTGGGAACCCCTGTTATCACCTCCAGGCCCAAGACTCAGGTGTCGGGGACAAGCAGCAGGACAGCTGAGGGAGCAATGGCTGCCGGCCCTCAGGCAGCTCTGCAGGGACTGTGACTCCCACGCATCCCAGGGACCCAGAACCACAGCTGTGGTGACAGTAACAGAGGTTCCTCTGCGGTCCCCGTCTACCAGTGAGGCGGGCACTGCTGCTCCCTCATTTACTAGATCGGTCACCACGGTTCAGAGACAGGGGGACTGGGCATGGTTCGCTCTTCTGGAGAGAAAGTGTCATCGTGTGACCCTGTTCCCAGGAGGTAAGCCCTCAGGCCTTGGACCAGCCTCATGCCAGTCCGCCTAGGGCACGCAGGTCCTGAGGAGAGCTGGCAGGAGCGCCTGGTCCAGCCTTGGGTACAGGGGTCTGCTACCATGGACAGGCAATCAGGGTGCCCAGAATGACCTTGGAAGGGGAGTAGGCACCGGAACGCCTTCCCTGCCGAGAAGGCAGGTGGCTTCACCCCCTGCTGGTGCACATGACCTCCTCGTGGCCTCCTCACAGCCACAGGGGCATTGTCCCCAGCCCTCTGGAGTCTGGGAGAGTCTGGGGAGAAGGACTCTGAGAGGATGGGGAGCCCTGTGTGGCTGCTGACCTTGAGCTGTCCTCTGCTATTTCCTAGTGCTGGGTATTGAGCTTTAGTCTTTTTTTTTTTTTTTTGAGGGAGAAGGTTGTTTGGTTTTTGGTTTTAGGGCCATACCCAGCGGTGCTCAGAACTTCTGGCTCTGCGACCAGGGATCACTCTTGGCAGTGCAGGGGAGACCACATGTGGTCCTGGGGATGGAACCCAGGGCAGTTGTGTAGAACACAGTCGCCTTATCCGCTGTACATCTCTCCTGCCCCTTTATAGGCCAGCATTTCTGTTTGTTTGGTCCATACCCAGCTGTGCTCAGGGTTTAGGCTCGATGTTCAAACCCCCATTCCTAGTGGGCTTCAGGAGATTATAGCTGGTTCTGGGAATAGAACCTGGGTCAGTCGCACACAAGGCAAGCGCCTTGCCAACCAGTGACCCTGGGCATTAGGCTCTAGGATCCCTGCATTTCCAGACTCCAAACCTGCAGACCTTTGTCTCCGTCACACTCTGCCACTGGGAACGGGGTGCCTCTGAACTAAGGCTGAGCTCTGGGTACAGCCTGACCTGGTGCCCACTTGGGGCCTCCGTTGCCCCTACCCGTGCATCCAGTACTCACCGCTCTAGCTCCTGGGGGAAGGAGCAACTTTACCACAAATTATTTTGTTCTAAGAGAAGAACAAAAAGGAAAAAGAAACAGGGACTGGCAGAGGGCTGGGAAGGGGGGAGGAGGAAGGAGGTCGCTTGAACTGCTTTGTTGCTTTAACCCTTGGATTGCCAGGCTGGGGTGAGGTGCAGGCCAGGGGCTATGGAGGTGCAGGTCCCCCATCCCTGTCCTATGCCTTATCTCCCATCTTGCTGTCACTCTGAGACCTTATCTCTCTCGCCTGTTTGTGCTCCACACACACACTCCTTTATCTCCTCTCCTCACCTCCTGTCCCCACAGCCCTCGGCTCTGTGCAAGGAGATGGCACAGGCTGGTGGCTGCCCACCCAGTGACCTCCAGTGAAGGAGCCTGCTGGGGGTCACTGGATTGATCCACAGTGTGTGATGCTCAGGCACACACATGTATGTACTCAGCACCCCAGCCAGGAACAAAGCCGCCTGCAGGAATCTACAGCTCATAGGCGAGCCCCTGGCTTGGTGTGGAGGCCCTCGCCCTCCCCTCCCCACACTCAGCCTTCTGCAGGCAGACGTGTGTGTTGAGCCATCGCATGCATACACACACGCTCACAAACACACGCACACATGCACATGCAGATATTATGGGATTTATATCCCGCCAGCGCATGTGCACAGACCCACCCACCATGGAAGGGGGAGGTATATTTGTTCCCCCTACCAGCCTCCTCCTCCCTCCTCCCTGCCCCCATATCTGTGCCCTGAGTGACAGGAGAGGCCCAGGGGGCACCCAGAGCTCTCATTTCTGCAAATACCCTGGAGGTAGCAGCCGTTAAAAGCAGTGCTGCCGCAGGACCCACTGTGGAGGGCGGCTGAGACACGTGTGCGGGGGCCATGTGCAGACCCAGGCGGCTGTGAGAGCATCCTTTTGTGGGGGTGTGGGGTGCACTGTGCCTGGCAGGTCATCTCCCTGATGTCCACCCTCGATGCAGCCCACACCTTACCTCTGCTGTGCTCAGCCCCCCAGTTTGTGGAGAGCAACAGTGTGGCCGGTCCTGAGGAGGCAGTGATGGCCCTGCTTTGTTCCCCCGGAGCACTGGATCTCCCCACCCCCCAGACCGCTGAGCTGTCTGCAGCCAAAGCCATGGTTGGGGGGGGGGAAGCGAGAACTGTGTGGGGAGTTTGTGCGGAGAGCAGGTGGGTGCCAGGGCCCAGGAAGGTGGGGCGCTCTGTCTTCACCCCAGCTTCTGCTTCCTTCCAGATCTATAAGGAAAACCGGAATCTGTTTGAGGTCCAGGAGAACGAGCCACAGAAGTTGGTGGAGAAGGTGGCCGGGGACATCGAGAGCCTGCTGGACAGGAAGGTGCAGGCCCTGAAGGTGGGTACTCTTCGTTGTCTGGGGGGGGCCGGGCAATGGACCCGGCTCTGTGAGTCACATCTCCCAGGCCGCGGTACCCTTCTGGCCCTGCATGCAGCTGTGCTGTATGGATGGTGCAGCCAGGTGCACCATCACACCAGCTCCTCCTGGGCTGTCAGTGCTCTGGGTAAGTGCCCAACCCCGGCAGTGATGGCTGGAAGGGTCGGCTTTGTGGAGGGACCCCAAATGTGCTCCAGAGAGGGCTGTGGTCATCTGGTGCTGGGGGGCTAGAGCCCCTGCTGTGCCTGTGTCTTGGAACATATTTCTGTTTCTCTCTGGGCCTCGGGCTCCCCACCTACCCTCAGTCAAGGGTCTCTGTCAGTTCCCTGGCTCTGTGGTTCCACTAGGGGACAGAACCTGCCAGGCAGCTGTGACCAGGTCTGCAAAGCCACAGCCCCCCAGACTTGGCCCACCCCCAGGGGTAGAGCCGCAGAGCCCTGGGCAGGCTGTGCAGTAATGGGGAGTTCAAGCTGCCCCCAGATCAGAGGCATGTGCCACAGGTGCATGGTACAATGAAGAGGAAGGCGGTGCTGATCCACAGGCTGGCATGGCTGAACTTGGAAAGGTCGGACTGAGGGAAGAGGCCAGTCACCAGAGACCACTGATTGTGTGATCCCAGTTCTGCAAAATGTCCACAATAGGCAAATCCATAGAAATGAACAGTCTGTTAGTGGTTGCTTAGGGCTGGAAGATGTGGGACAATGAGTGTTTGCTAGTGGGTACGGGGTTTCTTTTTGGGGTGATGAAAATATCCTAAAATTAGATCGTGGGGATGGTTGTACACCTCCAATTATGCCTACTAGCCACCCACTTGTATGCTTTATGTGGGTTAATTTTTACAGGTGTAAACAGTAGCTCAATAAAGCCAATTTGAAAGGAAAAGAAGAAAGAGCAGGGGCGGGGTGTGCGGCTCTGCTCTAGGGCTCTCCCCTGCGTGTATGAAGCCCCTGGGTTCCATCCCCAGCAACACAAAAAAGATTTTGACAGGAGCACAAGAGCCATACTCAGGTTTCCGCTAGGGACCTGCAGGATCAGGTCAGGGTAGCTACTCGACCCAAATGCCCACTGAGCCCCGCCCCCCCCCAGGAGCTGTCCCCATTGTCACTGGTGAGTCTCCTGCCTGCCCCATGTGATGGTGGGTCAGGGCAAGGCTGGTATCCTGAGACCAGGGACCCAGGGGAGGTAGCCCCTAAAGATACCCACTTGACATGACTCCAAGGACCCAGAATGAGGCCCTGCTCAGCCTGACCTTCAGGGGCTTAGTCACAGATGGGGACCAACTGGGAAAATGTCATGGAGAGCAAGCCAAGGCCACCTTGAGCTGGGATGACAGTCCCCCAGGTGCACACGTGGCCTCTCCTGAAGCTGAGCTCCTCAGGCCTGACCCCTCACTTGCACCCCGCTCTCCTGCTCTGCTGTTCCTCATCCCATTTTTCACCCCTTCATCCCACTCCCCACAGGTTTGCCCCTGGGGGTGCTGTGGTGATGGGTGTCCCTCCCACCTCGCAGCAGGGGCCAGGACCCAGCCCTGGCCACTCGCTCTGGGCCCTCGGGCTAGAGTCCCGCCCAGCTCTTCTCCCACTGCTGAAAGAACTGTCCACCCTGGCAGCGCGGGGTGTGGTTACCCAGGGTGCGAGGGCCTGATCCAACCCTCCTGCACCCATGAGGCACGTGTGTCCCCCCTCTCCTTCCTCTGTGCCCAGCCCACGGCCTGGCACGGGCCCTAATTCTCAGTGGGAGACGTCGGGAGAGGCCCTCCTCCCTGGCCCAATTGACCGAATCCTGAGTGACCCCATGCAGAGGCCACGTCCCAGACACAGACACAGACTCGGTACAGCCACACAGCTGCCAGCAAAGGTGGAGTCGAGGCTTGAACCCCAGCTGTTCTGATGCTCAGTGCCATGGCTCCCAGCTCTCTACTCCTGGGGTGGGCATGGCCCCCTCACCCTGCACGGCCCTCCCTGCATCTCCCTCTCCCGCTGCTGCCCCCTGGCTCTAGGCCGCAAATTCTCAGCAGAAGCAGTGGTCTGCCAGTTCCCCTCCTCGATCCTGATTGTTGAAGAGGAGATTTGGCCTTAATTGTGCCTTTAATCAAGTGCTGGCCCTTTTCTCCTCTACCAGTTGCCTGTGGCCAGAGTGCTAATTCAGAGGGGACTGTTGGGGACCGGACCCCCACCAACACCCCACTTCTCTGTCCCTCTCTAGTAATCCAACCAAGCCCCCATGGTCTGACCTAAAGTCCTCACTTGGGGCCGGCGGGCAGACCTGTGAGCAGTGCGAGGCGGGGGTGCCCAGTCTTGTGTGATTAGCATCCCTCGGTGGTTTTCTTGCAGTTCTCCAGTTGTACAGGGCAAGGTTCGTGGGGCCAGGAGCGGGCCAGGGAGGCGGGTGATGGCTCAGGCACTGAAATATGGGGGACCCTGTCTGGACTGCAGCTCCCCGGGAAGAAGGCCCGCTGAACCGAAACTAGGTCCTCTCTCACTGGGTCCCAGCCCAGGAGGCGGCAGATGTCTAAGTTCTTACCGCACATCGGGGGTGAAGCTGACCCCAGTCAGGACTCTTGCCCACCCAGCCGGGCCTTGGGCACGGCCCTCGGGCAGGCTTGTTTCTTTGGAGCGCTCCCTTCTGTCTGTTCACCAGCACTGCCTGTGAGCTGTGAGCTGGGCGGGTGCTGAAGGTGCAGCGGGGAAGGAGGCCCCATTGTGCCTTCATGCGACTCGGCCCATCCTGGGTCAGGCCTCCGTTTCCCCACTCCATGAAAGGACCCGGGCCCTCCCTAGCCAGAAGTTCTGCTTTTACACTCAGTCATTCACAAAGGCCCCAGTGATCTTGGCATCTGTCTGTGGAGGGGATGTCTCTGCCAGCACCCTCCCTGACACCTCTGGGTGTGACTCAGAGGAAAGGTGAGCCTGAGCTAAGCTGAGGGGTGACCCCCGAAGAGCTCTCTACCTCCTTCACCACAAGGGCACTGCAGCTCCTGGAAAATGGGTGCCCGGGGCAGGGAGGCCAGTGCTAGTGGGAAGCTCTAAAGGCCATGAGTGGTAACTTGGGCCTCCTCAGAGAGACGCCCTCCCCTGCTCCCTTGCTTCCCTCTTTTCCTTCAACCAGGCAGCTGGGCGCTGACTGGGGGGGCCAAGACTTAGACTGGGCCTCGAGCTCTGCCCTTCCCCCATGCCCTGTTCCCCAGGCAGGTACTCCTGCTGTCAGGGGAGCAAGACCTTCCCAGACACCTCACCTTAGTACCTTTCCCTTCAGAAAGTATCATATTTAGTTGTATTTGGGTTTTTGGGTTTTGGATCAGCCTGGCTGTACTCAACCTGGCAGTGCTCAGGGGACCATACGTGGTGCCGGGATTCAATTCCCAGTTGCAAGGCAGGTGCCCTCATCTCTGTACTGTCTCTCCAGCCCTTCAGACAGTATCTTCAACCTATCTGCGCGCTGGTGTTACTGAGGAACCCAGGGTTCACACAGGGCAGGGTCAGGACCTCATGCATGTGCTCCAACCCTTTATGCTATCTCCCCGGGCCCTGCTGAAAGAGATTTTATTTGCAGGGGCACACCTAATAGTGCTGGGGGGTGGGGGTAGGGGTGGGTGGGGGTGTTTTCTGACTGTGTTCCAGAGTGCCCCCTGGTGGTATTCAGGGGACCATTTGTTCTGCAGAATCGAACTGGGATCCTTGGATGCAAGACAAGGACCTTAACCCCTGTACTATCTCTCCCGCTCCCCCTCCCCCCCCCATACACAAGGAACTTTTAAGTTGAGATGCCCATTCCCCTCCCCCAGAGGACCGTGTGCATCAGATTCTCCAGGGGCAGGGCTGGGCCCCAGTATTTCTCAGTGTTCTTCAGACGATTCCGTGAGAACTCAGGGTACCTTCCCTAAACGGCAGACATAAATCTTTCCCATACTTCTGGCCTCTTTCTGTGGGCCTGCCAAGCCAATGAGCCAGACACTCCGGGTTCCCCCACCGCCCACCTCACTACAAGCTGGATTTTGCCTCTTCTCAGCTTACACTTGAGGAGACTGAGCCCCAGAAAGGCTAAGTCACAGACCCCATAGCTCACAACAAAACCAGATGATAGACCCAGGCTGCTGCCCCACCCCATTGCCCTCCATGCTGCTACCAGTGGCCAGTGACATTGGCTGTCCCCGGGGGTCATGCCCAGGGAAGAGGGGTTGGGTCTGGAGCACCCTTGGACTCATTCCTGTCCTCAGTGTCCTCCAGGGAGATGAGACTCTAGACCCACCTGGCCACTAGGGTGGAGGAGATGCAAGTGTTATGGGGGCTCCAGTGGGCAGCATTCCCACCATCGGTGGCCTCTCTGGGGAGCAAGCATCATTTAAAGAGCAAAATTAAAAACCCTTCTGCACATAGCCGCCCTGCTTTTGCCGCTAATGGCCACTTAACCCAATTAAACTGATGCATTGTTGGCAGTGTGGCCAGGCCTGTTCAGGAACTGGGCTGGGTGTTCAGAGGACCAGGAGATGGAGCCGGGGGCAGGGCCGGTGGGGCTGACCTCCCTCATCAAGAAGAGGACAGTTTGCCCAGTGCCTCGAACACGGATGTTTGCACTCCATTTGTTCCCAGGCTTCCTCTCGTGCAGGTGTTCTCGGCCTCAGTCCTGCTGACACTGAGCTAGGTGAATCTTTGCTGGGCGCTGCCGGGGCATCATCCCTGAAGCAGCTTTGCCCTTTACCCACTATATGGCAGTGGCATGCCACCCCCTGAGTTGTAACAACCAAAAAATGCCTCCAAAGGGCCAGAGCAATGGTACAGCAGGCAGGGCATTTGCCTTGCACGTGGCAACCTGGGCTCAATCCCCAGAACCTCGTATGGCTCCCCAATCTGCCAGTAGTGATCCCTGAGCACAGAACCAGGAGTAAACCCTGAGCACAGCTGGATGTGGCCCCAAACCCCTTCCCCTCCAAAATAAAAAGCCTCTAAATCTTGCCAAATGTCCCTGGGAGCAAAAGCCCCCTGAGTTAAGAAACCCCACAAGCAGAAGGCTCTCCGGGACATCAGGGAGGTAGAGATCTGCAAGGGGGAGTTTCCTGTAGTTCAAGGGGGCAACCCGGTGATAGGGGCTGCCTGGAGGAGGCAGCAAGGGTGGAGGAGAAAATGTCAGCATTAACAAGTTTGCGTACCACCCGTGGCTCACACTTGAATGTGGATTAATTAACACAAATTGCGGTGCCCATGTCAGCTTGTTGAGGGAGCATGAAACCAGTTCGGAGCCAGGTTGGGGGCTGGGGTGTGGCTCAAAGGATGGAGTGTATGCTTTGCGTTCAGGAACCCTCCCTGGCACTGCAGAGGCCCCGAGCACAGCTCCAAGCCCAGCCAGGCATGGCCCAGAAACAAAGCAAAGAATAGCTGGGTCCACTCACTGCTCTCACTGATGGGGGCTGGACAGGCTGAGGAGCCCTGGGTGTCCCGACTGCTAAGACCTCCCGAAGGTCAGCCCCTGGGTTCTGCTGCAGTCCAGGGCAGCTGGGGGGGAAGGGGGGTGCCCTCTATAGCTGCCGCTGCCTCCGCCCAGCCTGCTCCGGGCAATTAAAAGGTGTTTATGCGGAGCTAGCAGTGGCTTCTGCCTCCCCTCCATTACCAACATTAAGCGATCTTGACCTTCCACTTCCCGCTCTCCAGAGGAGCCTCACACACGTGGAGCCAATTAGGCACAGGCGTGGGCGCCAAGCGGGCTCCCAGATTGCGCTGGCGGCTGATTATGCACCCCGCGCCCAGAGGCTGCCTGCTTCCTGGCAAGGTGCCACTGCTGCCCAGAGGAGCCCCCGGCTGGGCGGGGGGCCTGGGTGCCGAATCCATGAGCAGGTCCGTTGTGGGGGTGCCTCTGGGGAGCAGCTCTGCCAGGAAACAAGGAAGAGGAAAGAGCCGTAGATAGATAGACAGACAGACAGACAGACAGCTGCGTGCGGAGGCTAAGTGGCCTCTCTGACGTGGGGCTGAGAGGGCGCAGGGCGCTGTGTGTTGCCCTGAGTCTCGCACCAGCAGCACCCAGCAGCCAATGGACATGCGTGTGGATGCGCATCCCCCCAACCAGCAGGAACCCCGAGGGCCCTGAAGACCTCCAGGCTGTGGCGGCCCTGGGAGCGAAGTGGGAGATAGTGCAGGTGGTGAGACCTGAGCAGCACCGGGCCGAAGGATCCTGGGAACAACGTTTCTTCCTTGGGGCCCCACCTGCTGGGCTGTGCTGCTGGGCTCAGGAAAGGCAGCGGTAGGCTTTCCCTGGTCCCTGGGATCAGCCCTGTGGGGTTGCTCCTCTGTAGCCACAAGGCCCCTCCCAGAGTGGCCAGTACTGCTCTCTGACAGGCCTGGAGTAGCCTTGGGTGCATGGGGGGAGAGGGGGCTCTTTCTGTTCAGTGACTTGCAGAAGGTAGACTTCTTTGGGGGGAGACGGTCAGAGGCAGTTGGGCCAGACCCTGCAGTGCTCAAGGTTCTTCCTGGCTCTTCGTACCTGGTGGTGCTTGGGTGCTGGAGATCAAACCCAGGTTAGCCATGTGCAAGGCCTTGCCACTGTACTATCTGGGCCAAGAAGGTAGATTTCTGGGCAGACCTCCCCCTTTCTTTCTGCAAAGGGGGCAGTAGATTAGTCAAGTTTAGGAAGCTAGGTACTAGGCAAAGGGAGGCCCTAGGAGCCCGGGTGTGATGTCCCTGGGTCTGCGGCCAGGTGGACCTCCTGACACCCTCTACCCCGCTGCTGGGCTCTCTTCAAAACAGGTTTCTGCGGGAAAGGACTGGATGTAGCCACATGTCAGGCCATGGAACTCATCATCCTCAGCTTCCTGAGGCATCCCATGACCAACCCTCGCCCCAAGAGGGCATGTCTGTCCTCAGGGACTGTGCTCAGGATATCAGGTGCCCCTCTGGGAGCCGCCAAAAGCTGAGTGAGGGAGGCAAAGTGCGGGCTGCAGACGGAGGGCAGAGCACCGTCAGGGGCCTGGGGCGGGCCCTGGATTGCAAGTCCCTGGGGATAGCTGGAGAGGGGGCTGCGTTGGAGAAGCTCCAGGTGCAGACTGGAGGCCCTAGTGCTGGGTTCCCCTTAGCACCCCTACATCCCAACCAACATGGGCACAGAATCTAGGGCATGGCAGGGGCTGGGGGGGTAGCAACAATGAGAAGTGAAGAAAACCCTGTCTGGATGTGAGGGAGATGCAGGGGAGACGCAGGGCTCCATGCCCCTGGGTAGGCAAACATTCAGGGAGGGGGTCCTGGCTGGCAGTGGGGGGAGGCAGATGCTAGGAGGCAGAATAAAAGGGCCCACAAGTGCCACAGGGACAAACCAGTCTAATTCAGGATCAGAGATGTGAGAAATTTAATTGAGTTTTAATAGCGTCTGGCCCTTTGTTCTGAAATCCGTGTGTTTGAGGGCTGGGGGAGGGAGGGAGACATCTAAGGCTTGGCAAGCCAGCAGCCTGGAGTGTCCCTGGGACACCCAGACTTCAGACTGACAGGCTATGGGCACCCCCCGTGCAGAGCAGCTGACCCGGAGGTCTGAAAGGCCAGCCTGGAGGTGGTGGTGTTTGGGCCTTGGAAGGAGTGGAATTTTCAACGGGTGGAAAGGGAGGAAGGAAGGCGCGGGAGCCCTGAGAGGGAGGGGGACACGAGTGACCCGGGCTGAGTGCTGAGTGTCAGTGGGAGGGGCAGCCGGTGCAGCGCTGCGTCCCCTGAGAGGACAGGAAGGTGACAGTCACAGAAGGGTAAGATGGCTTTCCTCGCTCCAGGCTGAGCAAACCCGACTCCTTTACAGAGCAGGTGGCGCTGGGAGCAGCCAGGTGCCTCTTACCCCATTTTCTGTGATTTAAAAGACTCTGCCTCCTGCATAGTATTGGACCCAGGGGGAACAGTGAGCCCCAAGGGTGCTAAGGGGGGACCACAGTGCCCTGGGTGGATGGTGGAAGGCCCTTTGAAACCGTCACCTCTCTTCTCCAAGCCTGGAGCACCCAGGCACCAGGCTGACCCTGGGTGGGATCCCCAGGTTTTCCATCATGCCCTTGCTTCCCTCGACCTCTGTTCACTGCACGCCTTACAGGGGCAGACTGTGCGGCCGGACAGATAGTACAGGGCTAAGGTGCTTGTTTTGCACGCAGCCAACCCAAGGTTAGATCCCTAGTACCCCATATCGTCCCCTAAGCACTGCCAGAAGTGGTCCCTGAGCACAGAGCCAGGAGTAAGCCCTGAACACAGCTGGGTGTGATAAAAAAAAAGTGTGTGTGTGTGTGTGTGTGTGTGTGTGTGTGTGTGTGTGTGTGTGTGTGCAAGCATGCGCACATGACCCCTGGGGCCAGCAGGTAGTTGAGTGGTTAGAATGCACTGACTGCTCAATGTCCAGCACAACAGGCCCTTGAGCACAGCCAAGTGCAGCCTGAAGCCGGACACCTCTGTGTGCTTCCTGGAAGCACATCCTCAGGCCCAAGCTTTGAACCAGTGGCCTAGGTGGCCAAGTGCTGTGCGGGTGGGAAAAAGCCCATGGCCAGGAGCCCCCTTCAAAAGATGGGACTGGCGCCTGTCGTACATGGCCAGGCTCAAAGCCAGAAGGTTGCCAAGAGTTAGGGGTTCAGGGGCTGGAGCGATGATAGTGCAGCAGGTAGGGCATTTGCCTTGCACACAGATGACCCGGGTTCGATCCTCGGCATTCCATAGGGTCCCCCAAGCACCACCAGGAGTCTTTCCTGAGTGCAGAGCAAGGAGTAACCCCTAAGTATCACTGGGTGTGACCCAAAAAGAAAAAAATAACAAGAATTTGGGGCTCCACCCTCTGTTGCTTTTCAATACTCCGGGGGTAATCTCCACCCACTCTGCTTTTCAGTACTCCGAGTAATCTCACATTCTCTGTGCCTTGGTTTCCCTACCGTGCAGTAGGAACACGTGGAGCCTCACTGATCTGTTGTCAGGACTCTACGCCTGGACCTTGGAGACACCAATTCAAGAAAGAGTACGCCGTGGGTGGGCCCCCGGGAGGAGACTGTGCCTCTTCAGTTAGGGCGTGGACCCAGGGCCCAGCCGTAGCTTATACTTCGGCGGCTGCACAGTCCGGCTGCTCCATGCTTCCTACCTCCTGGCACTCGCCGCAGTTCTGTGTTTGAGAAGCTGGTCACGGTTGCCGGGCCCTTTATTCCAGCCTTCCTGTATTTGCCCACTCTGTGCCTCAGCAAAAGGGAGACGCAGTCTGTTTGCTGTGTCAACACCAGCTGGAGCGCTGTGAGCAGGAGAGCCAGGGCTGTGAGGCCTCGCCACCAGCTTCCCGGGGGCCTGGGGTCCAGCCCCTCCTGGCTGACTGGACTTGTGGGACTGAGTGGGCAGATCCCTGTCTCTCACCCACACTGGTTGCTAGGCGTGAACTGAGCAGGTGCCCAGAAGCAGGCCAGGAGCAGGCCGGACCTAGGAAGGACCAGTACACTCTCCCCTTGGCCCAGCCCAGGGGAGCTTCCTTCAAACCTTTTAAGATTGGAGCCAGAGAGATAGCACAGCAGATAGGGTGCATGCTTTACACACGGGCTCAATCTCCGGCACCCCATATTGTGCGCCAAGCCCCACCAGGAGAGATCCCTAAACACAGAGCCAAGAAGCCAGGAATGAGTCCTGAGCACTGCCAGGTGTAGCTCAAAGCCAGAAACTAACAAAAAAGATTGTTTTCCCCCACCCCTCTGCACACCCACACCCCTGCAGAAACCCTTTGACATGTCAGCCCCAGCCTCACCTTCCCTGGGCCCCAGCCAGCGTCATCCAAGGGAGGCGGCCTGAGCAACCAGGCAGGGAGTGGGTGGGTGTGCAGGCCCAGCCCGGGGGGTGGAAAGGAGAGGGGCACTTGGGCGGGGGCTGGTACTGAGGGGCAGGTGTCAGTGATAGACTGGGGAGCAGAAGCCTGGGGAGGGATGGGGGCGGGGTTAGACTTACCCTGAGCTGGAGACATTTCAGGTCCCAGCCCTGCAGCCAGGGCTGTTGCACCATTTGGAGCTGGCGCTGACTGGCCACAGGCAGAGCCGAGCTCCACTCCCCGCTTTCCTGTGTAATGAGACCTTGGTCCTTCCTCAGTGGGACTTCTGGAGAAGAAGCTGTGGGGGTGACTCACCCAGGTGATCAAGGACTCAGGGGAGGGTGGGCAGATGGGGGTTGTTGAGCAGGTAAAGGGAGTTGGGCAGGTGAGGGGGGAGCAGGCAAGGAAGGTGGGGTACAGTTCTCTTCAGTGCTGCAGCTCTGGCAAGTTCTAGGCGTGAACTGAGTCTGTTTTCTCTGGGTCTGTTTTCCTCACTGCAAAACAGGTGGTCAGAGGCCACCTGTCAGGAGTGGCCCAGAGGAAGGCAGGAGCCAGGCCTTGTCAGGTCCATCACACAGGTGCCGAGGGCTGATTACTGTTACCAGGAGGGGGTGGGGCCATGGGCAAGATGCCCCCTACTAACCTCACTTTGGGATTTGGTGGAAAATTGTCCCATTTGCCTGAAAGTTGTGCAGAGACTAAAGGGGAAAGTGCAAAAGAATATTCAGAGAAGTGCAGCTTAGAGGGATGGGGGTGAGGGCAGAGGATCAGGCGGGGGCAGGAGTGCGCAGGACTGGACCCTCTGAGTTTCAGGTGTGGGTGGGAACTGTGCTCCAGCCCACAGGAAGTGCGGTGGGCAGGCCAGCAGGAGGTGACTGGGCAATTTAGTGCATCAGGTTAAGGGTGGGGGAGACAGTCCCTGGTGCTGAGGAGAGGCTGGGTGAAGGTGGTACTTAGGGACAGGAGCCGAGTGGAGTAAAAAGGCTGAAGGCCCAGGACTCTGTGGGCCATACTTCCTGCCTTCCCTCCTCAGGTATGGTGGTGTGAGCACCCTCCCCAAAAGGGAAGTCAAGCAAGCCGGCAGCAGCAGTGAGCAGGGAGGCCACTGGGCAGGTGCCAGGACCCTCTGAACTAAGGGCCCCCATGCAATTTGAGCCCCACACCTTCCTGCCTGGGCACTTGTCTGAGCTTGGACCCACGACTCCAGGCACCTAAGCCCTCAGAGCCCTTCAGTTTGGGGCGAGGAGCGGGGCCTCCCAGCAGTGCTCAAGGGCCCAGGTCACTGCTCGGCCCAGGAGTATAGTGATAGCCTTGACACTCAGACCCAGCAAAGAAGTGCTGGGGGCTGCCAGGTTTCCACTGGGCAGTGCTTGGCAGGCAGAGGCATACAGTGACAGGGATTAGGGCTGGGGCCTTGTACCTTCTGGATGGATAGCTCTGCGGTCGAGAGTAGCTTTCTGCACACCCGGTGCCAAGTGTGGTATTTAGTTGGGCACCTCGGGCTGGAGGGGTGGGCTGATGGGAACCCCTGTCTCCAGAGCCAGCAGACAGGTGGTGGCATCTGAACAGAGCACACAGACCCACCTGAGCCATGTACTTGGGTCAGACACAGCTGCACTGTGGGTAGGGGGGAGTGTCGTGAGTGTGGGGGGCTGTCTGTGCATTCCCGTGTACCTGCACACACCTGCTTGCTCCCCCAGATGGTGATTCTAGGCCTCACCATGTGATAGGACCTGAGTGAGGGGTGCCACCTGTCCTGGCGGCAGCACTGCCATGTCCCTGCCACAGTGTGTCCGCCTGAACCACCTTTTATCGATATTCTTCTGTTCACATCATCTCACTGTGTGGCTGCCATGTAATTAGCTCATTTTGCAAAATATTGCATCTGTCATATATCCCCTAGCATTTCCTTTCTCCCAAGAAAAGGTAAGAGAGAAAGGAGTAAGAGGAAAAATGCGGCTTACGGGGCTCCCTCCCAGGGCGGCTCTGGCCCTGCCGCTAGAACACCTATCCCCCAGGCATGTGGTCAGGGCCTTTCCTGGACTCAGGGCCCAGACCCAGGACCTCAGGCATCGTGACCAGGTGGAAGTTGTGGGCAGGAGCCTGCAGGGGACACAGGAGAAAGGAAACATGTGGGCTTAGCCGTGCCCTGGGAGCATCTATACACGCCCTGCCCCCACCCTGGATCAAGCTGGGCTCACACCAGAGAGCTTTGTAGTGGCACTGCCCAGGGTGGGCAGGTAGGGCGGCCGGGAGGCTGGGTGAGCGGGAACTGTTGCACCAAATGCTTGGTCAGTGGAAAATCTGATGATTTCCAATATGCACGAGCCCTCTGGACAAAGTCCCACAGGGCCTGGGCTTCCCCCCACCTGCCCCTCCATCACCAGAGTCTGGTGCTGCTGTATGGTAAGGCTGCTCTGGACAGCAGGCCCCAGACAGGACACTGCAGACCCCAGAGTAGGACAACTCCAGCCTGCGGGTGGCGGGCTTCATTCTCCTCCCCACTATGGAACATTTGCCCCCACCCCTGCCATGTCTGGAGGGGGACTGGCAGCAGGGCATCACAGCGCCCGATATGGCACTTCTCCCACCGAGCCATCGTTTGCTGAGGGCACCCCTACCCCAACCCACCCCCTGCTAGATAAACCAGAGACTGCAAGGCCTGTTTCGCAGGGAGCCCCGGTGGGACGGATTGGGCTGGAGCCCTCAGCGGCGTGGCCTACTTTCCCTCCCCACCCCACTGTCTCTACCTTCCCCGGCTTCAGCTCCCTCAGGACGTGATTCTCTGAAACTTAATTAAAAGCAGCCTCTATGCGCCCCCAGCCCCAGGTTTGGACCCTGTGATTTTCCTCCAGGAGAGGTGGGAGGGGTGGGTCCCTGGTGAAGGGGTCAGTCCAGGGAACAGACCCCAGAAGACTGCTGTCTCTGCCCCATGTCCCCCTTTTGTGGTGTCCTGGCTTTCCTGGGGGGCAGTGGGGGCATTTCTGAGGTCACCCACTCTGGGTATCGCTGGGGAGGGGGATGCCAGCTATTCAAACCCCCCCCAGACTCATGCAAGCCTGCAGCACATGCCCAAGGGGACAGACCCCTGATTCCCCATGAGGCTGCTGTTAGGTCCCAGTCTCTCCTGACTCCTCAGGAGAGATGCCGAAGGGACTGGTTGGGGGTCTCAAGGTTACCTCTGGGTCACCGGTACCTCCCATGCACAGTTCGCAGCCCAGCTCAGGGGCTCAGGTCCAAACCTGGCTCGGGATTCAGGGCCCCATGACGCTGGAGGAACAGGTTCCTGACTTGGGGAACCAAGTTGCTGTTTCGATCCTGAGCCTGAGCGAGGCCACCCCCCCGAGCGTGGAGAGCCAGCCCTGCTCCTGATGGCCCAAGTGATCCTCCTTGGGTCAGGTTTAGAACCCCCTTGCTGAGGCCGAAGCCTGTGTCCTAGGCCCCCTCCAAGTCAGGGCTGCTTCTGTCTCCCCCTTGCAGCCCCTTTTCACAGCTCGGGCGAACACCTCAGAAGCACCTCAGATTCCTGACGCGTTTCATTTTGAATTAATTTTTTGGTTGCAGTGCCTTCAGAGGCCTTCACTGCTGCCAAGACCCCACTCGCAGTGCTGTGCTCCCGTGTGGGGGTCTCCGCCTGCGGTTTCAGGACCCAGCTCTGGAGAACTGGGGCTTCCCGGCTCCGCCTGCTGGCCCCCCACAGTCACATCCCCAACCTCCTGTCCCCCCACTTCTCTGAGACTGAGCAGCAGAGGCCTGGGAGCACCCCTAAACTCACAGTCTTATTCAGGCATATCCCCATGCCCCATCCTGAGAGGACCCCCCCACAACTGTACCTCTCCTACCCAGAAGCCTGACCCCTCTAAGACTGACCCCAAGGCTTCGGGGATCAAAACACCAACCAGACCCAGGGGGAGGAGAGGAACGTAATGAATGGGGCCCAGCCCCCAAAACCCACCTCTCACCTCTTGACCTCTTTCCACTCCAGCCTGCAGCAGAGGGTGATGGGCACAGCTGCTTCCTGGAAGCCTCAGATGTCCCAGAAAAGGGGCTGCCAAGGAAGAACTGGCCCCAAGGGGCCAAAACAAAGGGGTTCTGGGCAGGACTGGTTGGAGGTGGGGGGAGCGCGATGTCAGGAAGGGGGACATGGAAATGGAGGCTGGAGCCTGAGCACAGAAATTTTTTTTAATTTATTTTTTACTTTTTATTTTTTATTTTTTTGCTTTTGGGTCACACCTGGCGATGCACAGGGGTCACTCCTGGCTCTGCACTCGGAATCACCCCTGGCACTGATCAGAGGACCATATGTGATTCTGGGAATCGAACCCGGGTCGACTGAGTGCAAAGCAAACACCCTACCCACTATACTATTGCTCCAGCCCCGTGAGCACAGGAATTTAGACCCCAGCATGGGACGCGCAGGCGACCCCAGGAAAGCCGGGGTGGCAGGTTTCTGCAGGCCAGTGTTGGCACCTGCTATGTGCTGGTGTCTGCGTCCTGGCCTGGCCCGACCCCCGGCAGACGCTCTGGGGTTCTGGGGTGGGCTCGGGAGGTGATGTTGGAGGGGAGCCTTGTGCATCCTCCACAGGGAAGGGGGACGCAGCTGCTTGTGGCTGGCTCCCCCTGGCTGCCCCTCCGAAGGACCCCTTAATCTCCTAAACAAGAGCGGCCAGGTGGGGATGGGGTGGGGCTCTCTTCCTCTCAGCACTCTGAGCCCCCTGGGCAGGACCCCACCCACCATAACCAGGTACGCACCGAGTGTTCCCTGTCTGCCAGCAGGGACTGCAGGTGGGCAGGCCTGTAGAAAAGTGGTCGGGCGAAGCTGTGTGTGCAGTGTTGGGGTGTGAGGGCGGCTGGTAGGCGAGCTGGAGATGTGCCAAATGCACCCCCAACTCGTCCACAAGTGCAGAGCCAATGGGCCAGGGAGCTGGTATGAGAGCTGGCGCCATGCTCGAGTGCGCAGGCCCCACGTCCAGTCCCCAGCGCTGCATGACCTCTATAACCCTGCATCCAGCCCCCCAAAACAAAAATCCTGCAAGTGCAGAAAGCTGGAGCCTGGGCGGGGTGAAGGATGGGGAGGAGACAGCTCTTCCTCCGAGCTCATGGCCAGACCCCCGCCCCAGAACTGGGACCTGAGAGAGGGCAGCCTGAGGATCTGTGGGGTCTCCCCTGCCCCTGCCAGGAGCCACAGGAGACAAGAACACACCCAGACTCTGCAGACGCCCCCCTGTGCCCAGCAGGACACTGAGCAGAGCCTCCAAGAGGTGGTGAGGCTCAGGCTGAGGTGAGGCCTTTGGCCAGCCGGAGAGAACTTCAGCTGCCCTTCAGAGTCCATGGTTCAAGCCGGGGAGGTGACTCAGTGGTCGAGCACCTGCCTTACATGTGTGAGACCCTGGGTTCCATCCCCAGCACCTAAAAAAATAAAAAATAATAAAAATTATAGAGTTTTGGGGCCAGAGTGATAGCACAGCGAGTAGGGCGTTTGCCTTGCATGTGGCCGACCCAGGTTCGATCCCTGGCATTCTATATGGTCCCCCGAGCACCACCAGAAGTAATTCCTGAGTACAGAGCCAGGAGAACCCCTGAGTATTTCTGGGTGTGACCTGAAAAGCAAAAATAAAATGAATAAGTAAATAATTTATAAAAATTAGAGTTCATGGTTTGTGGGGCCCACCTGAGGCCAAAAAAAATGTATATATTGGAGCCAGGGAGATAATTCAAAGGTAGAGCACCTCCCACACATGTACATGGGCCTGGGTTTGAACCCTCTAGCCCTGGCACCTCTGCGTGTGGCCCTTGGAAGACCCTACTGGTCTCAGGCACCACAGGGCCCAGGTGCGCAGCATCCTGAGGTCCTCGCATTCAACTGTCTGGCCCAGTTGACAGATTCACCAGGAGTGTCCCCACGCAGGCCTGAGTGCTGCTTGGGAGCCCCACGCCCTTAAAAGACAGTCATGGGGGCCGGAGCGATAGTACAGCAGGTAGGGTGTTTGCCTTGTAAGTAGCTGACCCAGGATCAATCCCCAGCACCCCATATGGTCCCCAAAGCACCACCAGGAGTTATTCCTGAGTGCAGAACCAGAAGTATCCCCTGGGCATCTCTGGGTCTGACCCAAAAAGAAAAGAAAAAAAAAAAAGACAATAATGTGCCCTTTCCCACCCATCTCTAATAACCCATGCCCAGATGAGCACCTCTAGACACAGCAGAACCTCACCTCACATGAGTGCCCACACGCCACCTCAGCGGGCGGCAGGGGCTAGGCCACGCACACTCGCTCCTGCTCACATGCCCCTCCTGCTTGCACACGCTTCCTGTTGTACACACACTCTTTCTCCTTCCTCTTGCGCTGCCAGTCCCACTCACTCCTCTCCACACAGAAAGGAAAGGGTCTGGCCCAAGACTCTTCCATGGCACCAGCTCCCACGGAACCTGTCTGCATTGGAAGTGGCCTCCCTGCCCGAGCAGCAGCCCACATTCCTCTGCCGTCTCTTCCAAGACAGGCAGTTGATGCTTTGAGTCACTCCCGTTTCTTTGTGCTCGCCCCTTGTCTGGCACTCCCTGAACCGCTGGATCAGCCGGCACATCTGCGGCTGCCCGCAGCCCACCGCGATCAGCAGTTCAGGGAAGAGAAACATTTCCTGGCACCTCCTGCATGAAGGTGACCCAAGGAGAAATTAAGGTCTCAGCCGAGCCTCTGCGAATGCCCCCAACCCTCCCAGCACGGTTTCCCCTCCTCCTGCCTTCCTGAGAGTCTCCCCTCTCCCAAGCAGCCCTCCATGCTCCTGTCTTTTGTCTTTAGCCCCCTCCCAAGCCACCAGCACCCCCTACCTCCTGAAGCATTTCTGGGTTTACTTCAGCAGTTCCTGATGTTCCCAAGTGGGAAGCTCTCAGTGGGGTGGGCCATGCCCTCAGCCCCCCCACTGACCAGCCCAGGCCCTAGAAGGCACACACTGGGAGCTCAGAGTTGATCCAGGGTCACCAGCCTTGTCAGCCAGCCTGGGACCTGCCCCACAGTGACCACAGCTCTGAGAAGCTCTGTGGGAAGGTGTCCACACTGGAATGCAACTGAGCTGGCCATGAAGAGGCAAGACACAGGGGTGCAGGGATCTGTCTCACACACTGGAGTGTCTGCAGCAGACACTGGCTGCTGAGAGTCGGGCACCGGGGCCCCGTGTAGGGAGGGAGTCTACTCAGAGGCTCAGGGGCGCTGTCTCAGTGGCCCCTGCTCAGAGGGCTCAGAATGCTGAGAAACTCTAGGACAGCAGAGAAATGCTCCATATTCCCTGAAGGAGCCTGGGGCAGAGGGATGTCGACAGAGTGGGAACCCACAGCCGAGCTGGCCAAGGATGAGCTTCGTTCATCTACCTTTTTTTTAACTTACCAGTATTTGTCCCCTAGTTTTTAGAGACTTTCCTAACTGGGAAGTTCCTTCACTGTCACTGTCTCTGTCATCCCGTTGCTCATCGATTTGTTCGAGCGGGCACCAGTAACGTCTCTCATTCTGAGACTTATTGTTACTGTTTTTGGCATATCCAATACACCACGGGTAGCTTGCCAGGCTCTGCCGTGCAGGCACGATACTCTCAGTAGTTTGCCAGGCTCTCCGAGAGGGGTGGAGGAATCGAACACGGGTCAGCTGGGTGAAAGGCGAACGCCCAACCGCTGTGCTGTCACTCCAGCCCCGGGAAGGTCCTTATGTGGTATAATAGAGTATAGTAAAGGGTAGAGTAAAGGATGTAGTAAAGCACTCCAGGCTCACATCCTTTACTACATAATATGAGGCCCTGGGCCTGGAAATCAAGTCTCCAGGGCTCCCTGAGAATTATAGTCCTGTTTGGGGCCAGAGATATAGTACAATGGGTAGGGCACTTGTCTTGCACACGGCTGACCCGGTTTTAATCCCACACCCATATGTGTCCTCCAAGACCCACCAGGCGTGATCCCTGAGCCTAGTCAGAAGAAAGCTCCAAGCATTGTAAGCTGTGGTCAAAAAATTATACCCCTGTTTAAGAATATGATTGTGTTGAATACAGCCAGTATTGTCCATAGCCAGCCCAACCCAAGACTCTGGCACTCAAGGTTCTGTGCACAGCGCCTCCTATGGTCCAGAGGTGGGACTGCAGGCTAGTTAGGTTGCTTTGCAGGCAGAGCCCCACAGGGCTGAGCTCCCTCAGAGCAGACCTTGTGTCTTTCTGCGGCCAACAGAGCAACTGAGGACCTGGAACATTTCATGGAGCCTCAGCTCCCCACCGTAGAAATGGCATAGCGTTTCCTGGCCAGGCTACCTCTCACAGGGCGGTCGGAGGGTGCTGGCTTCCCCAGCAGAGCCCCCCAGGAGGCCTTTCTTCTAGGGGACAGCGGAGTCTTCGCCAACGCGGCAAGAGGCGGGTAAACGCCTTCCCCTCCTCCATGGCGCTGAAGCCACCCGCCACTTACAAATTCTCTTCACTTCTAAATAAAATGATTTGTTAATTTGAGTGAGTGATCACCACTCGTCGGTGCCTCTTTGCAAGCCCGAGAACAGCTTGTGGGCTCCCGGAGCCCGGTGCCACCGGCCTGGCGCAGACTTGGAGGGGCTGTTTTCGATTTAAATGTGAATTGAATGAGGAGAAAAATGTTTCTCTTGGCAATTCCATAGGAGCTCGCTCTTCTGACAGATGTTGGAGTTTATTATCCCATCGGGCCGGCGTTTTGTCGCGCAGAATTGCTAATTATTTCAGAGGCCCGGCCACAGCCTCAGAGGGAAGGAAGGTGGCAGCCAGGCTTGGGGCAGCGTCTGTCAACAGACGGGCAGTGGGACACTGGACCCAGCCTGCCACTTCCCACCTGCCCTACAGGCCTGGGGACATGTCCGTCTGGGGTCCTGCTTCTGGAAGTTCCTCTGGGGAGCAAAGGGGGCTGCCCTTGACACTCCCCTTGCTGTTAGGGTTTTTTTTGTTTGTCTTAGTTTGTTTATTTTGGGGGCCAACCTACTAATGCTCGGGGGTTACTCCTGGCTCTGCACTCAGAAATCACTACTGGTGGTGCTTGAGGGACCATGTGGGATGCCAGGGATCAAACCCCAGTCGGCCACATACAAGGCAAGCGCCCCACCCACTGTTCTCACTCCGGTCCCTCCTGTGCTGCTTTGACCCCGTGTTGAGGAGCTTGGAAGGACAGTGAGGCTTAATGGGTCCACGGGCGGTGCAGGGAAAAGGCACCTGTGTTTTTCTCACCGTTCAGAGGCAAGTCATGGACAAAGACCCCACCAAGCGGGCAGGCTGGTATCAGACATGTGGCTGCTGTCTTCATGACTATGGACTTCACCAGCATTTGGGGTTTGGCAGTGGGGGTTTGTAGGACATGAACCACCTGAGATGACTGCATCTCTGTGTGGAGGGTCTGGGGCTGAGCTGCTGGCCTTTGAAGGATTTCTCTTAAGTCTCCTTGGCCCCCTGTCTCTGTCCTGCGAGGTGAGGACAGCCCGGGAAGGCAGATGACAGAGGGACTAGAAACAGGAGACGGGGGACAGCCAGGGAGCCGCTCAGCCATGGGGTGGGGGTGGGGGGCTACCCAGGTTTCTATGCATTGTGGTGGGATTCGTGGCAGAAATGTAGCCCTGGCAGCCAGGTTAGGCCCCGCAGTCCATCCAGTCTAGGAAACAATCTGAACCTCACTGGGCAACTTAAAGCCAGGGAGCTGGCCAGGTACTCCTGCGGGACCCAGCAGGAGGCTATAATGCCCTCAGCACCACCTCCTGGCCCACACACCCCTGCATTCCCACAGCGGCATAATTCCATCTGCCTGCAATAACCCATCTCCCCTGAGACCCTCCCTTCCCTGCCTCCTGCACCCACAGACAAGAGCCCCAGGGTTCCAGTCCTGGTCAGTTCCAGATTCAGCACTTCCAACTCCGCATGTTGGGGTGCCTGCCCCTCCCCTCTCCTCAGCTGCCCCCACCTTTCTCCTTCAGCACTGGCTTCAGGCTTCCAAGGTTTCACACAAAGGCACGGCAGCTGGACAGCATTTTATAACCCTAATTACCTGGGCACTCCCTGGGGTCCCGCTCCCGTGTCCTGATGCAGGCAGAACCTGAGAGCCAGGAGCACAAAGCAGGAGGGTCCACCCTGATGTCAGGATAGGGAAGAGAGAGTCTGTTCGCAGAGGGCACGGGAAAGGCCATGGAAACCCACAGCCTCGTCTCTCCCCTCCCTAAGGGCCACCCTGGGGAGGGATGCCCAGCTGCGCCCCCCACCCCCACCTCGTCCTTCGGCATCTCTGATTGACCATATGTCCCTGGGAACCAGGCCTTCTCTCTCTGGATAAAGCTCCACTGTGACATCCTTCCATTAAATAGGGCATGTTCAGAGGAGAAAATTGCTACTATTTTCCCCTTTTACTTCACTGTCATCAAAAATTGATCCCATATTGCATCCTTATTTCAAAGAATGAGCTGAAAAAAATAAAATAAAAATTCCCTCTCCTTAGAGGAGCAGCTGCATCAAGCTTCCCCGTCTCCACCCACCTCGGCCCTCTCCCCCACCCTTTGCCAGCCTTGCCGGGCCTAATGGAGGCACAGGGTCGGGGGGGCAGAGGGTCTGAGCGCATGACCGCGGGCAGAGGGGATTTCGATCTGGTGAAATGTGGTAGAAAATGGGGTAATTGGGGGAGGTTAATTTGGATCTAAATGGAGCGATTCGTTATCTCAGTAAGAAGCATCTCGTTTTCCAGGGAGACGGCTGTGCCTGCCAGATGCTGGCCAAGCAGGCCCGGCGGGGCTGTGCTGGGAGCAGGGTGCCCTACTGACCTCGGTCAGTCTAGCCAGGGAGCAGGCTGGGGGGTGCAGGGAGGGGCGAGACAGCTGTTCAGGAAGGAGGAAAGGCAGTGGGGGGGCACTGGCTTGCCCCCCACCATGAAGCAACAGGGCTCTTGCCTGCCTAGTGCAGCTACACGGGGGTCAGCAGGGTAGGGAGTCCAGTTTAATTCGGTTAATTCCCCTAATTTGTTCAGTAAAACAGTAGCTTCTCACAAAAGCACATTTAGTGAAACAGACGAGTGATAATAAAGATCAGACCAAAGAGCTGTGGTCAGCAGCCTCAGGACCCACAACTGGTCTCATGGAGCACCCTGGTAAGCAAAGGAGAAAGGGAGATTCTAGCTTTCTAGTCCGCTTTCTAGTCGGGAGGGAGATGTTTGGACCAAGTCCCCACAGGACTCAACCTGGCTTCCATGGAGGGGTGGTAGGAGGCCTTCACAGTGGTGCCCCCAGACTCTCACGAAGGCTCTGGGAGCTGGCACCTGGGCTCTGGCACCACCCTGGCATGTTCCTCCTCCCCAAGCCCCAAAGCCCCATCTTTGAGGGGACCGCAGGCTGGGACCGACAGAGCACTGAATTCTTGCTCGCCCAGGTAGAGCCAGTGGAGGATAGAGAGCTGAAGGGGCTCGTAAGGGCTCCTGACTGCGCCAGCCAGTGTCATGTCCTTGGAGCAGCCATCATGTTATCCTGAGGCTCCTTCTGAAGAAGTGGCAGAAGTGCCAGCCGCACTCTCCATGGTTGGGTGGGTCATATGCAGGCCTTGAGTGATAACTATGACACAACGGTGCCCAGCGGGCATTGCTCTGGGCCTGTGCACAGGCTTCCTGTCCAAGGTAGTGACCAGCCTGGTGCTGCAGAGGGTGAGCTTGGAGATCAGCAGACTCTGTGAGAGGGTGGGGCTGCATCTGGTTCCATTTGTGTCTGGAACGCAGCACTGGCCACCAGCATGCTTACAGAGTGAAGAAAAAGGGTGCTGGGTCCCCTTTCCAGCTCTTTCATACTGCAGTATCAGTAGGGCAAAGATAACCCCAAACAAAGTCATCACTGGCTGGGAAGAAGATAAGGCCAAGGGCAAGTTGAGGGGACATTCAAGAGGGACCACTGGGTGTGACCAAGCTAGAAAGGTCTGTGTGGCCTGGCACAAGTGGACAGGAAGTGGGAGCTGTGGGCCACCCTCAGCCAGCCACAGCAGGAAGCCTCTAAGTTCCCCCCTTAGGAGGTAGCATTGGACCCCAAAGTAAGGGCCCACCCATGTGCGCTGATGCACCTGAGCCCGTGCTGGCATGCATGTATGCATCTTGGCTCACGTGTTCACACCACGTCTGTCTGGCTTGTTTGCATGTTTACATGTTTCTTATACTCCCATGGACACATGTACACTCATTTTCCTTCTCTTCTGCCAAGCCCTTCACCCCAGGATTCCAAAGCTGTCAAACACAAAGAGAGCCATCCATCTCCTTGCCGTCTCCCGACCAAAGCCAAACACGCCTCTGCTGCCTTCCTGTCTGGCAGATCTCCCCCATTGGAGGCCCAAAGGGGCCTGGGAGGGTAAACCCTCCTACCCCGAAGGTGCTATGGGTGTGTGGGCCAGGCAGGGCAGTGGACTGGAATGCAGGTGACCCAGAAGCCTGAAATCTTTGGTGCCCTGCAGTTGAGCCGGCACTGGGAAGCAAAGACCTTTCCTGCCTCAGACAGCACCTGGCCTGTGGGTTCAGGGAAGGAAACAGACCCAGGGGTATTGAGCATGTTCTATATCGAACTCCACTGCTCAGCCTTCCCGGGGTAATCTCACCTCTGCTTTGGTTTTCCCATAGTGAAAGAAATGTGGTGAGGATAACCTTGGGGCCTCCCCCAGTGAGTTCAGGAGCCTAGGGTCATCCTCTGGGAATGGACAGGCTGGCAGGCCTCATCAGTCCCTTCTCAAAGGCACTAGAGGTGGAGACTGAGGCTGAGCAACATGCAGATGCCCCTAGAGGGTCACTTGAGTCTACGCAGTGTTTACCACAGTGGGTGATACCATGCACAAGATCCTGGAACCGTGGAGGATAGCAGTCTCGGGCACAATTGCAGGGCAGGAGGCGGAGGGCTGCTTTCTGTTAGTTAAAGGAGGGAGAAGAGAACATAAAGTTCTTTAAAGAAGATAGATGTCCGGTGGGGTACTGAGTGATTTTTGTTGGTTTGGGTTTTTGCTTTGCTTTATTTTGTTTTGGAGTCATACCCAGTAGTGCTCAGGGCTTATTCCTGGCTTTGTGCTCAGCGTTCACTCCTGGTGGAGCTCTGCGGACCAAATGGATGGGGTGCTGGGGGATGGAACCTGGGTCAGCAGTGTGCAAGGCAAGTACCCTACCCGCTGTACTATCACTCCAGCCCCTGAATGATTATTTTTTAAGAGGGGGCCAGAGAGATGGTACAGGGATTAAGGTGCTTTCCTTGCATGCCGCTGACCCAGGTCCGATCTCCAGCTCTGCATAGCCCCCCAAGCACAGGGCCTGATGTAGCTTCTGGTACCACTGGGTGTGATCAACTGCAAATAGAAGTTCCCAAATGAAAACAAAGCCCCACAGCAGAACCCCAGTCCCAGCCTGACGCTATGAGGGTACCAGGTTGCAGCTGGCAACAGGTGAAAGAGGGCTCTTAGAGGCCGGAGCTTACCCAGTGACCTGAGGTGGAACATAACTCCCCACTTTGTTCAGGGACCTCCTGCCTCCACCAGCCTGGGCCCTAGGAAAGGATCAGGACTCCCAGAACTCAGGGTTGCCCAGGATGGCAGTAGTGTGAGGTCCTGCAGCAAAGGCTGAGGGCTGCGTCCAGGCCCACCTAGATCTCCCCTGTTCGCAAGAGCCCCCACTCCACTCAGCCCCACCAGGTCCCCATCCCATGCTCTGTGACCCTAGGCAGACCTAGTCCCATTCTTCCTCAGAGGGGTCTCTAGGTTATGGGGTTGAATCAGCCTGAAAGGGGACGGTCCCCTGCTGCCTTCCTCAGGCTGTGAGACACTGAGTAACCACCCAACCTCAGTTTTTGCATCTGCACATGGGACCTGTTTCGTAGGTGCTTCCCTGAGGATTGATGACCCCTCTGGGGCACAGTGGAATCGGCCCGTCAACAAGAGAGGCTGGAACAGTGATAGCTGATGTCCTGCAGACGTGTGTCCCCCTCAAACACTCAGGGACACTCCTTCCTCCCACCTCAGACACTTTAGGAACCCCCCTCACTCCCAGTCCTGATCACCCGGGTGGGCTTCTTACCTTCCCTGAAGCTGCCCCTTCTCTGGGCACGACCCCTCTTCAGGCAGTACTGGGCTCCCTGTGGCCAACACTTCTTTGTGCTCCTGTTTTCTCCTGGGTGGAAAGTGCCCTTTCCCCCATTGCCCAGGAAGGAACACCAGTGCCAGGACTGCCGGAAACCCCATCAAGACGCCTCTGGATCCCAGGAAGGTCTCTCACTCGAGGGGTCTCTCCCCAACAGCGTCTGCTATAGGGGCTGAGATCAGGGGCCTTGCCGGCATAGTGGACTGTCATCCCAGGAGGGCCTGAGAGGGGTCGGAGGGCACAGAGATGCCCCAAGAAGGCCAGTCATGTGCTCTGTGGCTGCTGCCCCACCCTCCCCAGCTGGTGCCATTGCTCTGTGGCCGTTGCTAGGCATCCAGAAGGCTCAGGTGGGCCCTACCTGCCTTAGCGCAGCCGCACAGCATGAGGTAGGCACAAGGCCCGGGCAAGAGCAAGGCCGCCCCCGCCTGCCCGCCCTCCTCTCACTTGGCAGCAGCGAGCAGAAGCCATTAGCGCCTGGCAGCCCGTGTCCCACGGCTCTGACAAACGCCTTGAATGTTGTCGCCAAGGCTCCAGCTGTCCCGCCGACCGCCTTTACTCCTCGTAATAACCAAGTGTCGAGGCTGATTGCAGCAGCGGGAGGGGGCCGATTCAGAGCAGCTTTTACCCTGGGCGTTGCCACCTGGCCGCCAGGCTGTGCAGACCCCGCCCCCCACCTCCAGGCCTTTGTCTGCCTCTCGCCTCTGGCCAGCTGAGCCCCCTTGCTCCGTGTCCCTGTTGGCACCCATGCTGCTGCCACCAAAGTCAGTGGGTAACCATGAGGTAGCATGGCCAGCATCGACAGTCCATGGAGTGACAGCCTAGGTGAAGATGGGGCTCCGTGCCCACTCTTTTGGGTGACTGGGTCGGTAGCGCCTCCTCCTTCTTGGATCTGCCTTCTCTCAGCCTTGCCGTCCTTGTCAGTGGAATGGGAATAAGGTCTGGGTGTCCTGCAGGGGGAGCATGTGTGAGGCAAAGTGCGAACCATGACAAGCTGGGAAGAGACGTGGCTGTCCATTGAGCAGAGCCTGGAATGGAGGGTGCTGGGGGAGCCAGACTGACCCTGAGGACCCCTCTCCCCGCTGTGAAGTCCCCCCACACACCCTGCAGCTTTGTAGGGCTCAGGCTCCCCTCCCCTGCCACCTGACCTCATCCCTCAGGTTTAGTCTATTTCCTCTTCCTGGGAGCCCCCCACCCCCACCCTTCTTGGTCTAACCACAGTTCTCTGCCACAGGTTTTATGGGTGTCCCCCTTGTCATTTGTCCCCATCCCCATTCCCAGCTCCCTGCAGTCAGCACTTGAAAAAATCCCACTTAATTTTTTGTTTGTTTGTTTGGGGGGTCACACCCAACAGTGTTCAGGGCTTACTCCTGGCTCTGTATTCAGGGATCACTCCTGGCAGACTCAGGGGACCATATAGGGTGCTGGAGATTGAACCCATGCAAGGCCATATGCAAGGCAAACACCTGACTCACTGTATTTTTCCAGCCCTAAGAAACCCCCTTTAGAGATGAAACAGTCAAGGTTCAGAGAAGGATGTCATTGTTATACACACAACTTCCTAGCTCTGTCCCACTGGGCCGGAAGTCAGCTAACCCCACTGTCCCCGGGACCCAGCCAGCCTAGCTTTGCAGGCTCCCTTCCTGAGACACCCAGAGATGAGCACCAGTTCCCAGGTCAGATTCAAGGAGGTAGATTTTTGAGGTCTCTGATTACCGCATCATTTGTTTGCAGGTTCCCCGGACTTTCAGTGATTCTAGGGATGGTGTTAGTGATTGATGATGGAAATGGAGGTGGTGATGGGGATGGGGTACCACTGGGTGGGGGTGGTGATGATAAGAACACCGACAGTGGGGCTGGAACAAAGCTGGCAGACACCCCAGGGTTGACGGGGATGAGGTTGGCAGTGATGACAGGGGTGACGAATGTGGTGATGGGAAATACTGGCAGTGGCAATGAGAATGTTGGTGGTTATAACGGTGCACTCTGATGTTGGGGGGAGGTAACAATGATGGGGACTTATGTTCTGGTGACGGTGGGGTGGCAGGCCTGGCAGGGCTCCCTGTAGAGTACGTCTCACAGGGCCGCCCACTGAGCAGCCCTGTCCCAAGGCAAGACACAATGGGGCCTGCTTGATGCTCTTTTTCTTTTAACCTCCAGTGAGCACAGCATTCTGGGTAATGAGATGCAAATTGACAGAAAAGACAATGAGGCAGCCGCGGCCGGTGGGGCAGCTTTTAGAGTCAGGCTGATTGCCTTCGTGCCAATTTGCATGGCATTAGCTGTGCATGTCTCCTCCAGCAGACTCATGCATTGCATCAGAGGTCACCTGGATGGTTGCCTCCCTCAGGGGTGGTGACCTATGGTCCAGACCTGGGCTCAGGCAGGGCCTCTCCACACTGACCTGACCAGAGCTTCAGGAAGTGGTTCCCAGGAGGTGGGGCTGGGTACAAGGCCAGAATCTGGGGGTTTGTAAGATTTGTGCTCGGCCAGGACCTGGGGTAGGTGGGGTGGAGGTCCTGTGTAGTGGGCCCAGAAGGGCTAGTCTGGCTACCACGGTACAATCAGAGCACGTGTTGTTAAGAGACTAAATAGCCCCTCCACAGAGAGAGCCTGGCCCTGGACTGATCATCCTGGCTCCCCCTCTAACTGACTGCTGCCTGGGGTTCCCTCTTGTCTCCTTCTCCAACACTGAAGATGAGATTCGTCGGGCCAGGCTGTTAATGGTTTCGCTCACAAGAGTCCAAGGCCAGCTCCATGTGAGCACCACACCTGCCATGCTCTGAGCAGACCTGTCCTGGCTGCGAAAGTCAGTGTTTGGGCCAGAGCAGGTGCACAGTGGGTAGGGCTTTTACCTTGCACACAGCTGACCCAGGTTTGATCTCTGGTATCCCAGATAGTCTCCCGTGCACTGCCAGGAGTAATACCTGAAGGTGGAATCAGGAGTAACCACCAGGTGTAGCCCAAAAAGCAAAATGTAATATATATTTTTTTTTAATTTTAAGAAACAGGAACTGGAGCGATAGTACAGCAGGCAGGGCTATACTTGCACATGGCCGACTGGGTTCAATCCCTGACATGGTCCCCTGAGAACCACTCTACACCTCCTAAGTGTAGAGTCAGGAGTAATCCCTGGGCATCGCTGGGTGTGGGGGTGTGGCCCAAAACCAAAGAAAAAGGGAGGGAGGGAAGGAAAGGAAGGAAGGAGGGAAGGTGGGAGAAGGGAAAGGAGAGAGCGAAGAAGGGAGGAAGGGATGGTGAGAGGGGGGAGGAAGGGAGGATGGAAGGAAGGAAAGGAAAAAGAAAGTGCTTAGGACCATCTGCACTGGCCAAGGGAAGCCTTTTCAGCCTGGGGTCTCACTTGATTTCCAAGTCCAGCCCTGGCCCTGTCCGTGGTGCTGACCATTCCTCTCACCCTCTCTTCTGCCTTTGCCAGCTCCTCTGTCCCGTGAAGCCCTGTCACCCAACAGAGGCCACCCATACTCTTCCCCGGGACAGATACAGTGTGATAAGGGCTTCTTCCCTTCTGCCCCAGGCCTGGCCCATGCGCTGTCCCTCAGCCACATCCCTGCGCCCCTCTAGCCCCGCCTTCCTCCTCCCTGTCCCACTCCCTCTCCCCCACCCCCCGAAGTTAGGCCTAATCAGAGCTAATCAGAAAATTATGAGCTGCCTGATTACTGATTAGATTCCTAATGTTAATAGAGTCGAGAAGGGCCTGCTCAGGCTGTGTTTTAGGAAAAAGTATAAAAATAACATCATGGGAAGAGAGTATGGTGCTGGGCGGGGCTTTGGTGCTGCTGTCCTCATGGGCAGGACTCAGGCTGACGGGGTGCTCAGGCCAGCTTTCTGGGGGACACATTTCATAGCATAGCATATTTAATGATACCCCTAGGTTCTGCCAATGAATTTGCTGCCCCAGGTGGCTCTTCCTATGAAGGCCTTAATCAGCTCTATCAGGACAGTGCAACAGAATCACAACAGGAGGAGGGAGATAAGGAAGAAGTCACTGAAGGCACAGGGTGTGGAGCAGGTGTGTCTACACTGACAGCACAAAGCGTGGGAGGAGGGCACTGTCTACACTGACAGTGCAGGGTCCTGTCTACACTGACAGTGCAGGGTGTGGAATCATGGCTGTGTCTGTACTGACAGTGTTGGGTGTGGGACTAGGTCTGTCTACACCAATGGTATAAGGTGGGTTGTGGGAGCCAGGCCATGTCTGCACTGATAGTGTGGGCTGTGGAGCAAGGTTTGTCTACACTGATGGTATGGGGTGGGTATGGAAACAGGATCCTGTTGACACTGACAGTGTGGGTTATGGGCAAGGGGCCCAACTCTTGACTGACCTGACTAATGAGGGCCCATTCCACCATCCCTATCCTCTCCCTCCAACAACCAGGACTGCTGCTTCCAGGCCATTCCATCACCGCATGGCAGTGGCAGGTGGGGATGCTAGTGATGTACTTCACCCGGTTCAGGAGGGAGTCAGGTCCTGGTGAGAGGCAGTACCAGTCAAACTCCTGAAGCACCCTCAGGCCCTCTGCCTGGGGAGCATGGAGTCCCGGGTATAGAATCTGCTTTGTCCCGCCCACTTCACTCTGTCCCGTCTCACAGACTCGTGGCCTGTCACCAGCGGTCCAACCCGGTGCCTATTGCTGCTTCTGTCCCCCAGGAAGCCTGGGACTAGCAAGACCCTCAGGGCCCTCCTGAGCCACCTGCTCATTGACCAAAGTAGCATGGGAACTTCTGGGTGAATAGCCCAGCCCCAGGACCACCAGCTCCAGGAGCAAACCCCTGCACTAGGGGTCGAAGTGAGACTCCAAAGTGCTGAGGTTGCCCAAGGTGCTAACCTCATGGGCAGGTTAGATTGCCAGGCAGAGGAGGTCAAGGAGGAGAGCAGGAGGCAAGGAAGGTAGCAGGGCAGAGTTGGCATGGTGGGCAGAAAGTAGGGTAAGCAGAGGCAGGCCACACAGGGCCCTGTAGGCATGGTGGGGGCATCTAGGCAGTGTTGGTTGGGGGCACAGGAGCCCCAGGGAAGACCTGAAGGTCTGGAGGTGTGAGGCGGCTGAGCTTGGGTTGGGGGTGCTCCGGAAAGGTCAGGTCGAGAGGGGTGAAGGATGGCACAGGAAAAGGGAGCTTTGGAGGGGAGCAGCTTCCAAGAGGTGACCTTGGGGAACTGATGGCCCAGTGTGGGGCGGGTTATTGAGTAAAACACTGCCAGAGCAGAGCCAAAGCCAGGCCAAGGTGTTGGGTATTGTGTACAAAGGCAGTGCCCAAGAGAAGGACAGCCCATGGCATGAGCTGAGAGGGAGCCAGATCAGACCAAGGCCAGAGAGGCTGAAACCGGAAGCAATAGTCAGGAGGGCCTTGGCGAAAGGGCCTTGGCGAGAGCAGAGGCAACCCAGAACCGGGAGTTTCTCTCCAGTGAGTCCACACCTTGCTCTCAGCCCACATCCCTGTGCCCAGGCCCCATGAGGATGAGGGTAGAGGTAGGAAACAGGAGGTTTGAAGCAGTGCGTGCTGGCTCAGTGCCCGGCCACAGGACCAAAGGGCTGTGCATCTTCACATATAAGCACCCCCGACACACGTGAGTCTCTGGAACTGGCCTGAGATGGCAGCACCATGTTTCCTGACCCCCCTTAGACAAATGTGGGGGCCCGCTCCTCTAACCACTGAGAAATCTGCATGGTTTTTCTAAAGGGTAAATGACACCAGGTCAGAATTCAGAGAGATGAGGTCTTCCACTTGGTTCCCAGAGTCTAGCCACTGAAAGGCCGCACAGGTTTGATGCTGGAGCCAAGCAGTGCCAACAAGGCTGCACTCCCAGGATGTGCTGGGCAGCTGCCTGGACGCCCCAAGGCTCCTCCTCCAGCTCAAGCTGCCTCAAGGTTAGGCACCAGGGCTGCCTCCTGATGGATTGTTTGGGTGGGGGGGGGTGCTCTGGGAAGGATCACACCCAGCAGTGCTCAGGGCTCAGGAGCTATTCCTAGCTCTCTGCTCAGGAGAGACCCCTGGCAGTGCTAAGGGGACCAGATACAGTGCTGGGGATTCCCCCTAGGGTCACACACAGGCAAGGCAAGCTCCGTAATGCCTGTACTGTCTCTCTGGCCCTGGACTTTGTTCTTACCAGGGCGCCTCTCACAGGCGCTCACTGAGGAGCAGCTGCAGTGACCAGGCCAACTACCCCACCACCTCAGCCTCTGAGGGGCCACACTCACCTCATGAAAGCAGCCCTGCCCAGAGGGGAAATCTCCGGGGGTGCATTCCATCTACGGGTTCTGGAAGCTGCCCTGAAATATCTGAGGTGGCCACAGTGCCCCTCTCCTTGCCCCTTGCCCTCCACTCTGGGCACATGTGGCTCCATCCAGGGCAGGACCCTCCTTATGTGAGAGTGGAAGCCAGGGAGATGGGGCAGCTGCATCCTTAACAAGGCCTGCTTTGGGGCAAATAAGGCATTTGCCATGCACGGGAACAACCCGGGTTCAATCCCCGGTGTCCTGTGTGTTCCCTCAAGCACCACTAGGAGTGATCCCTGAGTGCAGAACCATGAGTAAACCCTGAGCATTGCCAGGTGTGGTGGGGAAAAAAAAAATCAAGGATCGCTTCACTTCCGAGCATGCATCCCTCCTGCAGACAGGAGCTCCACTTGGTGTGACAGCCTGCAGTGGGAGATGGTCTTTCAAAAGGTGTTCCATGACCAGAGCCCAGAATGTTCTAGGCTGTTCCTGTCTCTGAGACTGAAGTCTCTGGGACTTCATCTTCATCACCCGTCACCCCTCACCTCTTCATATTTTTCCTGGGAAGTTAAAACATAGGTCGGACTGGGGGAGGGCCAGGAATCGATACCCCAGCCCTGATGGCTGCAAGGAGGGAATGAGCCTGAGCCCCAGGGCTGGAGAGGCAGGTGCTTCCCCCGCAGCGGGGACCTCCACCACGAATGAGTTTTTCCCTGTTACATGCATTCTGACCTTTTTGAACAAAAAAATCCATTTTACTAATTTTTTTTTATCAGCTCACCGAGGACGCCGTGCAGCCGGTGAGGGAAAGGTCAGGGAGCCTGTCGTGCCCACAGTGGCAGCGCGGCCCCCTCACGTGACAGCCCTTGGCGGCAGCCCACGCAGCATTGGGGGTGTTTGTTTGTTTGGTTCCAGTGATGGTTTTTTCTTTTTAATCTGGAAGCACAGTTAATATCAAAAGGGTGGGTCAGCGAAAGACAGTCACTGTGCAGGGGTGGGGGGGAGGGGAGAGAAGTTATTAAAGCCAAAGGAACTGGCAGCCGGCAGCAGGTCTCGGAGACCCAGCCAGAGCCATGGTGGTGATCCAAGACAGCTCTGGTCGGTGTGGGGAGTCTATACAGAGAGGTGCTAACCTATACCCCTGAAATTTTAAGGTCTTAAATATAGGAGGGCTTAGCATAAGTGGTAGAGCACACGACTTGCATTGTATGAGGCTCTGAATGCAATCCCGGGCACCACATGCCCCGCTGGACCTGGTTCTTAAGCCCCTGAGCCTCAGTCCATCAGGCCCACAAGTATCGGGCCAAGTGCCCATCAGGAGGGGCCTCAGGCCCCCTCAAGCACCACTGGCATGACCTATAAATACGTATAAATAAAAATGTATTATTAGGTATAGGTTGTACTTGCCTTTCATATGACTGACCCCAGTATGATCCCTGGCACCATATGTGGTCACCCCTGAACACAGAGCCAGAAATAGACCCTGAGCAATGCCAGGTGTGGCCCAAACACCCCACAATTATAAACCAACATTATATCAGTATAAAGGGGAAGAGATCAGATGGATCATAGCAGGAGCCTAGGATGTGCAGCATGATACAGGATGGGGTGCAAGAAGGAGCCTCAAAAGAGGGGAGGAAGAGCTGGAGCAATACTACAGCAGGGAGGGCATTTGCCTTGCACATGGCCAACCCGGGTTCAATGCCTGGCACCCCTTGTGGTCCCCCAAGCACAACCTGAAGTAATTCCACAGTGCAGAGCCAAGACTAAGTCCTGTGCACTACTGGATTGGCCCAAAAACTAAAAAGAGAGAGGGGGGGTCCTGGGGAGACCCAAAGGGCAAGGCCAAGTGCAGGTGCCCAGGAGACCTGGTAATGGGCAGGTGCACAGTGTGCCTGGCAGGAAGGCAGGACCCCAGGCAGTCCGCCACCGTGTCCTGTGCAAGCCACATGTCCTGCTCAGCCTCTCTGTCTGGCCCCTGTGGTCCTGCCCATCAGGGGAGCAGAGCTACCTGCCAAAGTAAGAGAGCTGGGGCCGCCTGGCGATGTGGCTCCTCCCCGGCCAATCTTGTGCAGGATCGGAGCCAAACTGGGAATCTTGTGGTCCCTGATGCCGTGGCATCTGCCTGGAGCAGGTAGGGGATAAACAGACACAAGCGCCCTCAGGTGGAGGTGGTAGGAAGGAGGCCCTGCAAGATCAGCCCTCACCCCCACCTGCATGCCTTGCTCTATTGTCAGCCCTGGGGCCTCCAGCTAAACTTGCTAAACTGCATCTTGCTTCATTATTATGCAGATATTTTAATTATGCAGATATGTTTTTAGACAGTTTTAAATATGTATATTATTTACTCATTAGACCATAACAGCTCTGGAAATTGGAAATCTGTATTTAGTATCTATCAGTGCACAATACAGAGCTAATACAGGACCCGCGGGGTGGGTGAGAGGCGGGTGCAGGAGGAAGTGATAGCATCAGTGATGGGGCGGGGCTAGACAGAGGTTTTGGCACGCTCGTGCTAGTCCCTGCTAGGGTCTAGGCCCAGTGACACCAGCGTTGGGGAGTGGGCTCCGAGCATCATTCGTGAAGACTTGAGTGATGGCTCCCCTCTCCTGGAAAAGAGCCTGAGCCAGGGGCTGGAGCGATAGCACAGCGGGTAGGGCGTTTGCCTTGCACGCGGCCGACCCGGGTTCAATTCCCAGCATCCCATATGGTCCCCTGAGCACCGCCAGGGGTAATTCCTGAGTGCAGAGCCAGGAGTAACCCCTGTGCATCGCCAGGTGTGACCCAAAAAGAAAAAAAAAAAAGAGCCTGAGCCAAACCAAATGGACCCATGCTTTCACAGCCCAAGAGCCTGGGCAGACCTGGATTGTTTTGAGGTTTTATTGTTTTTCACAGGCTGGGTGCTCAGTGGTGCCCCCTGGGGGCAGTGTGTGTTACACCTGGATTTGTTGCCTCCTCCACCGCTTCCTTCCTCATCAGGGGCCTGGAACAGTGGCACGAATGCCCTGAGCCCTAGTCCTTGCATCTGTGATTTAGGGAAATGAAAGTTCCCACCTGTCAGTACTGCTGTGAGAAGGCAGGAAGGGCTCTGTGTTGGATGGGAGGTACCCAGGCAGGTGCCAGCCGTGTCTGGTGTCTCTCCATCCTTGGTACCTTCCTTGCAGCCCCCGGGGAGTGTTCTCAGGGCTGGGACTCACCGCTTCTGGCTTCCACCATCAAGCCCCCACCACAGCTGCAGATCTCAGTATCCCCAGCCCAGATCTCAATATCCGGCACCCCACAGGTTCAGCGCCTTTCATCCTAAGCCTCTCCTGTCTTCTTGGAAGAGGGAGTAGCTTCCACTAATTAAGTCCCAAACAGCCATACAGCCCTTCCCTCTGGACAGCACCAAGAAAATCCTGATTGATGGGCCGTTGCTGTCTAGGCCTGACCAACCTCGGCTGGTAGGGAGGAGCGGTCAGGTGGAAGGGGGCAGAAGTCGGGGTGGGGGGGGCGGCAAAGGAAAGTGAGGGCACCCTGCATGGGTAAGCGTGGCCTCAAAGAGGATGGAGAAATCAAGGATTCCAGCCCCCGCGCTAGCCCTACCCCTCCGGGCAGGCAGAGGCCCTCCCTCCTGGATCCGGCCTCTGAGGGGCCCCCACTGTGGCCCCAGGTCCCTCATTTCAGGTTCATCGGCTGCCTCTCAGCTCCACAGCAATTTAACTTAGTGAAATTTGAAGGAGTCTGTGGGGGGCTGCTCCCCGGGGGAGCTTTGTCCCTCGCCCAGCACACTACCAGCCCTCCTCTTTCTTGCCTTTTCCTCTAAGAACAGTTCACAGAGCTGAGGGAAATTGATTGTTAAGTGAAACTCCTGATAATTGCATCTGAAATGCCCGCTGTTCTCGTGATGGACCTGGCCGTGAGCAGCCCGGCTCAGCCATTCCACCACGGTTCCACTGCCTGGCCAAGACGGGCAAGCCACCCTCCCCGCCCAGGCAGCCCAAGCCCCAGGGAGATGAGAAGAGACTCAGAGGGATTCGGGGTTTGCACACCTGGGGTCACACCACGCTTCTCCCAGGTCACAGACACTGACCTAGATTGAGCAGATGTTCCTTTATGCACTTACTGTGTGCCTGGCCAGGCTGTCAGCCCAGCAGTTAGCAGAGAAGGCCACGCCCAGCACAGAGCTCAAGAGAGAGAAAAGGCATGGTTGAGGGTTCCCTGGGTACTGTGATGAGAAAGATGGGGGCTGGCAGGAGTCAGGGAGTGAAAGAGAGGAAAGTGGTTTAAGTGAAGATGTCCTGCATGGTGGGGGCGTCAGGGAGTGGTAAACCAGGCCAGAGGTGAGTGGCGAGAATCCGGGGGAGTAGGGGACATGGGGGGCCAGAATGAGAAAGGTCTTCAGAGCAGAACCAGACTGGAGGGCGGGGAGCCAGGGTTTTGGGAACAGGCATTTGGGGTCAGGGACAGGAAGGAAGCGCATTTGCCTCCAGCCAGGGGTGTTCTTCCTTCATTTCTGGGCCTCAGTTTCCTCCTCCGCCCAGACCTTCAGGGACCCCCCCACGGGAGAGGCAGGAGCAGTGAGAAACCCCAGGGCACAGGCCACTATGGGCAGGCTTGGAGCAGTGGGGCTGCGTGAGATCCTCCCCACCCCTGAGGGGGCCAGTCATTCTCCAATTAAAGGCAGGAAGTTGAGGCCCAGGGTGGTGTCATGGGGGGAGGTGGGGGGTGCATGTGCTCAAGGAAGTCAGGACTGAATCTAGGCCAGACTCATCACTTAAGCCTTCATAGGGGGTTCCCAATCCCTCACCTCTCATCCCATCCCCCGCCCCCCCGCCCCCATCCCCAGCCTGCCTTGGCCTGCGCACTCCAGCCCTATCCAGCTGCTGCTGCCCTTCCCCCCGCACCGCCAGGCTGCGCGTTTAGCAGTTCCCACACGTCCAGCGCCCAGGGATGGACTGATTGATCTGTAACACTGAAAAAATAATAATGGCTTGATCGTTACTGAGGATTAAAAGTAATCCTTTCGCTGTGGCTATTGCAACTCCGTTATTCACGAGTCAGCGGGCTGACCCGGGCCTTGGAACCCTCAGGGGCCCCTATGAGTTCAAGGAGCCGGGAAGGGGGGTGATGCCTGGGAGCTGGTGGGGCCAGCAGCCCCCATGTTTGCGGGGCCTGGGAATCCCAGGGTCAGAAGCTCTTCTGAAAGCAGAAAGTTGCCGGCACTCCCAGGCCAGGGCAAAGGTGGGGCAGGAGAGTTCCTCAAGGCCCTGGCCCAGTTAGAAGGGCAGCCTTATGAGGCCAGTTTTAACATGGCAAGGGAACACCCTTGGGGGGGTGCAGTGATTGCCCAGGGCTCACCCCTCAAAGTACGTCAACACTGTGACAGGAAATGTCACTGAGGGCGTGGCTGCAGGCACGTCCCCAGGTCTGAGGTCAGGGTGCAGTGTCCATGCTGAGAGTCCCAAGGTACAAGTAGAGGGACAGAGCAAGGCACAGGTAGACCTGGGGGCTCAGGAAAGCTTCACTCTTTATGTGCAGAGCAACTGGTGAGTTTGAGGGCATGGAATTTGGTCCACGTTTTGAAGGCCCAAGTACCATGTGTAGGACAGATAGATGGTGAAAGACAACAATGAAGCGAGAGAGAGCGGCTGACAGGGTGGAACAGGAGGTGGTCTGCATGGATCGGGCTGGAACTGTGGGCACAGGTTTCAGGGGCTAGGATCCATGCCAGTATAATGAGCCCAAGTGGGCCTGAGGGTCACCCCAGGAAGGTAGCTAGGAGCTCTGAAGGGGCCAGAATTGGAAAAAAGATGTCGGAGGCAACCAGGAATAGCGGGCCCTGAGGTCAGAGGCTGAGGGCAAGTAGACCCAGAAGAGAACCAGGCGGAATTGGGCAGAGAATGGAACCAGTAAAGCAGGTGCAGGGGGCAGAGCAATAGTACAGTGGGTGAGGTGCTTGCTTGCCAACCCTGTTTGATCTCTTATGGCATATGCTCCCTGAGCCCCACCAGGAGCGACCCTGAGCACAGAGCCAGGAGTAATCCCTGAGTACAGCTGGGTATGGCCCAACTCCCCCCATGCCATGCACAAATGATAATAAAAGGGGCTGGGACAAAGCCATAGTACAGAGGGTAGGGAGCTTGCCTTGCACACGGCCAAACCAGGTTCGATCTTCAGCATCCCATATGGTACCCCAACCCCTCCAGGAGTGATCCCTGAGTGCAGAGCTAGGAGTAAGCCCTGAGCACAGCTGGGTGTGGTCCCAAAATAAAAATAATAATAATACAATAAAAGGCTTAGGGATGGACATGGGACTCAGCTGGACAGTATGGGATGTCCTGAGTTCGATCTCTACAAAGCAAATAATAACAAGATGAAAATAATAAAAGAATAATAAAAGACTTAGGGGCTTTCATTGGCCTTCCTCATGGCTCTCTTCCTTGTGCTCTCTCCCTCAGAACTTGGCTGATGCTGCAGAGAATTTCCAGAAATCCCACCGCTGGCAGGACAACATCAAAGTAAGAACCACAGGACCCGCCCCGGTCCCTTGCTAGTGGGAAGTGGGTAGGGGGTGGGGTACTGCCCTGACCCACTGAGGGGGACCAAGGCCTCTCTGGAATGGAGCTGGGAACCCAACACTCAGTAATCCTTTCAGGCTCCCCTACCTGCTGGGACAGGGGGAACCTCTTGTTCTGCCCTAGAGGAGCCGCAGTGTTCCCCGACTGGGGTGGATAGGCTGCTTTAAAGAATATTCCCCAAAGCTGGCGTCCCCTTGGCAGTGAAGAAGTCCTGGAGTAAAGTTCAGCATGCCGACCTGGATGGGGCACTGGAGAGGGCCCCCCGCTCCCCTGCAGCCAGAATCAGGTTCATTAGCATGTTCCTGCAGGTCTGAGTTGAGCTTTTCCCCTCCCCGGGGGCTGCAGGCTCCTGGCAGGAGGGCAGAGAGGCTAAGATGCCAAGGTAAGAAGCCTCTTCTCTGTCTGAGACCGGAGAAAATAGTCCAGCAGGTAGGGTGCTTGCCTTGCACTTGGCCAACCCAGGTTCAATCCCTGGAACCCCATATGGTCCCCTGAGCCTGCCAGGAGTGAGCACTGCTGGGTGTGGGGGGAAAAAAGAAGAAAAAAGAAGCCTCTTGTCTGGTTTGATGAGGAAGCAGATTCTCTAGGGCCATGGAGGTAGCTCAGGGCCTGAGCACACACTGCATGGGCTGGATCGCCGCCACCACATGGCCCCCCAGGACAACCCCTCAAGCATGGTGCCTGAAGTAGCCCCAACACTGCTAGGCATGTCCCAAAATAATGATGTTTAAAAGCTGCTAACTTTCAAGTCAGAGACTTTGACGGGAGCAGAGTCCGGGGCCTGTGAGAGGGAGAGATGTACCATGCAGCGCCGTGCCCTTCCTTGCCCACACTTGGCGGGCCCCTCCTGAGCTGCAGGCATGTGCGTCCCCACGAGGACGTGGTTAAGGGGAAGAATAGGCCTGAGTGGAGCCCAGCATTCAGCTCTCCCCTCCCTACCCCCTGCTCAGAAGAAGTGGGGGCACGAGCTTGGCTTTTCGAGAATCTGGGAACCCAGCTCCAAGGACAAGCGGGGAAGAGCAACATGGAATGTGGGGGCTCCATCCTCCCCCACTCGGGAGGCCCCCAGACTGGGATCAGGCCTGCACAGCCACAAAACTGAGGGGACCAGCTGCCGCAGCCACAGAATCCTCGCCTCCCCGTGGTGGAGCGGAGGCGTGAGCGCCGATATAGTTAGAACCGTCTGGAGAGTGAGTGGCATGGCCAGACTGCGGGAGGGAAGCCGAGCCACTGACCCCCGCCTGCACCCAAGGCGTCCCTCACAAACTCAGGTTGCTACATTTGCTATGGGCAGTGGCTACAAAGGTTTCTTCACCCTTTCTGTTTGGTCGCATCTCAGAGTCACAGTTAGCTAGAAGGTAAACTGAGGCAGGTTCCTCCAAGACTTACTACCAATGGTGATGAAACCCCAGGACCAGACCCTTTGGCACGGCCCACTGTTCTCCACAGCAGCAGCCCTGGCACTTGGGGGCGCAGACAGTCTCTGCTCAAGCCAGGACAAAACACCCTCAGTGACAGGACCCCAGAGCCCAGAGGGCAGACCCTCATTGGCTCTCGGCCTGGCATCAGGAGACGATGAGGTTGTCATCCCTGTTTAACTGACAAACACATGGGCACAGAGTGGTAGACCCCCTTCCCCCCAAGCTTACCTGTTGGGGGCGGCCACTCACAAGCAGGCTGTCAGGTGCTGGGGGGTTCATGCTATGATCTAGATCCCCATCAGTCTGTTCAAACCCCAGGCCAGCCTGGCCCCAGCATACCAAGAGCATAGTGGGCCTGGGTTGCTCGAGTCTTCCCAGGAGCACAGGATTCCCTAAGCCAGTCGCCCACCCCAGACCTGGCCCTTTTTCCTCCTTACAGCAGCGGCCCATCACTGGGTTCTGTGTCTCATCAGCCCCTTGCCCAGAGCCAGGATGGCAGCCACCAGCTCATCCGTGTTCCCGCCTGCAGGTAACCCCTGCCGGGCTCCTCAGCTGCCAAGCCCTATGTTCTGGCTGATCTGCCTCTTGTGCATCCCTCCCCGCCACCTAGGCTCCACACACAGCCCCGTCCTCCACCCTGTCTCTTCTGAGCCCGACTTGTCCCAGTGAGGCTGTGCCCTGCCCAGCCCATCAGCCCCTCCCTCTCTGGACCTTGAGGACCTCCCTCACACACCTTCCCAGGACAAGGGTGCAGGGCAGGTACAGGAACTGGAAAACAGGAGACAGAGCAAGTTGGAGAGATAGTGCGAAAGGTAAGGCGCTTGCCTGGCATGCCACGGACCCAGGTTCAATACTCGGCACCCCATATGGGCCGCCAAACACCACTAGGAGTGATCCCTGAGCACAGACCCAAGAGTAAGTCATGTGCACCACTGAGTGTGACCCAACACCCCCCCAAAATAAAAACATATTGGGGCTAGAGCGATAGCACAGCGGGTGGGGCGTTTGCCTTGCATGCAGCCAACCCGGGTTCAAATCCCAGCATCCCATATGGTCCCCTGAGTACTGCCAGGGGTAATTCCTGAGTGCAGAGCCAGTAACCCCTGTGCATCGCCAGGTATGACCCAAAAAGAAAAAAAAAAATTCCAAAATAAAAACATATTGGATAGAAAAACTTATGCTCCACCTAGCTTTCCTGCCCTTTCCGCCTCAGCTCCTCCTGTCGGGGGGTCAGGCCGGTATGGGCTCAAGCTGGCCTCCATCCCCCAGGCTGCACTAGAGATGCCCCAGCCCTGCTGCCCTTGCTCGGTCTATGAGTGGCCTCCTGGTTATCTGTCCCGCCAACTGCTTAGACAAGGTGGAGCCGTAGGCAGCGCCCTTCCCAGCACAGGGTCAGCTACTGCACCCACACAGCCGGCTGGACGCATTGTGCCAATGGCCTGGCAGCCTAGCAAGAAGAGAGCTGGTGGCAGCTGTCCTTCAGGACTGTCCAGGCTGGGGAAGAGGGAATGACAATTTAGGACTGGGAAGGAAAGTTGTCTTTCTCCCTGGCACACCCCCACCCGTGGAAGCAGATCTTTCCCTGTGACCTTCAGAGACCCTGAGGACCTCCCTCACCCACCTTCCCAGGACAAGGGTACAGAGCAGGTACTGGATACAAGGCGGTAGAGCAGGGAGTCAGTGACCACAGCCCATGGTCCCCAGGCAAAAGGACACCTGGGGAGCACAGAGAGGCAGCAGGTGTCCTGGTACCCGGACAGTTAAGGCAGGTGGAGATGCTCACCTGCTGGACACAGCCTGACGCCAGCCCTCCATCATGCCAGCATTATCTGACTCCAGCAGTGTCCCCAGGGAGGAGCTGGGCCAAATCAGGGCTGGGAGATGCAGGGGAAGCCATTGCCCCCAGCCTCCATGTCAATGCTGGAGCTTCAGAAAGGTTGTGGAGGGCGGTGGTCCCGTGCCAGGAGCGTGCAAGGGGAGACTAAGGCTGTGGGGAGAGGGGGCTCTGCCAGGAACTCCAAAGCAGGCTGTGGAGGTCTTCAGACAGCTCTCTCGGAAAGCATCCTCTGAGCCGAGCTAGTTCTGGCCCTGTGTGAGGCCTGGTCACCCCTCTGGAGTCACCTTCCCTTCTCCACTCCCCCCACTCACCCCATGTCACTTACCACCCAAACCCCACCTGCCAACACTGTCTCCCACGGTTCTGGCTACAGAGAGACTGTGTCATCTGACCCAGCCCCTTCCCCCCCACCCCCCATCCCCAGGGGTAGCTGTGCACTGGGGGGTGGAGCGTGTTCCTCCCGCTCAGCTTGGGAAGATTGAAGCTAAAGTGTCAGACAGCTGGAGCAAGGGTCTGTGGTGTGCCCCCAGTCAGCGGGACGCCCTCCCACCCCAGGCGCTGCCGTTGGGTTGCAGGGTGCACACAGAGACCCTGCTGGGGAAAGGCTTGGCTACAGTCCCCGGGGAAGCCCTGTCCTCTTCACACCCCCTCTTCCTGATTGAATAAGGGGAGTCCAGGTCCCCAGATCCCCCCTCTTGAGGCTGCAGGAGACACCCTTGCCTCCTGAGAGATGGGATTACTACAGGCATCCCCACTGGGGAGACAGGGCTCTTCACTCCCTGTTCAGCATCCCAGTGTCGGTAGGTTCCAGTGAGGATTTGAGGCCAGGACCCACTGCCAAGCCCCTGCCCACAACCTGCAGGTGGCACAGGACCCTGTCCATCCAGTGGGCGGGGCCCTGGTGTAGATACTGGGCACTGCAGAAACCAAAGCACACCCAAGGTGGCCTCCCCAGGGACCCTGCGTCTGCTGGCCCCATCTTGCCACCACCAACAACTACGGGCTCCCAGATGCTGACAATGGGCTTGTGTGCTGCTCGCTCCGCCGAGGAGGGGCTGGGCCAGGCCTCTTGAGGTCAGTGCCGCCACGTGTACCTGAGCCCCTAAAGAGCAAGGAGCCGATTTTTGAGCCTTCCCACAGTCTGCAGGACACAGGGAAGCCTCCTGGGAGGCACAAGCCGCTCCCTCCATGTTCCCTGTGCCCCAGTATCTGACACTTGGCCGAGCTCCTGAGACAGCAGGAGGGACAGAGAAATGGGGGGAGCCGCAGGGCTGTCGGGGTGCCAGACTGGGTTCCAAGTGCCCCAGGGATAGCCCACTGCAGGCAGGACACCATCACCCACCTCCCGCACTCTTTCGCGTCCTTGCAGAAGGTCTGCCCCCAAAGTTGGAGAATGCAGCCCCGCGTTCTCGTTCTCATCTGCAGTCCTCCCACCACGCCCGCCTGTTTTCATTATGAAGGGAAAGAGCATCAGAACCATGTTTATAACCCCCTTTTAGATAACAAATCACATTTTCTTTTCGCCAGCGAGTGTGTTGAATTGATATTTCTCCCCCTCGGTTTAATGGGTTTGTGTGTTCAGGAATGATCTTCATCAACCGAAACTCCTTATTGTGTTTGATGTGATGTCAGCTTTCATTACGTACTTTGGTCAGAGGCGCGCACAGGGGAAGGCCAAGCACCCCAGAGCCGGGCCCTGCTCAGCCCCTTCCCTGGTACCCACCTGGGCTCCAGCCCTCTGGGACTGGAGGGCGGTGGTGGGGGTGGGGATGAGTCTGGCAAACAGCTAGAGCAAGGGTACCAAGCCTCTCATCCCCCTGGGACGGGGGTCGAGGGCTGTCAGCCTGAGTATGAGGTGTGGGCATACTCCCAGGGATGCCCCCAGGGACCAAAACTGGCCTTTGACCCTTGGTTCAGCAAGAGGTTGTGGTCTTGGGGGCCCCTGAGGGCTGAAAGCGCTGGAGCCTTTGCATGTGGGAGCTCCGGATTCTACCCCAGCACCAGACGGGGAATAACATGAGCATCTCCCCTGGATGTGCTCCCCATCCCACACCCCCCAAAAGAGGTTGTCATCTATGCAAGCCTATTGCCAGGAAAAAATTCAGTGTGGCAGAATGCGAGGACTGTGCGTCCAGGTCCAGCCAGGGACCCACACCCCAGATCTCTGAGGGAGACCATCTGGGACCACCTGGGACCTATGCCTCAGGCCCAGCGGGGCACTACAGCCAGCTCCTCCCAGCAGGAGGAGGCCGGGCTCAGAGAGGGAACAGCACCGCCCTGCGGTCACACAGCACCTAGGGCCCAGCCAGGCTGAGGCAGTGGGTGACCAAGACAGCTTTGTCCACTGACTGTGTAGTGGCCTCTGTGTTCACCATGTGCCAGGCCTTGGAGGTTCCACTTGGTCATCACCCTGTTTGGCAACCACAAAGAAACAGAGCCCAGGTCGCCAACTCTGTAGCAGGTCTGGCGTGGGAACCCCGCCGTGCACCCCAGGAGTGACTCAGATCCCAGGCCTGGCTCCCCTACTGGCCACGGGGCCATGGGGGCCGGCACGGGGCGGCCTCTGCTGAGCGGGCGGCACTTGATGCCACCAGGTTCACCTTCTGGCGGCCTCTGTCAGCCGTGCTCAGTTCTGATTAAAGATCATTAAACAGGAAATTAGCCCGTTTGTGTTACGGGTCCCCGGGGTGGCCGGTGATTATGACGTGCAGATGGCCCAGAACCCAGGCGGGCAGCAGGGCTGGGGGGAGGGGGAGGGGCAGCGCCGGCAGCCGAGGGCCTGAGGCAGCGCGGGGGCCGGGTTCTGTTGTCTGCCGCTCCTGTTGTGTAAACCCCCTTGTATTTCACAACAAATCACAGATAATTAATAAGTACATGCCCGTAATGAGCAGGCTTTTTAATAGAAGAAATTGGAAGATGCAGTGTCGAGTCATTATTTCACTCTTCCCCACACTCGGCTGCTTCCCGTCTTCCTCATCCTGGTCCCGCCTCTGCACACAGGACGCCTCAGTCTCCTGGCCCGCCGTGAGCCAGGGACCCCGGCACTGGACTCTGGGAGGCCCCCGTCATATGGTCCTGGTGGGGTGCAGGGAGGGCACTGCACGTGTGACTCATGCAGCTCTCCCTGGTGGCAGCCGGGGTGCGGGGACGGGCTGCCGGAGACCGTAACGTGAGGGCTGAGGTCTCTCTCTCGCCCACCAGGAGGAAGACATCTTATACTACGATGCCAAGGCTGATGCTGAGCTGGTGAGTGTCCCCACCTGGCAAAGACACACTCCCCTCCCTGGGCCTTAGCCATAAAGGGGTGTTCAGACTCAGAGCCCAGTCCTGCAGAGCTGATGTGGCCCACACCCCCACAGCCTCCAGCCCACGCCACCCATGATTCCCTTGAGGCCTCACCCCTCCAGGCTGGGGCATGCCCAGACCCCACTTTCCTCCTCCAGGTCAGCTGGGGTGCCGGAAGGACAAGGGGAGGGAGCAATGTGGGGTCAGGGCAGAAAGCTAAGGGCAGCGTTGTCCAGGTGTCTCTCAGGTGGGGGAGGGAGCCCCAGTCTCACACATGCCCTCCCACCCCACCCCTGCTAGCCCTGTGCATCCGTGCACCCCAGACAACAGAGGCAGTGGCAGTCCAGCCCTGTGCCTACTCCTCAGATGGAGAGGAGGTCCCTGGTGCAGGCAAGGGGTCCCACACAGAGCCCAGAGTGGCTCTGCCCTCCTGCCTCTGTCACTGATGGACTTGAGCCTCCCAGGGAAGTCCCTTCGCCAGAGGACTCAGGTGAACCGTGTATGATATCTTGGGGAGTGGGGGCACCTGCTGAGGCAACAGGAGCTCCCGAGGTGCAGGGCACTCGGAGTAGACTGTGGCCCCCGCAGACAGAACAGTCGACCACTCCACCTGCACCAGCTGGTGCAAGACCCCCAAGTCCTATCTTCTCCCATCAGCCAGGGATTGAGGGTAGGGGGCCTCTTGGGGTGAGCAGAGCATGCACTGACCGCAGAAGTCAGGCCGGCTTGAGCAGGATCCCTCTGGGGGTGCCTGAAACTGGACTAGCTTGGGGGACCCCAACAGGGAGGGGGTGGGAGGCAGGGCCCCGAGGAGGAGGGGCGGGGCTAAAGCAGGTGTGCGTCCGCCTAGCTAAGCCTCCATGGCTCCCAGAGAAGTTGCTAAAATTAAAGCTGGAATCTGAAATTCAAATGAAGAGCGAACCTTTAATTAGACCCTGAATCTAATTCCTTACCCCCCTCAGCAGCGGGCTGTAATTTTAGCAATCAGTGCATTAAATATAAACCAGGAGACTGCGGCTGCCCGCTCATAAAGCCTCTGAGTCTGGGGGTGGCTTCGGTCCACTGGGGGGCTCCTTGGCCGAGCTGCGCCCAGCCTCCCATCAGGACATCCTGAATTCCTGCTCCCAGCAGCCCCAAACTAGATCCAGACCCCCTAACCCCTGACTCCTTGCCCCACTCCACTTGCAACACCCCCCCCATACCCCTCCCCGCCCCCGGGCACGTGGTGGGCCTTGGTCAGGGCTGGAGGCCTTGGGGCAAGCAAGGCCCTGGTATAAATAGCGTCAGGAACACATTTGCCGACTCCCCAGCTTGTTGTGTTGTTTTTTGGGTTTTTGTTTTTTGTTTTTTAATCTTTGCCAGAGGTACAGTTAGAGATCTTTCTAGACCATTTGCTTTTAAATTGCCAGCCAGAAGGTGGGGGTGGGGGGAAGAGAAGGAAAGAAAAAGTTCGCCAGCTGATAGCTTATCAGAACGGAATCCAAATGTCACATTAGTTGGGAAAGTTGGGAGATTAAATTTCCCACCGCCCTTCATGTGCCGCTGACATTTCGAGGCTTTCTTCTCCCGCGCCTCCTGCTCCTCCGGAACGTGAGTGGCGCCACGCAGAGGTGGCAGCTCCCTGCTCCGTCCGGCCTCGGCCTCCATGCTTGGTGGCTGACCCCACCCCACTCCCAGCTTTTTCCCAAATCCAAGGGCTTTGGTGGGTTCCCCCGGGGCCGAGGGCTGGGGCAGTCAGAGCAGTCGATGGCGTGGGGTTGCTGTAGAACATTGCCCAGAGGTGGAAAGAGTATTTGCTGCAGGTCCCTCTGAGCTCCCAAGCGGCAAGGATCCCCCCACATCCCCAGGCTGAGGGTGAACCCAGAGCCCTCCTAGGGAAGGGAGAGCACAGCTGGCTGGCTGGGGAGGACCATCCTGTACCATCACCCTTTCCCAGACAAGATGCACTGAGCAATGCCTGGAGGCAGAAACAGGGGCGGGACCCAAATGAGCCTGGGGGGAAGGATAAATCACTGGGGGCTGGGGTGGGGGCAGTGAGGGAGCCTGTGGCTGGTTCCACTGCTTCTGTCCCTTCCTCCGAGGGCACAAAGCCCCCAGGTTCTGTCTGCTTCAGGCTCCTGTCTCCTTCCTCCCGTACCTCTCTTCCCTTCCCCCTTGCACACCTGCACTGGGCCTGCCCACCCCACTCGACTGCGGCACCCGCCACTGTAGTGGCAGACCTGCTCCTGCCAGCCGTGGTGGTGGGCGGGGGCGCACAGCGCATGCCTAGCCTGCCCAGCCGAGAGATGCCGTAATTGGCACCTGTCAGACGGCTGCAGCTCGTTTTAGAAAGTCAACGGGGCCTTTCAGTCCTGCTGCTGCAGGGCTGCTGCCCCTCCCCCAGCTGGGTGAGGGTACCCAGGTCTGATCCCAGAGGGCTCCATGCAGGGGCTGGGCTAGGCCCATGGGAACAAAGGGGGTCTGGAGCAAGGCGCTGCTCCCCACTCGCCTGGCCTCCTTCCCTGCTAACTGGTTTCCAAGGAGGTGGGGAAGGGGTCATTAGACTTGGCTCTGGAATTTGGGTTCAGCATCTGTGATTATGGAAGGTGGGACGAGGAGGCCTCCTGAGCAAGGGGGAACCCCTGGTGCGCTCTCTCTCTCTCTCTCTCTCTCTCTCTCTCTCTCTCTCTCTCTCTCTCTCTCTCTCTCTATCTATCTCTCTGTCTGTCTGTCTCTCTCTCTCTCTCACGCCCCCCGCACTCCCCCTCCACAATAGTCTCTAAATGCCCCATTACCTTGATTCCAGCGCTCTCCTCCCTGCCGGAGCCCTAACATTGCTACTGGGGTGGGGGTTCCCTTCCCACAGGACGACCCTGAAACTGAGGATATGGAGAGGGGGTCCAAGGCCAGCACCCTAAGGCTGGACTTCATTGAGGACTCAAACTTCAAGAACAAGGTCAACTATTCCTACACAGCTGTGCAGATCCCCACGGACATCTACAAAGGCTGTGAGTGCAGCACCATGGACCGGAGCAGCTCTCCCCACTCCCGGGGCCTGCCCCCCACTGCCCAGCATGGCCATGCCTCAGTGTCAGGCCAGTGCCACCCACCTGCACCCAAGGTCACACATGCTCACCTTGGGTCTGGACAGATCCAACAGGGCTTAAGACACCTGCTTTGCATGTGGCCAACCCCAGTTTGATCCTTGGCTCCACAAGGTGCCCCAGCACTGCTGGGTGTGGCTAAAAACAAAATTTAAAAAAAAAAAACAACCTCGCCTCAGACTTGCCCACCCTCCTGCTGGCATCCAGACACTCACGGGCACAGCCTAATGCTAATTCTCTGCGGGTGAAAAAGCCCAGCCAAGCCCTGTGCACACGCATGCCTGCAATGGATGCATCATACACACACACACACACACACACACACACACTGCTCTGCCCTCACTGGCACATCCCTGCCTGCTCCTGCAGCTGCTCTCTCCCTGCCCCCAGCTCTATAGACAGAATCCCCCCTTTACCCCCCTCTAACCACTCAAGTTGGGTGTTGGGGAGGGAGTGGGGAGGTGGGAGAGGGATTACTTTAGACTTCAAGCTCTAGCAACCGGGCAGCTTTGCACAAAGGGGTAACCCGAGTCACTCCAGCCAGAAGGAACTAAGTCCGGCAAGAGGAGGAACTTAGTAGGTGGAGGGTGCAGAGATGGTGAGTCGGGCACCACACAGGAGCTCAGGCAGCAGCAGGCCCTGGGGTCAGTGGCTACATCTCAGAATTCCAGAGGCCGGAAAGATAGTCCAGAGAGTAATGCACTTGCCTTGCATGTAGCTCTAACCACAATGGTGTGAATTCCAGCACTGTATATGGTCCCTGAGCACTACCAGGTGTGCCCCCCCAAAAAAAATAAACAGAATTCAAAGAACCCACGAGGTGGAGGGGGCTGCAGGTAGAGGCCCCAGGGCTGCTGGGGAGACTCCAGCATGCAAGGACTCTTCCAGGGTCCTGAGGGAGGCCCTGCTCTGGTCCCCTCTGCAGCCTCCCCCAGGCCACCTGCCCTCCCAGCCAAGGGGCGCTATCACAGGCAGGCACGCTAATTAAAACAGGAGCCACGCCGCCCTCCCCAGTCACCCCTCGCTACCCACACAAATTACATTTTATATGTTTTTTATTTACTGTGTCACTTTTAATTAAATCTGTAATCGCCTGCCTGAGGGGGCATGGTCCCCGTTTCCCGAGTCTGCATGGTGTGTACGTGGATGCGTGGGTGCGTGAGTGTGTGGGGTTGGGCGTCCGCACCTGCGTGGCCGGCAGCAAGTGCTCAGGGCGGAGCTACAGCTTACAGGTCGCGCCCACCAGGTCTCTGGACTCTTAAAGCTGAGTCAGGAACATCCCACAGCTGCTGGAGGGGCTTCCAGGACAATTTACTCTTTAGTCTCCTGTGCAGATGGGGAAACTGAGGCCAGGAAAGGTTGGTGTGGGGTCGTGCTAAGCAGGCAGCACTATGTATATGATAGTTCAGAGCGCAATTTTATTTTTCCCTTAAAGAGAAAATCACTCATAGCTAGTGTACAGGGAGTTGGGTGCTTGCCTAGCACACAGCCAACCCAGATTTAATCCCTCAGCATCCCATATGGCCCCCTGAGCAACACCAAGAGTAATTCCTGAGTGCAGAGCCAGGAGCAACCCCTGAGCATTGCCAGGTGTGGTCAACCTTCCCCCACCAAAAAAATAAATAAATAAACAGAAAAGAATTACTCGATGCCGTTTCTAAATTAGGAACAGGACCGTCATATACTGTTCAAAAGGCACAGCCAAGGCTAGGAATGAGGCTTGTTTTCACTTTATGGTCAACTGAGGCAAACCAAACCTCAGGGCCAGAGAGGAGCAAACAGGGGCTCAGAGGACAAAGAGGGCGAAGAAGGTAGTAGAAACCTCACACTTGTAGAGCAGGAGCCCAGGACTGTGTGGGCACCCTCTCGGCCTGGCTTTCCCAATGTGGGTGCTGGACTGATCCAAGAGTTAGTCAAAGCCTCAGGTACAGTTGAGGAGTACTTTCTTCTTATTTGCTAGGGAAGGTAGATTTCCAGGGAAAGAAACATTTGGTGACTTTTGCTGAAAAGGGGGAAGCAGGTAAGAAAGTCTGGGAATCTTGACCATCTCTACTCACAACCCGTCATCTGCTCTGGAAGGTCCCATGTACAGAGAATCGCACAGGGCCTCTGGAAGGCCTTCTCCAGCTTGCACTGGTTAGGGGCACCTTTGCTAGGAATGGGGGCGATGTCGGCAGAGCACCTAGAAGAAAGAAATCAAAGAAACCAGAGGCAGAGATAACTGTGGGGACAGACGGGGGACACACAGCACAGGTGAGCTGTGCCAGGCACATCAGGGAGTGTCCCGAACGAGGTGGGGGAAGGGTGAGGTTCTGGTGGGTGCCTCTGGCCGCCCCAAGTCTCCCCAGGTGTGGGATCTGCAGGCTGGGCTCCATTCACTGAAGGAAGCTGGCCCTTTGGGTGGATTGGTTTTCCTAGGGAACCCACACCTGCAACTCCAGAAGTCAGTGAAAAGGGAGGCTTGGTAACTGGTGTGGGGCGACCCCATGGCAGGGACTCCATGTCATGTCCACAGGAGTGTCTATGACCACAGGAGAGCCTGCTGGATCTGGGCCAAGGGGGAGCATCCCTGGCTGGAGACAGGGAGGGTTGCTGAGGTGTTCCTGTACGATGTGTGTATGCATCCACGTGTGTGAGCATGTGTGTGCATGCACGTGTGTGCATGCACGTGTTTGTGCGTGTGTGTGTGTGCATGCGTGTGTGTGCCAGTATTGAGTAGGCTCTTGGCATAGCCGCTGCCCCTCCGAGAACCCCCGCGCCCGCCCCTGCCCGCTCCTGGCCCCAGTTGATTAATCATGGAGCTGAGTGGCTTCCAGCTTATCAGGTACCTTAATAGCTGAATAATTCCAGCCCCATCATCGGGCCCTTAATTGCTTTCTTGTGGCTACGGCCTGGAGTGCATGCTGAGTGGGTGAGCTGCCTGGAGCAGTGGCAGGCTCCACAGAGCACAGGCCTCCCAGTCGCAGCTCCCTGCCACTAGGGGAGGCTCCTCGCCGGGACCTGCAGCCACAGCTGCCCTGCCTGTCCTGTGGAAGTGCTGGCCGAGCTGTTTCTTCGGTGATTTGCAGGGACAGAGGGTAGTGACCAGGAAGGCCTCCTGAAGGGGCTGGTGAACCCTGGGCAGGAGGCTGAGCGCCACTGAGGTTGTCTGGGGGCACAGGTGGGGCTCAGCAGGGGCCAGGCCAGTACTTCCCACTGCAGCCACATGCGTCCCCCACAGCCACAGTCATCCTCAATGAGCTCAACTGGACGGAGGCCCTGGAGAACGTGTTCATCGAGAACCGCAGGCAGGACCCCACACTGCTGTGGCAGGTCTTCGGCAGCGCCACGGGGGTCACGCGCTACTATCCAGGTGGGCACCGGCCCCTGCCCCCACCCTCAGCATGGGGGCTATGGGGTGGCAGGGTCCTGTGCTCTCCCGCAAGGCCCCTCAGCTGCCAGAGCGGCCCCTCACCCCCTTTCCTCCCACAGCTACTCCGTGGCGAGCCCCCAAGAAAATAGACCTGTATGATGTCCGAAGGAGACCCTGGTGAGCCGCCTAGGAGTGGGGGGACAGGGCCACCCCCAGCTCCCACTCCCGCCTGCCCCCTCCCTCCCCGTCTCCAGGCCTCCAAGCAGGGCGCAGTCAGCTCTGTCCAATTTTCATTTCACACATCGTTGCCACTGGAAAATGGATCCCATCACCCAGGCAGGCCTCCCAGCTGCCTCTGCCCCGTCCGCTGCCCTGCACACCACCCTTTCGGGGCTGAGGGAATTGGGCCTAGGAGGGGGAGGGTTCCCAAGAGTGGGGGTCTGCTCTGTGGGGTTGGCCTGCTCTTGTCCCACCCATCTGCACCCTCAGCAGCCTGGCCCTCCTGCGGTACCCCTACCCTGACCTCTGCTCCTGCCACCTCAGTCCCCACATGGCCCAGACTGGCCTCCCTCCTGCCTTCTGTGGGTCACCTGCCCAGTGCTCCTTGGGGTTCACCTACTATAGGACCAGATCCTGTGGGCCATGGGTAGGGACTATTTTTCTGGACATGGAGTCCTTGGTGCAGAAAATAGCATCTGGCCGGGCACCAGGCACTGAGCATTTATCAGCCAGCCTTACTGAGGCTCCCCCACAGGTACATCCAGGGGGCCTCGTCGCCCAAGGACATGGTCATCATTGTGGACGTGTGAGTGAGCAATGCTGGCGGGCGGGGGCGGGGCGGGGGGTAGAGCTGACTGCCAGGCCGCAGGAGGGCAGAGGGCAGAGCAGCTGCCGCCCCGACCTGGCGTCTCCGTGGCCCCCGCAGCAGTGGCAGCGTGAGTGGCCTGACCCTGAAGCTGATGAAGACGTCCGTCTGCGAGATGCTGGACACACTCTCTGACGACGACTACGTGAATGTGGCCTCGGTGAGTGCAGCGGGCTTGAGGGGCCACCCCGCCCGTGGTGGCCATGCAACTCCCCCCTCACCAGCCTCCACTGGCCTTGCAGTTCAATGAGAAGGCCCAACCCGTGTCATGCTTCACCCACCTGGTACAAGCCAACGTGCGGAATAAGAAGGTGTTCAAGGAAGCCGTGCAGGGCATGGTGGCCAAGGGCACCACAGGCTACAAGGCCGGCTTTGAGTATGCCTTCGACCAGCTGCAGAATGTGAGCCCTGGGGTGGCAAGTGGGCAGCCAAGGGTGGGCAAGGGCCTGGCTGGGTGACACTCAGCAGATCGAGACAGACAGCCCCTGTTAGAGCCCACCGGGCTGGCAGGCTCCCCGTGTGTGGTAGCAGGAGGGCGGCAAGGGCCAGGCTTGCCTGCAGAGGGGAACTGGCCCAGGACTGAAGGAGGTGCTGAGTGCCCCTGACCGCCTCCCCCCAGTCCAACATCACCCGCGCCAACTGCAACAAGATGATCATGATGTTCACGGACGGCGGTGAGGACCGTGTGCAGGATGTCTTTGAGAAATACAATTGGCCCAACCGGACGGTGAGGCACAGCCCGGACGGGGGTGGTCCGGCGGAGGGGAGGGCTTTCCTGGCCCATCGGGGCAGTGACCTCAAGCTGCACACAGGTGCGTGTGTTCACCTTCTCTGTGGGGCAGCACAACTACGACGTGACACCGCTGCAGTGGATGGCCTGCACAAACAAAGGTACTGTGGGTCCTGCAGGGCATGCCCTGGTGGCCCAGCTGCCCATCCCTCCGGGCAGTGTCTAGCTGCCATCACTATCTGTCACTCTCTCTGGCAGGCCAGCTTCCATCTAAATGAGCAGTTTCTGCCCATCTGTCCCCTGGTTTACCTGCTCCTCCATCTGTTTCCTGGACATTCCATCCCCCTATGCATGGGGCCTGTTCCTGGGTGGGCCCTGAGTGTTGCTGTCATCCTAGAATAGGGTCTTCCGGCCTCGGGCTCCTCCCTTCACCCCAGCTCTGCTTCCTGGATCCCTGGACTCATGGTCCCTCTCAGACCTTCGTTCCCACTGCCAGGGTAATTGCATACAGCTCTGAGGACATGAGCCAGAGAGGACTGAGTGACATCTAAAAGAGAAGGAACCCCAAGGGCCAAGTCAGGGCTGCATACACCTTGGTGTATGACCAGGATTCCAACGTGTACATCCAAGGGTACAAGTCTGCCTCTGTGTCCCCTTTCCTCATAGGTTACTATTTTGAGATTCCTTCCATTGGTGCCATCCGCATCAACACTCAGGTGAGAATGGTGTTGGGGGGAGGAGGGGCAGGGAGTGTCCTCCCAAGTTCCCCCTTACTTCTGCCGGAGGTCTGGGATGTGGGTTCCTGTGTGGTGAGAGCGCCCCCTGGTGGCAATATGTCGAATGGGCCGGCAGAGTGGAACCTCGGGTGGGAGAGAGGCCAGCTCCTTACCACCGCCCTCTGCCCCCTCCCCAGGAATATCTAGACGTGCTGGGACGGCCCATGGTGCTGGCAGGCAAGGAGGCCAAGCAGGTTCAATGGACCAACGTGTATGAGGATGCGCTGGTAAGGCCTCTAGGCAAGGAACGGGTAGGGCTGGCTGCCTCCCCCAGGGGTAACTACAGGGCTAGGCTCCCTGTGGCCCCTTCTGAGGAGGGGCCAAATAGGTGAACCCAGATCCAAACTTGAGTCAGGCACACCACTGGCCACAGACTGACCCATCCTCCTCTCCCTTCAGGGGCTGGGGTTAGTGGTGACTGGGACCCTCCCTGTTTTCAACCTGACACAGGATGGCCCAGGGGAAAAGAAGGTAAGAGTTCCCCTACAGGGTGGGGGTCCACGCCCTCCTGGGCCAGACAAGCCTGCTGCAGCTCGTGAGAGCAGCTTGAGGCCTAAAACTAGGAGGCTGTCAGGGTTCCCATGGCACGGAGCCTGTGGCAGACCACCATGCCTCTGCCTCTGCTCCCAGAACCAGCTGATCCTGGGCGTGATGGGCATTGATGTGGCTCTGAATGACATCAAGAGGCTGACGCCCAACTACACGGTGAGTGTCCGCCTGGATGCAGGCCAGGCTCAGAGGCCAGTCCTGATGTGGATGATGCCACCTCATAGGCACCTCTGAGCTCAGGCCATCAGAGATGGCATCCAGAGGCGGTGACCTTGGGCCTAAAGCTGGGGCCACCAAACTCCCCACAGAGGGCTGGACTGTGAGGCTCTGCCAACCTAAACTCATCGCCAAACTCAATTCTGCTGTTGTATGAAAAAGACAGCCACAGACAAAACAAATAAGTGGGCCTGGCTATGTTCCAATACAGTTTTATTTGTGGATACTGAAATTTGAATTTCAGGTCATTTTCACATCATGAAATATAATTATTCTTTCAATCATTTCCTGCTACTTAAAAAAAAAAAACTGATGGCGCTGGAGCAATAGCACAAGCGGGTAGGGCTCTTGCCTAACACAGGCTGACCCGGGTTTAATCCCCAGCATCACATATGGTCCCAGGAGCTCGCCAGGAGTGATCTCTGAGCTCAGAGCCAGGAATAATCCCTGAGCGCTGCCAGGTGTGGCCCCAAAACAAAAACAACTGCATTGGGCTGTGGCTCCGTGGTAGAGTAAGTACATGTACAAGGCCATGGGCTTGTGCCCTGGCCCACAAGCCCCCACCCCAATAGACTGGGTGGCCCTGGCAGCCACCCATGGCACTGTGTGTGTGACCCTGGCTCCTCCTGAGTACCACCTGGTGCACCCCACCACCAGGGCCTAAAATATATGTAAAAAATCTCAGGGTGATTTGTGGTGGTGGTATTCAGGAAACACCAGAGCCACGCCCCACAGTGCTGGAGGAGGAGGAGGAGGGACTCACAACTGTGCTGGGGACAGAACTCAAGGCCTCGTACACCCAAGGCCTGCACTCTGCTGCTGAGCCACAGTCCCATCTATGGAAAGTACAGGGGTTAAAACACTGGCCTCGGGGCTGGAGTGATAGTACAGTGGGTAGGGCATTTGCCTTGCACACGGCCAACCCAGGTTCGAATCCCAGCATCCCATATAGTCTCCTGAGCACTGCCAAGGGTAATTCCTGAGCGCAGAGCCAGGAGTAATTCTTGTGCATCGCCAGGTGTGACCCAAAAAGAAAACCAAAAAAAACACTGGCCTTGAAACCATAGTGCCTAAAAGGAGAGAGAAGGGGGGGGGGAGAGAGAGAGAGAGAGAGAGAGAAGTGTCTGCCACAGAGTCAGACTGAGGTGGGGAACGGGAGGGAAACTGGGGACACTGATGGTGGGAAATGCACACTGTTGAAGGGACAGATGTTAGAACACTGTATGACTGAAACCCAATCATGAACAACTTTGTAAGTATGTATCCCATAGTGATTCAATATTTTTATAAAGATCATGATGATACATGAAAAAAAGGATAGGGGCTGGAGCGATAGCGTGTAGGGCATTTGCCTTGCACGCGGCCGACCGGGCTTGATTCCCAGCATCCCGTATGGTCCCCTGAGCACTGCCAGGGGTGGTTCCTGAGTACAGAGCCAGGAGTAACCCTTGTGCATTGCCAGATGTGACCCAAAAAAAATTTAAAAAAAGAAAAAAAAAGAAAAAAAGGATAGAAAAAGCACTTGCCTTGCACATAAAGCTGACCCTGGCTCCATCCCTGGCACCGCCAGGCACAGTCCCTAAGCCCAAGACAGCAAGTACCTCCTGAGCACTACCACATGTGACTCAAAATCCTCAAAAAACAACACTAAAGGGCCGGAGCGATAGCACAGCGGGTAGGGCGTTTGCCTTGCACTCGGCCGACCCGGGTTCGATCCCCGGCATCCCATATGGTCCCCCAAGCACCGCCAGGAGTAACTCCTGAGTGCAAAGCCAGGAGTAACCCCTGAGCATCGCTGGGTGTGACCCAAAAAGCAAAAAAAAAAAAAAAAAAAAACACTAAAAATAAAAAACAGAGACTAGAGCAAGAGTATAGGGTGATTGCCTTGCAAGCTGCTGACCCATGTTCCATCCCCAGCACCCCATATGGTCCCCTGAGCACCAGGAATGACTCCTGAGTGCAGAGCCAGGAGTAAGCTCTGAGAACTGCTGGTTGTGGCCCCCAAGCAACAACAATGTAGAATACAAAGCTATTCTCAGGGCTGGAGCAATAGCATAGCGGGTAGGGTGTTTGCCTTGCACGCGGCCGACCCAGGTTCGATTCCCAGCATCCCATATGGTCCCCTGAGCACTGCCAGCAGTGATTCCTGAGTGTAGAGCCAGGAGTAACCCCTGTGCATCGCCAGGTGTGACCCAAAAACCAAAAAAAAAAATAAAGCTATTCTCAGCTCACAGCCACACAATAACTAAGGTTAGGCCAAACGTGTGCCATGGGGTGAACTGGTGGAAGAGCAGAAATTTCCTGGGGAAAAAGAAAGGGAGGGTATAACATAGAAGCAGGGGGAACTCTCTGGGCCAAGGCCTACGGCCAGGGACAGATGGGGGAGGGTTTCTGATGTGCTAAACTAACCTTTGCAGGTAAATAGCACATGACTTATTTAGCCACTGCTTGCCAGTTACCTTCAGACCAAAAAAAAAAAAAAAGGCCCAAGCAATAGTACAGTGGGTAGCATGCCTGCCCTGCACATGGCTGACCCAGGTTCAAGTCCCAGTACCCTCTGAGTCTGCCAAGAGTGACTCCTGAGGGGCCGGAGCGATAGCACAGCGGGTAGGGCGTTTGCCTTGCACGCGGCCGACCCGGGTTCGATCCCCGGCATCCCATATGGTCCCCCAAGCACCGCCAGGAGTAATTCCTGAGTGCAAAGCCAGGAGTAACCCCTGAGCATCGCTGGGTGTGACCCAAAAAGCAAAAAATAAAAAAATAAAATAAAAATAAGAGTGACTCCTGAGTGCAGAGCCAGGAGTAAGCCGTGAGCTCCGCTGGATGTGGCCCCCAAAAAGCATGGAAGGGCCCCAGTAGAGCGGAGGCAGGTGGGGCAGCACCCTAACCTTGGGCCCTATGAGGGCCTGTCCTCGGCTCCTGTGTGCTGTGAGAAGCAGGCTCAGAGGTAAGGGCTGAGTGTATACAGGGTCCCGCCTCTTCCCTTCCCTTCTATCCAGAAGGGACGCCCCAGGCCTCAGGCTTCCCAAGGTCCACCATGCTCTGCTTAAGTGGTATGGTTAGCCGCCTTCCTGTGGGATACTCCAACAGACCAGCAGTTCCATTAAGAACCAGGACTGGGGGCTAGAGCAATAGCACAGCAGGTAGGGCATTTGCCTTACACGTGGCTGACCCGGGTTCGATTTCCAGCATCCCATATGGTCCCCTGAGCACCACCAGGAGTAATGCCTGAGTGCAGATCCAGGAGTAGCCCCTGTGCATTGCCGGGTGTGACCCAAAAAGGAAGGAAGGAAGGAAGGAAGGAAGGGAGGGAGGGAGGGAGGGAGAGAGGGAGGGGATTGAGTGCAAATAAATCCCACAACACTGGTCATCCTCAGCCAGGGCCAGTGCTGTGCCTGGCATCAGAGGCAAGCCTGTGTCACAGGGCCTGTGGGCATGTGGAGGCCTCAGCCAGGCAGGCACCGCATCCCTCAAGGCCGATCAGGACAAGAAGGAGCACTGAGAGTCCGCCCAGCTGTCTAGGCCCTGAGTCCCCAATCTTCCCCTCAGCTTGGTGCCAACGGCTACGTGTTTGCCATTGACCTGAACGGCTACGTGTTGCTGCACCCCAACCTTAAGCCCCAGGTGAGCATTGGGGAGGGGGGTGGGGAGGAGCGGGAAGGGCACACTGTGCCAGATGGGGACCCTTGACTTCCTGACCCACCTCCCCTAGACCACCAACTTCCGGGAGCCTGTGACTCTGGACTTCCTGGATGCAGAGCTGGAGGATGAGAACAAGGAGGAGGTAGGGAGAAGCGAGTAGGGATGGGGGGCACCCAGTGCAGAGGAGGAAAGGGGTTGCACCCCTCCTGTCTCGCCCTCCCAGATCCGTCGGAGCATGATCGATGGTAACAAGGGCCACAGGCAGATCCGAGCTTTGGTCAAGTCCCTGGATGAGGTAAGAAAGTGGGGTGGGGGACCCTCCTGCCCCCCAGCCCCTCCTGCCTGCCACAGTACCTCACCCAACCTCTTCTCGCAGCGGTACATCGATGAAGTGATGCGGAACTACACTTGGGTACCTATACGGAGCACCAACTACAGGTGAGCAGGCCAGGGATGGGGGGCAGGGGGCCACCCCAGAGCCAAAGCCTGAGCCCCGCTGCCCCCTTTCTTTCCCACACCGGTCTGCCGGCTGTAGGACTCTGTGCCATGGGGCACCAGTCACCGGCTGCTCACCCTGAACTCAGTGCCTGGGGACCTTCTGCTGGCTCTTTAGGAGCCATCGCCACCTTCTGGGCACACAGGACACCCTGGCTGTCCCAAGGCAGCTGCTAAAGTTTCCCCATGGCTGGCTCTCTGAGTCCCGCCCAGGGGTGTCCATCCCTGGATATCATCCTCAGTACGTGCATTTGCAGGCAGCGGGCCTGCCCAGTGGGTGAGGCCGGTCAGTTGCAACCTTTCTTTTGTGCACTCATGGACTACTCCCATCACCCCTCCAGAACCAGCCCGAGTTAGTGCTGGCATCTCTGGGGACTTGGATCCTTCTCCCAGGCAGCACCCCCCGCCCAGCTCACTCCTGGGATTTTCCAGCCCCTGGGAGCTGCTGCCAGCCAGATGGAGGAAGCTGTGTGGGCAGGTGGTGTGCTGGGAGAGGCTGCTGGGAGTGAGGGGTGGAGTAGGGATTGGGGGAGCCCTCAGAGGCCTCCAGAAGAGTTGGGGGGAGAAGGACCAGGCCCTGGTGTGCCCAGGGTGCTGGCCTCTAGGCCATGAGTCCCCTCCCCCCCAGCTACTGGGACATTGTCCTTATGTTCAGGAAGTGCCACAGCCCAGGCCTGTCCACTCCTCTCCAAGGCCCTGGGGAGAGGCCTGTGGCCAGCCTCCCCCCAGTACTGACCAGCTCCTCCTCTCCCTCCTCCCCAGCCTCGGGCTAGTGCTCCCACCCTACAGCACCTTCTACCTCCAGGCCAATCTCAGCGACCAGATCCTGCAGGTCAAGTGTAAGTGGCCCAGCCCCTGCCTGCGCCCTGCACCCCTGCCTCCGCCCGCACCCTGGCCGTCCCCAGGCAGCAGAACCAGCCGCTTGCGGCAAGACAGCCCTCCTGCCCCCTCTACCCAGCCCCCAGGTGCCCGCAGGCTGGGGCACCGGCCATGGCCATCGGAAAGTCTGTGGAAATCTGCATGCTCGCCTTTTCTCAGATTTGGTTCCAGACCATTCTCTCATGGTTTCCGTTGAGGTTTCTGTTTTTGGTTTCTCCTGCTCCGTGTCTTCCATTCTTAGCCTGCCTCCCCCGCACATCCCTGGGGGCTGCACTCCTGGAAGACACCCCCTCTCTCTTCTCTCCTCCCCCCACCTCACAGCCCTCTCCCTCCCCTGTCTGTTGCCCCCTGAATCCTCCTCCTCCCCTCTGCCCTCTCCTGCCTCTCCCCTCCCTTTGGCCCACCACCCTCCCTCCCTCTTCTTCCTCCTGCTCCTCCTTTCCTTCCTTCCCTCCCTCCCTCAGCCCTGTACCACCACCCACCCCCCTGCCCTGCCCTCCTCCCCCCTCTTCCGGCCCTACTCCTCTGCCTGCCGCTCCTCCCTGCATGTCCCACTCACCCTGGGTCTCCCCCAAGAGGCCTCCGGAGCCTGCGGTCGCCTGCCACCACCAGAGGTCACTGGGAGGGAGGCTGGGGCTCTGGCCGCACCAGGCGCCCCCCACCTGCCTGGCCGACTGGGGCTCATCTCCTTTGATTTTTCTCGCTCTCTCTTTCTCTCTCATGTCGTTTTTTGCAAGAAGTTTCCTTTCGGTATGATGATGAGACACAATATTTTCATTCAAACAGCCATTGAATAAAATATTGTTTGTGCCCCTCCCCTTCCCCTCCCCCTTTTCGTTTGTTTTTGTGTTTGTGTTGTTTTTGTTTTCCTCGCTTTCTCTCTTGGTGGACTGTCCCAGTGCCAATCAGCAAACTGAAGGGCAAGTATATTCAGAACCAGTGCACCCTCCTCCTCCCCACCCGCCCTCACACCCCTGCTTGCCCCCCTCCCTGCCCAGGATTAGCCGAATCCCTGCTCTCCAGGAACCCCACCCAGCATCCCCTTGGTTCCTGTAGTTCTTGCCTTTCCTCTGACCCCTGAGCCCCGTTAGAGACAGGGGCCCTTGACCCCAGCCCTGCCTGCAGGGTCCTGTGTATTGAGAGCTCACGGCCCTCCTCGTCCTCCTCCACCCGCGGGGCAGGCCCCCACCTGCTCCCTGTTCTCTGTCCCTCCAAGACAACTCAACAGTGGGGCCAGAGCTGGAGACTTCTCACCCCTGAGCTACTAATGGGGAGACCGGCCCCCGAGGGGCTGCGGTGAGGTTACGGGAAAGCACCCGCAGCTCAAGGGCTCCTCTGGGGTCATTCTCCCTCCTCTGATCTCCAGCAGTGGCTCCAGAGTGAGAAACACACCCCACAAAGCGAGGCAGAGAGGGCTTGGGGACCTCAGGCCCTCCTCCAGGGCAGCAGCAGGAGAGGGGCAGCCAGTGGCCGACAGAGCAAGGCCTGAGACACATCCTGGGTGATGCCCCTGGGCCCCCTTCCCACTGCTCCGGCACACAGCCCCCGTGGAAGAGAGGCAGACTGGAGTGTGGGCCTGGCAGACAACAGGAGGGGATCTGTCTGGACCCTCAGAGCCAGCAGGGAGCTTAGAGGGAGGTAGGGTGCGTGTGAAGAAAGAAGGGCTCCGGGCCTCAGAGAGACATCAGGAAAGGGAGGCAGCGAGTCCCAGAGCGGGCTGGGGAGCCAAGTGGTGAGAACACGGCACATGTGGGGCACTGCACAGTGCACAGGGACCCCCAGCACACAGGGGCCCTGCAGAGTCATGAGGGGTGCCCCATCCCAGGACCCTTGGCTGGAAGCAGACCACACCAAGCTCCAGGGTCCTGCCAGCTCAGTCCGGCAAAGGGGAGAGAGAAGCCCACACTGGCCCAGATGGGGGTGGGGGTCGTGCCCTGCTCCCACTGGCTTGAGTTGTCTTTCCTCCCTCTCCCAACTCCTCCCCAGTGACCCCAGAAATGCAGGGCCCTGGGAGGAAGCCAGCCATAGCCTAGCCTCCCCCCTCCTCCCTACCTCCTCTTCTTTTTCCCCCCCTCCCTGTCGGCTTGTGTCCAGACCCTGCCTCACAGTCCCATCAGAAAGCAACGGTCCAACCAGTGACTGCCCAGCCTGCTGGCCACCCCGAATGCCCCCTCCCAGAATTTTGCAGTGCATTGTGGGAGTATTTGGAAAGAGGAAAGACAGCCTGCCCCCCCCCCCAAAAAAAAAAAAACCAACCCTCCTCCTTCTGCAAAAATCACCACGCGGGAGAAGGCAGAGGAAGAAAGCTCGCAGTCGGGGTACATTAGGAAGGCAGAACACCCCAAGGGCTGCCATTAGGGGAGCATGTGGACAATGGCTGAGCATGTGGGGACCCCCTCCCAAATGTAGGCCAGCCCAGTGGCCAGTCCATTAGGCAAGGAAAGGCCACAGAAGCACCCCAAGGGCTACATCACCAGATTCCAATACCCACATTACCATCACTCACACACACACACACACACACACAGTCCCACATGCACCTCCACGCACACATAAACATGCTCACCTCCACTCATACCCAGATCACAAGCCTCAGGCAGAGGCCCAGTGAGAAACTTTCCCTCTAGAGCCCTGGAGTTCCCACACTCCTCCCTGCTAGGAAGGAAGCTACCAGAGTACCAGAGTGCTAGGAAGAAACCCCACTCTACTGCCCATCTCCCATACCCCCGATCCAGAGAGCAGCTGCGCAGGTTTAAGCAATGTCCCTGCCCCTTTCAGCCCCCTCCCCCAGCCTCCTGCCCCAGGGAGGGTCATGGGACTCCCCCACGCCCCACAATGCACTGCAGCCCACCCCCAGCTGCCCACACCGTCTCTGGTTGGACTGTCTCTGCCCGTGAGAAACCCCCTCGGTTTGGCCATGTTGATGCCTGACACAGAATAAAAGCAAGACCTACCAAAATGCAAACAGCTGCAGCAAAGAAAGAGAGATACAATCCGCTGCCAAAAGCCAATTCCCTTCCTCAAAGTCTCTTTGGAGGCAAAGGAAGCTCAGCATGCGGTTTTTTTCCATTATGGATGTGATAAGAGCGAGACTGGCGCCTCCCCCAGACCATGCATATATATAGCAGTGTGTGTATATATATGTGTGTGTGTGTGTCCGTGTATATGTGCTATACAGCCGTATGGGAGCATATACAGCCACGCCAAGGGACTCACTGCCGACAGAGGACCGGCCCGGGCAACATATTGGCTATAACTGCCCTCCTCCTGCCATGCTCTAGTCTCCACAGGCCCTCCCCCTCCCCACCTGCCCCTTCTCTCTTGGCTCGAACTTGAACGTGGAAGTGGCGGGTTCCCTCTTTGCTGGTGCCTTACCCCCACCCCACCCCAGACACCTCTTCCCCGCCCCTCCAGCCCCTTCAGCTCTGAGCCCCCTGGCCTCCTGCCTCCCCAGCCCTCGCCGGATAACCCCCCGTTTCTGTTGCAGATTTTGAGTTCCTGCTCCCCAGCAGCTTTGAGTCTGAAGGACATGTTTTCATTGCTCCCAGGTAGCTTGCGTGTGGCCTTGCTGAGGTGTCCTCCCCCACCCCGACCGCCCTGGCCCGCCTCCTGCACTGCTGCCCGGAGCTCTGTGTGTCTGTCCTGTGCAGTGTCGCCACCCCCATGCATAGCCCCACCGTGCGTGCGGCCATGTGCACACCGGGGGCCATGCAGCCGCCCCAGGCAGCTGTGACCGCCACTCTGGCTCCACCCTGGCCCCTGGCCTGGGGTGGGAGGGCTCTGAACTCCACACCTTCCCGCCCTCCCAGGTCCCCAGGAAGGAGCCCCCCTCTGCCTTGGGCTGGCTGTCTGCAGTCCACTCCGCACTGGGCAGCTGTTGCTCTGGTTTGTGGTGCCCTCCCCACTGCCCCCTCAACCCGCACTCCATACTTGTCCTGTGTCAGTCAGTGTTTGCTGAACCAGCCAGAGCCCTTGTGGGCAGTGCCAAGTCTAGCGGTGGTGGCTCACTGTGGGGTGGGGGGGTAGACACTTTGAGGAGCTTCTTGGGCAGGGAGGGGTCAGGGATTCAGCGCCTGCTGGGCGCCGCACACACCCTCTCATGCACCCTCTGCCTGCAGCCTTGTTGACCGCCCTGTGGCCCAGCTGGGCTGAGGGCAGGCAGGTGCAGCGACAGAGACCCAAGGGCACCCTGAGGCACCGCACGGGCTCTGGACACATCTCCCCTCCACGTGTGTGCACGTGGTGCATGCACCGAGTTCTCTGTGACCGTGTAGATGTGCGTTCGTGCTTGTGAGTCTGTGTGTGTGTGTTCGGGAGTCCCTCGTGGGAATACAAAGCAGGCTGTGTGCATCGGTGGCTGTGGGGAACGTGTGTCCAGGCTGGGGGGAGCACAGAAGCCCTGAGGGCAGGGACCTCTCCTGCTACCTCCGTATCTTTGGCTCAGGACAGCTCAATAAATTGTGTTGGTGAGTGAATGAAATAATCCACAAATGTCAGTGTATGTACTGGGGGGAGACTGCAGGTGACAGAGCTGCAGGCGGGCACCACTCTGGGTAAATCATCTGTGTCCTCCACATGTAGGTGGGCAGGCTGGGCACTCCACAGAAGGCCTGGGGGCCAGAGAGCAGTGGGGACTGCAACCAAGTCACAGGCCCTGCCAGCCTGGGGAGGCAGCACGTTTCTGGAGCTGTCCGGGTCACTGCCACACTGGCCACGGGGAGGTCTGGCGGATAGACAGGGCAGAAGCGAGCTCTTCTATCAGGCAGAGGGCCAGCTCTGCAAGACTGCCAAGAGGACCTTCCTGTCCACCTCGCCCCTGCCTGACGAGGCTCCTGAGGAGGAACTGGACCTGTCTGCCTCAGGGAAGAGCACCCCTGCCAGAGAGCACCAGTCTCAGGGCCCCATTTCCCTGACGCCTGTCACCTCTGGGTGTGATGGGAAGGGCTGAGGCTCCAGGTGCTTGTACAAAGGCCAGAAAACAGCAAGATAAAGTCTTAGACTCAGCTTCCGGGGCCCCGATCCATACTTTGTACCCACAGGCCTGATCCTGGGCTCCCACACACAGGTGGATATGGCAGCTAGGGGCAGAACTGAACCCACTGGGAGGGACCCTGTCCCATGCGCAGTCCTATCTTCATGTGCCAACTGGGACCATTGGGGCCACACCAGGCACATGGATCCAGGGACACAAGTGGTGGGCGTTCAGCTGACTCATTTGTGGCAAGAGAACATGACAGGTCTTCACTCTGGCATCAGCCATCACCTATGCAGGACCAGCAGCCTGGCCAGCAGAATGGCTGCCACCTGTAAGAATATACATGACCCATGGGGCTGAAGAGATCATACAATGGGTAGGGCACTTGCTTTACACCTGAGTTTAATCCCCAGCATCCCATATGGTCCCTCTAGCATTGCCAAGAGTAATTCTGAATAATCACCAAATGTGACCCCCCAAATATACACACACACACAACCCTGCCCCCACACTGCTGGACCACTGCTGGGGTGGTCCCAATTAAAATGTGAATCATGGGTTCACAAAGGGAGTACAGCAGGTAGTTACCTTGCATGAAGCTGACCTGGATTCAGTTCCTGGCATCCCATATGGTTCCCTGAGTCCTGCCAGGAGTAATCCCTGAGTACAGAACCAGGAATGACCCTGAGTATATGTATATGTATATGGCCCAAAATAAGAAAAGAAAGAAAATGTGAGTCATGCTCACACCTCACCCAGGCCTAGGCTTCTCAGCACCTGGCCAGGAAGGCCTGTGGGAACCTGGACCTCACTGACCAGTCCAGCACCCCAAGCCCATTCTTCTTACCCCTCCCCACCCCAGAGAGTACTGCAAGGACCTGAATGCCTCAGACAACAACACCGAGTTCCTGAAAAACTTCATTGAGCTCATGGAGAAAGTGACTCCAGACTCAAAGCAATGTGAGTGCCTCTGGTGCCAGAGCAGCCCAGGAGAACCCAATCCCAGGCAGACCCAAGCCAAGCAGATGGCCTGGGCCAAGCCAGGAGGAAGGTTCTAGTGGGACCTTGGACTTGGGGAGCAGGTGGGTCAGGAGCCTTGAGAAGACACTCCCGCACCCTGCCCTCCTGTTCCAGGTAACAACTTCCTCCTGCACAATCTGATTCTGGACACAGGCATCACGCAGCAGCTGGTGGAGCGAGTGTGGCGGGACCAGGATCTGAACACGTAGGCACTGCTCAGCCGAGGGGGACAGGAAGTTGGGGTAGGACCAAGATCCTGGTCCCATCTGGGGCAAATCTATGACCTCACCTCCCTCCTTCCCCCAGGTACAGCCTCCTGGCGGTGTTTGCCTCCACGGATGGTGGCATCACACGTGTTTTCCCCAACAAGTAAGAGCTACCCCATGGGGGCCAGGGTGATAGTACAGCGGGTAGGGTGTTTGCCTTGCACACAGCCGCTGACCCAGGTTCAATCCCTGGTATCTCATATGGTCCCCTGAGCACCACCAGGAGTAATTCCTGAGTGCAGAGCCAGGAGTAACCCGAAGCATCACGGGATGTGACCCAAACAGCAAAAAAAAAAAGAAAAAAGAAAGGAAAGAAAAAGAATTACTCATGACCCGACGTCCTGCCCCAGCCCAGCCCCACCTGTCTTGCTGCCTAACCCCTGTGGGCCCCCGCTGCCATCAGCCTCTGCCTGTCTCTGAGCAGGGCAGCTGAGGACTGGACAGAGAACCCTGAACCTTTCAATGCCAGCTTCTACCGCCGCAGCCTGGATAACCAGGGCTACATCTTCAAGCCCCCACACCAGGATGGTGAGTGAGCACCCAGGAAACACGCCGCTGCCAGCACATCAGTGCTCTGCTCTGAGGCCATCACTTGAGGGCTGGCTGAGACAGGGACGGACGAGAAGAACCACACCCTGCATAATACCAGGCTGGGAGTGGGCACTTAGACTGGGGGTGGACTCTGGCTCGAGGGCCCGGGTCCACAGAGCCTATCGGGGAGTGATCAGGGTGACCACCCGCTCCTGATTGCCCACCCCACCCTCAGCCCTGCTAAGGCCTGTGGAGCTGGAGAATGACACAGTGGGCATCCTTGTCAGCACAGCTGTGGAGCTCAGCCTTGGCGGGCGCACACTGAGGCCAGCAGGTAAATGTCCAGGATGGAGACGAGCAGAGACAGTGGGCAGGTGCTGCCCAGGTAGACAGGCATTGATGCCCCCTACTCTCCCTCCAGTGGTGGGTGTTAAGCTGGATCTAGAAGCCTGGGCTGAGAAGTTCAAGGTGCTGGCCAGCAACCGAACCCATCAGGACCAGCCTCAGAAGGTACTCAAGGGGGCCGGAGCGATAGTACAGTGGGTAGAGCGTTTGCCTGGCACTCAGCTGATCCAGATTCGATCCCTGGCATCCCATATGGTCCCCAAGCATTGCCAGGAGTAATTCCTGAGTACAGAGCCAGGAGTAATCCCTGAGCATCACTAGGTGTGGCCCAAAAAAGAAAAAAAAAAGAAGGTACTTGAGTAATGTGGGGGCAGAAAGCCCAGCAGTACCCCTTCTGGGGAGCCCAGGAAACCCTACCAAGGCTCCCAGGTGGCTCTGGCCCCTAAAAGGAGGCAGGATGTTACAGATGGCTCGGGAGCCCGGATGTATGAAGGGATGGGAGGGGAACCTGGAGGACACCTCATGGTCCTTACTCTCTGCCCAGCAGTGCGGCCCCAGCAGCCACTGTGAGATGGACTGCGAGGTTAACAACGAGGTATGTGTACCCCGAGCCTTGCTGACCCATCCCTTGGCCTGAAGCTCCCCCATCAGCTTCACCAGAACTAGTGTGATGGAGCCCACCGCACCCCAGCCTTGGCCTGCCAGGCCCTGGGGAGGGATGTCTGGGCCTGAACCCTGGGCCCTCTTCCCCCTCAGGACCTGCTGTGTGTGCTCATTGATGACGGGGGTTTCCTGGTGCTGTCAAACCAGAACCACCAGTGGGACCAGGTGAGGGCCGGAGAGCAGTGGAAGAACAGGACGGGAGCCCTCTTGGAGTCTTCTTGGGGTGTGACAAGACTCCCTCTCGGAATTCCCAGGTGGGCAGGTTCTTCAGTGAGGTGGATGCCAACCTGATGCTGGCCCTCTACAATAATTCTTTCTACGCCCGAAAGGAGTCCTATGACTACCAGGCGGCCTGTGCCCCCCAACCTCCTGGCAATCTGGGTGCTGCACCCCGCGGTGTCTTTGTGGTAAGTAGCAGTGACTCCTGGAGATGGAGAGATCGGGAGACAGATGGCACCTGCCATCTCTTGACTAGAGAGCTGGGGGCAGTCGGGGACGAGGGGGGAGGTAGCAGCAGTCATAGCCCTGGTCCCTCTCTCCGCTGCAGCCCACCATTGCAGATTTCCTTAACCTGGCCTGGTGGACCTCTGCTGCCGCCTGGTGAGTCTGCAAGAGGGTGGCCAGGAGGGCTCAGGAGAAGTAGTATGGAGCACTGACTTCTGCTGACCACCCGGCTCCTGCCCTGCAGGTCCCTGTTCCAGCAGCTTCTCTATGGTCTCATCTACCACAGCTGGTTCCAGGCAGGTAGGTAGGCCCCTTCCCTCTCTAGGTCAAGACCCATCCTAAAGGCTGCGCGGAGCATCTCGCCAAGGGTGGAGGGCTAAGGTGCTGTGCACCTTCGCAGACCCCGCGGAGGCCGAGGGGAGCCCCGAGGGGCGAGAGAGCAGCTGTGTCATGAAACAGACCCAGTACTACTTCGGATCAGTGAACGTCTCCTACAATGCTATCATCGATTGCGGCAACTGTTCCAGGTGCGGGCGCCCGGGGTGGGGTGGTTGCGGGCGGGGCGCGGTCCTGAGGGAGGTGTAGGGGCGGGGCGCTGGACTGATGTAGGAGCCCCAAGGCGAGTGTTCAGGGGTCCTGAGGGTGAGGCCCTGGGGCGGGCGTAGGGGCGGGACCCTGAGGTGTGTAGGGCGGGGCAGACTGTGGGCGGGGATGGTGCGGAGGCGGAGCTACTCAACGCCCCGCCTTCGGGGGGGGGCTGCCGCAGGCTGTTCCATGCTCAGAGGTTGACCAACACCAACCTGCTCTTCGTGGTGGCCGAGAAGCCGCTGTGCAGCCAGTGCGAGGCGGGCCGGCTGCTGCAGAAGGAGACACACTGTATCCTACCCCGCCTCTCCCCGCCCCGCCCCGCGCGCCGCCCCCTCCCGCCCCGCGCGCCCTCCCCGCGCCGCCGCCTCCTTGACTCCCCACCCATGCCCAGCGGACGGCCCGGAGCAGTGTGAGCTGGTGCAGAGACCGCGGTACCGGAGAGGCCCGCACATCTGCTTCGACTACAACGCGACGGTAAGGAGGAGGCCGCGGGGCTGCGCGTCCCGGCCCAGGACTGGTCCTGCCCGGCCCGCCCGCCGGGGCCAACCTGCGCCCGTTCTGTCTCTCCCCGCAGGAAGATACCTCAGACTGCGGCCGCGGAGCGTCCTTCCCGCCGTCGCTGGGCGTCCTGGTCTCCCTGCAGCTGCTGCTGCTCCTGGGCCTGCCTCCCCGGCCGCAGCCTCAAGTCCACGCCCACGCCTCGCGCCGCCGCTGAGCGCCCCCGCCCCGCCCCCGCCCACCCCCACCCCGCAGGCCTCCCCGCCTCTTCCCAGCTCCCCTGCCCCCCTCACTCTCTGCTGCCACCCGCCGCCTAGAGCCTCGCCCCTCCCTTAGCAAGGATCTGAGCCCACCAGACCCCACCCCAGATCTGCAGGAGTTGGGGGGTCCAAAGGAGGGCCTGCAGGTCTTAGGCTTCCCAAGCCACCTGTCACCACAGAACTGACAAAATGCCCCAGAACCCCCCTTTCCCTTTGGACTCATCCCCCACAGCTGGGACAGGAAGGCGCAGTGGTTGCCAAACCAGGCCTCACTGCCTGCCCGGCCTGAGGTCCCCTTTGTGGGGAGACTTAGGCCCAGCTGGACTCCAACGTCACCCTTCTAGCCCACCCAATCCAAATCCCGATGCTCTGAGGAGTCTTGGAGGAATTTGAGGTGGGCAGTTCGGGTCCCTGAGATCCCAGGTTAAGTCAGGGCATGAGAGAGGTCCTGGGGTAGCCTCTTAGTGGGGGACTCCTGGTCCTCTCAGGCGACAGGCCACATCCCAGCACCACAGGTGTCAGGACAGTGACAGGAACATTGACTCAGATACCGCCACCCACACCCGGAGCCCTGAGGACAGGAAGTGACTTCCGGTCAGAAAAGCCCAGGAGGGCACACGGTGGGGTGGGATAGGGGCTCACAAAGCCTTACGCAGGGCAAAAGGTTGGCGGGAGGGTTGGCATGTGCACACTCCATCTCCTGCTCACTGCCCACCGCGAATCTGACCTGCAGCCTGCTGGTCCTCTGCCTCTAAAGCTGAATGTCAAACAGTGCCAAATGCTGGGGCAGGGGGTGAAGAGCCCTCTGTGCCTCCCTAGCCGCCAGTGTCCCCCAAAGGCCCCCTCACCCCGCAGGTGCTCATTGTAACCATTTCTCACTAGTGTCAGGCCCCCGGTGGGACTGCGTGCCCCTGCCCACACCCTTTGGCAGAGGATCCCTCACCAGATGTTGCCCTTTGCCTTAGCAGGGGTGTCTTGATCTCTCCTAGCTGGACCGTCCCACCCTAATCTGGCCCTTATACACTCTGGCCTGTGCTCACCCCCATCTCCCATTCATGCACTTCCTGCCTCGAGGAAGTCAAACGGCTCTTCCCTGCTGAACACACTTGCGCGCGCACACACACGCACACACACATACACACACACATATACACACACGGACACACTCTGTGCACAGAGAGGCTGGGCCCAGGCACATCCTTTCACACCATTCATTCGGGTCATTTCCCCCAAAGGCACCCCAGCCTGGGGCCAGCGGGGGACTGAGGACAGGGGGATGTGGCCAGGGGGCTCAGATGGACTGGGAGGAGGGGGGAGGGTGATGCATTAATTAATGGCTCCGTTAATTAATGTCATGTTGCTTGTTGCTTTCTCAGTGTGTGTATGGTCCGTGCCCGCTGCTGGTGCCGGGGTGGCCGCCCGTGCTGCACACCCAGCCTAGATGCCAGCTGTGTCTTGCGGGGGCGTGTGTGTAACTGTAGTGTAGTCAGGTGCTCAATGGAGAATATAAAAATAAAAAAGAAACATATACAGAATAACATATATTTTAAGTTTTAAAAAATCCAAAAAAAAAAACCCGGCAAAACAATCCCTATCAGGTAGTTGTCCAACAAGCCCCAGCTGGGTCTGATTCTGCTTCTCACCCACCCGACCTGGCTGCCCCTCACCTCGGGCTTGGGGGGGATCTGTGAGGGACTGGGGGGCCATTTCCTTTTCTCTGCCCTTTTTTTGGTTGTTGTTCTATTTTGTACAGACAAGTCGGAAAAACAACAGCAACAAAAAAGTCAAGAAACTTTGTAAATTATCGTGTGTGTGATTCCTTGTAAAATATTTTCAAATGGTTTATTACAGAAGATCAGTTATTAAATAATGTTCATATTTTCACTTCAAATGATTCCCATCCACTGTGTCCGCCTTGGAATGAGGGTTGGGTAGTTGGAAACAGTGCCCATGTTTTAGTCCCACTTGTTGCTTCACTGGGAAGAAAAACATAGCAACCTTGGTCTTCAGGTCTTATTCGAATATAATAAGCAGCTCCAAGGCCTCCCAGAGAGGCTCCAGCAAACGTCCTGCCACCACCACTATGGCCAGACTGATGGCCACATCCCACACGTGCTGCTCCATCAGCCCATGGGTGGCCAGGGTCCAGATCCAGAAGTTGGGCCATGCTATCTCTAAGGCCATGCTCCTCCGTGCCAGCCAGCTCTTGTCTTGTGTAACTGTCTCAGAGTCAAAGACTCAAGAAAAACTATTTTTTGCTGGATTAGGCACTCCCAATGGTGGGAGGGGTAACTACTGACTCTGTGCTTAGGGGACCATGTCATACTGGGGATCAAATCCAGGATTTCCACATGCAATGTCTAGAGGCTAGAGAGTTAGTACAGCAGGTAGGGCATTTGCCTTGCACTCAGCTGACCCAAATACAAACGCTAGCACTACATAGGGCCTCTTGAGGATGGCAAGGAATACCCTGAGCACAGCCAGATATAGCCTCCACCCCCCTCAAAAAAAAAAAAAAATATATATATGTGTGTGTATGTGTGTGTGCGTGTGTGCATGTGTGTGTATGTAAATATATATGTGTGTGTAGAGAGAGATACACATACTGTAGCCCTTTGAGTTAACTTCCTGGGACTGAAAAATCTGTCTTTAAAAATTTACTAGCGGGGGGCTGGAGTGATAGCACATTGGGTTCAATTCCCAGCATCCCATATGGTCCTCTGAGCACCTCCAGGGGTAATTCCTGAGTGCAGAGCCAAGAGTGACCCCTGTGCATCACTAGGTGTGACCTAAAAAGAAAAAACAAAAAACAAAATTCCTAGGGGTGGGGCTGGAGCAATAGTACAGCAGGTAGGGCTATTGTACTATTGTACTAATTTGCCTTGCACACAGCCAACCCAGGTTCGATTCCCAACATCCCATATGGTCCCCCGAGCACCACCAAGAGTGGCTCCTGAGTGCAGAGCCAGGAGTCAGCCCTGAGCATCACCAGGTGTGACCCCCCCAAAAAATAAAATTTCCGAGGGGTGGCCAGAACAATAGTACAGAGGGTAGGATGTTTGCCTTGCACGCAGTCAACCTAGGTTCGATCCCCAGCACCCCATATGGTCTCCCAGCACTGCCAGGAGTAACTCCTGAGTGCAGAGCCAGCAGTAACCCCTGAGCATTGCCCGGGTATGATCCCCCCTCAAAAAAAAGTAAATGAAAATTTCATGGGGCTGAAGTGATAGTACATGTGGGATGCTTGCCTTGCACATGGCCAACCAGAATTTGACCCCCAGCACCATATATGATCCCTCGAGCTCCACAAAGAGTGATCCCTGCACACAAGTCAGGAGTCAGCCCTGAGCACTGTTACGTGTGGTCCAAAAAGAAACAGAAAAAGTACTCTTAATCAAAGCCAGATGGATGAAGAAAAGAAGAGAGGGGAGAGGAACCAAGAGATAGCTCAAAGGGCTTGAGCACATGTTTTTGTTTGTTGGAATTTAGAACCACTAGAGCTGGTTTCCTGGTGCTACTGCCACTTGTTCTCTTCATACAGTATACACTCTGCATTCACCTGGTGAGCAGCCAGCAGTCTTCAGCACAATCTTTGATTTGGATACTAGTTTAACTCCATACCACAGATGAGAGAAATAAGACTCCTATGCAGATGGGGAAAAACTGAGAAATCCTTTCTCCCCATATGAGAAGGGCAGGAAATTAGCAACAATTTCAGAAATGAAGTCTGGAAAGATAATTGAGGTGTTAAAGCATTTGCCTTACATGCAGCTGACCCCTGTTCATATTATATGGTCCCTCAAGCACTGCCAAGAATAGCCCCTGAGGAGGACTGCATGTGGCTCAAACCCCTCTCCACCCCCCAAAATATTTCAGAAATGAGTTGGCTTGTGGCTGGGGGAATCTTAAATACTAAAAAGCAGAAGGTATCCCAGGCCTTGGCATTGACACCTCTCTTTCTTCACAACTCCACAGGAGTTGACCACAGAACAAAACCTAACTAATATCCCCTAAAAGTTCCCCTGCCTCAACATAGTTCCAGAGGTCTTGGTATAGAGATGCCAAGATAAAATACATCCAGTTATATTTTTTTGTTTTTATTTTGGATCTGGCAATACTCAGGGTTTAACCCTGGCTATGTGCTCAGGGATCACTTCTTGTGGGGACCATACTCAATGTCTGGGATTGAATCCAGGTCAGCTTCGAATAAGGCAAGTGCCTTACCTGCTGTATTATCTCTCTAGTTCCTTCACTATACTTGCAACATGGGCAGCCTGCGCTGAGTATCCAGGCTCGATTGATTTTACATCTTAACCCCTTTTGGTTCTCATAGTAGATTCTGTCATCTCCATTTGAATTTCAAAAAAGTTCAGAAACTAGGCCAGAGACATAGTACAGAGGGAAGGGGCTTGTCCTGCATGCGGCCAACCCAGGTTTAATTCCCAGCGCCATGAGCACCACCAGGAGTGATCCCTGAGCACAGAGCCAGAAGGAAGGCCTGAGCACTGCCAGGTGTGGCCCCAAAATAAAATAAAATAACAACAGAGGGCCTGGAGCAATAGCACAGCGGGTAGGGCGTTTGCCTTGCACGCGGCTGACCCGGGTTCGATTCCCAGTATCCCATATGGTCCCCTGAGCACCGCCAGGGGTAATTCCTGGGTGCAGAGCCAGGAGTAACCCCCGGCATCGCCAGGTGTGACCCAAAAAGCAAATAAATAAATAAATAAAATAACAGAAAGTTCAGGACTTGGCCGATGTTACCAAACAGCCACGCAAAATTTCCAATTTGGTTAGACCTGGCACACCCCATACAATATGAGCCAGGTATAACCCAAATTTGTAAATTCCAAGAGTAAGCGCACCAGAACCAGGCAATATTCTTACCACACAACTGACCTCAAGGAAACACCTACTCAGTTGCTCATACTTAAGGAGTGCCACTCTTTCCCGGAGAATCAGCAAGCGTGTGCGCGGAGGAGGCCGTGCTACCTCTGTGAAGCATCTCCCGGCTAGTGGCACCCCAGCAGCTCGGTGTTCCCATCCGAGAACCCTCCCGGCGGAAACACTCCTGAGAACTACAACTCCCACGCACACCCGCCTAGTACCGCTGTCATCGCCAGGCATGGCGCGGGCGCACAGCCCCCTGGGCCTTGTAGTTCGGCTTGGAACCCAGCTTCGGCCTGGGACTGCGTGTCCCAGCATGCCGCGGAGCCGGAAGACCTGCGCCCACCGCCTCCTGGGACGCGCAGGCGCAGCGCCGCTGTTTGTCGGCGCCTGAGAGGGGAGGAGGTACGGGTCGTAGCCAAGCCCAAGACCCAGATCCGGAGCTGGCTAGGATTGACTCAGCCCCCAAACTCGGCTCCGTACCCGCGCGGATTGCAGGCCCCGGAGCGGATGGAGGAGGCCAAGTCCTGAGATCAGCGCCAGCCCGGTCGGCGGGGGGCCACAGGGCGGGCAGGCAGGCGTGCTGAAGCCGCCTCGGGCCTTCTTTCAGGTCCCCGTGAGGGGCCAACCTCGGGCCCCGCGACCACACTCGGCCCCGTGTGACTGGAGCCGCCCCAACCGGAAGTGGAGCCTTCACCGGGGCCATAGGCCAGTGACTAGGCCGAGCCCGGGCCTCCCGACGGGGCCGGACTGGAACAAGGCCCCGGGGAGGCCCCGAGCCCACTAAACCCTTCCCGCAAGTCGACTCCGCCGGGAAGATGCAGCGCGCCTTGCCGGGCGCTCGCCAGCACTTGGGGGCCATCCTGGCCAGCGCCAGCGTGGTGGTGAAAGCCCTGTGCGCTGCGGTACTAGTCCTCTACCTGCTGTCCTTCGCCGTGGACACAGGCTGCCTGGCGGTCACCCCAGGCTACCTCTTTCCACCCAACTTCTGGATCTGGACCCTGGCCACCCATGGGCTGATGGAGCAGCACGTGTGGGATGTGGCCATCAGCCTGGCCACAGTGGTGGTGGCAGGACGTTTGCTGGAGCCTCTCTGGGGGGCCTTGGAGCTGCTCATCTTCTTCTCGGTGGTGAATGTATCTGTGGGGCTGCTGGGGGCCTTTGCCTACCTCCTCACCTACATGGCTTCCTTCAACCTGGTCTACCTTTTCACTATCCGCATCCACGGTGCCCTGGGCTTCCTTGGGGGAGTCCTAGTGGCACTCAAGCAAACCATGGGGGATTGCGTGGTCCTGCGAGTGCCCCAGGTGCGGGTCAGTGTGGTGCCCATGCTGCTGCTGGGGCTGCTGCTGCTGTTGCGGCTAGCCACTCTGCTTCAGAGCCCAGCCCTGGCCTCATACGGCTTCGGGGTGCTGTCCAGCTGGGTGTATCTACGCTTCTACCAGCGCCATAGCCGGGGCCGAGGGGACATGGCTGACCACTTTGCATTTGCCACCTTCTTCCCTGAGATCCTGCAGCCCGTGGTGGGGCTGTTGGCGAACTTGGTGCATGGGCTCCTGGTGAAGGTGAAGCTCTGCCAGAAGACAGTGAAGCGCTATGATGTGGGCGCCCCGTCCTCCATCACCATCAGCCTCCCAGGCACAGACCCTCAGGACGCAGAGCGGAGAAGGTACTGTGGAATCTCATGCATCCTTGTCAAGCTAGGAGAGTGTTGCTTGTTCGAGGCACATTCCAGCAGTTGAGATGCTTGCCGTGCATAGGTGGCAGGCAGCCAGGGTTCAGGTGTTGGGCAGATTCAGAAAGAGATCAAGTCCGGTTAGTGTCTTTGAGAAACACAGCATTTAGTATTTTCCAACACTAGGAAGTGAAAGTTGCCTTCCTGTGCCCAGGCGACTTAAGACATCTCAGAGTGCCCAGTTTCCTTTGATGCTTTTTGAGAGACCAAAAGGAAGCATGGCACATAACCCTGACCTTTTCTCACACCACTGGGATCCTAGAGCCTAATCTTGTGGTAGCCAGAAACCACCTGCTGAACCTTTACACCCCAATAGGGAAGGGACAGCAGAGGAGACTTGGAAACGTTTAGACAGAGACTTGGAAACCTTTAGACGCCGTCTGGAGTACCCCAGTTTCCAAGTGCCTCAGTTTAGATGTTGTATTTCTCTGCCTCTTACTGAGAGTAAAGCTTGGGTACTACTAGGGTTAGCCACCACGCGGAGTTTATGTACCCCAAAACCAGGACACAGGATTGAGGGAATCTGCTGACCACACCTTGGGGTAGAAACCACCTTTCTGTTATCTGTAAACCAAACCATCCGGCAACCTGGCTGAATTATTCACTGGATACACCTTGGCCAGGGCAAGACAAATTTTTTTTTTTTTTAAGCTAGCTCAGCTCTGTAGAGTTAGAGTGACAGTAGGTCCATTTCCTGTCTTCTTGAAGGGGGAGTTGTGTGTGTTTAATTGAATATTGAAATCTAAAACGGGCACCTTGTCAAAGCTCTGCTTTTGCTCATCTAAGGAACAAGTTCTTGGCAGGTCACTTAATGAATTCTGAAGTTAGCCCTCTGTTTGCCCTCCAGTGGGCTGTGGGGTTGGGGACAATCCCTTTTATTTTGGGGTTCACCATGGATATACCTGGCAATGCTTGGGAGGCCAGGCAGTGCCACATCAGACCTGAGATCCCCTGCATGCCAGGTCTGTGTTCCATGCCTTTGAGTTGTTTTCCAAGCTCCATGTCCCACTGTTCATAGTTTCTAGCTGGAAAGGATGACAGATTACTGTGGTTCAAGATTGGTGGGTGTCAAAGATACACATGTCAGGGGCTGGAGCGATAGCACAGCGGGTAGGGCATTTGCCTTGCACGCTGCCGACCCGGGTTCTAATCCCAGCATCCCATATGGTCCCCTGAGCACCGCCAGGGGTAATTCCTGAGTGAAGAGCCAGGAGTAACCCCTGTGCATCGCCGGGTGTGACCCAAAAACCAAAAAAAAAAAAAATACACATGTCACCCAAGTGCCAGGGCCTAATTCTATAGCCTATATTTGTCTCTGGCTAATAAATCCTAAAATTAAAAATAAAAAGTCTTAACCTTATCTGGTGGAGATGGAGACAGGGAGTTAGCTTTTATACCAACTGCCCTCAAAACACTTAAGTGGAGTTAGCCAGAGTTCATTGACAGTGTACCCTATCAATGAGAGTTCTTGGATTGTTAGGACTGGCTGACATTCACAATATCCTTTCCTAGATCAAAGGAAATTAACAGGTGGATGGGATGGGGCAGGTGTGTGTGTGTGTGTGCATGTGTGTGCTGCATACAGCTCCCATACCCTAATGGTTCTGAGTAGAAGGAAGCAGTTTCCCATCCTTGACCCTTATAAGGAAGTCATTAACAGGCCACTGCTTCGGCATTTTAAGAGAACTGACAAGGGAAGGGATTCCATGGGGCAGGTGTCTGGGTCGGTAGCAGTAGGGGAAAAAAAACATTCTGACTGCCAACTTGCTGTGTGTCACGCTAAAGGACAGGTTGGAAATATGCTGGGGCTTTCTGCACCTGTGTCCTTGTTACCTTTCTTGTCACACACCCTGGCATGATGGAGATGTTGGCGGATCTGGAAACCTCTGCAGGCGGTCTCCACACTGAGGCATCAAGGAGCCGCAGTAGTGGTACCAGAAGCTATCGCTGGCAGCAAGAGTCTTCCATGGCTCTTTAGCCAAACCCTCAAGGGTTGCCCTTTGGAGCCAGAAGGCTTAAGTTCTGGACCATGCCCTACCCACTGGCGATTTTTCCTTCATCTCTTCCTACAAAGGCTAAGTATGACCCTGCAGTCTGCTGTGGTCCTGGTAGTTCTGGGAGGAAGAATATTAACAGTCAGGTAGTAGGGGTGGGCAGCCCAGGCTGGCCTGTTTCCCAGGCTGAGAGCTGAGGCAGGTGTTTGAATTTCAGCTTTCCCCACACAGCCATGTCAAGAGATTCAAGACATCCTAATAAAGAGAGGGGAGCAACAACCCTCTCCTTGGGTATGGTGTCAGTTGCCCAAGCAGAGAGCCATGTCCAAGGGTTTGCCCTGCCACCCATCTGCCCAGAACACTAGTTCTGCCCACTCTGAAGTACCACTCTCAGACTCAATCCTTGGGCTGCCAGGTGGGTGGCCTGGCATATCCCAAACTGGCCTTTCCCATCTGTTGGTACCCCAGTTACAAAGTGAAGGCTTTAGCCTTTGAGTCCTCATTCTGATGATAAAGTGGGTCCATATCTCTGTGAGCCCGGAGCCTGCATGGAGAGAGGAATACAGGAAGCCTGAGCAGGAACGGGTGTCAGTTTCCTGAGATAGCCAGGGCAGGGGCCTAGTCCAGACCCAGAATGACCTGCCCTCTTTCCTTTGACCAGGCAACTGGCCCTGAAGGCCCTGAATGAGCGGCTGAAGAGAGTGGAAGACCAGTCTGTCTGGCCCAGCATGGATGATGACGAAGAGGAGGCTGGGGCCAAGGTGGAGAACTCGCTGCCTTCAGACAAGGCTCCCACACTACCAGGAAAGGGGGCTCTCCCAGAATCCAGCCTAATCACCTTTGAGGCAGCTCCCCAAAAGCTGTAACTCCAGACCACCTCAAGTGTAACGCCTCTTCGCCCATGCTCCCCTTGACCCCCTCTCCACTACTCCGGAGCTCCAAGCGCTCTGAGGAGAGGGAAGAAGGCCCACTGGAGATCTTTATGGCCTTCTGTTTCTTGCCAACACTACCCAGGATTCTTGTTACCTGGTTCCAACTCAGTCAACCACTATGCCAGGAACGGGATTTCTAAGGCATCAGACAGTCCCAGGCCATCTGAGGTAAGACTGTATTCCAGCAGGCAGCCCCAAACAAGGGACACAGGTGCCACAACTCCCAAGTCAGCCTTCACATCTGAGACTGGTTGCCGAGAGCCCTAGAGCCAGGGCAGGAAATTGCCAAAAGAAAAACGACATATTGTGGCGAAGCAGGAGCAAGCCCTGAGTTGTGCATCCCTGCCCACCCCAGAAAGACTATGTTCACATCAAGATTTGATTCCCTGGACTGGGGCGGTGACTGCTTCTGGGCCAGAGCAGCCACGGTCCCCAGGTATTTTCTACAGGACCACTTGATCGGGCAGCCACGCCCAGCCTCGCAGTATCAATAAAGCAGTTCTTTGAGGTATGGCTCCTCGGCTCTGTAAGACCACCTCGTGCAGCCCCCTTACCTTGCTCAGCTTGGGGGTGTTTCCACTTCGAGGGCTTGGTCCCTCCCTAGGGCAATTCCAACTAGGACAGCAATCCATGTCCACTGCTCCCATCGTTAACTCTATGCCCACTGCCAACATCCTCCAGAGCTGCCACGTCAGCCTCACTTGTATTCTTCCCTCCATTCCCCGGTCAAGGGAGGCCCTGGTCACAGACTAACGATTAAGGGGTTCTTATCAAAGCCTTTTTTTTTTTTTTTCATTTGGTTTTGGGCCCATCCAGCAGTTTTCAGGGCTAACTCCTGAAAACTCCTGGATTCACTCCTGGTAGGCTCAAGAGACTACATGGGGTGCCAGGGATCAAACTTAATTAGCTGCATGCAAGGGAAATGCCTTAGCTGCCCTACTCTCTTCAAGCCTCTATCAAAGCCCTTTTGGGGGACTAAGGATGAAGCCTAGTAAAAAGTAACTGTTCAGTGGCTGAGCTTCCTCCCCAACCCAGGAACTGGTCTTATCCTCGGCCTACCTCAGAGGCAGAGCGCTCGGTGCATGACGCTTAGGAGGACAGCCCGTCCCCAGCTCCCAGCCAGGCATTTTTCAAACCTGACCACCAGTCTGGAGACTCCAGCATAGCAGGCAGGTGGGAGACTTACAGGACACAGCTGTTCCTTTCAGTGACAACCTAGGGCCTGCATGCTCGTCAGTGAGCAATCCGGGACAAGGGGTGCCCATCTTACCCAGCTGCCCAACATTTCGTGCTGACAGCAGCTGCAAGAACTACCCTCAACTCTGGGCTCTGCCTCCCAGTTAGTCTTTTCAGTCATTTATTTTACTTTTCTCTTCTCCTGTAATTTCTGGACATACAAGTGTGAATTGAGTTTCTGGGGAGGCAGTCTTACAACCCCAGCTTTATCCAGACATAATTCATATATATTCTCCTCAGAAAGGAGAGGAAAGGGGACACACTCATGGGGGGTGGGGAGGGAGCAAGCAAGACGTTGCACACAGGACTCCTCCTACTCTGATTGCTCCAGTGCCTGAGGTGGCCCCATGACCTGGTCAACTGAGAGAGTCCAGCCCAGCTGGAGCAAACCCAGGATTCCCCCAAATTGGGATGAGCTTATGGCTGGATCCTTTTGCGGTACAAGTAGGCATTGCTCACCTGGTTCATGATGACTAAGCTTGTGATAATGGGGCAGAGCACAGCCAGGTACCAGAACCCACCAGTGACTGTGGCAGTGAACCAGAGTGAACACATGCCCAACAAAAGGCTGGCACTACCCAAGAGGTAGCACACTAGACCAGAAGTGGCATGATACAGCTTAAGCTTGGCCAGGGGCCATCGGGGCAACAGTTTGGGGTAGAGTAGACCCACCCCACCTGAGCACTGCAGCCCGGCCCACAGCACAGCTAACAGCCCAGCCTGCCCGTGCCATGTGGCCAAGTGGGCTTTGCCCAGCTGTTCCTTGTGGAGGATGACGAGGCCCAGACCCAGCAGTGCACACATCAGGGCCAGCAGCTGCAGTACCCAGTGACAGCGTGTCCGGCCCTTCCGCGAGAGGGAGCGCAGCAGCGAACTCTCAGGAGAGAATACCAGCAGGGCCTCGGTCATCAGGAAAGAGAACTGGGAAGACAGGAATGGGACACAAAATGAGGAGAAGAGGGATTTAGATAACAAGCTGCCAGTCAATGCTAGCAGTCCCCTTCTTCATCCTCTCTCACCATTGCTAACAGCATCCATTATGAAGGGCAAGCCTGGAGAACTCCATCTGGGTAGAACATCCAGCATGAGGAACCAGCAAGGTGCCTCTCCAAGCTTCTTCCTGGATGCTTTTCTAAAATGCTATCTCTCTGCTACCCGGCACACAAGGTTTGAGATGTGACTGTTATAAATGATTCACAAGTTCTGTTTCTTTGACACAGAATGGATACAGTTTCTTGGCAAGCACTAGCTGCATAGGTGTACTGTTTCAGGGAAAACTAGATGTGTCACTGTAGATTAAGGTATAAAGGGACACATTCACCCAGACGCATTCCTTTTTTTCCTTTTTTCTTGTTTTGGATCATACCTGTTCATGGCGCAGAGGGCTACTCCCAGTTCTGGTGGGTGGCTAGATGGGGATTACCCAGAAGTACTCAGGGAACCATGCAGTGCCAGGCTTCCTACATGCAAAGCATGCTTTCAGCCCATTGTCCTCCAACCCATCACCCAAATGCATTCCTAAGCTTCCTGCCCAGAGGTGAGTGAAGCCTCATTTTGTGCTTAAGATGAGCTCAACCAATTTGTACTTGGTCTTAAACATTCCGGTGTTCAAGGCAGAGATGGAGTTGGGCAAGAGATGACACAGGCAATTGCTCCAATCCCATATCCCATTCCAACAGATACTAAGTGTAAGGATTAAAAGGCCTTAGGGCCACTGCCCATACCTATACTACCTCCCCCATCTCCCCTAAGATCTGGTCAGACCCACTACTTACAGCCAGAGACATAAGCACAGGGTGCCAGGAGAACAAACCTGGAATGAGAAGAGGAGGCTTTGTGGGGCTGAAGCAAGAAGAACCCAGCTAGCCACACCATCCCTGACAGGCTAAAGGGAATGGCAGTTCATGGCCCAAAGCAGTGTTGCTAGATTGTGAGCCACCTCTTGTTGCAAGGTGACCCAATACCTATCATCTCTTCCCAGTTTCTCCCTGGATTAGGGAGAAGGCCATGCTTTGCCACTTTTCTATCAGTCCTCCTTCCTTTCTGCAGCACACTGCAAAGGCAGTCAACTAAAGCACCAAGACAAAGAATCCAGGTGCTCTGGGGCATGGCCAAGTTGGCAGAGCTCCCATATCCACCTGCTCCGTCCTACTTATCCCTCCAGCATTCTGTGGCTCATTCATGCCCAGTCACCCAGGTCTGTTCAGAAGACGGATACAAGGATTCCTATTGCCCTTGCTGCCCAGAAAAAGCGTAATTTTTCTTCCCAGACGCCAACCATGAATTTTACTTACTGGAGCCAGGTCTGGCAAGCACAGTCACAAAGATGGTGAAGCCCAAGGCCACAAGGTGGGCAGCAGCTCCAGAGGCAGTGCGTAGAACTCTGTAGATGTGTGATTCGGTCTCCAGAGAAAGGGCCATGGTCATCCAGGCCGGTACCTGTAGCCTGGAAACATGACAGAGTGGGCAAGAGTCTCAGGTACGCCTGTCAGTTCCTCACTGGAGAAAGGGCTAGACAGGAATATCAGCCTCTTCCAAGAAATTAAGGTAGAAAATAAAGTAGAGAGGAAAAGTATCAAGACGAGTACCAGGAGTAGTTACTATAAAGCAGCCGTGATCGGTGGCCTATCAGCATGTACCCATATGCGAACTGGAAATGATCACTGACCCACCTTCCAGGTAGGATGCGCAAGACCGTGCATTAAGACTACAGATACCAGAGTGCACCACGCCGTCTCCTGCCAAGAGCGCCAGCAGGAAGGATATGGAGCACTAGGGGAGTTGTAGTTCCAGGCTGCATCCGTACGATAGCGTGAATGCATTTGCGCACAGCACCCTCCTGTGCGGCTCTCATGCAGCCTCTACCGCTAGGGACCAGTCTGCCTCACCTGCAACACCGGCCGTCCGCAGTGACTTCTTCCCGAGAAAACGGGATATTCCGGGGCCGGCCGTGCGCGCCACGGCTCCGTCTCCTCACTTCCGGGTGCGACGTACCCGCCCGGGACTTCCTGGATGAACCCCACCCACCCTCAGCCACACCTCTGAGCCGCACTGCGCAGGCGCCCGTGAGCAGCTCGCCGCTCGTGTGCAGGAGCGCGCAGGCCTGCGCGATACCCAGACCCAGGGCTTTGGGCTGCTTCTGACAGGTGTGTTTCCAGGATCTGGGCACCTAGGGGCTGCCCATTCTCGCCCCGTTCGAGCCATGGGCAGCGGCTGCCGCATCGAATGTATTTTCTTCAGCGAATTCCACCCCACGCTGGGACCCAAGATCACCTATCAGGTACCACCCAGGTTCGCGGGGAGGCGGTGTGGATCCCCGTGCTGCACGCAGGCATGCCGGCACGCCACTCGTTCGCAGACAGTCTCGGAGAGGATACTCAAATGCTGGCCCCTGGCTCCCGGGGCATTGGAGTAGACAGTCATCACACGGGTAGTGATAGCGGGAAATCAGGACTTGGAGGGCAGAGGAGAGCAGAGAGGCCACAGTGGACGATCCACTCTGGATGCACAGGAATTTAGGTGAGAGAGTAGAGCTGGGGGGTATGGTATATAGGCAAAAGCCAGGAGACAGATAAAAACATAGCCAATGACTGGAAACAACAATAGAGGCAGGGGCTGGAAAGAGAGAATACAGCAGTAGGGCGTTTGCTTGGCATGGCTGACCAGGGTTCAATCCCCAGCACCCCCTACGGTCAAGAGTAATAGCCCTGGCGGGCCGGAGCGATAGCGGGTAGGGCGTTTGCCTTGCACGCGGCCGACCCGGGTTCGATCCCCGGCATCCCATATGGTCCCCCAAGCACTGCCAGGAGTAATTCCTGAGTGCAAAGCCAGGAGCAACCCCTGAGCATCGCTGGGTGTGACCCAAGAAGAAAAAAAAAAAAAGAGTAATAGCCCTGTGGCTGGAGAGATAGCACAGCGGGTAGGGCATTTGCCTTGCACGCAGCCGACCCGGGTTCAAATCCCAGCATCCCATATGGTCCCCTGAGCACGGCCAGGGGTAATTCCTGAGTGCAGAGCCAGGAGTAACCCCTGTGCATGGCCAGGTATGACCCAAAAAGAAAAAAAAAAAAAAGAGTAATAGCCCTGATAGGGTCGAAGAGATAGTATAGCGGGTAGGGTGTTTGCCTTACACCCAGCTGACCCAGGTTCCATCCCCAGCATCTCATATGGTATCCCGAGCACCACCAGAAGTAATTGCTGAGCTCAGAGCCAGGAGTAAGGCACCACCGGGTGTGGCCCAATAGCCTAATAATAATAACAACAACAACAACAGTAGCCTAGAGGAAAGAAGAAAGTCAGGAGAAGCAGTTTTCTGCTTTTAGGTCACCCTGACTCTTCAGGTCCAAGGTCCACTGAAATAGTGTTTTTCAAATCTCAACCACAAGATATTCCAAGGGACCACAGGTGAAATCAGATAAATGAAGCATTTAGGGCACAAGACTAGGGGGCCAGAGAGTAGGCTGTGGGGAGTCACAGGAAGGGAACAAGGTTGGAAGGGCCACAGTTGGATAAAGGTTGAGAAACAGTTCTAAGGCGCCTCTTACCATTCTGCTCCCTTCTCCAGGTCCCTGAGGATTTCATCTCCCGGGAGTTGTTTGACACGGTCCAGGTGTACATTATCACCAAGCCAGAGCTGCAGAATAAGCTTATCACTGTGTGAGACCCTTGAACGGGAGAGGATGGAGGGGTTCACAGGAAGAGTGTGTAGGCCTGGAGACTAGAGGAATTAACTGTTTGTGTCTTTTCACCCCATCTAGCACAGCCATGGAGAAGAAACTCATTGGCTGCCCAGTATGCATTGAGCACAAGAAGTACAGTCGCAATGCCCTGCTCTTCAACCTAGGCTTCGTGTGTGATGCCCAAGCCAAGACCTGTGCCCTTGAGCCCATTGTCAAAAAACTGGCTGGCTACCTTACCACACTGGAGGTCCACAAAATGATGGGCTTGAGTGGGTGGGCAGGCCGAGCTGGGGAAGGTGTTTCAGACCAGGGATAGGGTGCTAGCCATGCATTCTGGGGTATACCCACCGTGCTGTCCATGCCCCTTCCAGCTGGAGAGCAGTTTTGTGTCAACTGAGGAGAGTAAGCAGAAGTTGGTGCCCATCATGACCATCTTACTGGAGGAGCTAAATGCCTCAGGCCGGTGCACTCTGCCCATTGGTAAGGCCCAGCCTCTGCAAAGATAGCAGAAGGGTAGATAGGAAAGTGTCAGGGGAAGATGACTCCGAGCAAGGATGAGACTCATACACCAGTGGCTAGGAAATAGTCAAGAATGGAGCTGAAGGGGCTGGAGCGATAGCACAGCGGGTAGGGCATTTGCCTTGCACGTGGCCGACTCAAGTTCAATCCCTGGCACCCCATATGGTCCCCTAGGCACTGCCGGGAGTAATTCCTGAGTGCAGAGCCAGGAATAACCCCTGAGTATCGCTGGGTGTGACCAAAAAAAAAAGAATGGGGCTGATGATGCCAGCATCCAGTGCATTGTGGAAAAGAGGTAGAGATAGAGAGGCTGGCAGTACCTCCCCAGCTCTACTCTTGGCATGTTCTTTGCCCTCTCTGGTTCTCCTTATTCCATGAAAGGAGGGAATTCGCTCATTCAGAACTGCCTGCTTACCTCAAGGGTTGATGGGAGGGATAGATGACAATTAAGGGTCTCTTTGTGGGCCAGAAAGACAGTCCAGTGGTTAAGGCACTTGCCTTGCACATAGCTGACCCAAGTTCAATTCCTGGCACCCCATATTCTTCAAACTCCTCCCAGGAGTGATCTCTGAGCACAGCGCCAGGAATATGCTCTGAATACTGAGTATGGCCCAAAAATTAAAAAAAGAAAAGGTCTCTTAGAAGAAATGGTGGGGCTGGAGAGATAGTACAGTGGGTAGGGCACTTACCTTGCCTTGCACATGACTGACCCAGGTTCAGTCCTTAGAACCCCATATAGTCCCATGGGCCCTAGCAGGAGTAATTCCTGAGCACAGAGCTAGGACTGACTCCTGGCCATCACCAGGTGTGGCTCAAAAACAAACAAAAAAAGGGGTTGGGGGAGGAATGGCACTAAGGATATGAATGGGGGCCCCTACAGATGAGTCCAACACCATCCACTTGAAGGTGATTGAACAGCGGCCTGACCCCCCTGTGGCCCAGGAATATGATGTACCTGTCTTTACCAAGGACAAGGAGGATTTCTTCAACTCCCAGTGGGACCTCACCACACAACAGGTGTGCCAGCCCTTCCTCCTAATCACATCATCTGGGACTCGCCACCGCCTTGGCCTCATTCCAACCTTCCTAACCCTTCCCTGCCCTGCCTAGATCCTGCCCTACATTGACGGTTTTCGCCACGTCCAGAAGATCTCAGCTGAGGCAGACGTGGAGCTCAACCTGGTGCGCATTGCCATCCAGAACCTTCTGTGAGTGAGGTGGCCATTGGCTAGGACAGTGAAGGGCCAAGGCTGAGTGGGGGCTGGGAAGGCATGACTCTCAAAAGCTGAGCCCCTCTTACTCCCCAGGTATTATGGTGTGGTGACACTGGTGTCCATCCTCCAGGTAGGTGAGTCAGGCTTCTCCCTGGAGAGATAGCATGTGGCTGGGCCAAATGGGCCGAGTCAGGCTTCCCAGCCTCACTCAGACCCTTGTGTCTCTTGTTACCTCCTAGTACTCCAACGTGTACTGCCCAACACCTAAGGTCCAGGACCTGGTAGATGACAAGTCCCTGCAGGAGGCATGTCTGTCTTATGTGACCAAGCAAGGTAACGACAGGCTCTGGAGGCAGCTGTATGGGGGAGGGGAGGGCCATCTTGGGAGCTGACCCCTGGCATCCCCAGGGCACAAGAGGGCCAGTCTCCGGGATGTGTTCCAGCTATACTGCAGCCTCAGCCCTGGCACTACTGTGAGAGATCTCATTGGCCGCCACCCCCAGCAGCTGCAGCGTGTAGATGAAAGGTCAGAGGGGGCTCTCTGGGGGCATGAGGGGCTTCCTGAGGCATTCCATTTTGTATTTCTTTGGGAAGCTCTGGGGATCCAGAGAGAATGCAAGAAATGACTGAGCAGAAGCATATGGTACTGCTAGTCCATGCAGGCTTCCCGGAGGTGATGACTTGGTGGGCAGTGTTGGAAGGGGTTGGTCAGGCTGCAAAGAGGCCTGGCCAGGGCATCACCCCTCTCTCTTGCAACCCCACCCACCCCAGGAAACTGATCCAGTTTGGACTTATGAAGAACCTCATTCGGCGGTTACAGAAGTATCCTGTGCGTGTGTCCCGTGAAGAGCGGAGCCCGGCCCGACTTTACACAGGCTGCCACAGCTATGATGAGATCTGCTGCAAGACAGGTAGAGGCGGGGCTGGAGAGATAGCACAGCGGGTAGGGCGTTTGCCTTGCACGCGGCCGACCCGGGTTCAAATCCCAGCATCCCATATGGTCCCCTGAGCACAGCCAGGGGTAATTCCTGAGTGCAGAGCCAGGAGTAACCCCTGTGCGTTGCCAGGTGTGACCCAAAAAGCAAAAAAAAAAAAAAAAAAAAAAACAGGTAGAGGCAGGCTGGACAGCTGGGGAGGGGTCAGGGAAGGGTGGCCAAGCCAAGGCTGCTGACCTCACCTCTACCCCCACACCCAGGCATGAGCTACCATGAGCTAGACGAACGGCTGGAAAATGACCCCAACATCATCATCTGCTGGAAGTGAGACCAGTGGGGATTCTCTCCTACCCTACCCCTACCCTGCCTGCTACCTGAGGGACAGACCAGCAGACTGCTCCGGCCGTCTTAGGGCTGACCCAGACTTCTGTAAATAAAGTCATTCATTTCTACCTACCTGCCTTGAGTACTGCCTCTGAGCACCTCTGAGTAGTCAGCGCAGATCCTACAGTGAGTGGAGCAGCCATGGTGCAAGCGCCCAGGAGCGCCATCTGCTGAGCAGGATGACTAAACCCGCTAATAAGAAACTGAAAGAAAAATCAGGGAGAGGGAGCTGTAATAGAGTGAAGTGGGATGAGAGTTGGGGCAGCTCTCCATTACTGGAAAGGCCCCTGGAGGCAGCATAAGGTGAGACCTGAAGGAAGGAAGAAAGGAAGCCCCTGGTGGGGAGATAGTTCCAATGCTGAGCATTGCCAGAAGCAGGCTCTGAGCACACAGTGACCCAAAAATAAAAAGTGCCTGATAGTTCAGAGAGCTAGCACACATTCAGGCTTTGCAAAATGGCAGCCTGAGTTGGGCCCTGACATCACCTGAGCAACTCCTGAGCATAGGGCCAGGAGGAGGCCCAGAGCACCTTTGACTATGGCCCCAAACTCAAAGAAGAAGAAGAAGAAATTAAGTTCCAGGCAAGAAAGATAGTACAGGGGCTAGAGTGATAGCACAGTGAGTAGGGCGTTTGCCTTGCACGCGGCCGACCCGGGTTCGAATCCCAGCACCCCATATGGTCCCCTGAGCACCGCCAGGAGTAATTCCTGAGTGCATGAGCCAGGAGTAACCCCTGTGCATTGCTGGGTGTGACCCAAAAAGCAAAAAAAAAAAAAAAAGAAAGAAAGATAATACAAGGGGTAAGACCCTTTCAGGTGGTAGACCTGAGTACCATCCTCCCTTACAGTCTCAAGTACTACTGGACTGAACACCACTGGGTGTGGCCTCTAAACCAAAAGAAAAGGGGCCGGAGCGATAGCACAGTGGGTAAGGCGTTTGCCTTGCACTCGGCCGACCCGGGTTCGATCCCCGGCGTCCCATATGGTCCCCCAAGCACCGCCAGGAGAAATTCCTGAGTGCAAAGCCAGGAGTAACCCCTGAGCATCGCTGGGTGTGACCCAAAAAGAAAAAAAATAAAAATAAATCAAAAGAAAAAAGATAAATGAAGTCCCACGGCGGGAGAGGGGCAAGAGCTGAAGCTGCAGTGCTGCTAGTAAACTGGTTAGACAAAATTTTGAGGGAAAGAATCACCCTCGGGCCAGAGAGCAATGTCTAATATGCACCTTTAAAAGACCCTGGCTGGGGCCTAGCAATACTACAGCGGGTAGGGTGTTTGCCTTACACACAGAGGACCAGGGTTCAGTTCCCGGCAATTCCATATGGTCCTCCGAGTCCTGCAGGAGTGATCCCTGAGCACGCAGTGGAACCAAGAGCAAACTCTGAACACAGCCCCCGGGGGCGTGGTGGGGGGGAGGCACCCAGAGTAGGATGGAGAATTAGTATTGAGCGGGTAGAGCCACCAGGTGGCGCTGGGCAGCCGGGAGAGGTGCCTCCGCGGGGCTGGGAGGGAGCCGTGCAGGCAGGGCTGGGGAGGCAGAGGGGACCCACCCCTGTGCGGGTCGACTTGACGTCCAAGGAGACAGTTTAGGCCACGGGCGTCTGGAAGTTAGGAGAGCCTCGTAAGCCGCAGGTACAGCATTGCCGCCTGCAGCCGGAGAAGCGAGTTACAGCCAGCGGGTACGGATGGCGCCCGACGAGAGCTGGGGCGGGTCAGGCCTCACTGCGCAGGCGCCCCGCTGTTTCCGTGGCAACGAGGACCGATGCACACCAACTGCTCGGCAACCGTCGGCTCAGACTTTGGCTCGGCGGGAAATCTTCGTCCCTAGCCTGTCTGCACCCTCACCTCAGTGCCGGCTACTACCTAGAGTCAACTGGACCCCGTCTCCGCGCTCGCTGACGTCGGCGCGGGCATGAGCGACCTGGAGCTGCTTCTCCCCGGGGAGGCTGATGCGCTGGTGCGGGGATTGCAAAGCTTCCCGCTTCTCGAGATGGGCTCCGGAGGGTGAGGCAGCACCCAACCGAGGATCAGCGGGGGGCCTGGGAGATGGCCCCAAGGATTGTGGAGTGCAGCCCCGGGTTTCATCCTGACACCTCCGGGTGTTCCTCTCCTGTACACACACACACACACACACACACACACACACACACACACACACACACGGGAGGTCAGCGAAGTTACGGGATCACGGTTCTGAGAAGGGTGGAATGTAGCCCTGACATTAGAGGGAGGGATTGCCCAGTATGGAGGAGCCCCCAGCTGGGAGGCAAAACTTTCTGGGATAAGGAAGTATGCTTGTTCAGTGGGACTCCATCCCCTACTCAGACCGCACACATCTGCACTCAAATACTCACTGCTCTGGGGCAGGTGGAACCAGCAGCACGAGAACCTGGAGAAGCTGAACATGCAGGCCATTCTTGATGCCACCGCAAGCCAGGGCGAGCCCATTCAGGAGCTGCTGGTCACCCATGGGAAGGTATTTTGGGGTCACAGACAGGCTTCTTACCTTCAACCCCACCACTACCACTCTACCCTTCAGGGACACTCTGGATACCTGTTTTCTCTCTGGCTAGTCTGTAGCCTCCCCAAAGGAGAAGTGTAATAAATATTTGCTTTTGCACCCCTGTTGAACAGGACCTTGGTACCCCAGGCCAGCTTTGGGGCACGGGTTGATTAGGGTATGGTGATCTTAAGATAGCCCAGGCTACAGGGGAGGAACATTCTTGGATCCAAGAGAAATCTTAATAGGATTAATAGCTTAAAGACTACAACCCCAATTTGATACCCTGGCACCATATGTAGTCCCCTGAGTGTTGCCAGGGATCATTCCTGAGCATAGAATCAGGAATAGCCTCTGAGTACTGCTAGGTATGGACTAAAACACCCCCACCAAGTCATGAATAATCCCTAAGCACTGCCAGGAATGGCCCCACAAAAAGCCCTAAATAAATGCCTTCCTGAATATAAGGTAAGGCCAGAGGGCCCACCACTGAAGCTAAGACTAGGATTTTATCATGGAAGAAAGAATCTGTTCCTTAAGGGAGTTGCTCGTGCAGGCACCAGTAACTCCGTTGTGAGACTTCATGTCACTGTTTTTGGCATATTGAATACGCCACAGGTAGCTTTCCAGGCTCTGCTGTAGCGGGCAAGATACTCTCGGTAGCTTGCCAGGCTCCGAGTGGGATGGAGGAATCGAACCCGGGTGGGCCAAGTCCAAGGCAAATGCGCTACCCGCTGTGCTATCGCTCCAGCCCCCTTAAGGGAGTTAGAAATCAGGAATTAGGGCAGAGAGATTAAGTTCTTGTCTTGTATGCAGCCAACCCCAGTTCAATACTAGGATGGTCTCCCAAGTACTATCAGGAGTTGTTCCTATGCACAGAGCTAGGAATAGCCTCTTCACACACACACACACACACACACAAAAAAAATGGGGCCAGAGAGATAGTACAACAGGTAAGTTTGCCTTTCAGCAAATCCAGGTTTAATCCCTGGCATCCCAGATGGTTCCCTGAGCACTGCCAGAGTGATTCCTGAGCATAGAGTCAGGAGTAACCCCTGAGCATCACCAGGTATGGCTCCAAACACAAAAACAAAAAAATATCAGAAATTAGAGATCAGCCTTGCTGGGTCAGGAGCTAGTAGATAATTTGACATATCATTCAACAAAAAATGTTCCTCTTCAAGAAAAAAGGGTAAGGTGGAGGGGCTGGAGTGATAACATAGCGGGTAGGGCGTTTGCCTTGCACGTGGCCAACCCAGCCAACCCGGGTTTGAATCCCAGCATCCCATATGGTCCCCTGAACACTGCCAGGGGTAATTCTTGAGTGCAGAGCCAGAAGTAACCCCTGTGCATTGCCAGGTGTGACCCAAAAAGCAAAAAAAAAAAAAGGGTAAGGTGGAGGCACACAAGAACCTCAAAAGATCAGAGGCCAGGAAAAAGACAGGGTCGGAGCAGGAAGGCTGGCCTGAGAGGAACACCTGGATCCGGGAGGAGGGATTCCATAGAGGGAAACAGGCAACCTGGGAACAAGACAAGGGCTTGGAGCGTGGGGGATGGGAAACAGGAGGAAGCTGGCCCCCACAGATGTCAGGAAGAGCTGGAAGGTATAACCAGTAGGAGAGAGGACAAAAAAAGGTGGGTATGGGGCATGGACAAAGATACGGGCAGGGCCAAAGTGATAATACAGCAAAAAGATCACTTGCCTTGCATGTGGCCAACCTGGTTTCATCTCTGGCACCATATATGGTCCCCTGAGCCCTGCCAGGAGTCTCATTTCTGAGCATAGAAACAGGAGTAAGGCCTGAGCACCACTGGATTTCCCCATCTCTCCCCCAGAAATGAGGAAGATGTGGGCGGAGAAGTGTGAGGCTGCGCTAGGGATAGGATGGCTGCCAGGCCCAAAAAAGACTTTTTATCCCTGGTCCCTGCTCTTCCCCTCTGCTTCCCAGATCCCAACGCTGGTGGAGGAGCTGATTACCGTGGAGATATGGAAGCAGAAGGTGTTCCCAATTCTGTGCAAGCTGGAAGACTTCAAGCCTCAGAACACCTTCCCCATATACATGGTGGTGAGCTGCACCCCCGATTCCCTCCCTAGCTGCCCCTCCAGCGGGTGCTGGAATAGAAGGGAGAGCTTGGCAGCCCCTGCGGCAACTCCAGTCTCTGTCTGTCAGGTTCACCACGAGGCCTCCATCATTAACCTCCTGGAGACAGTTTTCTTCCACAAGGTGAGGCTAACCCTCCTCACACACCCCTGTCCTGCCAGGGACCTGTTTTCTATGTAGGGAGCAACAGATAGAATGTCATCCATTCTCTCTCCCTGCCCTCCCACGACCACCACCGCCCCTCCCTGGCCCACTCTCCAGGAGGTGTGTGAGTCAGCAGAGGACTCTGTCTTGGACCTGCTGGACTACTGCCATCGCAAACTGACTCTGTTGGTGGCCCGGAGTAGCCACAGTAGCCCCCTGGAGAAAGAAGTGAAGGAGGAGGACGAGGAGTCCCAGTACAGTAACCCCATGCAGGTGGGCTGAGCTTCCCTGGGGTTGATGAAGGCTGGAAGCAGCAGGACTGGCCCTGCCCAACACCCTGTGCCACCCCCACCCCCCAGGAGCTGCAGAAGCAGGCAGAGCTGATGGAGTTTGAGATCGCACTGAAAGCCCTCTCCGTGCTGCGCTACATTACAGACTGCGTGGATAGGTGGGCAGCCTGCAGTGGAGAGCTGGGGGCTGGGCCTGCAGCCTGCCCTCACCTGCTTCATTCCCCACCCCCAGCCTTTCTCTGAGCACCCTGAACCGCATGCTCAGCACCCACAACCTGCCTTGCCTCCTGGTGGAGCTGCTGGAGCACAGTCCCTGGAGCCGACAGGGGGAAGGAGGTAAGGCCTCCCTATCAGCCTAAGCTCCAGTTCTCTGCTTCTGGGCCAGCCTCCAGGATTGAGGGGAGCGGGGCACAAGTTGCATACCCCAGGGCCCACAGAGAACCACAGGCCACCTTGCCCAGTATGAGCCCAGACTTGGGCTTGGCAGCAGCCCATGTGCCCATCTGGAGGAAGTGCAGTGCTCTGGATGGAACAGCACCCTGACCCAGATTGATCTGGAGACCTCCTCTGCTTCTTCTCCCTAGGCACACTGCAGCGATTTGAGGCAGGCTGCTGGAAGACCGTGGCCCCCTCAGAGCAGCAAAAGTTGAGCAAGTTGGATGGGCAGGTGTGGCTCGCCCTGTACAACCTGTTGCTGAGCCCTGAAGCCCGGTCCCGCTACTGCCTCACCAGCTTTGCCAAGGGACAGCTACTCAAGGTGAAATCTTCCCATACTGCCCAAGCCCCACTCACCCCAGCCCTCTACCCGTGGGCCTCAGGAGACACATCCACTAGCACAGAGTTAGGCCTAATGTGTCTGGCCTACCAAATAGCCCTTCATTTCCTTTTTTTGTTGTTGTTTGGTTTTGGTTTTTTGGCCACACCCTAGGTGTGCTCAGGGATTACTGCTCATTCTCAGAGTTCTCCTGGCAGGGCTCTGGTGACTCTATGCTGCAGTGCTAGGAATGGTGTTCAGGGGCCATATGGAGCTCTAGGGATTGAATCTGGGTCAGCCATGTGCAGGGCAAGCACCCGATCTGCTGTTTTATTTCTCAAGTCCCAATAAATGCTTTCTCAGGGGGGGAAGAAAAAGAGTCTGCTACCCCACCAAATTTTTCTTCTTCTTCCTTTTTTTTTTTTTTTTTTTGGTTTTGGGCCGCCCTCTGCAATGCTCAGGGTTCCTCCTGTTTCTGCACTCAGGAATTACTTCTGGCAGTGCTTGGGTGACCATATGGGGTGCCAGGGATTGAACCTAGATCAACTGTGTACAAGGCAAAAGCTTTACCCACTTTACTTTCTCTCTGGCCCAAAATCTACCTACCTACCTAACTTCTTTTTGTTGTTGTTGTTGTTTTTGGGTGACACTGGTGATGCTCCAAGTTTACTCCTGGCAGTGCTCGGGTAATCAAATTGGATGCTAGGGGTGGAACCTGGGTCAGCTATGTGCAAGGCAAAGTATACTATCAGTCCAGTCACCTAAATCTACCTTCTTTGAGGCAAAAACAGAAAGTGGCCCCTAGTTACCCCCAAGGTCACTACAAGCCCCCTTAGATCATTGCAGTGGAATGGCCCACTTGGGAAAACACTGCACTAGTGGGATGTGGGCCCTGCAAGCACTTTCAGCCCAGCCCAGCCTTGATCTGTTCTTTGGTCCTCAGGTCAGCATGACACTGACCTCCCCTCAACACCCTTACAGCTTAGGGCGTTCCTCACAGACACTCTTGTGGACCAGCTGCCCAACCTGACGGACCTGCAGGCCTTCCTGGCCCACCTGGCCCTGACTGAAGCCCAGTCCCCAAAGAAGGACCTGGTGTTGGAGCAGGTAGGCACTAGGAAGTCCACGCTTCAGGAACGCTGCTGCCTATGTCCACTTCTCCATGCTCCTTGTCACTTTCCTACCCCAGATCCCAGAAATCTGGGCGCGTTTGGAGCAAGAGAACAGAGGCAAGTGGCGGGCTATCGCCAAACACCAGCTGCGAACCGTATTCAGCCCTTCTGAGAGGGACTTGCGGCTGCAGGCACGAAGGTGTGGCCAGCTACTGGGGCCAGCAGGGCAGAAGGGGTGGGACATAGGAATGGGTGCTCCAGTGTCCCCTGCCAGGCCCAGTCAGGCGCCCTGACCCTTTCCCAGGTGGGCTGAGACCTACAGGCTGGACTTGCTACAGGCAATTGCTCCAGAGAGGCCCCGTTGTGCCAGCTGCAGCACAGAGGCCTCCAAGCGCTGCTCTCGGTGCCAGAAGGAGTGGTACTGCAGCAGGTGAGATGGGTGTCTTAGAACCTGGGACTCAGAACCCCACTCCCTCACAGGCCACCAGCTCAAGCTCTGCCCTCCTCACCGTCCATCTGCTTGCAGGCAGTGCCAGGTCAAGCACTGGGAAAAGCACAGGAATGTTTGCAAACTGGACGCCCAGGATGACAGAGCCAAGTGAAGGCTGAGGATCCTGCGGGCCATCCGCTATACACACAGGCCATCTAGAGTGCGCCCCTGCACCTCTGCCCAGCGCAGCCTCCGAGGTGGTGAGCACAGTCGACAAGCAGCTGTGCCTCCTCTCCCTGCGGAGCAGCCCCCGCTTCCTGCCCCACCCGACCATCGGCTGACACAGGAGGCCCGGGCGGGTGGGGGTTGAGGGGCGAGGGCCGGATGTGGGGACCCTCTTCCTCTAAGCACAGTAGTAAAGCTGGCCTCCAGAAACGTGTGTGTCTGAGTGGCCTTTTGTGGTCGTTGTCGTTGGGGGAGGGAAGGAAGGGAAGGCGGGGACTCTGCGGGAGCGTCCCCCAGCCCCCCATCCCAACCCCCCCACCCCCGTCGCCCTACACTGCCTGCGGGCCGCCACAACCCGGGGCCCAGGTTTCCATTGCGCGGCGCGACTCGGCCCCACCGCCCAGGCCAGCATCTAGGGGGGCGGCGCCGCATCGGGCCCGCCCCGCAGCCGCGCCCGCCCGGCGCTCGCTCGCTCGCGCCCGGCGCGGGTCGGGAATCCAGAGTCCCGGCCCGCCCGGGCCATGTCAGCGGAGCCAGAGCTCATTGAGCTGCGAGAACTGTCACCTGCGCGGCGCCCAGGCCCTGGCCGCACCCGGCTGGAGCGCGCCAACGCGCTGCGCATCGCTCCGGGCTCCGCGCGCGACCCCGCACGGCAGCTGGCCCCCGGCCGCGGCCACCGCTTCCAGCCCGCGGGGCCTGCCACACACACGTGGTGCGACCTCTGCGGCGACTTCATCTGGGGCGTCGTGCGAAAGGGCCTACAGTGCGCGCGTGAGTAGCGGCCCCGCACGCTGGCGAGAGCCAAACAGGCGGCCGAGGGGTAGCTCGTGTCGCTGCGGGTCAAGTTGTGATGGAGGGGGTAGGTGGGGACGACCCCAAGGACTAGGTCTGTTACCGTTGCCCCAGGCGAGAGTTCAGACAAGTGGTTTTCGTCTTTGCCTCCAAACTGTCGGGGTGTTGGGCAGATACTGCCAGTATGTAACCAGGCGCGGATTTCAAGTTTTAACCTTGGCCCATAAGAAAGACTTTAATAAGTACCTACTGGTCTTTTAAATCCATATTCCCAGGTCTGCCCCCTATCAAAGATATCTGCCCTCTATCTGCCCCACACTCCAGAATCCCTGGGGTGAAGATAATTTATGTACCTATGGAAGGCCAGTAAAAAGAAGTTTGGGGGGAGGGAGTGCCCTGCAAGCAGGAATTTATGTTGAGGTTTTATTTAGCCAGTACCCATTGCAGACCCCGTGAGCTGGATGCTTAAGGATGAAATCCCGCCACACTCCGTTTTGCCCTTTCAGGAATCACCGGATAAGCAGGGAGGTTAGGTTGCTCTTCCACTTGCTTATGCCAGATCGCTGGGAACATTTCAGTCCTCTAAACCCTCTTTCTGAAGCCCACCTCAAGGTCATTAAATTCATCGCTGGAAGTGTATCGGATTTTTTGTTGTTGTTGTTTTTTGTTGTTAAATATGATGCGATACTAATGGGCCCTTAAGGCTAAGAATCATTCCTCTAGCCCAGAAAGATACTTAGCTTCCTTGTGCCCCATGCCAGAGTGTGTAGGGAGACTGATTCTGTACAGGAGTCTGTCCTGACTTCAGCTGGGGGGAAGTAAACAAGAGCTGGGACACTGCCATTTTTGCAGGGGGAAATAAAGTGATCCTGACAAGGGAAAAAGGACAATGTGTGCGTCAGAGGCGGAAAGGGAAGAATCAAAGATGAGTTTTGGGGTCAGAGAGATAGTACAGCAGGTAGGGCACTTGTCTGGCATGCCACCAACAGTCTCCGAACACCATATGGTTCCCCAACCCCCTCCAGGAGTGATACCTGAGCACAGAACTAGGAGTAAGGCCTGAGCACAGCCACAGCCCAATTTTTTTTTGTGTGTGTGTGTGCCCACCGCCCAATTTTTTTTTAATAAAAAGAAAAAAGGATGTATTTGTGTGTGGGTTTCTTGGGGGTGGAGAGGGAGTTCTTTTGCCTCAAACTGGGAAAGTAGTAGCTATCATTGCTGGGATGAGTAAGAAAAAAATTTCAGTTAAATTTTGAAACTGTCAGTTTGAAATGTAGGAGGCATTCAAGTGGAGATAAGGATACAATAGCATGTGATTGGGGGAAGTGATGGAAGCCTTAGGTCTGGGACCTGTGAGTGTGCACGAGTGCAGGGGGAGATCAGGACCAAACCCAGGACCCTGTGCCATTAAGAGCTGAGATCTGAAACAACTAACAAAATAGCTGCAGTGGAAGTGGGAGGGAAACTAAGAGTATGGGCTCCTGGGCAATCATGGGAGCCAGCAGTGCTCAGGAGGTGAATGAGCCTTCCAAGGAGCATTGGAGGATGAGGCAGTGCATCAGATGTTAAGGACCCTAAACCAATTAAGTTTCCTTTGGGGAGAGACAAGCTGATAGGGAGTGAAGGCAGGGCAGAAAGAGGTAGTACAGCAGGTAGGGCGCTTACCTTACACGCAACTCACCCGGATTTGATCCCTGCATCCCATACGATTCCCCAAGCACTACCAGGAGTAATTCCTGAGTGCAGAGCCAGGAGTAAAACCTGAGCATCACCAGGTGCAGGTGTACCCTCCCCCCACCACCAAAAAATAAAGGAGTGAAGGCGAGAAATCAGTGTATACAGACCAGTGCTGATAAATTTTGGTGTGAATAGAGAACAATGACAACTAAAGGGAGACCAATGACAAAGGGTTTGTTTGGTTTTTTAATGCCTTTAAGTAAATGGGAGAGGGGGGTTAATGCAAGAGTTCTGCGTCAGGCACTAGCGATTCAAAGGTGGAGCAGGCCCGATCCCTAATGCCTGAGGACTTCCTAGCAGTTTCCTGAAGCTGAGGGACCAATACTAAGGAGTTGTAGCAATAGTGATAAGCACTGTAGAGTGATCAGCAGTGAGCCCGGCAGTCAGTCTTCACCCCGGGGCTCCTCTTCCATTCTTGAAACGACTTTCCGAGCTGGAGAAGGGGCTTCTCCGCCTCACGGCCAGACTTCTCTGCAGATTGCAAGTTCACCTGCCACTATCGTTGCCGCGCGCTCGTCTGCTTGGACTGCTGCGGACCCCGGGACCTGGGCTGGGAGCCGGCGCTGGAACGGGACACAAATGTGGTGAGCGGGGGATTGGGAGGCGCACGGGCAAGGCCGGGATACACAAAGGAACCAGCCACATCACAGGCATTACGGAGGGTCGCCCGAGAGTTTCACGCAATGACCATTCTAAGAAAGTTAATGCGGCGGAAGAGAGGGGCAAACTCAGCACACCGGCTCGAAGGATTGCACGGTGAGCCGACTCGGAGCAGCCAGCTCAGAGCCACTGAGGTCCCGCGCACGCGCAATTCCGGTACCCTCCCACATCCGCCGGGGTCCTTGTGGCCACGCTGGTGCACATGCGCACTCGCTCCGAAGCGTTCCCCGCCGGAGGTGGGGCCTGCGAGGTGGAGTTTAGCAAGCTGCTTGGGCGATTAAGTCATTGCTAAAGGCGGGGCGTAATCGACCCCGCCCTCCGACGTTAGTTCCCTGACCGGACTAGATCTGGGTCCCGGCTGTCGACGTTTCAGTGTTAACGGTTGCGGCGCGTACGCGGGGCCTGGCGCACGCGCGCACTGACAACGCACGCGCACACGCACCCGGGGCGGTGGTTGTAGGTCCAGGCTAACTGGGGTAGGGGATCTGGCGGGTGGCACGGTAATGGGCGAGACAGACGCAGGGACGCCCTCTTTCGAGATGACCTGGAGCAGCACGACCAGCAGTGGTTACTGCAGCCAAGAAGACTCGGACTCGGAGCTCGAACAGTACTTCACGGCGCGCACCTCGCTGGCGCGCAAGCCGCGCCGAGACCAGGTGGGGGCCGGAGGTGGCGGGCGGGGGCGGGGGTGGTCGGCTGGGACCCCGCCCTCCCCGTAGGTTGTCGGGTCGACCGGGTGCGTAGGCCCGCCTTTTGTGTCTGCGTGGATCCGGCCCGGCTCGGGGCCAGCCCGCAGAACTGTCGGACTCTGCCTCGGTTCTGTGCGCCAGGGACGCCTTGTGCTGCCTGCCACAGACCGGTTGAACCAGGGGACGCAGCTTCGTGGTTTGGGTTAGAGCAGGGAAGGGCATTCTCTGTCTATGAGTAAAGCCAACTGCGGGGTCTGGACCAATACCTCCATTTGCGCGTTGGAGCTCACACATCCCCTCTTTTGTGGGACCGGGAGGAGGAAGTGGAGAGGGAGGAGTCCTCGCCGGGAATTGAAATGTATGCTTAGGAGAGAGGCGAAGGAAAGGCCTCTCCCTGTGCACTCTTGTTGGCCGCCTCCGAGTCCCCACCCCAGCAATGTTCACCAGCGGATGGAACGTGGGAGATGCGAGCTCCTTTCTGAAGTAGACCGAGAGTGCTTGATCTATGTACTTAGTACATACACACACATATATACTAAGATTGGCTGATTTCAGAAAGGGGATTTGGGAATGGCTGGGAAGAAAACATTGTTTTAAACTGTAAGCATCCGGGCTCACTTTACTACACCAGGGTGTAGAGAGCTAGATTGTAAAATGGTCTGGAAGGCGTCCGGAGAGAGGGGGCTGCTAATCTGGACTCAGTGGTGTGGAGTAGCCAAACATGCAGTCGCAGAGGTGTCTCCCTTATCAGACGTTTCTGTGCTGTGTATTTTCAGCGTGACAGCCAGCATCAGATAACACCTGGGCTAGATTATCCGGAAAGTGAGATAGGATGGGGAAACTCAATATAACTGGCAGCAGTGGGATAGCATTCCTTACATAGATCATGAAAAGGAGTGGTGGGTGATTTTTAGATAAAAATTCTATACTCTGTTTTTTGTGTTTTAGTTTTGGGATCACACCCAGCAATGTTCAGGTGTGTGCCACAAAACTCCAGGCTCTGAGCTCAGGAATCATTCCTGGCAGTGCTCAGGGGACTATATGAAGTGCTGAAAATTGAACTTGGGTCACCTGCATTTAAAGCAAGCACCCGGGGTCGGGGGGTGACTTGAAAGGGTGGGAGGGAAACTGGGGACACTGGTACACTGGTGCTGGGAAATTACACTGGTGGAGAGATGGGTGTTGGAACAGTGTATGACTGGAATGCTCTATCTTGTGGTGATTTGATTAAAAAACAAACAAAAAACAAACAAACACCAAGCACCCTACCGCTGTACTGTTGCACCAGCATCAAAATTTTATAATTTAGAAACTCAGTCCCGGATGGCTGGAGCACGTGCCATGCATTCAGGAGCCCTAGGTTATATCCCCAGCACTGCAGACCAACAAGTCAGCTCAGGGTTTGGCTGCAGGGTTTGAGTGTGGTTCCCTGGGACTGTCCTTTTTACTGGGGCCGGAATCTTTTTCCACTGTGGGAAAGATGAGAAAACTAAAAGATAGTGACCAGTTGGGGTAGGAGTGATACCACAGTGGGTAGAGCACTTGAGTGGCACACAGCCAACCCAGGTTAATTCCCGGGCATCCTTGAGCACCACCATGACTGTGACCCTTGAGCACAGAGCCAGGAGTAAACCCTGAGTACAACCTGTATGGTCACCTCCTCCCTCCCCCGAAAAAAAGAGAGGAAAATAAGATAATGTCATCTCTGTGCCCAGCCTGTTCTGCAAACAGAATTCTCTTACCCTTTGCCCTGGTGCTGGTCTGCTTGGCCTTCCTCCCCGTGACACCCCACCCATCCTGGCACTCCTTTTTGGGCACTCCTTTCTGCCCCACGCCCTCGGGACCTGCACAACACATTCACCCTTTATTCACAGCCTTCTTTAAACATCTCTGTCAGATCTCCTATTTTCCAGATCTACAACATGTGTTCTTTTTAGGCTTTTTGGGTGTCCCAGTGTCCCCAACACATTTCTCGAGAATTTTCACTTCTTTTTTTTGAGTCACACCCAGCGATGCTCAGGGGTTACTCCTGGCTTTGCACTCAGGAATTACTCCTGGTGGTGCTCAGGGGACCATATGGGATGCTGGGAACAGAACCTGGGTTGGCTGCGTGCAAGGCAAACACCCTACCTGCTGTGCTGTCGCTCCAGCCACCAATTTTCACTTAACTACTCAACTCCATCCAGAAGAAACTTGAAGCAAATGGGCTTCAGTTTCCTCGGTATCCCCGTACTCATATCCCAGTTGGATTTTCCTGTGAGGTTGAGCTGTTGAATTCTACCCTTTGCCCCTTAATCTGTCCTGCTAACCCAGTCTTCCTCATCAGATGGTTCAAGTTTACGGAGCCTCCAGGCAGCTGTTAGGGAGAAGCTGGGGCTCAGAGCTGGGCGCAAATTTATTCTGCAGAGATTTTTTGCGTGGGGACTCCCCTGGAACTAAGCCATTGGTCAGCAGTGATCTCAGCTCTATCTGTGACACTCCCATTCCAGCTTGAGCCAGTCTTACGTCAACAGGAAGTAAGGCTGATGCAATGGGCCCAGAGAGGTCTATAGAAAATAAGCCAGAACCCTGCCTGCCCACCCTTTAAACCAGAATCATTCAGTCCTGGGAGAGTGGAGCAAGGGCTTAATGATGGAGCTAAAGTCTTTGGAATAAGCTGCCAGACAGCAGGGAGGAGACATAGAAGCCACTTGCTGGGCTCTGGGGGACAGATTGTCCCAAGAGACTGCCTGGCAGCCTGTACATCTCTGGCAGATTGTAGCCAGATCTGAGTTGCCTTTTGTTTATGCAGCATGGGTCAAAGTTGAATGACTTGTCTGAGTGGTTTCCTCACTAGGTCTGGCACAGACAGGGCTGGCCCCTAGTCCCCCACTAAGGCTGTTAACATTGTAGAGGTTGCCCTTCCCTTCCTGTCCCGGGTAGGCGGGCTCCAGGCTCCAGATCTCCATGGCCCTTTTCTGAGACTGAGAAGCAAAGTGCGAGCTTTCTCCAGGACATGCCTTCCTATATGGCTGGGTCAGCTGTGCAGTTTTTTTTTTTTTTTTTTTTTTTGCTTTTTGGGTCACACCCAGCGATGCACAGGGGTTACTCCTGGCTTTACACTCAGGAATTACTCCCGGCGGTGCTCAGGGGACCATATGGGATGCTGGGAATCGAACCCGGGTCGGCCGCGTGCAAGGCAAACGCCCTACCCGCTGTGCCCCACACCCCACAGCTGTGCAGTTTAGAAATGGCTTTACAATAAAGGAATTCTCAATCATCCTTTTCTGGCCCTTGTCTTGGGCCTTCAGTTGCCTTTTATGTATCATTAAAGCCACACCCAGTGCTGGGGAGGCCCCAGACAGGCGGCAGAAGAAAGCAAAGTGTCTCTTCTAGCACGCAGGACCAGGAGCATGCTGGGCTCTTCTCATCAGGCCTGGCACTTGGTTATCTGTTTCCAAAAACTACTCCACTACCCCACATGGCCCCTGGGACTCGCCTTTTAGTTTGATGAGTTCCTCAAGGGACTCTGTACTCAGTACCTGGGGTGCCCTTCTTTCAGGATGAGCCTGTGGAGTGGGAGACCCCTGACCTTTCTCAGGCCGAGATTGAGCAGAAGATCAAGGACTACAATGGCCAGATCAACAGCAACCTCTTCATGAGCCTGGTGAGTTGAAGTCATGGGGGGTGAGGAGGGAGGGCCGGGGATGCAGTGCTGGAGAGATAGTACACCCACCAGGTAGAGCTCTTGCCTTGCACTCGGCCAAGCCAGGGAGGGGCAGGAACACAGTCATGTGCCTGGTTCCCACGCAGAGGTAACCTTGACTGAACCCAAGCAGTGAGTCTTCACACTCAGCTGGGCCTCAGTGCTGTGAGGAATCTGTTGCAGTTCACCTGATCATAGCTGAGTCTCTCCCTCTCTTCAGAACAAGGACGGCTCCTTCACCGGTTTCATCAAGGTGCAGCTGAAGCTCGTGCGTCCTGTCTCGGTGCCCTCCAGCAAGAAGCCGCCTTCCTTGCAAGATGCCCGGCGGGGCATGGGGCGGAGCACAGCCGTGAAACGTCGCACCTCCTTCTACTTGCCCAAGGATGCTGTCAAGCACCTGCACGTGCTGTCCCGCACGCGTGCTCGAGAGGTCATTGAAGCCCTGCTGCGCAAGTTCTTGGTGGTGGACGACCCCCGCAAGTTTGCCCTCTTTGAACGGGCTGAGCGCCATGGCCAAGGTGGGCTTCGCACTCACTCTGCTCTGTGTGATGTTTTTAATGCATGTACATGTGCCTGGAGGGGCTGAGGGATCTCTCCTGATTAATCAGACATTCCCTTCCCCTGCCTGGCCCGCAGTGTACCTCCGGAAGCTGTCCGATGATGAGCAGCCTCTGCGACTGCGTCTCCTCGCCGGGCCCAGTGAGAAGGCCCTAAGCTTTGTCCTGAAGGAAAATGACTCTGGGGAGGTGAATGTGAGTACAGAACCATTATGGTTTTTTTTCTTTTCTTTCTTTCTATTTATTTTATTTTATTGTGGGGGTGGGGGATCACTCTTGGCAATCCTCAGGGGACCACATGAGGTGCTGGGGATTGAGCCCAGCAGGTTGGCAATATCTAAAGCAAGTGCTCTACGCACTGTATTATTGCTCTGGCCCCAGACATCCTGTTTCTTGTAACTGTCTGAGGGTAGAGGACAAGTCCTTTAGAATCCAATACAGGAACTTTGAAGGCAGAGTAAAGGTTTCTAGGCCACTCATGACAAGGTGTAAGGCCTGTTCCTTCTTGTTTCCCAAAAATCCAGAAGGAGGGGCTGGAAAGATAATTATAGGGGTTAAAGCACCTGTCTTGCATGCGACTGTCTTTGCTTGTTTCCTTACACTGCTTATGATTCCCCAGCACTGCTGTGAGTGACCCCTGAACAAGTAGCCAGCACAATCAGGTGTAATTCAAGCCCTCCCATACCCCAGATCCCCCCCCAAAAATAAAAAAAAAAAAACCAAGAGAACCTTACTATTTGTCAGCCAAAAAGTCCTCAGATGTGTCTGAAGGCATGGGGCTCCCTGGCTAGGTTAGAGCCACACAGATGGGCCCAGGATGTTGTGGCAGCTCCCCTTTAAGCATCAAGGCTTTTTAATGGACGCTTTCTAGTTCCAAGGTGTTAAGTCTTGGAACCAGAAATGGAAATAGACTCTGTGGTCATGATTTGTCCTCAGGAAACTAGACATGTAATATTGTTACCCCTCCAGAATATAATTTCCCTATTTTGTGGAACCCATTTTATCTTAGGAATACTAGCAGATAATTCAGGCAAGAATCTAACATCAGCTAGAGAGATAATACAGTGCATGCAGTCAACTCAGATTTGATCCCCAGAACAGTATATGGTCCCCTGAGCTACCATCAAGAGTAGTCCTGGGGAGAGGTGCGGTCGGGGCAGGGGGCAGCGGGAGAAAAAAAAAAAGTAGTCCCGGGGCTGGAGCAATAGTACAGTGGGTAGGGTGTTTGCCTTGCACGTGGCCGACCCGGGTTCAATTCCCAGCATCCCATATGGTCCTTTGAGCACCGCCATGGGTGATTCCTGAGTGCATTGCCAGGTGTGACCCATAAAGAAAAAAAAAAAAAAAAAAGAGTAGTCCTGAGTGCAGAGCCATGTATAAGCCCTTAGCACCACTGGGTGTGGCCCAAAATGAAAACCATAAAGAACCTGGCATCAGGGGCCGGAGCGATAGCACAGTGGGTAGGGTGTTTGCCTTGCATGCGGCCGACCCGGGTTCGATCCCCAGCATCCCATATGGTCCCCCAAGCACCGCCAGGAGTAATTCCTGAGTGCAAAGCCAGGAGTAACCCCTGAGCATCGCTGGGTGTGACCCAAAAAAAGCAAAAAAAAAAAAAAAAAAAGAACCTGGAATCAGTAAACCCCCATCCTGTTGTGTAACCATAATGTATTGCAACCTATTTCCCTCCTGCCCTCCCCTACAGTGGGATGCCTTCAGCATGCCTGAACTACACAACTTTCTGCGCATCTTGCAGCGGGAGGAGGAGGAACACCTTCGACAAATTCTGCAGAAGTATTCCTATTGCCGACAGAAGATCCAAGAGGCCCTGCACGCCTGCCCCCTGGGGTGATATCTTGTACCCCTGGTGGAAGGAGGGGAGTAGGCAGCGCCGAGAGCGTGCCGTGTGAATGTGACAGGGCCCATGTGGCCTGAAGAATGAGTGTGCATGGAGGCCCTCTCATTGGGGAACAAGCCCAGAGAACAGAAGGAGCTGGCCCCGTGTCCACCAGTGGGTATAGCAGAGCAAGGCTCTGCACTCTTTGGCCCTTTGTGTACTGGGTCAGGGTGGACCAGGGTTGCCCTGGGAAGCTGCTCCAGGCAGCAAGGGTAGTGCAAACAGAAATATCCTTAGTTTGGATCTCAGATACAACATTCTTGGAGACTCTACAACAATAGGGTTTTGTTTGCCAGGAGCAGGGCCTTTGTCTGTGGGGAAAGGTTGTATGCTTTGAGTATTGGATGAGGGGTCAGGACAATGAGAGTGGAACCAAGGAGGCAGGGTAAGGCAGTCATCAAGAAGAGTCTCACTGGGCCAGAGAGATGGTGCAGAGGTTAAGGTGTTTGCCTTGCAAACAGCCAACTTTAGTTTGATCCCTGGAACAGCCTGGCCCCCCAAGCAGTGCCAGAAAAGACTCTGAGCACCACTGGGTATGGCCCCATTTTTTTTTTTTTTTAAATTAAGAAAAATGTCTTGGTTTCCCTCTGCAGTGTCCTGACTCCTGCTCAGGTCTTGGTGCCACAGCCTTGGGCCAGGGAGTACTGGCTCAGAGTGCAGCAATAGTGCCTAAGTGCCTCCTCCCAGGAGGGTGTCCTGGGCCAGGTTTGTGAATGTGAGCACTGGCCCAGATCTGTGCCTTGCTTGCCAGCCAAAGCCATGGTTTTTCCCTCAAGTATTTTTGATTATGTGTGCGAATGTATGTAATAGTTTGTGGCCTCAGCTGAATGCCTCCTGTGGGGAAAGGGGTGGGAGTAACAGTCATCATCAGGGCATGGGGCCTGAGAGATTTGGCTAAATAAAAATTTAACAGTTCTCCTGCCTTTGGACTCTTGTATGAACACTCAGATGCTGTTTCCCCTTCATGCCAGTTACTGCCAGGACAGCATCTTTGCAGTGACCATAGGACTAATTTATGAGGAATGTGGAGTAGGAAGGGCATTCAGTCTTCACTCAAATCATTGGCAGCTCATGGGGCTGGAGCAATAATAGCACAGCGGGTAGGGCGTTTGCCTTGCACTCGGCCGACCCGGGTTCGATTCCCAGCATCCCATATGGTCCCCTGAGCACCGCCAGGAGTGATTCCTGAGTGAAGAGCCAGGAATGGCCCCTGTGCATTTCCAGGTGTGACCCAAAAAGCAAAAAAAAAAAAATCATTGGCAGCTCAGTTCATGGAGGGCACAAGGGTAGCTCGTGCTTAGGAGAACACAGACACACCTGAATTGCTGAGAGAAACTTCAGCTGTTCACCTACCACTGTGGACCAGACATTGCTCATGGCACCCTCCCCACATTCTGAGCACCTGGAAGTGACTAAGTCTTTAAATGTTAATTTTGTATGGGTGTTAATTCTTGCTTTCAAGAAGCATTCACTTTGGTGATTTTGGAAAGGGCACTGAATTTGGTTTTTCGGGTACCAGAGATTGAATTCAGGATATTATATAATTTTAGAATATACTCTTGGGGCTGGAGCGATAGTACAGCGGGTAGGGCGTTTGCTTCGCATGCGGCCGGCCCGGGTTCGATTCCCAGCATCCCATATGGTTCCCCAAGCACCATCAGGAGTGATTCCTGAGTGCAGAGCCAGGAGTCAGCCCTGAGCATCACTGGGTGTGACCCAAAAAGCCAAAAAAAAAAAAAAATAGAATATACTCTCAATAGTGACCTATATTCCCTGCCCAAGGCAACTGAATTTCAAGTTTTTAGATTTGAATACAATATTTGATCAATTCCTTAACTTTGGGGCTGAGGTGGAAACTTTGTGCCAAATCCTGTGGAGCTCAGGGCTTACTCTTAGATCTGTGCTCAGGCGTTACTCCTGGTGGTGCCAGGACGGGAGTGGGAGAGGGCATATATGCAGTGCTGGGGATTGAACCAGAGCCAGGATGGAACTATAGTCAGCCACATGGAAGGCAAGCCCCTTAATCCCTACATTCTCGCCTCCCAATTTATTTTTTCTTTAGGTTTGGTTTGAAGGAGGTAGTGTGACAAGAGGCCCCTTAGCAATACATTTGTCATAAATACATGATATCACTGTCACTGTATCACTGTCATCCCGTTGTTCATCGATTTGCTCAAGTGACGCCAGTAACGTCTTCATTTATCTCTGTCGCATGCTAATGTAGCCCAATGGCGTCTGCTCGCTCCAGGAACATGAAAAGCATGTTGTTGTTACTGTTTTTGGCATATCAAATATGTCACGGGTAGTTTGCCAGGCTCTGCCATGCGGGAAAAAAAAATTAAAAATAAAGACTGGGTGGAGGAGGCCCAGTCCTGACCCGAGCAGGCTTGGAGATTTCAGCCATGGGTCCCGCATACCTGGATTCCTCTTGTCAGTTCCTTCATGGGTGAGTCTTGTCTGAGCGTGTGGAGAGTGGCCTTGAGCATGGCTCTGGCTGGGTTCTGGAGGTTATCAGCAATTTCAAATGGTATGTTGGCAAATTTCTCTCCTGACGTTGGATTAATTTCCTGTAAGTAACAGGACTATAGTCCAGACATTCGATCCATGAATCTTTAAGTCTCTGGTTGACTGGGAGAAACACACATCTGATGTCTTGGAGGAATGGTATATCTTGCTACAGTCTGAGGAGTTTTGGCCATTCTCATCATGGTCATAATAGGAGGTCTAAGTCTTAATGTTTCTTTTATACAGCGATCCAGTAAATTTAGATCCTTGAGCTGGTCATAAGATAAAGGAGGCAGGTCCTCTCCACAAACTGTTTTCTGTTCTAGATAACATTTTTTTTTTTTTGGCTTTTTGGGTCACACCCGGCAATGCACAGGGGTTACTCCTAGCTCATGCACTCAGGAATTAACTCCTGGCGGTGCTCAGGGGACCATATGGGATGCTGGGAATTGAACCCAGGTCAGCCGCGTGCAAGGCAAACACCCTAACCGCTGTGCTATCGCTCCAGCCCCAACATTTTTCTTGAAATGCTTTGTCTCTAGTCAAAAAGAAACCCATCCAGGCACTAGTAGTTGAGGAAGTATGTTGCCCTGCCAAGAGCAGTCCAATAAGCAGGGCCGCTACTTCATCATCTGTCAAAGAACGCCCATCTTTGCAAGTAGAATTGAGTAAAGTTTGGAGGATATCATCTATTTTTTCTTCGGAATTTCTACATTTCTGGATTGCCTTGTAGAAATATTCTTGATCTCTTGATGTGCTCTGCACCTGAAACCAGGCAAAGGGAGCTAACTGGCAGTAGCCAGGCTACTGACATACATGACATAAAATGTCATACATGACATACATGGCATAAAATGTCATAAAACCAAGATGGAGCTCCTGTCATTATCCCAGGCACCCTGCCTCCTGAGGATGCGATAGAAACAAAGACATTGGGGTCAAAGAGATAATATAGTAGGTAAGGTGTTGGCCTTGCATGTGGCAGACCTGTTCAATCCCTGGCATTGCCTATGGTTCATTGACCACAACTAGGAGTGATCCCTAAGTGCAGGGCCAGAGGAAGTCCCCGTCCCCCCACCCCCCAAAAAATACCCAACCTGAAAAGGCCTTGATAAGACTATAAAATGAGGGTTACAGATAGTAAAAGGTTTAAAGCATCCTACCAAACCCAGTCTGAATGTCTAACACAACATATGGTACCCTGTATGCTACCAGAGGTCACACCTGAGGATAAAACCGGAAGTGAAAGGTGAAGCCCAACCTGCCCCTCACCATAAAATAAAAAAAAGGGGGCCATAGTGATAGCACAGCGGGTAGGGCTTTTGCCTTGCACACGGCCAACCCGGGTTCAATCCCTAGCACCCCATATGGTCTGCCAGGCACCGCCAGGAGTGATTCCTGAGTGCAGAGCCAGGAGTAACCCCTGAGCATTGCTGGGTGTCACCCAAAAAGCAAAAAAAAAAAAAAAAAAGACTAAATGAATAAATGAAGAGAGGTTGCTTAATGGGCAGAGTGCATGGGTTCAGTCCCTGAAAAACGAACCCAGAAAGCTTGGGTTCAATTCCTGGCGCCATATTGTTACCAGAGTGCAATAAGGACTGACCCCAAAACACAGCCTGATCTGGGTGTAGCCGCCCCCCCCCAAAAAAAAGACTAAATGAAGAGGCCATCAGAATTCAGACCCTTTCCCTGGACTAAGCCCTAGTTTTTAATTGGGAGTAGCCTGGGGTGGCTTGGAAAAGGCCTATAAAATCAGCTTTGCAAAAGCAAGTCCTGCCATCTAGAGTTGCCATAATCCCAATTTGGGGTAAATAATCCCATTTATTTCCTCACACAAATTTCGGTGGTGCTCAGGGGCTATTCCCAGCAGTTTTCAGGATGCAGGGAGGCTAACCATCAGTGCCTTGATTGAACCTGGGGGCTCCCATGCAAAACACTAATAAAGCCATCTTTCTGTCTGGGTTTGGTTTTGAGGCCACACTCAGCGACAACGCTCAGGGATTACTTCTGGTTCTCTGCTCTGGGATCACTCCTGGCAGTAGCTGCTCAACCACATTGTGGTGCTGGGACTCGAAACCACGTTCGCCACATGCCAGGCAGATGCCTAACCCACTGTATTACCCTTGAACCATCTCTTTGACCCCTTTAACATTATGGAGTTCTCTCCTGCCATATTCCTCTAAATTAAATGTATTTTGATTTAAGGCCTTCTCCTGAAAAAATTTTTTTTTCCTTTTTGGGTCACACTCGGCAATGTACAGGGGTTACTCCTGGCTCATGCACTCAGGAATCACTCCTGGCGGTGCTGGGGGGGACCATATGGGACGCTGGGAATCGAACCCGGGTCGGCCGCGTGCAAGGCAAACGCCCTACCCGCTGTGCTATTGCTCCAGCTCTACTGAAGTTCTTTATGTGAGAATAAGCACTGAAATTGGGAACCTGAGTTCCTAATCAAGACTTTAATGCCCATCCACTGTCATAAAAAGAGTTTATACAGACTTCTTCCCGGCACGTATCAAGTAAGGTAGTTGTGGGCCATAACAGGGCAAGGACGGCACCACCCAGCTGTCTTCTCCACACGTGACTGGGTGATCACCAAAAAAAATGGAGTTAGCGTAGAATGAGGTCAGAATCTATCAAGCGGCCGGTGCTACTTGAAACCCTAAAATGCTGGCTTGTCCACAAGGTATTTGACCCACACACGCATTCGCATATCTGGTAGTGTGAGAGTTATGCAGCCCCACAACCCGCCGTAAACGCTATGATGCATTCGGGGGTGGCAGCGCCCCACCGAGAAAGTGCGTGGCCTGCTGGGACCTGAAGTCTCGCTGTGCCTGGTGGGATGCTTAGCATCGAGAGCGGTTATTGGTCCCACCTGGAGAACCGACGAGAGAAGCCGCCAATCAAAGAGCGGAGCGTGCGGAAGCGGAAGTGAAGTTTCCGTGGAGACAGAGGAGCCTGCGGAAGGTGGCGGCGGCGCACCTGTGAGGAGAGGCCGAGGCGGGGCATGGCGGCGCCCACGGCCCTGTGAAAGCGTAGCGGCCGCGGGGCCCGCCATGCGCCGGCGGCCCTGACATGGGCGCCAGCGGCTCCAAAGCTCGGGGCCTGTGGCCCTTCGCTTCGGCGGCAGGGGGCGGCGGCCCGGAGGCAGCGGTCACCGAGCAGGCTTTGGTGCGGCCGCGAAGCCGAGTCGTGCCCCCGTTCGTATTCACGCGCCGCGGGTAAGGGCGCGGGTTCCGCCCCGGGGAGGACAGTGGGCGGGCGGCCGGGCACCCGGTGTCGTGGGAAGCTTACGCCGCCGTTCCCCCCCACCCCCACCCCCGCACCTGAGCCAGGAGACTCCCATTATTTTTGGCCCCTATTAGGAACAAGAGATTGGGAATCCTGCTGTTGCTTCCTGGTGCCCTGCCTGCACTGAGGGACTCCCTTGGGCAAGGGGCTTGTCCGGGCAGGCCCTCCGCACTGTTAGCTAGAGTAGGCCTCCCTGAGACGGCAGGACCTCTTACGGTTGCAGCATGCAAGGTGAAGACTCCCAGTTCCCTCTCCCAAGTCTTTGAGGGGAGATGGCTCACAGTTGGGGCTGTTTCAGTTTCTCACTGTGGAGGGGTTGGACTGCTGAGAGTGTTGGGGACGAGGCCTGGGGAGGAATCTCCTGATCCTGAGTGCTGACCGCCCTCTCCCGCAGCATCCCGGGGAAGGAGCACTAGATTGGCCTGTCCCCCCGTGGGCCCCTGGGGACTGGAGATTTGGCTCTCCATATCACAGAAACCAAATAGTGGCAGTTTGGCTGCACCAGCCACCCTTGGGTGGGTGCAGGGAAAGTGCAGCTTTTCCCCTGTTAGTTTTCCTAGTTCTAATTCAGGTATCTGCTGTCTCAGACTTTGGCCCTGGACCAGTAATCTCTGTCCTTGTTTGCCATGCTGGAGATCGATTCCAGGGCCTGACACATGCTAGGCAAGTGCTCTGTCATTGAGTTCCAGCAGGGGTTCCTGAGCCAGCAGTGACTTCTGGAACAGGACCAACATGCCCGGGCCACCACCCTTTACACTCTAGAAGCCTTGGGTGAAGGCAAGGGTGTGATGTTGGAACGATTACTTTTTTATATTTATGCCACACCCAGCAGTACTTACGGATCCTGCCTGGCGAGGCTCAGGGGACCACATGTTGGGCAGGGGGTGGGGAAAGAAGGAGTGAACCTTGGCTACATGTGGGGCAAGCACCTTAACCCCTGTACTCTCTCTAGCCCTGTTTTTGTTTGCTTTTGGGCCACACCCAGCGATGTTAAGAGGTTTACTCCTAGCAGTGCTCAAGGGACCATATGAGATTGGCCATGAGAACCCAGATTGGCCATGTGCAAGGCAAACATCCTACAGTGCTGTACTATTGCTCCACTCCCGCTGGAGTGACTGCATTGGCTGAACAAATCAGTGAAGAGAACTGACCTTGACTGCTTGGATGGTGGGCTTTGATATAGCTTCTCTTGGGGTTTGATAGCCGCTAAGACCCCCGACTTGGGGCTGGAGTGATAGCACTGTGGGTAGGGCGTTTGCCTTGCACGCGACCAACCCGGGTTCGAATCCCAGCATCCCATATGGTCCCCTGAGCACCGCCAGGAGTAATTCCTGAGTGCAGAGCCAGGAGTAACCCCTGTGCATTGCCGGGTGTGACCCAAAAAAGCAAAAAAAGTTAAAAAAAAAATAGAAGACCCCCAACTTAAGCAGGAGATTCTCCAGACTTATTATCCACCCTTCCTCCAGTGTGTATATTGTTCTCTGGTCTGTGGTATTTACTATGTGTAGGTGTGTGTCTCCAGCCCAGCCTTTTTCCCCCTCTTCCTCTGCACAGCTCCATGTTCTATGATGAGGATGGGGATTTGGCTCACGAGTTCTATGAGGAGACAATCGTCACCAAGAATGGGCAGAAGCGGGCCAAGCTGAGGCGGGTGCATAAGAACTTGATTCCTCAGGTGAGGGGCTGGATAATGGTCATTGATCTTATGTTGAGTGTGTGGAGGTAGATTAAGATGGGATATACTGTCATGGTAGGGGCTGTTGGGGGAGGAACTGGGAAGAACAGCAAGGCTTCCTCAAATAGGAGCCCTGAGCTGACCCTTACTAGCCTCTGTTTCCATGGCAGGGCATCGTGAAGTTGGATACACCCCGCATCCACGTGGATTTTCCTGTGATCCTCTATGAAGTGTGAGCCTGGGGGGTGGCAGGAATAAGCTTCCCCTGTCCCAACAAGAAACCCCCAGGCTCAAGTGTGGCTTCCATTAAGAAACCTAGGCTGGGGCTACAACCCTGAATAAACTCCACCGGCCTGGAACCTTCAGCTATGAGCGGGATGGTCCTGCAGCGTTGGTTGGGTGTGGGTTTCCGTGCGGAAGAGGTGGCTGGCATGGGCTACTGGTGGAATTACCAGCTCACCTTCCCCAGCAATCCCTGCAAGGACCATGGTAGGGCTGATGAAAAATACCTGGTTCCTGGGCCCTTGCCTAGCCTGCTTTCTTCCAAATTTGCCTAGGGTCCAGCCCTGCTAGGGGCTACAGCACTTTACAAGCAAGGTCTGCCTTCTCCCAGTCCCTGGCTGTGGGAGCTGTATGCAAGTGGGAATTTCCTTTCCCTTGCTTTCCTTACCCCTTTGTCAGAGCGTTTCAGCCGTTTGCTACCTCGATTCCTCCTGTGATGGACAGATGCCGGAGACAGTGCAAGCTTGATTTTGCCTGTCTGCCTGCCTGTTCCCACCTCCAGATGGACGGACAGTTTACTGGCTGTAAAAGGAGTAGAGACTATTGCGGAAGAGACTTTTCCTCCCACCAGGGCAGGGCTGTGGGTGCCCATGCCTCCAGCCCATCTACTCTGACCCACTTTGCGCCAGGTCTTCACCTCCCCTCCTCCCCCCCAAACACCCTACCCCTGTTGGCAGGACACCATCTACCACCCTGTGAAAGAAAGCACCCTAGGATTGATGCCAGTAACACTGAGGAGCCCACCACTCCTTCCCCCACAGTCTCCCCACCCCTTCAGGATCAGTCAAGGAAAAGTTCTGCAGTCTCTGGGTAAGGACAGAAAGGACAGAACAACCATAAAAGGATACTTCAAATGTGAAAGTTTGTAAATAGTCTAGTCCATGATGTTGTTGGGGCAGAGTCTGATTTCTACATTGAAATGACTTTTTTTTTTATATATATATATATATATATAATTTCCTTATTGTGCAAGCTCTGTGCTTTAAGAGTGTGGAAAGTGGCTTGGGGAGGGTGGCCCCCCACCTAGGAAGACTGTTGTGTTCTATGTTCAGTTTCAATAAAATGATTTGTAGACCCTGCATACAAAGTGACATCCTCTGAGACTGTGACGCCTGGTATCTGACTCCCCTTGGCACATTAGGGAGGCCTGTGCCAGGAGCCCTGAGGGTAAACCTGCGGCCATCCCAGCCATGACCAGCATGTGGCAATATAGTCACGCAAATCTCACTGCAGCCCCCTCACCTCAGGATGGGAGGGGGCATTCACTTGCCTATTGTGTTCAGTAGGTAAGAACCCCTGGAATTGTTAAGGCCTTGAGATGCCTCCGTAGGAATTGACCCCACCTACCTGATCACAGGTGAGAATATTACCTCCAGTGGGTAATGGAGCAGCTCTCTGGCCTCTGTAACATCAGCTGACTTAGGAGGTCGCAGACTGAGCTCCATAGATCTCGAAGGCCCAGCTATATGTGGACAGCAGCCAGATGGGTGCCACTACACCTTGTTGCCCACTGTCAGACTCTGCAACCCAAACCCTCCCAGGCTGCCTGTGGACACCATGCGGAGAGCAGACTGCTGTAGGGGACAAAGCTCAGCTACCACTATTTCCTGTTCCCTGTTGCCCATCTTCTCACCTGCCCCCCAGCGCACCCAGTCCTGCCTGGTGGATATTGAACCCACACTTTAGGGCCTGCTGATGAACTGGTTCTTTGCCTAGCCCTTAGCAATCTGCTCAATTCCCAAGTTGGAAGGAGGGAGTTCAGGGAGACAGACTCTAGGGTCTGAGAAGCTGACCTGCCAGTCTTTTGGAGACCTAAACTTGTCTAATTCAGAGCAGAAACACTGCAGCCTGAACTTTGTTTCTTCTGTGGGGGGGTACCTTCTTTATTTATTTTTTTAATTTTATTTATTCTTTTAATTAGTCACCATGAGGGTACAGTTACATATTTACCCATCTTCATGCTTGTGTTTCCCACCCTCCAGTCCCATTCCCCCCCCCGCCCCGCCTCTGTGGCAGGGTATTCCATTTTGTTCTCTCTCTCTCCTTTTGGGTGTTGTGGTTTGCAATAGGGGTATTGAGTGGCCATCGTGTTCAGTCTCCAGTCTACTTTCAGCATGCATCTCCCTTCCTGCGAGGCATCTCCAACCACATTTTACTAGGTTTCCCCTTCTCTATCCGGGCTGCCTTTCCCCCAGCATGTGAGGCCAGCTTCCAAGCCATGGAGCCAACCTCCTTGTATTATATACTACTATTCTTGGGTATTAGTCTCCTACTCTGTTATTTTATGTTCCACAGATGAGTGCAATCTTTCTATGTCTGTCTGTGGGGAGTACCTTCTATCCTGGTAAGATGCTAGGCGTAAGGCCCTCTCATCCTCCACTGTCCCCCTATATTGTCTTTTTTTTTGTTTCTTTTTGTTTAGGGGCTACTCCTGGCTCTGTACTCAGCAGTTACCCCTGGTGGTGCTTGGGGACCATATGGGATGCTGAGAATCAAACCTGGGTTGGCCACGTGCAAGGCAAACGCCCTACCTGCTGTAATTCTCTCCAGCCCCCTGGCCTCCTCTATTGGCTGCCTCACTGCCAGGGTTCTCTGCGTCAGATGGCATCCCATCTCCTGTCATCACTATCCCAGTATGGGGAACTCCCTGTGTTGGGCCTGGCCCAGCTGACCCCAAATCTGGAAACAATGGGGGTCAGGGTAGTGCTTCCACACTCCCTCCCACTGGGCTGTGCTCACTTCCTTCCTGCTGACTGCCTGAGGAAGTTCCCTGCCCTGGGACAGTCTGGCCTAGCCTTTGTTTCCCCAGGGGCCCCACCCTTGCAGTGTCCGAGGCCTGTCCATGTGACACAGGAAGGCCACCCTCCTATGTTATGTCCAGACACTCCAGGATGTGTCCCACTACTAGTCTTCCAGTAGCCTTCTGTGAAGAGACCCTTGCATCAGGGAGGTGAGCTAGTAGGGCCTGGAGGGTGCAGTTCTGTCTACCTCTGGAGGAACCTGCTGCGATCTTGCAGCCCTCCCTGGGACAAGCAAAATTACAGGTACCCGTTTCCTCACCCAGTTTATAAGAAGCTCCCTACTCTGCAACGACTTGGTGAAATTCACTGGGAAATATCCACTAGCAGAAACCCTGTCCCACCCCCTACCCTGTAGTCACATCCATCAACACTGTCCACTCAGCTACACTGGGGACACTTCCGCTCTCACTGGAAAAGTTGACTCAGTTCCTGAAGTTCCCCCAACCCCCTCTCCAGTGCTCAGTCTTTTCTTTCACCACCTGCTTTGGGGGGGCCTTCAACCATCAGCATTCCTCCCATCCCCCAGGGGAAGCAGAGAAGCCAGCATGTCCACTCCCCCTGGGAAAGGGAAGGCTGGTGAGAAGAGCTACCCACCGGCTTCTCCACTCCCCAAGGGGAAGGGAAGGCTGGCAGAAGAGCTAACCTTTAATTAAGGGCGCTGTGGGCAAGGGGAATGCTGGCACCTGAGCCAAAGTCCCACAGCCTTCCTGTCACCTGAGGTGGTGCACCAGCCGGCCTACTGGGAAGGGTGGGGAGGGCAGTCGGCCAACAGGGCATGCAGCAGGGAAGCAGGGTCAAGGCGGTCCCCTCCCCCGCGCCTGTTTCAGGCCCTTTCTTCTCGGAGGGGCAGCAGGAAGTGAGGAGAAAGGGCTGGGATGGGAGGCGGGAACGGGTGGGAGGGGATGGGGTTTATCAAGTCGGCGGTGGCTGCCCAGCGGGCAGCAGCTGGTGCAGACAGCTTGGCAGGAGAGTCACATCCCGGCAGGAGGGAGGCCACGGGGGCCACCGACCTCCGGGACAGAGTCCCACACAGGTGAGCCCAAGGCAGACTGGTTGACGACTCCTAAATGCTTTCATTGCCGCGCCCCGCACCCCGCCTCATCCCCCTCCTCCCATTTGCCGCCAGCTCGGACCCCTGCTCTCTGGGGAGCTGAGCCCCACGCGGAGGAGCGCGGCTAGGAAGAGGCGCAGGATTCAGCTGCCTGAAGGGGCTTTCGGGTGGAATGGTTTCGGATACTGGGTGGAAGGCCCCGAGGAGCCTCTGGCTGGCCGGCTTTTTCCACAGTCGGGCCACGAATTTACACTTGGGCGGCAGCTCCCACTGTGCCCCGCACCCCAGAATGGGCAGAGTGGACAGCAGTCCAGGCTCTCCCAGATCAGAGGCAGCAGGGGTGCCCTTAGCCCTAGCTGGGCTTACCGAGGTTAGCTGGCCACGCTGAGACCCAGGGCTCTCTTGTTGCCAGGACAACCAACAGCCTCGGCCCTACCCCGGGAGGGCTCAGGCGGACGCTCGCCCCCTCCCCTAGCCTGGGAGGCGGCCGTGCTTCCCTTCTGGCCTGGGACAGGGTCGGGGGAGGGGAGCCGGGATCAGTGAGGGGGCGGGGCATTCCTGTGCTGGGAGGCCGGAGGTCCGTACCTCTTTCCACGCCAAGAGGCACCAGGGATTAGGGGCTACTCTAGGGTGTAGAGCTACATCCGCCGCTGCCCCCAGACAAGGCCTGGGAGTCCCGCAGCAGCTCCTTACGGCTGTGGGGGCGAGGGCCACCTCCTTTATTCTCTCCCCTACCACGTCTCTTTTGCTGTCCCTTTAAGGGGCTGGCCGCGGCGCGGAGCGGACCGGGCCGTACCACCGGCCGCAAGCGGCGGGGGCGAAATCTCAGGGTGGCTTACTCTGGCGGCTGAGACGGCGAGGGGAAGTCCGGTGCGGGGGGCCCCAGTTTTCAGATGAGCACCCCGGTCATCGACAGAGAAGCTGGGGGCCCCGAGTCGTAAAATGTGGCTTAGGCAGTGTGAAAGAAGGGCATGTATTTCCCCCTGGGTCGCAAGTCCGGCCCCAGGCCCGCCTCCGCGCTGGATTCTTAAAGGGCCCGAGGACTCGGGGGGCGGAGCCAGCAAAGGCGCCGTGCCGACCCGGGACCGGTCCGGGGCCGAGCCGGGGCGAGCGGCCGGAGCGGACCGGGCTGGGCCGCGGTTGGTGGTGGCCATGGCGCGAGTCCCGGCGGCGCCCCGAGCGAGGTGAGGGCGGGCAGTGCAGGCCTGGTGGCTCTCTCCCCGCAGGCTGGGTTCTGAGTCCTGGGGACGCGCTCGAAGAAGCAGACACCCACCCCACCCCAACTCACTGTCCCCAGCCGGGCTTAAGCCCCACGTGCGGGGCGGAGGCGGGGTCCCGCACAAAGGCCACAGGGAAGGCGCTGTTGCCGGGATCCTGGCTGGCGGGTGCGCGCTTTTAGGGCGGTTGGGAAGGGAAAGACTGCGGGCGCCACTGTGGGAGGTCCTGGTGTCCTTTGTCCTGGCAGAGCCTCCACCAAGCCCGGGAGAGCGTCTGCGCTCCAAAGTGCTGACAGCCACACTCCTGCCGGGCGGTGCTACACAGATACCAGCACGGTGGCTTCTTTCCAACTTGCCAACTATTTCATGAGACTGCTGTGCCCAGCTTTATCCGAATGCCCTTTTATTTTTTTCTTCAAGAGTTCTTCACAGAATGGCGTGGGTTGCGAACTCGGGGCTCAGAAATCTTATGCTGGGTGGTATGCAGGCATGCATGTGATTGGGCAGTGAATCCTTAGTTCAGTTGGTTCTATCCTTAGAGGGAACCCAGACTTAACAGCCATCACTGCCCTGCTGTAGACCACCTGCTTCAGGAAAGAACCCTCTGTTCTTGGCAGTGAGGCCCCAGGGCCTTTACCCTGCCCCTAGGTGGCCTGTGGTTACAGCCATGGAAGAGATTTGCAGCTCTGGGCATAGTGCCCCACTCAGCTTGGCCTTTGGGAGTGTGGGTAGGTTTGTGGTGGGCACCTTCAGGATTCTCTAGACTGACTTGCTCTCTCCCACCTTTCCCCCAGTTCCTGAGTTCGTATCAGGCAGGTGACACAGACTTCCCGCAGTTCCCAGCATGTGGGCAAGCCTGGGCCCTGCTGTCACATTGGCCCTCGTGTTGGCAGTGGTATGGGCCTCAGAGCTCAAACCCACAGCACCACCCATCTTCACAGGCCGGCCCTTTGTGGTAGCATGGGACGTGCCCACACAGGACTGTGGCCCACGCCTCAAGGTGCCACTAGACCGGAAGGACCTGATGGACTTTGACGTGCAGGCCTCACCGAATGAGGGTTTTGTGAACCAGAACATCACCATCTTCTACCGTGACCGTCTGGGCTTGTATCCACGCTTCGATGCAGCAGGGAAGCCTGTGCACGGAGGTGTGCCCCAGAATGGCAGCCTCTGGGCACACCTGAAGATGCTGCAGGAACATGTGGAGCACTACATTCGCACCCCGGAGCCGGCAGGCCTGGCAGTCATCGACTGGGAAGACTGGCGGCCTGTGTGGGTGCGCAACTGGCAGGACAAGGACATATACCGCCGCTTTTCACGCCAGTTGGTGGCCCGTCAGCACCCTGACTGGTCGTCAGATCGTGTGGTCAAGGAGGCTCAGTACGAGTTTGAGATTGCTGCCCGGGAGTTCATGCTGGAGACTCTGCGCTTTGTCAAGGCAGTGCGGCCTCAGCACCTCTGGGGCTTCTACCTCTTCCCTGACTGTTACAACCACGATTACGTGCAGAACTGGGAGAGCTACACAGGCCGCTGCCCTGATGTTGAGGTCTCTCGAAACGACCAGCTGGCCTGGCTGTGGGCCGAGAGCACGGCCCTCTTCCCCTCTGTCTACCTAGATGAGACTCTTGCTTCCTCTGTCCAGGGTCGCAACTTTGTCAGCTTCCGCGTTCAGGAGGCCCTTCGTGTGGCACACACCCACCATGCCAACCATGCACTCCCCGTCTATGTCTTCACTAGACCCACCTATAGCCGCACGCTCACAGGGCTTAGCCAGGTATGTGTGCCCCCACCCCCACCCCCATAGGGCCTCCTGCCTTCTTCGTCCTTGGGGAACCACTGCAGGTTTAGCTTTCTGGGGCCTCCATCCTGTTGTTTACCAGCTGTCTGCCCCCCTACCACCACATTCTCTAGGCATATGATTGGATAGCACCATTATCCCTGTTTTGCAGATAAAAGAATTGAGGCTAAAGCAAGCTAGAAATGTATATATCAGCTAAGAGCACTTGGCTTGCATATATGAGGCCCTGGATTCTTTCGTTCCCAGTACCACAACAAAAAAAAAGAAAATGGAAAGGGCTGGAGAAATAGATTAAGGGGGTGGGGTGGGCTCATGCTTTGCATGCAGCAGGCCTGGGTTTGATCCCTGAAATCCAGGGTCCCTAAACACTGCTTGAGTGTGTCCTGCAAACCAAAAACACACACAAAAAGAAAAAAATTGAGACTGAGCTATGCTGGGATTTTTGCTCAAAAGCTTCCTGGCAAACCCAGGATAGAGCGTGGATTTAGTTCATCCTGATAGGTCCGAGACTCCAGTTGACCTGGCAAATGAGAGCCCATAGTGGAGGTGGAAAGGGCCTCGCCATTTCAGGGGAAAGTGAAACAGACTCTCTGCCTGGTGATGGGGAGGGGCCGCAAGGTCCACAGGTCAGAAGAGCTGAGGCCTGCCCATCTGTCCTCCCTCAGCCCTCGGCTCATCCCCGCCTCCCTTTCCTTTCTCACACAGATGGATCTCATCTCCACCATTGGCGAGAGTGCGGCCCTGGGTGCAGCTGGTGTCATCCTCTGGGGCGATGCTGGGTACACCACCAGCAATGTAAGTAAGACTCAGACAACCTGCTGGGACTTTGGGCTTGAAACACCAAGATGGACAGAGCCAGAAAGGTAGTAAGAGGGTAGGACACTGGCTTTGTATGCAGCCAGCTGGTCTATCCTCAGCACCACATATGCTCCCCCTAACACCACTCGGTGTGTCTCCCAAACATCAAATAAAATACATAAAGGACCTCACGATGGGAGGCTGAAGCAATAACACAGTGGGTAGGGCATTTGCCTCGCACACGGCCGACCCAGGTTCAATTCCCAGCATCCCATATGGTCCCCTGAGCACGGCCAGGGTTAATTCCTGAGTGCAGAGCCAGGAGTAACCCCTGTGCGTTGTCAGGTGTGACACCCCCCCCCCCCAAAAAAAAAGACCTCAAGATGGGCAAACTAGTCTGACCTACTGGCCTATCTTCCATCAAGTATTTCCCCAGACCCATCAGAGAACTTAGAACCCCTCTCCTATTCACAGAAAGGACATGCTATCTCAAGCAGGGCTTCTTAGCTTTGTTCCAGTTATGACCCCCTTTCGCCGACAAATGAGCAAGGACAAACACTGCCAGAAACAACTCAGACTCATTACATGTTTGATTTTGAAATCATTTTTACTTGTTGCACATTCAGAAACCCTTTGTTTTTGCCATATTTGATGAGTTTGGGACCCACAGTTTAAGAGGTTTGGGCTTGGAGAGATAGGACAGAGCTTGCCACAAAGTCTGGTTTATTCCCCAGAACCACCTGGTGTGGCTCAAAGCCCTCCCCAGCCCCCACAAAATGCTTGCATCTAGAAGAGCTGGTGCGTTCCCTTAGCAAGTGTGGTGGCCATGAGGGTGCAGTTACATACGTGTTACTCTCACATGTGTGCTGTTAAAAGCGTGTGTGCTCGGGGCTGGAGCGATAGAACAGCAAGTAGGGCGTTTGCCTTGCATGCAGTCAACCAGGGTTCGATTCCCAGCATCCCATATGGTCTGAGCACTGCCAGGAGTAATTCCTGAGTGTAGAGCCAGGAATAACCCCGGTGCATCGCCGGATGTGACCCAAAAATTAAAAAAAGAAAAAAAAAATGTGTGCTCACCTGAGCGTGAACACAAAGCTATCATCTGGGCTGGGCTGAGACAGCTGACTCCAATCCCTGATCTCTGCCCACAGAAGACGTGCCAGTACCTCAAGGACTACCTGACGAGGATGCTGGTACCCTACATCGCCAACGTGTCCTGGGCGGCCCATTACTGCAGCTGGTCACAGTGCCACAGCCACGGGCGCTGTGTGCGCCGCGACCCCAGCGCCAGTGCCTTCCTGCACCTCAGTGCCAGCAGCTTCCGGCTCGTGCCTGGCCACACCCCTGGTGAGCCCCAGCTGCATCCAGAGGGGGAGCTCAGCCGTGCCGACCGCATCCACCTGCAAACACATTTTCGCTGCCAGTGCTATCTGGGCTGGGGCGGTGAGCAGTGTCAGTGGGATCGAAGAGGGGCTGCTGGAGGTGCCAGTCGGGCCTGGGCTGGGTCCCATGCCACTGGCCTGCTGGTTTTAGCAGCACTGGTTTCCCCCTGGACTTTGTAGGAGTCTTTCACCTGGCTGCCGGCCAAACTGGCCTCTGCCGCCAAGGCCCTGCCAAGCTTGCAGCAGCTTGTAGAGGGTAGACAAGCTGAAGTTGGGAGGGGGCAGTGCCCCTGAGATGTCCAGTGTAGTACTCATACCAGCACTCACCCCCCTGTTCTAAGGGGGAGGGGTGGTCCCTGCAGAGGGGAATAGGGGCAAAGGAGGGCCGGGGAACTTGAATGTACTCCCCTGTGCCTGGATAGTTTCTTATTATTATTGTTATTATTGTTATTATTATTATTATTATTATTGGGGTGGTCTCTTTTGTAAATTAAATATAAAACAACTGCTTCTGCGCTTGAACTATAGCACCTGGGTGAGGGCATATGAGAGATTCCGGGGTTTTCTATGAGTTTTGTCACATCTTGCTGGGGTCGCTTCTGTAAACTGTGCTCCCCGGGAGCTACAGCTATGCTGCTGGGCCCGCCCTGGGAGTGGAAGGACTCACATTCTGTCTCAACACCACACACTTTGCTTCCTCCGTGTGGGTTGCACAGGCATTGGGTCAACTGTGTGTGTGTGTGTGAGAGGGGTGGGGCCCTTTGTGTTTCTCCTATTGCCCCTGTGCCCCCAGCTGGCCCAGTGCCAGCGCCTCGCCTTGCCCACCCAAGGAGAAAGGGGGAGTGGTGTTTGATCTTCTGGCTGGGCAGGCGGCCAGCCCAGTTCTCCCTGCTGTTCGCACAGGCAGGGGTGCCTCCTCCGCTCTGCTCTACCCTCTGGGCAGTGGGCCCCAGCCACGCATCTCCCCATTCTGGCTCATAGTCCTGCACAGGCTATGATGGGAAGGAGGTAAGCCGGGAATTGGGATCTGAACCTGTGGTATTTTAAGGGGGGACAGGGTGTTTCCTAAGCAGTGCTTGGGCCTGGGGTCACTCAGGCAATGCTCAGCCTAGTACTGCTCAGGCCCAGCAGTGCTGGCGACCACCAAGGTCTGGTAATAATGTGGTACTTGGGGGACCGTGCAGTTCCAGGGACGAAACCCAGGACCTGCTCATGGCAGGTACATACTCCAGCCCTCTGAGCTGTCTCTCCAGCCTGAGATCTGAGTCATGGCATCAAGTCCACACCCAGGCAGGGATGTCTGATAGGGCAAAGGAAGGGATCCTGAACCGGGGCAGAGGTTCTCAAATATCAGCTCTGTATTGGTCATGAAGTCCAGGGATAGGCTCTCCTGCTTCTCTCTCTCTGCCCCTTTCTCCAGCCACAAACCCCAGCCCACACCCTCGATCCCCCAAACCATACCAGGGAGAACTCGGCTTCTACTCAGAATCACTGTCACAGGAATAGCCTGCTGAGTAGGGCAGCCCTAGGGAACTGCCAGCACACAAGATGTCCTGGAAGAAGCCTTATACTGAGTAGGTGAGAGGAACCCTACAGTGGGAACTAAAGGTGATAGAGGTGGTCAGAGCACAGCTGGGGACTAAGGTGGAGACTGGGTGTCACAGGGCCAGAAAGAGAATACAGCAGGTAGTATATTTGCCTTTCATACAGCCAACTCGGGTTTGATTCCCAGCACTCTGAACCTGCCAGAGTGACCCTGAGCACCACCAGGGGAGGCCCAAGAAAAACAACATCAAAGTAGGGGTCATTGCAGGCAGAGGCAGGAGGTCAGTGATGGTGGTGATGTTGCACCCACTCCACAAACACTGACACATGTGTGGCAACACTGAGCTGGGTGCTGGGGAAAGATCAGGAAAGGTTCAAGATAAAACTCACGGGATTAGGGATGGTCACAAGAGCACTGTAAGCTTTTCTGGGAAGAAGAAAAGGGGCAATTCACTGATGAAGCCTAAAACACTTAGGATTAATATCCAACATAACTGTGACCTTTTCTCCTAGCGTTGACCCCTCCATGCCTATAATGCTCTGTGCATAGAGCTGTAATCTCCCACCTGTCACTGACACAGTTATACACCACGCTGTGGCTCATAGAAATCTGGGAGCCTGGAAGGGAATCAGGAAAGTGCTAGTTAGGGACAGCTGTGCTGTCCTCTGGGTAGCCAAGGACATGAAGTCATGCAACCAGAAGAAGCAGGCTGAGTTTGGCCATAAAGCTGGTTTTTCCCAGACATATCAGGTGCCAAGGCAGCCTGCCTGGTCTGGCAAGAGCTGGCTGGGTCTGAGCTGGTGGCGGATGGGCTCCTGGACCTGCTCTCAGTGCCCTCAGTGTCCTCAACTTCTTCCTGCTGTTTCTCCCTTGGACTGAGGCCATCTGGGTTGTGGGCAGACTTGACCATGCCAGTTATATCATGTAGCCTGTGGGTGAAGGTGTGCTTGTCTGATGTTCTGTGTCTGCACCCTGGAGACTTGTGCCAGACTCTCGTTTGAACAGCTTGACCAGTCTCTGCAGCCACCACCACCACAGCTGGTTCTGGGCCCTGCTGTGATGGACACACCCCAGGCCCTGGGGCCGAATCTTATTTATCTCTGCCAGTTTCTCCAACCTCGCCATCCTGGAAGACCAAGCCCCAGTGGTAGCCACTGTGACACAGCCCCAGTGGCCACCTACCCGAGGGGTGGGAGGACACAGTGGGAGTCCATGCCACAGTCTCTGATCTGTGACCTGCTGTAAAGCCAGGTGGCACTTTCTTGTACCAGAGACAAGATATTCCTTCAGCCCCTTCTCAGACTAGCCTGATCCTGAGCTTGCCGGAACCTTGCCCGTCTCAGTTACCAGCTTCTGGATCAACAAACACGTGAAACCACAAGAGGGTGAATAAACATGAGCTCATGGTACTCCGTGCACATGCCTGGGGTCATGCGACCACGGGGTCTTGTCAGCAGACAACAGGGTCACATCCCTATCCAGGCATTGGTTCCCACACTGCACTGACAGTAACTTGGGCACCACAGTCACTAACCCAGTACAGCTACAAAGGAGCACCATGTTTCTGTTTGTCAAACACGGTACCTCTCAGAAACATCCGTAAAGTGGGGGTGACTCTGATCCTCTAGGCTCCGTTACTACAGGGCCACAGGCACAGAACAAAGAAGTTTTTGTTCCTCATCAACTACTTGCTAGAAAGTCCCCTCAAGCTTTGACTTGAGAGCTGTTCCCATCAGTGCTCAGTGGACCATGTGGTACCAGATAGAACCTGGGCCTTTCCCATGCAAAGCATGTACTCAGCTGATTGAACCATCTCCTTAGCCCCCACAAGAATGTTTTGGTTTTGGGGTGTGAGGAGGTTGGGCTACACCCAGTATGGCACAGGGGCTCTTTCTGGCTTCACTGAAGGGCTACTTGAACCCAAGACTCCTGTGTGCAAATCGTGCAGTTTAACCCCTTATCACCTTACCTCCCACTAAATGTATTAATTTGGGCTGTGAAGATAACTCAACCCTGGAGCCCAGGTCTGGCATGAATAGGGCCCTGGTTTGAGCCCCAGCAACCAGGGCCTCCTGAGCTCCACCTGGTGTAACCCTGGTTGCCTCCAGCACTATTCGGGAGATACAGGGGGAAAAAGCAATAATATAAGGTTTCATTTTGTCTATTTTAATCAGAAGGAAAGCGTACTAATGAATATATATACACACACACTCACACATTAATAAGCTCAATCTGGATTCTATTTGAGAATTTTGTGGCGAGGGGGAGCTGACCTCCCAAGCCATGCTCAAGGGGCTGGTGAGACACTTCTAGAGATGCTGGTCTGGCTGTGTGGACTGGACAGCTCAAGGCTCAGACCCAGCTACTCTGCAAACAGCACTGGGCACCCCCAGAGCCACCGCGGGTGGTGCTGGAAGGTCCTTGCAATCAGGGATCAAACTCCAACCTGTGCATGCCAGGCTGTAACCAAGTGCTTTGAGCACTTTCCTGACCCCTACATTTGTTTTCATACCAACATAATTTTTTAAAAAGTTTTTTGTGGGGGCTGGAGAGATAGCACAGCGGGTAGGGCGTTTGCCTTGCACACGGCCGACCCGGGTTCAAATCCCAGCATCCCATATGGTCCCCTGAGCATGACCAGGGGTAATTCCTGAGTGCAAAGCCAGGAGTAACCCCTGTGCATTGCCAGGTGTGACCCAAAAAGCAAAAAAAAAAAAAAAGTTTTTTGTGTCTGTGGAAAAAAAGTTTAAACATTTTATTATGCACTCTTTGAAAATGATAAAAGTAAATAACAGAAACCTTTTAAAATGTTTCTGAGGAAGAGGCCCACAAAGGCAACAGGACCCCGGAGGTCCAGACAAGTCCGAAAGCAATCCACAGTACACAGTTTGTGGGTACACTCCCCGGGTTCCAGTACAAACAGGCCTGCCACCAGACGGCCCCCTGCACTGCCTCCGCCCCCACCCTGGCCCAAATCCAACCACAAAGTCTGGCCCAGTTCTAACCAGGCAGGAGAGGCCTCATCCGCCTGGCCCCTCTCCATCCCCACCCCACCCCACCCCAACAGGGCACTAGACTGGATCTCCAGAAGGCTCAGCTGCTGGCCCAGCCCTCTAGCCCAGGGCCCACCCCCTCACCCGCCCCAGACTGGGTGGGGCCACCTTTTAAAAAGCTCTGATTTACGGGCAACACTTAGTTCCTCTCTGAGTCTCTGAGGCTTGGAGTTCAGAAGGAAGCTGAGAATCTTGCTGAGCCCTGACTCACCCTTGCTGGCTCTGGGGTTCTGGAAGATTGGAGGATGGGACCCTTCAGCTCTGAGGTCAGCAGGGTGAAGTGGGGAGACTGGCGGGTGAACAGGGGGACCGGGTCCCCTTATCCTTGAACACTGAGCATCCTTTCAGCAAGGCTGGAAGGATTCCTGGGGGAGGGCAGCAAAAGGCCTCTGACACCTGTCAGGGCAGTCTAGATGTGCAGCGCCTCGGGCTGCACTTCTCAAAACAGGTCCCCAAACTTCCCCTTTAGAGAATGAGGTGAGCTGAAGTCGGGGTGGGGGGGCAGAGAGCAGGGACCCAGCCCAGAAGTAACTAGGATCTGCCCCCAGAGGCAGGGCCCTTTCCATGCCTCTCTTTGGTGCTTGGACATGCCTGAACCCAGCAGGTCACTGCTAACCTGAAGCCAGGTGGCTTTGTGACCCCTGATGGTGACTGAAGCCAGGCAGCTTCAGGACTCCCCCAGGTCTGCCCCAGCTAACCTCAGAGGGAAGGCCTGCTCTCAGCTCCCCCTATACCCCAGGTTTCCCTAGAGCGGCCTGGCGCCATGGCAACCCACCTGCTTCCCATCTGCGCCCTCTTGCTGACCTTGTTCACCGCCACAGCCCGAGGATCCAGGGACTTTGTGGTCCCCAACCAGCCCTTTTCCACCATCTGGAACGGCGACACCCAGGGATGCCTGGAGAATCACAACATAGATGTGGATGTCAGTGTCTTCGATGTGATGGTGAACCCAAATCAGGCCTTTCGTGGCCCTGACATGACCATTTTCTACAGCTCCCAGCTGGGCACCTACCCCTACTACACATCCAAGGGGGAGCCAGTGTTCGGTGGCCTGCCCCAGAATGCCAGCCTGGATACCCACTTGGCCCGCGCATTCCAGGACATCCTGGCTGCCATTCCTGAGTGCAACTTCTCTGGGCTGGGTGTCATTGACTGGGAGTCGTGGCGCCCACGTTGGGCCTTCAATTGGGACAGCAAGGACATTTACCGGCAGCGCTCCAGAGCACTGGTCCGGGCAAAGCACCCCCACTGGTCAACTCGCCAGGTGGAAGAGGCAGCCAGGAACCAGTTCCAGGCAGCTGCACAGGCCTGGATGGGGGACACGCTTAAGCTGGGGGAGACACTGCGACCCGGTGGCCTTTGGGGCTTCTATCAATTCCCCGAATGCTTCAACTATTACGATCATAGCCCTCACTACACAGGCGAGTGCCCGCTGAACATCCGTGATGAAAATGACCAGATGGGGTGGCTGTGGAATCAGAGCAGTGCCCTCTACCCAAGCATCTACCTGTCTGCCTCGCTGAAGGGCACTGGGAAGTCACAGCTGTTTGTGCGGCACAGGGTGGGCGAGGCATTCCGAGTGGCCCAGAGTGTCGGGAAACCCCATCTGCCCGTGCTGCCGTACCTTGAGATCATCTACGATACGACAAAAACCTTTCTGCCCATGGTGAGTGTCCCAACTACCTCAGATCAAACCAGGCACTTGACTTAGTCTTTGAGGACACACAGACCTGGAATACTTTTATCCAGTCATTCTTGTACTCTTTGGGTACCTATTCTGTATGGGCACAGCACAGCCAATTCTGCATTTCATCAGAAAGATGCAGCTTTCACCTGTTTGTGGCACTCACTGGCTGGATTGGGGACAGGGTTGCCTGTCCCCAGGGAAGGGGACTGCGTAAACTAGCGTCTTCATCGTCTTAGCAGTGTGTTGTGAGCAGGGAGGCCCCATAGCGTTCTGCCGTCCCCTTCTCCAGGAAGAACTGGAGCACAGCCTTGGAGAGAGTGCGGCCCAAGGAGCGGCAGGAGTGGTAATCTGGGTGAGCTGGGAGGACACGAGAACCAAGGTAAGGGGCTGCGGGTGAAAACAGGTACTGGGGCACCACTGACTAGGGAGTCCCTGCCCCACCCCCACCTTCCCCCACCATCCCCCAGCTTTCTATTATGCTCTCCCGGCTACTCTGTGGCCTAGGGAGAGTCCTGGCCATGCTGTCCCTGACATACTCTCTCACACTCAGGAATCATGCAAGCGCATGAAGAGATATGTGGATACCACGCTGGGGCCTTTCATCCTCAACGTGACAAGTGGGGCTCGTCTGTGCAGCGAGGCCCTGTGCTCCAGCCATGGACGCTGTGTCCGGCGCCCCAGTCACCCTGATGCCCTCCTCATCCTCAACCCTGCCAGTTTCTCCATCAACCGCAAGCCTGGTGGTGGCCCCTCCACTGTGGAAGGGGACCTCTCACCTGAGGATCTGGAGCAGATGGCTACAGAATTCGAATGTCGCTGCTACCAAGGGTGGAGTGGAGCAGGGTGTGAGAAGCAGGGCACATGGTGACTGGCCACAAGCCACTCACACACACACACACATACACACACACTCATTGAGTACTAATGCACTCAGCTTGTCCAGACTCAACAGTATGCTCAGGGTCAGGGAAATGACTCAAAGGGCTGTAAGCAGATGATCTGCAGGACAAAAGCCCCAGTTTCATACCTGATCCAGGACCTGGAGCCACCTTGTTCTAAGCACAGAGTTGGTAGTAGTCCCTGGGTACTGCTGGGTGTGGTCCAGAAGCAGAGTCCTCTCAGCCATGCTCATTCCTGCATGTGCACACTTGCCTGAAGGTGTTGCACGGGAGACTTAGAAGCTCGGACAGGCGCTGTTTTCTCTCCCCAAGCACCCAGCAGCGGGATCGTGCACATCTTCAGGTGACTCTGAGCCTGTTTTGATTACTATCTTCACAGAGGTCACCTCAGTGTTACTGGGCTACAAGGTGGGGGGCAGATCAGCTGCTGGGGATAAAACTCAGGGCATCATGCATGGAAGGCATGTACTCAACTCAAGAGCTATCTCCCTCTGGGAACTGCAGCTGTTCCAAGAACTCACATTCAGCAGTGCCAACCCATTATCAAGTTCTATACTGAGCATTTAACCAGCCTATTTCATTCAATCCTACCACCAACACTCTGAGGCGATAGGACACAGGCAGGTAAAACAAAGGGTCAGAAAAGAGAAACAAGAGGGGCTGGAGTGGCAAATGGGTAGTGCATGAGGTCAGCCGGGATCTCATATGGTCCCTTGAGCCCGCCTGGAATAATCCCTGAGCACAGAGCCCAAGATAAACCTTGAGCATGGATTGGTGTGGCGCAATAATGAAAAGCAGAGAAGATAATAAAAAGAAAGCACAAAGAGGAAGAAAAGCCCTGGAGTTCCTATGGTGTGATGGTCCGACCAGCAGCCCGAGATGACACCTAATTCACTCAGAAGCACCAGCCCCTGACACTAGAGCATGCATGTTTCTTGTTTGGAAAGCTGTTCATTGAGCACTAAAAATGATCTGGCTAAGCACAACGGTGGCTGGTTATGGGCATCTATATACAAACTTAAGCACTAATGTAGCCCTAGCACATAAACTACTGCTACTAAGTTTCAATAACGTGTCTCTCCTAAAGTGTCGTCTCTGGGATTCGGGGCAAGGAGAGGCTGGCTTCTCTCAGATCCAATGCCCGTTTTGAAGTGGCTGCTAGGTTCCTAGCTCCTAGGAGGCTCCATCTAATGCTCTCTCAATGGGCGTGGCAGGGGACCGGGCAGAGGACAGGGACAGGGACCTGGACAAAAACAAAGCTCAGACCGAGCTGGGTGTTGCATCGCTCCCGGCTGGGCCTCCCGGGACGGAAATCAAGCAGGACCCAAGAAGGGACTCAAGAAGCCAGAGACCCGGCCTGGCTGGCACCTGGCAGCGCGGAGCCAGAGGCCACGGGACGTGGCGCCTAAGCCTGGGAGGGCAGAGGCGGAGTCTCAGGGTCACGGAGCGCCACGGGCCGCCAGGACGGGGCCTGTTGGCCGGATCCGACTCGGGCCCGCAGAGGGCGCCGCGGGCCTCAACGGCTGCCGTGCGTCCGCCGCGCCGCTAGGGGTCAGCGCGGGCGGAGGCGTCTGCGCTCGAGACCCAGCTCGGTGGCCATCCGTGCCGAGTGAGGACGCGGAGCATCTCGGAGCGCAGCTTCGAACATGTCAATGTTGTGTTGGCGGGAGCCGCGAATGAACATAGAGACAGCTCAGGATAGGATAGTGAGTTTATTAGAAACCCAGCGCTGAGGACCCCAAGCCAGAAGAGAGTCTTGGAGCCCCGTTTGCTGAGAGGGTCTCTCTTTTATCCTCTAAAGGTGGGCTACAATCTACGTACATTCTTATCAGTGAAACAGGGGATACAGAGGTAATAAGTAAAAGAAAAATAATCAATGCATGTTTTCCACATGGTATGGCCTTCTGGTGCTCAAAGAAAAAGTCAGTGTCAGTATATCTTGCTCAATTCTGGTGTGGCCTTCAGGTACCACCTCCTGTGCACGCCCCTAAATCTGTCGGGCTCAGTGTGCGCCCATCAGTCTGGTGCCTGGTGGGCCCTGAACTCCGTTAATTAGGGTAATAAAAGAAATGCTTCTTCCTCCCTTCTCTTGTTTAACTTAGGGGGTCAGTTTCAGTTTCCCAGTCCCCTTCACATTTTCTTAATTTTCTTTACAGTTTCATAATTCCCATTATATACAGCTTCTTATTCATCATTGCACCTTTGGTAGGTCATCAGACCTCCTCATCTAGGTCACTCATTCTACTCAGATTCTCACAGTGCTGCCTTACCACCATCAACTTTATGGTGTCAATTCTCTCAGAAACAAAAGCAACCATCCTGTTAAAAACACAAAGCCCTATAAGCAGGAGGAGGAGGATGGTTGCTAGGGGGTCCAACAAAGGCAGTAAATAGGGCATCCAGACCCTTAGCCCAGGCCAGGAAAAACCTGACCATTCTCCAGCTGCCTCTGCTTCTTTACAGTCCTTCCTATAACTGCCAGATCTTAGGATCTTAACTTTTACTATTCCAGACCTGTTAGCATAAAAGCAGCATTCCTCCTGAGGAAAAACATATATCACCCCATTCTTCAGTAGTGAGCAAATCTAGTCCCCTTCTATTTTGTAAGACCATGCCCACCAGAGTCTATTTGGGTTTGTAAATTCAAGGTGGTGTCAGCCAACTGCCACATGTTCGCCCGGGCTTGAGCCAATAGCTCCTGTAGAAATGGGCGGATGTCCCAAGTCCTGCCATTCCCATGTCCTTGCTTATAGAAATTCCATGGCTCATGCATAGTGGCAAGATGATGGCCCTCTTCCTCCGGCTCAAGTCAGTGGTAGTTTCTGTCACTGGAATCAGATAGTTCTGGTTCCCTGGGGTGACACTATCTGTGGGAACCCCATAATGACAACCCAGGTGTATCTCCAGTTTGCAGGGAAAGAAATATAAGCAGTGCCTCCACACAGATAAGCAATGCCATTCACCAGCGGGCAGATATGAGATTCCCCTGATGGTATAGGAACCCGCTGTCTGCAAATCTGACCCACTTTCTCCCACCCCCAACCTGCCCTCTCAGGTAATGCAAGTGACTCTCTTGAGGGAGAGCCTGGAACCTCCACTTGCTCAGTCATGCCAGGGGGTGGCATTCACTGGGAAGTGTCAATCCTGGCTCCCACTTATAATCAACACGAGAAGCTGAGGAGCTTAAAGGGCCTTCTCTTAGGCACAACTGAAGAGTCTCCAGCTAGCCCAGGGTTTGTGTCGTTTAGAAGCCCAGGAATTTTCAGGGAGTCAAAAATGTAGGCTGGGACAGCCAAAAGTGGGACAGCTCACTGCAGCTGGCAAGGGCAAATTGAGACCTTCCTTTTCATCCCCTCTCCCCCCACTCAGATGAAGCCCTGACTGCAATTAGGAAATGGGGTGTCAAGTCTCTCTGGCATTTTTGTGCTGAGTTTGGGCACAGCTTACATAGGAACCCCGTGCAGTTAGGGAGTCTTAGGAAGAGGGAAGCCTGGAGTTCTGCAATACCATGCCTCAATTGCCTGCATCCATGGTTCTGCATTAATCACCATCTGTAGTGTGATGGACTAAGCCTAGAAGTAATAAACCTGACAAGAAGGTTATAAGGCCTGGTGCCGTTAGCCATGATAAGCAGAGGCCTGCCACAGTACCGAGAAGAACAGGACCCAAACAAGCCATGTTTCCTTCGAAGCATACCGAAATGACCTGTGTCTTTCTTTCTTTTTTTTCTTTTTTTTTTTTTTGGTTTTTTGGGTCACACCTGGCGATGCACAGGGATTACTCCTGGCTCTGCACTCAGGAATTACCCCTGGCTGTGCTCAGGGGACCATATGGGATGCTGGGATTTGAACCCGGGTTGGCCGCGTGCAAGGCAAACGCCCTACCCGCTGTGCTATCTCTCCAGCCCCGACCTGTGTCTTTCTTAAGGCCGTTTTCTGAGCTTGCCCTGCCTGTTCCCCTTGTCATGTTGCTTATGGAGTAGGATAAGGATATGGATATCTTTTTTTTTTTTTTTTTTTTTTTTGCTTTTTGGGTCACACCCAGCGCTGCTCAGGGGTTACTCCTGGCTTTGCACTCAGGAATTACTCCTGGCGGTGCTTGGGGGACCATATGGGATGCCGGGGATCGAACCCGGGTCGGCCGCGTGCAAGGCAAACGCCCTACCCGCTGAGGATATGGATATCTTTTAGGGAAAAAAAGGAGACAGCAAGAGACTGAAGGTTATTAGAGGTTATTCTTTTTTTTTTTTTTTTGCTTTTTGGGTCACACCTGGCGATGCACAGGGGTTACTCCTGGCTCTGCACTTAGGAATTACCCCTGGCCGTGCTCAGGGGACCATATGGGATGCTGGGATTTGAACCCGGGTCGGCCGCGTGTAAGGCAAACGCCCTACCCGCTGTGCTATCTCTCCAGCCCCTAGAGGTTATTCTTGTCCTTTTGAGGGGGTACTTTCTGGTAAAACAATTACAGATTAGCAAGACCCCAATTAAAACAACTTTGAACAGAGCCTAAGTTCCTAGCACCAAACCCATTGTGTGCCTTAAAGGACGTAGTTGATTTTGCTCTGGATTCTAACTGTAAGGTTTTCTGTTTTTTTTTTCTAACTGTAAGTTTTATTTCTCTCCATGGACCAAGAATATGACTTTTGCACCAAAACCATGCCCCTTGGAATGAATCATGGCTTTCTCTCCATCTTTATGATTAAATTTGTGAGATTACTTAATAAACTGGACTTGTTCTTTTGCATAAACACCACAGAATTGGAGAACTCTCCATCTGGGGAACCCTATTATTTACTGAGAATTCCTAGGGTTTGGCTAAGACAAAGCAGAGACACCAATAAAGGCATGTATATTTCACGTCAGGGCTACCTCAGGCCCGGCCATTGCAAAGATGTGAAGATCAGATCCCACAATGGGCTGGAGGCGGCCTCAGGTCTGCAGGTTGAACTGGAGGTAAGCATGGCTTCTCACTCTCTGTTGGAGTGTCCTGGCAGAAAGGAGTCCATCCCATCCCTTCCCTTTTTCAGGACTGGGAGAGAGATCCTGGCTTCCAGATTTTTTGTTTGTTTGTTTTGGGTTTTTTTTGTTTGTTTGTTTTTGCTTTTTGGGTCACACCTGGTGAGGCACAGGGGTTACTTCTGGCTTTGCACTCAGGAATTACTCCTGGCGGTGCTCAGGGGACCATATGGGATGCTGGGAATCGAACCCGGGTCAGCTGCGTGCAAGGCAAACACCCTACCCACTGTGCTATCACTACAGCCCCATTCCAGGTTTTTCTTGATGCTCAGAGCAGAGCCCAGGCTGAGTCAGTCATTGCAGATCTGCAGATTCTTCATTTTCCATGGCAAAGATGATTTCCAGTGCTTTCTTGAGCCGGCCTGCCCCCAGGGTATTCCTGAGGTTTGTAGGGTACTTGAAGCAGCACTGTATCACTGTCATCCAGTTGTTCGTCTATTTGCTCTAGCGGGCACCAGTAACATTTCCATTGTGAGACTTGTTACTGTTTTTTTTTTCTTTTTGGGTTACACTCGTTGATGCACAGGGGTTACTCCTGGCTCTGCACTCAGGAATTATACCCTGGCGGTGCTCAGGGAACCATATGGGATGCTGGGAATCGAACCCGGGTCAGCTATTTCTCCAGCCCCCAAACCATTACTCTTTAAACCTATTTTTAGGTACCACAATTATTTCAACTCACAAGATTCTCTACATCAGATATTCTAACAATCCAATGCAGATACAAATAAATATACTCATTTGGACATACCAGCATAAGAAAACCTTCTGTGGCTTAATTTTAATAGTACTTGTACCTTAGTTATTTCAAATCATGAGCTTTTACACCAGATACTTTAACAATTCCACAGAGAACAAATACAAACATGTTTTCAGACAAAGAGAAAGGCCCTTGGTTCTTACCAAAGTTTTGGATATCAGCATAAGAAAACACTTGAACTGCCAGTGTTTATGAAAACATGAGAAAACTTTCTCCAATTTAATTTTGATGACTTCTATACAGCTGTTTTAGAACTGCCTGATTTCTCATTCAAGTTATCTCTGAACTGTCTCACAAAGTTCTTATTTCACTTCTGCTTTTGGTTCTAGCTCCCAGCACTTCCTAAACAGTACAGGTTCTGGAGCTGAGAGAATTTCAGGGGTCATGAACCCTTTAATCTTTTACAATAAGATCTAGATTGAGAATTTCAATTCCTCCTCATTCTCAACACTTGGTTTAGAGACCTTTCAGTTTAATCCTGTCTAACAAGGTCCAAAATCACCTAAACCTTTATATTGTTGGGTTGCATATCACTCTGATCTTTCATGATGATGCAGCTTACCCAGGTCTAAGGATTTCTACTTCTGATTTTAACCTGGCTCTGACATACAAGTGTTCCAGATGGACAGACAGACGAGATGACTATAAACATCACATACATATACACACATATACAGTTGATTAATTGATCTGAATGTCAGGGAGAAAAACTGATGGACTGAGAAAGGAAGGGGCAGTCCCCAGGGCAAAAACTAGCCTGTTGCCGATTGGGATCCTTGTCCTTCCCATTTTCCATCATGACCAGCCTGTTTCCTGCTTGCTAAAATGGGTCAAGAAAGCACTTTTGTTAATATAAAGCTGGCAAAATAAACTATGACAAAATTGTTGTAATCCTAAGGTGGTCAGATGTTACCATTTTTGGCTTTCCTAGTTCTGAGGCAGAGAGCTAGAATTTTCTTATGAGACATGAGGATAAGCTGCCTAAGCAACACACATTTAATCATACAATCCTGCATTTTCCTGCCTCCTCTGCTTTGATAATCCTATTCTTCTGTTTCCTGTATAAAGATCTAACTATCTAACTGCAAAATGGTCTGGTGATGCAAACTTCCATTCACTGGCCATCTTTTCCTGTGCTCTAGTTTATACTCAGGCCATGCAGTGTTACAAAGTCCAGCTAGATGGTCCTTATTTAAACGAATTGGAAACTCTTTCAATGTTTTAATAAGCAACCCAAAGGGGAATCTTTGGATATAGAAATAAAATTGCCCATATTTTCTGAGTGCCAGCAATAACCTAAGAAAAGAGAAGAAAGCCTAAAACAAGATGGCAAAACTTTTCTCCAGATCTCTCACCTTGGCCTCTCCCGAGGAGACTCAAACCCCTCTTATATTGGCCTCCCATCATGGCCTCTCCCAACTCCTGATGAGAAAAATACATAGGACATAGCAAGGACTGTGGGTGAGGCCCTGTGGGATGCCTCAAGATCTCTCTTGCTGTCCCAGCAGGAGGGGAGCCAGTGAGTGCAACAGGGCCTAAGGCCCCGAGTTGCCTCAAAGCAAGGAGGAGCCAGCAAGCTAGCAGCTTTTAGGCAGAGGCACTAGAGGCTGGTGGGCCACCTCAGAGGGAGGCAGCACCAGTGCCTCTGTAAGGTTAAAATGACCTAAGTCTGCCCACAAATGCTTGTCCTGTCTTCCCCACGAGTTTCAATGATCAATCACTGTGGCATTCTTGGATGTACGGTTGTCCATAGTTGATCTGGTGGAAGAAGACCTCTCACTGTGCAGGAGAATGAGAATTAGGCAGCCAAGGAAAATACAAGGAATAGAGAAACAGAGGGTGTTGGCCTTTGAGGAATGACAACCCAAATATCCAGAGGATTCCACAGATGTCTCTGGGTAATCTGACCTTGGCAAACTTCCACTATGTCCAGTTTTAGGTCCCAACAGATGAGATCTCACAGATTTACAGTTCTCAGTATCTTTTATCTGGGTACTCCTGATCCAGTTCTGGTCTGATGTTTGGTAGGGCCCAAAGAGGAAAGAATTAACTTTTTTGCAGACTGAACAGAAAGGGTCAGAGGGAGAGCGGGTGGGCAGCAATCTGGTACTCACGCAGCCAGGGAACTTGACTGTTCTCCCCTGTGCCTGGATAGTTTCTTATTATTTTTATTATTGGGGTGGTCTTTTTTATAAATTAAATATAAAACAACTGCTTCTGCGCTTGAACTGTAGCACCTGGGTGAGGGCATATGAGAGATTCCAGGGTTTTCTATGAGTTTTGTCACATCTTGCTGGGGTCGCTTCTGTGAACTGTGCTCCCCGGGAGCTACAGCTATGCTGCTGGGCCCCGCCCTGGGAGTGGAAGGACTCACATTCTGTCTCAACACCACACACTTTGCTTCCTCCGTGTGGGTTGCACAGGCATTGGGTCAACTGTGTGTGTGTGTGTGTGTGTGTGTGTGTGTGTGTGTGAGGGGTGGGGCCCTTTGTGTTTCTCCTATTGCCCCTGTGCCCCCAGCTGGCCCAGTGCCAGCGCCTCGCCTTGCCCACCCAAGGAGAAAGGGGGAGTGGTATTTGATCTTCTGGCTGGGCAGGCGGCCAGCTCATTCTCCCTGCTGTTCGCACAGGCAGGGGTGCCTCCTCCGCTCTGCTCTACCCTCTGGGCAGTGGGCCCCAGCCACGCATCTCCCCATTCTGGCTCATAGTTCTGCACAGGCTATGATGGGAAGGAGGCAAGCCGGGAATTGGGATCTGAACCTGTGGTATTTTAAGGGGGAACAGGGAGTGTCCTAAGTAGTGCTTGGGCCTGGGGTCACTCAGGCAATGCTCAGCCTAGTACTGCTCAGGCCCAGCAGTGCTGGCGACCACCAAGGTCTGGTAATAATGTGGTACTTGGGGGACCGTGCAGTTCCAGGGACGAAACCCAGGACCTGCTCATGGCAGGTACATCCTCCAGCCCTCTGAGCTGTCTCTCCAGCCTGAGATCTGAGTCATGGCATCAAGTCCACACCCAGGCAGGGATGTCTGATAGGGCAAAGGAAGGGATCCTGAACCGGGGCAGAGGTTCTCAAATATCAGCTCTGTATTGGTCATGAGGTCCAGGGATCGGCTCTCCTGCTTCTCTCCCTCTGCCCCTTTCTCCAGCCACAAACCCCAGCCCACACCCTCGGTCCCCCAAACCATACCAGGGAGAACTCGGCTTCTACTCAGGAATCACTGGCGCGGAAATAGCCTGCTGAGTAGGGCAGCCCTAGGGAACTGCCAGCACACAAGGTGTCCTGCAAGAAGGCTCACACTGAGTAGGTGAGAGGAACCCTACAGTGGGAACTAAAGGTGATAGAGGTGGTCGGAGCACAGCTGGGGACTAAGGTGGAGACTGGGTGTCACAGGGCCATAAAGAGAATACAGCAGGTAGTATATTTGCCTTTCACACAGCCAACCCGGGTTTGATTCCCAGCACTCTGAACCTGCCAGAGTGACCCTGAGCACCACCAGGGGAGGCCCAAGAAAAACAACATCAAAGTAGGGGTCATTGCAGGCAGAGGCAGGAGATCAGTGATGGTGGTGATGTTGCACCCACTCCACAAACACTGACACATGTGTGGCAACACTGAGCTGGGTGCTGGGGAAAGATCAGGAAAGGTTCAAGATAAACTCACGGGATTAGGGATGGTCACAAGAGCACTGTAAGCTTTTCTGGGAAGAAGAAAAGGGGCAATTCACTGATGAAGCCTAAAACACTTAGGATTAATATCCAACATAACTGTGACCTTTTCTCCTAGCGCTGACCTGCCTATAATGCCCTGTGCATAGAGCCGTAATCTCCCACCTGTCACCAACACAGTTATACACCATGCTGTTCTCATAGAAATCTGGGAGCCTGGAAGGGAATCAGGAAAGTGCAAGTTGGGGGTAGTTGAGTTGTCTTCTGGGTAGTCAAGAACATGAAGTCACGCAACCAGAAGAAGCAGGCTGAGTTTGGCCATAAAGCTGGTTTGTCCCAGACATATCAGGTGCCAAGGCAGCCTGCCTGGTCTGGCAAGAGCTGGGTCTGAGCTGGTGGTGGATGGGCTCCTGGACCTGCTCTCAGTGCCCTCAGTGTCCTCAACTTCTTCCTGCTGTTTCTCCCTTGGACTGAGGCCATCTGGATTATGGGCAGGCTGGACCATGCTGGTTGTAGTATTGGGTGGGAGGTATCATGTAGCCTGTGGGTGAAGGTGTGCTTGTCTGATGTTCTGTGTTTGCACCCTGGAGACTTGTGCCAGACTCTCGTTTGAACAGCTTGACCAGTCTCTGCAGCCACCACCACCACAGCTGGTCCTGGGCCCTGCTGTGATGGACACACCCCAGGCCCTGGGGCCGAATCTTATTTATCTCTGCCAGTTTCTCCAACCTCGCCATCCTGGAAGACCAAGCTCCAATGGTAGCCACTGTGACACAGCCCCAGTGGCCACCTACCTGAGGGTTTGGAGGACACAGTGGGAGTCCATGCCACAGTCTTCAATCTGTGACCTGCTGTAAACCCAGATGGCACTTTCTCTTGGGCCCTAGACAAGATGTTCCTTCAGCCCATCCTGGGCCTAGCCTGATCCTGAGCTTGCCGGAACCTTGCCCGTCTCAGTTACCAGCTTCTGGATCAACAAACACGTGAAACCACAAGGGGGTGAATAAACATGAGCTCATGGTACTCTGTACACATGCCTGGGGTCATGCGACCACAGGGTCTTGTCAGCAGACAACAGAGTCTCACACCCATCCGGGCACTGGTTCCCACTGTGTATTCACCAGATGGCTAGAAAAAGCCCACGGTTCTCTCTTGCCGCCTTCGTCTTGGGCCACTTCTCTACCAGAATGACCGATGCCATGGGCAGATGAAGGAGAAAACTAGGGACAAGCCGTTTGGTGATCAGTTGCTGTTTATTCCATCCTCCCTATGTGCCTGTTCCAGTCTCTTGAGGCCCTCATTCCAGTCTCACACTGCCCCTCATTCCCATCTCCTCTGTCTCTCCTGCTCATCTCTCCACGCTCCCTCTCGCAGCCTGGTCTCTCTCTAGTCTCTCACCAACTCTCAACCTTGGTGGTAGCAACCACACATGCAGATCTGATAGCACATCAACATATCAAAGCCCTTTCTGATCGCTGATCAGTCTCAAGGGCAAAATACCACCTAGGGATTTTTCTCCTTTCCTTAGTCCAATAACTTAATTAACATCTTAATTAACATCTTAATTCTACTTCTTAATATTAGTTATTTTGTATGGACACAGTAAGAGATACATTAAGCTTGCAGGGTGGTTCTCTTGGGGACATCTCACTATAGATCGCAGACTACAGTGCTCAGGCCAGATTAATCTTTCCTAACCCTACAGGGTCCTAATACAGCTGTTACTTTTTGGATCATGACAGAATTTGTCCATGACCATGTATTATGGTGCTTTGGCCTGGCCCATTTTGGTGCCAGGATAGCTCACAGCTTGCCCTGGGTCCATTCAGTGCCTCGTGGGACCCTGCTTTTGGGGTGCTAGGAAGTAAGGGCAACTGAGGCTTAAGTCGAGAGAACAGATGCTCAGGAGTGAATATCATTTGGAATCAATTAACTCCCAAGTTACAAAAGCATAGCATTAACTGTCTTCCTGTGTCTATACAAAAAGGACATTGGGGCTGGAGCGATAGCACAGCGGGTAGTGCGTTTGCCTTGCACACAGCCAACCCGGGTTCAATCCCTGGCATCCCATGTGGTCCCCCAAGCACCGCCAGGAGTAATTCCTGAGTGCAAAGCCAGGAGTAACCCCTGAGCATTGCTGGGTGTGACCCAAAAAAAAAAAAAGACAAAAAGGACATTGCTCTGAATTAACTATACAAAGGACTTAAGGAGAAGAGAAAAGCAATATTTACAAGTTAACAGAGTCTGATTAGGAGATAAAGGTGATTGACTGGTTGGGGAAGAACACAAAGAAAGAGGTTACAAATAAACATAGAGGAATGGGAGCACTGTGATGGGAATAACCCAATAAACTGAAGCTCCCTGTGGCAAGGCAGAAAGGACAAACCAATGTTATCCTACACCCACACTTCCCTGACAGCCAGTAACTTTGGTATCACAGTCACTAACCCAGTACAGCTACAAAGTAGCACCATGGTTCTGTTTGATGAACACAGTATCTCTCAGAAACATGCATAAAGTGAGGATAACTCTGATCCACTGGGCTCAGTTACTACAAGCCCACAGGCCACAGGACAAAATGCTTTTGTTTGTGCCACATGGACTATATTTGCTACAAAGTCCCCTCCAAGCTTTCACTTGAAATTCTCCCAGCAGTGCTCAGGGCACCATGTGGTACCATATATAACCTGGGCCTTTTACATGCAAAGCATGTGTTCAGCTAATTGAACCATCTCACTAGCCCCACAAAAATTTTTTTTTTTGGGGGGTCATTGAGGAGGTTGGGCTACACCCACTACGGCATATGGGCTGTTTCTGGCTTCACTGGATGTCACTTGAACTTAAGGATCCTGCAAACAAATTATGTACTGTGTTATCACCTTAGCTCTCACAAAAATGTTTTAATCTGGGGGCTGGAGAGATAGCACAGCGGGTAGGGCGTTTGCCTTGCATGCGGCCGACCCGGGTTCAAATCCCAGCATCCCATATGGTCCCCTAAGCACGGCCAGGGGTAATTCCTGAGTGCAGAGCCAGGAGTAACCCCTGTGCATCGCCAGGTGTGACCCAAAAAGCAAAAAAAAAAAAAAAAATTTTTAATCTGGGCTGTGGAGATAACTCAGCCTTGGAGCCCAGGTCTGGCATGAATAGGGCCCTGGTTTGAGCCCCAGCAACAAGGGCCTCCTGAGCTCCACCTGGTGTAACCGTGTTGGCCTCCAGCACTACTGGGGAGATGGGGGAAAAAAGCAACAATACAAGGTTTCATTTTGTCTTTATTTATTTACTTATTTATTTTATTTTTGCTTTTTGGATTACACCCGGGGATGCACAGGGGTTACTCCTGGCTCTGCACTCAGGAATTACCCCTGGTGGTGCTCAGGGGACCATATGGGATGCTGGGAATCGAACCCGGTCGGCCGCATGCAAGGCAAACACCCTAGCTGCTGTGCTATTGCTCCAGCCCCGATTTTGTCTTTTTTAATCAGAAGGAAAGCATACTAATTAATACACACATACATATGTACATCTACATACACATACCTATATAAATGAACTCAGTCTGGATTCTAGATGGGAATTTTTTGGGGGGTGGATGGATGAAGGTGACTCCCCACACCATACTCAAGGGGGTCTGGTGAGACACTCACAATGATGCTTGCCTGTTTGTGTGGACTGGACAGTTCAATGCTCAGACCCAGCTACTCTGCAGTCAGCACTAGCCACCCCAGAGGCATGGCTAGTGGTGCTGGAATGTCCTTGCGGTCAGAGATCAAATTCCCAACCTTGTGCATGCCAAGCTATGTTCAAGTCCTTTGAGCTATCTCCTGGCCTCTACATTTGTCTTTATACCAACATAATTTATATATATATACATATGAGCTGCTTGGTCAAAAACAGTAACAAATAAGTCTCACAATGAGAGACATTACTGGTGCCCACTTGAACAAATCGATGAGCAACGGGATGATAGTGACAGTGAGTGACAGTGAGCTGCTTGGGCCATATCCAGTGACACTCATAGGTTACTCTGGCTCTGCACTCAGGAATCACTCCTGGAGGTGCATATTGGTTGCTGGGAATGAAACACAGGTTGGCCATGCGCAAGGCAAACATTCAGCCTGCTATAATATGTCTCCCGGCCCCAACATCAACATAATTTTTTAAAATGTTTTTGTAGGTATCACTCTATCACTGTCATCCCGTTGATCATTTATTTGCTCTAGCAGGCGCCAGTAACATCTCCATTCATCCTAGCCTTGAGATTTCAGCAGCCGCTCTTTACTCGTTCTTCCCAGCAGTGCCACATTGGAAGCTCTTTCAGGGTAAGGGGAATGAGACCCATCATTGTTACTGTTTTTGGCATATCGAATACGCCACGGAGAGATTTCCAGGCTCTTCCGTGTGGGCAGGATGATTTTGGTTCTCTGAGAGGGAGAACTAGGCTATAAGAGGTCACACGGGGGCTGGAGGGATAGCACAGTGGGTAGGACATTTGTCTTGCACGCGTTCGACCCGGGTTCGACTCCCAGCATCCCATATGGTCCACCAGGAGTAATTCCTGAGTGCAGAGCCTGGAGTAACCCCTGTGCATCGCCGGGTGTGACCCAGGGGGAAAAAAAAGAAGAAAGCCCTTTTAGGGGCTGGAGTGATAGCACAGCGGGTAGGGCGTTTGCCTTGCACGCGGCCAACCCGGGTTCGAATCCCAGCATCCCATATGGTCCCCTGAGCACCGTCAGGGGTGATTCCTGAGTGCATGAGCCAGGAGTGACCCCTGTGCATCGCCAGGTGTGACCCAAAAAGCAAAAAAAAAAAAAAAAAAGAGGTCACGCGGCCAGGAGCTTTGTTTTATAGTCTCTGAATCTTGGCTGTTGATGGGGTTACGCCACGCTGGGAGCAGTTTGTGGGTGTTGTAGCTGCTAAGCTACTGGAAAATGGGGGATCTGTTTGGAGGAGGCCCAGTCCCAATCCGAGCAGGCTTGGAGATGTCAGCCCCGGGTCCCGTACACCTGGGTTCCTCTGCCGGTTCCTTCATGCGTGAGGCTCATCCGAACATGTGGAGAGGGGCCTGGAGCATGGTTGTGGCTGGGTTCTGGAGGCCTTCAGCTGCTCAAGGCGGGGAGGGAAACTCAACCTGCCCTGCTCCGAAGGGCCTGGTGGAGACAGCCAGGCATGGGGGCAAGAGACTCTGCATTGCTCTCTTCCAAGAGCATTGTTTTATAGTCTCTGGATCTTGGCCGTTGATGGGATTACATGGTGCTGGGGGCAGCATGTGGGTGTGACTGCCAAACTACTGGAAAATGAGGGGCTGAGTGGAGGAGGTCCAGTCCCGATCCAAGCAGGCTTGGAGATCTCAGCCCCGGTCCTGCACACCTGAGTTCCTCTGCAGGTTCCTGTGAAAAAAATTAAATATTGTGTTATGCAGACTTTGAAACAGATACAAAGTGAACAGAATCCTTTAAATGTATTTCTCAGGAAGATGCTCACAAAGGCAACAGAACCCCGAGAGTCCAGGCATGTCTTAAAGAGTTTGCAGTATACAGTTCTTGGGTGCACTTCCTGGGTACCCAGATTCCAGTATAAACAGGCCTGCCACCAGATGGGTCCCTGCATTTCCTCCACCCCTACCCAGGCCCAAATCCAACCACAAAGTCTGGCCCAGTTCTAACCAGGCAGGAGAGTCCTCAACTGCCTGGCCCCTCTCCATCCCCACCACACCCCACCCCAATAGGGCACTTGACTGGGTCTGCAGAAGGCTCATCTTCTGGCCCAGCTCTCTAGCCCAGTGCCCACACCCTCAGTCCTCCCCCAAACTTACAGGGGTTGGGGTGTCATTGTTTAAAAAGCTCTGAGTTAGAAACAACAGTTAGTTCCTCTCTGAGCTTCTGGGTCTTGGAGCTCAGAAGGAAGCTGAGAATCTTTCTCTGACTCACCCTTGCTGGCACTGGGGTCTGCAAAATTGGAGGATGGGACCCCTTAACTCTGAGGTCAGCAGGGTGAAGTGGGGAGACTGGCAGATGAACAGGGGGACCGGGTTCCCTTATCCTAGAACATGGAGCATCTTCAGTCATTCTGATGCCCTCCTCATCCTCAATCCTGCCATTTCTCCATCAATTTCCAGCCTGGTAGTGGCCCCCATGGCACTGTGGAAAGGGCCCTGTAACCTGAGGATCTGGAGCAGATGGCTACAGAATTCGAATGTCGCTGCTACCAAGGGTGGAGTGGAGCAGGGTGTGAGAAGCAGGGCACATGGTGACTGGCCACAAGCCACTCTCTCTCTCTCACACACACACACACACACACACTCATTGAGTACTAATGCACTCAGCTTGTCCAGACTCAACAGTATGCTCAGGGTCAGGGAAATGGCTCAAAGGGCTGCAGCAGATGATCTGCAGGACAAAGGCCCCAGTTTCATACCTGATCCAGGACCTGGAGCCACCTTGTTCCAAGCACAGAGTTGGTAGTAATCCCTTGGTACTTCTGGGTGTGGTCCAAAAGCAAAGAGTCCTCTCAGCCATGCTCATTCCTGCACGTGTGTGGTGAACGGGCCTTTAGCATATAGCTTGAGGTCAAACATTTGCATAAACAGGTTGAGAAAGCCATTTTACAAGAACCAGAGGACTGGGACATATTTACAAGAGCAGGATGGTTAGCCAACAGGAACACAGAGATCAGCTTCTGGATATCTCTCGTTGTCTCCCCTAGTTGCCCCGGGTGCCATTAGTTACTTCTAGTTTTACCTTAAGGCCACGACGCAAGTAGATTGAAACCTAAGCATACATAAGCACTGTGGAGTTACAATAAAGTAATCTTCTTCTTTTGCTTTTGCTCATCTGTGTGTGTGTGTGTGTGTGTGTGTGTGTGTGTGTTTGTCTCCCCTCTCCCTATCACTCTCGCACCTCTCCTCGTAAACCCGATTATCCACTTCCTCTGGATGAGACACACGTGCACACTTGTCTGAAGGTGTTGCATGGGAGACTTAGAGACTCAGGCAAGCGCTGTTCTCTCTCCCCAAGCACCCAGCAGTGGGATCGAGCACATTTTCAGGTGACTCTGAGCCTGTCTTGATTACTATCTTCACAAGGGCCTCCCCAGTGTTGCTGGGCTATGAGGTGGGGGGGCAGATCAGGTGCTGGGGATGAAACTCAGGGCATCATGCATGGAAGGCATGTACTCAACCCAAGAACTGCAGTTGGAACTGCAGCTGATCCAAGAACTCACATTCAGCAGTGCCAACCCATCATCAAGTTCTATATTGAGCATTTAACCAGCCTATTTCATTCAATCCTACCACCAACACTCTGAGGCAACTAGGACACAGGCAGGTAAAACAAAGAGTCAGAAAAGGGAGACAAGAGGGGTTGGAGTGATAAGTGGGTAAGGCATGAGGTCAGCTGGGATCTCATATGATCCCTTGAACCTGCCAGGGATAATCCCTGAGCACAGAGCCCAAGGTTAGCCCTGAGCATGGATTGGTGTGGCCCAATAATGAAAAGAAAGAGAATAAAAAGAAAGCACAAAAAGGAGGAGCCCTGGGGTCCTATGGTGTGATGGTCTGGCCAGCAGCTCAAGATGACACCTAATTCACTCAGAAGCACCAGCCCCTGACACTAGAGCATGCATGTTTCTTGTTTGGAAAGCTGTTCATTGAGCACCAAAAATGATCTGGCTAAGCACAACGGTGGCTGGTTATGGGCATCTATATACAAACTTAAGCACTAATGTAGCCCTAGCACATAAACTACTGCTACTAAGTTTCAATAACGTGTCTCTCCTAAAGTGTCGTCTCTGGGATTCGGGGCCAGGAGAGGCTGGCTTCTTACAGATCCAATGCCCGTTTCGAAGTGGCTGCTTCCTAGCTCCTAGGAGGCTCCATCTAATGCTCTCACAATGGGCGTGGCAGGGGACCGGGCAGAGGACAGGGACAGGGACCTGGACAAAAACAAAGCTCAGACCGAGCTGGGTGTTGCATCGCTCCCGGCTGGGCCTCCCGGGACGGAAATCAAGCAGGACCCAAGAGGGGACTCAAGAAGCCAGAGACCCGGCCTGGCTGGCACCTGGCAGCGCGGAGCCAGAGGCCACGGGACGTGGCGCCTAAGCCTGGGAGGGCAGAGGCGGAGTCTCAGGGTCACGGAGCGCCGCGGGCCGCCAGGGCGGGGCCTGTTGGCCGGATCCGACTCGGGCCCGCAGAGGGCGCCGCGGGCCTCAACGGCTGCCGTGCGTCCGCCGCGCCGCTAGGGGTCAGCGCGGGCGGAGGCGTCTGCGCTCGAGACCCAGCTCGGTGGCCATCCGTGCCGAGTGAGGACGCGGAGCATCTCGGAGCGCAGCTTCGAACATGTCAGTACCACCCCCTCCCCACGCGCGGCGTGTCCGTCATTTCCGCGGCTCTTGTCCGCTTCGCGTGGTCCTTAGGCAGCTGTGCCGCCCCGCGCGCCCTGCCTGCGTCTGTCGTTTCCTCCCCGAGCATGCCGTGCCGCACTACCCAGGGTCCAGGCCCCTAACCTCCCATCCCCCCTCGCTCCGCGGCTTGGGACTGGCAGGAGGACCCGGGAAACTGAGGGCCTGGAAGAGACAGGGCCGCCTCGGAGCACTCAGGAGCCCCGCCCCGTGTGGGTGGGGTCGATGCGAAAGTGGTAGAACCGGCGGGAAGACTTGGGGCTTCAGACTTCCCCCCTGCGGGGCAGGGCTGAGACTGCCAGGGAAGTGACCTATGCAGGTGAGGGGCTTAGGGCCGTCTCGAGTGGGAGGGGCCGTGTGGGAGGGCCACCTGGGACCGACTTGTGTGGAAGTGGCCTCAAGCTGAGGGGACCTGCCTGGGGAAGCGGCAGGGGTAGCCAGGACGCCCCTTGGGGAACAGGTGAATCGAAAGGTGAGGTCCTGGGGCCCTCTTCGCCAGAGACGCCCCAACATAGGGCGTCTCGTCCGGGCCTGGGGTAAGATGGGCAAATGTCAGGGTGTGTAGGTGTTGGAAGTCAGGTCTGGGCCCCGACTCTGTGGCAGTTGGACACCCCTGTGGATTTAGGAAGGATGCCTTGGGGCTTATCTAGGGTGGTTAAGAAACTGCCGGGTGCAGAACTAGGAGATCGCGGTCCCCTCTGAAAGGAAGGCCAGGTCCTTCATGCCCAGAGAAATGCCCTGGGCTGGGCAGCATTGGGAAGGGGAGCGCTTTGGAAAGCAGTCCAGGGAGGGCGAAACCAAGTCTTATGGCTGGATGAGTAATATTGTTAGTGTCAAAGCGGGTTTTCCTGTGCTGTTGGGTTCTTGAGAATTCTATGAAAGATTTGCATACAAAACTCAAAGATTGAAAGTTTATTGTACAGAAAAGATGTCCAGCTTCCTCCCCACTCGTCCAGGCTCTTTATTCGTGAACGATGACCAGGTCCCGTCTCTGGCTTGCCTGGTCTCGTGAATGACTTCCCTGTCTGTCCCACGGTGTCTACTCACCTCCAGTGAAGGATATTACTGGTCCTGTCCCAGCGCTGCTCTCTCTGTGTGTGCCTTCCCAGTCTCAGGCCACGGCGCCGTGAGCACGGGCAAGATCCCTATGCTCTGGGTCATTTGGGCCTCCCAGCTGTGCCTTAGCAGTTCTTATTGTCTAGTCTCAGGTTTCCTACTCTCCAGTCACAGCCATATGCCCATGGGTGACAGTTCCGGGCTAAGCACTTTATTCCATCTTGGGCATCCAAACCCTGTCTGTGTTCTGCCCGTCTGGCCCCGAGATGCCTACGTGTATTTAGGCCCTGTCCAGGCTCACACCGCCCTACCTGACCTGGGGTCCTGTGAACAGAGGTAGATCCAGAGGATATATATTCTTTTTTTAAATTTTTTTAAATTTTTTTAATTCTTTTATTGATTCACCATGTGGAAAGTTACAAAGCCTTCAGGTTTAAGTCTCAGTTATACAATGCTCAAACACCCAGAGGATATATATTCTGAATGGAGAAGAAATGAGTGATCCTTTTATCTGTAGCCAAATCCCACCCCCCAGCCATCCTATTTTACTTTCTGATTGGCTACCTGTTCCAGGGATGGAGATTTAAAGTGACCTGACTCTCTACACCTCAGCTCTTACTCTATCAATATGAGTAGACCGAGGCCTAATGGGTCAGATATAGGGGTACGAAGGTACCATGACATGACTGTGTGTTCATAAAATCTATATCCTGGGACAGGAAGAGAAGAGGGGGCAGAATCAGGAGTTCCTAGCGATTCCATACCCACTGAAGATTGCCTTGGATGGGTTTAAGTGGAGTGGGCAGGTGTCTTCGGTTGCCTTGGATGGGTTTAAGTGGAGTGGGCAGGTATCTTCTTTGCTTATTCTGCTGATGCTGGCCAGCTGTAGTGGTGGGGAAGGACATTGCTGAACCCAGAGAAGGCCGGGGCCCAGGCTCTCAGCCTCCATCCCAGCCGTCAGCAGCTCTTCATTTGCCTGAGACACTGTCCCGTGCTGAGCAAGGCACCCCTGACTCTCCAGTAGCGCCAGCTTCCCCAGGGGCTGGGAGTTGTTCATTTCTGGTCCCCTCTGCATGCCATCAGGTGACATGCCCCCACTCCTGTTTCAGCATGCATGGCAGTCCTTGCACTCTCGGTTCTTCCTTCCCCGACTCTGTCCTCCCTCCTCATGCAGCCCAGCATGGCTGTTGTCCATTGGAAGAGCTCCGCTGTGGGCTGATGAGATGCCACTGCCTGGAAACCATGGCCTTAACCCCCAGCCTGCCACTGAGCCACCTGCAGCCCAGCAGATGACTTTGGCTCCCAGCCTGACTCAACTGAGCCTGGATCCTGTGCGCCTGCCAGAGCTAACCCTGAGCCTCAGACTGGCTGAGCTGACCCTGTGTTCTGCATGCCGGCCAGAGATGAGCCTCAGTCCTGGCTTGAGTGAGCTGACCCTGGATCCTGCACGGCAGCCAGAGGAGTCCCCCATCCCCAATGTGGCTGAGCTGACCCTGGAGCCTGTTCACCGCCGACCAGAGCTCCTGGATGCCTGTGCAGACCTCATCAATGAGCAGTGGCCCCGCAGCCGCGCCTCCCGCCTGCACTCCTTGGGCCAGTCTTCTGATGCCTTCCCCCTCTGCCTCATGCTGCTGGGTCCTTGCCCTACACCCAAGGCAGCCCCCATTGTGGTGGGCCATGCCCGCCTGTCTCGGGTGCTGAACCGGCCTGAGAGCCTCCTGGTGGAGACAGTGGTGGTGGCCCGGGCCTTGAGGGGCCGTGGCTTTGGCCGCCGCCTTATGGAAGGCCTGGAGGACTTTGCTCAGGCCCGGGGTTTCCACCGGCTTCACCTCACCACCCAGGACCAGCTGCACTTCTACACCCACTTGGGATACCGGCCGGGTGAGCCCGTGCAGGGTCTGATGTTTGCCAGCCGTCGACTGCCCACCGCCCTGCTCAGTGCCTTCTCCAAGGCCCCTTGCCTGACTGTCCATGCTGCCCTGGAAGCCCCCAGAGAGCCGCCATCATTGCTACCTCCCCCTGCGCCACCCCTGCCTGAGCCTGTGGCCACCTGTCCCTCACCTCCAACAAGGCCACTGCCACAAAGCCTGCTGGAAACACAGTATCACAACCTGAGAGGATGCCCCGTGTTCTGGATGGAGAAGGATATATGAGGCCCTCAGGGCAAGGCACTGTCCTTCGGGGTCCGGTGAACTGGCCAAGACTGTCAACCTAAGCACTCCAACCTTGCTTTAGCCCCTAGTTCCTGGCTCAGCTTGAGCCCATGTCTGTTCTCTGGGCACTAAGTGGGCTAGGTATGGTTCCTTGGCTCTGAGCCCTGAGCAGCTGAATAAAGACTTCCGTTGGGGGTGGCTGTGACCATTTATTTGTTGAGCCCCTCTGCCACTTCCCCTTCTTGCCTTTGGTCTCTCCCCGCAGGAGGCCCGCAAGTTCAGAGGCACTTGCACGTGTCCCTCCTCTTCTTCCAGGCAGAGCAGCAGCATGTCTGTTTCCCCGGCACATAAACTCATCCCTGTTCTGAGCACTGGCCATGGCCAGACCCTGGACTGGGCTCAGGCATGGGGGAGCTAAATAAAGGCCTTGGTCCTAGGACATGGACAGGAATGCAGTGGCAGTATCTATGCTGGGACACTTGGTGCCCAACTACCCACCCCCTAGAGATCCAAGAGTCCTTTCAGGGGAGGTATCTACACCTCAGGGACCTGAGTGCTGAGTAGGAATTAAGCCAGGCTAAGCAGGGACCATGTGCTCCTGGGGCTGGTGAAGATTGGCAGGGGAAGGAAGGGAATTTGTGAGGGCTGTGGATTGTCACAGGGCACAGTAGTGCTATCAGCACAGCGGCAGACCCGGGAGGGAAGTGTCAGCCCTCTCTCAGTGCCTTTCCCACCCTCCAAGCAGGTGGGGAGGCCTGGGGATCAGTTCCCTGCTTTCCCTGCTGTAGGCCATGACTGGCCTCTAAGCGCACTCCCTCTCTCCTGCAGGTCTCTGGTCCTGTGGCGTGACCATGCAGCTAGGCCTGGTCCTGCGACTGGGCCTGTGCCTAGGGTGTGGTCTGTCGATGCTGCAGGTTCTTGAACGGCCCTTCATAGTGCTGTGGAACGTTCCCTCAGCATCTTGTAACACCCAGTATGGGGTGCAGCTGCCGCTAGATTCTCTGGGCATCATAGCCAACCATAAACAGAACTTCCATGGTCAGAACATCACCATCTTCTACAAGAACCAGTTCGGTCTGTATCCCTACATAGGACCCGAGGGCAAAGTTCACCATGGGGGCATCCCCCAAGCTGTGGCCCTGGACCACCACCTTTCCAAAGCCAGTGCCCAGATTCAGCACAGGCTGAAACCTGGTTTTTTTGGCCTGGCAGTGCTGGACTGGGAGCAGTGGTATCCACTCTGGGATGGAAACTGGGGCCACCGTCAAGTTTATCAAGAGGCCTCGCTGGCATGGATACACAAGTTATATCCCCAGTTAGACTCCAAGGAGCTGATGCTTAAGGCCAAAACAAGCTTTGAGAAGGCGGCACAGTCACTGATGGAGATCACCCTGTGGCTGGGCAAGGCACTGAAGCCCCAAGGACACTGGGGCTTCTATGGCTTCCCAGCTTGCGGCAATGCCTGGAACAAGGAGGATTTCGGTTACTCAGGCGAGTGCCACCCCCAAACCATCGACCGCAACAGCCAGTTGCAGTGGCTCTGGACTGCCTCCACGGCTCTCTTTCCCAGCATCTACCTCCCAGCCGGTCTGCCACCTACCCACTACCAGGCATTTGTTCGACACCGTCTGGAGGAGGCCTTCCGTGTGGCCTTTATTGGACACACACACCCCCTGCCTGTTTTTGCCTATTCCCGCCTCACACACCGAGACTCTGAAAAGTTCCTCACCCGGGTGAGTAAAGGGTGAGGTCTAGGGGTGTCTGCATGGGAAAGGGTGGCCCTGTCCTAAGATGGTCTGAGGAGAGGACATTGCCCGGTGGGGTTTTTGGGAAAAAGACTGATTTAGTTCTGAGGAGGGTGGCCCTAGCATGGAGCACTGGAGGAGGAGGTTTGTCTACCCTGGACATATTCATGAGGAAGGCAAGGTTCAGCCTTTGAGCAGCCCTGGTGTGAGGTGAAAGATTTAAGTGGAGAGACCCAAAGAAGCCATTTGGAGGCTTGACACCAACAAGTCCTGCTCTCAAGTGCAATCAGCAGGCTATCAATGAGCTGTTTTTGTTTTGGAGCCATACCCAGCAGTGCTCAGGAGTTACTCCTGGCTCTGCACTCAGGAATTGTTCCTGGTGGTGCTTAGGAGGTCATAGTGAATACTGGATCGAACCTGGGTCAGCTGTATGCAAAGGCAAGCACCCTACCTGTTGTACTATTTCTTCAGTCCTGGGAAAGTCTTTTATAAAAAATTTGTTTTGGGGCAACTCCTGGCTTTGTGCTTTGGGATCACTCCTGGCAGGCTCGAGAGGGCCATATGGGGTACTCGGGATGGAACCCCTTGTCTGTGCAAGACTAGCACCTTATCCACTGTACTACCACTCTGGCCCATGGGAACTTTTCTTGAAGGTGGAGGTGGCCTGGCCAGCTCCACCCTGGCTTAGCCGTTCTCTACCTCCAGGATGACCTTGTGCAGACCATGGGTGTGAGTGCAGCACTAGGGGCAGCCGGCGTGGTGCTCTGGGGGGACATGAACGTCTCCAGTTCTCAGGTGATTATTGCCTTCTCCTGCCTGCCATGACCCATTCTGGGGTCTGATGGAGAGAAACCACAGTAGGACTGAGTAGCGGGTGCACTGATGCATCCTTCCCCTCTCTTTAGGAGGAATGCTGGACTCTCTCTGAATACCTGGTGGACACCCTTGGTCCCTACGTGATCAACGTGACCAGTGCAGCCATGGCCTGCAGTCACCAGCTATGCTTTGGGCATGGGCGCTGTGTCAGGCGAGAACCAAACCAACTGGAAGCCTTTCTGCATGTGCTGCCAGATGGCAGCCCTCAAGCTTGGACATCCTTCGTCTGCCACTGTTACAAGGGCTGGGATGGCCCTACCTGCCAGGATCAAGGGTCTGAACCCGGGTTTAAAGAGGAATCCTAAAGGCAGGAGTCACCTGCCCCTATGCCTCCTGTCCCTGCTACCATTTTCCAGTCCTGGAAGGGAGGGCTCATTCTTGGCCTTTTCAGCTTACAGTACATCTCCCCATGCACACATCCCACTTGCCATGGGATCCCTGGGGGAACGGGACAGGGTGGGTGGGGGAAAACCTTTAGGCCCTTTTAGAACCTTCAGACCAGGAAACAGCTTCAGGGAAGAGAGTGGCTTCCAGTTAGGCTTGCCACATGCCTACACCTCTGTGAATCCATAAAAAGATCATAGGAAAGTGTTCAGGGGCAGGTGGGTCCCAAGATTCTTAGCTGAGGTGTGAAAGTGCCAAGCTGTTGCCTGTATTCTGCTTTCATCATAAAGTCACTTATTCTTTCACTGCCTGAGGTTTGGCTGATCCTCTCTCCCGTTCCTACCTACCGAGTGCCTCGTTCTCTTCTCCGTCAGCCCTTCCCCCACCCCCTGCAACACACACACACAGAAAATGCCCAGAGAAGCTGGTTCTGCAGTGACTGGCAGCTTCCAGTTCCCAACTCGTGGTGGTCAGTCTGTGTGCACGTGGGGGACGGCGGTGCGGGGTGGGGGCGGGGGCCCCAGGGCATTGTGGGTGCATAGTTCAGCTAGAGCGCCGCGGGCTTGCAGGTCCCGGGAGTAAACTACAGCCCCCAGGGTGCCCCGAGCCTCGCGGGCCGGCGGCGACTGCGCGCGCAGGCCCCCGGGAATCGTAGTCTCGGTCACGTGCGCGCGGGGCCGCGCTGCACCGACCGGAACTCGCCTTCCCGGCGACCCGTCTAACAGGGCCGGGCGCTGAAGCACGCCTGGCTGGGCGGGGCGCCTCGCGAAGATGGTGGCGCGCTCGGAGTGTGGCTCCCACCGTCTGCCCAAGTGTCAGCTCGACGCAGCGGCTGGCGTGTCGCCGACCTGGAGCCCCCGGCCGCCCGGGCCCTGACCCTGCGCCCCCGCGCCCGGGTCCCGACATGCCGCGCGCCCGTAAGGGCAACAGCGCGCCCCGCAAGGGCGGCCAGCACCGCAGAGCGGGTAAGTCGGGGGCATGGGCGAGCTGCGGGGCAGTGATCCGGGACCCATTGTCGGGGGGGAGGGGTGGTGGGTGCTTGTCGGTGTCCCCAGGGCCCTGGGTTGCGGGCTCCTGCCTCGACCCGCCCGGCAGCACTGCTGGCTGCCCGCGCCGACCCCAGCAGACAGCGGCCACGTGCGCGCCCAACTTGAGCGCACCACACGCCAGGTCTGCAGGTGGAGGGAGGGTCGCCGCCACACAGCGCCGGTGCAACCCACACACACCTTCCGGCCGCGCGTTCCCCGCGTTCCCCGTTGGCTCTGTAGACTCTTCCTCTGTGGTGAGACAGCCCGCTGAACAGAATCGAAGGCCAGCCACCTGAGCCCAGTGTTCCTTAAATCTCCGGAGTGGGGGGACAGAGTGGATTGGGTGGTGGGCACTGGTGCCGACCTCCCACATTTACGTAAGGCAGCCGCCCCAGCGCTGTGCTCTATACCCGTGGCTTCCTGGTTTTATTCCTGGAGCCCTGGTTCTTGTCCTGGATTAGACTAGGAAGTTGAAGGGAGGCCTTGCCTGCCCTGGGCAATGAGAAAGAAGCGGGGGGCGGAAAACCACAGGGTTCAGTTCTTGGTGGCTCTAGACAGGAAGAATTCCCTGGAGCTCACGGTAGGCCCCAGACTCGCTTATCAGAGTCCACCAGGAACTTGTCTCGTTGCTGTCAACACATGTGTTTACTCTGCAAGGCTGGGGTGTCTGCTAGACACTGGCTGGCAACCGCCCTAATAGGTTAATTGGTGGAGGGTGGGGGGGACACCTTAGGCTTGGGATAAACCAGGGGAGTTCTTGGGAGCTTGAAGCCTGGGATACTTCGCCCTGGGATACTAGGAGCTTCTGGCCTCAAGTGGCAGGATTGCGGGTGAGCTTGTTGGCCCCCCCATAGAAAGATAGTTACTTGTTTAGTCATTTGCCCTTCCTGAAAGAGGTGTTTCTGCAGGTGAAAAACCAGGCCTCAAAAAAAAAAAAAAAAGAAAGAAAGAAAAACCAGGCCTCGAAGGCTACTCACATGACCTTTATACTCCTGTTAAGATGTGGAGTTGAGATTTGGATCCTGGCTTTGACTTTCTCATCTAAGCCCTGACCCTTACCCTTGCTAATGCAGGCAGCCAACATTACTGGGTGGTGACTGCGCTCCCTCAGGATCTGCCCAGGTTCGCCCTCACTCCTGGCTGGGGCATAAGCCTACCTGAGGCTAGGAGCAGGCTCTGGTCTCAGAGAAGCTGGGCCTGGCACCGGGGTCTGACATTCCCTTTCTCCTGCTTCCTGGCTTAGCTGTCCTTGCACCAACCCCTGCGCTTCCCTCATCAGCCTCAGCGTTTCCATGTCAAGAGAGCTGCAGCATTTTGTGGGCCCGGTGAGGGAACCCAGCAATGGAGGCAGGCCAGGCTGGAGCAATAGTATAGTGGGTAAGGTGCTTGCTCTGCACACGGCTGACCTGGGTTCAATCCCCAGCGTCCTGTATGGTCCCCTGAGCCCCATTAGGAGTGATCCCCGAGTGCAGAGCCAGAAGTGAACTCTGAGCATCGCATGGTGTAGCCAAAAAACAAAGGGGGCTGGAGAAATAATACAACTGGTAGAGTGCTTGCCTTGCATGTGAATGACCCGGGTTCAATCCCCAGCACCCCATGTGGTCCCCCGAGGAGCCCGCCAGGAGCCAGGAATAAACCCTAAGCACTACCACTACCAGGTGTGGCCCCAAAACAAACAAGCTGAGAAACAGTGGAGGCAGAACAAGTGCCTCCGCTTCCTCTCAGGTGCCCGGAGCAGTACGCAGGCTGACTCAGGTTCCAGTGAAGATGAGGCCGCCAGCGAGGCCCGCAGCACCACCAGTGACTGCCCCAGCCTTCTGAGCACCACTGGGGAGGACAACCTTGGTGAGAGAGGGTGGGAGTGTGGCAGGGACCCATAGGGTTCAATGGACTGGGGCTGGAAGCGAGACTGACCAGCTGGCCTTGCAGGCGGGGATGCTGTAGATGAGCAGGGCCAGCAGGAAGACTTTGAAGAGAAGTTGAAGGAGTATGTGGACTGCCTTACAGACAAGAGGTACCCTTCCACCCATGTCACCCTTCCACCCATGTCTCTGCTCAGCCCATGCCAGATGTGATTCGGGTAGGGCTGGACCCCATGACCCTTCCCTCCACTGCCTCTACGTCCCCCCAGTGCCAAGACCCGGCAAGGTGCTCTTGAGAACCTGCGCCTGGCCCTGGCATCCCGCCTCCTCCCTGACTTCTTGCTGGAGCGCAGCTTTACACTGGCCGATGCCTTGGAAAAGTGCCTCAAGAAAGGTTGGGCCCAGGGGCACATGGGGGACCTGAGCTGGCTGGGTGCTGACCCTTGCTGACGGGGCTGACTGCAAAGCATCCCTGCAGGGAAGGGCGACGAGCAGGCACGGGCGGCTGCTGTGCTGGGCCTGCTCTGTGTGCAGCTGGGCCCTGGACCCAAGGGCGAGGAGTTATTCCGTAGCCTGCAGCCCCTGCTGGTCTCTGTGCTCAGCGACACTACAGCTAGTCCCGCTGCCCGGCTCCATGTAAGTGACCCCTTGTCCCACGACACCCGTTCCCTCTCCTCGTCCCAAATAGACGGGGGATTCCCACCAGCCCGGGAGTCCGGGGGGCTGGGAGCCCGTGCTCGCCCTGACTATGGCCTGGCTCCGCCCTCCTCCAACAGTGTGCTTCTGCTCTTGGCTTGGGCTGTTACGTCGCCGCTGCTGATGTCCAGGTAAGTTATTTTAGATGCAGATGGTAGAGCCCCAGGGCCCTCACCGGGTACCTGAACTCTTCTCCCTTTCTGTGCCTCTAGGACCTGGTTTCTTGCCTCACATGCTTAGAAGGTGTCTTTAGCCGGTCCTGTGGTGCAGGTGGCCCAGCAGCCCCTGCGGTCCCTGCCGGCCTGCATGGTCTGCTCTGTGCTGCCCTACAGGCCTGGGCATTGCTACTGACCATCTGCCCCAGCACCCACATCAGCCACATCCTGGACAGGTAGGGGCAGCTACCCCCTGGGAAAGGCCTGGGGAGGGTCAAGAATCTCAGGACCGACTTGCAGCCCAGCCTGCCCTCTCACTAGGCAGCTGCCGCAGCTGACCCTGCTCTTGTCCAGCGACAGCGTGACCCTGCGGATGGCTGCGGGCGAGACCATCGCTCTCCTCTTTGAGCTCGCCCAGGACCTGGAGGTGTGCGGGGCTGCAAGGGGGGTACTACTGAAGCCACTGACCCCTCAGGGCTGGAGGCAGGGGCTGCCACGGCAAACTTCGGCTATCATGGCGAGAAGTAGCCCCCAGCCTGGCTTGTGGGCACTGTGGCAGGCTCCCTTGTGCTGAGAGCTGTTGCCTCCGCGGCAGGAGGACTTCGTTTATGAGGACATGGAGACACTCTGTGAGGCCCTGCGCACTCTCGCCACCGACAGCAACAAGTTCCGGGCCAAGGCCGACCGTCGGCGGCAACGCTCCACCTTCCGCGCCGTGCTACACTTTGTGGAGGTGCATGGGGGCAGTGTCTCTGTCCTAGAGGGTGCCCCCCTGCCCCCAGACACAGCCCCCAAGCCCGGTCATGTGGACACCCCTCCATCCCACTGCAGGGTGGCGAGTGTGAGGAAGAGACGGTCCGTTTTGGGCTCGAGGTGCTCTATGTGGACAGCTGGGCGCGGCGCCGGGTCTACGCCGCCTTCAAGGACGTGCTGGGTTCTGGCTTGCATTATCACCTGCAGGTGGGGTGGTGGGCGAGACGGGGGACTGGGGGTAGCCAGTAGCTGCCTCTGGCCAGCCCGAGCTCAGCTACCTCTGCCCACAGAACAATGAGCTCCTGCGGGACATCTTCGGCCTGGGCCCCGTGCTGGTGCTGGACCCCGCTGCTCTCAGAGCCTGCAAGGCCTCACGCTTCGAGAAGGTCAGCACCTGGCACGCCCTGTCCCTCTCTTTGTTTCCTGGGGCTGGAGGTTGGAAGGGTGGAGGGGAGCCTCCCCACTCACACCAGGTTGTCACTGTCGTTTCCCCACCCCCAGCACCTGTACAATGCCGCTGCCTTCAAAGCCAGGACCAAGGCACGTAGCCGTGTGAGGGACAAGCGGGCAGATGTCCTGTGAGGCGCGGCCCGCAAGACTGTCGGCGCCCTCAGCTGCATTCGTAACAGAAGACAGTGCCACAGCTGGTCTCTGCTGTGAATTGTTTTATATTTTTAATAACAAAACAAAAACAAAAAACCAGGGGGGTAGAGGCCAGCTCATGGGGGCTCTGACCCTTTGCCTCTGCACTCAGCCGCAAGGCCCCTTCCTGCTCCTCCCATTGACGTGGCACTGGCAGTGGGGCACTTTCCCTTTCCTTTCTCAGGTCTTCTCCCCTGGGATGAATCATTTCCTTGGGGCTTCAGCGTTTTGGACACATGCCATATTGGGGAGGTGAGACTACTGGAATGAATTTATGTGCTGATTTGTAGCTTATTAGAGATCATTAAACGGAGTGCTCTGCTTTGAAGAGTCCCAGCTCCTTGCTCCTTCTGCCTGCCTGCCCCCACCACGTCCACCACCCCAGACCACCCCACTGGCTTCCCTCAGTCTCCCTGTCACCTATGCCCTTCAAGGCAGACTCCCCGTGGTGACCCCAGCCTATGTTTGAGCAGCGGCTCTAACCCCCTGCTGGGAGGCTCAGCAGCGCCTGGATGACCGGGAGGGGACAGCTATTTCTGGACTTGGGGACCTGCTGTCTGGGGGAGGCCAGAGGGTGCTGACGGGCCACAGGAGGAGCCAGGGGGTTGGGTCACTTCCTGGGGCTTTGGCACCCTAAAGCTTGACTGCCCACTGGCCTGCAGAGGTCAGAAGTGGGCAGCTGTGGGGGTCAGATCACTCAGACAACGGCCTGGCCGAGGAAGTGGTATGGCCGGGGGCAGGGAGAGGAGAGACCTGCCAGCGGTCACCTGATTTGCACTCTCGCCCCCGAGGAGCGGCCGCCTCTCAGCTGGGTGCCCGGGCCTCGCTGTTGTTGAGCCTGCGCAGCTGGCTGAGGCTGGCCAGCCGCAGCTTGAGCAGCACCTCCTCCTGCGTGTGCAGTGTGTGTGCCAGGACACGGAGGGACTCACTCTGTAGCACTGCCAACAGGAGGGGATGTCAGACGCCGGCCACCCCGACTCACCCCATTCCCACCACACCCTCCCCGCCATAGCCTCTGCAGCTGCTCCCCGCCACCAGCTCCGATGGCTCAGGGCGGCCTTACCACTCAGGTAGACAGCCAGGATGGCAAGTGCCAGGCAGGTGAGCACCAGCAGCGCCAGCAGCAACAGGAAGCACAAGCGGCCCTGCAGAGGGCTGCAGCCGGCCTGGGCACACAGCGAGGGTGGCAGGAAGCCCAACAGCTCGTCCCAGGACTGCGTCTCCTCGGCCAAATAGGGTCTCAAGGAACCTGTGGGCAGAGGACTGGGTGTCAGAAGGGTGGTGGGTGCACCCCCTTCCCTCCCTGCCCATGTGTGTCCCACATTCCTCCCCGCCTCACCTCCACCGTGGAGGTCGCTGATGGACTCCACTGGGTGCAGGCGCACTTCCTGTACGTGGTTGGGGGCCAGCGGGACCCTGTTCCTTGGGCTTGGCGTTGGTGCCACTGTGTCTGTAGGAGCAGCAGGGGGAGGATTCAATTGGAGGAGGTCACCCTCTCATTCCTGGCAGCAGAGATTCAGAGGAGGGCGGGACAAGGGGACATTTGGCTCCTGATCCCCTAAAACCTACTCAGGAATGACCCTTGAGCCCCGGCTGCAGAGATCAATTTCTGTGCATTGACTTTGCCATGTTGCACTTTCTCTCCCGTAGCCTCAGGGACTCAGGTGTTCACTTCTAGGGGTGTTTCTGAGAGCCATGGAGAAATTCAGTCCAATCCCTGTTCTGTGAGTCAGCCTCCAGGCCAGGAAGAAGCCTGCGCTCCACCCTGCTCCCCGCCATCTGACTGCTGTGACCTGAATCAGCGTGATTCAGCGGGCCTGTGTGAACCCGCTGCTTGCCTCCACACCGAGGCAGGAGACCTGCATTCCTTATCAAACTGCCACACACACACCCATGAAGGCCTTCAAGGGAGCCTGGGCAGGCAGTTTTCAGTTCCCTTTGGAAATTAATAAGTCCTAGGAGCAAGACTAAGGATGTCCATCACTGGGTAGGGAAGGTGTCACCACTCCTGATAATTTTTTTTTTCACCTACACCTGGCTATGCTCAGGGATCACTCTGAAGGTGCTCAGGAGACCATGTGGGATGCCAGAGATTGAAACCAAGTCAGCCTTGTGCAAGGCAAGCGCTCTAGCCCACTGTACTAACTGTACTATCTCACTGGCTCCCGAAAGTCTTAGCCAATACACACCCCTCACCCCCCCACCCCAATGCTGAGGATCAAATACAGGCCTCACAATTGCAAGGCAAGTGCTCTGGCACTCATGAGAGTGCCCTGGAGACCATACAGTGCTGGAGATTGAATCTGGGACTCCCACATGCAAAGTATATGTGCCAGACCTTTGAATGCTACAACACATTACAGCATTAGACATGAAAGTACACATCTCAAGAGGGGAGGTGTGAACGCCACATGTGCTTGGCATTGGCACTAGCTGCACATGGTTTAGGGCAGTATGTGTGCTAAATGTTTCTTTTATATATTTTTTAAATTTTATTTATATAGTTTTTAGATCTTAGCTCTGTCAGACCTCCTGATGTACAGGAAGGAACTAGGTAACAAAGTGGGAAGCTTTAAAGGAATGCCCCCTGTGAGGGGCAAGAGTGGTCACACTGGGTCTGTCACCTTCAGAACAGTGACAATGTTCATGATTTCCTTGAAACTTGCTCTTGACGTGCACAAGTAAATAAAAGCAATGGTTGCCTGCTTGCCATCTGTCTGGGTGGTGGCTGGGGACTTCCATTAAATTGCCTTTTTTTGGGGTCACACCCGGCAATACACAGGGGTCACTCCTAGCTTTACACTCAGGAATCACCCCTGGCGGTGCTCAGGGGACCATATGGATGCTGGGGATCGAACCTGGGTCGGCCGCATTCAAGGCAAATGCCCTATCCGCTGTGCTATCGCTCCAGCCCTAAATTGCCTTTTTTTTTTTTTTTTTTTTTTTGCATGTGGCCGAGTTTACCTCTGTAGCACTGTAGCACTGTCATCCTGTTCATCGATTTTCTCGAGCAGGCACCAGTAACGTCTCCATTGTGAGACTTGTTATTACTGTCTTTGGCATATCGAATACGCCACGGGCAGCTTGCCAGCATCTGCTGTGCGGGCAGGATACTCTCGGTAGCTTGCTGATCTCTCCAAGAGGGACGAAAGAATCAAACCCGGGTCAACAGCGTGCGAGACAAACACCATACCCGCTATACTATTGCTTCAGTCCAAGTTTACCTCATACTTTCTAAACTGAGTTTAGATTGGGTTTCAAGCCTTGGACAAGACTAGAGAGATAATACAGTGGGTAAAGTGCTGGCCTTGCATGCAGCTGACCCATGTTTGATCCCTGGTTCCCCATAGGGTACCCTAAGTCCTGTCAGGAGTGACACCTGAGTGCAAAGCCAAGAGTAAGTCCTGTGTACAGCCAGGTGTGGCCCCAAAACAAAATCAACCCATGTGCACACACCCCCAGAACAGGCCCCTCCTAGTGAGGCAGGCTGCTGGGTTGAGGTGCAGGGTGGAGCCACTGGGGCAATTAGATGAATGACCACTGAAGTCTGCACAAGCTAAGCCAGTATGTCGAACCAAACTTCCCCCTCCCCCTACACACACACACACACACACACACACACTTTTGCCAGTTGCGGGCACTGGGGTATACGTTGGAGATGTCCAGAAGCCTGTTCACTTTATCAGGGTCATTTACCCAAACGCTTCCTGAAACCATGACCACAACTAATCTCAGCTTCCTCCCTGAACGCAGGACCAGCCCGCCCGGGTCACCGCCCAGCTCACACACACAATGACACAACCCAAAGTACCTCCCTTCCCCATTGCTCCCCCAAATCCCTCCCTGCCGCCCTTAGGTGGAGGTAGGGCCTGAGTGTGGAGGGATCCAGCCTGGCCATGTGGGCTCGGCTCCTCCTCAGGCAGAGGGACACGGGGACGGACTGGTCCAGGAAGGACAGCAGCTTTCAGGATACTGGCAGCTTTCTCCATGTCCACGGTGTGGAAGGCCGGCTTGCCCTCCCTGCCTCTCTTACCTTCTTGGGTCTCCTCAGGCATGGTGGGTTGTGGGCACTCAGGCCGATGACAGTGCTCAGCAGTAGGACGACAGGATGGGGGCAGCAGTGGCTTCTCTGAGCCCAGAAGGCCTGGCCACCTCCCAGCCAGGGCCTAAAATTAGGCCTGAGCTCAGCACACTGGGCTATATTTAGAGGGGGCAGCCCTTAGCCATGGAAAGGGGCAGAGACTCACAGGGGCTGGCCTGGATTAATTCTCCAGTGGTGGAGCCCAGACAAAAGTGCGTATGTCCAGGGGAAACCCGGGGAACCCCACATATGCATGGGTGTCTTCATCTGGAAAAGCCACCTCAGGCACAGCCTCCAGCAATGTTCATGGCAGGACAGGCAAGCCGTGTGCCCACACCACATCCTCAGGTGGTCATTCCTTCTCCAAGCAAAGGGAAGTTGAGAACCCACTACTGTGATCTGCTAGTACCAGGGACTGGGGGGTGACAGAAACCTACTGCACAGGGCCAGGCGGGCAGAGATGCCCCAGAAACACAGGCACCCATGCAGGTCAGTGGATGGGTACTTCCATTATGATGATGGTAAACTGGGGGGAGGTTGCCCCTCTCTAATCTTTTCTCACACCTATTAATCAGTACTAGCAGTGCAAGGTGCTTTTGTTTTTGTTTTGGGGGTCACACCAGGTGATGCTCAGGCTATGCTCAGTGAGTCCTGGAGGGCTCGGGGGACCTCATGTGGTGTAGGGGATTGAACCTGGGTCTGCTGCTTGCAGAGCTAATGCTCTGCCCGCTGTACTACCACTTCGGCCCCAGGTTTTTTTTGTTTTTTTTTTTTTGCCTTTTAGGTCACACCCGGCAATGCAGAGGTTACTTCTGGCTCTGCGCTCAGGAATTACCCCTGGCGTTGCTCAGGGGACCATATGGGATGCTGGGAATCGAACCTGGGTCAGCTGTGTGCAAGGCAAACGCCCTACCCGCTGTGCTATCGCTCCAGCCTCATCAGCGCCAGGTTTTTAATTCATTTCTGCAGTGCTGAGAATTGAACCCAGGGCCTTCTGTGGGCTTCCTGGCACCAGTTACCCCTGAAGGGGAGACATGCTCCAGCTAAGGGTCCACACTCTGCTGTTGACCCCTGTGCCCCTCCTAACAAACTGGACAAATAAGACAGGGTGAGGAGAGGGCTGTACCTCCTAGAACATCCCAAGCGCACCAGGACACCAAAACACTGTGGCCCCCTTGTTGTTCAACTAACATGGCAAGCATGTGCCCATTTCAGGGTCCTGGGTCCTCGGCCATGACGCTTCCTTCCTGGAACCTGCGTCCAGATAGTTCCACGGCTCACAGCTTATCATTTATGTCACCAGTGAGGCCTCTGCACGTCGTTTTCCACAGCACCCAGTTTTATTTTCTTCACAGCATTAGCCCACAAACTGGATTACTCAGAACACACTGTGCACATGCGCATGCCCAAAGGCCCTGCAGAATCTGCTCGCTCGCATAGAAACCAGCCACCGTTAGTCTCATCCGCAGCATCGCAGACACAAGAAACCGAGGTCTCAAGACTGCTAGGAAAGTGCCCCAGGCCACACGGCAAGACCTCGGAGCAGCAGTTGTCTGCTGTGGCCATTGCAGTGCAGGGAACAGTTTATTGCGTTAGTACAGTTGGCCCACCCCGCCCGCCCGCCCAGCCTCTTCACAGCTTCTGCTCTTTGCCAGGGGAAGGAGGTTCGTCCTTGGGGGGCGCCCTTGGCACCTCCCTGCCCTGTCGTTCCCGGGAGCTCTGCTTCTCTGCCCTGTGCCTGGCTTGGGCCGCCCCTCCTGGGGCTACATTCAAGGGTTATCCTCTGTTAATAAATAAGCCGGAGCGGCTGCCCCTCGGCCAGGGCCTGTCGTCGGTGTCTCTGTCGCCGGGGACCACCGTGTGCCTGGCCCCTAGCGGTCAGTCTCCCAGGGTCTGTCCGCCCCTTCTCCCCTGTCGTCTCCTGCCCAGTCCCTGGCGTGGGAATGGCCGCGTCACCAGTGCGCGGCGCTGCGCGGCCCCCGCTCAGCTCGCGGCTCCGGGGCGTGCGTCCGCCGGTTGCGGCCTTTCCTCCGCGCCTCGGGGGACGCTTCTGGGGGCGCTTCGGGGGGCGCCTCAGGAGGCGGGGGGCGCGGCGCGGGAGGCGACCGGCACATCCGCAGGGAGTTCGCGCCGCCGCCGCCCGGCTCCACCAGCTGCAGGAAGTCCCGGTACCAGAGCTTGGGGCCCGGCGGCGCGGCGGGCGCGGCGTCCTCGCTCCGTGCCAGCCTGTCGGCCTGCGCCGCGCTCAGCACGTGCAGCGCCAGGCGGCGCAGCGGCTGCGAGAAGCCCTGCTCCACCGCGGCGCACAGGTACGCGCCCGAGTCCCCGCGCCGCAGCCGGCGCAGCAGCAGCCCTGCCGGGGTGCGCTCAGCGCGGTCCTCCGCCGCCACCTGCGGGCCGGGCAGCGGAGGCAGGGGCGTCAAGGGCCAAGGTGTCTTCAGAGGGAACCCCAACCGGGAGGGGAGCCCTGGGAAGTGGGGAGGGCGGGGTTAGGGCGGGCTCCCTCGTTGTGGGGCGGGGCAGGCGGCACACGCAACCTCATTCCGGGGGAGTTAGGGACCGAAGGCGATGTGATGGGGCAGAGTCCAGAGTTAGGGCTGGACCCATCTAGATACCGTTAGTCAGGGCAGGACCTCTCCGGATGTAGGGGCGGGGGGCCCACCTGGGTGCCGGTCTGCTCCCCTGCGCGCTGGACGGTCCACTCTAGGCGTGCCTGCAGTGAACGGGGCTCACACTCCAGGAAGACGCTGCCGCCCTCCACGCCAAACACCTTCCGCTCCAGCAGCACCGGACGGGACGAGTCTGGGGACCAGAGGAAGATCAGATGGGGTCCAGAGGATTGGGGTGGGGTGGGGGAACAGGTGGGGCACTCACCCCCGGAGCACAGCGTGCTGGGGTCTCCGTTTCTGATGTCTTGTCTCCGGAATCGCCTGGGGATAGGTAACAGTGGAGCCCTCTGGAGCCAAGAGGCCTTCTTTTCGCCCGGGCGGCCAAAGAGCCTTAGCTTCCCCCACCCTACCCGCAGCCTGCCCCACCCCTGCCCACCTCTTGGCGCTCGGATGGAAGCGTGTACACGCGGCGCCGTCCCAGGCGCAGTAGGGGTCCCGTGCCAGGCAGCACTCGGCGCAGGCGCGGCCATGAGCAGCGCAGCGGTACAGCGGGATCTGGGCCACCCCGCTCCTCGAGGCTACGTACAGCTGGTGCTAAGGGGCAGGGAGTGGGGGTGGGCGCCCATTGGTCAGAGAGTTAACCCATGGGAATACTGGGGTCTTGGATCACAGTCTTTGGCAGAGCCTGAATTCCAATCCGGGGCTGGAACTATGAATAGACGGCTGGGAGTGGGGGCTAGGGTGTTCCAGAATATGCTGGATCCACTCCACCCCCAAAGCTCCTGGTCACTTACCCTCTTGGAGGAGATTTGCATACTGGTGACAGCAGATGAATCCTGAAAGGAAAGAAGGCTTGCTAAAGTCTGGACTCAGGAGGGTGGGAGCACCCCAGGTGCTAGGGAACAGAGAAGAGGCCTCACCTCAAAAACCTGCAGCTCCTCCAGAAGCAGCCCCTCTGCACTGGGTCTCCCGCCCTTGGGCACAGAGATCACCTTCAGCACTGTGCCCACGTCTGCAGGGGTGAGAAGGGATGGGTGGCCCCGAGTTCCCACTCAGGGTGGGGGCTTCTCACCTCTGGGGTCTCCATCCTCAGCATGGTTGGGTCTCTAAAGATTATGAGCCGAGGGGCTGAGACATGGCCCCATGGTGGAGCACACCCCTCCAATCAATGAGACCCTGGGTTTGATTCCTGGTATCCCCAAAAAAAGCATGTGGTTGAGGGGCGGTTCGGGTTTGTTCACAGCAGCAGCTTTCCAGGCATACGGCCAGGGGTCTGATCCTGGTAGCACTGCTATTGGGAGCCTCAGGGCCACAGCCACATGTGTGATTTCTGGCACACCACAACCAATGTGCAATCCTGGGTTACCCCAACAAAAGGAAGGGAAGGGGGCGGCAGGTAGGTGGATCCACTAGGGAGATATCCAGCTGGGAGGGGGCAAAGCTGAGGAAAACCATGGGAATAAGTCTGAACGGGGGTGCCGGGAGCTTCCTAATAACAGGTCCAAGACTGGACATGTATGGGTCATGAGCGGACTCACCGGTGCCAATGAAGAGGACGTCGTAGTGTCCATCGGCAGCTGCCACCCGGTCAGCAGTGATTTGAGTGAAAGTGTACCCGGCGCCCACTTGTAAAAAGAGAGGCCGTCCCCCCACGGGCAGGACAGAGTTATACATAAGGGGGTGGTTGCGGGCAAACTGGATGACATCATCAGGAAAGTCCTTGGTGGAGCTGAAGGTGCCAAACGTTTTGCTGGGGCACTGGGGGGTGGGGAGGAAAGGAGATATGCCAGGGATGTGGGCATGGGGGCTCAAGGGACAGCCCCCCAGAAAAGACCTCCAGGAACCAGGAGTGTGTGCACATGTGGGTTGCGCAGGACAGACCTTACCCAGGGGCTCGAGTGGGAGGCCCAGCCTTGCCCTGGGGGATCTGAGTGGGGGCACACAAACCTCCCCCGGAGGAGCCCTGTCTGAAGAGAGTGATTTTCCCCACCGGAAAACAAAGCACGTCACCCCGGGCCGAGTTCTCCACCCCAGACTCTGTAGAGGGTAGTGGGGCGGGGGGACAAGGCTACGCACCATACCAGGCCGGGGGTAAGGGACCCGGCCCTGGTAGGACACCCACTGGTGCAAGGGCCCCTCTTTGTGTGCAAAAGGTCCGAGGAAGGCCCGGCGCACATCATTCATGCTGTACACGCACACTGCCGAGCCCTGGAAGACGTCACTGCAGACGGAGACAGGAGTGGAGTGAGGGTCCCAGGGGAGCCAGCCTGCTCCCCCGCTCCCACACATTCCCTCACCTGGAGGTGGAGAAAATGGCGTAGAGCAGCGGGCTCCAGCGGTCCCGGGAGGCCAGCAGGAACACATCCTCTGTGGGGAAGGGGCCTGGATAAGAGCCGACACACAGCCCTCCGGGGCCCCCAGTGTCCCAGCCTCTGCACTGGGCACCCCCTCCAGCCCTCCAGTCTCGCCCTCCCCTCCGTGCTCACGCAGCTGGTCGAAGTGCGTGTCACCCTCCACGCCGGGCACTGAGCACACCAGTCGCGCCTTCAGAAACGTGGTCCACTTGTTGACCAGGCTGCGCTGGCCGCCCACATCATTCTGTGGGGTCAATCAGATGAGATTACAGGCAGGGCAGGCAGGCAAAGGGCTAGGGGTGGGGCGGTGGATGTGCCCCGGAGTCTCCTCACCCGGCAGATCTGGCCGACACGAGACACAGACCGGCGTCCCAGCGCTGGGGAGGCCTCCACTGCCAACTCCCGAAAGAAGAAGTAGATCTTGTCATCATCTGGGTTCTCATTCTCCGGGATCCAAAACACCTTGATGAATTTTGGCTCTGGCCGTATATGGCAGAGGGCTTGGAGTCAGGGTCTACCACCCTATCCCAAGATCCATGCTTTGCTTCCCCTTCTGTTAGAGCTCTGACTATAGTGGGGTACAAATGACCTGCCTCTGCACTGGGCACCCCCGCCAGCCCTCCAGTCTCGTCCTCCCCTCCGTGCTCACGCAGCTGGTCGAAGTGCGTGACAGGGTGGAGTCATCTGACCATCTGCCAACACAATCCAGAGACTCAGGGATTGTGAGTCTCAAAGCAGCCACGAGAGGGCAGCAGAGACTGTAGCTACCTGAGCATGCAGGCCATTGAGGTTAGGGGGACCCAGGCTGAAGGCAGGCCGCTGACCTCATTCCTTACATTTTCTGAGGCCAATGGGCTAAGAAAGATGGTACAGTGGTTAAGGCGCTTGCCTGGGATACGACTGACCTGGGCTAGATCCCTGCACCCCATATGTTTCCCTGAGCACTATCAGGAGTGGTCCCTTAACACAGAGCCAGGAGCAAAACCTTGAGTACAGCCAAGACTGGCCCAAAAAACAAAAAGGAAAAGGAGGGAGACTGGGTGTCTGTTGTTGTTTATTTTGTTTTTTATGATTTTGGGGGCACACTTGGTGCTCAGGGATTGTTCTCCATGGTGCTCAGGGGACCATGCTATACCAGAATTGAATCTGGACCCCCTCCATTTTAGACAGAAATTAACTGTAAGGTGAACGTGAATGTCTAATTCCAAAATATGCATTCACTCCTTTTTTGGGGGGAGGCGGCATGCTCAGGGGACCAGGGACTATATGTAGTGAGGAACTAAGCAGGGTCCACTGAATACCAGGTGAGCACCTTAATCTCTATTCCATCATTCTTGCCATGGATTGGTTCTTGATGTGGGTGACTGAACTGAGGGGCTCCTATTTGCAAAGCAAACACTACCACTGAGCTATCTTCCTATCCTTATGGAGTTGTACCTGACCTCCTGAATCTTCTTCTCTAGCAGGAAACATATGTCCTCAAACACTGCCTCCAGCCTCAAACACTGCTGGTCTCAGCACTCAGAGTGGCCCCTGCCAGTGCAGCTCCCCATTCTTATTCCCTTCAGAAATCTGTTCCTGGGCTTCTTCCTGCCTGAGGACCTTTACACTAATTCGGTCTTCCCTCAATCCTGCTGGGCTTTGGGAATTACCTCACACCTGCCTTTCTATCCCCAACCCTCTCACCAAGCCCTTGGTCCCCCTTCCCCGTTCCTCACTACTCTCTCATTGGCCTCCTGGTCATTGGAATTGATCTTATTGTGAATTTGTTCTAGGCTCTAGGTCCCCAGCGTGTGTGTGTGCGTGTGTGTGTGTGTGTGTGTGTGTGTGTGTGCGCGTGTGTGTGTGTGCGTGTGTGTGTGTGTGTGTGTGTGTGTGTGTGTGTGTGTGTGGTGTGTGTGTGTATGTACCTTTCTTTCAGGGGCCCTCCTCAGCACCTGCCCACCGCCCCACCAGCCTCTCACCATTTAGCCATCGAGAGTCGTGTGGCTCTGTTCGAAGACCAGGGCGGCGGCCCAGGCTGCGGAAGATGGTGAAGTCCCGGCCCATGAGGTCCGCTGCCACCCCTGAGTACAGCTCTTCCCCTGTAGACAGGGAAGGGCTGTGAGGCCAAGTGCAAGGCTCAGGGTGTGGGGTGTAGGATGCGGCGGGAGGGGGTACTGTGGAGATCCAGGGCGCTCAGGAGGGACACTGTGAGTTTGTGGGGCCCCTGAGGGGCCCAGCCTCCAGACTCACCCACCAGCACGGAGGCAGCCCTATGGCTGGGGTCATAAGGGCTCTTCCCCTTGCCGTCCTCCAACCTTCGGAGGTCCAGCCGCAGCACAGGGTCCTGGGGGGAGGGGGGTGACAGTTCCTCCCGGGCCTGGCCTCAGACACCCAACCTCCTTCCCTGCCTGGACTGGCCTTACCTCCAGCCGGTGGCCCACTTCCACGAAGGCGCAGGTGGGGTGGAAGGCGCCTGTGCCACAGGCCAGCAGGTGGGTGCGATTGTAGGCATGTAGCAGCTTCACAAAGTTCATGCACTCCGTCTGAGGCGGGGGGCAGGGCCCGTGAACCCCAGCGGCAGCACCCCAGCCCTTCCCTTTCCCGTCACCAGTCCATGCCCCTGGGTCACAAGCCCAGGTCACCTCTCCCCAGAAAGGGGGTAAGGAAAGCAGCCCCGCCCCCATGACCCAGAGCCCTGAGAAGAAACCCGTGAGCCCCCACTCTGACTCACTACCTTTAGCCCTCAGCGGCTGCCATCCTGGCAGAACAGACAGGCCTCTGTCTCAGCACTGCCCCCCAGAGAGTGAGGGGCACCCCATCCCCGCCCACCCGGCAGCCCACACTCACCCCAATGTCCTTGCCCGCCCAGTTGCACTCTTCTCGCCATTCCACTGGAGCCGGCCAGGCCAGCTGGGGGTGGGGAAGACACGGGTCAGACCCTCGGGGTGCTCTCCCCTGGGTCTCCCCAGGCCGACTGGAGTGAGGTCCAGGGGCGTGCTGGGGTACCTTTTTGGCCCGCTTGCTGATGTTGTCCAGGTTGAGGGAGGCCACATGGTTCTCGGCGCCCACGAACAGCCGTCCACGCTCCTCGTCCACTAGCAAAGCGTCATAGCAGCAGGTTCGCTCCAGCTTGAATGTCCGCAGCCCATGGCGGGTCTGAAGCTCTGCAAGGTGTGTTGGGTGGGGGGGGGGCGGGAATGCCGCTGAAGGGACACAGGTCCTCCTCGTTCTGGAAGTTTCCCTAAGCCCCCCCTGCTGGGACTCGCACAGGCGCAGGTGTGTGCCAAGCTGGCCCCCCACACGCGAACTCACATGTGTGAGTTCATGCTCAGGGAGACAGGCTCCCCCTGTGTGTGCAGCCCCCTCCCTGCATCCCTGGGGGAAGCAGGTGGAGCTTGGCGTGCTGGGACAGGCAGGACCTCCAGGTGGGCACCCTGGGAGGCCAGGATTGTGGGTGCCCAGGTTCCAGAGGGAGACTGGCCAGTGCAGGAACAGGGAGCTCCCCTAGCGCCCCCCCCCGTCAGGCTGAGAGTCTCAGAGTGAGGTCACTATATAGTCACCCGGTCCTCAAAGGGGGTGCTGCTGGTGGGCCCCCTCCACACACACCCCCTGCGCTGCAGCTTGCCCCTTGCTCCGCTGCAGGGGCGTGGCCTGATGGGGGAGGGAACAGGACAGAGGCACAATCTGTTGCCATGGGGACAGGAGGGGTCTTCCTGGGAAAGCATGAGGGAAATGTGGGCAGAGAAGCTGGAGGCGAAGGCAGCCAGGGCAGGGTTAACTGGAGGTGGTGGCCTGGGACCCCCAATGCAGCCCAATCCAGGCCCCTTGGCACACGCACTCTTCCACTCACAGGGCCATAGCAAACTGTGTCCCCTTCCCGCCCTGCCCCTCGTCCTCTCACCTGCAAAGCTCACCTACCTCGGAAGGAGAGTCGAAGGCGTGGGGAGCTGGGGGTGGCACCCCCCAGCACTGCTGCCCCAAGCAGGGCCAGGCCCTGGATCATGGCGGCGGCCTCCGCCCGCCCCATCCCTGCGACTCAGGGCACTCAGGGTTCAGCGGGCATGTGTGGAGGAGCCAGGAGCCGCCCTGGACTCTGCCCCAGGATCTGGAAGAGAAGGAGCTGCAGTGAGGGCGAGGGCGGGCGGGGAAGCTGGGGGGAGTCCCCAGGGATCAGATTACAGCCCCTAGGGGAAAGAAGCTGGGGGTCGCATTCAGCTTCCGAGTCCTCCCCTCCCTCAGAGGGTGCCCAGCCTGGCCACAATCACAGACACACCCACGCTGGGCACAGCCTCCCTCGGGGTCACCCCCACACTGCCAAGCACCCGCCCCACCACGTCACCCTCCCCAGTACCCGCCCTCCCGGCATAGACATTAATTCATAAACTATGTGCTCTGCTTCGGGCTAGCCTGGGACTGGACTGGGGATAGTGGAGGACTGGACTGGGTCTCCCTGTGCACGAGGGGGCAGAATGACTCAGTCATGCCCGTGGCGGCCAGGGCAGGAGCAAAACAAACTGGCCAGTGAGAGGGAATGACACAGGCCTGCAGCCAGTGGTGTGGGCACTTGTGCCTGCAAGGCTGCTGGGGTGGCTTTGTGCACGCAGGATGCAGTGTTGTGTGTGTGGGAGACCACGTGGCACTGGCATCGAGTGCAGACTGTGCATGCCTGTGTGGCGGGTGTGCTTTGAGACATGCTACATGCATGCACACACCAGCGCCTGTGTGTCCCTCTGAGCGTGCAGGTGAGCACACACTGTGCATTGGCAGACGCTGCCTTGGCTGGGGGCAGCCCTGAAACCTCTTCTCAGAGGGAGAGAAGTACCGGCCAGGAGCCCCGGAGACCCCTGGGCTGGGCAGAAACCTCTGGCCGGCCACCAGGGGCTGCCCCTGTAACCTGATTTAGCAGCCCAGCGTCACGCTTGACCTCGCTCGCTCCCCACCCCAGATGGTGGCCCTAAGGTCACACACAAATTCTCTGAGCTCTGACTTCAGAGGAATCTGAGAGGCACCAAGTGGGGAGAAGCAAAGATCTGAGGCCGCCCCTCACGCCCCTCACGCAGGGTGCCGCCTCCCCTCCCCACCATGTCCCTAGCCCTCGCTCTCCAGTTTCCCCTTCCCTGAGCCCCTCCCTCCAGTGCCCTTTCTTCCACCCTTCAGAAGGGGCAGGGGTGCTGCAGTGCCAGGAAGGAGCTAGAGGGCAGGTGCCAGGCAGGTCCTGGCTGAGACCAAGTGAGGCATAGCAGGAATGTGGCCGTGCTGAGTGGAGCCCCGGGCTCAGGCGGGAGCGGGAGCGGGGCATAGACCCCAGTCTGCAGACCCCCGCCTTCCCGGCCCCTCCCAGGTCACCTCCCTCGGTCCCTCTGCTGACACTTGCCGTGGTCCTCCACTCACACCAAGCGCTCCCTACCCCACCCCTCTGGGCCCCTGACAGCTGGGGGCATAGGACAGAGGACACCCTCAAATGGCGCCTTTAAGGAGCAGCCCCCGCCCCCACTGAGCCAGCCACCGCCCTGCATGCCGTCAAGTTTATGGGGCGGGTGGATCTGGTGACCCAGCGGGGACCGGCTGGAGGTGGTGGCTGGACCAGAGTGGAGCAGCCATGAGGGAGGGGTGCAGAGGGATGTCCCCTCCTGTCTAGGGACTGAGGGCACCCCCTGAGCAGCCCAGAAGTGGGCGAGTGGCCACTTCAGGCAAAGGAGGAAGAAGCAGGGGACAACTCCCCCTCCTCCAGCCCCAAGTGCCTCTTGCAGAGGGAGCAGCTGGGCTGGGGGCACCCCCTCCCCAGAGACTCACCTGTCCCTCCACAAATGGGGAGCTTGAGGGGGTAACAAGACCTTCACCTCCCGCGCAGCAGAGACAGAGGGCAGGACTCTGAGGGGCCCCAGCCCCGTCCTCAGCACTTGGGCCCCTGCGGGGTTTCTGCCACCTGGTTGGCAGGGCTTCGAGATACCATCACGGGGGCGGGCAGAGAGGAGGCCGGGCAGGCGGGGCGCTCACCCAGCAGCTCCCCCTTCCACAGTGAGGGGTGTGGGCGCCTCCAGAGACCCGCGGGGGAAGGCTTTCTTGGCTACCTACCTCCTTGACCCTGTTTCTCCCTGACGGTGGGAGACCCTGGGGGTCCCCAAACTACCCTTATCTGTTGGGAGGCTCTGGGTCCTGGTCTGGGTCTGGGAACCCCACCTGATTCGCACAGCAAGGGGGTCCCCGTGGTGTCGGGCTGGGGGGCCACTATGGCCCAAAGGCCCGAGAGGGTGAGGATGGGCTTCTCCTCCCTAATGCCTCCCCTCCCCCCTGCAGTATCTTCCTGCATTCCCCGGGCCCAAGGGCTGTGTGGGCGCTGCGAGCAAAGATGTGATGCCAGGCCCCGTGCCCAGTGTCTCACTTCTGAGCCTCTGCAAGTGGAGTTCCGGCTGGGCTGGCAGGCAAAGGGTGGGGGGCAGGGTGGAGGAAGGGGGACACAGCCCCTCTTGCTCTTGATGCTGGACCTGGGCAGCTTCCCCCCTGACTCCATGCGTGAGCAAACAAAATTCTTTGGCTGTTTACAATTTTCCACCCAAGCGGCCAAGATCAGCAAATGCCTCTGAGCACCCCCAGCCCTGAGCCCCCTACCTGCCCCTGCCTTCTCTTCCTCGGGCCCCAGGTCCCAGCCCGCCTCTTCCCGGAGCCAACCCAGAATCCCTCCTGGGAAGTGGGCCAGGACCTCCACCATCTGTCTGACACCCCGAGACGCACCCCCACCCCCGCCAAAGGACCTGCCCCAGGTCCAAGTGCATGCCAGGGCCACGGCCAAAGCCAGGCGGGGGTGGGAGGGGGTGTGGAGCCAGCAGAGCAGCCACTGGTTGCGGGTCACACCAGGTACCCGGCAGCCTGGGGTGGCTCTCAACACAGTGGGACAGACCGAAGGAAACAGTTAGTTGGTCCCTACTCCTGCACCCACTCTGCCCGGGGCACCCTGGTTCCTAGGTCTGCACCCCTGCCCAGGAAGCCCTGGGCAAAAGCCGCCTGGGGTGAGTGTCCTGGAGTCACCTGCCAAGGCCTTGGCTTTTCTTTCTGGAAATGACTGCCTCCCCGTGCCAAGCCCCAGCACCTGCCTAGCCACCCCGCTCCAAGCCAGCCTGCCCCTGCCGCCTCAGACTGTCCTGGCAGGGGTGCCAAGTGAGCCCTCCAGGTGCCCACTCACACCTGCTTTAGCCATCAAGGCAAGTGGCACCAAAACCACATGCTCCTGGCACCTGTGGGCTACCTGGGGCCTAGGATGTTCTCCCCTGGTGTATGGCGGGGTGGGGGCAGTGGCAAATGGGCCCTGGAGGCTCACGGACACCCAAAGGTCCTGACCACACATCCGCCACCAAACCCAGGGGTCCCCAGGAAGGAGTGGTCAGAGCCCTTCCTCCCCCGCCCCCAGCCTGGTCTTCCTGCTCGGGGGACCCCTGGCCCACCTTTGTGAAAAGATCAGCTCCTCCCCTCCTTGCTGCTTCCCTTCCCTTCCGTGGGCCATGTCAGTGAGGTGGAGGGGCTGAGGGAGGGGCGGCGGGGAACCCTGGGCCTCTAACAGCGGCCCTACCCCCCACGGCCCCGCCCCTGCCCTCCGCCTCCCGCACATTCCTCCCGGACTGAGGTCAGCCCCTCTGGGATGGGGAGCCCCCCCACAGCCACATCACAGCTCGGCACTCACTTCTGTTTTCTTCATTGCCCAGCAGGGGCGGGCGGGGAGTGGGGAAAGGAGGGGGCTGGAGGTGGGGCTTCCCTCTCCCCTTCTTCTCTGAAGCCTGGGGGAGGGGGGTGGCAGGAATGCAGGGAAGTCAACTCCAGTAGCGCTCGGTGCTCATTAACATACATTAACATAATGCCACAGCCCCCTGCCCCCTCCCCTTCCAGATCACCCGCTTTGGAGGTGGCTGGGGAAGGGGGAATCCTGCCAGTGGCTCAGGCCCTCACCAGCTGTGCCTCTCTGATCCTTCCTTGAGCTGGGACTGGCAGGATGCGGGTAAGCAGGTGTGCTCACGAGTTGCCACGTCAGCACTGGGCACTGGGGCCTCCCAGGGGCCAGGGCAGCCGGCACCTGACTCTGGCCCCAGCCCTCCAGTCCTCCAGTCCGTGACTTCCTCAGCCTCAGCCTGAACCTCCCCAGAGACAGCACAATGGGTAGGGCGTTTGCCTTGCACATGACCAACCAGGGTTCGATCCTGGACACCATCTGGTTCCCCCAGCATCCCTCAGACTGATTCCTGAGCTCAGCACTGTAGCACTGTAGCACTGTCATCGTCAACCCGTTGTTCATCGATTTGCTTGAGCGGGCACCAGTAATGTCTCCTTTGTGAGACTTGTTACTGTTTTTGGCATATCGAATACACCACGGGTAGCTTGCCAGGCTCTGCCGTGAGGGCGGGATACTCTCGGTAATTTGCCGGGCTCTCAGAGGGACAGAGGAATCCCGGGTCGGCTGCATGCAAGACACACGCCCTACCCGCTGTGCTCAGAGCCGGGAGTAAACCATGTGCCCTGCTGGGTGTGGCCCCCAAACAAAACCCAAACCAAAGACCTGAGCCTCCCCAGGCTCTGGGAATGCCTCAGCCCTTTTATGCTGCTGGTGGGGGGAAAGGGCCACACCTGGCAGTGCTCAGGGGTTACTCCTACCTCTGCACTCAGGCATCACTCCTAACAGTGCTTGGGGGAACATAAGGGATGCCGAGGATCAAACAGGGGTGGGCTGCATACAAAGCAAACCTCTGTACTCCCAGGCCTTACCTCAGCCTAAGTCCATACCCAACACTGGCGGAGGCCTTCCTCTCAGGTCTAAGACAGGAAAGGGGGCACATGCCATAGCTCCCTGCAGGCACCCAGGGCCTCTTGAGCACCACTGGGGTGGCCCGGTGGTCCCTGGCACCGCAGAGCCCGAGCAGCACTGCATCCTCAGGCCTGCTATTGAGCTGGCGGCCCAGTATTGCTGGGAGTGGGCTCCAAGTCCCCTGAGCCTCCCCCCATAATCGCTTAGGGAGCTAAAGACAGTCCTGTGGCCTGCCTGGAGAAGCCGCTCGACTGGCCCCGCATCCCACCTCTCCTCTCTGTGCCTGCGGCACCCCTTGTGGGAGGCATCGCTCTTCCTTCATTCCCCAGGACTTGGAACTGTTCCTTCCCTTAGTCTCTCCCCCCATTTGCCAGTCACACTTCCTCTAGGATCCCATCCTTTCCTAGGACTTGGGGTCCCCGTGAGAGAGGGCAGGAACAGGGGTACTGGTGAGAGCCTTCCGGACCTGAGACAGCTGACCTAGATGGGACCCTAGGAGGGGTGGACGGAAAGGGGCCCCCACATCTTCAGAAAGCAGTGGGGTGGTGGTCTCCTCCTGAACAAGCTCACAGGGGTCTGTGCCTGAGGCAGGGAGAAGAATGGGTGGGGACTGTCCCCTTGGACACTGGTGCGACCCTGCCAGGGCTACCTGAGTTGCCGAGCGGCGTGGACATGGACCGGACTTGCTTCTTAGCACAGACGGCTCAAGGCCCTGCTGGGTACATGATGGGCCCGAAACCTTTTGGGTGTCTAAAGCAGGGTGGTGGCCATTGCTGAGGGGACAAGCAGCCCACAGCAGGAAGGAGGACCTCAGGATCTTTTAGTTTGGCTTGTTTTGGGGACCACACCCAGCAGTACTGAGGACGGTCACTCCCTTCAGCGCTGGGGGACCCTAATGGGGGTAGAACCGAGCATACAGCCAGTTCCAGCACTGAATTATCCCCCAGGAGCATTTTTCTTTCCAGCTCTTTGTGGGTTTATTTGTTTGTTTGTTTGTTTTTTTGCTTTTTGGGTCACACCCGGTGATGTTCAGGGGTTACTCCTGGTTCTGCACTCAGGAATCACTCCTGGGGGTGCTCGGGAGACCATATGGGATGCAGGGAATCAAACCCGGATAGGCCGGGAGCAAGGCAAACACCCTATCCGCTGTGTTATCTTCCAGCCCCGCTTCTAGCTCTTTGGGACAAAAGGCAAGGATGGGGGGGTTATAATTGGGAGTACATCTGGTCCCCAAAACTCCACCAGAAACTGCAGTGTTGTCTCTGCCCCTCCCCTTTCCCAGGGCCAGCAGGATATGGCTGGTCAGGCTAGAGGCTGGTCATGGGCAGGAGCAGCAGGGCTCTGGGGTCTCCCACATCAGGATGAGCAGCCCTGCCTACAGGGAAAGTTTCTTTCTGTTTGTTTTTTGGACCACACCCGCCGAAGCTCAGGGGTTACTCCTGGCTCTGCACTCAGGAATCACTCCCGAAGGATTTGGGGAACCATATGGGGTGTCAGGGATGGAACCCAGGTCGGCCACGTGCAACGCAAGTGCCCTACCTGCTGTACCCCAACAGAGAAAGTTTCTTCCAGGACCTGGCAGGGCCCCTGGAGCCTCAGAGGTTCCAGGGCTCTCCACGCTGCAGCTGGCTGTGGCCCACCCCCCTGGCAGCTAGAAGTGGCTGCCTGCTCCTCCCCACCCCCTCCCTCTTTGGGCTTGACTCTCAGCCCTTGTCTCTCCCCAGCTGTTTCTCCCACCCCCAGATGGGTTAAAAATACCAAAGCTGCCACCACCCCAGGAGCCTCCTTGAATCTGAGTGGCGTGGACCAGCCTCACGGCGGCGGTCGCCTCTGGGTGGGACTCAGCCCCCTGCTCTGGGACCCACAGCCTTGGTCTAGAGCCAAGCCTGGGCCTCATTGCCTGAGGCTCATGGGCCTCACAGCTGTGCTGTTGGGGTGGGGGGAGGAAGGGGGCGCTTCTCTGGTTGGGAGAGGTTTGGGGAGCCAGCGCTAAATCCTTGGCACCCAGCACCCAGAGACTCAGGGGTGGCTGGGCTCCAGGCCTGGACAGCTCCCGGCAATGGGAGAGTCCCAGGAGACAACACCATGGAGTCCCTCCAGTTGGGGTGCAGGACACCTGGGGATCCCCCCTGTTGCCTGCTACTTGAAAATGCCTGGGAATTTCCCAACTGCCAGAGACAAGGACAATTGAGGGCCACCCCCACTGGTGCTGGGACAATGGAGCCTTATGCCCCGCATTTGGGGCAGGGGAGTAGGACCAGGCAGGTGGGGGCCCAGCCACCTGAACCCAGTGAAGCCCCCTGGGTAGTCAGGCTCCCCCTCATTCCCCAGCTGCCACCAGAGAACCCTGCCCGCTGAGCTCCCGCAGACACTGGGTGTGTCAGGGGACAATGCAACCCCTCAATGGCCCCTCTGTGCAAGACTCCCTCTGGGAGGGGAGGCACCATCTCCGGTGTCTCTTCCTGCCGGGTGGGCATCAGGGCCCCGGAGCTCCCGCCCCACCCGCGAATCTGGGGCTCAGCGGGCCCAGGCCTAAGCGCGGAAGGAAGGAAGGAGGCAGAGATCCTGGGCTGGGCACCGGATCCGGTCCTCCCCGCGCCGGCCTGCTGCCCGGCCCCGAGGGAGAGCAGGAAGGGCCCGCGGACTGGGGCGGGGACGGAGGCTGCGGCGGTGATCTCCTTCCGACGGGGCGGCCGCGGCCTCTCATCTGCTGCCAGCGCGGGGACGGCAGGTGTGCGGGGGTGGAGCCCCGGTCCCCGGCTCCCTCCTCCTCTCCTAACCGCGCGCCCTCCCCGCCTCCGCGGCGCCGACCCCGGCCCCGGCCGCTTTGTCCGGTCGCGCCCGCCGCCGCCCCACAAAGCTGTCTTTGTGCCCCGCGGCCTGCGCCGGACCCGCTGACGTCAGCCTCCGTGACCAGCGCGGCGGGGCCGAGCGAGGGCTGCGGCGCCCCCTGGCGGCCAGAGACGGAGGCGCCCGGCCCCGCCCCGCCGACTCCTTGCCTTGGGTTCTGCACGTGCCTGGCCCACAGTTCCCGGGCCTGGGGCTCAGGCCCCGGCCACCAGCTTCAGTGTATGTGCACCCTTCCCCAAGGCCCGGGGAAGCCTCTGCATTCACAGCCGTCCTTGTGCAACCAATCCCAGGGCGCTCCTCACTTGAGGCCTCCTCCAGGCGGGCCTGCCCCTGCTGAGCTCAGGTTTGCAGGCCTCTGGAACAGACTGTGTGAGTGCGAGCTCCCTGCATGAGATCGTCTGAAGAACACCCCCTACTTTCTGCTTGGTCAAACCTATGGGGGCTGGCTGGGGGTTGGAGTGATAGCACAGTGGGTAGGGCATTTGCCTTGCACGCAGCTGACCTGGGTTCAGTTCCCAGCATCCCATATGGTCCCCCGAGCACTGCGAGGAGTAATTCCTGAATGTAGAGCCAGGAGTAACCCCTGTGCATCGTCGGGTGTGACCTAAACAGCAAAAGTAAAAAAAAAAAAAGGCCTATGATGGGGGCTGAGTTTTGGACGGGCCTTTGGGATGCATCCTGTACTAGGAAGGGAGTGTGTGTGGTGGTGGGGGTGGGCGTGGGCAGGAAAGGGGGGACGTGTGCAAGAGGCTCTGGGCTGGGAGGAGAGAAGTCAGTCTCCTCTGCACCGGCCTCTCCTGACACCCCTCCTGTGTGTAGAGGAAGGCCACCTGGCCTCAGACTTCAGGTGCTGGAGAGGCCCAGGAACCAGGAGGTTAGACTGGTCTGGAACCAGAGACAGTACAGCGGGTAGGGTGCTTGCCTTATTTTGCACCTGACACAGGTTCAATCCCCAGCATCCCATATGGTCCCTGAGCCCTGCCAGGAGTGATCCCTGAGCATCTCTGCATGTAGGCCCAAAACAAAGAGTAGTCAAAGAAGAAATACTGGGCACCAAGAACAGGACCGAGTATTACTGGGAGAGCCACACACATCACCCCAAACTTCTGTGCCCTCATGAGGATTAGGGGCACTCTGGCACCCCTAGACTTAGGTCTCTGCCCCTGGGGAAGAAGAATGCAGAGATTTCTTTCTACATTTTATTATTTCAAACCAGGTGAACAATTCCATAAAACATGTGAAAAAAAGCAAGGAAGTGTTCAACGCCGAAGGATCCGGGCCTTGCGCAAGGGCGGGTGGGGCGGGGCCCCTCAGCAGGCAGCGGTGGTTCCTAGGTTAGCGCTAAGGAGCTACATTTAGGTTAATGGAGTCAGGGCCCGGGGGCGCACTGGGACGGGACCCTCAGTGACATTGGCAGTTGTCTGGAACAGCCCTTGGAACCCGACTCTGTGGAGGGCGGGGAGGGTGTCACCCCACACAGAGGGCAGCCAGCGAGGGGACGGGTGTAAACACGCAGACACATTCAAGGCACGGAATCACTGGAAGGGACAACAAATGATCAGGTTTCCAAGGTTTAAATAGTTTTTGTCTAAAAAGTTTTCTTGGTCTGAGTCTTTTCTCTTGGTCTAAGTTCGCTTTCTCTTGGTCTGAGTTTCTTTTCTCTTAGTCTATGTTTCCTTTCCCTTGGTCTGAGTTTTTTTTTTTTTCTTTCCTTTCCTTTTTTTTAAAAAGCTATGAGAACAGAGTGAGCAAGTAACCAGACAGTAGGTTTCTCAGGGCTCTTGTGCTTTTACCTTTGGGGCCTCCGAGCGGCTGGAAGGGTGGGTGGGGAGGAGGCCCCTGTAAACATTTGGACTTGGGCTGGTCAGGGGCTGGTGTTAGGCGAAACCAGGGGTTGGGTCCCAGGCTGGAGAAGTGGGTGGCCCTGCAGAGACAGGCCTTGGGAGACTCAGCTCATGTGTCCCTTTCCCATCGCCAAACACAACAATGGCGAACACCGGGACGGGACCGCAGTCATTCCCAGCACCCGGGATGAGGTGAGCTTCAGATAGGGGGACCTGTGGCAACCCCTCCCTGGGCCTCTGCAGCTGAAAGAGGGGCAGGGGGACCAATAACAGAGGAAGGAAGGGGAAAAGCGGCCAGGGCACAGGCGGGGAGCGTGGTCCTCTTGGTCCCGTCTTCCTCAGGGGCTGGGGGGAGCAGAGTCGGCGGTGGCCCTGGAGGGGGAGGGGGGACAGGGATGAGTCAGGATGTGGGTGAAGAGAATCTGGGGCATCTGTCCTCCAGCCGCCCTAGACAGCCACCATGGCCTCCTAGGAGCTGTGACCCAGAGGCGGGCGCCAGGAGCTGGTTAAGTCAGGGGGTTGGTGGCCCTGGCAGAGTCCCCCCACCTCCCCAAGGATGATGAGATTTCTTCAATCCACACCCCCCAGGTGGTGGGGGGACTCATGGCCTCCTCAGGCCAATAGCTGGTGAGCAGGGGAGAGGAGGGGCAGAAAGGGAAGAGCGAGAAAAGAGAAGGGGCGAGTGGGAGGAGGAGGAGGATATGGAGGAACAGAGGGACAGGGATGGGCTTTCTCCAAGGCCGGACAGGATGGCCCAAGTGCAGACCCAGGACCTGGCCTGGCACATCTACTGCCTGGGCAGAACGGAGCCTGCCAGTGCCATCCCGCCATGCTGCCCTCTCCGTGTCCCCAGAATCCCACCGTCCTCTAACCTAAATGGGTGCCTGAGCTCAATGCCCACTGCCAGGCCCCACCCCGCTTCGGACCATACCCCGCTTTGGGCTCACCATCCTGCCAGGCCCCACCGCCCCTCAGAAGAGGCCACAGTCCTTCAGGTTGTTCTTGATGATGACGTCAGTGACGGCATCAAACACGAACTGCACGTTCTTGGTGTCGGTGGCACACGTGAAGTGCGTGTAGATCTCCTTGGTGTCTTTGCGCTTGTTCAGGTCCTCAAACTTACTCTGGATGTAACTGGCGGCCTCCTCATACTTGCTGGCCCCTGTGGGAGACAGAGAGTGAGGCTGCGGGACAGGTGGGCCCCTGTGGGCAGAGAGTGCAGGAATGGCCAGACCAGCCGAGCAGGCAGGCGCCTGCAGCACCAGGAGGGACCCAGTCTCAGGGTTACCCTTCTGCCCAGCAGGGGGCGCCCATGGGCCACCGAGTCATGGCCGGCTCCCCCAGGCCCCAGCGCCTCACCAGTGTACTCGGGGAAGCAGATGGTCAGGGGGCTGTGTGTGATCTTCTCCTCGAACAGGTCCTTCTTGTTGAGGAAGAGGATGATGGACGTGTCTGTGAACCACTTATTGTTGCAGATGCTGTCAAACAGCTTCATGCTCTCATGCATTCGATTCTAGGTGTGATGGGGAGAATAAGCAACGCAGCCTGGTCAACGCCAGCCGGCACCAGCACCCCCACCCCTAGCCTCAGCCTCTTGGCCACTCACCATCTCCTCATCCTCAGCGAGCACCAGGTCGTAGGCGCTCAGGGCTACGCAGAAGATGATGGCGGTGACCCCCTCAAAGCAATGGATCCACTTCTTCCGCTCGGACCTCTGCCCGCCCACATCAAACATCCTGTGGACACAGGGGCCCCTGAGCTCCAGAGACGGGGGTTTCGAGACAGGACCCCGCCCTGCCCCACTGCACAGCCCACTGAGGTCAGGCCACTCGGAGGAGCAGTCCTCCAGGACTTGTGCAACACCAGCCTCGAGGGGGCTCAGTGAGGGGGCCCACACAGTCCCCCCTCCAGCCCTCTCGGTGGGCGCTGCCTCCACCCGGACGCGTCCTCACTTGAAGTGGAGATCCTTGAAGGTGAAGTGTGTTTCCACGATGCCCGTGGTCTTCACGCGAGTCCGCAGCACGTCCTGCTGTGTGGGGATGTAGTCGCTCTGCGCGATTCGCTCCAGGTCGTTCAGGTAGCTGGGGACAGAGTGGGGTGTCATACGTGCCAGCAGGGGCCTCCTGATATGAGCCAGGGCCATATCAGGAGGGCCCCTTTCCCTCCTGTCCCCTCACTCCTCAGGCCAGGCCCCGCCTGCATTAGCCCTTGCTCAGGAGAGAAACCCTGACCTCTGGGGTCACAGCTGCAGCAGCATGGGCGAGGGAGGGGGACTACGACATGGACTGCAATGCTAACAGGTCCAATTACGGCTCCGCTGCTGCAGAGAGCCCTCTGCATCCCTCAGGTCCCTCGATGCCGGCAGGGGCAGGATGGGTCGAGGCCTGCAGGCGCAGTGGGCCCTCTGCCCAGCGTGTACTAAAATTCAGGCTCCTCAGAGGGAAGGCAGGGACACCTGCTGGCAGAAGTCCCAGGGGCTCCTCATTACCAGTCCCTGTAATCAGTATCTGGGCTACCTTGCCAGGCCCTGGGACCAGCCCTGCCCCTGCCTCAGTTTCCCTGCTGCCCTGGCACTGTGGGCAGGTCCTGAGCCACTGTCCAGTGCGCTGTTTCGTTCCTGGGGAGGGCCACTGGGCCAGCCCTTGGCTCCCACCAGTAGTTGGGCCAGAGGGAAATGACCTCAGAGACACAGGGACAGAACAGAAAAACAGGAAGGGCCATGCGGGAGCGTGACGCATGTGCTGTGACCTGCAGACCGAGGCCCACCCCTACAGCAGGCCCCGCCATGGGCTCCCCATAGCCCCTCCTCTTTCCTGGTGGCGGGGCTCATTGCTGCCCTACAGAAGTTTTGGGCACTGGAAGGATCCCTGTCCCCGGGTTGGGGGGCTCTCCATCCCCTACCCTGAGTGATCTTATTGCAGTGAGACCATGCAGGTGAGTGTGGCCTATGTCCACGGCCGAGTCTGTTCACCAGTGGACAGTGCTCGGCACACAGCAGAAGCCCCCCCCGTGTGGGAGTGGGAGGAGCCTGGAGCGTAGGCACGCCGGGCACTGGGCCTGACAAGCTCTGCTGGCACAAACTTCCCTGACCTCTGGGAGGGGCAGTGCTGAGGCCAGGCCTGGCGCTCCCCCAGCTTTCCCTGGGTTATTTGGCTGCAATGCTCTCACTCCTCCGGGGGGCTGCTGCAAGGAGAGTGGGGAAGCTGTCCGTGCATCTGCGGTGGGGCTTGGGAACCAGGACTAGGCAAGACCCACATTCCTGGGCAGGCATGGGCGCGAGGGGCCGAGGGGGCATGCAAAGGAGGGTGCAGGCCTCCCGGTGGCCCCAGGCCTGTGGAGTTGCACACAGTTCTGCAGGCAGCCACGAGCATCACCCTCTAGTCTGGTCCTATCACCCAAGGGTGCTCAGCACTGCACTGTAGGCCTGGCACTTGCGGGTTATTTGGAGCTGAACCCAGTGGGCTGGGCAGCTTATGATTCTCCAGCTGCGTCGAGGCTCAGCCCACACACATCTGTGCCCGCACCCACCACCTCGCCCCCTGCTCAGCAGGCCACAGCCCTCTCTGCAACCCCAGCATCCGGAGTATGCTGTGCCCCTTTGTGGAACCCCATCCCTGCCCACACCCAGGCCCTGACCCCCGGGGAATCGTCTGCTCAGCTCATCACTGCTGCAGAGAATGACAGTGTCCAGGATGGCCTGCAGGGAAGGTGCTCTCTAGGCCGGGACCCGTCCCGTCCCGCCCGGCCTGGCCCTCACAGCACTCACTAGGCGGCAGAGTCATTGAGCTGGTACTCCCGAGAGCGGCCAAAGCACGCTTGCACGCCATGGTCAGCCCAGAGCCTCCGTATGACGCCGGACAGGTCCTCTGGGAGCAAGCCCTGCTCCTCGGCCGTGCACGACAGCGCAAACAGCTGCCTGGCATCGTCCTGGACACAGCAGAATGGGGGACCCATTAGATAGGTGGACATGCACGCATCGGGGAAAGGGCCCAGACTGGAGGGAGGGGTCACGTACCGCGCGGGAGGAGTCGGCAAAGTCAATCTGAAGATTGCCCATGGCTTTGACAATGGCCATGATGGACTGGATGGTGTTGCTGTAGACGACCGCCCGGTACTGCCGGCATTCCTCTTCGGAGTAGCCATCCTCGTGGATGATCCTAGTCACCAGGGGTCAAGGGTTAGGGGCCACAGGGTACAGGGGTCTTGCCCTACTGCTTGGGGATGCTGGTACCTGCAGGGACCTCCCAAAAGAGGCAGACAACCGGCCCGGCCCATGGAGACCCGAGGCACCTCTGGAAAGGGCTCAGCCTGGGGCAGTGCAGGCCCATAGGAAGGGGGTGGAAAAGGGAGGTGGCCAAATTGGAGCTGCCTCATCCCCACAACACTTACTTCATCTGCTTGACAATGGTGCTCTTCCCCGACTCCCCAGCACCTGGAACAGAGGGCGGAGGCGGTCATGGGAAGGCTGGTCCAGGGAACCCTGGAGACCCAAGACCCCTCCCCATGGCCTCCTGGTGGCAACACGGAGGTGGTTAGGCAGCAGAGCCATGAAGGTCGGGCCGGTGGGGCGCAGCTGCCAGGGTGCCATGCTGCCCCTTGGGGGGGTCTTCCCTGGCCTTCGCGTTCTGCACACCCCACTGCCCTGGCTGGAGACTTGCAGGCCGCCCCGCAGGAGGCAGCCTGTGAGTCCGCTCACCGCTGTGGGCCAGCACAGCCCTCTCCCCATGGCCACGATGAGGCAGGGCTGCAGCCGAGTCCTGCTCTACCCGCAGGGCCAGCACAGGCCCTCCGCTGTCGCAGAAGCTTCTCTGGCCTGAGAGCCCCACCTGCCTTCCTCCTGGGTGCCCACATGCCCTCCTGTGATTGTCCAGGCACCCCCAAAACAGGCACTGCCTCTGTTCCCACTTTAGGACTGGGGAGACTGGATACAGAAAATTCAAGGTCCATGATTCCAGCCAGGGTTCAGAAGGGCAGGGGCCCGGACGAGCAGGCCCGCAGTGCCTAGGCTCCCAATCTTGTCCAAGTGTGGTTCAACATGAGATGATGCTCTGAGTGGTGCCGACAAGCACATTCCCAGGCCTGGAGGAGCAGCACCCAGGCTGAGAGTACCTGCCCTGCAGCATGTGGTCAGGAGTTCCAAACCCGGGTGCCCCACATGTGCCAAGCAAGGTGCTGGCACCTGCCTGAGATCCCTGGCACCACAAGCCGCTTCTACCACAGTCCAATGTGTGAGGAACACAGAGGTGCAGCCCCCACAGCCATGGCTCACATCTTAGTGCTGAGTACACTCAGAGGCTCAGTGTACCCTGCATGGGGAGTACATGTACCGGCCACGCAGCCTGATGGGTGAGCTTCAGCGGACGGCCACGTCGGGCGTGTGCTGAGCCCCACCACCACATCCGTGATGAGGGCGGGAGAGGGAATAAATATACAAATAATTTGGAAGGGCCACCCCCAGCAGTTCTTGAGGGCCACCCCCAGGTGGGGGCATGGGACTGAATGCGGGCTCCTTTGTGCACATGATCCAGCCTGAGCGCTCTCCTGGACATCACTATTATTTATTTATTTATTTTGCTTTTTGGGTCACACCCCATGATGCACAGGGGATACTCCTGGCTCTGCACTCAGGAATTACGCCTAGTGATGCTCGGGAGACCATATGGGATGCTGGGGATCGAACTCGGGTCGGCCACGTGCAAGGCAAATGCCCTACCCGCTGTGCTATCATTCCAGCCCCTATTTTTTTTTTTTAAGGGCCAGGAATTGCTCAGGGATTAGGCACACATCCTGCATGCACATGACCCAGGCTCCACCCCTATCCCGGCACGTCCCCAGCACCACTGGTTCCAAACAGTGCTGCACTGGCCAGCCCAAGCATGGACCCATGTGCACACCTGACTGAGTATCACAGGGGAGTGACCCCGAAACCTTCTGGGTGCTATTTGAAAGACACCAAAAAAATTAGAAGGGGAAAAAAAAAAAGCTGGGGCTGGAGAGATAGTACAATGGGGGAGGTGCTTGTACTGCACATGGCCAACCCAAACCAAACCGGTTTGATCCTAAGCACCACCAGGAGTGATCCCTGAGAGCACAGTCAGGAGTAACTGCTGAGCATTACTGGGTTTGGCCTAAAACAACAACAAGAAAAAAAAAAGCAGTAAAAGGAAGAAAAGAAAAAAAAGAAAAACCAGCAGCAGATTCCCAGGATCAGGGAGGTATGGCTCAGGGCAGAGGTGTGAAGCCTGAGTTTGACCCCCCCACACCACATGCTCTGCCCCTGGCACGCCAGGAGTCACCAAGGCTTCCAGCAGTACTGGGAGTGATCCCTATGAAAAAGCAGATTCCTTGGTTCCACCCCAGACAGAGAGGCAGATGTCCTGCAATCAACTCCGCAAGCTGCATTTCCAAGTGTCTGTGAGACGGGGCGGTAACCCCCCCTTTCCTGAGCGGCTCCTGGCCCCAGCGGCAGGGCGATGGGCCCCCAGGCCCAGCTTGTCCACAGCCTCAGCCCAGAATGCCCCAGTCACACCTGCACCGTCTCGAGGCGTCTCTCTGGGCTGGGCACCCCTGCCCTGGCCACTTACGTGTCCCAAGCCCCCATCACCATGGCAGATTGGGGCAGGGGAAGAGCAGCTTTGGGCAGACTGGCCCCCACACCCCTCAGGGTCAGTCATGAGCACCTCAGAGCCTTAAGCCTCACCAATGCGAGCAGCAGGAATCAAGCCGTCGGCGGAGGCCACATGCTCTGCCATCACTCCGGCCCCCACCTGACAGCGAGGACAGAGGCCACTATCCACTCAGGCCCCGGAGGCCCTCCAGCACATGCAGTGTACAACAAGTAGAGGCAGACCTGACCTGGCAACCCCACACCCCGCAGGCCCACAGCTCCCTGGGAGATACATTTCCCCTGAGGCATAGCTGTGGCCCTCAGAGGGGTGGGGTGGGCCGCCACTGGGCAGGCTGCGGAGGGTGGTGGGTGAGCCAGGAGTTGAGCCCAGGGCATCCCTGGCATCCCCCCTAACACCTTCACCTCAGAGTGGGGTCATGAGGAGAGGGCCTTGAAAGGTCACAGCTACTAAAACACATTCCTGGAGACGGCCGTAGTGCAGGGAAGCAGCATTAGCTAGGCTCGCCCCAAGGCTGCAGTGACCACAGGACCTGTGGTGTCTGTCCGCCCAGGCCCCAGCTTCTATCACAGGAGGTACCAGAAGGACAGAGGCTGAGGATGCGAAGGAGGGGTAGTGCAGGGGTTAAGGCACTTGCTTTACATGCAGCCAATCTGAGTTTGATCCCTGCCACCACATTTGGTCCCCTGAGCTGTGCCAGGAATGATCCCTCCGCAGAGTCAGGAGTAAGCCCGGAGCACTGCTGGGTATGGCTCCCCCAAAGAAACAAAACCCAAAAAGACCCAAACCAAAAAGATTGTGTATTTGCTGGTGGATGAGGGAGCTGACTGGCATTCAGGATGGGGGGCTGAAACTCCACTGATGGCTTTCCTGACACTCAGGACCTGAGGTTTAGGAAAAGGGTCACACCCTCTAGCATGACTCTGGGACCCCTGTCCACCCAAAGGGTTGATATCTCTGTCCGGCTGGTCAATTACTTTTAAGTTTGGGTGGGGAGGGGTTTGGGGCGCTCACAGTGATGCTCAGGGGTAACTCCTGGCTCTGCACTCAAGGTTTATCCAATCATTCCTAGCAGGTTTGGAGGACCATATGGGATGCCCACGGATGGAACCCAGGTCGGCCGCATGCCAGGCAGGGGCTCTACCCACTGTACTATCACTCAGGCTCCACCGATCACTTTCTTGGTAGGTTGCGAAAGCCCCTTGGTAGCCCTACCCAGCCATGGAGATGATGACACCCTCTGCATCTCACTTCCCCAGTAGAATAGCAGCACATGCGGCAGACATGAGGCGGGCAGGCGATGGGGTGCCCCTCACTCTGGGCCATGCTCTGTCCAGAGGGCACCCCGCGGAAATACTCCCACTGGACAGACGGACAAATCAAGGGCACAGACCCCATTCCTGCACTTGGAGCTGTCCCTCTGTCCTGCCAGTGGCTATGACTCAGGCGGGAAGGTGTGAGGGGCAGCCAAGGGTGTGGTGTTAGTGGCCAGGCAGGAAGTCAGGGCATGCCGAGGGGCACCGAGAACAGGGCAGGGGCCAGAGGCTGAGGGAGACTAGTACTGCACCTGCAGGAACGCAGTGGGGACCGGGGGGCTTGGCCTCCCTCTGCATCTCTGCAGAGAGCCCCCTTTCCTCCACGCTGCTTGGCTTGAGTTCACCACACTTGGCCCCCCCGCCCCTGCACCTGGGCTCGGGATCAGTGCCAAGACGCTGAGTTGGGGACTGGTGGCTCGACTCTCCTGCCCGCCCTCTCCAGCTGAGGGAGACCAAAGGGACCCACAGAGGCTCCCACAGCTCACACCGCCTCCCGCTGGGGAAGAGCCTCTGTCATCTGGGGAGCAGCTGTGGGCTCCGGCAGGCGATGGTGTGCCAGGGTGCGCCCCGGTTAGCAGGTGGCTGCTCGGCACCAAGACATCTGCTCCTGCTCCCGGGGGCTCGGCACGGCCCAGGAGGGGGGCAGTAGGGCACCGCCTGCCTGAGCAGCCCCCCTCACTGCCGTCTGTCCATATTGGGCTCTCCATCCGGGGGACACGGCTTTCTGTGGGGCCTCAGTTTCTCCTCGCCAAGGCAACTAAGCCTTGAGCCGCCCCAAGCATCCCAAACCCGGTGCTGACTCTGATCCTTCCTGAGTATTCCAGGTGCTGCAGCCCTGCTGCCTGGCCCCCGCCTGGCCCCTCATCTGTGAAACAGGACACCCCCTTGTCTCCTCCAGGGAGGGGCCGAGGAGTCAACAGCAAGTTCTTCCTGCAGGGCAGGGCACATGCTGAGCAGAGTCAGTACTGTTCCTTTGGATGCCCTGGAGAATAGCCCCCCCTCATTTCCTGCAGCCCACCATGCCCTTGAAGCCTGCTGTGCTCCTCTCCCTGGGAGGCGCGGCAGAGGTTGCAGGCGCAGCACGGAGATGGGGAGAGACCAGCGCTGGCTCAGTCTGACTGAAAGGAGGCACAGCCGTGCCGGAACTTCGGGCCCTGGGTCCCAAGATGGAACCGCTCACTCTTCTGTGGGAGTTGGGCCCCAACACCCTTCCACACACCCAGTGCCCCGCACAACCCGGGCTGGCCTCCTGCCCACGAGCATCGCTGCAGACACTGCCGCCTGGGCGAAGATTCCGGAGCTGGTGGGCTCCCCCGTACACGTGGGGCCAGGGAGAGCAGCCAGCCGACGTGGCGGGCCCAGCCTGCTGATGAGAAGCAGAGCGGTGGGGAGCCCGGGCCGACTTGGGCGGTAGCCCGGCTCAGACCCACAGCACCAGGCCCGCCCTGCCACTGATCCCGCCTGCTCTAGGGGGGTACCGGGGAGAAGGTGGGGATGAGCCAGGGGAAGCCCACCCCAGGAAGGTGCCACGTGGCAGACCAGTCAGTGGTTGCGGGTGAGGGCCCAAACGGGCTGCTCCTCCCTTGGGCCTCTGGGCCCCAGATCTGCCACCAGGGGGAGCCCAGTAGCCAGACACAGTTGGGGGTGGGGGGAGCCCGACCACAGCGGGGTGCATTTGCTTTTGTAAAGAGGCCTAGGTTCCAGCAGCTGGGGGAGGGGCTGGACCCTCACCCCTTACCCCACAGAGCCTGGGAAGTCTGGGGCCTGGGAAGAGGCGGCACACAAATGAACAATGGAACACGAGGGAGGGGGAGGCCACACAAAGACCCTCCGAGCCCCGCCCCGGTGGCGGCTCTTCCTTCCTCCAGGTGCTCCCTGCACGAAGCCTCTCTGTGGCAGACCGGAGGTCCCAGATGGACCCTGAGACGCCCACACACCTGGGGCCTGGCCTGCACCGGGCCACCTTCCCTCCGCCAGGCCCTGCCCCTCGGTAGGGCAGCTCTGGCACCTTCAAAGGCTCGTGATGACCCACAGGGAAGCAGCACTGGCCACCAGGACCTGCCTGCTGCTGCCAAATCAGCCCTGTGCCAGAGAGGGCTTCTGTGCCAGCAGGCAGACAGGCAGCTCTGCCCGCACCAGGAAGACCCGCCCAGAGGGGACGGGCGCTGAGCTGGGCAAACTGTTGGCTTCTCAGGCGCAAGTCCCGCCCTCCATGGGAGTCACCTGCCACAAGCCAGGTCGCCCCAAGAACCAGGCCACTAGTCATATCCTCTTCATGGACGTCCCTTCATTTAAGAATTCCTTGGCTGCTTTCGAAGACTCTGAATAACCCCTCAACCCCATTTCTGATTCCTTCGGGTGGATCCAGTCTGTGAAATGCACCGAGCCAAGGCTGGCCCTGCCTGGCCTCTCTCAAATTCCCCGAACTGGGAAATCCAGCCCGGCTGGTCATTCGTTTGTGCCTACACTGGCTCATACTGGGAATCAGGGCATTACAGGCAGATGCCAGCACTGGTTACCGAGAGGAAAAAGGGCACAAAGTTGGGAAGGGGGTTCCCGAGAGGCGCAAGGGGCCACCACCTACACAGGCTGCTGTGGGCCTGACTCACAACCTGGAGCTGGCTGCGTTATCTCTGATCTCTTGTCCTTGACGATTCATGTACCCCTCCACCCCGGCCTGACCACACAGAGCATCGGGAACCTCTACGGGGAACAGGGCCACTAGACTAAGACTCGGAGGTCCATCCAGCCTGCTGCAGACACCCTCAGACACACACACGGCGCCTGCACCCACTGCAGTCTGGACCTGCCCGGCTCAGTCCTTGATGGAACAAGTGTAGAGCCGGGGAAGATAAGTGGCCTGACCCCGACCTGAGAGGGATGGGGAGGAGGGCACAAGCAGGGGTGGCTGCCTGGAACAGCATGAGGTCGCCTGCAGAGATGTGGATCCCCATTCCAGAGCTGCAGAGATGTGGATCCCCATTCCAGAGCAGACAGCGCCCTTCCAGCCCTGACCCACCTAGGAACCCCAGCAGTTGGGTGAGAGCTCTGAGCCACCATCTGGGTCACATCTTGGTGTTCCCACCTACTGGATAAGTCACATCAGGGATTCAGCCTCAGTTTCCTCATCAGTTCCAGCCTCAAAGGAGCAGTCATGAGAATCCAGCCCCCCTCAACTGGAAACAGATGCTGTTTGGGGCCACACCTGGCAGTGCTCGGGGAACCAAGCAGTGCCGGAATGCCGGGGGCAGAACCAGCGCTTCGTGCACTCAGACTGTTGAGCTATCTCTCTGCCCGACAGTTACTGCTCTCCCCAGAGGGGAAACTAAGGCCAGCCCCAGGTCCACAGGTAGTAGCAGGGGAACATGAAGGCTGGGCCGAGGCCCCCTCTGATCATCCCTGAGCAGGGAAAACCCAGTGAGCTAATCCTGGGGCTGCTGCTCCATTTCCGGGCATTCATCTCCGCCTGCCGCCGCGGCCTTCCGGCTTTGGAGGGCAATGGCCGCTGGGGAACACAGGAGCAGCCTCTGCTTTCCTGCAGGCCCGCCCCCTGGCGTCCCTCTCCCAGCCGCCACTTCCTGTGGACAAAGGAGGGGCTGAAATCCTCCTCAAAGCTGCCACCTTCTCCAGGGCCTAGGGCCAGGGGTGTCTGGGGCAGGGCACCCAGCTACTGGGACAGCTACTGGTCAATAAGGTGGGCCCTGGGGTTATGCAGATAAGCCTGCGCAGGTGAGTTTCACCTTCTAGATGCTTCTGTACAGGGTTCACAGCCGCCACCCCGGGCAGAGCAGGAGTGGCCCTCTGTTCTCTTCCTCTTTTGGGCTCCTCCTCCTCCAGCTGCTTCCTCCTTTTCCTCTGGTGTGGACACCACTTCCCCGAGGGGCCCAGCCCTGCCACGCAGACTTCACGGCCCCTCCTCCCTGGCGCCCACTACCACCCCCGTGCACTCTGAGAGGATGGAGTTGCCCGCAGCCCCCCACCATCCAGTCAGCTGAGTCTCGAACCAGCCTTAGCCAACCCCACCTCCAGCCACTCGGGCTCTGGGCACTGGCTGTGGAACCCCGGGCAGTGCACTCAGGAGGGCCAGCATCGCAGGGCCAGTCGGCTCCGCAAATGCTCAGTTCTTCTTCCAAAACCGGCCTGTCCCAGAAGCAGCATGGCTGAGAGTGAGGTTGGGGATTAGTAAGAACGAGAATGTTAGGCTAGAGGGAGCTCGGTGGGGTTGGGTAGAGGGAGCCCCCACCCTGCACTGGTGGTGGCAGGAGGGGCTACCTGTTAGCATGGGTCCCTGGGGTCCCTGCCCCAGGCCTCGTCCTCTGCCCTGCAAGGCAGACAGGGCCTGTGTCGGTGACCCTTTCCCATCACTGACAGATTCTGGGCTGAACTTCCTGCCCCGAGATCCTGGGAAAATAGGCCGATGCCACCAGAGGCTCTCATCTGCCCATCCTGACCCTCAGCAGGTCCCATGGGGCTCAGGGCGACAGTCACATGAGGCTCTGGCCCAGGCTGGGGTGTGGTGGGGCTCAGTGGCTAATAACTTAGAACTTTTATGGACAAACCTCCTCCCCCCTTCCTCGTGTCAAAAGGACAGGGTTCAGGGACCAGAGAGATAGCACGAGTTAAAGGAACTTTCCTTGCAAGCAGCTGATCCTGGTTCAATCCCTAATACTGTATAGGGTCTCCCAAGCACCACCAGGAGTGATCCCTGAGTACAGACCTAGGAGCAGCCCTTGAGACTGTCAGGTGGGGTCCCAACCCCCCTTCCACCCCTCTCCCCAAGAATGTGGCTCCAGGGCTGAGGAGACAGCCTGAAGGGCTGGAGCACTTGCTTTGTGTGCTGGAGCCTTGGATTCATCCCTGGTACCACATGGTCCTCTTAGCACTGAGAGTGGCCCCAAAAGGAGAAAGAAATAAATAATGAGGCTCAGGAAATAACTCAGTGGTAGAGCACGTGCTTGGCTTGTGTGAGGCCTTGGGTTTGGGCCATGGCTACAAAACAAAACAAAATAGAATTAAGAATGGGTGGTTTTTAGAGATAGCGACCAAAAGATACATCCAGAGACTGAGCTCCAGTACAAGGCGTTCAGAACCGAAGCGCGCCCTGCCTTGTTCAACTGCACCGTGCTGCCAAGTGCTCACCCTGTGCGAGGCCTGGGGACCTCACCGGGTCTATCAGCCTCCCCCACCCTGGCACTACCTGCTGCTACTGGCTGGGCGGCCACTTGCTGGTGCTGGGCAGAATCCTGTGCCCAGGCCCAATGACTGATACACTGCCCGGCCCATCTGGCAGCCGAGGTTACAACCACCCAAACCCATGCTCCCCAGCTGGCCAGGCTTCCGGTCCCCTCTGTCCATGGCACCTGCTTTGCTCTCTACCCTCACCGGTACTGGGGTGGCCCTTCCTCGCACGAGTACCCCGCGTGGGAGTTACACCCCGCAGGAAGAGGCCTATGAAGGCCCGGGCTTGCTCCTGCCTCAGCAGGAGCGTTTCTTAACTCAGTTGCATCAATGTGGGGCACAAGCAGGATGCAGACTGAGGGGGTCAGAAAAGGCTGCAACCGACCCACAGCCCTCACACAGGCGTGGGAGCTCCTCGGGGCCGGGGCCGCAGCCGGGAAGACAAAGCCAGGCCCGGCCTGGGGGGAGGGGTGGGAAGAAGCAAGTCCCCCACCCTACTGCCCCGCCCCCCATTCAAGTGCTAATGAGCTCCAGCCCCTTGGAGGGCTGGGAAGAGCCAGGAGGGAGGAGGCTGATGGGCAACCAGCCCACCTGGTGCCCAGGGTCCACAACATTCCCACCCCGAGACCCCCCAGAGGTTGGGATGTTAGTCCCCCGACAGTCAGTCGCTCCAGCTGGCACTGGGACCTCCCACCTTCCTTTGAGCAGCTGAGGGCAAGGGAGGGATTCCCCGGTGCCCGCGCACAGGGGCCAGGCAGCCTTTCTCAAGCCTCTGCTGGGGTGTCCGAGCCTCACACCTGTGGCTGCCGGCAACGGCCCCAGTCAGGAAGCTCTGGGTGGAGTGGGGCTTTGAAGCCAGGCCTGTGGGATCCCTTCTCCCCGCTGCCAGGAAACACCCCCCAAGGCCTTCCGACCCCAGTGCCCTTGCTGGGTTAGTCTCCAGTCCCCAGGGCCTGTGAATTTTTCAAAGCCATCAAGAGGAACCTTTCCCGTCTCCCCTCCCCTTTCTCCGGGCACCACTACTCCCCCCTTTCCCCAGCCAGGGTCCCAGGCCAGCCCTTCCCATTCCCTCCTGCTGGGCCAGGGCCCAAACAGGCGTCCCAGAATGGCTTATTCCTGTTTTTTGGTGGTTCCCAATTGTTTCATTCCTTCCATACCATACACGCTTAATAGGCACCTACGGTATCTCGGGGCCTTTGCTAGAGACAAAGTTAGACAAAGACCACAAACTCGCTCCTTCTCTTTGGGCAAACCAAAATTGAACCCTGGCATGTCCACTCTCCACTGGCCAGGCCAGGAATGCCTGCAGCACTGTTTTGGGCTGAGGTCCGTGGCTGTGGGGCAGTCTAGCCACTTGGGCTGGACAGGCCTTGGTAGAGCAGTAGAGGACTCAGGCTGGACCTGTGGCTGGCCCCAGACAGCCTGCTCTCAGGGAAGAAAGCAAATGCAAAGGCCCGACTGGCTGTGGAGATGGAAACAGGCTGCAGACCCTCAGAAGTTCCTTACGAAACGGGCTAAGATGCCAGTGCTCCATGATGAGACCAGGAGGAAACAGCCTGAAGAACCTCTCCCAGTATCAGTATCTGCCCAAACCCCGAACTGGATAGAGCCTGACCACCTCCACCTTCTACCAGGCTGTGTGCAGCGTTCGTGCTGACCCACCTTATTCGACCATCCACCCACTGCCAAGATCCAAGTTCACAGGAGGTTCTGTTCACTCAACACATGGAAAAGGGTGGACCCATCAGGTGCCAGCACGGAAAGCTCAGAAATGAACTGGGCACAGCACAGCCCCTGTCTGCAGCCTGTCTCTGCAGCCCGGGACATGTGTCTCTGGAACTGGAGTCAGAAGGCAGAAGAGGGGGCTTCGCCAGCCTAGTGGGGGTGGAGAGGGTTGTGTCCAGGAAGTTTCCTGGGTGGTGACCCCTGAGCAGAGTCTTGAACCTGATTGTTATCAGGCAGGAGTGAGTGAGATGGAAGCAGGAAGAGCGCACGCCGAGGGAATGGCAACTCCAAAGCCCATGGCAAGAGCGCCGGAGAGTGTGCGCAGAGCCAGCTGAAGGGTGGAAGCCACCTCACCTCTCCTTCCTTCGCAGGATGCTCACAGAAGCCCATCCCAAATTGGAGCTACCCCCAGCTCACACTTGGGCTTCCATTCTCCTAAGTACCCAGCCCAAGTCCCAGGTTCCACCTGGGGATGACTGGCTTGTCCACTGAACTGGGTCAGGGCGCCGAGTATCCCCATAGCCCCCATGGTATCAGCTACTCTGTCCCTGCCCCCAAATCACAGGGAAAACCTCCCTCACCCCCATCTGCCTCTGCCCCAGTGACAGTGACTGTCCCCGCCCGCCGCCACTGGCTGGCTGGCAACGGAAGCAGGGAAGGAGCCAGTATGCGGGCGGGGCAGCAGGCGTGGTTCTGGCTGAGAGGGAAGGCTGGCACCTGCCCAGCCTGAGTCCCGCTGCCTGGAAAGAGTCCTATCCGCTACGTGGGACAGGCGCCCGGCAGGTGAACCTGCTCTGGCCTCCCATCACTTCCTAAGACCTGGCTCTGGAGAGACTGGTGGGCAGGGCTCTCTCCCCCTGCCGGTGGGACTTACCCACCCCCCAACCCCACTCCCTGCAGGAGCCTCCTAGGCACTCTCTGGCCCCAACCCAGGAAGCCCATTTTACAGAGGACACCAAGTGGGGCGGGGCGGGGGGGGGCAGGATGCTGAGAAGGTCCCCTGGGCCCAGAGGGACCTGCCAGCCAGGCATGGGAGGGGGTTGCCCAAGTCCTGAAGCTGAGCCCAGACTCCAGTGGGCAGGCCTGGAGGGCTGGGGTGGGAATCCAGAACAGGCCGGGGGCCCTGTGTCCCTAGGTGCCCCAGCTCAGCCCTCGTCCTGTCACCCTCATGTCTACCATACTAACTGCACTCAAGTCTGGGGAGGAGCTGGCTGGAGACCCCAGGCCGAGCACTGGGAGGTGGCCCAGCGGAAGCACCCTCCCCAGGCCCAGCGGGTGGCAGCCACGGGCATTTCACTGCGGCGACACCCACTCACAGCCGCTGCCGCACTCGCAGCTGAGACAGGAAGAGGCAAGCGCCCAACGCAAAACAGCCCAGGAGGCTGGGCCGCCGCCCCTTCCCGCCCCTTCTCTTCCTCCCGCAGCGGCAGAGGAGCGGATGCCATTTTGAAACCTCCGGGGCTGTGTCCCCGAGGCCAGGCCCCGGGGTGGGGGGGGCAGTCAACAGATGGGCCTGGGAGGGAAGGTAAAACTGGCCCTGGGCTCTGGGCTCAGCAGGAAAAGCCCCACTTTCCCAGTCTGTGGACCCCACAGCAGCTGTGGGGCTGAGGGACCACACCCCCCACATACACTGTCCAGCCTCCCTCCCCCCTCCCCCAACTCTGAAACCCCCTCAAATCAGGCGGCCACCCAGCACCACACCTGCTCCCAGTGGGAGGGTGCGGGGACCCACAGTCTTTGTAAAAGTCCACCTCTGCTGCCCACCCCAGCTCCTCACCCAGCTGGTCCATCACATCCCCTGCCAGAACTGCAAGATCCAATCCGACCAGATCTCTGGCCAACTCACTCCCCCCAGGCCTCTGGGTCCAGAAGGGGTGCTGGAAGCCCGGCCCCCGTCAGCAGATTTCCTTGGCTTGCCCGCCGGGCAGCAATATGTCGGCTTACCACTTCCACTTCCCCCCACCCTGGAGCAGCCACCATCTTCCCCGGCCTTGGAGGCGCTACAACCCCAACTCCTCCACACTCCCTCCTGCTCCCCAGATGTCCCTCCCTTGGGTCTGGACCTGGCTGAGAAACTGGGAAGCGTTTAGCCAGCAGGAGCTCCCTGGGAAGCTTTGAGACCTTGCCCCCTCCCCCGGCAACACCAGTGGCATCTCAGCGCAGCCCCTGGACCCCTCCTCCCAGCCCAGCCATCCAGTGCCGCACAGGAGGGGGTGGGGAGGCTGGGAAGGGCAGAGTGTCGGAGGGGGTGCAGGGGTCTGTGGGGCGAGGCCTGGTGGGCTAGAAGCAGGAGGCGGGCGGCTCTGAAAGGCCCACAGGTTCCAGCTGGAGGGTGGAGGTTTCCCACCAAGAAGTCCCTGAGGTCAGGGTGCACAGGTGTGGGATGTAAGGTCTAGTTAGGGATGGGGCACAGAGGAGAGAAGAGGGAATGGGTGGGGGCGAGGCAGATCGTTCTGCCCAATAGGAATGGAGGAAACAGGTGGTGGCTGACGTTGGAGGGTGAGTGGGGCTGGGGGTTGGGGGGAGGGCTAGGGAATGATGGAAGAACCAGGTAGGAGCTCTTGGGCCTGTGAGGTTGGTCTGCAGGTCAGATGCCGTGAGGCCGAGGAGACTGGGTTTAGCTAGGTCTGGGATATGTTGGGGTGTGTGCGTGTGCGTGTGTGTGTGTGTGGGGGGGGGGTCTCAGAGACCTAAGCCAACCCAGAGTTTCCAACCATTATTTAGGATCCTGGCCAGGCTAGGAGTGATGGCCCAGAGGGAGTTGGGCAGTTCGAAACCCTTGTCTGAGGGTGCGGGCCAGGGCCTTGGGGGTCCCCGGCGCAGGGTGCGGCCTCACCCAACAGCAGCAACTTCACCTCCCGCGCCGCCTTCTCGCCGTCTTCCCGCAGGTTCTTGTCGATCATCTTGGAGCGCTCGGCCGCCGCCTTGTCCTCGGCGCTCACGGTGCAGCCCATCCCGCCGTCCGCCGGCCCGGACACGGCCCCCGGCCCGGCTCGGCCCCGCCCGACCCACTCAGCTCCCGCCGCCGACCCTCCACGAGCAGCTCTCGGGTCGGCAGTTCCGAGCGTCTACCGGGCGGCGCCTTCTAGGCAGCCGCGCACCGACGGCTGGGCGGGCCGGGGGTGGGGCCGGAGCGAAACGAGCCCGGGACTGGGCAGGGGCGGGGCCTGGGCGGGGGCCTGGGCGAGCTCTGGCTCGTGATTGGCTGGGAGGCGGAGTGAGGGCGCAGTCAGGCACCGCCCAACTCGGCCGGGCTGGAGGCGGAGCCAGGAGGAGGGCAGGGGCTCGGGGCGGGTCTCCGTCGGAGCCCGGCTCTGATTGGGTGCGAAGAGCCGGGGGCCGAGGCCTGGCGGGATCTCGTAGTCCGAGGGTGGGGATGGGGGCATCTCGCGGGCTGAGCAGGAACCAGCCCTCCTAGCTTGGGCTGCCCGCGAGTTGGGCGACCTAGGTGAAGGAGGCGTGTCTTCGTCTCCTAACTAAAGTTAATGAACCCAATAAACTTGTTTCGGGATCCTTGGAGTCCTGGGTCTTTTTTCTCCGTCTGAAGCCGGCGTTGCCTTCTTCTCTGTAATAATACGACAAACAGATCACCTTTGCCCCCAGGGTTGTCTCCCTTGCCTTGTCTAATCATTCAAGGCGTATCCATCTTACTCGGGGATATCTTCCTGCAAGTAGCTATCCCGGACTTCAGCCTGGACCTGACCAGCCAGGACGAAATATAAGTGGCTACAATCTTACCTCCTGTCCCAACTGGACAACGGGTGCAACCCCATGACTGGGCCAAGGGTGGGTGGAAACAGCAGAGTTTCTCTAGAAAATTATCTCACTCCTATCCTGTTCTCCACTAGGAGTCCCAACCTTAGTGGACATTTAAAGACTTTTCCCAGGGTGACCCAGGAAGGTGGCCTGTGAAACCCCAAATCCAGAAGCCGAGGAGGTCTAACCCAAAGACAGGGAAGGTCCACAAAGCCAGAAAGGTTGGCTACCAATGCCTGGCCGTCAATTCTTGTCCCTCCCCATCGCCTGTCTGTCCACACTCCCTCCTTACTGCATATCTAGTTTCAGCGTCTCAGGCTCGCAGCTCTCCCTGCAGTGTGAGCATAGCCCTATCTGAATGTCTCCCGTTTTGGGGAGCCATTGGCCTGCAAGTCCTGCAAAGGTTTCTCCAGGGTTCCCTCCTGTCTGGAGCCAACGCTTAGTCAGGCTCCATGCACGCGGCAAAAATATGGTGAAATCACATAGAACCCACCCAGGGTCAGACGCTTATATATGCAATCCACACATAGACCCGCCGCCGCCTCTAATCTACAGAACATATTGTGAAAAGGACAGACCAATCCAAGCACGGACTACAAACCCGAGGCGGGCCCCTTCCCCCGGCAGCCCCGCCAGCCCCGCCCCCAGCCCGAGAGCCCATCCTCCCTCCTCGGGCCTCCCCAGCCTGCTCCTAGCAACAGCCAACAGCTCTTGCAGTTGCCGGGCAACAGGGAGAACCTGTCAGCCCCTCTGAGGCCAGCTCGCTAGAGGTGGGCACAATGCATATCTCAGTCCGTGGAGGCAGGGCATGGTGGGGCCACTGAGACTCTCTCAGTCAGGCCAAGTCCTGTGATTCTCTCCACCTGTTAACCACACCCTCTCAGTTCCCTGTTTTTGTTTTTGTTTTGTTTTGTTTTTTACTTTTCTTTTTTGCTTTTTGGGCCACACCTGGCTATGTTCAGGGTTTACTCCTGGCTCTGCACTCAGGAATTACTCAGGTGCTCAGGCCATATGGGATGCCCAGGATCGAGTCCCAGTTGGCTGCCTGTAGGGCAAATGCCCTACTAGTCCCTGTACTATTGTCCCAGCCCCAGGTTAGTGGTTTTTTTTTTTTCTGCAGAGTCCAGCAACCTCCTTTTCCACCTCTCCTGCTGCTCCCTCTCCATTTCCCTCTGTCTCCATGGGGGTCCGCAGGGCTATGTCAAGGCATCTGTTTGCTACCCCAGTCACATGCCTTCCCACCACAGGGGCTGAGAGCTGCATTGTTATTACCCACTGTGTCTGTCCCTGTTGCCAGCCCATGTCCACCACTTCCCTGAAGTCTCCCCTGGATGCTTGGTGCATCCCCAGTGGCCTGCTCCCCTAGAATTCTTCCTGGTCATCCTTTCCTTGTCAAATGTTAATCCTCTGGGGCCAGAGAGACCGTACAGCAGGCAGAGTGCTTGCCTTGCATGTGTCTAGCTTAGTTTTATCCCTGTCACCTCTTACGGTTCCCTGTGCACTGCCAGGAGTGATCTCTGAGTATAGAGTCAGGAGTAAGGCCTGAGCACAGCCAGGTGTGCCCCCCCAAATATATATGTATAATTTTGTTTTACTATCCATATCGTAAAAATAAAATAAAGCTTGGGGCCAGAGTAGCAGTACAGTAGGGAGGGCATTTGCCTTGCAAGCGGCCGACCCAGGTCTATCCCAGATATCCCATATGGTTCCCCAAGCACCCCCAGGAGTAATTCCTGAGTGCAGAGCCAGGAGTAACCCCTGAGCATCGCTGGGTGTGACCTAAAAGGCAAAAATAAAATAAAATAAATCTTGTACATGGTAGCCAAGGGGGTCCTACTAAAAGATATCACATCACTCATGGGAATTGGGGATGAGGTCTCTCCATCCTTGGCACCACATGGTCCCTGGAGTACTTCCAGGTATGGCCCTGCCCTGCCCTGGTGCTCTTTTAGTACTGGTGGGCAGGGGGCTACACCCAGTGAGTACCTCAAGGTGTCATCAGCCCAAGTACCCATGGGAGTAGCTCTCATGAAAAAAATAAGATAGAAAACATCACATTATTCTTATGTTCACAAACCCTTTATGGCTCCCCAGTGCCCTGAGGATAAAGCCCACACACACTGCTTTGAACTGTGCTGGAGGCAGGGGCATTAGTAGTGGTTGACAGCAAGGAGGACTCTGGGGAGCAATTTGCAAACCAGTTTTTTGCATATTACTTTGGATAAGAACCAGAAATTCCCTGTCCTCCATTTTCTTTTCTTTTTGATTTTTGGGCCATATTTTGGATTGGAGCGATAGCACAGCGGGTAGGGCATTTGCCTTGCATGTGGCCGACCTGGATTCGATTCCTCCATCCCTCTCGGAGAGCCCAGCAAGCTACCGAGAGTATCCCGCCCGCATGGCAGAGCCTTGCAAGCTACCCGTGGCGTATTCGATATGCCAAAAATAGTAACAAGTCTCACAATGGAAATGTTACTGGTGCCCGCTCGAGCAAATCAATGAACAAGTGGATGACAGTGCTATAGTGCAGTGCTATTTTGGCCCAAAGGGGCTACTTCAGGCTGAGTGCTCAGGAAACCATCATGTGGTGCTGGGGATTGAATCTAGGCCTCCTACTTGCAAACTACATGCTCAGCCCATTAAGCACATAGTTTGTGTCTCATAGTTTTATCTCTCTGGCCAGCCCTCTATGCCTCAGTCCTTTTCCTTTTCTTGTGGGCAGGGGATGGAAAGACCTCTCAAACAGTGTTCAGGAATCCCAGGGGCCCCATCTGCAATACTTGGTCAACCAGATTGCTGCTCCAGAGGTTCAATGCAAGGGAGTGAGGATGTGATGCTGGAAGATTCCAGGGCTGCATCCAGAGATGCCTCTGGCCCTCCCCCCATCCTCAGTTTTCTCTTCAGTGAAATAGGCCCAAGAGCAATATGGACCCAGCACACTGGCTGAGGTCATCAGGGCTAAGAGAGCAAGCAGGTAAGGTGCTCAGAACATTCATGTTCTTCTTTTTTTTTTTTCTTTTTGGGTCACACCTAGCAATGGTCAGGGGTTACTCCTGGCTCTGCACTCAGTAATTACTGCTGGCGGTGCTCAGGGTACCATATGGAATGCTGGGAATCGAACCCAGGTCGGCTGCGTGCAAGGCAAATGCCCTACCCGCTGTACTATCGCTCTAGTCCCACATTCATGTTCTTGGAATCCCTCAGTCGAGGTTAGTTGTTGTAACACTTGTTTCTGTAGGGTCCAGAAGGACTGACCCCACCTCATCTCTCATCACTCACTACACACCAGCACTGAAGCCATCTGATTGGTTTTGCTCTCCCACCCCCTAGCATTTCCTTAACCCCTGCCCTCCCCCAACTCCCCTTCCCTCCTCCCTACATTCCCTGACAGATTACCCTCATTCTGGGTCCTCCTTCTCCCCTGCCAGAGACCACTATGCTGGTGGTAAGTCTATCTTATCTAGGGTTCTTTCCACACTCCTTGCAACACTGTCCCTGAGAGTGGCAAGTAAATATTTGTCAAACTAGATGAACGGATAAATAAATCACACAAAGTCTACCCCATCCTTCCCTCATCCTGGAGCAGGCAGAGAAGAGACGTAAACAACAAATCCAACAGCTACCCCTGCCCAGAGTCCAGGAACAGGCAGTGCCCCTCGGAGATACCCAGAGATATTTGTCACAGTCGTATGTGTGGAAAGGGAAGAAACTCTTGGTGAGAGACCTGGGGAAGAGGTCAGGGAGCCTCTGAGGAGGAAGGGGGGCCATGGGGAGCACTAAGGAACAAGAGCACCCAGGAAGAGTGATCAGGGAGAGGGCATAGAGAGTAGGCATGGGAAGGTGTTGGGTCAGACCTGGCAGAAAATCAGGAGACAGGGGCTGGAGTGATAGCACAGCGGGTAGGGCATTTGCCTTGCACGCGGCCGACCCGGGTTTGACTCCCAGCATCCCATATGGTCCCCCAGCACCACCAGGAGTAATTGCTGAGTGCAGAGCCAGGAGTAACCCCTGTGTATCGCTGGGTGTGACACGAAAAGAAAAAAAAAAATCAGGAGACAGAGCTGAAAAACCCCCTTGACTTGCAGTTCAGGTAAGCGAGGCAGGAGCTAGGACACACCCATGTTTGGTCACCTAGTGGGGGACATCACAGGCAGCCTGTATCCCTCCTCCTCCCCTCAGGCTCCAGGACTCCTCGGAAGAGATGTTCTGAGGGACGGGGTGGTACCTAGCTGGACCCCACAGGAGACATGACGTATCCTGTGCACAGGTGCCAGTACCACCTGAATTAGGCCCTGAAGGACAGTGAAATGCCACCAGCAGAACTAAGGACCACACCCCACTCTAATGGAGAAGTGGTAACCTCAGGATCAGAGAGAGACAGAGCGCTGGACACAGGCCACACAGCAGCTCCCAGTTGCCTGAGTTCCCTCAGACATTCCTTGCACTGGAATGAGCAGGGTGAGGAACTGGGAACTCTCAGAGAGGTGCTGCTTGTGACACCCCCGCCCACAGGCTCCAGGAAGCAGAAGCTGCCAGTACTTCCCTAAAGACAGTTTCAGGGTTGGTATGTCTGGCCCTGCCCAGAGTCCAGGAACAGGCAGTGCCCCTCGGAGATACCCAGATGCCAGATGCAAGGTCCTGACCACCCCATCTCTGTGGTTCTCCTGTGGCAGGGAATCCCTGGCAAGGCTTTCTAGGCACCAATCCCAGCCTGGTACCCTGGAGCCTAGGCAGTTTCTGCTTATAAATCTCAGTGGTCAAGAGCAAAGCCTGGTTCCTCCCCCTCCCTTCAGCTCTGAGCCAGGCTCCGCCTCCTGCTCCAAGCCCAGACTTCCCCCTTTCTGCTTCTCAGCCTCTCAGTCATTGAGATTGCAGTCCCCAACCTTGCCCTCTCTGCCCCTTCCTTCCAGAACCCATTTTTCCAAGTTTCTCTTCCCTCCTCCCTCCAGGAGGAACAATCCCACACCCCAAGCCCTGGATGCCTTGTCATCCACCTTCTTTGGAGACACTTGGGGAAACCATAATCCTGGCCAAAAGTTGCTGGACAGGTGAGGGGCTCTACGGATGTGAGGAGAAGAATGGAGGGAGGGGCTGGAGCCATAGCACAGTGGGTAGGGCGTTTGCCTTGCACACGGCTGACCTGGGTTCAATTCCCAGCATCCCATATGGTCCCCTGAGCACTGCCAGGAGTAATTCCTGAGTACAGAGCCAGGAGTGACCCCTGTGCATTGCTGGGTGTGACCCAAAAAGCAAAAAAAAAAAAAAAAAAGGAGGGAGAAGTCATTTGTTCAGTCCAGCTTCTGTGACGTTGCTGTGAATCACAGCACTGAAAGCCTAAGGCAAGGGAGACCTCTGCGGGCTGTGAGCTCCAGGAGCACATCACACGCCCAAGACAGGCAACAGGAAATGAACTCACAGTGGCAGGGAAATGCACAGCATGAGGGGCTGGAGCAATAGTACAGTGGGGAGAGCACTTACTTTGCACATGGCAAACCTGGGTTTGATCCCCGGCATCCCCATGGTCCCCCAATCATCACCAGGAGTAATTACTGAGTGCAGAGCCAGGTGTAAACCCTGAGAATCTCTGGGTATGACCTCAAATAAAAAAAAATCTACCTGGGGCTGCACTCAGGGTGTTGCTTTGATGACTAGGGCCTCATTGTCCTGTGCCTTAGTGCCTTGGCAGGGATTCAGGGAGCCCTCAGGGCTTTGGGGCCCAGGCCTGAGCAGTGGGCCCCCTGCTATCCCTGAAGAACTCACAGGCTGTCTGCCACATATAGTCTCTAGAGACCACCTCCCCCAGGAAACCAGGGTCCTCCAGGGGTCTCAGGGAATGATAATCAGCTCAAGCCCCGGGAGCCGCTGGTCTGCTCAGTTGCTGCCTGGCTTCCCTGTCATGCTGTCCAAAAGCTGGGTGGGAGCCTCTCTCGCGACTCGTTAGGGCCCTTATTAGCACTGCTTCCTGGAATTAATTTAATGAAGGAGCAAAAACAGCCTTAATGAAGGTGATGCAATAGCAGGCAGTCCATGGGTGCCTCCAAGGCCAGCATCCTGGGCTGGGGGTTTCCTACACTTGGAAATCTATGGACAGAGACTGTGAGGAAAGGGGGAGAGAAGCAAGAAGACTTGCTCCGGGAGGTGTGCTGGTTGCTGGGCCCTGAGAGCAGGGAACAGACTGCAGAAAGAAAATGCTATGGCCAAACCAATTAGAGAGGAAACAAACAGCCTGGCTGGGGTCAGCTTCAGGCCGCTAGAGAAATGTTCCTGAGATGTGATCAGATGGTGCAAAGGCCACGGTGAGGATCAACATGGTGTGTCCTGCCTAGCATGGGTAAGGTTATGAGCATGTGACCTCCCAGTCTAGAGATGAGGGTAGGAAGGAGTTCAAATTAGTGTTTTGTTTGTTTTTTGGGCCATACACAGAGGTGCTCAAGACTTACTCCTGCTCTACACTCAGGAATCACTCCTGGGAGGGCTTGGGGGACCATACAAGGTGCCAGGGATCAAACCCGGGTCCACTGCATTCAAAGCAAGTGTCTTACCCACTGTGCTATCTCTCTAGCCCTAAATGATTTTTTTTTTTTTTGCTTTTTGGGTCACACCCGGCGATGCACAGGGGTTACTCCTGGTTTTACACTCAGGAAAATTACTCCTGGCAGTGCTCAGGGGACCATAAGGGATGCTGGGATTCGAACCCGGGTCGGCCGCGTGCAAGGCAAACGCCCTACCCGCTGTGCTATCTCTCCAGCCCCTCTAGCCCTAAATGTTTTGTTTTCAACTTTTTTGCCAAACCCAGCTGCACGCTGTGCTTACTTTTTCCTCTGCACTCAGGGATCATTTCTGGCAGTAGTCCCCGAGCACTCCCAGGTGTGATCCAAAAATCTAAATAAAATTTATTTACATGTGATGGAAGCAACCAGAGGATTTTAAAATCAGGGTGATGTATTTTACTTTATGGCTTTTGTTTGTTTGGGGGCCACACCCAGCAGTACTCAGGGCTCATTCCAGGCTATTTTCAGGGATCACTCCTGGCAGTTCTTGGCAGACCATACTCTGTGAATAAAACTGGGGTCAACCATGGGCAAGGCATGTGCCTTAATCCCTGTACTGTCTTCTCTGCCCCTTCTGTTTTGTTTGGGGGCTACACCTGGCAATGCTCAGGGGCTGCTCTGGGTCCTGAGGATAGAACCTGGGTCTCCCACATGCAAAGCATGCTCTTCAGCTTTTGAGCCACCTCCCTGGTCTTTGTTATAGTTTTTGTTGTGTTGAGGCTCATACCTGGGGCCTCACATACACAGAACATGTGCTCTACTACCAAGTCACATCCAGGACTCTGATCTGCTTCTATAAAGTTCCCTCTTGCTGCTGTGAAAGTATGGCCCTGTGGACATAAGAGAAGCAGGGAGGGAAAGGGGGGGCACCAAAGAGATGGAGGCAATGAGGGTGATGGAGGGAAAGTGGGTAAGTCCCATGTCCCCCTGGAATAGGGAATTCCCTGGGGATATGAGCTGAGCTTCTTTCCCACTGCTGTTTAGGGCTCATAAGGTCCCCTTTCAGCTTTCTCCACAGGCTTGGCCTCTTCTCCACAAGAACACCAAATCGAGGAAATCTGTTTAAAGGGGTTTACTGCTCTCCCATACCTGCTTCCCAACCTTTGCGTACCTCTCCACCTGGAGTTCCCTTCCCATTTCTCCGAAGCCTTCCTAGCTCTGCTGGGGTCCGGGCCAGTGCCAATCTCCCCAGGAACGCCAGGACTGCAATTTACAAGGGGGAGGGCCAGGGAGGGGACGCTTGCCTTGCACTCGGCCAACACGGATTCGAACCCCAGCTCATATATGGTCCCCCAAGGACCACCAGGAGTGGTTCCTGAGTCCCGGGCCAGGAGTAAACGCTGAGCATCCCACGTGTGACCCCAAGACAAAAGACAAACAAGGAAAAAAAATTCACAAGGTGGAAAGGTTCAGGATTTCCTGAGGTGCTAAATCCTCACAGACTAGGGTCAGTCCTAACGCTTTCGGCCTCCCTCTCCTCACTCTCCCGCCCGCAGGACTCCAGCCCACTGCAGCCCCCCACCTCCTCCTCCCAGCTCCCGAGGGCCCCCTCCAGCCCTAGACGCGCTGCCACACGCCCCGCCCACCGCGGCCAGCCTCCCACCGCCGCTAGCCACAGAGAAGCCGGAAGCAGCCCGAACGCAGCCCCCGCCCCTTCCGGGCCCGCTCTAGGCAAGAACGCGGAATTTCAGTGGCACCGGGGATCCAGGCAGCTCCGCAGGGCAGCAGCGCCTCCTGGCGGGCGGCAGGCGCAGCGCGGGAGCCGAGGAGGTCCTGCACTCCCACCTTCTCAGTTTCTGCTCCTTCAGCCCTCTTGAGATTACCTGCAATGGGCCTTGCCAGCCCACTCGCTGGGTGTCCAGCCTTGACCGTCAGTTCCGCCAAGCGGCCTCTCTTTACAGGGCAGCAGCCACTCGGATGTCCTTGTTCGGAGAACTCCGTGGCACCCTAGGGCCCTTGCCAGACCGTCCCTATGCAACCCTCGGTCCATCCTCCCAACGTCCCGGTGTCCCTTGACACCCGCCTTTAGCATTCTCGGGTCTCTGTGTCTTTATACCGTCCGTTTCAGGACGCTCTCGCCTCCACCTCCTCACCTCACCGTGGGGATTAGGCGCTTATTGGGGCGATTATCCCTGTGGGTATTTCCCCTGCTTTGCTGAAGGTGGCACAGCTCCTTGTGTCGCCTGCGCCCAGCTAGCGCCGGGGGTACCTAGCTGAGTTTAACCATAAAGTCATGGGCAGAATAAGCAAAGGGACCGAGTAATACTCGGAGGGACCCCAACACGCTTAGTCAAAGCTGGGTCTTTTCCTCTGCTCCCGTTACCTCTCTAAGGTCGGCGTAGTGCGGAGACCCCCAAGCCCGACTCCACAGACTCAGCTGACCCAATGCGGTGATACCCCTGTCCTTCACCTACCCAGGATGTCCAGCGCGGAGGCCCCTACCCCTCCCCACGCCTCTTCTCTCCTGCCTCCTTTTGCGCCCTACAACACGTCTTTCTGGGTCTCCGAGTCTGGAGGCGTAGGATCCTTCTGTACAGCCCTGTCTGACTCTCAGGCCACCTGGTTAGCAACGTGCAGCCCAGGCTCCGCGACTGACCGCCAGGGAGCAGCAGAGGCCGCCTTCTACTACAGAGCTGGGGTGCGGGGCGGGGGTGCGGAAGATTAGGTCTCTGTCTAATCCGGTCCAGGCCCCACTGTGCCTGGCATGGCAACTCTGCGTTTGTTGCAAGGCAGTTTTGTTCCTTCAGACTTTTTTCTTTTTTTGACATTTTGGGCCACACCTGGCGATGCTCGGGGGTTATTCCTGGCTCTGCAATCAGGAATCACTCCTGGCGGTGTTCGAGGAACATATGGGATGCCTAAGATAGAACCCGGGTCGGCCTTGTGCAAGACTAATGCCTTGCCCACTGTACTATCGCTCCGGCTCCCTCTTTCAGACTTTCCCAGTTATATTTTCCTTTCCCCCCCCCCCTTTTTATTTCCCCTCTTAGGCCATTCCCAGCGTTGCAAGCACCGGACTTATTCCCTGAACCCCACATTTGGTACCCCAAGCACTACTTGGGCCCCTTGGAGTTAGTTAGTTAATACTGCTCCTACTTATTTGCAAGTTAGTTGCTGAATGAGTTGACAAGGAGGTCAGGAAAGATGTCTGGATGAGTCAGGGCTGAGTCTGGCTGCGTCTTGGACCCAGAATGTTCCTAACTAATTACCTGCTCTCTGCCCACCCAGGCAGGGACCACCCTGTCTTCTCAGATGCCAACAGCCCTCTTTAGCTATTGGTTTTGAACTTAGGGCCTGACCTGAAAGTCTTCTACTGCCTTTAAATTACCATCTTACCAGCTTCTTCTGGTTGCTTCCCCTCAACCACTTCTGCTTCCCAGTCTTTTTGTGTGTGTGTGTGTGTGAGGTGTCACATTCAGCGATTCTCAGGGGATACTCCTGGCTCTGCACTCAGGAATTACTCCTGGCGGTGCTTGGAGGACCATATGAGATGCCAGGGATCAAACCTGGGTTGTTGCATGCAAGGCAAATGCCTTTCCCGCTGTACTGTCACTCTGGCCCCTTCCAAGTCTCTCTACCCTTCCCTTTTTTTTTTTTTCTTTTTGGGTCACACCCGGCAATGCACAGGGGTCACTCCTGGCTCTGCACTCAGGAATTACTCCTGGCGGTGCTCAGGGGACCATATGGGATGCTGGGAATCGAACCCGGGTCGGCCGAGTGCAAGGCAAACGCCCTACCCGCTGTGCTATCGCTCCAGCCCCCCTACCCTTCCCTTTCTAAGCACCCTCTGTGGCAGCTCCTCTCAGTCACACAAGTTGGCTGCTTTTGTTTTCTCCAGTTCCTGCCCCTCTACCTCCGCTCTCTCTGCTTGCCCCTTCCCTTGACAGAACAGTCCCCACGGAGGGAGCCTTCAGTATCCTTCTTTGCTTCCTGACTGCTCCTCACTGCTTTTTTTTTTTTTTTTTTTTTTTGCTTTTTGGGTCACACCTGGTGATACACAGGGGTTACTCCTAGCTTTGCATTCAGGAATTACTCCTGGCGGTGCTCAGGGGACCATATGAGATGCTGGGATTTGAACCCAGGTTGGCCGCATGCAAGGCAAATGCCCTATCCTCTGTGCTATTGCTTCAGCCTCTCCTCACTGCTTCTTTGCTTGTTCTTTGTTATCTCTGCCTCCTAACAAGCATTGTTCAGGGCCGTCCTTCCCTCTTTTCCCACCTCACTAGGATCTGAGACCCATCCCTTTACAAGACCTCCCAGACCCAGGACTAGCCTATCTATGAACTCGACTCTCCACAGCAGCATGCTTGGCCTCTTTGCTTTGGCCTGTTTTTTTTTTCTCTCCCCTTCCTCCCTCCCTCCTCTCTCTCCTTCATTGTTGATGTTGTGCTGATGATGACTGGAGGGTCTCTCTCTCTCTCTCTCTCTCTCTCTCTCTCACACACACACACACACACACACATACACACCTGGCTACAGTGCTCATTAGCATTCACACATCAGGTCATGGTGCTCACATATGTGCTGTGGTCCTTTAGTTGTGGTGCTTGCATGCATGCTCACTGGGGTTGCAGTCTTAGTTGCTTAGTTGGGGTGCACAAATTCTGATCATGATGCTTGTGACAGTCTGCTATATTCACCAGGGGTCACACCACAGCAGCTGCAGCCCTTTGTGTGGTGCTCTCTCTCTCTTGTGCTCTCTCTCTCTCTCTCTCACTCACACACACACACATGTACCTGGCTGTGGTTTGGCAGAAATTTGCAATGCTGGGATCATAGACAGTAGAGCTGCTAGATTCATACTTGGTGGTGCATGTGACACACAAGGGACTTGGACTCATGACCATATACTTGCAAGGCAGATGCTTAAAGTCCCTGTGCTAGTCCTCTGGGCCCTCCCTTCATTTTTGTTTTTGGGTCACACCTGGACTACTCCTAGCCCAGTGTTTGGGGTCACTATGGAAGTGGCCAGTGGGTTATACAGTGTGAAGTAGTAAACCCCGGCCTCCTGCACTCAGAGTGTGTTCAGTCCACTGAGCTGTGTTCTCTATTGTTGTTGTTGTTGGTGGTTTGGGGCCTGTTCCTGACTCTGACTTGGGAGCTTATTCCTAGCACTAAGGTCAGGAGTTACCCTGGTGGTGCCTGGGGGACCATATATGGTGCCAGAGATCAAACTAGGATCAGATGCATGCAAAGCAAATGCCTTACCTCTTACTTCCAGTACTATTTCTCCGTCCTGAATTACTCTTAGCATTTTTCGGGGACCATATGGGATGCTGGGGATTGAATCTGGGTTGGCCGTGTGCAAGGCAAACGCCTTACCCACTAGACTATCACTCCAGCCCCTATGCCCCTTTCTCTTTTTGGTTTTGGGACCACTCCCAGCTGTGTTTGGGGTTTACTCCAGGCTCTGTGCTCAGGGATCACTCCTGATGAGCCTTGGGAGACCAAATTTAGTGCCAAGGATTAAGCCAGAGTTAGCTGAGTGCAGGGCAAGCACCTTAGCCTCTGTACTATCAGTACAGCTCCCCTTTTTTAAAATTAAAAACACTTTTGGGGCTGAGATTTAGTACAGTGGTCAAGGTGCTTGATTTTCACATGGCAGATCCAGTTATGATACCCTGCATTGCATATGGTTTCCTGAGCACAGAGTTAGGAGAAAGCCCTGAGTACAGTTAGAAGTGGCTCCCAAACAAAATCATACAAAACAATAATAAAATGAAAATTAAATTAAAATAATAATCACTTGGGGGGCTTGTGGTAGTTTGAGTCATACCTAGTGAGTACTCATGGCCTATTTCTGCTCAGGAGAAACCACAAGCAGAGCTCAGGGGACCATCAGTGGTGTAGGATCAAACTAGGGTCAGCCCTCTGCTAGGCAAGCACCTTACCTTCTGTCTTGTCTCTTTGCACCTCCTGTTTTGGGTGGGTGGCACACCTGATGATGCTCAGGGTTTACTTCTGGCTCTGACTTATGAATCACTCCTTGAGATGCCCAAGTTCCCCAAAGCCCCACCAGGAATGACCCTTGAGGGAAGAGCCAGGAGTAACCTCTGTGGGGTGTGGTCCCCCCAAAAATCAGGGGCTTCCCATAATGCTTTGATCCCTGGGAACAGTGTTGGTCAGCCAGTAGTGCTGCTTGAGTCCAGCGGTGCTTGGCGGCCAACCTTATGAGGTCCCATAAGTCAAACTGTACTCGCTGTACTATTCCTCCCCCAGGGAATTCCCTACTGAAAAGGAGGAGTAGAGGGAAGGAGAACACAGAGTAAGGCTCTTTCCTCATATGTGGCAAACCTGGGTTGGATCTCCAGCATCCTATATTGTCCCCTGGGCATCTCAAGGACCATAGCTGGCAGAGCTCGGGGAGATACTGCACTAACAACTGGCAGTGCTCAGAGAGGTTAACACAGGCCTCCTGTACTCCGAACTCTTTCCTGGCCTTGTCCTCTCCCCTTCAGCGTCTATGCATCCCAGTCTTCATGAAGGGCACCCTCCCTTCTTTACCCTTAGGACCAGCCCAGGGTGTCTCTGACTGTTCCATTATCTGAGCTGAACCTTCTGATGTGGAACAATAGTATTTTCAAGTCTATGTCACCCTTGATTCTTCATCACCCTCCCCAGTTCTTAGTATCAATTCAGCAGCTAGAATAATCTGTTTCAATCTTAGTTACAGGGTTGGAGAGACTCTATGGACTGCTCACATACTTTGCATGCAGGAGGCCCAGGTTTGATCCCCAGCACCTCCTGGTCCCCTAAGCACCACTGCGAGCCACTCCCAAACTCTGAGCTGAGAGTGGCCACTGATCACTGCTGGGTAAGGCCCCCAGTCCAAAATAAATAAATAACAAATCAATAGGGGCAGAGATAGAAGAAGGGTTAATGCACTTGCTTCACACACAGCTAACCACTGTTTAACTCCAGGCATCCCGTATGGCCCTTTGACCATTGCCAGGAGAGCGTCAGAACACAGAGCCAAGAGTAGCCCTTGAGCACTATTGAATATGGCACCAAAAACTAAAATCAATGAAGCAATCAATAAATCAATCAGGCTTAGTTGCTGCAAATCAGACCTTGCCTGTCCTTTTGCTGAGAACCCAACATCGACTTTCTCATCTTTCCCAGAGAAAATGCCAAGATTTGTGGGGAGCTAAAATCTGCTCTTTGTACCACTCGCCCCTTCTTCCCTCTCTGGCCACAAGCTACCTCTGCGGGCCACTTCCTGTCCTTCTGCTTTGCCTGGACCGGATCCCTCTGCCTGTAGTACTCCCTGTAGGCATATCATGGCTTCCTCCTCCAGTTCCCAGAACTATCCCTGATGCCTCTCTCAGGGAGGCCCACGCCACCCACCTCCTGAGCCCCTGTTCCTATGACTCGTACTTTGCCTTTCTTTTTAGTTTTTGGTGGTACTCAGCATCAAGGTCTGGCCCTCACATTCTGCAGAGCTGCATTCCAGGGCCCCTTGTTATGCTTTCTCCTATGACGCTGAACATCTTGTAGCAAAGGGTGGAACTTGCTGACTGCGTCTTGTTTTGGGGCCTGAACTTAGTCTTCCACTCAGAAAATAAGCTCTAGGGGCTGAAGCCATAGTACAGCAAGTAGGGCGTTTGCCTTGCACGCAACTGACCTGGGTTTGATCCCGGCATCTCATATTGTCCCCTAAGCAATGGCAGGTGTAATTTTTGAGTGCAGAGCCAGGAGTAAGCTCTGAGCACTGCCGGGTATGACCCCAAAAGCAAAATAAATAAATAAATAAATAAATAAATAAATAAATAAACTCTAGATGAGAATGGTCTTCACTTTGTTCACTAAAGTATGAAATCTTTTTTTGTGTGTAGGGGGGCACTTAGAGTCAAACTGGTGGTGATGGTACTCAGGAGCTGCTGCTGGCTTTGTGCTTAGGAATGACTTCTGGCAGTGCTCAGAGGGCCATATGTCATGGCCCTTTAGGGACTGGAGAGATAGTCCATAGGAAAGGTGCTTGCCTTGCACAGGGTAAACACAGATTAGATTCCCAGCACCCCATATAGGCCCCCGAGTCTTGCCAGGAGAGATCCCTGAGCACAGAGCCTGGAGAAAGCTCTGAGCACCACTATGTATAGCCCCCAAACCAAAACCAAAGCAAACAAATGAACAACAACCAAAAACGCCCCAAGAAAAAGTGCCTTGAAACCTGTACTATGTGGGGGCTGGAGTGATAGCAAAGAAGGGCAGGGCATTTGCCGACCTGGGTTCGATTCCCAGTATCCCATATGGTCCCCTGAGCACCGCCAGGAGTAATTCCTGAGTGCAGAGCCAGGAGTAACCCTTGAGTAGTGCCGGTGTGATCCAAAAAGAAAAAAAAAAATACCCCCTGTACTATCTCTTCCTGAAGTGTCAATAAAAGCTACTTTTTTTTTTTTTTAATCTTTTGGGGTAGCCACACCTGTCTGTGCTCAGGGCTTACTTCTGGCTCTGCTCCAACTTTACTACTGGCTGGGCTCAGGGGACTATATGGGGTACCAGGAATCAAATTTGGGTAAGACAAGTACCTTCCCTATTGTATGATCTCTCCAGTCTGCAGTAAATTCTTGTTGAGTGATGAATGAATCCCCTTTTAGTTGAAGGTGAGTGTGAGCATGGGTCTTGGTCTCTTTTCCTGGTGTGTTTGTGTGTGTGTGTGTGTGTATTATATACAAAATTTTTTTTCAACAGTCAGTCATAGGAAAAGCAGTGGAAAGAAATCTAGAAAGGTTCTGTGAGCTGGAATTTCTGGCTGTTCTATCTTTGTCATTGTTCCAAGCAGAAATAAAAACCATTTTTTTAGAGCAGCTTTTTATTTTATTGTGCAGCCATAAATGGGGCCAATAGCCTGCTGTGGTGCTAGGGGGACCTGGGACTACTCCTTGCCACTAGGGTTGTGGTCTGCATGTGTGTGTGTGTGTGTGTGTGTGTGTGTGTGTGTGTGTGTTGGCACCATGGGGTGCTGTGATAAGGATCAAACCCAGGGCCTTACATTTATATGGAAGGCAAGTGCTGTACCACTTCCTTAGCTCTTTAGAACAGGTTTTTTGGTGTGTGTATGTGTGTAGGGGTGGTGTTGAAGGTCATATCCATTATTATTCAGGGGCTATTCCTGGCTCTTTGTTCAGTGCTTGGGGGACCATGCATGGTGCTATAAAATTTGAACTGGGATCAGCAGGATACAAAGCAAACACCTGACTCTCTGTACTATCTCTTTGGCTCACACAGAATTTTTTTTTCTCTTAGAGGGGCCACATCAGTGATGTTTAGGGCTTAGTCTTGCTGGCTGCTCAGGAACCATAAGTGGTCCTGGGGATTGAATCAGGGTCAGCTGTGCTCAAGGCCAGCGCCTTGATCCCTGATCTAGCCAGAGCAGTGTTTTAAAATTTTTAATTGAATTTAAGGTTTTTGGTGATGCTCCTGGCTGTACATTCAGGGATCACTCCTGGAAAGCTCAGGGGATTATATGGGATGCCAGGGCTGAACCCAAGTAAGCAGAATGCAAAGCAAGTTCCTACCCATCATACTTTCACTTCCGCCCATATTTTCAATTTTTTTTCTTTTTTGGGTCACACTGGGCGATGCACAGGGGTTACTCCTGGCTTTGCACTCGGGAATTACTCCTGACGGTACTTGGGGGACCATATGGGATGCTGGGAATCGAATCTGGGTTGAACATGGGCATGGTAAATGCCCTATTCATTGTACGATTGCTCCAGTACCCCTATTTTTAATTTTAAATGGGGCTAGAGAGATAGTCCAAGGCTGACACATTTTCCTTGAATACTATGAGCCCCAGTTCTGATCCCTGAGGACTGCCAAGAGCAACCCCAGAGCACAGAGCTGAGAGCAGCCCCATGTGGCCGGGAACAGCCCCCAAAATTCCCCCCAAAAGAGAGACAGAAAAAAATGAGAAATTATTCAAAACATACAAAAATGGGGATCAGAAAGATAGTACAATGAGTAAGCTGCTTGCCTTGCACAGAGCTGATCCAGGTTCAAAACCTGGAACTGCATATGATCCCCGAGCAGAGTCTATGCACAGAGGATGGGATCCCAAACCCAACGAAACAAAACAGACCAGATCAAAGTGGAGATGGCTCAAAGGGCTGGAGCCTATGTTTGCAGGCAGGATGCCTGGGTCTGACCCCCAGCACCACATAGTTCCCCTAAACACTGCCTGAGCACCAAGTTGGGAGTAGCATCAGAGCACCCCAGATCTGGCCCCCAAACCATTAAAAAACACTGCAGAACTATTTAGTGATGACCAATAGCATCTTATGGAGGCCGAGTGGCCAGACATTGACAGGCGCTCAATCCCTTGGGCACTTGGCTTTTGGATTTGGTGTAGTGGCCACATCATCTTCCTCCTCACCCCCAAGACCTTGCTGGGCAGACAGAGAAGGGATAGAAAGACAGAAAGACTCAGAGACTATCTTCCACCTCGTCTCTGTGCATGGACACAGCTGACAGAACTAGCATCAGCACGTCTCCCCTGCGCCGAAACCAGTCCTGGGCTCTCCACAACTCAATGCAGCCACCCTGGATGAGTGTGAGAAAAGATCCTTAGGTCCTATCCACAGGTGGCCCCTGTCCTTGGCCACTGTATGCTCACAGGAGCCTGGGTCTCGGCAGGGCTATGGGTTCATCTTATGAAGACCCAGAGACCTCCCAGAGGTTGTGCCAAGACACACTGGGCTGTGACCACCTCCAGGCCAGTGTCCAGTTCCTTTTCTGGGACCACAGGACTCTTGGGTGAGTCCCCAGGCTGGAGTCAGGCGCCTGGGGTTGATGAGAACCAGACTCAGGAAGCCCCCCTCTGACGAGCTGGCACTGCCCTGGGCCTCACAGCCACCAGCTTGAGGAAGTTCTTTCTTCAGGGGTTTCCCAAGCCGGCCGCTTCCTTGCAAGTTCAAACTGGATTTTTCTTGCTGCCCTTTCCCCCAGCAGCCTCGCCTGTGCGGGGTCTCTCCTAATGAGGCTTTGGTGCCAACGCCTGGGCAGCTCCATCCCGCTGGGCCCCAGCTGGTTCAGGTCTGCCCCGGGCAATGGGCAGCTTCCCAGTTCCACCCAGCCCAGGGCACCTGGGGCTGCCCAGCACCCTGGCAGTCCCCGCCCTGCCTCCGATGCCCCCATTCAACACGCAGGGTCCCCTGTCAGGACTGCACCCACCTTTATTCAGAGTGCCTTTTACTAGCGATAAAAAGATCAGCCCGAAGGGCCCAGGATCCCTGGACTTTTGTTCCCAGGCTTGAGGCATTGACAGCGGGTTGACATGGCAGCCCCAGGAGGGCAGGGGGGCCCCCGCACAGGCTTCAGGGGGGCTCGGCTGCCCCCAGCTCAGACCCTCCCTGCAGCTGCTGGGGATGCACCTCACGTTGCCTCCTTCCGGAGGCCTCGCTCTGTCCCATTTCCTGGAGCCTCATTAATTCTTCCCCACCTCACCCCGTGAGAAAGCAGGTCTGTGTTAGGCCTGGCTCAGGCCCAAAGCTGGATCTGACATTGCCACTAGCTGGTTTGGGAGGCAGGGGCCAGCGGGGTGGGGACTCTGTTCCTACCTCATGCCCGGGAGAGAGGGGGGAGGGGCACCATCACCAGCCACAGCCTCCCTCCCCCCTCTGCTTGTCAGGAGCCCAGGGACCATGGAGATGGAGAAGATAAAACACAGCTGGTCTGACGTATCATATTTATAAAAGGGGGTCACCAGTCTCTCCTCCCTCACCTCAGCCTGGTCCCTGGGGTCTTAGGCACCCCCAGGGCAGAGACACTCTTTTTTCCCTGGTAGTGGAATGTGAGCTGTGGCCCAGGGTTGAGGGTGGTGGAGGCCCAGCCTCCCCAGGACTGGTGGAGGGAGCAAGGCAGATTCCCTTGGGGGTGCCCACATCAGCCTCCCCTTCAGAAGAACCTGCTCTTTTTTTTTTTTTTTTGCTTTTTGGATCACACCCGGCGATGCTCAGGGGTTACTCCTGGCTCTGCACTCAGGAATTACTCCTGGCGGTGCTCGGGGGACCATATGGGACGGTGGGAATTGAACCCGGGTGGGCCGAGTGCAAGGCAAACGCCCTACCCGCTGTACTATCGCTCCTGAATGAACAGAAGAACCTGTTCATTCCAGGTATCCAGTCGGCTCCCGGGGGGGTGGAGATGGGGGCAGGGCCAAGAGTATCTGAGGGCTGAAAGGGGCTGAGGGGACAGAGAGGGGAAGCAGACGGGGAGGGCACGGGCAGGGGTTCAGGGCAGACCGTGCTGCAGCTCTGCATGCCCCAGCAGGAGACACAGCTGCCTCCCACCCCCAGAGGCCACTGCTGGACCTCAGTGCATGCAGCTGGGCAGAAGGACAGGAGTTGGGGGGGCGGTGTCTGAGGCAAAAGGATGGGAGTGGGGCTGCAGGCCCACCCTGCTCCCGGCTCGGGAAGCCCCTGCATCCAAGGAGCCCAGCAGGGTCATGGCCCAAAGGCCTTGGTCCTGATTCCCTAACAAAAGCTTCCACAGAGAGGACGTGGGCCGGGTCGGGCGCCGTGGTGCTGACCATGTCTCCCCACCCCCTTGGCCCCTGGATGCAGGGGCTCGAGGACCAGTAGGTAGAACAGAAGGGGCCGTCCTAGTGGCTTCCTCCTTGCCGGCTAGTTCCTGAGGCCCAGTCAATGATGATGAAACTCAAGCTCATGGTCATCAGCAAGAGGCCAAACACAGCAAAGCACAGGGCCTGCAGGGGCAAAAATCAAGGTCAAACCTTGAGGCCAGGGTAGCCCCTAGGCCGCCATGCCTCCCACTGACCTCCAGGCCCCTCGCACCAGGATCTTGGGGGTGGACTTTGCAGGTTCCTTCTCAGTGGGCACAATGCGGAAGTAGAAGCTGGCAGGAAAGATGAAGATGAGGCATGGGGCTGATGTGGCACCTGCAACAGAGGAGGTGCGTGTCTTAGCAAAGGGTCACTGATGTTTTTGTGTTTTGGTGGGAGGCATACTTGGAGGGGCTGAGGTCTTCCTCCTGGCTTGTGTACAGGGCACAAGTGTTTGGGGGACCCTATCTGGTGTCAGGGATGGATCTTGGGTCAGCCACATACAAGGCAGGTGCCTTAACCTTTGTGCTTTCTCTCCCACTAAGGTCAAACGATCTTTATTGGGGGACCAACTCATCTTTCTATTCCATTGAGTGCACTGCCCAATTCTAGAGCATTTACCTGCCCATCCCCTTATTTTCTGTCAACCAGGATGGGAATCTAGTGCTGTTGGAATGAGAGAATCAGTCAGCGAGTGAAGTTGGCAAAGAGGAAAGAAAGGCGGAAAGGCAGACAAGAGATGGGGACAGAGCTATTGGACTCCTGGATAGCTATTGATGCTAATGGATTCCTGGATAGAACTCTTCCCGCAGGCCTCTCCATTCTTTAAGCCCATGTATTCCTTTCTGCTTAAATTATTTTGACTCAGGCTTCAGACATCTCGAATTATGATCATTTGACTCATGATACTCAGTAACAAGGTTGGTTGTTGGTTTCTGCAGAGTTGAGTTGGGGAGTCAGTCTCCTGAGTTGGGGGCCCCCAGAGATGTCTTTGAGTTGTCTGGTCTTCCAGCTCAGAGCCCTGATCAAGATGGGACAGAGGCCAGAATACCAAACCTATCACTGCCAGATTCTGGAGCCTAATCAATTTTTCCCATTTGTTAGCAGAACAGACTCTGCCATCAGAAGAGTTTCTGGGGTGGTACCCCTTCCTCCACACACAACAGCATCAGGCCCTTACCGATGACCCCAAAGATGCCCAGGATGTTGGGGGCGAAGATGACCAGTAGGTTGATGCCAGTCAGCAGGCCGGTGGCGATGATCACATGCCGCAGCCAGCTGAAGTCCCGGTTAGGGAAGAGCATCTGCTGGATGGCTCGGCGCACCTGCAGGCCACGGGCGGGGGGAGTGAGCAGTGAGGCCTGACCGTCCCCCCGCCCCCAGGCTCTGGGCACTGGCCTATGGGCTCACCGGAAACAGAACGATGGGCACGGTGAGCGTGACAGCTGTCAGCACGGCCACACGCACACACAGGATCAGCACGTCAAAGGGGTCCACCTTGCTGTAGGTGTGCAGGAGCTCCGACTCCACCCCGTCTGCACGGGCAGGGAGGGGGTCAGAGGCAGCCCGGCCTGCCCCAGCACTGAGCACCCTTGGCAGGCACCCCCGTGCAGGGCCCCTGGGAGCCCCAGGGGCTGTCACCCCGACAGCCTGGCCTCTGCCCCACCTCCTCCCACATCCAGCCGTACCATAGAAGGTGAGGTAGCCAAAGAGGGCAGCCAGGAAGTACATGACGTACATGACAGCGATGGAGAGGTTCGAGATTTGCTGCATCTTCCCCTTGGAGGGGCTGGGGGAGGGGATAGTGCCAATCTGGGTCACAACCTGGGTGGGAGACCCCCATAGTCCCCCACCCTTGGCAGCTGAGGGAGCCTCGCTCTCACTCCCAATCCCTCCTCATAGCAATCCAGGAGATTGTTAGGAAATTTGTTTTTTTTTCAGGGAGGGTTGGGGGGATGTTCCCAAGCAGTGCTCAGGAGGTTTAGGGGCCCACCCTGGAAACAGCTGGCCTGACTGATGGTGATACTGGGGGTCACCAGGGACACTGCCATGCTGGGGGTACCACATGGGTCTGGGCCTCCATATGCCAGACATGTGCTTCCATGTTCTGAGCTGCCTCTGGGTTCCCTGGGGTTCCCACTCCCACAGTCAGGGCCACTTTCATCTCGAGGCAGCTCTGCCCACTCTCCACGGCCACCTACTCCTTGAGCTCAGTGTAGATGGGCAGCACCTCTGGGTGGCAGACGAAGGCAAAGGCCATGATGGGGATGGTATACGCCGTCTGGGGAAACGAGGGAGCATGTCAGGGCAGCTCCCACAGCCCTCCTGGGCTCCAGCCCCCCCAGCCCCAACCCTGTGGGTGGGAACCTGTGTGTTGAGCATGAAGTATCGGGGGCTGCAGGAGGCGGTGGCCTCAGCTCCATGCAGCCGAGACGCTGCCTCTTCCTCGGTGCTGTCCGTGAGGCTGAAGTTGCCAGTGATGTTGGTGGCATGCAGGGGCAGCGGGCAGGGCACTTGGAACTTTTTGTAAATGACCTGTTTCGTGGAGAGGAGGACGATGGTTTCAGGGCCAGCCAGGCTGCACGGGAGGTGTGGGGTGAGGCTGAAGCCATGTCTAGATCAGGGCCTGAGGGGGCTACTCACCTACCCAGGCTGCCCAGGGAGACCCCCCCTCCAGTGGAACATGTCCCGAGGGACACCTGTCCCCCACTTGAGCAGCCCCAAGGTGACTCACTGCAATGAGAAAGAACACCATGCAGCTGAGGGAGAAGCCGCTGGAGTAGCCTAGGTAGCCTGCAAAGTGGGGAGCATCGTGAGGCCAGGGGTCCCTCCCACACTTCCCTCTAGGACCCTGGCCCCGTCTCGCCGTGCTCACCGAGTTGCCGCATGAGAGCCAGAGGGAGGATGATGGTGACAGAGACCAGGATCACCAGGTAGTTCCCGTTCATGTACCAATCCCTGGAACAGGAGGGGCTGTCACCACCACTCACAAGTACCAGGGTTGTTTCCACCTCCACACCCCATGGAGGTCACACTGGTCTCTGTCCCCATCTGCCAAGGGCACCCAGGGCATGGGGTGCGCATGCTCAGCAGATCCCACAGTCACCACTGGGATGGTGGATATGTGTGGTGGGGGTGCTGACCCCCCAGGAAGTGACCCTGAGGGGTACATGGAGGTGGATGGGATTGAAAACCTGCCTCTGGGGGTGGACTCTTCTCCATGGGGGTCTCAGGGACTTACCAAACAGGCCAGATGCCCTGTGGTGCCCCAGGGTGGGGGTGGGGACTACAGGATGAGGCTGGCATTCTGGGGAAGGCCCAGAGGCCTGGGGACCCCCCAAATCCTGCCTGTTCCCCACCTTCTGCAGCTCAGCATTAACCCTGCTCCTGGGTCTTGTGCCAGAGCAGTGCCCAATTGTCTTCTCCACCCCCACCCCAAACATGGTGGTACCACTGGTCTGGCTAATGTGATGGGCAAATGGGCAGCCTGGGGCTTAATGGGGAGCAGTGCCGAGGGGTGTTGGATCTCCCAGCTTCACAGGCTGCACCCCACTTCCTCAGGCCCGCCCCACCCTGCCTCTGCTGTCCTTCTTGGGGGTGCTCCACTCTCATTAGCTCTGCTGGTCACTCTGCTGGCCCCGCCAGCCATCGCCCACTGGGGTCCCTCCCAGCAGCTCTGCCTGCTCCACCCAACCATCTCCTGGGTGGACACGGAGGGGTCTCCCACCCTTCCCCACTCCCCTAGACCCTGAGGCTCACGAGGTTTGCTCCTCCAGGTTCAGGAAGGTCTGTATGACCAGGGGAAGCTCAGACTTGATGATGTACAGGTAGCTGGACATGGCTGAGTGGGAAGAGGGGTGGGCCAGGGTGGGGTCAGCTGAAGCAGTCAGCCCGGGGGCCCCCACCGGCCCCTGCTGCTCGCCTCACCTCCAATGTTCTGCAGTGTGATAGCGAGGGCCGCTGCCAGCTTTCCCGGGGTCCCGAAGGCACGGTAGCCCAGCTGCTCGTAGGCACGGATGCCTGCCAGGACGGGAGTCAGGACTGCCCCCCAGGCCCCCCACCCCTGCTACAGGCCGGTCTGAGGCTCACCCACGATCCCTGAGGACTTGAGTAGCAGGTGGATGGAGTAGCTGGAGAGCAGGGCGACAGCCGTCAGCAGGAACCTGGGAGGTGGACGAGACAGGCCGCTGGGCCCCCCGACAGGCAGGGGGTGATGGGCTCTGGGAGTCTGTGACGGGGTGTTTGTTTCCCTAACAGGGCACGTGTGGGCTCAGCAGGCCCCAGACAGGCTAGGAGCAGAAGGGTCCCTGGAGCTCTTGGGATAGGAGGTGGCAGGGCACAATCCTGGCGGGGACACGTGGGGGACATGGTGGAAGCACAGGTCTGGAGCTGTCAGGCTGGCCCCAGGCTGCAACCCCCCCACGGTCCATGGGAAGTGAGGCCTGTTTGTCTGGCCATGGTGGGTGTTTTCAGCTGTGATTTGGGCTGAGGACAAGTGCCCATGCTGTCAGCTGCGTAGCAGGCCAGGAAAGTGGCAGAGCACGGGAGATCATGTTTGGTGTCCCATCAAAGCCCTTGGGGTCACAGCAGGCACTCACAGGAAGAGGATGATGCCCGTGTTGGCCATGGCATAGGCGAGCCCCAGGATGCCACTACCCATGATGGCATTGCTGAGGTTGAACACCGACATCCCGAATGACGTCTTCCCCTCAAACTGCGGGCACGGGGGAGGAGAGTCAGCAAGGGGCCAAGGACCCCCCATCTCCACCCCTCAGCCTCCCACCGCAGCCCTGGAGCACCTCGTGACTGCACCCAAGCTCCCGTGGGTGCCCCCGATCCTCCCTCGCTGCCCCGGCTCACGTCAGTGAACTGCGGCTCCTTGCTGGGGCCTTTCTGCAGGAAGCCTTCGCCTTCCACGCAGCTGCGCCGGGGGCCCTCCACCCTGCGGGCACGGCCGGGCAAAGCTCTCAGCTGTGTCGCTCGCACACACCCGTCCCTGCCCCCAGCCCAGCTGCCCACGCCCTCCTGCTCACCTCTGGCTTCCTGCTGAGGGGCTGCTGACCCGGAGTAGCCCCTCCGAGTGCTTGCCGTTGGGCACCAGCTCCACCATCTCGGTCTGCAGAGGCGCCTCCATGGCTCAGGGACCCGATCCCAGGAGCAGCGGCCACACGCTGACACAAGCCTGAGGAGGGGCAGCCCCGCCCCAGTTATTCCCAGGCCCCCCAACAGTGTCAGCTGGAGCACACGCGGGGCGCTGTGGAGACACGTGGGCGTCAGCCTGTTGCCCCCTCCTTGGGACCTGTCTTGTGGGCGTCTGTGTGTATGTGGAGAAAAAAGCGCTTCCTGGGCAGAGTTGAGGGGGCTCGGGGGCACTCCCAGACAATCCTACCCAGCTTGGCCTCATGGGGTGCTGGGAACCACCCGCGCCCACTGGGAGGTGAGCAGGAGCCTCTTGGGTCACACCCAGGGTGCTGGGGTGGGGCCTGTGATGCTGAAAGTGAGGCCAGGCATAAGCCCAGAGCGCCCTGCCCTCTGCCTAACTCTCAGAACCCAGTCCCCATCCTGGCTTTGGGGACACGGGTCCCAGACTCTTGAGTTCTCCAGGACGTCCCAGTGAGACACCCCGCTCAGAACAGTATAGCCCCTCATACCAGCCAGTGAAGGCCCCGGGGGCACCGCGGTTTCCCTGCTGTGGAGAGAGAATTGTTAGCAGGATGACCCGAGTTCAGGGCCAGTGGCCAGGCCCCGGGATGCTGGGCCCAGTCTCTAGGCCCCACTCTGCAGGGAGGCCCTGGACCAACTCCCCATCCCTGATATTAACACTGGGAGACAGTTTCCTGTGCTCGCCCTGTGTGCCAGGGGCCTCCTAGCCAACCTAGAATGGCACTGCCCGACGGCTGGAGGCCTCGGGAGAGGGTGAGGGCTGTGGGCCCCATTCCCAGCCGCCCGGCGGGCACTGCTGGCACTTGGAACAAAGAGCCCTCTGTAGGCTGAGCGCTGGCGCTGGGATCGGCAGGCGCACGGCCGCCCCCCCCCAGGAGGCCCGAGGCGGTGCTGGTGGCTGACACCTGGACCCTTCCCACCCGGCTGCGAAGGGCCCTCGGGGGCCTTCCAGGAAATTGGTGTCCCGGGGCCCAGCTTTCTGGGCCACACAAGCCTCGCTCAGGGCTCTGTTCTCCCTCAAGCGCCTCCTTCTCTGCTGGGGGAGCCCTGGCCCTGAGGTGCTGACTCTCAGGAGTGGACTCTGAGTAGCCCTCTCCCCCCACCCCACTTTCCCCCCACCCTCTCTCCACTTCATAGAGCCTCCAGCGAGGAGCTGGGACCTTGGTGGCTAGAGAGGGACCTGCCCCTGAACTCACCGTTCCACTCCTCCGCCCCTCTCTTCACCCCAACCCTGCCTGGTGTCTAGACCATGCACCAGCCCTTTCCTGTCCCCGGTAGCGCATCTATGAGGACTCTGAAGGCCACCAAGCCAAGGCTCGCTGAGGCCGGGGGAGACCAGAAAGGGGCTGCGCTGGCCGGTGATCAGTCAGAGCCCGGGCCTGAAGCACCAGAACCCCCCTGCCTGGAAACGGATGGTCACTTCTCTGCATAACTCCCCATGTGCCCAGGAGCCTGGTGTCCTGACGGCAGTGACCACAAGAGTGCACCCCCAGGCACCTGGATCCTGGGGATCCCATCCCTGGCATGCCTGCAGCCCCTCAACCTGCCTGTTCTTCCTCCGGGGCTAGCCTAGGAACTCTGCCCTCCTCCATCCTGCCCACTCGGAGCCGCCAACGTGAGACCAGCTCCCTCTCGCCTCCTCAGGACTAGCCTGTTCTCATGTGTGTGCCCGAGCCATGCCTCAGTGCCCCCTCCAAGGGTCTCAGTGGACTGTGGGGGTGCAAGCACCTCATCGCCAGAGTCACTCGGCGGGTCCCCTGGCACTCGCTGCCTTGCTCTTGCCGGGTCTCCAGCCCTGGGCAGGCTGGGACAGGCCCTTAGAGTGTGCTGAATTGGCAGCCAGACAAAGCACCCTTCCCGACCCTAACAGCTTCCCTAGCAGCCACGCCACCTCCAGGGAGACCACAGTCATGGTGCCTTGACCAAGGTGTCCAAAGTCCTGGCTCCAGAGTCCCTGGGCCCCCAGCAAGACCCGGGCCTGCACCCTCAGATCTATTAGTCACCACCAGTTCCTGCTGGGGCTCCAGCTGACCTGAGACCTTCAGTCTCTAGTGACAAAACGCCAAACACACATGCCCTCTCCACACCCGAAAGCTTCTGCCACGGGAGCCTCGTAGTCCCAGGACGCAAACAAGGAGTGAGAGAGTCGCACCAAGGAAAGCTTCCTGGAGGGGACGCAGATGGAGTCAACCCTAAAGTTCTTAGCAGGAATCTTCAGGGTGTGGGAACAGAAGAGAGGGCCATGGGCAGAGGCACTGCAAAGGGTGGGATGAAGGTTTCAGGCCCGCAGAGATCCTTGAAGGCTGCCAGGTCAGACTCCGGCCTTCAGTCTGGCACAGGGAGGGGGATGAGGGTCAGGGAGACCAACTGTGGGACCTCAGGGTATTCTCTGAGCCTAGACGCTGTCCTCCTCTGCCACCCCCTCCCCTACTTTTTTGCTTTTAGAACACACCTGGCAATGCTCAGTGGCTACTCCTGGCTCTACATTCAAGAATCACTTCTGGTGGGTCTCAGGGGACCATATGGCATGCTGGGGTGGAACCTGGGTTGGCTGTGTGCCAGGCCAATGCCTACCTGCTATAGCATTGCTCCAGCTCCGCCCCCTCCTTTTGGGGGAGGGGACCTGATGGTGCTCAGGTGACCATGTGGTGCCACACATACATCATGCAAGTATGAACTCCACTTCTCTGAACCATCTCTCCAACACCTAGGAGACCCTTTTTTTTTTTTTTTGAGGGGGCACACTCATGGTGCTTAGGGGTTATTTCTGGTTCTGTGCTGGGGTCACTCCTGGCAGAGCTCAGGTGCCATGTGGCACTGAGGGTAGGATCCGGGCCTCCGGTATGCATGGCACGCACTCAGCCAGTTGAACTTGCTCTCTGACCCTCGAGAAGCTCGTTTTTGACAGTTGACCTCCCTCAGGCCTACCTCCCGTGGAGCTCCTGTGCATTGGGGAGTCCGGGAGCCCAGTGACGTAATAGCTATGGCCCTAGGAAAGCCCAGAGTGAACACACTGAGTCTGAGGCCGGGCCTGGTCCTGCCTGTTTTGTGACCTGGGCAAAGAACTCCCCCTCTCGCAGACCTGCGTCCCAGGCATGCATGGAAGATGGGGATGGAGCTAGGAGCCTCCCTGAGGTCTATGCCCCAGAACAGGCCCGGGACTCCCAGAGAGAGAGGTCAGGGGTTGAGGTGGAAAGAGCACTGCGACCTTGGCCAAGCCATCAGGATGACATCTGCCTTGGGTGCCACACGGGCTGGGGCAATCAATGGATGACCAGGCCGCTGCCCCAGGCCTATTTACTCTGCTGGGAGATAAGGGCAGGGGCAGGAGCGGGCAGGAAGCCGGGCGCAGGTAACGCCCGCCCACGCAGACATCACGGGGTGAGAATTCGGCAGGCACACCTCGGCAGGTGTCGAGTTTGGCTAATTAAAGATTCCCAGGCCTGGGAATCCAGGCCGCGGTGGGGCAGCTGCTTGCGTCAGCCACTGTGGGACGCATGTCCCTCGGCCCGGGATCGAGGTCCTTGGAACCTCTGGGGCTCTGAGCTCCACTCTCTGCGCTCCTCTGCTCAAGGACTTGGCTGTACCTGCAGAGTACGCCGGTGACGGCTATACTGTCCCTCTCCCCACCCTACAGCCTCACGCACAGTGGAGGCACAGACCCCAACCCCATGCAGGAGCTTGCTGCCACGGCTCCCCAGCTCCTGGTACCTGACACCCTCACTGAAGTCCAGGTCTCAAGTGCAGGGGGAGTGGCCAGCTGCAGAACCTGGTGGCTCAAGGGCCCAGCTCCTCCCTCCTCACTGCTCTCTTCCTTGGCTAAGACAAGGTGCCCCTCTGGGCCTGCACCCCTCAGCCCTGTTGGGTCAGGCTGTCCACGGGGACATGGGATTTGGAGCGGAGCTGAGTGGCAGCCCCCATGGGCATGGCCACAGGAGCAGCTGGCAGTGGTCAGGGGATAGGGGCCGATGTATGAGAGGGGGTAGTTCGGACCAGCGGGTAGGGAGCTTGCCTTGCACGAGCCTGACTCGGTTTGAGCCCCAGCACCACATAGGGTCCCCCACACACTGCCGGGAGTGATCTTTGAACTCAGAGCCAGGGAGCCAGGAGGAGTAAGCCCCAAGAATTGCCCAAAAATAAAAAAGAGAGAGGAAAGCGGAGGACTGAAACACCCCTTCCTCTTGCCCTGACTGTCCCGTCCCAGGGATCCAAGCTTGTGTGGACTCCACCAGGCCTCATCCTCAGCTCCCTGGCGTCTGTGTTCTGGGCATGCGGAAGCGTCTAGGAGGATCTGAAGGGCCCAGCGGTGGCCGGAAAGTAGACTTTCCTGTCCTGTCGGGGGTACATTTTCTAGACACCCGGCAGATGCTTAAAGCTAGGTCCAGCCCAGCCACCTCAGCCTCTCCTTACAGCCGTCCCGGACCCTCCTCGCTCAGCTGCCCCAGGGGAGGCTGCAGCTGGGACCTGGGCTCGGGGCTGGGCCAGAGCCAGCCGCAGTCTCCTCCCTCGTTTGCCAGCCTGCTGAGAGGGACGTGCGGCCCAAGGCCCAGCTGAGGCGAAGGACAGGACATCACGTGTCTGTGGCCCCCCAGGGGCAGGGGAGACCCCGAGCCAGCCAGTCCATTCTCCTCCCTGCTGACCCGGAATCCCCTGGAGGCGGCCAAATATTTGGACAGCCGGACTTCTGGCCCCAAAGAGAGCTGGAGCAGGGGCCTAGGGCAACTCAGGACTCTTCGGAGACCCCGATGGCGGGGGCAGGTGGGGGGGGGACGGGCTAAAGAGGTCAGCCTGAGAGGCAGGCGCCATCCCACACCAGGAAGAAGCAGAGGGAGGGGAGATAGACAGGGAGAGCAAACACGCTCGTGCAGGCAGACTAATCCAGGCAGACTGACAGAGGCACAGGGAGAGATGCCGAGGGAGAGAGCAGGGCAAAGGAAAATACCCAGAGAGAGAGAGAGAGAGAGAGAGAGAGAGAGAGAGGGAGAGAGAGAGAGAGAGAGAGAGAGAGAGAGAGAGAGAGAGAGAGGGAGAGAGAGAGAGAAAGAGAGAGGGAGGAAGACACTCCACCCATCATCAGCAGCCACACAGAGAGAGGCAAGAGGAGGCAAGAGAGGCCACATCTGACAGAGTCCCAGAGGAGCAGGGGAGAGGGAGCCAGAGGCCCAGGTGAGGGGCCAGTGAGCCAGGGGACCTGAGGGGTGGCCAGGCAGGCTCTAGGGGAGGACCTCAAGAAGACTGCCCCGGCATTTCCAGGCTCCCTTTGGCAGGTCTGGCTCCTTCATCAGGAGCTGGGACGTGTAGAGGGTAGGGCCCCTGGCCCCAGCACGTGTCTACTAAAGGACGGGAAAGGCAGATGGAGCTGGTGGCCGCTGGGCTGAGCCCTGTCCTCAGCGCCAGGCGCCAGTGCAGACGTGCCGGCTGAGAGGCTGTGTACAGGACGTGGCCTGCAGAGCGGAAATTCAAAGCCAAGCCACCCCAGGCCGCTGGCCGGAAAGCCCCTCCTGCCCCGGCAGCTGGCCCTTCCCTTGAGCCCCCAGAAGCCTCACCTGGTCCTCCAGAGCCCCCTCCCCCCATCTGTCCTCTTATCTAGAGTCAAAGGCCTACCCCCTGCCCGCCAGACAGAGTACATCCTGGACAGCGCAGGTGCTAGGCGAACGTTCATGGGGTGTGTTTGGACCCTACGCAGACCCCGCCCAGGCTCTAGTGGACCTGTGCCCTGTAGGGGCTGCCTGAGGCCCTGGGGGACCCTTGTCCTACTGTAGCATAGGGACAAACATGGCCCCAGTTTGCTTGTGTGTGTGTGTGCGCACGCGCGCGCGTGTGTGTGTAGTGCTAAGGATCGAACCCAAGGCTCCACATGCAAGTCAAATGCTCTACCCCTAATCCACATCGCTGCCCCCACCCCTGCTTTCTGTGCACTGGAAAACCAAAACTCCAAAACTCTACCTCCCCTGCAGCTCCCAGCTGCCCTAAAACATGTTTTCCCCTTACACTGCGTGTCCAGGCTCACAACCAGCCCAGATTCCAGGGGGGTGCTCCTTGCAGCTCAGAGCCCTTCCTGCCCCTAGCCCAGAGGCCATGTGCCACCAGCTGACTGCTCCTTTGCTTCTCCATGTGCCCAAGACCCTGCCTAGGACAGGAGTCACCAACTGGTATGGACCGGTCACCTACAGGCCTGGGCTGGGCGGAGTGGGGGAGGGGCCTGGGCCCCAAGAACCAGCACTCATTAGAGTGGGGCTGGGTAGCCAGTAAGGAAGAGGCTCCGGGGCCTGTGCAGAAAGCAGGTCTGAGACACCTAGACACGGAGCCCCAAGCTCCCTAGGACCGCCGCCTTCCGGCCCGCCCTCCCCTAGGAGGGAGGATTCTCAGTCTCATCTAGGGTCACCAGCGAGGGTCGAGGGTCGGGCCGGGCCGCCCGCACCCCCATGCCACCCGCACCCCCATGCCGCCACTTGCCGGCTCCCTGCAGGAAGCAGCAGTGCCTCAGAACCCTCACCGCGCTCTCCGAACGGAACTCTCTGAATCTGGCTAGCTTTCCATACTCCCGGCTGAAGCCCTAGAAAGCTCTGAGGTTCTGAGCCCACAGCGCGAACCATGTTCCAGAGGACATGTGTGTGGTGTGGAGTGGTCCCTCTTCCTGGGTCAGCAGTGGCCCAAGGCCGGCATGGAAAGGGCAGGCCTGGCGGGCCCAAGGGCGGATGGATCTGGGTGGAGATGTCCCCCACGGCGCAGGCACCGTGGCCTTCATGTCCCTCAGCCCTCTCCTGGAGCTGTACCTGGGCTCAGGTCACCGCGGGGGAGGGGCAGATTGGCATAGGCACCGCCCCTCGCCTCCCCCTCCCCTGGTGTAAACAAACGCACGCAGTCGTCGCGGCCAATGGAAGGGGCCAGTCAGGCGGGGGCGGGCTCCTGGAAACCGAGTGGCTTCCACTCCCTCGGCGCGTGCCCGGGGTCCGCGCTGCCCCCACGCGGGCCAGCGAGAGGCGCACGCGGAGCCGCGCCCGCAGCCCCGGGAGCCCGGCGAGCCGGGGACCATCGTGCCCACGGCGCCGCTGCCACGAACATGGGCGCAAGGACCCACCAGAACCCCGCGGGCGCTGGGGCATCCGGGCCCTGTGCCCCCAAGCCCCTGCCCCGAGTTGGGATAAATATACCCGGATTCCGGGCGTGCCAGCGCACCGATTGCCCGTCATGCGCCCGTCGGGGCAGCGCTCCAGGACTAGCGCTCCCGGTCCCTCCGAACCTCCGCGTAAGGACCCTCTGCAGCCGGACCCCCAGGACCTGCCTCGGGGAGCACATCGGGGACCAGCAAAGTGTCCTGTGGCCGCAGCCTCGCGTGCCCAGGCCTTCTGCTGCCCCTCCACCTCCTGCCGTGAGACACCTCCCACACCACCACCGCCACCGCCGCCAGGAGACCAGATGTCTCTCCCGGCCCCCAGCTCAAGTTGTGCCGCCTGTCGCGTTCCCAGACACCCAGCGCGCGTGGCTCTGGCTTGTGGGGAAACTGGGGCTCCTGCCTGAGGCTGCGGGGCGCGGGGAGCTGCCCAGAGCCCGCTGCCGACGGGAGGGCGCACGGGGGGCTCGCGCCCGCAGCTGTACCTGGCCTTGGATGGGGACTCGGGCGCTCCGCTCCGCCGGGGCCGTCAGCTCTGCCTGCAGCCGAGCGCAGCGGCGGGGGATGAAGGGCGCCCGGCCCCGCCCCCGGCCCGCCCCCCGCCCGCCAATCCCCGGCGGCCCGCGGGAGGAGGGGCTGGTCCCCGGGAGGCGGGGGACACCCGGCAGCCGGCAGAGGGGCAGCGGGCGCAGAGGGGTCCCCCGGGAGGAGGCCGGTGCTGCGGCACGGGCTCCGTGGGGGTCTGGTGGGCGCTGAGGTCTAAAGCCCAGTCTGAGATCTCTGGGTACCCGCTTCACACCCCGCACCACCCGCATCGGCTTGAAGCCTGGGGGAAGAGGAGGAGGAGGAGGAGGAGGAGGAGGAGGAAGAGGAGGTCTTCAGCTCCGAGGAGTGGGACCGGGCAAAGCTTAACCTGAGCGAAGGGCGCTTTGGGCGGGGACGCTCTCTCTCTGGCTCAACGTGCGGTCCTTGGGCAGATCCAGCGGGCTGGAGGGGGGGTTCTCATCCCTGAGTCCCCCACCCCAAGAGAAGATTCTAGGGCTGAAACAGAGGGGTGGGAAGTGAGGGCAAGAGGGGGACTTGCCTGAGAGTTCCCGTTCAGGTCCCCTTTCTTGACTTCCAAGGAGCCTCTCTCTGCAGCTGGCCTTGTGTCAGGGACCCACCCGCCCGGACTTGGTCCCTGGGGAGAGGTTTTTAAGGGGACCCGGTGCTTGACTGAGGATTCCAAGTCCACCCCTGCAGGTTTCCCTTCCAAGGCCTTGTTGGAAGAGGAGAGTGGTGGGAAGTTAAGGTTCCCTAGACCCAGCCAGAAGGGAGCACAGGCAGGCCTTGACCCTGCAAAGGCCTGGGGGCGGGGGTTCCCAGAACAGCTCTGCCTCCTGCCTCTCAGCTACTGATCCGATTAATCCCTTGGCCTCTGCTCCTCCACCACATTGTGTCTCTGGGTCTTGTCTCCCAGTTCCCCCCTGCCCTGTTCTGGGGGGACTGACCTCAGAGCCCCACCTAACCCTCCCCTGCCTGGGAGTTGGGATTCCCTTCTGTTGACTCACTGCTCCACCACAGCGGAGGCCCAGCATGCCTCAGTTTCCCTTTATGTTACCAGTAAATGGTTCTTTTCCCTTACCTGTGAGGGGTGGGGGAAGGGTAAACTGTGAAGCAAGGACAGGACACTCAGCTGAAGACTAAAGAGAAAAGCCGGGCTGGAGGTATAGTACAGTGGAGAGGGCGTTTGCCTTGCACGCGGCCGACGTGGGTTCGGTCCCCAGCATCCCATATGGTCCCCCAAGCACCGCCAGGAGTAATTCCTGAGCACAGAACCAGGAGTAACTCCTGTGCATCGCTGGGTTTGACCCAAAAAGCAAAAGAAAATAAAAGAGAAAAGCCAAAGGGTGGTGACAGTCCCCCAAACCTCTAAGCACCCCTGGGTGCCCCATGGATGGTTGGAAAGGAGGAAGGGATCAGCTTTTCCTCTAGGCCCTGGCCCGGTGTGGCCCCAGAGTAGTTTACCCAGGTCTTGAGGGGTCTCAGACTCCCACTCTCCAAAGGGCCTTGAGGACTGGCTGTGGGCACTGTCAGATGGGAGGGGTGCTGCCCGGAGGGGAGGGGTGCTCAGCACCACGGCAGTGTGAACATCCCACAGCTCACTGGAGCCGTTTGCAAAGGGCGGGGTGTTCCCACCGGTCGTTCCCAAGGGGCCTGGCCTGGCTTCAAGGTCACCCAACATGTCTTCATGTAGGGTCTTCAGTCCAGACTGGAGGGAGCAGGGGTTGGCTGGGCTGGGTGGCTGTGGGAGGTCCCAGGCAGCGGGATGCAGGGTCCCAGGCTGGCGGGCGGGGGGGGGGGGGGGTTGGGGTTTGTTGATGCTAGGCCTGGGCCAGGGCCAGAACAAACACAGCTCCCAGGCCTTTCCCGCCACCTGCCCAATCTCCCAACCCGGACTGCGGTGGCCGGACAGCTGGCAGGGGCTGGGGCTATAACAACCGCCCCGTGTCTTCTCCCTGTGGCCGGAGGGGATGTCACTCCTGCAGCTGAGCCCAGGGCAGCTGCTGGGAGTGGGGGTGCAAGGAGCTTTATCTCAGCCTCCAGCCTGCCCCCTCCCCTCATCTCTGGAAACCGGGACCTGAGCCTAGAGACTTCCAGGCATGGGAGTTGGCCTGGAGGGTCCCGCTCTCTCTTTGCTCTCAGGCTCCATTTCAGTCACATCATTTGTTTCGTTTTGTTTTGTTTTGTTGGACTACACTCAGTGATGCTCAGGGGTTACCCCTGGCACTCAGGAATTACTTCTGGTGGTCTCATGGGACCTAGGGGATGCTGGGGATCAGACCCAGGATGGCAGCTTGCAAGGGAAGCGCCCTTCCACTGTACTTTCGCTCTGGTCCCTCTCTCAGTTATTCCATGCTCTAGCAGGGTGCCTGGCTCACATGTCCCCTTCACCCCTGACACGCCAGCCCCATGGTGCTAAGACCCTCACAGGGCTGTTCACCTCCAGCCTAGACCCCCAAGCCCAGAGCCAGGGTCTTTGCGCCCCTCGCCACCTGCCCACAGCCTCACACACCGGGTTCTCCATTTCTTCTTGCTGGTGCCTCCCTCCACTTGGCCACATAGATTAGCCACACACATGCACACGCATAAATACATGTGCACAAACATATGCTCCTGCTACCCACAGAACATGCCACCTTTGCCCCACTGCCCTCGCCCATCTGGTTCTCCTCTGAGTCCCACCTTCTCAGAAACTCTTCCTTCCCCCATCCTGCAATACCCAAACTCACCCTCAGAACCCTGCTGGGCCGCTGCTCCCTCATGCAGCCGCTGGTCCCCTTGTCATTCTATCTCAGGACACCCCTGAGGTCTCCAGGGCTTTCTGGATGTCTAGACTGAAAGGCCCTGCCAGGCAGTAGGGTGTGACTCAGGAAGAGCCTGGGGAGAAGTGACCTGTGGGCTGGGCTTGGCCAAGGGGAAGGAAGACACGTGTCCGCTTGGGAAGGGGAGAGGGGCTCTGGCGTGAGGTGGGGTGAGTCTGCAGTGGGAAGGCTGTGTGCAGCACGGGGGACAGTCTAGAGGGGTCCTCCCCCACCAACCCCGGAGGGAGCCCCACTGCACTCAGCATGGTGCATGGGGGGGCTTCTCTGTGAGAACACACAGGAATAGGGCCAGGATGAGTCAAGGTGCACGGGACAGAGGGGCCCTGAGAGCTAGTGATCCCTTGGCCAAGGACTGCCCCCGCCACCTCCCCCTCCCGCTCCAGCTCCCGGGATCTGGCTCCCCGCGTCTCTGGCCACTGAAGCGGCTTAATGAGCCGGGTCACATGGGCCATACTCCTGCCTGGGGGGAGGGCCCGAGCCCCTGGTGGCCACCCGGCCAGGCCCTGACGTCAGCAGCATTAACTGGCTGCTGGCCTTGTCTAATCTCTGCTCAGTGGCCGGCCAGGTTAGTCCCGCCAGAGCTAGAGCGGAGGGCCGGCCATGAGGGCCCTCAGGGGCACCTTGAAGTTATAGTCAGTTAGGGGTGGCAGCGGCTAGAGGTGCCCCCAGTGAATGCCCCTCCAAGCCAGGGCGTCAGCTCAGGTCCAGCTCTCTCTGATCCTCTGCCCTGGGCTGTGAATCAGATGGGGCGCCCGTGGCACCTGCTTCTCAGGGTGTAATTATGCCTGCGTATGGGGTGGGGCTGGGCACTCAGTAGCCCGCACATGCTCCCCACGAACGGGGCAGCTGGGGCCCAGGCCGTGTAGTTGTGCACAGCCTGCAGTAATGTCATCCCCGAGCCCCAGAGCCTGCTCTGAGATGTGCACGGTGGGCCTCCCTCCGTATGGGGTGGGGGGCACGACCCTCATCCAGGAAGGGGGGCAGGAGCTGCCTTGTTCCCACAAACTGCCCAGGTAGAGTTCTGAATAGACACAAGTAACCCCACCTCGGCCAGGCCTGTCAAGAACCACCCCAGTGCGGGCCCTGAATCCACTGAGGCCTCTGGGCAACCCCAGAGCAGCTGCCCACATGAGCTCCCAGACGCTCCTTCTCTGGCCCCCAAGCTCAGCACTCCCCCCACTGGATTCTGAGGATGTGCCCTCCGCCCAGCCCAACCCTCTATCTTGCAAACCCCCCAAGGGGCCACTAGTATGAAAAATTCTGTGCCCCCCCTCCCCGTTACCTGAGGCCATCAGAGGCCTGTGGCAGCTTCACAGAGTCAGGACACCTCCCATGGAGAATGGATGCCCATGACCTTCCTCAGAGATGCCCCCACGCTCAGACCCCGCCTCACACAGGCCCTTCTCTGCATGTCTTTTACACAAAATGCTACGGATTCATTTTTCCAGAATTTTGAAAATGATGATTTGTGTTTCTATCAAAGCTAGGAAGAGAAAATGAAAAAAATCTGTTTTAGGTATTTGAAAAGGAGTTAAGTTTAAAATGATGTCATGAGTTTTCATATACCTACTTTTGACTTTTTCAACTACCTTAATATTCTGTTAAAAAAAAGTTAATTGTAGGGCTGGAGTGATAGTACAGCAGGTGGGGCGCTTGCCTTGCCTTAGCACTGCCAGGAAGGGTCCCTGAATACAGCTGAGTGTGGCCCAAACCCCCTTCCCTCCACATCAAAAGGTAAAAAAGCTAAAAAATAGCTCTACAGGCTCAGTACATACTTTGCATGGGGAACACTTGGGTTTGATCCCCAGCATCATCACATGTTCCTCTGAGCAACACTTGAGCTCTGAGCCTAAAATAGTCCTTGAGCACAGTCAAACATAGCTCAGAAACACCCAAAAGTTGGGGCTGGAGAGATAGCACAGCAGGTAAGGAGCTTGCTTGGTATGCAGCTGACCTGAATTCAATCCCTGGCATCCCATATGGTCCCCTGAGTACTGCCAGGAGTGACTCTTGTGTGCAGAGCCAGGAGTAACCCCTGAGCATCACCAAGTGTGGCCTAAACTATCCCCACCCCCTGCCCCCCTCCCACAAATTACCTCTGTAGGGCCAGAGGCAATAGTACAGCAGGTAGGATGTTTGCCTAGCATGTGGTCAGTCCAGTTCAATCCCCAGAACCCCATGTGGCTCCCTGAGCCCCACCGGAAATGATCTCTGAGTGCAGAGCCAGGAGTAAGTTCTGAGCACCACTGGGTGTTGCCCCAAAGCCAAAACCAAACAAAATAAAAAATGCACATATGAAATGGAACAGAGGGTTAAGGTTCTCCCCTTGCATGAGGCTGACCCAGATTTGATCCCAGGTACCGCATACGGTCCCTTGAGCCTGCCAGCAGTGATCCCTGAGCACAGAGCCAGGAGTAAGCCCTGAGCACCGCCCAATATGGGAGGGAGGGAAAAACAGGAGTGAACATTTTTCCATTTTCATTTGAGTGAACATTTTACCAAGACACTTGGTAAAACAAGGATTCCCTTGGATTTTGTCTTTACTTAATTTTTTTCCACTAAATTCTTCATAGAAATTGTTTTATTTACTCGTGATATTTCCCCCCCAAACTGTGAATTTTAAAAATACTGCATTTATCCATCATGATGACTTTTTTGACTCCACCTAACTGGCACCTGAGATGATCATCTCACCCTAATCGCAGCCCTGCAACGATGCCCCAGTTTTCGGGGCTCTGAGCACTGTCATCTTCAGAAGAAGCCCAAGCCCTCAGGCTGGCTCCTGCCCACTGCCTCCCACCCACTGTGTGCCTTCCTTGCCCTTTGGCCCACCTGTGGCCTCCAAACCCACGTTCCTGGGCCTTAAGCACCTCCTGTCCCTGCCAGAAAGACACTGCATCTCAAACCTCTGTCTTGATCCTTGGCCATCCCTGCAAATGTCGACCTTCCACTGCAAACTACCTTCTGAGACACATGTGAGTTCCATGCCCCCAAGAGAGCCCCCCGCCATGGGACGGGCACAGATGCTTCTTCTGGGAAGGAACCATCTCATCACTCATATCCAACACAACGCTGGGCACTAAATGCCCATGACTCGTGCTAATTAAAGCTTCCCCGAGCCCCCAAGAAAGGTCAGCTTGGGCTTGACGCAGAGTTTTATTGCTGAGTCTGTGCCTCTAGCTGAGGGAGTGTGAGCCATGCCCGGCCCAGCCCGGCCGGCGGAAGCTCCTCGTCCTCGGTGTGGAAGAGGCGGCAGCCCGCTGGCATCAGCCGAGACTCGGTGCTTGATGAGAAAGGGAGGAGCAGCGATAGCGGGACAGGGGCCTTTGTCCTGGCGCTGCAGGGAGAGCCCTCAGGTCCTGCCAGGGGATGGGCTCTGAGTGGTAAAGGTGAGAAGAAGCTGATGGCCGGGAGCAGAGTGTCACTGGGCTGACATGTGACCTCACCTGGGCTGCATCCCGCTGGGCACAACCTGGATTTCCATCCTGTCCCAAATTCTGCCTGAGGCTGATCGATGGAGCCGGACTCTGCCCCCAGCCACCCCTCAGGATAGTTTGACCATTGGCCATGGCAGGTGCCAACAGCACCCTCCCTCACACACCGTTCCCCTGGCTGGCCGGCCTGACACACCACGGGTGGGTGGCTGGAGCTGGCAGGGATCTGGTGTCCAAGGACGCCAGGATGAGCTTGTGGGGGATGGGCCCAGGGGCTACTCTGAGCCTGGTGTGAGGGGAAGAGGCCAATCTGAGTCCTCTCCCAGCAGCGGGGCTTCTGGGCCTGCCCCCTCATTAATTCGTCTATGGAGGAGCTAGGAGGCCAGAGCTGGCTTGGACTTTGGACGCCTGACGTCCTGAGAGGGACAGTCACTGCTACTGGGTTGGCAGGTGTCTGACTTGTCACATGGAGGTGGCAAGGTTGGAATGGACTGACGGCCAGCAGCCTGCCCCCTGCCCTTCATGAGACTCGGAGAGGGAGGGCTGTTTGCTGAGCCCAGACCCGCAGGTGAGCCACGGCCTCCTGGGGCGGGGAGCCACAGGAGACTGGTCAGTGGCCTGCTGAGTCACCGCGCTCACTGCCCTGGGTCCTGCCCGCTCCTGGTCGGGGCTGGCTGGGGTGGCTTCTGGAGGCCGGTGCTGCCAGGCCGTGAAGGCGTGAAGGGCAGCACCCGGGTGTGTGGGGGGGGGCACTGAGGAGAAGGAGAGGGCCTCAACACTAGCGGAGCTCAGGGCTGTGGGTCAGTAGCTTCTGGGGCCACAGGCTGGCGCCCAGGAGTCTGGGGGTGCTGATGGGGGCTGGGCTGTAAGTCAACTAAGACTACAGGGCCTCAGGATGAGAGACGCACAGGAGTTCAGGTGCCTGTGAAGAGAAAAGGGAACCGAGTCAGCAGTGACATCAGAACGGGTATCAAGATATCACTCTTGGGCACAGAATCCCGGAGCACCATTGGGAGTGGCACACACACACACACACACACACACACACACACACACACACACAAAATGGGTGGGGCTTGGAGCCCAGAGAGATAATACAGAGGGCAGGGCGCTTGCTGCTTGCTTTAAACACAGCCCATCTGGGTTGAAAGCCCAGCATCTCATATGGTCCCTCAAAGCAGCACCACGAGTGATTCCTGAGTATGGAGCCAGTAGTAAGACCTGAGCATTGCTGGGTGGGGCTGGGAAGTTTGGGGAAAAGTGTGGGGTGGAGGAAGGGTGGCAGTTGGGAGAAACAGGGCAGGGCCTGAAAGGAGAAGGGTTTGGAGTTTGGGAGCAGGGCTATAAGTGGTGCATGTTTGAGCGGGAAGGTGGGGACCAGAGGGGCCGGGAAGCAGCATGGGTGGCTCAGGGCAGGTGTCAGAAACAGATTGGCAGTGGTGGGAGAGGGAGTAAGGTGTTCGCCTTGCATGAGCAGACCTGGCTTCAATCCTCAGCATCCCATATGGTCCCTTGAGCCCCACCAGGAGTGATTTCTGAATGCAGAGCCAGGAGTAACCCCTGAGCATCCCAGGGGTGTGGCGGGAACAGGACCACACCGAGAGCTAGAGCAAATGACCGTGTGTGGCTGGGAGCTTCGGCTGCTGCTCGGAGTACTGAATCAAGGGACACCACCCGGAACACACCACCCGGAGCACCCCACCTCAGAAGAGGCCGCAGTCTTTGAGGTTCTCTTTGATGATGATATCAGTGACGGCATCGAAGACAAACTTGACGTTCTGCGTGTCGGTCGCGCACGTCATGTGGGAGTAGATCTCCTTCACGTCGCGGCGCATGTTGAGTTCGAGGAACTGCACCTTGATGTAGTTGCCGGCGTCTTCATACGTGTTGGGGCCTGTTGAAGGGGGAGCTGCTCTCATTCAGCTGCCCCAGCCTGCAGACAGCGCGGCAAGCAGCGCAGGCCGCGAGCGTAGGGCGAGGGCGCCGCCTGGCGGCCGGACAGGGCTCTGACCGTCGTAGTCTGGGAAGCAGATGTTGAGGTGCGCCTTCTTGATCTTCTCGGTGAAAACATCCTTCTTGTTGAGGAAGAGAACGATGGACGTGGTGGCAAAGTAGCGGTGGTTGCAGATGCTGTTGAACAGGTGCAGGCTCTCGTGCATGCGGTTCTAGAGGAGGGCGGCGGCGCTCACACCCGGGCCGGGCACCACGTGCTAAGCCCACCTTTCGGGCATTTGGGCGCACCTACCCGGGGCCTCTCTCATTGTTCCCATCGGGAAGGTGAAGGACCTTCACCTGCACACCCCATGTTTTCGGGGGGGGGTCGCACCTGGCGATGCTAAGGAACTACTCCTATCTCTGCATTCAGGAATCACTCCTGGCGGTGGTGGGGGACTATATGGAATGCAGGGGATTGAACCCGGGACCAGCCGTGTGCAGGGCCAGTGCCTGACCCACTGTACCCTGACGCCTCTTTTTTTCCGGAACCCCTGCTTCCCGAACCCCCACCTCTGCTCTCAAACACGCACCACTTCGTCGTCCTCCACCAGCACCATGTCGTAGGCGCTGAGCGCCGCGATGAAGATGATGCAGGTCACGCCCTCGAAGCAGTGGATCCATTTCTTCCGCTCCGAACGCTGCCCGCCCACGTCGAACATGCTGCGGAACCCCTGCAGCTTGTGTCCATGTCTAGAGCAGTCCCCTCCCCTCAGTCACCCACTGCTGCAGGGGGGCCAGCCCCTTCTGGGATGGGAGATGGCGCAGCGTGTCCTAGCGCCCAGGGGCCCCCGTGGGGCGCTGAGCTGGGCGCGGGTCCTACTGCTGCCGGTGGGGGGTCTCTCCTGGAGGGGCCAGCCCTTTCTGGGATGGGAGAAGGCGTCCGGAGACCCCGGGGAGCGGCAGGGGCATGGGCCCTACCGGAAGTGAAGGTCCTTGAAGGAGAACTGCGTCTCAATGATGCCGGTGGTCTTGACCCGCGAGCGCAGCACGTCCTGCTCCGTGGGTACGTAGCCGGGGGTGACCAGGCGCTCCAGGTCCGAGAGGTAGCTGCGGAGACGCGGCGGTGAGGGTGGGGCGGGCGGAGGCGGCGGACCCGCGCCCGCCCGCGCCCCGCGCTCACTAGCCCGCCGAGTCGTTGAGCTGGTACTCCGAGGCGCGTTCGAAGCAGGCCTGAATCCCCGAGTCCTTCCACAGCCGCTGGATGATGTCTGACATCTCCTTGGGCATCGTGCCCTCCTCGATGGTGTCCGCCATGTGCATCAGCTTCCGCGCGTCGTCCTGGGGGTCGGGGTGGGACTGGGTTGCTGTTGATCCTGGACGTGGACCCGAGCGCCCCCATCCACCCAGAGGACCTCCTCACCCTCTCCCCCCACTCTCAACCCCGCTCCCCGGGCACCTGGCGCGCAGAGTCTCCATACTGGATATTGAGGGTGGTCATGGCGCGCACGATGGACAGGATGGACTGCAGGGTGTTGCCGTAGATGATGGCGATGAACTCCAGACACTCTTCCAGCGAGTACCCGTCCTGGTGGATAATTCTGTAGGCCCGGGGCAAGCCAGGTCAGAGCCTCGTGGGCCAGTTGGTGAGACCGAGGGGTCCCCTGCGCACCCTCTCCCCAGGGATCTTCAAATGGACAGGACACTCACTTCATCTGCTTGACAATGGTGCTTTTCCCCGACTCGCCGGCACCTGGAAAGAATGACCCTCCTCAGAGCCACTGACTGACCCAACAGACACCCCACCACCACCACACACACACACACACACACACACACACACACACACACACAAGGTGGGCTCAGGGCACCAGGTCAGCCCCAGGCACAACTCTGTCCCCCTAACCCCCAAAGAAATGTGCCACACCCGGGCAGAAAGTCACGTTTGTAAACGCTCAGAATGGTCAAAGGGTTGCAGAGGGAAATCAATGCCCTGGTCCTCAGGCAAGCTAATGGGAGAACAAAATTAGCAGACCCTGGAGCGCCACCTTGTGTGTAATAATGGTACTGCATGCTGGGGATTACTCAGCCCCGCTGAGCGTCTCCCAGAGAGGGTCAGAGGGAATCAGTGTCTTCAGGTGAGGGAAAGACAGAACTGGCAGCTCCTCTGACCTGCCCTTACCCGGGTAATGGGCACAGTGAATGAAATTTCTGGCTTAGATTTTCTGTCTTGCCTGGTGGTACTCTGTTCTGGTCCCTTTGCCACTTCTAACATCCTGACCCTGGAGAGCACCTTCCCCCCAGCCCCGGCTCTCTGCAGGGATGGGGCCACACTGGCAGTGCTGGGGTTACTCCTGGCTCAGTGCTTGGGGGACCATGCATATGTAGGAATAAATCAGGGTCTCCTGCATGCACAGCCTTTCTCAGCCTACAGAGCTCTCGCCAGCTCTGTACAGTCCCCGCTCTCTCTGGAGCCGGAGCGCACCCAGGGGTCATTCCTGGCAGACTCGGGGGACCATATAGGGTGCTGCAGATCAAATCCAGGTCGGCTGTGTGCAAGGCAAGTGATGTACTATCACTCTATCCCCTGTACTGCCTCGTAAAGCAGCTCATTCCCCCACTTTGGGGGAGGCAGTAGCCTGGAGACTCTGGATCACTCCCACATTTCTCCCCACCCACGACACCCTGGCCTATTCCCTGATGGGCCTCAGTACCCTCCACTCCCCTAAGAGTCACGTAGATCTGCCAGCAGTAAAGTTCTGGCACCTGAGGGCCAGTGTCTGCGCATCTGAGTAGTCTTTCAGCTATCCACTCCCAGAACAACAGTGACCTTCTTCACAAGAGCGCAGCCCCATAGAGGGGCTCCCAAGGAGACCCCTGCTTCCTTCTCCTTACTTCACAGACCCATCACGTGGAAAGTCATAAGTTAAGGCAGTTAAGCCAGGACGAATGTGTGTTGCACACACTTGCCCAGAAGCGAGGTTTCACACCCCCTCTCTGCAGCCGGACCCCCCAGCTTTGGGGAGCTATGACACTGCCGGCCGGGACTACCAGGTCTTCTGCTCCGTTTCCTGCCCTATAATAGATTCACTGGCTCCCCAAAGCACTTCTGCTTTACAGAAGGTCACCTGTCTGCCTGTGCCCAAGCTGCCAAACTGGTGGCATTGGCCATGCCTGAGCCCAGGCCCCTACCCAGAAGCAGCAGTTTCACGGTTCGAGCGTCCTTCTCGGCATCTTCTTTCAGCTTCTTTTCCAGCTCCCTGGAGTGCTTCTCCTCAGCGCTGGCCCCAGCCCCCATGGTCCCAGCCGCAGGTGAGGAAAGTGTGTGGTCAGTGGGCTCTGCTGAATGGAGAGGATCCCCAAAGCCAGATTCACCCTGTCTCGGCCCCCCCGCACACTCTTCTGGCCCCCAGAGTAGTAAGCAACCAGCTCTGCACAGACCTGTGCGGGCCCTGGTGGGCTGCTTAGTGGGATTTGGAGACTGGGGTGCCCCAGAGCCAATTGGAGACAAGGACAGGCGAATCCCGCTCAGCCCCCTGCCCTTCTAATCAGGCTGCTGTGGCCCCAATCCCTCAACTGCTGACTGGGCGCCTCCAGGAGAGCCCCAACAGTCCCGCCCCTCGCCGCAGTGGAAGGGAGCAGGGCGCCGTGGGATTGTGGGGGGGCCGTGACCGGGACAGGGCCTCCACCTGTGTCTATCACTGGCACCAAGCAAGGCAATGCCCCGATTCATCTGTCCACGAGTGCCCGTGTGCCCGGACAGTCACACACATGCATGTGCGAAGGCTCTCGTGCGGCTCTTCCTTTGCAGCTGCATGCTCTGCAGCACTGGCATGGTGTCCTGATGCATGTATGTGTGAGCACGTGTGCCTGTGTGTGTGAGCACATGTCTGTGCACACGTATGCCTGAGTACCCACCGAGGGGAGTGATCCCCACGTACACACGCTTCTGCTCCATACACGGGGACATGGTGCTGCCTTTTACCCCAAAAGGCAGCCAGGGCTTCTGGTGTTCAGGGATGGGACAAACCGGGAAACTGAGCCCAGAACAAGCCTGGTGCTCCCAGGGGCATGGGAAGTGAGACTGGGCCCTGCGGCTGTTCTGCGGCGTTGAGAAGTGTCTGTAGGGTACTCTGGCCTCAGTGGCAGGATCTGGTGTGTGGGCTCAGCAGGGCTCGGCAGATACAGGGCCTACTGCTGGTTCGAAGTCACTCATGTGGCGCACCCTGGCTCAGAGACCCCCACTTCCCAGGGCATCAGATTCCTGGAGAATTGGGCAACTGGCTTCAACTTCAATGTCACAGCTGCAAGTGACCACAAGGGGGCCCCAGATACTGAACGTTGCCTCTGTCCCTGTCCCTAAGTAGGACGTGTGGGAAGTGAACACTTCCCTCATGGGGGCTTGCACATCCACCCTGGGGTAAGGGGGAATCCTTCCAGGGGCCTTGGACCATTTGTACCACCCTCAGCCTCATGTACGCCCATGCCAACCCTCAGGACCCTCCCTCTGCCCCACACTGCCAGTGGTTCAGGACTCTGCCGCTCTTTATAAACCATTTGGATTTAGGATGGTGCCGGAGTCCTAATTTGGGTTTGTTTGATTTTGGGCCTCTGCACCTGGCAGCCCTCAGGAGGCTATATGTGGTGCCAGGGATCGAACCAGGGTTGCAGCAGAGGAAGCTGCATGCAAGGCAGCACCTTAGCTCCTGTATACTCTCTCCAGCTCCATTTCTTGTTTTTGAGCCATCCCTGGCGATGATGAGGGGTTACTCTTGGCTCCGCATTCAGGGTTCACTCCTGTTATGCTTATCTCTCTGGCCCCTGAGAACCTCATTTTAAAAACTCGGGTGTGCTCCATTCCCAGTCCCCCATTTGCCTCCCCTTGTCCAGTGGGACCCACAAGCCTCTGGCTCTTAGCCTTACCCTGCCAGGGCTGACCCTACTTCTTTGTGCAGTGACCCCACCTCTGCTTATGCTGCGGCCCCTCCTCCCCAAAAGCTGACTGGAAGGGAAAGCAGGATGGCAGTTTTGTCAGTGGGAGGTGGTCAGTTGGACCACGATGACAGTGGCTTCTTCTTGCCAATTCTCAGTCGCTGGTGCTGAGGACAAGGCTGGACAAAGTCAGGTGAGACAGTGTCAAGCAAATAAATGAGCAAACCACAAAAGGAGCAGAGGAGCCCGGCCGCCGAAGGAGCACCAGAAGAAGAGAATCTGGCTGCATCCGCCCTCTGCCAAGGAGAAGAGCCAGTCCATTCCCAGAGGCTGTTTATTAACAAGATGGAACCCAAGGGGGGCTGCGGGGTGGGCAGCGGAGGGCCACCAGGAGCCTCTACCGACTGGCCCAGAGCTATTTACACCCATGGCCTGAAGCGGTGGGCCAAGGGGAGCCACACCTCCACCATGACCCCTTTCCCCCTCAGCCTGCCTCACCAGCCCCCCTGCTATTCTGGCCCCGAGTCCCAGTGGCCCAGAAAAAGCTAAGAGGAGGTAGAGGGGGGCAGCCCTGTTGGCCCAGGCAGGGAGGGAAGGGGGTGGAGGTGCTGCCTCCCCACCCAGGGCTCCTCTCCTGCCCCTAGTAGAGGGCCCCAATTGAGGCCACCCCACCCAGCAGGGCCCGGCATCCTGGAGGCGCCCTTTCTCCAGAAGCATCTGCACCCCACCCCGCCCCGCCTCCAAAGCAGTCCTTGCACCCCAGGGTGCACGTGCCGCCGGTACAGGGGACAGTCTGTGCCTTGCTCTGGTGGCGCGCGTCCCTCCCGTGTAGATCCTGTGGAGGTCCCGGAGATCCCGGTGGGTGAGGGTGATCCAGAAGCTGACTCCCAGCTGAGTGCGGGGACTGCTCGGTCCGGCCCGGTCCCACCCGCTGTCGCCTGCCATCAGGCCAGCAAGGGTCTGAGCTGTGGGTGCTGCCGCCGCTGAGGTGGGCTACGTACAACCCACCAATAAATACTGTCTTTGCAGGGGTGGGTGTGTATAGAATATAGATATTTTTTATATTTATATATTTATATATATATATATAGATCTTTATATTAAAGGGATGGGCCCAGCTGGCCTGTGGCGGGGCGCCCACAGCTGGGCCTCAAGTGTCCGGCGGGTGGTGGCGGCGGTTCCGGGGCTTTTTCGGGTCCTGGAGTTCGGGAGGCCGGGGAGCCCCTGGCGCCTCCCTGGGACTGGGGGGCACATGGCGCCAGTAGCCCTGGCAGTACTGGTGGATGAGGCCCACTTCCGGCTGGGCCAGCAACTGGGCCAGCTCCTGGTAGGGAGGCGTGGGGGGGCCCGCGCCTGGAGGTGGTGGGGCGCTCACAGCCGGCGGTGGGAAGAGGGCGGCATGGACGGCCTCCCGGCCCAGGACGTGCAGCTGGACCCGCGTGACCACGTGCTTGAAGTTGTTCTCGGTGGCTGTGCAGGAGTAGAGACCTCGGTCCCCGAGCTGCAGGGCGCGTAGCAGCAAGCCCTGCTCTGTGCGCAGGAAGCGGTCCTCGGCGCGGATCTGGGGAGCAGGGGCTGCTCAGGGGCTGCGGTGCCACGCGGCCGCCCCCACCAGCGCCCAGCTCGAGTCACCTTTGTGGCCACTGCTGGGAGGGGTAGCTGTGTGGAATTTCCAGACACCCCGAGAAACCCACATGAACTTCCCACAGAACATCTGACACGCGTTTGCGCTCCAGGCGGGACGCTCGGAGGGGATTCTGCGCGGCGTGAGAGTGGGAGCACACAGGCTCCCGGAACTATTTAGCCGGAATGCCTGGAGGGTCCCCACAGAGAATTCCCCTGGAAGGCGGGAGGCGTGAAGGCATTTCCTAAGAGGGGGCTACTCCATGGAATTTTCCATGCCCAGGCGCTCGCCTGCATGATGGCTCCATAGAGCAGAGCGGGCTGAAGCAATTTTCATGTAAGAAAAAGCATGACTTCCACATGGATTTTAGTTTCCACATAACTGGACGTGCCCGATGACTTCTGTGCCGGGCAGGGAACTCGGAAGGGTTTTCTTAGAGCGAGCGCTGTGCCCCAGACCGGCTCCGGCCCCAGGCTCCACACCCACGGGCTCCTCTCCCGTGTCCACAGCAAAGCTCCCGGGGCACAGGAACTCACCTCTCGGCGACGGTCGCTGGCATCTCGCTGGAACAGCCACTTCACGGTGGCCTGGGGTGAGCGGGGCTGGCACTCGAGGAAGGCAGCGCTGCCCGCCACGCCGTACTGCACGGCCTCTACGGCATTCTTGTTGGCTGTGGAACAAGGCTATGTAAACGCGGCTCGTCTTCCGGGCAGACGCTGAGCCGCACAGAGAGGGACCCCCAGACTACTGCCTGTCCCTGAAGGCAGGGCCATGGCCCTGGGCATCTGTTGTGTCTAAGGGATGAGGAGGTGGGGGACAGCCCCGTCACCATACACCCAGGCCCCTCACCCCCTCGGATCCGGTGACGCTCTCCAGAAGGGGTCCCTGCAATACCCAGGAGTGGGGACCAGACAGACACTCACCATTGGAGTTGAACCCGCGGCACTGCCTGATGGGGTTTCCGTGTCGAATGTCCTGCCGACGGCTCCGCCTGGGGGGACAGCACCTCTAAAGGCAAACTCCCCAGAAACCCACCCTGCACATAAGACCCAGCCCCCACAGAGCCCAGGAATGGGACCCCATCCACCACCAGCCCCTGGGGGCGGTCCTGGGGCAGTACCTCTTGGAGGATGCGGTGTAGCGCGAGCAGGCCTGGCCATCCCAGGCGCAGTAGGGGTCCCGGGCGAGGCAGCAGTCGGCACAGGCTGCCCCGTACGCCTGGCAGCGGTGCAGGCTGAGGTGCGTGACCCCCACTGCCGAGGCCACGTACAGTTGTTGCTAGGGGCAGGAGGAGGTGGTGGTCGGTCAGGTCCCTTCCCGTCACCAGCCCCCAACAGCTGCCTTTTTGTTATTGTTGCTGTTTGTTTGAGGGCCACACCCGGCGGTACTCTGGATTTACTCCTAGCCCGGTGCTCAGGGATCACTCCTGGTGGCTTGGGGGATATATGGGGTGCTGGGGATCAAACCCGGGCCAGCCACATGTAAAGGAAGTGCCTTGCCCACTATACTATCACTCTGGCCCCTCCAGCTCCCATGAGGAGCTAGCTCCTTCCTTCCTGCTGCTGCCTTCCTGCTCCTTCCTTCCTGCCTCAGTTTCCCCATCCCTGTGTCAAAGTTGTGACCCCCAAGCGGAGGCCGACTCCATTCCTGCCCCGGGCCCATCCTGCCCAAACTCACCCTCTTGGAAGAGATGGTCATGGTCTTCACCGGCGCTGGTTCCTAGGAGACAGATCAGCTTGGGACCCCAGGCCCGCCTGCCCAGCCATGCCCTGAGCTCCATGGGGAGCTCTGGCACTGAGGGGGGCGGGGACACACACCCACCTTGAACACCTCCACCTCTTCCAGCATGAGCTCCTCCATCTCCTGGTCATCCTTGGGCAGCACGATGACCTTCTGAACTGTCCCGCGGTCTGGAACGGGCCGGGCAGGGCCTCAGTGGGGCTGAGGATGCGGGGGAAGGGCACCGGCCTCAGCCCCTTCCCCCGCCAGGACCCAAACCCCCAGGGCAATGGACCGCGAACTCTGGGCCGAAGGTGGTGTCTCCCCGCTGGGGGGTCACTACTAGAGTCTTCCCGTCCCACCCAGACTCTCGCCATGAGCACTGCGGAGAGGAGGGCGGCAGGGGTGTCCCCTGGGGGGGAGGCTGCTGGGTGTCAGTGTTGGGACTCGTGGGCCCAGGAGCTGCCTACAACCACCCTCCCTTTCCTGCCCAGACACAGATTCTCCAGGACGGGGAGGAGAACCAGGTCCACGGCCACCTGGCCAAGGTTGAGGGTGGCAGGATGCCCCTGGCCCACCTGGAGGCCCCTAGCAGGGGAGGGCCCGGCCCCGTGATCTGTGCTCTCCCCCCAGCGGGCCCCGCGGGACAGGGGCCGGGAACAGCAGCGGGTACCTGTGCCCAGGAAAAGCACCTCATAGCGCCCGTCGGCTGCGTCCACCTGGTCCACGGCGACGGTGGTGAGGCGGTAGGGTGCGCCCGTGCGGACCACCAGGGGCCGCCGCTGCAGGGGGTACACGGCCTGGTACATGAGGGGGTGGCTGCGCATAAAGTTGATCACCTCGTCAGGGTAGTCCTTGGTGGACTTCATGGACGGCGTGAAGGTCCCTCCGGGGCACTGTGGGCAGGTGGCAGGTCAGGCCCCGCAGCCAGCTTCCCCGTCCCACCGGCCCCCACTCCTTCAACCTGCTCCCCGTCACCCGGGAAGCCCCGACCAGCCCCTTCAGGCTCTGTCCAGCCCAGGACCCCCACGGCTACCTCCCTGGCCTCATGTGCCATGACCCTGTGGTACACCTGGCGGAGCTGCTGCTCCCATCCCCTAACGCCGTCCTCCCCAGCCCGCCCGCTCCTCCTCCTGGCTGCTGCTCTAGCTCCTGCCCTGGTGCTCAGCAGTCAGCAGGCCTGAGTTCCTGGGACCCACTAGCCACTCTCCCCCTCCAACGCTGTCTGGGACTCTTGCTGGCTCCCCACCCTGCAGCCTTGCAACCTGCCCGTCCCTCCACGGGGCAGCCGGCTGCTTCCTGACCTCTGCTGCATGCGGCCAAACTCCTGTTGACCACAGGGCATCATGCCAGCCCGCTGTGCTGGGTCAGGTGGCATCCCTCTCCTGGCCACGCCTTCTTGCCTGCCCCTCCCACTGGGCTTCTGACTAAACCTCCAGAACAGGATTCCTGGCCCCCATTGCTGGCTAGGGCACCCACAGGGTTCTGATTAGACACCTTCACGGTCTTATGCTGTGTACACAGTGGGTTTCCTGCTTTCTACATTTTAATTCTTTTTATCTGTTTTGCTTTTGTTTTCTGTTTTTTATTTTTGCCACAGTGTTCCTTGATCATCCTGGCAGTGCCTGGGGGGCCATATGGGGTGCCGGGGATCAAACCGGGGGTAAGCTACAGGCAAGTGCCCTCCCCATTGTACCATTTCTCTGACCCCCACATTGTTATTCTTTCTAAAATTTGCATTTCTGGTTTTGGTTTGGGGGTCTTACTGGGCGATGCTGGCAACTGAATGCCCCTTCACGCCTGCAAGGCCAGTGCAGTGCTCTCCCACTGAGCCATGTCCTGGCCCCCCACCGCTACGATTCCAACATTATGGAGGACACAGGATGGGCTTTTGCATGAGCATGGCCCAGCTCCCTGCATCCGAGTGTTCCGTGATGGATGATGGAGGCCTGAGCTGGAGCAGGCGTGGAGGGCTTGGGGCGGGGGTCCTCACCGTGCCAGGCCGTGGGTAGGGCATCTTCCCTGAAAAGGGCATCCACTGGTAGTTGGGGCCCTCTTTGTGGGCAAAAGGCCCATTGAAGACCATGCGGATGTCAGCCATGGAGTAGACACATACGGCGGAACCTCGGAACACGGAGCTGCGAACCGGACAGAGCTGCTACAGCAGGGGACAGGGGAGGCAGACCCAGGCCAGCCCCCTCCCCCAGCGGCCCCCCAGCTTGCCACTGGACTGGGCTCTGGTGCCAGGAAGAGCCCTTCTGCCCCCCCCACAACCCCGACCCGGCCCCAGCCTCACCCTGAGGAGGTGAAGACCGCATAGATGACTGGATTCCTCACGTCCTGCGTCTGCTGGACAAACACGTCCTCTGGGGACAGAGGGAGAAGATGCTGGCCAGAGCCCAGGTGGGCCAGGATATCTCCCTGGCACAGGGTCCTCCACAGTGGCCCCGCCTCCATGCCGCCCGCCCGCCCGCCGGGCACTCACGGAGTTCATCGAAATGGGTCTCGATGCCGTCCTCCCCGGGCACTGAGCACACGAGCCGCGCCTTCAGGAACGTGCTCCACTTGTTGACCAGGCAGCAGTGGCCGCCATCGTCGTTCTGGGGGGCAGACGGCGGGCAGTCAGGGCAGCGGGCCCTGCACACCACACTGGGCCCTGCCGGAGCAAGCCAGTAGAAACAGGACCGGAGGGGAGTGGCGGGGCGGGAGGCAGCTGCAGCGGCACCTACCAGGCAGATTCGCCCAATGCGGGCGTACACGGCGGGGCTCTGAGGCGCCTCAGCGGAGCGCTCCCGGAAGAAAAAGTAGAGTTTGTCGTCATTGCGCTCGGCACTGTCAGGGATGAGCTCGGCATGGATGAAGGAAGGGTCTGCAGGAGGACAGGGGGCAGCTGGGCACACCCTCTCCCAGGCCCCTCTCCCAGCCGGCCCCCACGAGGTGCAGGAACATCCTGATGCCAACATTCCCCCAGGCTAGAGCACCCCCCCCCCCCCCCCGCCAGCCAGTCCCAGGGGAGAAGGCCCCACCCCAAATGCTTCTTTCTGGGCCTCCCCAGTGGAGTTCAGGTCTGGGGGCCACTCCTGTTGGTGATGTGTGGCTTGGCTGTGCGGGCTGGACAGTTCATGGTGATGCAATCACTAGGGCAACCCCAGCAATGCCAACCAGCAAGGAAACACCCAGGGGTGCTGGGGGACCGGCAATAAACCCAGGGCTCCAGCCCCTTGAGCCCTCTCCCAGCCCCTGCACTGCTACACCCCAGACATGCTGTCCCCATCAGGGGCCTTGACTGCGCTCACCATTGAGCCACCGAGAGTTGTACTGGTCAGTGCGCATGGCTGTCTGCTTCCCCAGCGTGCGGAAGATGGCTGCATCAGTGCCCATGAAGTCGATGTACACGCCAGCATACAGCTCCTCATCTGCCGGGGGTCAGTGGTTCAGTAGGGGGTCAGGGCAGAGCCCAGATGGCCTCCACGATAGGGTTCTGTGTCTCCCAGCTCTGGGAGGGCCGGAATGGGCAGCACCGGCTCTGAGAGCACCAAGGCCCGATCCTATAGTGCAGGACCTCCCACTGCAGCTGATGTCAAGCTACAAGCAGGGGCTGTGGAGTACAGCCGCCAACAGCCCCGAGGGGCGCCACACCCCGACACTCACAAGACATGAGTGACTGAAAGAAGGCGGGTCACGGTCAACTACAGCAGAACCATCAGGAAGTGGCGAATTCTGAGTTTTCACCTTCATTGGAAAGTAATTCATTTCCTTGTGTGTGTGATTTCGTTTTCATCAATAGTTGCATTTCACCCCTGGCTCACAAAAAACCTCAAAGCTTCACTGTCAGCTGCCGGGAGTGGCCCTTAGTCACCCGCGGGGCAGGCCCTGGTTTGGACTGCCTGGGCTGCGCTGGGCAGCCAGGAAAGAGGCAGAGGATGGGGGCCAGGGACGGTACAGACTTCCCCAACCTTGGGAGGGGCAGTAGCTGCTCCTGAAATCCTGGGTCTCAGGACCCCAGTTCTCCCAGACGCTGGCCAAGTTGCCACATTCCCTGCAGCCGGCACCTGTGTGTGGGCTCTGCCAGCCTCGCAGATGACTGGGACATGCCATGGGCACCCAACGGGTTACCCTAGCGTAGGATCATGAGGCAGCCTGTGGCTGAAGGCCTCTGGCCTGTGGCAGGATGGCTATGTGGGTCTTGGGATAGCCCCTAAACAGGGGCTGTAGAGGGGACTCAGAGCACTCTGTCTCTGCACCCCTGACCTGGGGGCGGTCACTGACACCATGTTTAGGGTCTTCCCCCGGGGCACATACCACTGACCCCCCGCCCCCTTCATGGGCATTAGACACATTCTGGTGGTGGAAGGGGGGGACTCACTGATGAGAGCTGAGGCCGTGTCCAGCTTGGGGTCGTACGGACACTTGCCCTTCCCAGACTCGAGTCTCTCTGGCTCCAGGTAGAAGATGTACTCCTGCAGGGCAGACGCAGCCGCAGCACCGTCAGGGATGCAGGCTCAGAGGCTCCCAGAGGGCACACCCTGGGTCTCCCCGTCAGAGCCAGGCAGTGGGCCCCCGGGGAGGGCCTTCCTGACGCCACGTGGCAAGTGGCTCTGCTCTGGGGACCCTCCACACCAGCAGGCTTGGAAGACTGGCCCTCGGGCAGATACACTCTGCCACCGGCTGGCCCAGGGCAGAGGCTGCTGGCCTGGCCTCTGTCACTGCTGGTTAGGAGGTTACTTGTCCCCAGCATGGTGCCTTAGTTGTGATCCTTGGGCCAGACTAAAAGGCCGTGGCCTTTGCCCTGCCCTTCAACTGTGTCCCCATTGACGCATGGGAGTTAGGATTTGCAGGGTCTTAGCCCAGATCCCCCCCAAAGCGGCAAGAGGCTGGCTGCTGAGGGCGCAGGAACAGAGGCGGGTGCTGGGGGAGCAGCAGCAGGCAGGGGCAGCGGGCGGCAGGGATGATGTGTCACACCTCCACACACAGCACATGGCACGCACCGCTCTCACGCCGGCACATGCACACGCACTCGCGCACACACTTGGGCAGGCCGACTTGCACCACTCTGTGCCGGACACACAAGCTCAAGTGACCACTTGCTCAGTCATTCACCCACTGGCAGCCCCTGACCCGGCCCGCCCCAGCCCAGCCCCAGCCCCCCAGCCCAGTTCTAGGTCATGATGGGTGGACAGATGGCTTTGCCCCCCCACCCCACACACGGAAGGATACCCTGATATCATGACCCTTGGGAATCAGGGGCATGGATACCCCCTCAGACTGCTAGGGAAGGGGTGGGGTGACAGTGTGCAATGTGTGGCCCCGTCCACGTCAGGTCCTCAGGCATGCCCACGCAAGTGTCCCCAGGGCTGAGCACAGCTCTGCCCATAGCTCCCGTCTTCCCCACCTGGACCTTCAGGATTTCCTGCCTGCAGTGGTCACACTGCGGCTCACGCGTGTCCAGACCGAGGGCGCTGCACGGGAGGAGGGGGGGAGAGAGGGGAAGACCCTGGGGAGGCTGGCCTGGGGGCGTTCCTGGTGGGAAGGCCGGCTCCAGAGCGAGCTCAGTTCAGGCCCGGAGGGAGGAGCCCACCTGGCGCGGGGCTGTGGGCGTCGGGCGGAGGGCGCCATCCGTGGCTCTGCTGCCGCGGCCTCTGACCGCCTGCGTCTGGGTCCAGGGCGTGGCCTGAGAAGATGAGGAACAGGGGTTAGAGCCAGGGGTGGCCGGGGCTGGGGGAGCGGGCTCGGGCTGCCAGTCACTCACACCACACATGCTGGGAACACAGGTGCAGGCACCTGGGACCCCTGAGCGGAGAAGGGTGCGTGCGCGCGCGCGCACACACACACACACACACACACACACACACACACATGCTACAGTCTGCCACACGCCTGCACACTCAGGTGCCCCACAGGCCCAGTCACACTCATGCATGCCCTCCAAGGCCATACCAGCTCGTACACATGCCCACATGGAAATGGAAGCAGGCAGAAGCAGGCGGGGGCAGGGCAGAGCTGGGGAAGGGGCAGCTCTTTCCCCAGACCACGCAGCCCACGTTGGCCCCAGCATCTCCAACCTCCTGACGCTGAGGCCCTGCCAGGCCCTCTCGTTGGGCTGCAGGGGCGCGGTCCACAGGCATGGCCACGAGAACTGTTGCCACGTATGGAGCGAGCACTCACTATGTGCCTGGCACAGTGCTAAGAGCCTGTGCGAAAGGCAGTTATCAGCCCTGTGTGTTGGGGGGGACAGAGTTGAGGTACAAGGAATCACTCACCCCTGGTCTCAGGGCTGGGGCTCAGGTCCACGCTCCCACTGGCCCTGAGGTTGCAGCCACCAGTGGGGACGGTCAGGCTCACCTGTGCGCGACGGCCGCGGTTCACGTAGGTGCACATGGGGTTGTAGGCGCCAGTCCCACACACATACAGGTGTGTTCGGTTCCAGGGCTGAATAAGCCTGACGAAGTTCCCGCACTCACCCTGAGGTCAGAGGGAAAGCTGCAGAGGTGCCTCGGGGCCCCTTGGGGCCCCTCACTCCCACCCCCTGGCCCCCCACTCACGTTGCCGTCCTTGCCCGAGAGCACACACTCCTCAATGCGCTGCGGGGAGGCTGCCCAGTGGATCTGCCGGGGATGGGGGAGTCAGGGGGGGCATCTGCTGGACAGCGTCCCTGTCCCTTGGCCCCCATCACCCACAATGAGGGGCACTTACAATGAGGGGCTCCCGGTTGATGTCGTGCAGGTCCAGCGACAGCACATAGTCCTTGCTGCCCACATACATGCGGTCGTGGTCCTCGTCCTTGAGCAGGATGCGGTAGTCAGTTGTGTTGAGCAGGAAGTTGAAGAAGTGGGCAGTGCCCGTGGCCTTGAGCTCTGCGGGCAGAGAGCAGGAGGCATGAGGGCCCGGGAGACCAGCCCGCCAAACCCTGGAACGGGGCGGGAACCCCAGCACACTTGTCCCAGACCCCCAGCTCCCTCTTCTGGCCTCAACAAATTGGGGGCAGGGGGCTGGAGAGACAGTACAGCGGGTCAAGTGCTTGCCTTGCACACAGCAAGCCTGAGTCTGATCCCCAACATCCTGTGTGTTCCCCCAAGCCCTGCCAGGAGTGATCCCTGGGCACAGAGATAAGTAAACCTTAAGAACCAGCAAGTGCGCCTCAAAAACAAACAAAAAAACAAGTTGAGGGGAGAAAGTGGGGCAGGCGGGCATGCCAGGGAAGGGCCCACACCCACCACTCTAAAGGCCTGATTCATCAGCAGCCCAACCAGACTCTGGGTCCCCATGACAAGGGTGTGGGTGCAGGCTGGCATCAAAGAGTCTGTGCTCTGATGGGGGTTAATGCTCCCACGCCTCGGGTGTGGCCTTTAAAGGGTTAATGAGCGAGAAGGTGGGGGCTCAGTGTCTGGGGTGGGGCAGGGGGGGTAGCCTGCACAAGCTGGTTCAGAGCCCAGTTGTCCTGTGCTCACCCCACCTGCCCACTGTGAAACAGCAAAGCTGGCACGCAACAGGATGTCCACCTGGCTAACACGGGTCAGACAGGACTCTGGGGGCCACAGCGCTCCCCTCAGACCCCACAGATTCTGGTTCTGCTGGAACCTCAGGCCACTTTGGAGATAGCAGGGGGGTGCACACCAGCTGAGCTCAGTGCTTACTCCAGGCTCTGAACTCAGGCATCACTCCTGAGGGGCTCAGGGGACCATATGGGGTGCCAGGGTAGGGTGGGGATGGGGGACTGAACCTGGGTCAGCACCTGCAAGGCAAGGGCCCTAACCACTGTACTATCCTCTCCAGCAACCTCAGAGTACTTTGTTTTCTTTTGCTTTGGGCCACATCCAGTGGCACTCAGGGGATACTCCTGGCTCTGTGCTCAGGGATCACTCCTAGTGGGGCTCAGGTTATCATATGGGATGCTGGGGATAGAAACTGGGCCGGCCGAGTGCAAGGCAAACACCCTACCCACGGTACTCTCGCCCCGGCCACCCAGCAACACATTTTTTTTGTTTTCTCTGGGGCATACCTGGTGGTGCCCAGGGCTTACTCCTGGCTCTGTGCTCAAGGATCACTCCTAGTGGGGCTCAGGGGATTGAAACTGGGTCGCCTGTGTGCATGGCAAGTGCCCTCCCCACTGTACTGTCTGTTTCTCTGGCCTCCCTCAGACCACTCTGAACACACAGGCTCACTCAGTCCCAGGGATGATCCCCTCGCCCATCCACCCCTGTGGGCTACAGTGTCCCGGCTGGGGCCTGGGGATCATCTTGAAGGCCCCGCTTCTCTGTGGGGTGAGCCAGAGCCCCCGGATCCTCCCCCTCCCAGTGCAGGGGCTGCTAGCATCCTTCTCCCTGGGGAAGCAGAGCGGGAAGGGGCTCAGCCAATGATATATCAAGGATACACCCAGGATGCCAGGAAACCTGGGACCCCTCTTCTGGGACTGGGAGAGCTGAGGGGTCCCCGTGAGCCCCATCTCCTAGCTATTTTAGAGTGGTAGCAGGAGAGGCCTGAGGGGAGGGTGCAGAACATCCCCCAGCACGGGAAGTTGGGCAGCCGGCGGCAACCATGCATGCGGCACACGGTCCACGAGCCATGGCAGATGTGTTTGCCATGGGGCGTGCAGGTGGCAGCGGGGAATCCATTTCACAGGTGGGGGAAGGTCTGCAGAGGAGGACAGCTGGGCCCCGAGGCCCCCTGCTGCCTCCCAGGGGGACCAGCAGGTGGCCCAGCCCATTCATCAAGGTCACCCGTGCTCAGGCAGCTGTCTGGCCCTGCTAACCTGGCCCTGTTGTGCCGGGGGCTGGGGTGCAGCTGGAGGGGCTGTGCCAGGGAGCAGCCCAGGACAGGAGCTCTGGGGGACACCCGCAGCTGACCCAGAGCCCCTGCTCAAGGGCCCAGCCCTGCCCGGCCTGACTGTGGCGACAAGAGAATACAGGTGATGACCTTGTCGGGCGCTGGGACGCAGGGACGCCACGGGATCAAAAGGGCCGATCCCTGCCTGGCTGTGGCCGCGCCCGCCTGTCCAGCGGCGCCTCTGAAGTCCTGGGCAGGGCAGCCCGGGCACCTGTCCTGCACCTGTTGTTCAGCCACTCGGAGTCCCCCGCCTGGCCACCCAGCCACAGTGACAACAGGAAAGTAAACACCCCCCACCGCCAGGGTCAGGAAGTGGCCAGAGAGGAAGTGGGGCTGCCAGCAGAGCGCCCCCAGGCCGGCACAGGCCGGCACAGCCCGCCAGGGGTTATTTATACCCTGGCTGGGGGCATGGCCTTGGTGGTGCCCTTCCCCATCCTGTTGGCCTAGGCTAGGGGGCACCTGGGGAGCTCCAGAAAGGAGGGAGGGACCCAGACCAAGGCACCGTGTGTCTCTTGGGGTCCTACATAGGAGCCAGCCTTTGAATCTGCCCAAACCCAGGTCCCCAGTGTAGACCGAGTCCTGCCCCTTCACAGCTCCTGTTTCTGAGGCCCCAGCCAAGATCCCCCGAGTGCAAAGCTCCAGCCAGAGGCGGGAGAGAGCCCAGGCAGAGCAAGAGAGCAGCTGGATCGGACAACCTGCCCCTCTGCCACCCTGGTGCCCCCAGGCACCCAAGCTGGAGGGTCCCAATTGTCCCTGGGGATCTCTCACTCAGTTACTAGCAGGGCCTCCATGGAAACCCAATCACAGGAGAGCAGTAACAGGCCACAGGGGGTGGGCAAGTCCCACCTGGGCCCATGGCCTTCAGCTGGGAGAGGTGGAGGCCAGAGAGCCTGTCCAGGTGGCGGGGCCACCAGCTGGGAGGCGCTGGGCCGGAAGGGGACTCACCTCCCTTGACAGGGCAGATGACTCAGGACCCTTGGGACCCCTCCCGGCGGCCACGGGATATGGCGTCAATGGCTGGCGTGTCACAGGATGGGATGTTTCAGTCACTGTGGAAACTGGTGGGAGAGGGGAAGCCCTAGGAGGCATGTGTGGTGGGGGGAGACCGGGGACACAGTCTCTGCTCTGACAGGACAGTGAGACACCAGTTAGGGCACCCTGGCTCCTGAGTCCCATTGTTTTATATAAACATCACTTGGGGCCTCCTATTTAATGTCCCGGGGTTGGGGGTCCTATTCTGCTATCAGGGATTTTGGGCGACCACAGGACCCTGGGACTGGGGCTGCCTGGAAAGGAGGATGGGGGTGGCCCCACGGAGGCAATACCTAGATGTAACCACCTTGGAGATGTCCAGCCTCAGTCACAAGCCCACTGCCCAAATCCCTCGTGCTGGGATGGGGAGCAGGGGACAGTAGAGGGCTCCCTATCTGTCTCAGCCCAACCCTCCCCTAGCCCCTCCCAGCACATAGGAGCAGAACCCAACCCCAAACCTGTCATTCAATCCTGGCCTCCAGAAAGGGAAACTGAGGTGTGTGGGGGAGTCCTGCTCCCAGGGTGAATGGGGAGTAAGGCTCTGGCCTCATCACGCCCCCACCCTTACCAGAGGGTCCTCTCACTCAAGAAGACGGTGTCCACACAGGCCTCCGCATGGACTGAGACAGATCCTGTCCCCCCAAGGCAGTGGAACCGGGGGTCACCATTCCTCCCAGAAACCCGGGCAGAGCAGGGAGCCTGAGCGGCCAGCCGCTCCTCCAAGCTTTCACCGGAGAGCAGGGACCAGGACCAAGGGACCGAGTGGCAGCTGCATGCGGCCCGGGGACAGCCTGGCCTTGTGCCTCTGTCCCCACTGTGCCCTACTCTTCCTTAGGCTCTGCTCTGACAGGAGTGCCTCCTTCCTGTCCCTGTGACACCACTGAGGGGGGTTGGGGACACACCCCTGGCTCTATGGGTGCCAAGATCAAGCTGGGGTTTGACCTTGGGCTGGGAGGGTGGTGTGTGGGGGTGGTGGCTCCTGGGAAGGCCTGTCCACCCCCATTCCCTCACCCAGCTGGGCACACGGGTCGGGTGGAGTGACATCCGGGAAGGCTTTTCCCGTCAGGGGGAAGGAAGAGCCTTTTCTGGCATCAGACACCTCATTTCCGCAGCGTTCCCGGCGTTCTGCATCCCCAAGGCCGTCAGACACTCACGGTCCTGGCCCAGAATGGCCCAGAGAACAATTCAGAGGTAGGAACCATTTCTGTATGCTGAGCCAGAGCCCTGGGCCTCCCTTCCTCCTTCCTGAGGAGCAGCTGAGGACGCTTCACCTTAGGGGCTGGGAGACAGCGCCAAGGAGGCGTGTCTGCGACTGTCCTCCCACAGACCCTAAGGGGCTGGGCCTGACCCCAGCTGCCCACCACTGGGACAGCAGGTCTATGAGCAGACAGGCAGAGGCTGCTGCTAACGGGGGGGGGGGGGTCATGGAGCAGAGGTGGGTACCCCACCCCCTTGGTTACAGCCCCACAAAGCCGTGGGCCCTGACTGACAGTGTCACTCCCCTCTCTGTGCTGGTACTGCACTGTGACAGACAGGTTCCTATAGCCTAACCCTGACCCCCTGACCCTCGATCCCTGACCTCTGCAGGCTGGTGCAGCCCTAATGCCTGAGCTGAAGAGAAATGAAGCTGGGGGAGAGTGGATGTGCTGCTGGCCAGGGTCTTTGTCAGAGACTCATCTGCCAAGAAGATGAAGGTCCTGCCTTTAAGAGGGAAACTGAGGGAAAAGGCTACCAGCCAGCGGCAAGAGCAGGAGCAGCAGCCTCCAGCACTCCCAGGTGCTTTGGGAAGGGGTGGCTCCAGACCCTTCTCTCCCCCAAAGCTGCAAGAGGCCCCAGAGGCAGGCCCGGGGACTGGGCTGGCCCCCTGGCTCCTGGCCTAATCCTCTTTTAATGAGCGGCCAGCCGGAAGGCCGCAGGCCCTGGCCACAGCCCTGAAGCCCCAACTGGACTGAGCTGGGGGCAGGGTAGCCCCCGGCCTCTGCAGACACCTTTCCTCCTGCAGCACCCAACCTCACATGCACCTCAGTGCCAAAACCCACATCCCTCGCCGTGGTCTGCAGAGACAGGCCAGGATGCTGCCGACCTTGTGCTGCCACCAACCCTCCCTGGGGTTGGGCAGGGGCGCAGTCACTGCCGATCCGCCCGACTCTCCCAGTCCTTTCCCCCTGGCTCTCCTAGGCTGGCGGGAAGCCCTGGAAGCCAGACCCAGGGCTCAGCCTTGGGCTGAAGCTGCCTCAGCCTTGGGCTGAAGCTGCCTCAGCCCTGGAGGTCGGGGCCAGGTTCCTCTGGCTGTGAACCCCTCAATCTGTCTCCTCCAATCACAGCCCTGGGTCAGGCCCTCTAGATGGGGGACTCCAGAGCCTCCCCAGGAGCTATCCCCCGACTCCCCTCGGCAGGTGAGCCAGGTCTTGCCAACAAAACCAATTACAGCAGCTCTCACCCAATTAGCAACTAATTATGGCCTCCTAGTCCATTCAACATAATTAACATGTAAATGACTCTGCGTGTTTATATTCAATAACTGCTCTGATTGAATTTAATTTAAATGTCTGAACTGGGGTCCCAGTTACCGTATTTCACCACAGAGAGCAGCGACTTCCTGAGGGTGCCTGCTCCTCCAGGGAACAGAGACCCAGGGCCAGAGGAGGGTGGAGGGGCAGGAGCGGTGATGCTGGCCCGGGCCCATGAGGGAGAGGACAGCCGCACCCCAATATGCCTACGCTGAGAGCACAGGGAGGTGGTGAGGTCAGGAGAGTCCCCAGGGGACCCTCACGATGGGAAATCCTCTGAAACAAGGGCCTCTTCTTAAGGGCTACTGTAAACATCCCAGCTGTTCAGTAAACACCAGGCCGGGCAGGGTCTGAGCCGCCAGCTGGGCCAGGGCTCGGCTGTGGGCCTCCCTCCCATTTCGGGGGTTGGGGGTTGAGGGCTGGGGGCTGGGGCCCTCGGGCCCTGCATCTGTTCCCACGCCCGTTCCGCCCCAGTGCCCACCTGCTCCGCCCAGGAGAGGACAGGCTGGGGCCACAGTTCATCCTGGACCCAGGAAAAGCCAAAAGCCAGGCAGGGAGGTCACTGCCCAGCTCCCCCCAAAACACACACAGGCACCCTGGTGATGTCCAGTGACTTTTGACCATTTTTCCCCTGCAGAAAGGGGGCTCCCTCCACTACCCATGGGGCAGGATCATTTTTGGTCTGGGGTGGAGGCTCAGGGGCCCAGCCGGTCCCCCAGCCTCTTCGGGCACTGAGCAGCCGGGCCTCGGCGGACTCCAGCCTGTCCGGACGAGGGAGGAAGGGCAGTCGGGTCAGGAGGCGGCGGCTCAGCAGGAATGCGCGAGGACTGGCCGGCGGCACAGGCAGCCCAGCTCCGTTTCTCAGGTGGGGAGAGTGAAATGGCCATCCAAGGCCTCTGGCTCCGCAGGCTGGGGGCCCCCTCCTCCCACATTCCAGACATGGCCCGGAAACCCCTCACTCCTTCCTCCACCACCTCCTCCTCCCTGTGACTGCAAAAGACAACAAACTCTCCACGGCTCATTTACTCCGATAAATCACCCAGACAGACAGGCCAGGAGGAGACCGACAGGCCGGTGGGTGTCGGGACCCTCCCCCTGCCCTGGGCCCAGCCCCCACCTCTGCAATGCTCCTCAGACCCCCAGAGTCCCTGCAGGCCCCGCACGTACCCACCCAAAGATTTTGGGAGGTGTAGAATCTTATAGCTCCCTCCTATATTCTGGTGGGGAAACTGAGGCACTCTGCACACAGGTGTGCTCTGGGTCAGCAGCCTAGGGGATGTGGTAAGGCCGAGTCAGGATTCAGTAGCCAGGAGTGGGGACAAGACGGGTTAGGGCCCCCAGGGTGCCATCCACATGACATGGGGGGCTGCTCCCCCAGCATGAGGCCCCCTGGTCCTGGCCATTGCTCTGGAAACTGAGGTGTGTGCCCCCAGGATGAACCAGATCACCAAGGAGCTGACTCACGGGCAGTACAGGGACCTGCCCTTTGCAGGGAGGGGCTGAAGGGCCAGCGCCAGCCCCCAGGGGGAAGAAGCAGGACTCTTGGCTGGGCATGTGGGCCGCAAAGGAAAGAACACATCCCAGTAGGAAGGAGGTGATGGGCGGGGTGGAGGCAAGGGGGAAGGAAGGAAGGAAGGAAAAAAAATGGGGGAGGGGGACCTGGGCCTCACACCTCATAGGCCTTCCTGGTCCCCACTGTGGGCCGTCCCCTACCCTGAGAGAGGTTCCAGAGAGCGGGCATGCATGCGCCTGCAGCCCGGGTAAGAAGCTGCAGGCTCAAGAACCTCTCCGCCTCTTCTGCACCAGCCCTCCCAGGCCCTGCGCCCGGCTGTGTGGGGGCCCGGGGTCAGAGGCTGGAGCTCCAGAGGCCTCCACCCTCTCCCCAGGGCTGCTCAGCCACCCCGGTGGGTGCGGGGACAAGGGGGCTGCAGGGCTGCCAAGCTCCACGGCACCCACGTGAGCAGAGCTGGGGATTTAGACTGGAGCCTTCTGGCGTCCAGGCCTCTGGCAAGGGCCCCCTTGCTATTTCTAAGAAAAATGCAGCAGGAATCTTTTCTGCTTTTCCAAAGCTCCAAGGGCTCCCTAGAGGCAGGGCTCGGATTCCCAGGCCAGCACTGGGCCAGGCCTGGCAAGCATATGCTCTCGGCCCAGTCATGGAGATGCCCAAGTGAGCAGCCCTGGGCTGGGCACTACTCGAGGACGTCAGACCAATGCTGGAGGAAAGGCCACTGTGCTAACCAGGGCCAGGCCAGACTGGGGAGCTCTTCTGGGGTGCACAGAGAGCTCTCCTCAAGGCCCCCTCCCCCAATGCACCTCTATCGCTGACAACTACAATAATGTATTTGGTACTTTGGCTGTGAGGAAAAGCACATAAAGGCCAGGGAGATGGCTCCAAGGGCTGGAGTGCATGCTTGGGGAAGGCAAGCTGGACTTGATCCTTAGCATCATGGGATTCCCCGCTAAGCACCACCAGGAGCAAGCCAGGAGTAGCCCCCGCTTGCACCTCCAGGTGTGCCCCCTACCAAACAGTTCAAACTACAAAAAGAAAATACAAATGCCACACGCTAGCAGAAAACTCATGCCCTCTTCTTTTGTTTTGGAGTCACGCCTGGCAGTGCTCAGAGTTTACACCTGGCTCTGCACTCAGAAATCACTACTAGCGGTGCTCAGGGGACCACACGGACGCTAGGGATCAAGCCCAGGTCAGCTGTGTGCAAGGCAAGTGCCCTGTCCACTGTACAGTCATCTCTCTGGATCCTCCCTTGCTTGCTTTATCTGGTTTGGGGCTCCACCAGCAGTGCTCAAACCTCACTCCTGGTGGGGTCAGGTTTGAACCAGGGTCAGCTGCATGCCGGGCACACACACCTTACCCACTGTACTGTCCGAATCCCTCCTGCCCTCTCACTGTACACCTCCTCTGGCCTGCCTCTCCCCTCCATCACTTGAAACGCAGCCTCCTCCAAGAGGCCAACTGGATGCCTATGGTCAAATCCTCCTCCTGACTCAACTCTACCTGTGGGGCTCAGGGTCCCTCCTCCAGTCCTTTTCAAACACTTTGTCCAGGAACAAATCGGGTTTGATCGCTGGAACCACAGATGGTCCCCAGAGCACCACACATATCTCCGAGCACTGACCGAGGAGTAGCCTCTGGCAACAGCTGGTGTGGACCTCCCCAAAACAACACAAACCAAACCCTTTGCCCAGAGTTTACCTCACCTGTCCAGCCCCTTGACCCCCTGTCCAGATGTCCTTCACAGGGGCCAGGCCACAAAGTGAACCCTCCCACTGCCCAATAAGGTCAGCGCCCCTCTGACCCGTTTTACAGCCCAGGCGGACAGGGGCTCACTGCCCAAGACTGACCCTGGTCAGATTGCAAGCAAGGCCGGGGGCGGGTGGGGGAAGATGCTGCTACCCCCGTACGGTGGCAGGAACCTGGGGCCAACAAGGCTCACCTGCAAAGGGAAGATACCCAGGACTTTGTCGGCCCACAGGACCAGCCTTGCCACCCCTGCCTTTGCCAAATGGCAAGCCCCTCACCGCCCTAGGGAGGAGCAGGAGGTCTCTTCCCAGCAGGAGCCAGGTACCCACAGCTCTGCATACCCCTCTGCCCCCACCCTCCAGTGTTCCACACGGGTAGACAGCCAGGGGCCCACTCCCAGGACCCTACCCCCTGGCCATGGGGTGAGATGCCCGTAAGGGCTGGGGTAAGGTTTTTATCTGGCGGTTTCTCTTTAAATTCTTTACGATTACGAAGCAGCGGGGGCTGCCAAGGAACATGATTTACTCCTTGAGCATGCACCAGCTCCTCGCTCAGTGCCAAGGGAAGCTGGAGCCAGGGAGGGAGGGGCGGGCATGGTGCCAGGGAGCCGAGACAAGGCCTGCGCTGCTGAGGCCGTCGGTGGCGGTCCCCTTCACAGCTCAGCTGGACCTGGCTGGGCCTCAGGCAGGTTCTCAGCGGAACTGCTTCCTGGTGAGCGGATGAAGGGACACCCTGTCCCAGGCCCTCCCACTGGCCACATCCAAGTCCCTGTCAGGAGGGAGGTAGTTCCCCATTTCCAGGAAAACCGAGCTCCCAAATGTAGGCATCTGGGCTCAAGTTCACACTTAGGTCTTCCTGCCTTGGCCTGGAATACCCCACCCTCCTCGGTTTGCTTCCAACCCCACCTGACCCTGCCCACCCTGTCTCTAAGCTCCAGGGACCCACCCACTTGCTCCCCTCCTCCCTCCTCTGCAGTCTGAAGCTCCAAGCGGGCCAGTACATCGGGGGGCCAGGGGGCCCTCTACCTCCCCCACCCTGACTCCGAGAAGTGGAGCCTGCCAGTGACATTCCCACCCCCACCCACATTTACCCGCAGTCCCCCTTCAGGGGACTCAGACTGAGGCCCCCCTAAACCTCCAATCTTATGAGTTCCTAACCCAGAGACCCAGGACTTGGGTTCTTCGGCGCTACCTGCCAGCGGGAATGCTGGCCACTAGGTCCGATGCTCAGAGGCTGGGCCGAGTGTGGGTGGGGAGCAGTGACCAGCACTGGCCCATTCACCCTGGTCCTGCAGAGCAAGGTCCCCACTGAGCAAGAGGCTGAAGTCAGAGAGGGGGAAACAAGCAGGCAGCCCTTTCCTCTCTGGAGCCTGCGCAGTGGCAGGGCGGGGGCACTGGCCAGGGGCTACATGGACACCCATCCCTAGAGCTTCTGCTTCAGCAGACAGGAGGGCCCAAGCAGGCAGCCCGGCGCCGGCCAGGCATCCCCTGGGCCATGAGTCCGGGAAGGCTGGCACACAGTGTTCTGGAAGCCTCGCCCAGCCCCATGCCCGCATTTCCAAGTCTTGGACCAGGCTGCTCCTGGGTGTCCGGGGCCCTCAGGTCTGCCCTCCCCCCGCCCCCGCCTCCCTAGGAATCTAAGGGAGAACCCATCTCAGGACCCAGAGGGGCCACTGCTTGGCTTCCTCACAGGCACGTCTGCCATTTTCATTTTTGGGCCACATGCGGCGATGCTCAGGGTTCTGCATCTGGGAATCACTCCTCGGGGGCATCACATAGGACGCGGAGGATGGAACCTGGGTCAGTCGCCTGCAAGGCAAATGCCCAAACTGCTATACTAGCTAGCTCTCTGGCCCCAACATCTGCCACTTCATCTTCACTGGTCTCTCCTGGCAAGGTGACCTGCCCCATCTCCCCAGGAGCCCAGTCACCTCATGTCATCACAAGATCCGTTCTCTCACCCTACACCTCTCAAGGCCTCCGTCCCCCAGGTCACGGCCAGAGTCGGTCCAGGCAGCAGTGTATATAGTGGGGGCGGCTTCCTGGGAAAAAGTAAACATTCCCCCAGCGAACAGAACAAAGGACTTGGCGAGGTCCTCAGACCCTGCCTGCTGCAGCCAGAGGGGATGCCCCAGAGCTTAGGGCTTCTGGGGGTGGGGCAAAGTTTTCCTTCCAGACCTGGCCAGTGCCTGGGGCTGAGGCAGCTCCAGGTCAGGTAAGGAAAGGGCACAGGCTCCCTACCTCAAGAATCTAGCCTCAAGGCTCATGGGGCTGAAGTGATAGTACAGCCGGTCAGGGGCTCGTCTTGCATGAGGCCGACCCAGGTTCAATCCCATATGGTCACCCAAGCACCACCAGGAGTAATTCCTGAGTGCGGAGACAGGAGTAACCCCAGGACACTGCCAAGTATGCCCCCACCAAAAAAAAAAAAAAAAAAGAAAACAGAAAGAAGAATCTATGGGCTCTGGAGCCAGCCCTGAAAAAATGCCCCACCACTCCATGCCACCACTCCAGAAAAGCTTCCTCACCTGGCCCCTCACCTCTGCTTAATCCTGGTGAGCTGCTGATAGAAGCTCAGGGAAGGGTCCGAGGAACCCCTGGCACCTTTTCCCTTACCCCTGTTGGCTTTATGCCTGGCTGGGGTGCCCAGGCGGATGGGCAGGCAGCAAGCCCAGGCCTGGCCCAGTTCCTGCCTTTGTTCCTTTATCTGCCCTGGGCAGCGTGGCCCCTCAGGCCAGACCCTCTAGCCCAATCAGACAGGAACTAGCACCTCCCAACAGCAGCTTGACCTGGGGCAGGGGAGGCTAAGTTCTGAGAACTGAAGGGTCAGCTGCTACAGTCATCCACGGCACAGACGAAGAAATTAAGGCACGCGCCCAGGGACCCCAGTATTAGCAGAAAGCAATCTTCAGGGAGGCCCTCGTGTGCACCAACGGAGATGCCCCTTCCTTCAGTCCCTGGGCTGTGGGACCTAGTCTGGTCTCATGTCCACTCCTCACCCAGGGTCACTTCCACCGACCTGACTGAGACCACCCAGCAGAGGAACACACTCAGGGCCTGGGACATAGTACTAAGTGCTGGCACTGGTCAGCTGGGAGTCCATTGGTTGTTTTTTGTTGTTTCTTTTGAAGGGGAGCATACCTGGCACTTGGTGGCTTGGTGGTCACTCCTGGCAGTACCCCAGGAAACACTGGTGCCGAGGATTGAACGTGGGCCTCCGACTCCAGACTACTGAGCTATCTCGGGTGGTTTGGGGTTTTGTTTGTGTGTTTTGGGGCCATACCTGGCAATGCTCAGAGTTCTTCCTGGCTGCACTCAGAGATCACTCCTGGCAGTCTTCCTCGGAGGACCATATGGGATGCTGGGGACCAAACCCGGGTCAGCTGCCTTTTAGAGCATCTCCCTGGCTCCAGGGTTGTCAGTCTTTTAGCCAGTGTGACTAGGAACACTCAGTCCATCCTACTTGGTGCAGAGCCCCCACGGGAGGGCCCCACAGGTTCTCAAGAACCTGCTAAACTAAAGGGAAATTGCAGTGTAAAAATGAGGCGATGAGATCAAGTGGGAAACAGAAAAGGTCAGTGCGAACAGGGTGACCCGCTGGGGTGCGGGCACAGGCAGAGCTTGGTGGCCGCACCCATTAGCGCCACGGGCTGCCTGCCAGCAAGCTGGGTTTTTAGTCACGGTGGGTGTCGGCTTCTGAGCTCAAGAGGAATCAACCTGACTGCCGTGGGCGTCGGGCACACACCGGCCCGGGACTCTGGGCTCTATTTCTGGCCTCTCCTCTGCCTCCTACCTGACCTTGGCTCTGCGTGGGCCCCAGCCTCGGTTTCTCACTCTGGAAAAGGGAACAAAGCCCTGGAGGTCTGAGGCTTCAAAGGACCTCCGCACTCACACCTCATCCCTCCCACTTCCCCTCATGGATACCCAGGGCGCTGACAAAAATAACTCCCAGAGGGAATGACTGGGCTCCAGGTCTGGGGCAGGCGGGGGGCACCGTGGACAGTGTAAGAGGAAGGACCAGCCCCTTCAAGATTTAATTGGCTCCTCTGAGGAGTCCCAGCAGCGAAGGGCAGGGGCATCGGCACAATAAATAACTCCAGCTAAAGGGCAGGGTGAGCTTTTACAACACAAACTGGCCATAGCAGGCCCTGTCCAGGACTCCTTCCAGACACAGGCTCAGAAACCCAGCCCTGACTTCCATCAAGCTCGGAGGTGAGATGAGGCCAGGAGAGGGGCTCTGCCAGGGGTCATGAGAACAGGGGCTGGGGGGGAGTCTGGGCCTCAGCCAAGCCTGAGGAAAGGAAGGTCAGCACAGTCTTCCACCCCAATGTGTGTGCCCGGAAATCTGGCCAGTCAGGGCAGAGCCCACTCCACCCAAGGCAGGCGGCTGGACAAAGTAAACTCTGGCCAGCAGAGGTTAGGCTGAGCACGCAGCAGCCCTGCACCTCCCGCCTCCCCCCTCCTTCCCCACGGCACAGGACCCACAGCTGTGCCTCACCCCAGCCAGGGGGTCGACTCTTCCTTATGCAAGGGCACACGCCTGCTCTCTCTCTCTCTCTCTCTCTCTCTCTCTCTCTCTCTCTAGCCACCCATATACCTGGGTGTGTCCTGTGTGGGTTAGGGTCAAGATGACAGTATGAGGGGGCTAGTTCCTCAGTGTTCAGGTCCCCAACCCATTACTAACACCCTCTGGTGACTTCCAAGGCAGTAAGCTCACTGGTGAGTTCAGGCCTCTCACAAAGCTTGCAAAGTTCTCATATTAAAGTGGGACACAGACAGAGACACACACACATACTCTCACTCTCCCCCCACTCAAAACCAGCAGCTCACTCCCCAATCCCCCCAGCCCCTCACATCAAGAGATACTAACCCCTCCCTACGATTTACCCCCAAAGCAGACCTTACTCCTGCAGCTTCCTGTGGCACCTGTGCCTGCCCTGTACCTGCACCCTGGCACTGTGGCAGGAGCAGACCCAGAGCAGGAAGGGCCTTCACACCCCTCAGTCTCCCAGAGGCCACACAAAGCACTTAGGTCCCGAGATTCCCAGGCCCAGACCCCTGCTCGAACTCTAGAAGGCCCAGAGTCGGGGGTGTGCCGTGGAGCTCGTCAGTCTCAACTTCAGCCTTTCCCAGCCTCTCTTGTCCCTCCCTCCTCGCCCAACAGCCAAGCCTGTCCAAGTGCCTGCAAGAGTTATCTGTCCCGCTCTCTGCCTGACCTCTCTTCTCTCTCCTGGACTACAGGCCCAAATGCTGTGAACAGAAAATGACGCGGGGGGAGGGGGAGAGGCTGGAGTGATAGCACAGTGGGTAGGGTGTTTGCCTTGCACGCAGCCAACCCAGGTTTGATTCCCAGCATCCCATATGGTCCTCTGAGCACTGCCAGGAGTAATTCCTGAGTGCAGAGCTAGGAGTAACCCCTGTGCATCACCGGGTGTGACCCAGAAAGCAAAAAAAAAGAAAGCAGGCAAGAAAGCAGTCACTTACCTTTGAATGAGAGCCGTACACGAGGTGTGGCCAGGAGGTGATCCTGGAGGGAGGTGGCTGGCCAGGCTCCGGTCAGCAGGGAAGCCCAGAGGAGGAGGCCAGCAGCAGGCATTGTGGCAGGGGCCTGGGGCCCAGAGGGCAGGATCCGCTGTCTGGACACCTGGGAGAGGAAACCAAGATTCCAGTGTGAAGCGGAAGAGGCCATCCTGCCTTCCTGCCGCCCCTGCTCTGGACCCCCGGTGCTGAAGGCAGGCTGGGTATCTCTTGCTCCCATCCTCAGCCTGGGGTTAAGAATGCCCCATGGACGGGCCTCATACACTTTCCCATGCCTGCCTGGGGCTGGGAGGTGCAATCCATGGGCCTGAAGAGCCAGCAGCCAGAGGTTCCCGCAGCTCGCAGGAGCCCTGGAGGCTCACTCCTTCTCTGTCCGCAGCACCCTGAGTCTCGGGAGCGCAGCGCAAGCAGGTGAACTAGTGCCCTCCTCCAGGCCTCAGCAGGCACGTCCCTCTGCACCTCCCCGCACGGTCTGGGGACTGTTCCTTCCTTCCCTCATGACAAGGGAGGGAGAGATGGGCCCAAGCCTGTCTGCTTTCGTCAAACTTCCCCTCCACAAACAGGGGAACCCCAGTCGTCAGACTGGGGTGCAGGGCATGGAAGAGAGTAGTGGATGAGTACGACATGCACAGACAGCCCAGGGCAGACTAGAGACAGCAAAGAAAGGAGTGTAAAGGAAAGCTTTTCCGGAAATCAAAGCAGGAAGGATCCAAGTAAGACAAATGGCAGGACTTCCTGCCCGGACAAGCTGCCATTCTCCGCCTCTAGAGGGCGAAGAAGGGGAGTGAGGAGGGCCAGGGGGCACGGGCAGGGGCTGAGGCAGCCGCAGTGGCCCCAGCAGAAATCCCACGCACCTCCACGGCAGGTCCAACTTTCAGTGCTATGTTTTTCAAATATTGTCTCCCCAGGCAGGCTGGCTGTTGGGTAAACGCAGCCCAGCACCAGTTGTCAGAACATATTGCTCCCTCCCGGCAAAACCTGGCGCCAACTCCCCCCCCAACAACATCAGGAGGGTGGGGGCCTCAGGAACGATGATATCCCCTAATCACCCCCTTTTCCCCAGGATGGAGAGGCAGGCCAGCTGAGGAGCCTCCTCGGGAGGGGGTGAGGGGTACTGTTTGGGGCTAGTCCCTTGCTGTGGCTGACACACGCCGAGGCCAAGCCCGGGTCCCCTCACCCCCTGAGGCCACACCCCCACCCAGGGGTTCCTGATGGGGTGCAGCTCCCCATGCTGGGAACACTCTCTGTGCCTGATCCATCTCTGGTTCCTTCAAGATCCCCCGCCGAAGACGCTCCCTCCTGGGGAGCCTGGCAGGGGGAGGGGACACACAGAACCAGCGCTCCCCTCAGTCTGGTGGGGCACAAAGCTAATGCTGGCTGATTAATGCTCCCCGCACCCTCGGCACCCTGAGGTGCACCAGGAAGGCCCCACTGACAGTGGTGACTCCACACACGTCCACACTCGCAGGCCCGCACACACACCCTCAGAGCATGTGTTTGCTCAAGAACTTGACCTGCATGTGTGTGTGGGGTGGGGCTCCAGGAAGTAGGGTGACAGGGTCCTGGCTTGGGGAGGGTAAGACGCCACCCAGGTAGGTCCCCTGGAGAGCCGTGATGCTGCGTGTCAGGGGGCTCAGACTGACTCACCTCCCCATTTCTCCTCCCTGTGACCTCATTTCTCCTGCATCCATCTGCAGGGTGACCGGTCGGAGTCACCAGCCACAACACCCGAGTATTCCAAGGTGTCCAGGAGAGTAGCAGGGCTTTGTCCCACAGTCCCCTGCAGAGACCGCCCACTATGCTCTGGCCCTCTGGAGGGGTGATGGGGGGGATGATGTTCAAGTCAGTTGGAGCCTCATGCCCAAGTTCAGCCCCCCTCTTTAGCAGCAAGGAGGTGGATGGAGAGAGGGATAAGGAAGAGGAGGAAAGGGGGAGAGAAAGATGTTTCTAAACTCACTTCCCCTCTGCCAGGCCCTAAATGCCTTCTACTCAGCCCCAGTCCCAAAGAAACCCCCAGTGGAGCAGAGTCCCGGTGGGTGGACAGAGAAGGAACAGCCTCTGCTACTGCCACCGCCACCTGGGAGCCCACCAGGAAGGAGAGGAGGAGGAAAGAAGGCTGCCGGGAGGGAGCAAGGGAGGGAGGCAGGCGGGAGGGAGGAGAGAGGGAGGAGAAAGGGAGGGACGGAGGAGAGTCGCTGGAACAAAGAAACGAGGAGCTGGGGCTGGCAAGGGGTACAGGGAAGGGGCGGCCAGCGGAGGGGGTCTGGCGGCACCTGGGCACGGAGCAGGGGGCTAGGTGGTCCGATTGTCCAGCCTGATCCAGACCTTTTAGGCTTGGAGTGGGGGGCTGGGGTGGCGGGAGGACAGCCTGCAAGGCTAGGAGGAAGGCTGCGAGGCAGGGGCAGGCGCTGGGGGAGCCCGGAAAGGGATGAGAAAGAGATGATGGAGAGGCATTCAGTCCCTACCCAGACCCCCCACTGATGCCCCCAACTCCGTACCCCCCCACCCGCTCCTTCCTCGCTCCTGGCTGCCCCCCTCCCCGAACACCCCATGGACCAGGACGCAGAGCTGGGATTGAAAACCTCCCTTTTGTGGTGGGGGTTTCCCAGTCAAGGTCACTTGGGCTTGGCTCCATTCTCCCCTTCAAGGTCTGCCCACTAGGGCAGGGCTGGGGCCCTCTCTCCCACCACCAGCACCCCGCACTGCTGGGCCTGGCTCCTCGGAAGGAAGGGGAAGGAAGGTACAGAAGGAAGCACAGGGTGGGCGGTGGGCCCCCCCCCCCGTGCACCCCCCTTCGTTCCCCCACACCCCTCACAGCACACTGCTCCAGGCACACTCCCTGTGCAGACTGGGGAAAGGTCCCACTCCATCCCACCTCCCTGCAGGGGTCAGAGCCCCCAGCAGGGCCCGCTGCTCCACCTCCCCTGTGCAGTTTTCCCTCTGTGCACAGGAGAGGGGCTGCGGAGACCAGCAGGGTTAATTCGGGAGGAGGGAGCTCCCCCCCCCCAATCCCTGGCTCAGCTCCTGGAGGACTCAGGAGTGCCTCAGCTCAGCTCACCTCCCTCTCCCTGGTGTTCCTGGACTGGTATGAGCAGCACAGTTATGTCAAGAATTAGAGAAGTTATTCAGCCAGCCAGCCCTCTGTGGCTCCTCCGGAGCTCGGGCTGACCCCTCCTGCCAGCCCGGCCTCATTCCTGAGCCACCTTGACACTCCTGGGTCCTTCCTGCTCTAGGGGAGCTCATCAAGCCCTGAGGATCCCTGCCAGCACCACCCACGGAGCCCCAGCCTGCCCCAGGTCGGTGCCAGCTCACGGTCCACCCCACGTAGGCTGGGCCCCTAACCCAAACAAGGCACCCTGCTGGAGAAGCAGTCCTAAGCTGGCCCTGGAGCCAGGGGGGCTAGCACAGAGTGGGGAGCAGGGGGGCGGGGGGGACTGCAACATTGCAATCTTCCAGCCCTGTTGATCTAGGAGAGCCTCCACGTGGAGGGACACTGAGGCAGAGCAGGCGCACCTACCCCTGGGAAGAGTGCTGCCCGAGGCGTTAGTGGGAGAGAGCGCTGCGTGAGAAGACGGACCGGAGCTCCAGCTTCGGAACGTGGGGTGGGGGGTGTCTGGAAACACCCACTCAAACCCTTAAGGGAAAAAGTTGCTTTGCACACTGCTGACCACGCAGGTCACATCAGACAGTCAAGCCCGCGTGTCGCCCCGGAGCCGCTGGAACAGGTACAGTGCCCACTCCGGTGCGCTGGCCTCTGCGTCCGCGAGCAGCCCCCCGGCTCCCCGCGCCCCCGACACTTCCGCAGAGTTGCAGTGCCGCGGGTCTTCCCCGAGGGATCGCGGGGTGGCCCGGCCGCCGGCCCGCTCGCGCCCGGTTCCCGCCGCACTCACCTCTTCCGCGGCGACGGGGCCTGGGCGCCCGGGCGGCGGCGACTGCACGGCGGCTCCGGGTCGGGCCGACCCGCGCTAGCGGCCCCCCGGGGCCATGGCCCTGCCCGCGCCCTCTCGCCGCTGCGCCTGAGCCGGGGTGGGCGCCGCGGCCCCGGCTTCCCCGGTTCCGCGGGCTTCGAGCGCGTTAGCAGCCGAGGCCCCGGGCCCTCGCCCGGGCCATGGGAAGGTTCAGGGGCGCTTGGGGCCGCCTCCCCCCGGGTGGGCTGCGGGCGCCCCCTGGCCGGCGCGCCGAGGGCGCATTCCCCGGCGCGCGGTGCGGGCGACGGCGCGCGCTCGGCTCCCGAGAGCTGCGCTCGCCTCGGCCCGATGGCGCGGAGCTCGGCTGCCTGCTGGAGCGGGCCGGGCGGCCGCGCGGGGCTGTGCCGCTCCTCCAGGCGCGCCCTGGCCCTGCGCGGCGCGGCGCTGCGCTCGGACTCGCCGGACCGCGGCCGCCCGCTCGCTCGATCGCTCGGGTCTCGCGGCCGCCGGCGGGACGGGGCGCTGGGAGCCGCGCGGGGAGCGCCCGCAATTGGCCGCCCGTGGGCGACATTTGCATAGCGCGGCCCCGCCCCGCCCGCCCCGCCCGGCCCCACCCCCGGGGCGGGACCCGCTCGGCCACCGCCCCGCCCTCGCTCCACCTGTCCACGGCGCGGGGCGCGGGGCTCCCGGGCTGTGGGACAGCCCGCGCCGGGGGAGGCTACTCTGCACCCTGCGCCCCCGCCCGGCGTTGCGGGCGGCGCCCCCGCCCCGCCCCGGCTTTGTCTCTCCGTGGATACACCGCGCACACCGCGCCTGGTGTTTACCCGGGCACTCAACTCCCTGGCGGGAAGGGCAGGCGCGCCGGGGAGCAACGAGCCTGCGCTCACCTGCGCACCCCCTGTCGTGTCCCTCCTTTCACGCGCTGCTGGAGGCGCCTGGCCCCGCGCGTGAACCCCGCAGCGCGGGATCCAGGACTGCCCTAGCCGCTCAGCAGGTGGCGGTGCAGCCCCTGGGACGGCCGGCACCGCTGGACCTGTCCGCTGCCTCCAACCCAAGCCAGGTCTCCGCAGCCCAGCCTCACCATTCTGTCCAGCCAATCAACTTCCCGTGATCTCCTCAACCGCCAGCCTTATTTCAAGCCAGCATCCCCAGAGAGCCACCGACTGTAGCTCCATACCTCAGAGAAACCAATAGGCTGGCCTCTGCTTCTAAAAGAGACATTTACTAAATGGCCTCTTATGAGCCCAGAGCAAAGCAACTGAGTTAAACGTCCACCTTGACCCCACGAAGGCACCTGCCACTCAACCCAATCCCCAAGGCCCCCGCTGGCCAGTCAGGATCTCTTGGCCCTGCCCCCCACTCCAGCATTCCTCTGAGGTCCCAAAGGACTTGGCTCTTTTCTCTCCCCCCACCAACCCCTCCCCTTCCTGCTCTTCTCTCCTATCTCATCTCCCTCTTCCCTCTCTCTCTTTCCCCTCTCCCTTCCTGTCCTCCCTCTCTTACTCCTCTGTCTCCCTATCTTCCTTTCTTCCTCCTTTTTCCACCACTCTTTCCCAACCCCCTCTCCTCCTTTTCTTCCTCTTCCTTTCTCTCTCCCTTCTTTTTTTGGGGGGTGAGGAGTGGTTTCAGCCACACCCCATGTGTTACTCCTGGCTCTGCACTTAGAAAGTACTCCTGGCAGTGCTCAGGGACCATATGGGGTGCCGGGATCAAACCCAGGTCAGCTGTGGGCAAGGCAAACACCCTGTTTGCTGTACTATCTCTCCAGCCCCCTCCTCTTTCCTTTCTTCCTTCTCTCCCTCCCCTCTTCCTGGCTAACAGAATTGCACCTCCCCAGTCATCTGTCAGTGGGCTGGCCAACTAGTGGGTGGTTTCTTCGATGTAAGCATGTTGGGGATCCTGTGTCCTGACTCATGTGGAGCACAGTGGCCAAGCAAAAACTAGGCATTTGCAGTGAAGAGCCATCAGCCTGGAGTGACAGCTCCTCTCCATCACAACTCACTTGAAATAGGGAAAATCCTCCCTCTCCACCCCCCTCCTCTGTACTACATCACTCCTGAGCTTCCTGTCATCACCAGCGCATGGTAGACCAATATCACGAAGGCTCCAGTATCTGCCTTTCCACCACTCTACCCGAGACCTACAGTCTCCTCATAACTCAGCCGCCTCTGTCACTACCTCAAACCCCATAACCCAGACGGTCACTAAAGCAGAACTTTCAGGGCTTGCCTGGGTGCTGGGTTGGGTAGGAAAGACGCTCCATCGATTTGCCCATAGAGCTCCACGAAGACACATGGAATAGGCCCAGCCCCCAGAGGCCCTCTGTCTTTTCTTCCCTGTCAGAGGATGGGGGAAGGAGACAGGGAAGGGGAAGAGAATCAGAGCAGAGCCTGACTACACCCAGCAAAATGCCAGTTCTGTTCTAAACAATTTGAGGAGGCTGAATAATCAATAGAATTAAAGCTATTGTCATCACAGCAATAATTCATAGTGCACCCAAGCCTAGATCTCAGAAAACTGAGAATTTTGTAGATTTGGGGGTTAGACAGGGTCAGGGGATTACAACAAGAAGTGTTGGAGTCTAGGAGCTACTCTTGGTTCTGTGTTTGGGGGTCATTGCTTGGAATTGTATTGAGGTGAGATGTAGGCAAAGCACTTAGCACCTGTACCATCTCTCCAGCCTTGGGCTGAGAATTTCGAGGCATCATACATGTTATTAGGTATAATTACTGAGAAAAATAATGCCTGACTTCCCTCAATTTTGCGTTCAATTTCAGGAGTCCAAAGACCCTTTGATGACCAGGGAGATGACTCAAAGGGCAGAAGCACATTCTTTCTTTCTTAGTTTATAAAATCCTATAGACCTAATTTTTTTGTCATTTTTTTATTCTTTACTTAAAAACCATAGTTTACAAGGTTGTTTATGATGCATTTGTTACAGGCATTCAATATACCAACACCAATCCCAACACCAGTGTAACCTACCTTCCACCATTGTCTCCATTTTCCCAACCATCCCCACTTTTATTTTTTTGCTTTTTGGGTCACATACGGTGATGCACAGGGGTTACTCCTGGCTCTGCGCTCAGGAATTACTCCTAGCAGTGCTCAGGGGACTATATGAGATGTTGGGATTCGAACCCGGGTTGGCTGCATGCAAGGCAAATGCCCTACCTGCTGTGCTATTGCTCCTGCCCCAGCCACCCCTCAATCTTTCCCTCTTAGTAGGCACAAAATAATTTATTTTATATTGCTTGTTACAGCTAAATGGCTAATGAAGGTATTGAAAAGTACTTCAGTAAAAGAAAATTTGTGAAAATTGTTATATCTCACTATGAATTCATGAAGTCCTTGTCTGAGGGTTCCTAAATTGTTGTTGCTAGTTGAGCCTTCTATGTTAATGTTGTGTTTACTGCTCTCACTTAGCTCCTATGTTATGTTTCCATCTAATTTGGTGAGGAGCACATACTTTTCATGCACGAGTCCTAGACCCATCCCTGCTACTGTGTAAGGTCCCCAGCTACTGCCAGTTACAATTCTCAGTACATGAGAGACCGCTGAGCACTGAGTCAGGAGTAGTCCATGAGCACCACTATGTCTCCCCCATCAAATTTGAAGAAACCAAAACCAAACAAAAATAACTAACCCCCTTGAAACTAGGGTCATTCCTAGATGTCCTGGATGCTGGGTCGGGTGCCTGGCATAGCCGCAGGATTGATGATTAGTCACTACCAGGCATTTCACAATCGTGCAAAGACGCACACCCTCTGTCCCCATTGCACGGAGGGGGAAGAGGAGAGTGAGCGGTGAGCTGAGAACTGTCACGTCCAGACCAGCATCCCTTCTGTAGAAGAGTCAGAGGGAAGGGCCAGGCCACAGTGTCCACGTGGAGCTGAGAGTGGGCACCCCAGACAGGGGGTGCTGGGCACTGGCTAGAAGTGCAGGAGGCTCACGGGATGCTTACGGAGCTCAGTAAATCTTTATTGAATGAATAAGAGAGTAAATCCCCATAGTGCTAGATGCAACAGGGAACGCAGCCAAGAGCCCAGAGAGCTGGCTCCCAGGCCTACTCTATTTCCAGGCTCCTCTGGCCTGTCTACCAGCCCCCAGTACTCCTGGCGGCCCTGAGTCTTCCATCTTCCCCTGCAAAGACACGAAGTCCGGGGCTGGAGCAATAGGTAGGGGGCTTGCCTTGCACATTGTATGGCTGTCGACTCCCAGCACCAAGTATGGTTACCCCAACACCTGCCCACCCAAGCCTTGCCAGAAGTACTCCCTGAGCGCAGAGCCAGGAGGAAGCCCTGTGTGAGCTCAGCTGGTGTGCCCTCCCTGTCCCCAAAATGCCATGGGGCTCCATCCCTGCTGGGTCTCAGGCAGCCTCTGCTCCAGATGGCCTGCTGCCTCCTTGGTGCAAAGCACCCTGGGGAAAGAATGGTCAGACCCAGGTCTGTTTCCCCCACAGACCCTGCCTCTGGGTGCCCTCCCCAGGCAGCCTCATCTCCGTTCCCAGAGGGGTTCTGAGCACCTAAAAGACAAGCCCTTGAGTGACATCCTGACAGTGAAATCTTGGGCTGGTGCCTGGGTGCGTGGCTCCATCTTTCAGAGCTTCAGAGAGACCCCAAAGTCCAACATACGGTGATAGTCAGGAAGGAGGGGCCCCCTGTGTCCTGGCCAAGACCCTGGATGAATATGCTGGAAGCAGCCCCAGCCCCACACCGGGCCAGCCTGTCTCTGGCAGTGCTCTTGATGTTTCTTTCCCTCTGGCTCTTGCAGGCTGTGCGTGGGGGGTGTGAGGGACAGCAGTGTGGCCCCAAAACCCTGCTCTCTGTCACTCTCTAGCTGTCCACCGCTTCACCTCTGTCCAGTGATCAGGCTGAGAGAGGGATGCCAGCTCAAAAGATAACTTTGAGACACTGCTCTTCTGACCTCTGCATCCTATGGGATTTTGAGAGCCGAGCCCCGCCATGCCCCCTGATGAAGGTGGGGACTAAGGCAGCAAGCCGCGGGGCTCAGGCAGTCTCCTGGGGGACCGGTTTCCCGGGCCTCACAGGCAGAGCAAGCCTGGGCCAGCCCAGCCTCAGCGTTGCTGGCTCAGGTTTCCCCACTTTCTGGTTTTCTCATCTCCCCTGCCCCAGGCGCTGCCTGCTCTCCAGCCCAGCCCCCACCCACCCGGAACTGGATCCCAGAGAGGGGGGAGCTTGGCAAGGGGGGCGAGGAGGTGGGCTGGGAGGGTGACAGCTCAGGCAGCACCAAGTAGGGGTGGGCAAAAGTGAGCAGTTACCCCAAAGCCCAAGCTTAGGATGGGGTTTAGCTCAACCTCTTCCTGCCCGACCAGCCTCAGGGTCTGGCTCTGAGCCGATCAAAAGCTGGAACAGCCCACCTCCCTGGCAGATCCCCAAAACTGCCTCCAGGCCTGTTGTCCCCTAGACCAGGAATGCTCTTCCCAGAATCCAACACCAGCGTGAGCCCTGCCGTTCCTTTGCAGCGCCCTCACCCAGCAGCTCTGTCCCTCTCCCAGCACGGGGCAGCCGCACACCCCGCCACCTCCCCAAGCTTTGCAGGAGCTCGGTCCTCATTCATCTCTGCCTCTGTGCACAGGCTCTTCCCTGGTGCCTGATGCCCTTTCTATTTCCTTCTAGATCTTTTGAGCCTCTAGGGAATAGTACCTCCCAGTGAGCCAATCCTAATGGCTAGAGGAGAAGTTTCCATGAGCCCCTACGGGTTCTGCTCTTCATCCAGACACTAGATCCTGTCTGGGACCAGGCCCTTTAGTTTCTTTTCCTACTGGGTCCCACCGAGGCCCATTGGCAAGTGTTTCTCATGTTAGGGTGAACAGAGAGGGGACAGGGGGCTCTGAGATCCTTGTGTTGTTTCACACCATCACACCACCTCATCCCCTGTGTTTAGTGTGTGTGGGTGGGGGTAGTGGTGGTGGTAGTGTGAGGGAGGTAAGGGTCGAGTGGGCCCTAGTTTGGCTGACTTCCAAGTGACCCATGACCGTCGGCCAGCCTGAGCATATCCTGTTTAGACAAGAGGCCAGAAAGCCATTCTTCAGCCACTTATGCCTGCCCAGGTCTTGCAGGGGAGCCCAGGTCTTAGCCCGAGAGCTGGCTCAAATCTCTTCCCAAGAGGCCTCCCAAGTTTCTGAGTTTCGTCAGGGGTCCATGCCAGCTCAGCCATGCTTGGGCCACCCCTGCCACCGAGGTAGGGGTGGGGAGCCAAGCCTAACAATGGGTGAAGACAGGATCTGTGTGGAAATGATTCTTAGTCTTAAGCCCTCTCTGGGATCCCCTCACCCTGACCCCAGCAACTCCTTGGCCTTGACCTACTCAATTGGAGCAGCTCCATCCTTCCAGTTTCTTGGGTCGAAAAGTCTTAGAGTCGGGCTGTTCTCTCACCCAACTCTGTCTGGTCACCAGTACTGCTTACAGCTTTGTGGTCACAATGGGCAAAAGAGCAGGTGACCCTTTCAAATTTCTGGTTAGAGGGTCTGCAGCCATCACCCAGCCCCCATCTCTATAGGTGACCCTGTTCACCCCTGACAAGCACAGGTGCTTCCATCTTCTGTTCTTGCTAATAATCAACCAGGATTGGGATACACTGTAAAAGGGAAGCCAGAAGCCAGAGTGATAGTATAGCAGGCAGGGCTTTTGCCTTGCATGTGGCCTCCCCGGTTCGGTCCCCAGCATCCCGAGCACCACTAGGAGTGATCCCTGAGCATCGCCAAGTGTGACCCAAAAACAAAACAAAAAAATAAATGAAAGGGGAGCCAGGTAATGTCTCTTTCTTGCTCGGTCTCTGAGGCCCCTATTCAGTCAAAGCCATGACTTTCGTGGCCATTGCTCCCCCAGTCTCCTTCCATGTCTCTGACTCCTGTCCATTTGCTTGCACATCCTCCCATATCCTCCTCAACCTCGCTCCCACGCCAGACATATCGCCTCAGGGCCTTTGCAATGACCATTCCCTTTGCCTGGATACCCTTCCCCTAAATACCTACATAGCTTCTCTCTCCCCTCCTTCAGGCCATTGCCTAGGTATGACCTTCTCAGTAATAGCTGACCACCCAGCATTCCAAACTTCCCCTCTGCCCTCTTTCCCCCTGCTCTTGGGAGGTACCCGGCACTGCTGAAGAGGTCATTCCCTGGTAGTGTTTAAGGGACCATGTAATGCCAAGGACTGAGCCTGGGGATTCTACATACAAACATGTATGTGCTCCAGCCCTATTAGCCATCTCCCTGGTCCCTCCAGTTATGTCTTATTCTCCCAACATACTACATCATTCATTTTTTTTTTGGCTTATTTTTTCTGGGGACACCTGTTAGCTGGAGGGCAGACTATTCCCAGCTAGGCACTGGGGGTCATGTCCAATAGGGTTCAGTGGGGCAGATCTGGCCTCCACCATGCAAAGCATATGCACTAGCCCTTGAACTATCTCCCTGGCCATTACTATTATTATTATTATTTTGGTTTTTGGGTCACGTTCAGATGTGCTCAGGTTTTATTTCTGGCTCTGAGATCAGGGATCACTCCTGGCAGGGCACAGGGGAACATATGTGGTGCTGAGACTTGAACCCAGCTTGGCCATGTGCAAAGCAAGTACTTTATCCTTTGTACTATCTCTGGCCCGTTGCTTTTTTTCTTTTTTCTTTCTTTCTTTATTTTTTTTGCTTTTTGGGTCACACCCAGCGATGCACAGGGGTTACTCCTGGCAAACACCCTACCCGCTGTGCTATCACTCCAGCCTTCCCCCCTCCTTGCTTATTTTTATGCTTGTTTATTGTTCATTTCCCACCTTGCTTGATCATCAACTCCGAGAGGGCAGGAACATTCATTTTTTTGCAGCAGTAGCGGCAGCAGCAGCAGAGGCGTGAGGGGCATGCCCAGCGGTGCTCAGAGGTTCCTCCTGGCTCTGTACTCAGGAATTACCCCCGGCGGAGCTTGGAGGACCACATGGGATGTCGGAGATTGAACCTGGATTGGCCATTGCAAGGCAAGCTCCCTGCCTGCTGCGCTATCACTCTAGCCCAGGAATGTGCATCTTGTCTGTGGGACTGGCACATTCTAGGACTGACAGACTGAACAGGAGGAAGTCTCGGTCCCTGGACTTCTCTGTCCTCTGATGGGGGCCCAGGAGCTGCTTTCCACTCCCCACCAGGGGCATCTGCTCACATGCCCCTGGAGCTGAGGTGAGAGCAGTGATGGAGACCCATCTGGTGGCTCCCTCTACTTGAGAGCTGGACGGAGGCAGTGACCTGGATGGAGCAGAGGGACCCACGGTCGGCTGAGCCTTGTCTGGAAAGGCTGTGAGACTCCAGCCAAGCCGTCACCCGTGGGAGTCAGTCCCAGGCCCCCTCAGTCAGGGGAGTACCTCAGAACTGGGGCGACCTGGGCAGCGCCGACAGAGCTGACTGTGCCGGCTCCGGCCGGCGAGGCTGCTGGCGGCCTCCCAGGCCCACATCTGCTGCACACACTCCCTCCATGTGGTGTGGCCGCAGTCCTGGGGGCGGGGGCCCGAGGAGGGTCGTGGAGCCAGGCAGCAAGCTGGGATCTGGACTTACTTAGTTCCAAATGACTGGGGAATGTCCCTTCCGTGACAACCTCGCCATGGCCTCCCGGGCCCCTCACTCCAGGCAGGGAAGTGAGCCCAGATGAAGGCAGTCCCCTGCCGGAAGCAGGACGGCCCAGGCAGAGCGGGCACCCCGTGTCCTGGCCTGCTTCCCTGCGTGGCTCCAGGTCGGCCCCGAGGAAAGGCTGGAGGAGGACTTTCTCTAACTGCACAGCAGAGAGCTAAGGCCTGGGTCTGCGTCCTCTGTGAGGCAGAGAGGGGCCTGGATGCACTGAGTGGGTGCGAGGCCTCTGGGGCTTGGGCAGCGGCTTCCCTGGCCAGGGACAAAAGCACCTTCCAGGCACCCACGACCCTTAGAGCATCAGGTAGTGGAACTGATGCAGGCAGGGGGTCTGCCCTGGCAATCTGGTGCTCTTGAGGCAATTTCATACAGGGTGTGAGCCGCTTTTCTCTGGGAGCTGGGGTGGGCAGGGCTGTGGGACCTAATCTAGGCACACTCTTGCCCGGATTTGACCTCCGTAAGTCATTGGACAGAGCAGCTGCCTTGGCCCTAGTTGTCCTCAAACCCAGGACTTTCTTTGAGTGTCTCTAGGGCCACCCCCCAGCTGTGCAGGGTAAATGCCTGCTGACCCTCAGCAGGCGTATTCTGCCAGAGTTCAGACTCTGTGCCTTGGGGGCTGGGATGATAATACAATGAACGGGTAGGGCGCTTGCCTTGCACATGCCCAACCTGGGTTCCATCATATATGGTCTCCTGAGCACTGCCAGCAGTGATCTCTGAGTGCAGAGACAGGAGTAAGCCCTGAGCACCACCAGATGTGGCCCACCAACAAATAAACTCAGAGAGATGATTTAGCCAACTGAGCACAGACTTTACACGTAGCAGTACCAGGTTCAAGCTCTAGCTTCACATGGTCTCCTGAGCACTGCCACAAGTCACCCCCTAACCAGACCTAGGAGAAGGCCCTGGACACCACTAGGTGTGGTTCAAAAGCAAAACTAAGGGCATGGTACTCGCTACATACAGCTGCCTTACCATCCCTCATGGACCCATTTAATAGAAGGGAATACTGAGAACTTAAGGAGAATAGGCCTAGGCAGCCTTGTCAGGAGATTCTGGATTATGGCCCCCTTGAACATTGGGGCACAGCCTCTGATTGAGGAAAAACTAGAACTGACCTAAGGACAGTAAGACATGGCATAGTATGATTTAAGGTTTTTGTTTTGTTTGGTTTGGTTTTCTTTTTGGGTCACCCGGTGATGCTCAGGGTTTACTCCTGGCTCTGCACTCAGGAGTTACTCCTGGCGGTGCTCGGGGGACCATATGGGATGCTGGGAATCGAACCCGTGATTTAAGGTTTTAAAGAAGAACCAGAGAAATGATACAGAGGTTAAGGCATTTGCCCTGCATGTGACTGATCCTAGTTTGATCCCTGGCCCCACATGGCCCCTGAACATAAACCCAGGAATAGCCCCTGAGCACTGCTGGGTGTGCCATAACGGCCCCTCCAAACAAAAAAAAAAAATTAAAGGCCCCCCCTGACTCCTCAGAGAGCAGAAAGTTGGCAGTGGGCACCGAGGAGAGAGGATAGGAGCCTGATCAGATGACTGGGGTGCTGCTTGGTACCCTCAAACTTGGCTGGGGACCCCTCAGCCCCCCCAGGAGCTCTCACTTGGGGTGAAGAGAGAGGCCTGTTCCCTCCACATGTGGTTTGACTGACTGGCCTCCCTGCCCCCCTATCCCGAGAAGATGGTTTAAGCTTTAATCCCAGGACAAGTTTCTGCAAAGCTCATGTTTGCTGCCGGAAGGAGCAGGGACTGGCCTAGATGGAAGGATAAGGGGGGGTGAGGGAGGAAGGAGGGGCCGGGCGGCCCACACCCCGCCTGCTCTGCTGGCTCCATGCTAAGCTGGGCAGACCTTGTCCTTGACACCCAGAACGCGCTCCTCTGTCCCCAGCCCGAGCACCTGCTGTGCCCCTGTCCCCCTGCCATGGCCGCACCACCCATGGGTGGCCAAGTCTTGGACCCGTCCTGACACCACAGAGGGGCAGTTCCTCCCACTCTTCTCTCCCCGTGTCCCCCCATTCCTTCTCTAGTTCACGTCACCTCAACTTCTCTCCAACCCGCCCCTTGCACAGTCTTCCTACACCCACAGTCCTGAGGCTGCCTTCCCCCCACCCAAAGGAGGCCCAGTGGGAGCTGGAACCAGGGCATACCCTCTCCTTTCTGCTGGCTCCCCTACTCGGTGTCTGCCTTCTAGAGGGTGGCAATGGCCCAGCCTGCCTCTGAGACCCTGAAAGACACCCCCAACCCCTCTCAGCTCCCACCCTGACAATTCATTTTCTCCAGTCCTTGCTGCAGCTGCCCCCGTGAGAGCACCCCCAACAATCAGTGCTCTTGCTACAGACACCTGTACCCTAGCCTGGAGGGGTCCTAAACTCTCTCAGGGATCTTAGGGTGCTATTCGAGGCCAGAGTCAACAGGAAGTCTGCCTCTTCCACAGGGATTTGGCTGGGTGCAGGCCAGACCATGGACCCCTGGTGCCCAGGGCAGGGACTGTTCCTGAGTACAGCTTGTTTCCCCCAGGCTGGCTACCCAAAAGGGGACCCTGTCCTAGGCTACTGGCTAGCTCCACTCTCAGGACTGCAGCAGTGGGGACACAGGGTGATACAGCCTCGCCCCCATCACCCTGAGCCTTCCACTGGGGCAGGGGCCATGACGAGGAGGAACAGACTCAGCTGGAAGGGCTGAGAACTCCTGCTCCCCAGCCCGCACCACCTGAGAAGTTTTAGTGTGTGGAACCCCCGGAGTACCCCCACATCTGTGCCCTGTGTTTCTCATGTTGGAGCTGTACATGGCTGCTTGGGACCCCCAGTCTCTTGGCGGCTCCAGTTCCTGTGACTTTGTTAATGGTAGAGAGAGGGTACAAGCCACCTTCTCCCAGCAGATACATTGCAGGGATTCAGAGCTCCAGCTGACTCACCTGGAGGCCTCACAGGGAGCACCACCAGCCCCACTGGGACTTTCACTCCAGACAGCCATAGACCCCTCAACCCCTCACTCCTAAATTTGAAGAGTGTGAGTTGGGGCTCAGAGCCCTGGTGCTGGGGGTTGCCCTTGTATCTGATCACGGACTATAGAGGGTCCCAGATAAGCCTCAGTGGCCCTAAGGTGGCCTGTAGGTGCTCAGGTCCCTGTGTGTGGCCTTGCAGGCTTTGCCCAGATTGTGTCCCCTACCCCCAGGGACAGCTTCCTGTGACTCTCAGGACATTCTCTTGCTCCTCCCACCTGTTTCAAACACATCTTCCTCACACTGGTTGCCCAGTTTCTGTTCTGAGCTTCCAGGGGACACTCTCACTTGGGCCTTGTGTCTTGGTCAAGTGAGGTGGGAAGGAGGCTCTTCCCAGCCTGGACCTTCCTGAGTCACCCACCCGGGTGGTCCAGAGCTACTTCTGGAAAGACAGACCTGGCTACTTGGCCTGGCTCCCGCTCCCTGGGAGAGAACGGTCCCTGCCCTGCAGAATCTGCAGCAAACATGCCCAGAGTGCAGGGGTTAAGGGACTCGCCCTGAACGCGGCTGGCATCATATACGGTGTCCGGAGCATTGCCACGAGTGGCCCCAGTTCCCCCAAACAAAAACCTCTCCACATGCACAGCTCACAGGGCAGATCATGATGACCGCAGCAGGAAAGAAAGGCTCTAGAGATGCAGGGACCAGGGGAGGGTGAGCTGGGCACAGCTGGCAGCGACAGACAATTCAAGAGCCACTGTGCAAGGAGCCATGGGGAACACTGGGCTCTCGGCCTCCTTCTCCCCATTAGGCACACAGACTGGACCTTGTGCACATGGGCTGGAGAAGGACCACACAAGCCCTTCAAGGACCACAAGCCTGCTCTGATCAGGAATCATAAACAGAGCATCGCCCCCTCTCTGGGCCCCAGTCCCCTTATCTGTAAACTCAGGGCAAGTCTCTGTCTCCCAGGGTTCAGGCAGCATGACACGAAGCTCCAAGAATGGCTGACCGGAACCATAGTACAGAAGGTAAAGGGTTTGCCTTGCACGCAACTGAGCCGGGTTCGATCCCTGGCATCCCATATGGTCCCAAACATCACCAGGAGTAATTCCTGAGTTCAGAGTCGGGAGTAACCCCTGAGCACCGCCAGTATAGCTCCCCTCCCAAAAAAGAAATCCCAAGGACATCTAACATGCCCCGCCACCCAGTGGTAACTTGCTGCCCTGTCCCAGGGTGGACAGAGATGGCACTGACAGACAATGGGAAAAGGGGCTGGAAAGGGGGCAGGAAGTCCCCCCAGGATAGGGCACCTTGTCCCTTCTACTGCTTCAGGTACCAGGACCCACGGCAACTTTCCAAGCTCGCCCCGCTGAGGCCTGGCAGCAAGGACTGCCTCCGGGTCCTCCCAGGCAGGGCTGGCTGGGGCGTGGGCACAGGAAGGAGGAGACAGGAGACATAGCAGGGCAGCGCCAGGGAGTCGGGGCACTCCTGCCTCCTCCTTCAGCCCCACACAGGGCCCCCGCTCCAAGGGCCCGCCCACAACTGCTCCCAGCAAGTGTGAAGCAGGAGCTGCGGGCTCTGGCAGGTGAGTGGGGGCACCTGCAGGGCTGGAAGGGTGACTGAGGGAAGGTGGGTGGCCTGGAAGAGATGCCAGTCCCACGAGGCCCAAAGGAAGCAGAAATCTCCCTGGAGCTGAGGCAGAGCCAGACCAGGCTGTTCTGGACGCTGTTTATTGTTGCTCATTTTCTGGGCCACATCTGGCAGTGCTCAGGGGCTACTCCTAGTGTAGTACTTGGGGGTCACTCCTGGCATTGCTCAGAGGACCGTGTGGTGCCAGGATTGAAGCTGGGCCAAAAGTGTATGTGCTCTCTTTGTAGCCATCTCTGGGCCTTCGGGGACACCTATGTGACACTCACACTAGGGTTAGACTCAGTGATGGGGGCAGAGGACCCCTTACTCTGAGGGTAGGAGCATTGTCTCAGCAAAGGCGAGAGTTGAGTAAGGTGGGTCTGGGACAGCCCTGGGAAGAGGTGTAAGGAGGGGTAATCTCTCAAAGGGGAAGTGGTGTGTGGGGGCTCCTGGAGACCCCTGGCCAGGTCTTGGCGGTCTATTTTAATTTTTTGGTTTTGGGGCCTTATATGGTTGGTACTCAGGACTTGCTCCTGGCTCTATAGTCAGGGATTACTCTTGAGGTGGGATTTGGGGTTCTAGAGATGGAATCCGGATCGGCAACAGCAAGGCAAATACCCTACCTGCTGTACTATCGCTCTAACCCCCGACAGGCTATTCTGTGAGGTGTGTTGGTCCCCAGAATGAATACCCCCTGAAGAACATGCTGCCTTTACGAGTGGGAGTGGGGCGCTCCTTCTAGGAGTCACTCGCTGTGTCCCTCAGACCTCCACCCTCTTGCTTCTGAGTGTCCTCTCTCTACCCCAGCCCATGGTGTCGCTGGGGATGACTGCTGGACCAGGGCAGGCCCCCTGCTTCCGGGAGGCAAAACTGACCCTGCCCCAGCACACTGTTCACAGATGGAGAAACTGAGACCTGGAGCATGAGGTCTTTGTTCCAAGTGCCAATGGCTAGAGGGCTTCAGTTTTTGGTGGTCTCCACTGATTCCCCCCACAGGCCTCCATAAATGGGAAACCCAGACAGAAAGAGTGGGCTCAGGCAAATTGGCTTTGAGGTGACTCTAGCCTCCCAGAGCATCCTCCATCTGTCCCCTGTGTCCCCGGGGCTTCTCCTTCCAGGGATCCGCAGTGGCCAGCTTTCCCTGTCAGGCTACCCTGCCCCAGCTTCCTGGGCCCTGCACCCTCTCCCCAGCACCCCTAGTCTTGTGGGCTGTGCTCCTCTGGGCATCCAGGAGGGCTGAGGGAGAGAGGAGAGAGGCCCAGTGGGTTGCAGGACAGGTCTTTAAAGGGCACCCAGCCTCAGTCTCCCCCAGGAGTCCTCTGTGTCCTGGGTGTCAGCAGAGCCCCGAAGCTGCACCGCCCTCACCAGGTGTGTGGCTTCCGCCAGCTCAGAGGCCCCTTTGTCCCTTATCTTCTCTGCCTTCTTGGTGGCTGTATCCAGATAAGCATCCCATTCGGCTGAAATTCCAACCCGGATGCCCACTCCAGCACCTGAGGGTCTGGGACCTGCCCACCGCACACTCTCCCGAACCCCCAGAACTCACAAGCCTCCAGGACCCTCCCGACCACGCATTCCCTGGGCGCCCTCCCCAGCCTGCACCTCCAACCTGCACCCGCACAGCACACCCACGGTGTGCAGAGGCCTCAGAAATAACACACATGCATGCACATGTGCACAGGCACACACACGGACATGCACATGCAGGCCTGTGCGGGTGCATGTTTACATGTGCACACATGCATACATACATGCACACATGCATGCATACAGGCCCTCCCCTCCCAGACACCCCTACTTCATTGAGGCCTCTTCCTTCCCCCGTTTCCCCCCATAGAACTGGGGGTGGGGAGATGGGCCCTGACCTGCCAGTGGGATCCTGTCACCTAAGAGCTGACCCCTGTATGGTTCCAACGCCACCCCAGACAGCCCCCCTCCCGAGCCTTAGCTTCCTGGACCACCCCTCCCAGGGACTCTATTTCCAGCTCCCAGCCCCGGCTCAGCCTCGATTCTTCCCCGCTCCCCCCTCCCCCCTCATTAAGCCTCCTAAACCCGCCAGCTCCCTGAAGCAGGAAATTGCATTCTGCCAAGATTAAATGGACTTGAACGCCCTGCCTCTGCCCGCCAGGGAGGGGCTGCGAGGAGCCAAGTTTGCAGGGATGGGGGCCTGGACCCAGGCTCCCAGGTCGGAAGGAGGATTCTCTGGGGTGGAGGGGTTGGGGGGGCTTCCCCGGGCCAAGCCAAGAGGACAGGGACGGGAGGGCGGCAGGGGGCCCGAGGTGATGGCCTCTCCGCTGCTGTGGAATGACACCGGGAGAGGAAGCTGCACTGTGGGGGTGGGGGCGCCCTCTGATTAGGGAGGGGGTGGGGAGCAGCTGGGGGAGGGGCGGGCGCGTGGTGATTGGGAGGTGAGAGGGGACGCCTGTCAGGTTGAGACCCGACCGACAGGAAATGGGAAATGAACCTTGAGGGGTGCACTAACTGCTTTCTGGAGTGCCCAAAGGGACGGCGGGGGAGGGGTGCAATGGGGCATCTCATGCTCCCCACAGCCCCAGGGACCACTGGTGGCCTTGGAACTTTACAGCCCCCCACCCACCCTCTCTGGGGGTCTCTAGTCAGTAGCTTCTGGAAAAGACAAAAGGAAGGTCATCAGGGCTCTGGCCCGGCAGCCCCCCAGAGCAGGCAGAGTGGAAGGAGGGTGGGCTGAGGTCTTCTGAGGGGAGCTAGGCAGGGTGGGTGACCCTGTGTGAGTACAGCAGACTCACACCCCAAAGGAGGGTCCTCATCCCCAGTTCCCCCTTCCAGCGCCCCCACTCCAGGCAGTGGGGAGGGTCATGCATCCCTCCTTTCCCAGGAGCAGGGCATCAGTAGCTGGGGCAAATGGGCCTCAGTGGCAGCTCCCACCAGGGGTCCCACTCAGCCCTGAGTCCCCGCTAGATTCTCAAGGCCTTGTAAAGTGGCACAGGCAGGAGAAGCGGCAGGAGACCCCCGAGGGCCCCACACTGAAGCCTGGCAGGCGGTTGCTCTGTCACAGGGAGAGGAGCCAGGAAGAGCCTGGACAAGAGGGGGCTCCTGCTGTGCCGCTTGGGGAGGGGAGGGGGCCGGGAGGCTGGGACCAGGGCAGAGGGACTCAGCAGACCTGGGGCTGCCTCCCCACCCCCAGCACCACCCCTCAGACCACAGGCCCTAGTTTCACTACTTGCTTGTACAGACTTGGTGAGGGGCGGGTGGGGGGGGCTGGGGGGGGCGGTGAATGGTGGTGGGAGGTACATCTCAGCAACCCACCTGGTTTCTGGAAAGGTGCTGGCTCTGTTCTAGCCACTGGTGAAAGGGGCCTCATGATGCAGAAGTTGGGGAGCCCTTCATGTGCATGTGGTACCCCCAGCATCCCTGGGGACAGGGTCCACACTTTAACATCCCTGCTGGGTAGGAACCCAGAGACCAGAGAGGGGGCGTGACAGGCTCCTCTCTCACTGCTCCCTATTTCCCCGACCCTTCCCAGTCACTTGCTATTCTGGGTCTCATTCTCAGGGGGTCAATGGAGCCAAGTGCCAGTAAAGGGGTGAGGGTCTTGGCCTAGCCTTCAGGTTCCCCATGGGCAGTGACCTGAGGCCTGCATCGCCTTATCGCCATGCCCAGGCTATCCATGTGAACAAAGGGGGTACCCCAAATCTCCCTGCCCTGAGGCCTGTCAGACAGCTCAGCCGTGAGGGGTTGCTGAGTCCTGGCACTCCTTGACTCTAAGAGATTGCAGCTTGGATGCCCCACGCTGGCCTGGGGCAGCGCAGGACAGGCCGTCTCTCCTAGGACCAGCTCCTCCTTGCTCTCCCCCAGCCTGTGGTCCCCAGGCTAGGGACAACCTCTGTCTGCAGCGCCCCCTCAGGTGTGTTCCTCATCACACTGCCTGGGTCCACGGCATGGGTGGCAGTGTGGTAGCATTGGGGTGACTGACCACAGTTGCAGGTGCCTCTTGGGGTCCCCCTCTTTTCTGGGCCTTAAGAATGGGGCATTGGGGGTGCGGTGAATGTTGGCCAGACAGCTCTGCCTGTAGGGAGCTCAGCATGCCCTGCAGGACGGGTCTGGGACTAAACAAGTGGACTTGAGGAGAGGCTGTCCGAGCACTGAGAGCAGAGAGGCGCACAGGGTGGGAGCTCCCGGCTGACTCCAGGGATGACCTGCTGCAGCCACCACCCTGTTCCCTGCTGGGTTCCAGTCACCAGCTGACAGGCCATTTCTACATTTCTATGCTCTCCTTTACCTTCTCCCTTTTTTACTTTTTCTTTCTTTCTTTCTTTCTTTCTTTCTTTCTTTCTTTCTTTCTTTCTTTCTTTCTTTCTTTCTTTCTTTCTTTCTTTCTTTCTTTCTTTCTTTCTTTCTTTCTTTCTTTCTTTCTTTCTTTCTTTCTTTCTTTCTTTCTTTCGTGGGAGGGCCACACCTGGCGGAGTTCAGGGAATACTCCTGGCTTTGTGGTCAGGGATCACACCTGACAGGCTCAGGGGGACATATGGGCTTTTGGGGATTGAAACCAAATATCCCATGTGCAAAGCAAGTGCCTTACCTGTTGTACTATCGCTCTGGCCCTGTCCTCCACTTCTTGGCAAGCACACCCCTGGCCTCCCACCGCAGGGCACGGCACCGGTGGGGGCTGCACCTCACTCCCCTCCCTGAGGCTTACCCAGCTCCTGTCCTCACTAACCAGGCCCACCATGTCCTAGCGGGGAGCCTGGAGTAAATGCCTATCCCACACTCCACCCAACCCCACTGCACCAGATTACATACCACCCTGCCTGTGCTGGAGGGGGTTCAGGTCAGTCCAAGCCCCTGATGGAGGGCAGGGTCCCATCTCCAGTACCACATAGTCCCCAAGCACCATCAGGAACAACTCGTGAGCTCAGAGCAGGAGTAGACGTTGAGCACTTCCGGGTATAACGCCCCCCCCCCAAGTCCCCTTTCCCCAAACAAAAAGTGCCTTAACCTCCACGGGGAGGCAGGCATTAGGGCCCTTATTCCTAGTCCTAGAACCCCAGAAACCTGCCTGCATGGAAACTGGGGTGTCTGTGTCAAGGATCAGGATGGTCCCATGTGGGGAGGTGGGCAGGAAGGGCTAGTCTGAGTCTGTTCCTGAATGCAGTGCTCAGCATGCCAATGACAGAGGGATTGGGCAGGTACACCTGAGAGGAGGGAAGGACCCAGACTCTAGGCCTCAGTGTCCCGGTTGGGACTGTCTCTGTCCCCACCTTGCTAACACGCTCCTGTCCCCGGAAGGTCAGGCCTGCTGGACCCTCTCACCTACACCCCCTCCCCAATGGGGGCTCAGCTCTGCCTCAGACTGCTGGGGCCAGCAGATAACTGCGCTAGCTGAAAGCCAAGCACCCCTAAGCACCTTTCTTTGTGTGAGGTCCACCAGATACTGTTGGGGTCACTTGTAGAGCCTTTCTGACTGTCCCTAGCACCTCAGGCCCAAGGCTCTGCAGAGTATTCTGATACGAGGACACAGATTGTTGAGGGAAAGATGAAGGTGGCCCTCTGGGTCTCCATGATTCCTCAGGGCTCAAGTTGGACTGAGCGAGCCCTCCCACCCCCATACCCTGTCACTGTCACTGGACTGGCATCCTGCAGGGAAGTTTGTACCTGCTGTGGAGAAGCATCAGGGCCCAGTGCTGGTGGGGACAGCAGCCCCTGGGCAGCATCACTCAGGACTCCCTCAGGGGCCGCAGGTCCCAAGGGCAGCACTTTGGGGTCCTGGAAGGTCCTAGGGGTTCTTGGAGGGGAGGGCAGCAGAAAGGTCCTCTCCAAGTAGAATGAACTCTGAGGCTGGGCTGTTAGTTCAGGGATCATTTCTGGTTCTATGTGTAGGGGTCATTCCTGGTGGAGCTCAGGGACTACATGTAGTGCCGGGGGTCAAACCCAGACCAGCCACCTGCAAGGCAAGCACTTTCCCTCTGTGCTTTCTCTCTGGCCCTGGGCTGCCGTTCAAGGAGGAGATTGGGGGCTGGAGAGATAATACAGGGGTTAAAGCACTTGCCATCTTGGGTTTGATCCCGGGTGCTCCATATGGTCCTCTGAGAGCTGCCGGGAGGGACCTTGAACACAGAACCAGGAGTAGTCCTCAAGCACCACTGGACTTGACCCAACCTCCCCACCACTAAAAACTGGAGATTTGGGGAAAGCTGTCCTTACCCACAAACTGGTCTCTGGGGTTAGGGGGGTGAAGTGGGAAGGCCTTGAGCTGCCAAGGCCCCAACATGATCTGGGGCTTCTGTGGCCCCCAGGGTCAGGCTTCCAGGAGCTATTGCTGAAGGGATTTGGTCTTTTGCCCAGGGGAACCAGACACTGGAAATGGCTTGGCACCTGTGGATAGCCCTGGGGGGCCCTAGCTTTGAGGAAGTGCTGGACTGTGGTAATGTTTGGGGATGGGACGATGGCTGGAAGGGCTGGAACTCATGCTTTGCATGCAGAAAACCCAGGTTCCATCTCCAGTACTGCATAGAGTACTGTACAGAACCACCGGGAGTAACCATCAAGCAGTGAGCTGGGAGTAGCCCCTGAGTACTGCTGGGTGGTGGCCCCAGAAATTGTCACTATCAGAGTAGGAGCATTAGCATAGTAGGTAAGGTGTTTGCCTTGTATGCAGCCTACATGGGTGCAATCTCTTGTATCCCATTGATCCCCTAAGCCTGCCTGGAGCGATTCCTGAATTGCCAGGAGTAACCCCTAACCCCTGAGCATCGCCAGATGTGAGCCACTCCCTAAAAAATTGTCACTATCTATACAGTGACATTCCACACCTGTCTTGGAGCAGAAGGGCCTTTTAGCTAAATGGCTGATAGAATGGAGAATTGAGGGATAGGTGAGACAGGAGTCTCCCTGAAACTCTTTTTTAGGGGAGGCCCCAACTGGGGAGCACCAGCCAGACAGGGAGAAGTCACAGGGGAAAGAATTATCAGAAATGATACCAGGCTGGGCAGGGCACAAAATGGGGGTCCCATCACCCCCAGGCTCACTCACTCCCCTCAGGATCTCTGCCTGTGTGTCTGTCAGGAGCAGTGGGCAGGGAGAGAGATGCTGGGGTTTATAGTGCGCAGACTCCTGAAGTCCTAAGGAGGAGAGAACACCAGGGGTGGTATCAGCACCTCCTTTCTTCCATCTTCAGCCAGCCAGCCCAGGCTCTCCTGAGCTAAGCTCCTTAGTAGAGGGACAAGAGTCAACACCAGCTACCCGGGATCTGGGCCTTGGGGCTCTAGAATCCCCTGGTCTAAAGGAGGGTCCTTGCCTGGCACTAGCAGGTGTGCCGGTTTCACCTGATCGGCAGAGAAGCCCACAGCTCTGCAGACCTGGGCCGGAGAGGTAATGGGGAGGAGACAGGCCTGGGGCCCCGGGGCCAGTCTAGGTGAACAGAGGGAGGAAGGGGGCCCCAATAGCTCCTATGACCTCCACCTTTGACTGGTGTTTGTGGGCCACTCCCCCCAGCCCCTATCCTTCTAAGATTCAGAGAAGAAAAGGGAAGAATGAAGTGTCTGAGGATGAGGATTGAGGGGTGGAAATTACCTCAACTGAATTTTAAAAACCCCTGGCTGGTTGCCATGGTAACAGAAAGGTGCATCCCATTGCCATGGCAACTGGCAAACACCAGGTCTGCTGCTGGGATTGGGGATTTGGGATGTGGCCGGAGGGGGTGGGCAGAGGAGGCTGGGCCAGGCTAGGGCAGTTGGGGGAGTGTTGAGTCTGGGATCAGTCACTCTGATGTTCCCAGGGGTCTAGAGGGCCAGGTAGGGCACTCCTGCCCTAACAGTGGGGTCAGAGGGGAGGAACCAGCATGGGGTCATTGGTAGCCACTGCCACCCACCTCGCTCCCACTCTCCATCCCAGGAGCTCCAAGGGGACACAGGACTGGGGAGCCTGCTGGAACAAGCTCCTCTCTGGGGCCTGAGACCACCCAATGAGCTCCTGGCCTCAGAGCTGCAATCGGAGGTCACTAGACGGTCAGGGAGCAGTGAATGGCCACAAGTCAGTGCTGCAAGACCTGGGGGACAAGGATAGACCCCCCACCACAGTGACACATGCCAGAGGTGGAAATCTGACCATGGAGGATCAGATTCTCACCCCTCAAGGGCCTCGCCAGCCGCCCTGCTTGGCGTCAAGACAGAGAGGACAATCAACTCCTGTTCTGTCATCTGCAAAACAGAGGGCGGTCCGCAGACAGAGGCGTGGGTCACACTGGACAGGTCCTGAGCACAATCCAGGCCCCGGGGACCCTCTCAGCCTTGGGCTTCATGCCAGGGGTTAGGGGTCCAGCTCCACCTTCCTCGACTACCATACTAGGTGGTCTCTGGGGTTCCCGGCGATGCCCCTGTTATCCTGGAGACACACTTGGGGTCACATTGGCTTGAGTTTTGGGCTTTTCTGTGCAGGCAGATGTGGAATGAGGCCTGAGACAAGCCGGACTGTCTGTGGTGTTGAGGACTGGGCAGATGTGAATGTTAGCTAGAAGTGGGGGTGTTCACTGCCCAGTTGATAGTCCCAGACCCAGAACTCCCTTCCCTAAGAATGTGGCCTGGGCACAGGTGTTCCAACCAAGGAGACCCCAGAGTGTGGGGGGGCTACGGGGCAGCCTGTTGTATTCTATGGGGCTGTGTATCATGGGGCTCCATGGGGTGGATGGAGAGAGAAGCAATCAGGGAAAGGGAAAAAAACACCCCTGAGCATGTAAGTGGCGCATCTGCAGAAGAAAGGAGCCAGATGGAGAAAGCTTAAGGCAGGAGCCGATGCTTTGCATGTGGGAAACCAGGTTTGATCCCTAGCACCATATGGTCTCCTGAGTACTGAGCCAGGAATAGTCCTTGAGCACCCTTGGATGTGTCACTCTGCCCAAGACCCCAAGAATGCTGAGGGCCCAACCCTCTTTAAGGTTGCCCCAGCCTACCACCAAGTTAGGGCTCAGGTCTTTTAGAAAAGGAAACAGTCGGAAAGGGAGTCACCTCCACTCAGATCCTCCCCATGCCCAGGGGAGGGAGTTCTGGGCCAGAGGTGCCCACAAACCCAGGCTATCCCAGGGTATGCATCAGATTGATTCCGGGTCCTGGGCAACAGTAATTCTGAAAGAAAGAACCATTCTGGAGTTGAGATGGGAGATGGGTGGACCCCTTTGCATGCAGGAGACCTGGGTTCTTTCCCTGGTACTATAGGGTCCCTAGAGCACCTCCATGGACCCCAGCACCCAGCCAGGAGTAGCACCTGTGCACCTCTGAGTATGGCCCCAAAACAAAACAAGAAGAACCATCCTGGCAAAGACTGCACATACTCCAGACCCACCACTCACACTTCCCTCACTGGAAGCAGCACTCAGTCTGGGGCCTGAGGGGATGTTTATCACCTGGGGTCCAAAGGCCTCTCCTCTACTGGGGCTGGAGTCTCTGCTGAGGCAGGTCCTGAAGGGGGTACCCCAGATACACACCCTCTCACCAGTGCTCACACATGCACTGAGATGCACACACACACACACACACACACACACACACAGAGATGGAGGCAGATCTTGGTTTCCACCCTCACTTTGCTGAGGGCCATGGGGCAGCCGCCAGAGCTGTAACTGAGACAAAGGGGGTAGAGCAGAGGACCCCCAGTACAAACAGGTTCCCTTGGCCTCCACTATGCACCACTAAGAACCTGGCTTACTGTCAGAGGGCTGCACCCCGACACACCCAGGTTCCCAGGGACTGGTGGGGTGAGGTAAAAAGGACTAGGGCCTGGTTCTACAAGAGAGGCAGGAATAGGGGTGGGTGGGGCCACCTCCCTAGGCCTTCGAGGCCCCTATCCCCATCACCAGCCTTGAGCCCAGCTCAGATGCACCTGCCCTGCCCCCTACACCTGGGATCCCATGAACGCCTCATCCACTGACTTCCCTGCTAATGACACTTTTCTAATTCAAGGCGGCTTTATTTTTCAAATTTTTAAATATTTCTGTTTCACTTATTTTACATAATCTGAGGTTTCCGAGGGTTCCTAAATTAAAATGGAAAGGTTGTCGCGAGTAAATTTCCACTTCATAGGAATATGCAGGAACAGTAACCAGCAGGAGAGTAAGACCATGGTGCTGTGCCCCTGGCCCAAGTATGTTGTCTTCTTTTTCAATTTTGAGTTTTTGTTTGTTAGTGGGCCACACTCAGTGGTGGTCACACTCAATTCAGGGGGGTGCGTCCGGGTCAGCTGGTGGTGAGGGGGACACCACACGGAGTTGGGACCGAAGCTGCTGCACCCACATGCGATGCACAAGCGCAGGTTCTGCCTGTGTCCCCCCCCCCCGCCCCCAGGGCTGATTCAAGACCAAGTGAGGGATGCCCTGAACTAGCTCCAACGCCAACTTGGTCACAACAGGAACTGTGTCCCCATGTCCCCAATACAAGACCTGCACTGGCTGGGGAAAGCAGGAAAGCAGCTGCCTTGGCCCGTGGTGCTTGGGGACAGCCTCTCCCTCACTCCTATTGCCACCCCCACCCCCATTCCCAGATTCTTACTAGTTCAGGAAATCACTGCAATCAACCTACCCAGAACAGAACCTACAAACTCCCGCACCCATTTTTACCCCCAGACCTCCAGTCCAGGGGTTTCATGGCGCCCCTCCCTCGGGCTCTCCTGACAAAGGTTTGGGCTGGACCTGGCAGAGCTGCTTATCTTGTCATAAATATTTATCAGGCTCTGGAGGCCGAGTCTGCAGCTGGCCTGGGAGTGGGGGTGGGGAAGGTGCTTCCAGAGGCCCTCCCACCCCTTCCCTAATGAGGGTGCTGGAAAGGGGTGCCACCTGGGCCTGCAGAGCCTTGGGGAGGTCAGGACAGATGGACAGCGGGACCGAATCAGGGGAGCCTGGAGGACTTGGGCATGATCCAGCAGCCAGACACTCCGGGACCCCAGGAATGTGGGGGAGGAGGAGCCAGAGGCACCTAGGTGCCTGAAACAGTGCTCCCCATAGCCCCCACAGCCTCTCCATGTTCTCTCAGAGCTCCTGAGATCCCTGCCCTGTATCCTGGTGCTCCCTGGTGCTCGGGTCCCTACCAACGGAGTCCCCATCAGCTCCCCCAGCAACCCTACACCTACGCCCCATTTTCAAACCCGCTTCCTCCTTCAGGCAGTGCTCGAGCCCCCCTTCACCCACCACGGGGCGGGGGCGGAGCAGCGCCCCACGTCCCAGGGGTGCCCAGCGCCTCAGTTGCTGCTCTGCTGCGCCTGCGCCTCCTCATTGGCATGCTGGTGGGACCCACAGGTGGAACGAGCCGCTCACTCAGCCGCTGGAAGCGGGGCGCCTTTGTCTCCCGGCCCCGGGGGAGCAGGGGAACTAGGGGCAGAGGAGACACTTTCGGGGCCCACATCCGCCTCCTCACGACCACTGACAGGCACTACTGCAACAAAGGGGGCAACCTGAGCCATCCGGCACCCCAGCTCGATAATGAGGACCGAGGGGGAAGGGAGCGCCTCCGGCACAGCCTTGGGGGGAAGCTGCCTCCCGAGGCCCCGAGCATTCATTAGTGGAAACCCGGGAGGGGAGGCAGCTAAGTGGGTCAGCCTCCTCCCCCCCGCCTGACAGGTGTGGGTAGGAGCCGGCAGCCTATTGTCCCCCACTGAGGCCAGCCCCTCGCCCTACCGCTCTCCCTTAATCCCCTCCAGCCCCGCCTTCTCCCCGCCGGTGCCCCCTTTCCAGCACCGAGACCCCCTCCGTGGCTGGCCGCCTCCCCTTCCGGAGCCCCTCTCGCGCCCCTCCCCCGCACCGCATTCCCCCCTCAGGTGCGGCCCCTCAGCCCGCCTCCCCGGCTGCTGCAGACGGAGCCACACCTGGGAGGAATTGAAATCTTAGACGCCCCCGCCGCGCCGCCGGCTCCCGGCTCCCGGCGGCGGTGCCCGAGCAGGCCTCCCCCGCCAGTCGAGCGCTCTGGGGCGTCCCCTGGGCTCTCCAGCGCCCCGTCTTAGCCCCCACAGTTATGCAGATGATGGTCCTGGCAGATGTCTCCGGAGTGAGGTGGGGGAAGGGCGGCTTCCGAGAGCAGGGGCTGCTGCGGGTGTGGCGGGGACCCCACCCCCAACTCCGGGAGAGCCCCAGGACAGGGTGGGCAGCTGTCTCCACCCCCAGCCCCTCCTTGCTCCTCCAGTCTGCTCGGTCACTTGGCTCTGAGAGGTTCCAGGGCCCTCTGCTTCCTGTCAAGGCCCCTCTCAGGCTCTGAGAAGCTTCTGTCCCTTTACCAGCTGCGTCCTGCGAGGCTGGAGTACACAGGGGCTTTACCCCTCCTTACTGTCCCAGCACCCCGTTCTGAGAGGGGCTGAGCACTGGTGCTCAAGCTTCAGCCAGGCACCGAAAGCATTGCAGCCCCGGAAACTAGGTCTGTGTCTGGCTGCACAAGAGTTAATCTTAGGGTACCCACCCCCCCACCACCACGTGTGCAGTCAAATTCCAGGAACGCTTTCCATTAAGGACGCTGGGAGCAGATTTCATTTACATTAATAAGAACCAGAAAAATCTCTGTGTTGGGGGGGGCGATGGTGTGTGGTGGCTGCTCACGTTTTGCATCAGTCTGGTGGAGCCCGGGGGCTCTGGCCCAGCCAGGGCTTCTCATCTCCCAGGCCTTATGAGGCCCTTGACCGGGGCACCCAGTTGTAGGAGCTCTTATCTGAGGGAGGAGGCTGCCCTGCTACTGGGATTCCTGGTCTGAGGGGACAGGCAGAGCCAACCTGGCACGTGGTTGATCTAGTCTAAGATGGCAGAGCCTGGAATTGGGTGGGACAGAACAGGGCACAGACTTCTAATGGTTCAGAGTACTGAGGTACTTCGGGTTTCTCTGGGCTATGGCGCTCTCAGTTTCTTTGAACCTCAGTTTACCTGTCTGTGAGGCCATTCCCCCTTCTCCCCTTCCCACCAGAGGTAGCTGTATCACTGTATCACTGTCATACCGTTGTTCAATTTGTGCAGTGGGCGCCAGTAACGTCTCCATTCGCCCCTGTCGAGTGCTAGTGTAGCCTGATGGCATATTGGGTATTGGGGGCTCTTTCAGGCTCAGGAGACTGAGGACCGTTATTGTTACTGTTTTTGGCATATGGAGTACACCATGGGGAGCTTGCTGGGCTCTCTGATAGGGACAAAGGCTTTTGGGGCAGCCTCTAATGTAGCTGTAGGTGTTAATTTTTTTTTCTTTTTGGGTCACACCTGGCGATGCACAGGGGTTACTTCTGGTGCATTCACTCAGGAATTACCCCTGGCGGTGCTCAGGGGACCACATGGGATGCTGGGAATCGAACCCGGGTCAGCCATGTGCAAGGCAAATGCCCTACCTGCTGTGCTATTGCTCCAGCCCCTTGGTGTTTTTTGAGGATTTTTTTGGGTGCTCAGGAGTGCTCAGCAGTGCTCAGGACTTGCTCCTGGCTCTGTACTCGGAGGCTCTGCACTACTGGCAGGGCTGGATGAGGGGGTGTGGGACATATGTGGTGCTGGGAGTGAATATGGGTTGGCTGCGTGCAAGGCCCTACCCTCTGTACCATTACTCTGGCCTATCAATTTTAATTTTCTGGAGCTCTGGGGCCCTTTTTCTCAGCTAGTTTGCAATCTAGATCTGAGAAGTGGGTCCTGTTGTGGGTGGAGACCCCCAAGATCCACCCCGTGTTGGGGTGGAGTTGCAGAGTGGTGGCCCTGGGCATAGGAGCAGTGGAGGTGGAGGTCCTGATGGACCTGGCATTAGTGAGGCTACATGCATGTGCTGATGGAAGGGGTCAGTTGGGAGAGGTGGGGGTCAGTAGAGACTTGCAGGTGTCTGAGTCTGACCCCCTCAGACTGAGGGTGCCAGAGAAGCATACCTGCTGCCAAGTATGCCAAGTGACTCCTGGGCCTGTGTGAGCATGCGCTTGCATACTCATAACATGTCTGGCAGTGCAAGGGCTGTATCACAAGCATCAAGGAGTTGGGGAAATGGGGAGGAAATCTCACCTTATTGCCACTCAAGACTTGGGCCCAGCTGACTTGCTCAGTCCAAGTTCCAGACTGGGCATCTTGAGGCACCTGCTGTACTGAATCCACACTATGCACGGCTGACTCCCACATCTGTTATATCCCCCGCCCCACCCAAGAGGATAGTGGGGGGAGAATACTTGATTGCATCCATGAATCATTCTCAAATTGCTCCTGTCCAACTAGACTTGGAAGGTGGCGGTGCCTCCTAGATCTGGGATCCTGGTGGGTGTGCCAGGCTCTCTGGACCTCATTCTAGCTGAAAAGCCAGTAGGGGGCTCAGCAGGTCTCCTGGCCCCTCCTTTATCCCCCGCCTGCTGTAGCCAAGCCTCCCCCCATCAGTGCACAGAATTTGCTGGCTGCTGCTAGGCTGTCTTATCTCAGCGGAACCCACTCCCCCAGACCCAGCACCCCCACCCCGCGTTATCTTGCCCTGCAGCCTCCTCCCACCCTTTGCAGCCTCTGCAGCCCTCTCCCGCTCTTCTCTTCCCAGCATCCTCTAGGTCTTGCTTTGTCTGCAGTTGTCTTTTTTCCGGCCTCTCCCTGTCTTTTCTCTTCCCCTGGAGCACTGGGGACTTAGTACACACACACTACTTCAAGCTGAAGCTTGATTGTGTTTCTGCTGCCAGGGACCCATCTCCATAGCCTCTTTGGTTCAGAGACTAGCTGTGCTTAGTCCTGGGGTGATATCTAGGCTCAAAATTTGCTAGTCCGGTAATCTCCAGCAACTGTTCTGCTTTGAACCTGTTTCCTCTTTAAACCAGATGAGAGTGATGCAGAGAGGAAGCTGGATGGGAAAGTCATGACCCTGGCGTGTGCCTCCTGATGCAAAGCTTGTTCTCTTGTCCCTTTCTGGAGGCTGCATTGAAGGCACATGGACATCTTAGCCTCTTTGAGAACCCCGAGAAAGCTTGGCCTCAACTCCCCTTGGCTGGGGAGAGAGAGGTTGTGGCCTCATGTGGCTCTGCAAAAAATATTTCTGTGAAGTCAATAATCAGGCAGATGGGTAAAGGAGTGTGAGGCAGATAAGCACTTTCTTGACCACAGAAATAATTTACCTGGGTTGGAAGGACTGCTGAGACTAACACTTACTGTGAGTTCCCCTGTAGCTGGGCACTAATTTCCTCTTTTAGTGGGGATCCCTGCGGTAAGGAACCCATTAAGAACCTGCAGGGCTAGCGAACTTGGTGCCTGCCTTGCTCTACACTGAGCTCAGAGACCGAAGTTCTTGCCAGGTTTTGAGTCTATGTCCTAGGACCCTGCAGTGTCCCAGGAATTGGTGAGACACCCTCAAACCACCAGTACAGCCAGCCTGGCTGGATAGATGATGAGGTGATGCCACCTGGTGGCCATGAGCAGCAGTGACCTCCTCCTGAGTCTAGTATGCAGGTCAGTCTTCCCCAGAGGGCACTTGTCCCTCTACAGTCAGGGAGGCCGGTGACTGTGCTCCTGGTGCCCTTGAGCCCCCCAGCCAGACTATGATGCTTGGGGAGCTTAGCTCAGGCCTGGCTGCTCATCTGGGCTTTGAAACTCCTTTGATGCACGGCCATGACAGCTGCTCCTGGCCAGCCCTCAAAGCCCAGCACATTGCAGCAGCTGTCCCAGCCAAGGGCAGGCTGGTTCAGCAAGAGACCCAGATTTGGAATCTGGGTTTCCCTGACTGGTAAGTTTGAGCACCTCTTGCAGTACCCAAAGTCTTGGCTAGGAGGGTCAAGTACCCTTGGGGGCAAGGTAGAGATATGGCAGCACTCAGGTTTAGGATCGTAGCTGCCCAATGGTTTGGTCAGGATACCTGGGTTCTGGGGGCTGCAGTCTTGGGTCCTGAGGGGATGAGAGCCACACAGCACCAGGTAAGGTCTTGCGTGATTGCCAAGCCAAATTGTTTGCCAAGGGGCTGGCATGTGCCTTGTACCTTTCTGACCTGATTTATTGTCCCCCTGAGCCTGTCAGGTATTGTCCCCTGTACATCCCCTCACCCTCCCAAATAGTCTGTCAAATCTCAAGAAAGGGTCATTAGTAAAGTGGCCAAGTGAAGGTTAGTAGTCACCTGGAGAAGCTGGCTGGTGATGGGTGTGGTAGACCACGCTGGAAAGTGAGGGAGTACTCCAGCTTCTGAGGGTTTGGCTTAAACCAAGGACAGGAAAAATAACGCCAGTGAGAACAGCAGAGATCCAGCAATTCTTCATGGGAGCCTTGAGCAGCTACTTAAGGCAAGACTGTACCCAAATTGCCCAGAAGCAATTCTAGTGCATTCCATCCAGCATAAGCCATAAGGTTCAAATGGATCATGAAGGTTCTGCCCTTGCCGGTGCTCAGCTGGGGTTCCCCAGGGTAGATGCTTCTTTTTTATTGGGCATGGGGCAGATCACACCAAGCGATACTTAAGGTTTATTCCTGGCTCTGCACTCAAGGATCACTCCTGGTGGACTGGAGAGACCATTATGAGGTGCCGGGGATCAAATCTGGGTTGGCCATGTGTGAGGCAAAGGCCCGACCCACTAAACTATTGCTCCTGCCTCTTCCTTGCTTTTTGAAAAGCTGGGTTCCTGCAACTAAGAGTCCCAAACCCTGTACTTTGTTTGCTCCTCTGGAAGGGATTCTAGGCTGGTGCTGGATGGGACTAATGAGGCTGAATACTGTATTGCACAGCCTCAGCTTCTATAGGATGATGGATATTGACGTGGGGCTAGCCACGATTCCCCAGGTTGGATCTGGAGGATGAGTTTCACTGCCCCTTTATCAGGTTCTCATATTCCTCCCATAGCAGCCTGGATTTGGGGCTCCTGTAAATGTCTTCACATTTCCTGAGCAAAACAGATCAGGCTCACCCTTCTCCAAAAGTGCCTCCTGAGAGCCTGGGATAAAGGCTGGTGTCCTCAAAGTTCCTCCTGAGCACTTTGCACATCAATTTCAAAAGGACCAGTACTACTGATAAGCAGCAAAATATCTTTCTCATTTCCTACCTGTCAAAGCTGTAATATTTGAACTGTGAGGAATACCACCGTTCTTTGACTCTATACCAATACAGAGCCCAAGTGCTCAGGTCAGCCAAACTGGCAGCCTGGGTATTCACATCACCACCCATCTGGTTTGGGAACTAGTGCAGACCCAGGCAAACTTTAAGCTTGCAAACAAGCCTAGACAAAAATGAGAAGATGATATCCGTCAGAACAAAAGCTCCTGCAATACCCTGAGCAACAGATATGGCAAGAAGCATAGTGACATACAGCCCATAGCAACTACCTCAACAGAGGGTGGGCTAGGTGTCTCCTGAATCAGGGCCAATGTAGGGAGGTCCTATTCTGTAGGATGGTTAAAAACCCTGCACCCGAAGAGGCCTGGAACAGTCTGTGAAAACTGGAGCAATAGAAGGGCTCACACTTCCTTTGATGTTTTGAAATGGGAAGTGAAAAAGCTGGCTTAGTTATGGTTGAGTTTCCACAAGGCTGTTCAATGCCTGAGTCACTGGGTCACCCAAGAATAGAGAGACATAGACACTCATTTTTCAAGGTATTTCTTTTGTAAAGGAGCCAGATTTGGCAACTAGACTGAAAATCTTCCAAAATTCTGTACAAATGTGTAATATACAAATATACACAAGGCTTTTGCCAAGAAAAGACAGCACAACAACAAATGACAGAGGCGGCTTTGGTATCACATACCACCTATGGCATCTCAACACCCCTAAGAATGAGCGGGGCTGATGGAGCACAACATAGGCTACACATGTAAAACACACTACATTACACTATGTACATTTAAGTATAAAAGACCCACTGTCCCCTCGCCAGCTCAGAAGCCCTCTGGCAGGAAGGAAGGGTATTCACCAAACAACCCATAGGTAGGGAACTCCTTTACGTGGGAGGGAAACCTTGCAGAATGAAGTGTTCACCCTAAACACTTAATAGCACAAGGCATGCCCTTGAAGAACCAGGCGTGAGTGAATTCAGGAGATGGACTCTTCGAAGCTCGTCGTCATTTCTCTCCCCTTTTGAGTTTCACTCCATTTCAGTGAACCGGGCAAACATGGCTTTCCGGACAGCATCTTTGTAGGAATCTGCACCAGACAATCCGTATGCACTGCCTTTGGCTCCCAGGCCAGCTCCTTTTAGCCGGACTTGGGCCTGGGAAAACAAAACTGCTGTCAGCAGTGGGCAGAAAGGATGTGGAATACTCCCACTCCTCTAGCTCACTCCCTTCTAAGCAGGAGCACCCAGCCAGGAGAGAAGAGAGGAGCAAGTATTTTTCAAATTGCTGGCATTCGGGTCACATCTGGCAGTGCTTAGCGGACCAAGCAGTGCTGAGAATAAAACTTGGGTCTCTCTTGAGTGTTGAAAGTAGACTAGAGACTGAACAGAATGACCACTCAATACCCCTATTTGGAACCACAATACCCAAAAGGAAAGAGAGATATCAAATTGGAATGTCCCGCTACAGAAGTGGGGTGGGGTGGTGGGGATGGGACTGGGGTGGGTGGGAGGGATACTGGGTTCATTGGTGGTGGAGAATGGACACTGGTGGAGGGATGGACTCTTAAACATTGCACGAGGGAAAAACAAGCACGAAAATGTGTGAATCTGTAACTGTACCCTCACTGTAACTCACTAATTAAAAAATAAATTAATTAAAAAAAAAAAAACACAACAAAACAAAAACTTGGGTCTCTCGCATGCAAAGCAGCAGCACGAGCTCCAGCCCACTAAGCGATCCCCTTGGCCCGAGAGGAGGAAGCTGTATGTAATGGATTCCAACCTACAGCACGTCTGAAAGAATGAGGGAATAAAATGGACACAGACAATAGGAGGCACGCCTGTCCCACCCTGCGTACCTGCTCAGCAAGCACCTGTGCCTAGTAAGGGGCCCAAAGGACTCAAATGAAGCCCAGGGAAGGCCCAGAACACAAGACAGCCCAGTATCAGAACTCACTTGCACAGAATAAACAGGGTCTAGAGTTTGACCCAAGCTGTGTTGCCAGGTTGGAAAGGGAGCGATCACTGGCTACACAATCCTTTAGCTGTTTAGAAGCGAGGAACAAAAAAGGGTGTTTGGGGTCCAATTCTGGAATCATCTCTCAATTTGGTGTTTGATAAATTAGGGAACCATAAACAAAATTCCTGGGCCAAAGGCTGGAGTGAAAACTAAACAGTTTGACTGCAAGCTTTGCATGCAGGAGGGGTGGGTTCAATCCCTAACACTCTAAGACCTCCTGAATACCACCTGGAGTGATGCCTGTGCAATGCCCCTACAAATCCTGGTCTGGGTTCAGAAAAATATCTCAAGACACAGGAGCAAATTCCATCTCTGGCTCCATATGACCTCCTAAGTTCCGTCAGGTTTGGGTCTGGCCACCTCAAGTATCATCATAGTGTTGGGCCTAAACACTGAATTCTGTGGCCTTGTTAGCTAAATACTGCTAAGTATTCAGTACTGCCACCTGAGCATGTCCTGGGAGCCCCCTTGATCCTCTTAAGTGGTAGCACACATGCCTTGCATGTGCAAAACCTTGATTTAATCCCTAGAACTTCAACTCTCCCCCAACCCCCCCCCCCCCCCCCCCGCCACCAAGAAATGATGGGAGCAGCACAGCCCCATTTGGAGGACAGAAGGGAGGTCCTATAGCACTCAGGGCCCACTCCTGGCTCTGTTCTCAAGGGTGCAGATCCCCTTGGAGGTACTCAGGGACCTTTGGTGCTGGGGACTGAACTTAATCTGGCTGCATGCAAAGCAAATACTCTACTCACTATACTCTTTCTGGCTCCCACAAAATTTTTGGGAGAACACATTCAGTGAGGTTCAGGAAATACTCCTGGAGAGACTGGGGGGCTATATGGAGTGCTGGGGAACAAACGTGGGCTGACCACGTGCCAGACAACTGCCCTACTTGCGGCATTGTTACACGCAACCGACCCGGGTTCGATTCCTTTGTCCCTCTCGGAGAGCCCAACAAGCTACCGAGAGTATCCCGCCTGCACGGCAGAGCCTGGCAAGCTACCTGTGGCGTATTCAATATGCCAAAAAGAGTAACAAGTCTCACAATGGAGACGTTACTGGGGCCCACTAGAGCAAATCAATGAGCAACAGGGTGACAGTGATACAGTTGGTCACACCAGATGGTATTTAGGGGGCCATGAGTGGTGCTGGGGATTGGACCAGAATTGGTCAGCGCAAGGCAATCTTCATACCCACTGTATTCTAATCCTTAAAGGAAAGTAAAACCTATTAAATTACAATTTGCTCTATACACATCCAAAATTAATTAGAAATTAAAAGCAAGCCAAGGAGTAGCTCAGCAGTAGAACACATGTACAAGGTTGGATCCCCAGCACAGAAAAACCATAAACACATAGGACCTTAAAAACAAAAACAAACAAAAAAAAAACAAGTCCTAATCTGGGGTGGCGTGACAGTACAGCAGGTAGGGCTGACTCAGTTTCTATCCCTGGCATCCCTATGGTCTCCGAGCATCGCCAGGAGTAATTCCTGAGTGCAGAGCCAGGAGTAACCCCTGAGCATTGCTGGGTGTGACCCAAAAAGCCAAGCAAAACAAAAGACCAAACAAGAAAAACCCCATAAAAAACAAAAACAAAACCTATCCTAAGCTACCCAGATCTGAGTTGATGTTAAGGACTTTTTTATAGCAGAATATAGAAAAATACAGTCCTTAGGGAAAACAGGTTTTCCTGAAGATAGCAAAGACCAGAAGAGTCAAGTAGGATGCTCAAACCCATTCCTCCCAATTGACGCCTCCCAATAAGAGGATAGAGGGAAGGTTGCAAGGAACAAGAACCCAATGAGCAGTGATGACATGATTTAGCTGGATACTAGCCTTTGCATCAAGGCAGCTGCCCGATACCCCGGCACTTCGATCTCATCTTATCTTTGAGATATGCCTGCAGGCCACGAAGCCTCATCCTACTGCTTACCTCAATGGGGGCTGTGATGCCTTGACACTTCCTTCCCAAACCTGAGCCTTCCCTCCAACCCATGGCCTGCAGCATCTTGTTGCCAATGTTACTGTGGTCAATGCCATCTTTGGTAGGCTGCTCATAATTCCTGCCAGTGGCAAACACACAGTTAATTAAAACAGCCAGAGTCCTAGTGGACGAACGGAAAAAATGTGTCTAACACATACACAGTGCCAGCATCAAACTGCTTCTTGCGCTTGGGCTCTGGAGGTTCAGGAATGCCGTACTTCTCCCGTCTTTCTGCAGCTCGATCTCGGTATTTCATCTATGTGGGAGAACAAACAATGCCAACGATATCAGACTTCAATCCCTAACCGTCTATGAATCTACACTTTAAGATTATCACCTCAAATAGTTTAATCTAGAACTTGTTTTTTGGAGTGGACTGAAATACCAAACAAACTGTCCTTGTTTCTCCCAAGGCCCTTAATCATAGCTAAAATGGCAGTTTGTAAATTGTGTATGGGGCAAACTATGTCTCCAATAGGCAATTTTATTTAATTAGCCATTACTTGTTGAAACCTTTCTTCAAGTAGCCTGCTGGCCGTGGAGAAAGCCTGCCAATGAGCCTGCAAATGTCCAAGAGAAAGGCAGTCAGAGCTGCCATTTCCCCATAGCATCTGGTCAGAGGTACCCTCCAGGGACAGTGCCCATGAGGTTTCCAGAGACCTGCTCATTGCAATCCCTGGGTAGCTGGCACCATAAACAGTGGAAAATAATAGGAATGTAAACCCTTAACTACAGATACTTCAGAATGATCCTAGGGTAGGTAATTTCAAAGAACTTGCTCCTGGTTTATTTCTAATCTAGAGGCCTATTTTTGTACGGATAATCCTCAGCAACCAACCCCATTACCAAATGCTTGCTCATTCCTGGTTTCAAAGATTGCTCTGCTCCTGTCCTCCACAACACTGCTGTCCCCTGAGCCTAATTTACTAAAATATGGTATACTTCACCAGCCAATGTTTGCCAGTCAGGTTGGAGGATATGTTTGTGCAATCTCAAAAAAAACAAACAACGTAGGGGTCACAAAGCACTTTGAGCCTGAGTTCAGTCTACTTGATCAAAAATAATCGATAGGTGATGAATAAATATGTAATAAATCTCACCCTGCCGAGCACCTGTACTAAGAACCACAAATAAAAGCTAATGGCATATATTCTAAGATATTCTTTCTAGTGTCACAATGACTTTTTTTTTTTTTTGCTTTTTGGGTCACACCCAGCAATGCTCAGGGGTTACTCCTGGCTTTTGCACTCAGGAATTACTCCTGGCAGTGCTTGGGGGACCCTATGGAATGCCGGGGATCGAACCCGGGTTGGCCGCGTGCAAGGCAAACGCCCTACCCGCTGTGCTATTGCTCCGGCCCCATAGTGACACAATGACTCTTATTCACCTCTCGCTCCCTCAGCTCCAAGGCTTCCAGCTCCTGTTCACTTAGCCTGGATCGTCGATAGATGTCCATGTTTTGCTAAAAAAGATTTACAGAGACACAGTAAGAATTCATAATCAAAATCTACTAAAAAAGCAAGAGTCAAAGCCCAATTCATGCCACTAAGGCATGAAAAGTGGAGTCAGGGGCTTAGGAAGTTGTCATGCTTCTTTGTTCTCCATAATCTGAACATGTTATAGACAAAACAGACTTCTAAAAGGGCAATCATTCAATCCAAGGATTTACTAAGCCTCTGCCTGTATGAGCATGTGCATTCAGCTGCCTTGCCCCCGCCCCGCCTCTGAATAGGTGAGAAGCCTGGGCACCTTGTGTAGGTCTGACAGCTGCTGATGTCTGACCAGGGCATCTTTGTTTGGGAATTGGCGCCGGCACAGCAGGCAGGCCATTTTCTTCCAGTCAGCCAGCTTCTCTTCCTCACTCTCAAGTCTCTCCACCAACTCCTCTTCATTGTCACTGTCACCACTGTAAGCAGCAACCAGGCCCCGCTAGGGATAAAAGGAAGATGAGTCATTAAAAATATGTAACAGGAAGATAGCAATATCCTGTTTTCTTGATAATGTAATATATAATCCAAGAAGTCAGAGAACTTCAATAGTTCTGATGTTATAAGTAATACATTGCCTTTCACCTAAATACATGGGCCAATCAGATTCTCTAGTCTTTTGTCTGACAGCTTTCCTCGTACCAAACCCCTTGGTTGAGATCATAGATGGCTGATCAGGTAGGAAAATACCAAACAATAGATCACAGTAATACTCCACCTAGCTTAGTACATATTAAGTATGGTGTTTTTGGTTTCTTTGTTTCATTTTTGGGCTACACTCCACGGTACTCAGGCATCCACTCATGGTTGGCTTAAAGGACCATATGGGATTAACAGGGATCAAATCCAGGTCAGCTATGTGCAAGGCATTTAAGGGCCTTACCCACTGTATTAGAGCTCCAGCCTCTAAGTATGGTACTTTTGATCCTGATTTTTTATTTCCAGTCTATTAAAGCTTTCTATTTAATGTGCTTAGGAATTCAAATTTCTTCTTCCCAACCCCCCATTTCATTTGCTCTCACACAAGGGTGTTAGAGGGATGGAAATCAAGCCCAGAACATGGATACTATCTATGTTAGATGTTCCTTATACTCTCTGTAAACATACCAGTTTTGAGTAGGTATATTATTAACAAAGAAACACTTGAAAGTCAAGCTTGAAATCTGACTTTCAGAGACAGACCAGCGATACAATCTTTAAACATAAGTAGGATTTCCTTACTTTGAGGGGGTTCTCTTCATCCCCATTTCGTACCAATTCTGGGATGAGTTGTTGCCGTTCAGCTAAAGTTCCCTGGGAAAAAGAGAATAAATGAGTCACTGGTCTCCAGTTTTCCTTATTCACATTCTAAAGTATGGCCATTCTGGTTCCTGTTACCTTCTTCTCAAAGAGAGCAAAGCCAGCATCTGCTGCTGCAGATTCTCTTCTTTCCTCTTCTCTTAAGGAATTGACAGGTTGAAAGCTGTTTTTAAAGTTTTCTTTCTGCTTGTTTAAACTCTTAGCCCAGCGTTCCATGTCTTTGGCGATCTAATGTCAAATAAGGACCACCAAAAATCACTTAGGTAAAGCAGGAATTCCCAACTTATGTGGTCTACTGCATCCCTTTCAGAACAATCACTTAAACTCCTCTCTGGAAATCTATCTTTAAGCAAACAAAGCATGGCAACCCCACCTGTGAAACTCTATGGTTGAGGCCTAGAAAAATCTCCTGAGCCAAGACCATATAAACCAATATGGATCTTACACGAGCATTGTTTTTAGGCTACACTCAGCGATATTTAAAAAAATATATTTTTATATGAAACACCGTGAGGTACAGTTACAGACTCATAAACTTCCATGCTTATGTTTCAGTCATACAATGATCAAGTACCCATCCCTCCACCAGTGCCCATTCTCTACCACCAATGATCCCAGTATCCCTCCCATCACCCCCACCCTGCCTCTGTGGCAGGGCATCCCTTTTGCTCTCTCTCCCCTTTAGGGTGTTGTGGTTTGCAATGTAAGTATTGAGTGGCCATCATGTTAGGTCTACAGTCTACTTTCAGCTCGCATCTCCCATCCCGAGCGGGCTTTCCAAGCACCCTTTACGTGGTGGTCCCTTCTCTGTATGAGCTGCCTTTTCTGCCAGCTTGTGAGTCCAGCTTCCAAGCCGTGGAGCAATCCTCCTGATACACATCTCTACTATTCTTGGGTCTAAGTCTCACATTCTGTTACTTTATATTCCACAAGTAAATGCAATCTTTCTATGTCTGTACCTCTCTTTCTCACTCATTTCATTTAACATGATATTCTCCATGATGATCCACTTATATGCAAATTTCATGACTTCATCCTTTCAAACAGCAGCATAGTATTCCACTGTGTAGATGTACCAATGTTTCTTTAACCAGTAATCTTTTCTCGGGCACTCAGGTCTTTTCCAGATTCTGGCTATTGTAAACAGTTTAGAAATGCTCTTTTACTCCTGACTCTGCATTCAAGAATTACTCCTGGTGGTGCTCGGGTGATCATATGGGATGTGATGTCAGGGACTGAACCAGGGTCATCCATGTGCAAGGAAAACACCCTATCTGCTTTGCTACTGCTCTGGCCCCTAACATGTACTTTCTGACAAAACTCTTTAGCCCTTACCTACAATTATATGATGAGATGCTACTATACACAACCAAAGCTATTTATGGATACTGTGGAAAAACCTATAGCCCTCCAGAATTTTTTCTCCTCCAAGTGTAAAGGCAATTGATAATATACGTTCACTAAAAAACCAACATAGTGTTCTATGAACATAATATAAATAACACATTTTATTAGACCCAAGTAAGGGTGACATTAATAACTTCCAAAATACTGTAAGTTAGGCCTAATACTCAAGAGAGAAATGATCCCCTAGTTGGATCATGTTCTCACCTGTTGAGCTGTTTTGCTCTTAGGTTTCTCTTTCTTTTCTTTCCCCTCTTTCGCAGAAGGTAAACCTGTCTGCTGGTGGGAGCTAGATTCAGCAGCTGGCACGTAGGTCTCCTTCTCTCCATCCCAGTATAGATACTGCTGGGTTAAGGAATTGTAGTAGTACTAGAAAAACAAAACACAAATGTAGGCTTAATGCAGGCTTTCTGCCAGGTCAAATTGTTATTTTATTTTGCTTCTGGTCACAATTGGGTATGTTAAGAGGATCATGCAGTACCAAGGAGTTAACCTTAACCTCCCACATGCTTCCACACCAACCCTTGAATCATCTCATTGACCATCAAACTTTATTTTTAAATTTTTTTCGGCTAACACCTTGGTGGTGCTTAGGACTTACTCCCTGGCTCTGCCCAGGAGTCACTCCTGGCAATACTGGAGAGACATTATGAGGTGTCAGAAATCGAACCAGGTCAGTCATATGCAACTGCATTATCATCTCTCTGACTCCACCTCAGACCATTATCTTACAAGAGCAACTTGTCAAAAAGGCATGTCAAAGTTGCGTTGCCAGACAACTTCCCAACTATTCTCATTTGGGCTTATTTGCAGCAACTCCTTGGTTAAGCCTCCCACGTAAAAAGAAAGCAAGTGCCCTACTGTACTATCACTCTGGCCTATATACATCATTTAAATAACGGATTTTCAATATAGTGAGTCTTTTATATATAATAATTTCTACTAGGCCTGGCCTAAACATAAAGATTAACATCAACCTATTTATTTTAAATTTTAGACTACATCTGGTGATGCTCAGGGATTACTCTGCCCTCAGGAATGACTCCTGGTGCTGCTTGCGGAATCATGAGAGGTTGGGCATCAAACATTGATTGGCTGCATGCAAGGCAAATGTTTGTCCTACCCACTGTACTACTGCTCTGGCCCCACAACCAGTTAATTTTAATCTGACAATAATAGCACTGTTGTTCATCGATCTGCTCGAACGGGCACCAGTAATGTCTTCATTGTGAGACTTGTTACTGTTTTTGGCATATTGAATACCCCACGGGTAGCTTGCTAGGCTCTCCGAGAGGGACACAGGAATCAAACCTGGGTCAGCAGTGTACAAGGCAAACACCCTACTTGCTGTGCTAATCGCTCCAATATGATATAATAATATCCACGATAATAACTCCATGACAATGGTTACTGAAGAGGAAGCATATAAACCAGTAAGGGGCAAGAGGGCACTTTGACTCTGTTCAATCCCCAACATCCCACATGGTCCCCTGAGCACTGTCAGAAGGAATTCCTGAGTGCAAAGTCAGGAGTAAACAATGGGTGTGACCCAAAAATCCAAGTGTGTGTGTGGAAATAAAGGAGGGCATTTCCAACGCAATACGCACTATAGTTTATTCTTTTGGGAAAGGGTAGCGGGTAAAGGACGACTTTTTGTTTTTTTTTGGTCACACCAGCTATGCTCAGAAGTTACTCCTGGCTGGGGGCTGGAGCAATAGCACAGCGGGTAGGATGTTTGCCTTAAACGCGGCTGACCCGGGTTCGATTCACAGCATCCCATATGGTCCCCTGAGCACTGCCAGGGGTGATTCCTGAGTGCAGAGCCAGGAATAACCCCGGTGTATCGCCGGGTTTGAACCTCCCCCCAAAAAAACAGTCACTCCTGTCCTCCTCTTGGCAGTATTCAGGAGACCAAATGGATACTGGAAATCTTACCCAGGTCAGCCAAGTGCAAGGCAGCCCTATTCTCTGTACTATTACTCTGGCTCGGCAATAAACATGTTTTGTCCTTTATCTATTTATTATCTGGTAGATATACACAAATATAATCTTTCAAAGAATTGCACTTTTCGGGGCCGGAGAGATAGCACAGCGGGTAGGGCGTTTGCCTTGCACGTGGCCGAGATCCCCGGCATCCCATACGGTCCCCAAGCACTGCCAGGAGTGATTCCTGAGTGCAAAGCCAGGAGTAACCCCTGTGCATCGCTGGGTGTGACCCAAAAAGAAAAAAAAAATTGCACTTTTCTTGTGCACATTTTCCTTGATTTTTGGACCATACCCAGCAGTGCTCAGGACTTAATCCTGGCTCTGTATTCAGGGGTTAGTCCTGGCAGGTACCATATGAGGTGCTGGGGATTGAATCCAGTTCTGCTATGAGTAAGACAAGCACCTTACCTACTATACTCTCTCTGGCACCAATGTATACCTTTTTCTGTCTACCCATTATACCTCAAAATGTTTATAGCACTCCAGAATTTAAACCCAGGGCCAAAGAGATACTACAGTAGGTATGGAACTTGTCTGGCATATAGCCCGTTTGATTCCCAGTATTACAAACCCTATCAGGAATGATCCCTGAGCTCAGTCAGGAGTAAGCCCTGAGTATAGCTAGATGTGGCCCCCAAATTAAAGAATACCAAAACACCAAACCGCCCAAAAATTAAATCCAGAAATAAAAATTTTAATGTGATGGTTTGAACAAGTTAAACTAATCTGTCATTTGCTCCTTGTACAGAATATTTCCCTTCATATCTCACAAATGGATTAAATGAAACTAGGAACATTTCTATTCCTAGAAATTGGGCAAGAAAATAATGCATTTACTTGTGAGTTGGGGTCATAGTAGAGACCTGTTGTCGGATCATAGTAATATCCTGAAGATTCATCATATTGGTAAGTGGATGTATCAGGCACAGCTGCAAAAACAAAATCCATCATACAGTCATTCCAAGGAAGAAACTGGGTTCATTTGAAATTCTAAACCACTAAGATGCAGCAGGTCTTAATGGTCTTCTCTCACATCCCCAAGTGTCCCTTTGACACCCACAAAGGGAGAGGAACTCTCATTAAACAAAGACAACTAGGACCTTCCAACTGTCAACATCCCCATGAGGTTTGGCTTACCATATTTGGTACCAGGAACTACACCAGTGGGGGAAGCGGCTGGGGCCTGTGTACTTGTGCTAGTGCTAGGCTGTGCTTCCTCAGTCTGGAAAGAACAGCAGCTTCAATATAATTTCAACTGTAAAGCCTCTTAAGAGAACTAAATCACTGCAATCATCCAGGAGGAAGACTCCCCTGACAGACACACTGTAGCAACAATCTAAGGCAATCCTTGAGCAAAACACATGCTGACCATTTTCTTCCTAAAGGTCAAGTCAAAGCATGCATAAAATATAAATACAACCTATCTGGAATCTTATGTTTAAAATATATATAGTTATCATCTACCAGACAGGGAAAAATAAGGTCAGAATGGGTGCTATTATTCAACCCTAGCTCAGACAACAGGAAAGGATAATACTTGTGTAGCTAAAATTTCCCCAACAATCACCATATCTGTGTTTATGACAACAGGATTACCGGAGAGCTGGGTGGATTGGAGGTTTGATTATATAGCTGGGGACTCTGGGATACAACAGCTGCTGATGTGGTGGTCACCGCTGTGCCTGATGATAAACACAGGTTGGTTACAAAGAGTCAAGGCAAGGCACTGAACTTAAAGCCAAACATCTTTATCTTGTCTTTGTATATGTAAGGTCTTAATACTAAATTCCTGAAAGTTATTCCTGAAAGTTATTTTTATACCAATGGTATTTTCATTCTTTTGGTACATGAAGAGAAACATTCCGTATGATGGTCAAGAAGGCAGGGAAGAAAAAAAAATTTTTAAAAGCTACTCCTTGAAATGCTTTGATTATTCCTGGCTTTGAACTCAGGGTTCCATAACCATGCCAGGGACCCCACGCCAGGCTGTTTCACTCGGGGTGCCCCACAGCAGGGCGGCCCCACCCCAAGGGACCCAGCCATGGCAGCTGAAAACCTCTAGAACTCAACTGCCGCCCCACTTATGGCTGCTCTCCACACCCACGAGTGCACTTTCCCCTGGACTGCGTGGCCACATTTGCAGCTGCATGACACTTCATAGGGCACACCCTACCCATACTACAAGATACTGCACCACATTTATTGGGACTCAAAGTAGGAGGCAACCAATCTTAGAGGGAAATACTATGTTATTTCGGTTCTGCTTTGGGACAGGGATTGGGGTTTGGGATGGAATACCCGAAATATGGGGGTGCAAGGTATAATGGTGGGGGGTATTGGTGTTTGAATATTAAATATAATCAAATACCATGAACTACGTTGTAAAAAAAAAATATTAGGATTTATTTCTGCTGGGCTCAGGGGACCATATGAGATACCAGAGATTGAACCTCAGCTGGCACGTGCAATGAAAGCATCCCACCTGCAATATTCTCTCTCTAGCCCCAAGTGACTTATAATTATGAAAGCTATAATTATGCAAAGGCTGCTACCTTTTATTTCTTATATTTTGCAGTACGAGGGAGTCAACCCAGGACCTCACACATGCAAGGCAAGTACTCTTCTACTGAGCCACAACCGAGTCCAGCAAAAGCTTCTACAGACTGACCCTACCAGGGGTCAGAGAGAGTATAGGAGGTAAGGTGTACAGACTGATTCTCTGGGGCCAGGTAAAGTACATGTGTCCATGCAGGAGACCTAGACTCAACACCCAGCACACAAAAACCAACCAACAAAAATACCAACAAGCATAACCCTTCTGATTGAAATTTTAGTACCGGACTCTTGGGCCACACCCTGTTTGCTCACTTGAGTCAATGTGGGTACTCATAATTCAAAACAGAGACACAAAGCTGAATCCCAAGAATGAATATTTATGCCATTTTTTATTTTTTATTTTTTTTGCTTTTTGGGTCACACCTGGAGATGCACAGGGGTTACTCCTGGCTCTGCACTCAGGAATTACTCCTGGCGGTGCTCAGGGGACCATATGGGATGCTGGGATTCGAACCCGGGTTGGCCGCGTGCAGGGCAAACACCCTACCCGCTGTGCTATCGCTCCAGCCCCTATTTATGCCATTTTTTAAAATGAGGTTACAGTCCTTGGTATATGCAAACAACCTAAAGCAACAAGTCTTTATCATGTAGGAAAATGATTTTGTAGCTTAGCATTCTTAGAACTAGTCATATTCTTTGAACTGTTGTTGCTTAAAAGATAAAAGGGAAGGCCATGCAGATAGCTCAAAGGGCTGGAGCATATGCTTTCCAAGCAGGAGACCGTTCTCTTTTTTGTTTGGTTTTGGTTTGGGGGCCACTACTGGCTTCTCCTGGCTGTGTTCAGGATCTCTCCTGGTGGATTCAGGGGACAACATGGGTGCATGGGGTTGAATCCATGTCGGCTGCATGCAAGACAAGGGCCTACCCACTGTACTAACACGCTGGCACCATCTGTGATCTATATGTTTCTGAGTACTGCTGAGAAAAACCAGCAAAAGGGCACCAAACCAATCTGGGAGCAGCGCTCAAAACTGGGTGTCACTCAAAATCAAAAAGATACAAAGGAAATAAAGCTACTACCTGTTGCAGATGATGCATCAGATTCCAATCCTCCAGGCTGCTGCTGATAAAACTGTTGGTAATCCTGTGAGTACTGAAGAAAAGTTCTTGTTAAAGCTGCTAGTCTTAAGGTCAGGGATATGGCTCAACTGGTAGAGCACATGTTGTCTGTGGTGGGGCCATGAGTTTGATTCCCAGCACTTCACGGCCCAACCCCCACCCTATGCCAATTAAGTATACCAAGTATGAAGTTAGTAGCCCACAAATGCCACTGCACATTCATGCCCCCACCTTGCAGCCCAACAACAAAAAATACAGGTACAATATTCTTGACGTCAGAAGCTATATACTAGTGAGATCACCTACCTGAGCATACTGGGCATAACCATCTTGGCCTGGCTGCAAGTAACTATAGTCAACACCTCCTCCTTCACCACTTTGAGACTACAAAATATTAAAAGAGGGAATACAGACTTAGTGAATATCAAAGAAAGAATCCATAAAGCATTCCCTAGAAATGCCCTTGCTCCTAAAATCAGTACCACAGAAGTCCTTTTTATGAATTTGGGCAGCACCACCACACTATTTTCAATAAAAAGACCCTCTATCTTACCTGGGTGGATGACCACTGAGCAGCAGCAATGGCTGTACTAGCCACAGAGAAGGCGCTGACTCGGTTACCATCTGGGAGGACCAAGTCTCTGAAACCACAAAGACCTAATCATTCAATTCTAAATCATTATGTTCCAAATCAGTGCCTCTGATTGGCCAAATGAAAAACAATTCCAGCCTTAGTTAGGCGGTCTCAAATCCAAAAGACTGTGTTTAGAGCAGGGAAAGTTCTTAACACTTGCCAAGGCAAGTTCTATGGACAAATCCCTCAATGGGCAAGAACCCCTGTCACTGTTCAATGACACCAGATATGGGAAATGTGTATTACTAGACTTAACTTCTAGCTATAGAAAGCAATCACCAGGCTGCTCTAAATGGAAAACATTGTTTCTACATTATTTGCATTAAGAAATCAGCACAGGGCACATTTTCAAAAACATTTGCCAATCCGCATTCTTTTCTGATCTAAAATTTTCTGGCAACTGTTTATTAAGGACAAGAGGAAGGTGTTGGAGAAAGTGTCTCCCTCCTGGTTTGATAACTAAGAAGAAAAGTTTCAGTGAGGGGAAGACAGGCTTCAAATTGAATTAACAAAGCAGCACAGGTATGCAGATGCAGCAGTGTGAACTAAGAATGACAATAAAGCCACTCACTTTCTGGCACTTTTTGCAAAATCAACCCCTATAGTTTTGCCATCAATTTTCAAAGGAGGGTGGAGACTCTGTAATATCTGAAGCAGCTGAGAAGCATCCTGGAAAAAAATGGAAAAAAAATTTCCCCCCTTTAATTAAAATACCATGTACCCCTGGCATTCAAATATAGCTTTATATTAAACAACAGGAATTCAATTTTGTAGATATAAAATTGAGAAACTTAAGTCCCCTCGGACAGAAAGGTATCCAACATTGTGTGTGTGTTCGTGCATGCGACCAACACCCAGCAGTGCATGGAAGTTATACACTTGGTCAGTGCAGTCAAGTTGCGTCCACCCAGCTATGCCTGGAAGTTTTTCTGGGGCAGTGCTTTGGGGGAACACATGGGATGCCTGGGATCCAATCTGATGGCAAGCGCCCTACCCACTGTACTATCTCTCAGGCCCCGAGATGGTTGGGTCTGAACCCAGGGTCTCCCACTCACAAGGCAAGGGCTTTACAACTAAGCCACACCCCTGATCCCAGGCAGTATCCAATATTATCAATGGAGTAAAAATTAAAGCAATCTACAACAGCACAAAGGAGGTAGACTAAATTGTGACTCCTAGTATTTTTAGAATTAAAAAAAAAAAAAAACCTTAGCACTGCAACAGTGTGTTCTGAAGTTTAGGCTCCAAGAGCCTTACAGCATCACAATTTTGGTTTTGGGCCACACCCAGCTGTGCTCAGGGCTTACTCCTGGCTCTGAGCTCAGGAGTAGGGGTTCTAGTGGGGGCATATGGGTTGCAGGGGATGGAACCCAGGTCAGTCACATGCAAGCAAGTGACTTGCAATTTGTAAGTGCTACAAACTGTGCTATTGCTCTGGCCCCACAACACAATTTGTGAATCAAATTTTCCTTAAAAATTTTTTTGGTTATTTCCTCCTTCTTGGTCTCTCTCCCCTCCGGGAGACGGCGTGGTGTCCGACATTTTGTGGGTCCGTTGAGAAGGTATGAACTTTTGGCGCGAGGAAAAAAAAAAAAAAATGTGTGCTTTGAACTTGAAACAGCCGCGGGATACAGGGCCAGCCCCCGCCAGGGCCGGGGCTCGGCTCCAGCCGGCCGGGTTTTCGGCCCGGGTGCCCATGTCTCTGCAGAGCCGGTGGATGTGGAATGAGCGGGAACCAGAGACAGCTTTTGGAATTGGGGTTCCAGCATCTGGCAAAATTTTCCCTGGACTTTATACAGAAATCCAGACTTAGCATTTATAATTGTCAGCAACGTGAAACGGTTCCTTTTGAACAGGTCTGACTTGGGGGGGGAAACTCCAAATAATAACAGTAAGTTTTTGTTGAAATATTGAAGGTTTTTAATGTAGCAGCCAGCTCTCTGGACTGTGAACTAAGCAAACTAATTATCAAATGTAGTAGGTCTGTCTCTCTTGCTTGGAAACTCTAACAACTATAGTGAGTTTTGTGTTGAATTATGGAATGTAATCAAGGTAAAGAAAAAATGAAGTGAAATTCATTAGTTATACAGTAGGGGGTAGGGGGTGGGGGGTATACTGGGGTTTCTGGTGGTGGAATATGGGCACTGGTGAAGGGATGGGTGTTTGAATATTGTATAACTGACATATAAACCTGCGAACTTTGTAACTTTCCACATGGTGATTTAATAAAAAGTTAAAAAAAAAAAAGAAGTAAAAAAAAAAAATTTGGGGGGGGGCTGGGGCTGGAGCGATAGCACAGCGGGTAGGGCGTTTGCCTTGCACATGGCCGATCCGGGTTCGAATGCCAGCATCCCATATGGTCACCTGAGCACGGCCAGGGGTAATTCCTGAGTGCAGAGCCAGGAGTAACCCCTGTGCATCGCCAGGTGTGACCCAAAAAGGGGAAAAAAAAAATTTTTTTTTTGGGGGGCTGGAGCGATAACACAGCGGGTAGGGCGTTTGCCTTGCACGCGGCCGACCCAGGTTCGAATCCCAGCATCCCATATGGTCCCCTGAGCACCACCAGGGGTAATTCCTGAGTGCATGAGCCAGGAATACCCCTGTGCATTGCCGGGTGTGACCCAAAAAGCAAAAAATAAATAAATAAATAAATAAATAAACCACAACTGTACAAAAAAAAAAAAATTTTTTTTTGGGGGAAAGAGTCCTGGGATCAATTCAGAAACTTCAAACATATGATGCATGTGCTGCAACACTGAATGATATTACTTTGAAATCCCTAAATTTATTTATTTATTTATTTATTTATTTTTTGCTTTTTGGGTCACACCCAGCTATGCTCAGGGGTTACTCCTGGCTTTGCACTCAGGAATTACTCCTGGCGGTGCTTGGGGGACCATATGGGATGCCGGGGATTGAACCCGGGTCGGCCGCGTGCAAGGCAAACGCCCTACCCGCTGTGCTATCGCTCCGGCCCCGAAATCCCTAAATTTAGATTAAAAGGAAAAAAAACAGTAAGATGCCAGACACTCCATTCAAAAATCACCTGCAACCTAGCTTGGGATGTGTGATTTCACTTTCTCTGCCTAACTGCTTCCTTTCCTATCTCTCTTATTTCCTAAACAAAAATATTTACTAGTCCATAATTGCTGCCAGCCCCCACCCACACAATGATTCAAAGAGCAACTTACCATTGCAGAAGACAGCTGCACAAATGCAAAACCTCTGTTCTGTTGGGTCTGTTTGTCTTTTATGAGGCGAATGTTATTGACTGCTAAGGATGCATAGGGAGACAGCGCTGTCATGATGGAATCCACCACAGTGTGTGGTGCGATATTTCGCAGTATGATTGCTGGGAGGGGTGGGGGGGGGGGAAAGACAAGACAACATATATATGCATTACGCCACTATAACCAGGACTTTTTGAGGCTATTTCAAATACAAAAATGAATTCTTTTTGGGAAGTTCCTAATATATCTTTCACTAGGACATGGAGGAAATAGGGGGGGAAAAAAGTCTTCTATTTTCTTTGGGGGGTGGAAGGGGCTATACTTTTTTTTTTGTTGTTTTTGGGTCACACCTGGCGATGCACAGGGGTTACTCCTGGCTCTGCACTCAGGAATCACCCCCGGCGGTGCTCAGGGGACCATATGGGATGCTGGGATTTGAACCCTGGTCGGCCGCGTGCAAGGCAAACGCTCCACCCGCTATGCTATCACTCCAGCCCCCTGAAGGGGCTATACTTAGTGGTGCTTGTGAGCTAATCCAGGGTAGAGGTTGCTACCTAATGTGCTCAGGGGACCTGAGAGGTAGTAGGGATTTAGCTGAGCTTTCTTCATGCACAGCATGTGGCTCAGGTCATTGAACTATTTCTCCAACCCAAAAAACCTATCTTTTTTGTTTTGGCCACACCTGGCCATGCTCAGAGGTTACTCCTGGAAGTGGACAGGGTATCATATGGATGCCAGAAATCGAACGTGGGTTGGCTGCGTGCAAGGCAAGTGTCCTATCCCCTGTACTCTCTTTCCGGCCTCTAAAAACCAATCTTTTTGGGATAAATTAGCATACTCATTTGAAGGAGAGGGACTGCAACTGAGTTCAACCTCTAAAACAAACAAACAAAAAAACCAAGTCAAAACTTGGAACTTACTATCACAGTAATAATCCACAGACTGCACTGATTCTGTGGTTCCAGGGGGCACTTCTTGTTCAGAGTCTGTAAGAGAGGGGGAGATTCAGAATTGAAAATAACTAAAAGTGCACTGTTAGCAAAATAATACACTAAAGCCTCCAACTTATATAGTAAGTGAAATGGTCTTCAAATAATTTTTTTGCTTTAGGGTCATATCCAGTGGTGCTTAGGACTTAGAATCATTGCTAGTACGGCTGGGAGACAATATGGGATTTCAAGGATAGAATCCAGGTTGGTTGCGTGCAAGTCTAACTCCCTACCTGCTGCGCTATTCCTCCAGCTCCTTTGAAATAATTTTGGTTTTGGGGCCACACTAAGGTGAGTACTTTCGGGGCGGCGGGGGTGGGGGAGTTATCCCTGGGTGGGGCAGGGCTGAGGGACATGACCAAATGATGCCATAGCTCCATCTTAGGGTTCCTACAAGAAGAGCATGTGTGCCAGCCCTTTGAACTATCTTCCCCAGTAGTACTCAGGGGACGATATTGGGTGCCTGTGAGTGAACCGCGTGAGCTGTGTTGCAAGACAACTACCCTATCCCCTGTACTGTATCTCCAATCTCCTTTTCTGGGGGGTGGTGCTGATGGTGGTTTGGGCCACACCTGGAGAAGATCAGGAGTTTGCTTAGCTTTTGTCTGTTCTCAGTACTTACTCCTGGCAGTGCTTGGGGAATCATATGGCATGCTAGGGACTGAACCCAGTCATTCATGTCAAGGCAAGCACTCTACTCGGTGATTCACTCTAGCACCGTCCCCATTTCTTTCTTTTTACTTCATTTAAGTTCGTTTTTTTTTGGGCTTTTTTGGTCACACCCGGTGATGCTCAGGGGTTACTCCTGGCTCATGCACTCAGGAAATATTCCTGGCGGTGCTTGAGGGACCATAGGGATGCTGGGAATCGAAACCAGGTTGGTCGCATGCAAGGCAAACACCCCACCCGCTGTGCTATTGCTCCAGCCCCACTTCATTTGTTTTAATTAAAATTTTTTTTTAATTTGAAAATTCACTATAGAAAACTATTTTATCTATAGCAAACTTCATTAGTTTTGATGTGATAAATATGAAATGCAAAAACCTGGAACATGAAAGACTGCTTTTATCTTTTTGCTGAAGAAAACAAGATGCAAAATGCAAACCAGGTGAGCATATTTTGAAAAATAACTTTCCCTTATTGTAACATCTTCAACGGCAGCTACCTAAACTAAGATAAAGGAAGGCTTAAGGGAGATATACAAATTACTGTTTAAATGACCTATAATCTACACCTTAGCTCCAACTTATCAACAACCCAGTATGTTAGGGGGTGGGGGTTCAGTCTCTGTACATAGTTCACAGGGTCATATCAGGTGGTGTTTAGGGAAATCAATGTGGTGCCACGGATTTAAGGAGGGCTGGCCTCAAGCAAGCTAGGACCTTAACCACAGACTATCTCTCTGCCCCTGCCCCTGCCCACCCATTAGTCAGGCTTTAATGTATATTCCAAATAGATGAGTCTGGACTTACCAAACTTGTCTGCTCCACATCGGAAGCATTTTAGTCTTTTCCTGAAATTGTTAAGGCAGCACTGGAAAACAAAAATCTTTGATTATTTCTCACAATAGGCCAGGCTTACAAGTAACAATATGGGTTAAAGCAATAAGGGCTAGAAAGCAACATAAAAAGCAGAAAGTGGTATGTATGTAAGACAAAGGGCTATGTATTTAAGACATTTCACTGAATCAATTTTTTTAAGAAACACAACTCAAGTGTATTTTATTTTTTGAGGCTACAACATCCAGCAGTGTTCAGGTAACCACATACAGTGTTAGAGATCAAACTGGTGTCAGCTGCATTACAAGGAAAGGCTTTTTTTTTTCTTCCCCTTTCTGGGTCACACCCAGCAATGCACAGGGGTTACTTCTGGCTCATGCACTCAGGAATTACTCCTGGCGGTGCTCGGGGGATCATATAGGATGCTGGGAATCGAACCCGGGTCAGCCTCATACAAGGCAACCACCCTACCCGCTATGCTATCACTCCACCCAAGGCAAGGGTCTTAATCCCTGTACTATCTCTCTTGTCTCTTGATGCATTCTGAAGTAGAATATAATTTTTATCAAGTTGGTAAAAATTTCTACAAACAGATCACTGATAAAGTTACAAACAATATATAAATCATTCTAAATACACACATTCTAAATACAAAATAAAGGGAATACTATCTATTTTCTACTAGACATTGGGTAGATGCCTGAGTGTATGAGCACTTTAAAAATGTCAATAGCGGGCTGCAGTGATAGCACAGCGGATAGGGCGTTTGCCTTGCATGCAGCCAACCTGGGTTTGATTCCCAGCATCCTACTCGTGGTCCCCTGCGCGCCACCAGGGGTAATTCCTGAGTGCAGAGCCAGGAGTGACCCCTGTGCATCGCCGGGTGTGACCCAAAAAGCAAAACAAACAAACAAAAATGTTAATAGCAACATCCAATTCAAAATGGTGCATTGGTGACAGGACAATAGATTTTATTTTATATTTTTTTCTTTATGGGTCCTTGGCAATGCACAGGAGTTAATCCTGGCTCTGCACTCAGGAATCACCACTGGTGGTGCTCAGAGGACCATATGGGATTCTGGGAATCAAACCCGGGTCAGCCGAGTGCAAGGCAAATGCCCTACTTGCTGTACTATTGCTCCAGCCCCAGGACAATAGATTTTAATACAGGATTTTTGTTAATGTATTTAAGAGACCATCCCAACTATAGAATTAAAAATATAGCTAAGTGACTCAAACGCAGGATCTTTTTTTTTTTGTGATGGTCACTATTAAACTTTATTGAAGAGAATAGTAAAAATACTAATCGTATGAAGGATATCTCCTTATATATTAATTACATTTTCCACTCACAATGGAATGCTTAGGTGTTTAGACCATTAAGTCTTTGCTCATCTAAATAGATACTGTTTAGATTATGAGACAGGCCTTCACTTTTGATAACATTCAAAAGTAAATTATAATTAAACCATTATGAATTCATATAGTTACACATGTAGTAGCCCACCATGAGTTACAGTTACAAACTTATGAACTTTCATGTCTGCATTTTTATATCCCTCCAGCAGTGCCCAGTCCCCCCCACCCATATTCCCAGTATCCCCCCCACTCCACCCCACCTTTGTGACAGGGCATTCTCTTTTGTCAAACGCAGGATCTTAACTAAAATACTGGGCTGAAAATTTTTAGAGTACTATGTACTTTTATTGGGTTTTCTTTAGGCCACACAAGTTGGTGCTGTGAACATACACTTAGGAATTACACCTGGCAGTTTCAGGAAATCATAAGGGTGTTGAGGATTGAAGCTGGGTCAGTCATGTGCAAAGCAAGCACCCTACCTGCTGTACTATTGCTCCTGTCCCCTGTTCTATGTATTCTGTCCTCTAATATCTATGTGGGAGGATCCAAAGAAAGCCAAAAGCACAAAAATTACCTTAGGTTAAAAGCTGGTGATTGTATACTTATTAGTTTCTTTGTATAGTTAAACAAAAAACATGCTCACCTTGTTACAAAGCCAATCTTCAAACTTAGGTCTGGGATTGCTATAATGCATTGCAATGTGCTTTCCTTGAATCACCAACTTTTTCTGTGAAAAAAAAGTTCATTAGTTATTCCTATTGTGAGGAACATGTGTCCATTTTCCCAGGGCAGAGCACACTTCGGAAAAATCAGTGCTCTGGAATTAAATGGACAACATACGGGGAGGACCAACCACCGCCACCTATACTCTGCCCATCCAATCCTTCAGATAGGCAGTAAGAGAATGGGATGCGGAGTAAAGGTAAACGGAGTCAGGGAGTGCTGAGAAAGCTGCCAAACACTAAACGCTGACATGCACCAGGCCGTGTCTCCAGCAGAGACAGAAGTCCTAACATTCAGCATTGACAGGCTGCCTGAGAGTGACAGTCTATTTCAAAAAGCAGAAGATACAACTCTCCCAGTTCTGAGATTGCCTCCTACTTTTAGCCCTTAGCAGTTTCCTTGGGCTTCGCTTCACTTTTCCCCCATCCTTACACCAAGTAAAAGCCTTTTCATTTCCCCTTTTCCCAAACTCTTGCTTCAGGATATGTCCAGTCACGGACATAGAGGACAACTCATTTAAAAAGGGAACCTGGTTACAAGCTTTTCCTCAAGAGGGAATACTATTCTGAATGCCATCGACTCTTAAAATGGTTAAGTGAGATTTGTTCCTGTCAACTGCAACCACGTAATGTCCTAAGTGACAGACGCTTTTTTTCACTGAAATTGATGGTACTCTCTTCAAGACGAGTAACCAGAAGGCCAATGAAGTTTCTTCAGGGGGTTAGAGAAAGTTCATTCACCAACATCTTTAAGTCATTCATGTGACTTAAAGGAATTTAACTTTAAAATGTCAAATCTCTGAGATGAACCAATGTAGCCAAAAGTATACCCAGCACCTGTCCCCAAAGAGCCTTCATTAAACAGAAGCACTGTTTTTTTCCCCCCCTTCGCAAGAGAGGGTTAGGGAGGGAGCAGGGTATTCTGACACTATCAGAACAGATTTAAGTAGGTTAGATTATCCAGGTTTATTTATTTTTTTTAAAGGAGTCTAACCCCTCTAAACATACATACTGTTAAACAATTTGTTTCTTGCAAATCCTGGAAGTTAAGACATGCTGTGAATGTTGTTGCTGCAATATCTAAATGCAAGACTGCATGTCTGGTCAAGAGGGAAAGAGCTGACGGGCCAACCACTCACTGTGATGTATAGAAGCAAAAATAAAGAAGCTGGGCTATATGTCAATAAACCATCCCACTAGGAGGGATGTGTTGCTGGGGGAGACTCCAAACTATCACTGAATCCCTAATCCTACAGGCCTTTTATTTCTGGAGTGAATTTGAACTGTAATGAAATATTACATATTAATATAGCTTTGTATACATTAAAATTGTGGTGTTTAAAAAATGTCTCACAGGATTTAATTTCTTAGGAGTTTTACACTCCTAGGCAAGTCATTCGACATTGACACTGCATCAAAACAAGCAGTCACATGAAGCTTGTTAATATTATGAATTTATTACTAGGATGGTGCCCACAGTATTCAACAGATGAAGCTCTACTTTTGTAAGCTGTCTGTCACCCTTGGGTAAGAAAATAAGAGGCTCAAAAATCTAACAAATTAAAATGATGCTCTCATTCATTAATAAGTGTTATTATAAATGTCAACATATTGCCAGGACTCTTATTTATAGGTGACAAAACATAATGCTGCTTTTTAAACACAACATAATGAGTTGAGGTTTAGTCAACTTCCCAGAATGCACTTGGTTAAGGCATTCAGTAATGCATTGAGAGTTCGGGCAAAAAATATTTAAATGCCAAGTTCTAAACATTACTGACATTACTGACAAACTGAAGAACATCAGTCGATGCTAAAGAATTATTAATGATTTGCTCCAGACTATAAAAGGTATTCTTGGGAGATTAGTTTCCACACTAATCTCATGAAATGTATTTTTCATAAATTCTTCCAGGTCCCAGGTAAGCAGTTATGCTTTTGGGACGTCTGTGGTCTCCACAATAAGGAGTTACCAATAAAATGCTTGTAACTGATTTCATTAATTCTCTTCACCGTAAAACTGAGAGTTGGGTATTCTAAAACCACTCTCAATAGGCATAACGAACAGGTACATAATCAGGTAGGAAAAAAAGGAACATCAAGGTGTCCTGGTAATCACCACAGGTACTCAAATCGTTAACAAAGCCCTGCAAGGTAGTTATGTTTAAAAACAGAGCAAATTCTGCAATGCAATTCTTGGTATAGTACTTATTGTGTAATATCAATTTTAATATATACAAAGCTTTTCTTTTTTAAAAGTCACTCCTTTGGAACAAACCACTCCTTCAACCTTTTTTTAAATTGTACAGACTTGTTCCATTTTCATGAATATCTAGACTTGGTGAGTGAAGCAACCTGATTGGCTTCCATCCAGCTGGTAGCATCTTGCAAGTGATAAAACTCCACGAAGGCGAAACCACGGCTTACACCTAGAGACAGCATTCAGATATAGACGGGATACTCGTGTTAGTCAGTTCCTTTATAACAGGCGAATCTCTCTCCCACTGCTTCAACACTGCGTGACAAAGCCAATTGGGAAGCAGCTTTACAAATGTGACTTGACTTGGGGATCTTCTTGATACTTTGCCATGGCAAGGAACCAAGCCACCTGAACTAAATGTCACTTGATTTCATTCCACGTTTAAAAGTAACCATGCAACCGACTACAGTCAAACAAGGAGTTTATAAATCACTACTTACCGAAGGAAAAAAAGTCCCTAAAAACAAAGTTAAAAAAAAAAAAAGTCCTCAGATGCTAACATCGGTTTCAAAGAGTCACATTCCTTAGCCATGGCAAACCTTTCATTCTGAATTCATGTGCTTGAAGATTGGGGGTATCAGGATGTTCTTTAGGGACTGAGGTGGGAATGGGGAAGAGAACCAGAACAGCAGAACTAAGCAAGCTCTCACCTGTTTTCCTTTTCATCAGCCTCACGTCCGCAGGCTGAGGACCTTCAAAGGACTCCATCATTTCTCGAATCTGCACAGGGTTTTACACATTAAGAGTTAAGATTTTAGTCACAAATAATCTGAAAGAAAATCTGAAGTCTGAGAAACATATAAACTGCCAAAATAGCCACATTTTAAACTTCTATCACCAAAGTGCAAATAAGGAACAAAACAAATAATTCCAGAAAAATTTATATAACAATCCTGTAGGCATAATTTGTATGATAAAAACACCCTTTGGGCATAAATAACAGATTTAAATGAGGACAAGGATTTCATATTATTTTGAAAATTAACAAAGCTTATACTGTACTTAAGAATGTAATGAGCTTTAATTAATAAATCTGATCTGAACCCAGAATTCTTGCTAGGTGATACTAGACAAAAAGCCCTATTGCAACAGGCATCAGTAAAAAACACATTCGAGGGCTGGAGTAATAGCACAGCAGGTCGGGCGTTTGCCTTGCACATGGCCGACCCAGGTTCAATTCCCACCATCCCATATGGTCCTCTGAGCACTGCCAGGAGTAATTCCTGACATGCAGAGCCAGGAGTAACCCCTGAGCATCGCTGGGTGTGACCCAAAAAGAAAACAAAAACAAAAACAAAAAATAACACATTCGAGGCTGGAGAGTGGGTAAGATGCTTGCCATACACGCACTTGACCTGAATTTGATCCTTAGCATCATATAAGGTCACTCCTTGTCAGAAGTGACCCCTAAGCACAGCTCGTTATGGCCCCCAAACCAAAAACACAAACAAATCTCTCTCTCTCTCTCACACACACACACACACAGTTTATCAATCGTACTTGATAGTGCTCTTGGGGAACACAAAACAGTACAAACTTGTGAGGAAGATTCTAAGCGACCCCAATTTTTCTAATTATGTGAAAGGCTGCAGATTATAGGTAATAATTTGGAACTTGAAGTCAATACTTGCAGTGCTTTTTATAGTCATTTGTGGATGTGTGTTTAGTATGAAAAAATTTGAGTCACTGGGCTGGAGTGATAGATAGCACAGCGAGCGGGTAGGGCGTTTGCCTTGCATGCAGACGACCCGGTTTTGATTCCCAGCATCCCATATGGTCCCCTGAGCACCGCCAGGAGTAATTCCTGAGTGCAAAGCCAGGAGTAACCCCTGTGCATCACCAGGTGTGACCAAAAAAAAAAAAAAAAAAAGTCACTTATACAACATATTCAACACATTATTATTATTTTTTTGGATAGGGGGAGTGTTTGTTTTTAGGCCACAACTGGCCATGCTCAGGGTACCTATGAAATTCCAGAGACTGAATTTGGGTCAGTCAGAAGCAAGTGCCTTACCTGCTATTTTATTTCTCAAACACTGCAACTTCTTCTTCTGGCTCTTTTTGAGTTACACCTGGAAGTGCTCAGGGTTTATTCCTCAATTTGCACTTTGGAATCAGTACTGGTACTCAGGGGACCATATAGGATGCCAGGCATTGAACCAGAGTTGACTGTGCAAGGCCAACACCCTGCTCACTGTACTATCATCACTCTGGCACCAACAACTTCTTAGCTGATGCAATGCTCTGCTTTGTTTCTGCTTTCATAATATCTAGTTTATTATATTTTGGGGGTCCCTGTCACCAACTGGAGATCCAACCACAGGAACCACACATTGGATATATGCACTTTATCATAGAGTCACATCCATGGCCCTTAGCCATTATATTTTAAAGTGTCCTTAGTGCAGTTTTTCATTCTTGAACTTTTTGTTGGTGACTTTTCTGGTTAAAACTCTCCAGGGGCAGGGCTGGAGAGATAGTACAGAGGATAAGGCACTTGCTTTGCATGCGGAAGACCTAGGTTTGATTCCCGGCATCCCAATGGTCCCCCAAGCACTGTCAGGAGTATTTCCTGAGTGCAGAGCCAGGAGTAACCCCTGGGCACCTACAGGTGTGGCCCAAAACAAAAACAAAAAGGACTCTCTAAGGGACTATGGTGATAAGTCTAAGAGCTGGAACACTGTTTCCATGTGGAAATTTGTATTCAATCCTTGGCACTGTACTGTACCTGAGCTCCTACTGGCTTCCAAAACTAGAGAGTAACCCACTGAGCACTGTTGGATATAGCCACCGCCCCCCACCCTATCTCTTCAAAAGGCTCCAAATACTAGCTCTTACTCCTAAGCACAAGAAAGTTGAGGGGGCTGGAGTGATAGCACAGCGGGTAGGGCGTTTGCCTTGCACGCGGCCGACCCGGGTTCGATTCCCAGCATCCCATATGGTCCCCTGAGCACTGCCAGGGGTAATTCCTGAGTGCAGAGCCAGGAGTAACCCCTGTGCATCGCCGGGTGTGACCCCCCCCCCAAAAAAAAAAAAAAACCAAAACACAAGAAAGTTGAGATATCCCTTACAGAGAAAATATGTGTTAAAAGAGCTGTAGTATGAATTATAGTATTGCTGGCTGCGAGTTCATCATTGTTTCAACCATATATTAAAAAAGGTGTCTCTAGTTACATAACACACGGAATAAGATTTGTACTATTAGTTGATGAAAATACTGAAAGAAGGAACTGACAGAGGAACCCAGGTATGCAGGACCTGTGGCTGAGATCTCCAAGCCTGCTCAGATCAGGACTGGGCTTCCTTCACCCAGGCCCCCATTTTTCAGTAGCTTGGCAGCCACACCCACAAACTGCCCTCAGTGCCACGTAATCTCATCAATGACCAAGATCCAGAGACAAAGCTCCTGGAAGAGAGTGATGCAGAATCTTGCACGGCAGAGCCTGGCAAGCTACCCATGGCATATTCGATATGCCAAAAACTAATAATAATGGGCCTCATTCCCCTGACCCTGAACACAACAGGACAAATGAGACTGGTGCCCACTCGAGCAAATCGATGTGCAACAGGACGACAGTGATACAGTGATAGGTTCATAGAAACCTAACAAGACAAATTTTGTTCTTTTTCTAGAGCAATTTTTCAATATTCTTAACCACTCTTTTATCTGTATTATATCCACATATAATAAGTAGCCTATTATATCTATTTTTCAAAAAGTATGAGAAACACTGTTTCTAACTATACCTCACCATGTGATTCAAGTTCATGTTTAATAACAGAGTAACCACATAGTTAGTCACCAGAGTAAAGACAGATATGTAGGCCTAGAACAGCACAGTGGTTTAGAGTTAAGTGAATGGTCATGAGGTATTTGGGCTGAGGAGATCACTCAAAATGCTGGATCACATGCTTTGCATGCAGTGACTAGGTTCTGACCCCGGTACTGTAACGCCCCGAGTGTTGTTGGAATAATTCCTGACCACCGGGCCAGGAGTAGCCAAGATAAATACTGGCTTTGGCCTCAAAACAACTTTGGGGTCAGAGCGACAGTACAACAGCTAGGGTGTTTGCCTTGAACACAGCTGACCTGAGTTCGATCCTTAGCACCACATATGTCCCCAGAGCCCACTGGGAGTGATCCCTTAGCACAGAGCCAGGATACTTCACTGGGTGTGGTCCAAAACACAAAAACAACAAAACAAAAACTACATATTCTCAAAGTATTATGAGGACAAGAGTGAACTTAGCAGCTCTGCTACCTGTAATTGCTGGTGCCACCAGTCCTGGCCCATTGCAGTCAACTGTGGCCAGGGGTGTGATCCCCAGCTATTACTGCAACTAAAAAGAGGTGCCAGGATATGGACAGAAAGTGACACCTCCCTCCCGCAAGGAGTACTGCGCAAGAACTGCACCTAAGGGAAAGCAAACCATGGTGAGCCCTACAATGTCACGTGTGACCCCAGGCCTGTACCATGGTTATACAAGTATGCAACTCCCAGTCATTGCAACAGTAACATAAGAGACAATCATGTAGTTCAGTGGTAAAGAATATGCATAATATGCTTAAGCTTCTCCCAACCCCAAATAAAGGGTAAAGATAAAATAACATAAAGACTGTTAATACAGGGGGCTGGAGCGATAGCACAGCAGGTAGGGCGTTTGCCTTGCACATGGCTGACCCGGGTTCGATTCCCAGCATCCCATGTGGTCCCCTGAACACCGCCAGGGGTAATTTCTGAGTCAAGAGCCAGGAGTAACCCCTGTGCATCACCGGGTGTGACCCAAAAATCCAAAAAAAATAAAAAATAAAATAAAGACTGTTAATACATGACAACTGGGAGGCATAAACTAAAAAGGCAAATAATGTAAATAATTAACTTCTGAAAATGCATAAATATTAAATTTTAAAGTAGGATCTGAGGGGCCAGAGAAATAGAACAGTAGGTAAGGTGTCTTCCTAGTACATGGCCAATCCAGGTTCAACCTTCAGCACCGTTATGATCCTCAGAGCACCTCTAGGGGCAACACCATATTAGTCTCCTCTATTTCATTAAAGAAACCTGAAATAAGTATGGGAGATAATGCAAGTAGGTAGGGTGTTTGCCTTGCACATAGGTGACCTGGGTTTGATCCTCAGAATCCCATATGGTTCTCCAACCACGGCCAGGAGTGTTTCCTGAGTCCTGAGAGTGCAATGATATGGATCACCAGGTGTGCCCTCTACCCACTCCAGGCAAAAACCAAAACCAAAACCAAAACCAAAACCTGAGACCACAGTGATAATACAAAGGGTAGGGTTTTTGTCTTGCACATGGCCAACCTAGGTTCCATATGGTTCCCCAAGCATTGACAGAGCTAATTTCTGAGTGTAGAGCCAGGAATAACCCCTAAGGACTGTCAGGTTAGGGTTGGGGAGAAAGAAACCTGAAATACTCAAGCATAATCTTGTTTCATTACCAGGAGGCAGACCCCCAAAGGTAAAGTAATACACCTATCTCCCAACCTGCCCACTTCTAAGAGTTCCCAGGGTCACTATCCCTAGATTTTTTTTTTTTTGCACCATACTTGGAAGTGCTCAGGCGTTACTCCTGGGTTTGTATTCAGGAATTACTCTTGGTGGTGCTTGTGGGACTATAGGATGCCTGGGATTGAAGCCAAGTCGGTCTCAATTTGCAAGGTAAATACCCTACTTGCTATACTCCAGGTCCATCTATCAAAGACCATTCTGATCCACTAGGCAACACTGGGCTGGGGAAGTAGATCAAAGGGCTAGCTAGAGTACATATCTTATATGAGCAAAGTGTTGGGTTAGATCAAGCAAAATAGGTGTACCACTGGAGGCTCCCAGCAAATTGGGGAGGTTCAAAAGCAAGTCCATGCAAAACAAACAAAAAAACAAACCACAAAAAACAACCGAATCCCTTGACTCCCAGCAGGTTTCTTGCATCCTTTACTTGACAAGCACATTACTGTTAATATCTAAACTATTTCCTTGTTTCTCCATTATCTCTTTTTATCCACCTTTCCAACTTCATAGCATTTGCTACCAAGTAAATCCCTCAGTAACTTTTAAGATTTGCTGGGTTTTTAAAGGTTTAAACACCGGGGACAACTGCACCTCAACATTGGCCTCTTTCCTAACCAAAAGCCTTTGATTTTTATTTTTTTATTTTTTTTTTTTTTTTGCTTTTTGGGTCACACCTGGCGATGCACAGGGGTTACTCCTGGCTCTGCACTCAGGAATTACCCCTGGTGGTGCTCAGGGGGCCATATGGGATGCTGGGAATTGAACCCGGGTCGGCCGCGTGCAAGGCAAACGCCCTACCCGCTGTGCTATCTCTCCAGCCCCTAGCCTTTGATTTTTAAATCAAATTGCTGGGGCTGGAGCATTAGCACAGCGGGTAGGGCGTTTGCCTTGCATGTGTCCGACCCGGGTTCAATTCCCAGCATCCCATATGGCCCCCTGAGCACCACCAGGGGTAATTCCTGAGTGCAGAGCCAGGAGGAACCCCTGAGCATTGCTGGGTATGACCCAAAAAGCAAATAAATAAATGAATAAATAAATAAAGTTGCCATATTCAGTACCTTTCTTTCCTTAGGTCTGCTTACATGACTCTCCCAACTAATAATAGGAAGACCAGTCTACCACACATCTCAACTAGGTATTCATTAGACCAAACATCTTATTTATTTTTTTTATCTTGGACCACAACTAGTGCTGTTCAATGGTTGGAGGTCACTAACTAGCCATTGGGGAAATCCTTGGGAACCATTAAGATGCCAGAGTGGACTGCACCAGGGCTCCTGAATGCAAAGCATGCACTCTAGACCTTCAAGTCATTTCTTCAGGCCCCCATTTTTACCCTTCAACTAGTTTCTCTATGGAACCTTTCCTCAGTTTCTATTAGTAACAACTGCCCTGAAACTTCAAGTCGTTCAAATGACCCCTTCCAATACTGACCCCTTTTTACATGAACTGTCTTCATCATTTGCTGACCTACAAGCAGAACATAAGCTATAAGAATTATGTAGGCAGAATTCATCCATAAGCTTTGTCTAGGCAAGATTCATTGGTCTGAACTATTGGACCATTAATAGTGCATATTGGAGCAGGTGTGCAGCAGGTAATAAACAATGGGATCTTATCTTTTTTGGGGGAAAATGGGGTGGAGGGGGCGGTTAGTGGTGCTATTCGGGACATACCCAGAGGAGCTCAGTGCTCACTCTTGGTTCTGTACTAAGGGGACCATATGGGATGCCAGGAATTGAACCCAGGCTGGCACTGTACAAGGCCAACACCTTACTATACTATTGCTCTGGCCTTGGGATAATACACTATTAACTCAAACATTCCATCTCATGTGCCACTTCCAATGTTTTTAGGTTGAAGCTGTAGGAATTCAATACTTGCTTTCAGTTTTACCTAAAATTCATAAAACTATAGTCAGAAAGTACTTTGAATATTTCAAGATACTAGATGCTAATATACATAATGCTGTGCATTACATCTTTCAAAAGCATACTTTTAGGGGCTGGAGCTATCGATAGCATAGCGGGTAGGGCATTTGGCTTGCACACAGCCGACCCGGGTTCGATCCCCAGCATCCCTATGGTCCCCCAAGCACCGCCAGGAGTAATTCCTGAGTACAAAGCCAGGAGTAACCCCTGAGCATTGCTGGGTGTGACCCAAAAAGCATATTTCAAAACCTCACATTCATGTCACCAATGTTTACTGAATAATTTCCTGCACTCAAGGACTGGGAATTGGTAATGATCACTTTACCCAGAAGCCTGTTTTCATAATTTTTGTGGTGCTGGGGATAAAAATCCAAGGTCTCACACAAACCAGGAAGGAATCTCTAGTTCTAAATCAATATTATGGGGGGAAAATAAAATACACGTTGATAACCACATAGGAAACAGTGTTTTGGACATCAACTGGTGATGATCAGATATCATTCCTGGTGCTTGGAGAACCATATATAGTGCCAAGGATCTAACCAGGATTGGCAACATGCAAGGCAAGCTCTTTAACTCATGTACTATTTCTCCAGGGCTGAAGTGATAGCACAGTGGGTAGGGCATTTGCCTTGCATGTGGCTGACTCAGGGTTTGATTCCTCCGCCCTCTCGGAGAGCCTGGCAAACTACCAAGAGTATCTCGCCCACATGGCAGAGCCTGGCAAGCTACCCATGGCGTATTTGATATGTCAAAAAAGTTACAAGTCTCACAATAGAGATGTTACTGGTTCCCCCTTGAGCAAATGGATGAGGAACGGGATTACAGTGATACAGGGATACTATTTCTCCAGCCCTAAATTTAGCTTTTAAGAATATAGTTTAGTAGAATGAACACATCAAAAGTGGTCTAAGGGGCAAAGATGTGAGGGGAAAGATTGGGTGAGGGCCTGAGAAGCTGATGGAAACTAGGCAAAGCCTACTATATATACCAAGGCCTATCGGTTCAGCCTGAATAGTGGAGGTCAGGAAATAATACTGTTTCAACAAGCTTCTCAGAAGTTTTAAATGCATAATTTTCATCAAATCTAATGGGGGACAAATGATGAGTGGTTTTTGTTTTGGAACTTTCTAAATTATGCTCAGTGTGTGTGTGTGGGGGGTGTCTGGAGACAATCCTGGCAGTACTTGGCTAACCTGGTCAATGTGCAATGTGAGAACTTAGTTATGATGTGGCACAGATCAGGCCTAGGAGTGCTGGGGGCCACCAGGGTTATACTGGTGGTGCTTGGGAAGGGAGGGATTGGATCACCTGGTGTTGGGCATCAACTTGGCTCAGTTCAAGACTCCTGAGCTAGGGGCCACCAGGGTTATACTGGTGGTGCTTGGGAAGGCAGGGATTGGATCACCTAGTGTTGGGCATCAACTTGGCTCAGTTCAAGACTCCTGAGCCAGGGGCTGGAGCGATAGCACAGCGGGTAGGGCGTTTGCCTTGCACGAGGCCAACCCGGGTTCAAATCCCAGCATCCCATATGGTCCCCTGAGCACCGCCAGGAGTAATTCCTGAGTGCAGAGCCAGGAGTAACCCCTGTGCATCGCCAGGTGTGACCCAAAAACAAAACAAAACAAAACAAAAAGGCTCCTGAGCTAATCTCAGTCTTTTTTTTTTTTTTTTTGCTTTTTGGGTGACACCTGGCAATGCACAGAGGTTACTCCTGACTTTAAACTGAGGAAATTACTCCTGGCGGTGCTTGGGGGACCTTATGGGATGCTGGGAATCAAACCTGGATCAGCCGCGTGCAAGGCAAATGCCCTACCTGCTGTACTATTGCTCCAGCCCCTAATCTCTTAAGTGTTTTAGTGGATATATCTTTAACAATCAGAAACCAATTTAATATAAATGAACATCTAAAGTCAATGGAAAGAACAAAATCTGTACCCAATATTTAAGGAACTTCTGAGCTTCTACACTGAATTTCAAAGTCTAAATATAAATTTACCTCTACGAATTTCAAGAACTCTACCCAAAAGACTAGTGTGAGAAAATACTAAGTTCAATGTTTGCTGTGTCTACTGAGCTGTTCAAGAATACTGTTTCTCCTTACATCGCTCTCTGTGATGGTGATAGGAAGGCCGCGCAGCATGATGGTCTTACTCTCCCTCTCATCACTGATGTCATGTCTGTAATCATGTTCGCCATAATCACCATCTGAATGGTAGCCATCTTCAGATCGGTCACTGTTTCTTCTTTCCCGTTCTCTCTGATTTATAATAAACAAAATTACAATTAAACACCTAGATGCTTTCACTGCACTGTTTTCTAAAGAAGAAAAAAACAAACTGGATGAAATCATCATTTGAAAGAACTCATCATACTTCAACAATGAAAGATCATTACCTGTTATAATATGAAGATTATACACAAGGGTGAGAAGAACCATGCAAAATTATATAGGTAGCACAAGTTTCCCTAACTAAAGCTATGTATGTATATGGAAATAAATGTAGGGGAATAAAAACCTCACCACGATCTAACTGGCTTTATTTAAAATTTTTGTTTTGGGGCCTGGTGCATCTCAGGACTGATCAGATAGGGTGCTGGGGATCAAACCTAGACCAGTTACATACAAGGCAAATATCCTGGCCCTCTATTTGGCTTTAGTAAATGATTTATGAATTTGGCATTATCCCATCTGGTAAGCATAAAGAAGCAACCAAAACTATTTTTGAAAATACGCCCAAGCCTTGGGGCTGGAGTGATAGCACAGCGGGTAGGGCGTTTGCCTTGCACGCGGCCGACCCGGGTTCGAATCCCAGCATCCCATATGGTCCCCCGGGCACCGCCAGGAGTAATTCCTGAGTGCATGAGCCAGGAGTGACCCCTGTGCATCGCTGGGTGTGACCAAAAAAAAAAAAAAAAACAAAGGAAGAAAATATGCCCAAGCCTTATGGATGATATACGAATGTGCCTTATGATCTTTGGGAATGCTTGTTTTCTGAATTATAGTGAGAACTAAATGAGGCCACACATTTGACTGCTTAAAGAATGTGGCCTGATGTATGGTGTATGTACATACATATTATTATATCCTTTAACACAAAATATTTTCAAATAGGGGCCAGAGAGATAGTACAGCAGGTAAGACGCTTGCCTTGCATGTGCCCAACCCAAGCTCAATCTCTTGAGCCCAGTTCAACCCAGGTACTTCATATGGTCACTAGAGACCAACAAGAATGATACCTGAGAGCAAAGCTAGGAGTTCTATGCACAGGTGGGTGTGACTGCCAAACCAAATAAAAACTGGGGCTAGAGCAAGAGTACAGTGGGCAGGGCGCTTGCCTTGTATTCGGCCAATCTGGGTTCAATCCCAGGAACACTATATGGTACCCTTTGCTCTCCAGCAGTGATTCCTGAGTGCAGAGCCAGGAGAAAAGTGCCCGCCATAGAGGGAGGCTGGGGGAGCGGGGGTGTGGTGTGGTGTGGTGTGTGTGTGCTGGGGGACAGTGAGAGGGAAATGGGTACACTGGTGGAGGGATATTGGATCATAGTGTGACTGAAACCCAATCATGAACAAAAGCTTTGTAAAGGCCTATCTCATGGATATTCAATTAAAAAAAAAAAGGGGGGGGGTTTGAATAAAAGACCCCAAATTTCCACATCTGATATATTTATCTCAAGAATCCTGGAGGTGGGGCCAGAGTGATAGCACAGCGGGTAGGGCGTTTGCCTTGCACGCGGCCGACCAGGGTTCGATCCCCGGCATCCCATATGGTCCCCCAAGCACTGCCAGGAATAATTCCTGAGTGCAAAGCCAGGAGTAACCCCTGAGCATCGCTGGGTGTGCCCCAAAAAGAAAAAAAAAAAAGAATCCTGGAGGTTCTCTGCAACAACTTATATTTTAACAAACAGTTAAGTAGGGCTGGAGTGATAGCACAGCGGGTAGGGCGTTTGCCTTGCACGTGGCCGACCCGGGTTCGAATCCCAGCATTCCATATGGTCCCCTGAGCACCGCCAGGGGTATTCCTGAGTGCATAAGCCAGGAATGACCCCTGTGCATTGCCGGGTGTGACTTTAAAAAACAAAAACAAAACAAAAAACCCCCAAAATAACAGTTAAGTAGCTGCTGATTACTCACCTCTGGACTATCATAATCCCGGTAGTCATCATATCTATCACCCCTCCGATCATCACTAGATCTTTTGTAATCTGAGTCCCTCCGTCTGCTTCTGGAGTCACGTTCATCACGGTCATCTCTGTCTATGATGGAACCATACCTTCCACTACGTTCTGTTCGACTCACTCTGCCAAGGAAAATAATTTTTATTAACTCCAGAGTAAATCACACATTGTTCCTTTAAAAAATAATGTGGAAATACACTCCCAGTCCAATTTATTAGATATTCAAGTAGCTCAATGTGGGACCGAAGAGTAACTTTAGAGTATATAGGGAGCATGTCTTGCATGCAACAAACCCACGCCTGATCTCCAGCAACATGACATATGGTGTCCCCCCAAGCAACAACAAAAACAGACAAAATAGTTCATGTCCTTAGATTGCCAAATTACAGTACACAAGTAATTTTTGGAAATTCATGAAAATGTAAAAATACAAAAATACAGCAACCAAATGTTTGAAATTAATAGTTTTCAAAAAGGTTCAGGTTGTTCAAATATATTCTGCACTTTCTCAAGTCTGTGAAATGTTTATTTTCATCCCCAATTCAGTACTTATTAAAGATAAAAAGAAACAGCATTTCTCACAATTTCAAAAGCAAATGCTTTTTTTAGGGGCTGGGGCAATAGCACAGCGGGTATGGCATTTGCCTTGCACGCGGCCGACCCAGGTTCGATTCCCAGCATCCCATATGGTCCCGAGCACTGCCAGGAGTGACCCAAAAAGGAAAAAAAAAAAAAAAGCAAATGCTTTTGCATTTGGGTTACAACCTGTGGTGCTCAGGGCTTATTCCTAGCTCAGCACTCAGGGATGACTCTTAGAAGCTCTTAGTAGAGCTCATGGAACCAGGCTGGGTGCCAAGATTAAATCTGGGTTGACAAAGTCAAGTACCCAAACCACTGTACTATCACTTGGGCTCTGGAAAATGCATTTTAACTCATGTATTCTTAGGAGTTTTACACTACCACATAATGAACTTAGAACCCAGATAAATCAAATTAGTTGTGTGTCCAAACCCACTCCTCCAATCCACCACCAATTAACAATACCTCTTAGATATAGGTAGCATTGTCATCAGACTGTTGTTACTTATGAAAACACCTCGTTTATTTATTTATTTATTTTTTGCTTTTTGGGTCACACCTGGCGATGCACAGTGGTTACTCCTGGCTCTGCACTCAGGAATTACCCCTGGCCATGCTCAGGGGACCATATGGGATGCTGGGATTTGAACCCGGGTCGGCCGCGTGCAAGGCAAACGCCCTACCCGCTGTGCTATCTCTCCAGCCCCACACCTCGTTTATTCTTTATTACTGGACAGCACTGATTTGTTTGGGGGCCACACGTGGCTGTGCTCAGGGCTTACTGCCAGCTCTACACTGAGGGATCACTCTTGGTGAGATCATATGGTGTACTGGAGATTAAACTCAGGTCAGCATCATGCAAAGCTAGTATTCTGCTGTACTATCACTCTGGACCCACTAAACAGATTGGGCTTCATCTAATAAGAGATTTAAACTCAATTGCTAAGACTGAGATACATTGTTTATTTGGCTTCTAAAACAAAGAAAAGACTTATAAGGGTGCTTTTTTTCTTTCTTTCCTGTTTTAGTTTTCTGGGCCACATCCACTGGTACTCAGGGGCTATTCCTGGCTCTCTGCTCTGGGGAACAAACCTAGGCTTCCCTAAAAGCACTCTCAGCTTATGAGCTATCTCTAGTCCCAAGGACCTTTTAGTACATACAAACAACAAAAAGCAAACAATGTAACAAGGAATCAAGGACTGTTCCAATGAGAATAGAGACCCTTTATTTAAGATAAATGTTAACTTTTTTTTTTTTTTTTTTTGCTTTTTGGGTCACACCCAGCGATGCTCAGGGGTTACTCCTGTGGGGGATTGAACCCAGGTAGGCCGAGTGCAAGGCAAACACCCTACCCGCTGTACTATTGCTCTGGCCCTGATAAACGTTAAATTTTAAGTCTTTTTTTTTTTTTAAATGACAGAAATTTGTGTTTCCCAGGGCTGGAGCGATAGCACAGCGGGTAGGGCGTTTGCCTTGCACGCGGCCAACCCGGGTTCGAATCCCAGCATCCCATATGGTCCCCTGAGCACCGCCAGGGGTAATTCCTGAGTGCAGAGCCAGGAGTGACCCCTGTGCATCGCCAGGTGTGACCCAAAAAGCAAAAAAAAATAATAATAATAATAAATAAAATAAATAAATAAATAAACAAATAAATAAATGACAGAATGCTGACAGCATATGAGAGAGAGAGAGAGAGAGAGAGAGAGAGAGAGAGAGAGAGAGAGAGAGAGAACGCATTCCTAAGTCTCTTTCAGGTTTATCAATCTGAATTCCTCACTAAAACTGATCTCAGTAACTAAGGAGATACTGAGTTTATTTAAAAAAAGTAAAGATTATGTGTTTAAATCAAATGTTTTGAGTGGAAGAATTAATGGACAACACCATAAACATGCTTATCTTAATTCCCCAAATTCTTCTAAGTTTTTCTATTCTTTTTAATATAACACATGAGGAGCCAAAGTGATAGATAGTACACAGCAGGTAGGGTGATCCCTGGCATCCCATATGGCCCCTGAGCAACACCAGGAGTTACCTCCTGAGTGCAGAGCCTGGAGTAACTGCGGAGCATCACCAGGTGTGACCCAATCGGCCTCCCCCAAAAAACCTGAAACACCCCAAAATCCATTCATGTAACACATGATCCAAAACTGTTTGGCTTTATAAATCCGGATCATTTCACTAGAGGGCAATATAAGAACAGAAATTTATGGACAATCTGCTACAGGGCAGGGAGTGTGCAAAGTGGCAGACCATGTACTCAGATGGCTTCGCACAGATTGTTATGCACCCAGCGATTGTCAGTGATCCATTCCACTCTGACAGCTTTTGTCTAATACATACTTTCTGGACTTGACCTTAAGAAAATACTTTCTCCAGGAAGCATTCCTGGCTGTCTGAAGAAAAGCAACAAGCTTCCTTTGTGTTCAAACAGTACCTCAATTTCCTTTATCACTGTATGGTTCGCTTGCATGCTGCTGAGGGCAAGAAAGTGCTGACAGTAATAAGGTACCCAAGTATTTGTTTGATAAAATAACAGCTTCTAAACAGTTCACTACTCAGTGAAATATCAGGATTAAATAAAGGCAATGTACAGAAGTAACTTACCGCTTGTCCGAACCCATTTTCTCACTGAAGATCTAGCACGCTGCTCCAATAGTTCAAATTTTGGATTTTTGTCCCCCTAGGAGACAAAAAGAGATCCCATAAATCTATCTGGGACAAGCTGGAGCAGTTAAGATTGAAATTTCACAAACCATGAATAGTGATTATGGTGGGAGGGAAGGAGGTGGGGACCAACTGTCAACATTTAAAATTATGTCAACTTTTGGTAACGAAGAGCATAGCAGAAAGACCAAGGATACTGGAAACGACTGGATTCCATATTCCGTAATCAACTTACAAAAGGCCGCAAGCATAAGACCACTTCCCGGCTTTTCACCTTATGATTACAAAGCAAAAAGGGGAGACGCACAATCAGCACCCTGTGTCGTGGGTCAAAGCAACGCCAACGGGGTAGCTGACTGTTAACACAGTAATAACAACGTCTTTTTTGTTAATGCAAGGAGCAACCTGAAATGAACAGACGCCACAAGGAGAGCTAAGAACCTTCTAGAAGCTGGATACTGAATGGCTAAAAATGGACTCCATGTATAAGCACAACGGCGGCTCCGAAGCTATCTCCATCAGGTCCATTTCACACAGAGCAAAAACTCCACACGACGTCATTCTTCGGGAACAATCACCACCGCTCTCGAGCCCGCGGCCGGCCTCGCAGCACCCGGCGGGGCCCAAATGTCGCCCCCCGGAATCGCGCCCCGGGTCCGCTCCTTCTGACTAGCGCGTTACAGCCGTGCCCGGCGCCCGTTCTACCTACCGGTGGGCGCTCGGCCAACAATTTCCGGAGCGAATACGGGGAAAGAGAACCATCTGGGCGAAAACCAGGCCGTGGGCAAAAGCGATTCCTCGGGGCAGTGCCCTGACCCACCTCCGTGGGGTGTCGCAGCCGAGATGGCGGCGCTTACGGTCTGCGCCACTGCCCGGCGTGCCCGGCGCGCCCGGCTCTCTCCCCGGCCCCCCGCACCGGCCCCTCGCTCCCTCCGAGCTTCCCTGCCTGGCCTCCCCGAAATAAGCGATTCAGGTGCGGCTGCGGGGCCGATGGCGGCTGCAAACGGCCAAGCCGGCCCCGAGGCGTCTCTGAGGGACGGACGATGGTTCCCGCCGCCGTTAGTGGCGGGGTGGGAAACGCGTCCTGGCAGGGACAAACCCGGAGCCCGAAAGGAGGGGGCTTGGCGCTGGGCGAGAGGACACCCCTTCTGAAAGCTGACAGGGCAGAGGAGGAGCGAAGCGACCCAATGCCGTGGGTAGCTGAGCCCCTTGGTGAGCAGCGGCTGGCGCGGATGGGCCACCGACCGCGGCGACAGGAGGCTTCTCCGGGGGCTGTCTCAAAAGCAAGAGCCGCTCTCTGCTGCTGGCGGCCGCGGCACTCACCCTCAAGAGGGACGGAAGCAGCAGCAGTGGCGGTTTAAGGTCCCAGAACCTCCAACAGGGTACGGCCGCTTCACAAAATGGCGCCTCCGCCGACGGCCGTCTCCTACCCACAGTACCTCGCGCCTCTCCCCTCCCCCGCCACTCGGCTCGAGGCCTCGTCCAATCGGCGGAGGCGCCGGGCTGCGCGAGGGCTGCTGGGAAGTGTGGTCGCTAGGGCGGCCTGTCACACACTCCAGGACTGTTCATTTCCTGTGTATTTTCTTTTCTTCAAAATTACCGGCAAGCGGAAAAAAAAAAAAAAGTAACGTAACGTAACAAACAAACCTACCAGCAAATTGCCAATTTTCCTTTTGCAGACTTGGGTTAAAGCTCTTTGCTACTGGAATTCTTTGCCATCAAGGTCTTAGGGAATAGTCAGCTGTCACTAACGCGGTGCAAAACATCTCGTTTAATCCGACTTTTAAGAGAAGGAACGTTAGCTGATCTCCTATTGCCTTTTTTTTGGCATTAGGTTATTTGGTTAGATGCTTTCCAAATATCTATTTGTATCTTCATAAATCAATAAGATGTTAAGCCCATTTTGCAGGTGAAGAAACGGATATTTATGAAAACTAAGAACTTTTTAAGGCAGGTTTCTGAGTATCTTCGATATGCTTTTGCATAAGGTAAGGGCTCAAAAATAGCTTTTCCAAAGTTATTTTATTATTACTTGGTAGTTCCACAGTATCTCAAAGTTACAAACACCCACCCACATCCTTCACAACCTTCCCCAACTCATAAAAGGAACTTGCTGTTCTCGTGACAAAAACCTCAGTCATTCACTTTTCTCTCAACCAATCAGCAAGTACTGCTGACTCTGCCTTCAAAGCCTATCTAGGATCTGGCTGCTTTTAGCTGCCTCAAGTCACGATTATTGTCATTATTTTCCAGACAATAGTAGGTCACGCAGAACTAACATATCAACTAGTAAGCTTGGGGGCAAAGCCATAGTGCAGCAAGCAGGGCACTTTGTGCAGCCAACTAGGGTTCAATAGGGTTCAAACACAGGAGGGTCTCTGAGCCAGAGCCAGGAGTAAACCCTGAGCACTGCCAGGTGTGGTTCAAAAGCAAACAAAAAACTAGTTAAGTTTTGGGGCTGGAGCAATAGCATAGCGGGTAGGGCGTTTGCCTTGCACGCGGCCGAACCGGGTTCGATTCCCAGCATCCCATATGGTCCCCTGAGCACCGCCAGGGGTGATTCCTGAGTGCAGAGCCAGGAGTAACCCCTGTGTATTGCTGGGTGTGACCCCAAAAGCAAAAAAACAAAAATAAAAACAAAACAACTAGTTAAGTTTTCAGAATCTATACCCTGGACCATTACAGTATAAACTCAAAAAAGGAGTACTGGAGTGATAGTACAGCCATTCTCTTGCCTTTCATGTAGTCAACCTGGGTTTGATCCTTGGCATCCCATATGGTTCCCAAGCACCACCAGGACTGATTCTTGAGCAGAGAGCCAGGATTAAGCCCTGAGCATTGTTGCCAGGTGTGGCCCCCCCTAAAAAAAAGTGCCAAACCATAACTCTAGAAAAGATGGGACTTTTGTCTTTTTTGTTCACTACTGTGTTTCCTCAGTGCCCCTACTGGTGCCATGGCTATTGGTAGTTGACTACCTTATTCTCAAAGCAGCTTAATAGTTACTTTAACTTTTTTCTTTTTTTGGTGGGAGGAAGTATTTGGAATCACACCAAGCTTTGTTCAGAGATCACTATTGGTAAACTATATGTGGACTATAGGCTCTCTGGGAACTATATATGGTGCCAGGAATTGAACTGGAGCTGGCCACTATCAAGGCAAACATATCAACCACTATACTATCTCACCAGCCCCACTTCTGAATATTCCTAGGGTTGCTGCCTGAGTTCATTACTCTGTATTACTCTATCACTGTCATCCCGTTGCTCATCAATTTGCTGAGCAGGCACCAGTAACGTCTCCATTGTGAGACTTCTTGTTACTGTTTTTGGCATATCGAATATGCCACAGGTAGCTTGCCAGGCTCTGCCATGGGGGCAAGATACTCTCGGTAGCTTGCCGGGCTCTTGGAGGGCACAGAGGAATCGAACCTGGGTTGGCCATGTGCAAGGCAAATGTCTTACCTGCTGTGCTACCACTCCAGCCCTGATCTGTAACATATAACTAGGCTTAAAAATTATATGGTTATTCAGAAGTGACATAAAATTATTCCTTTAATTAAAAATTTTACAGTGATTCATTAAAATAAAAATAATAAAAAAAGATTAAACTGTGAAAAAAAATTTTGTTTTTGTGTCATATCTGCCTATGTTCAGGGCTTACTCCTAACTCTGCATTCGGGGATCACTCATGGCAGTATTCAAAGGACCTTAATGTGGTGTCAGGATCTAACCAGGGAAGACTCCTTGCAAGGCAAGAAACAACCCCTGTATTATCTCTCCAGCCCCACAAAATCACTGTCACAGGGAGGTGCTGGGACACACCTAACTGTGATTAGGGCTTGGTCCTGATTGTACTCAGGGATCACACCTGGCTGCACTCATGAAGTCATGTGTTGCTAGGGATGGAGCCCAGGTCGTCAGCATATAGGGCAAGTGCCTTACCTGCTGTACTATCACTCCAGCCCCAGAAAGTAACTTTTAAACTTAGTAGTGTCTAGGGAAAAAAAGATGGATTTCATCCAAAGGAAAGTGCCACTATTCAAAACGTCTTTTGTAGCTGACTGAGGACCAGAGCACTGCCTCCAAAGTCCTGATTGATAGTTGATATGGGTATAGAAGTTTGCCAAGTCTCAGCTAAGGAAGACAAAGACAACAAGTTAAATTTTTGTTAAAACAAAACGGGAGGGGTTGGGGTTGGAGAGATAGCACAGCGGGTAGGGCGTTTGCCTTGCATGCGCCCGACCCGGGTTCAAATCACAGCATCCCATATGGTCCCCTGAGCACGGCCAGGGGTGATTCCTGAGTGCAGAGCCAGGAGTAACCCCTGTGCATCGCCGGGTGTGACCCAAAAAGAAAAAAACAAAAAAACAAAAAAACGGGAGGGGCTGGAGCGATAGCACAGCGGGTAGGGAGTCTGCCTTGCATGAGGCCAACCCAGGTTCAAATCCCAGCATCCCATATGGTCCCCTGAGCACTGCCAGGGGTAATTCCTGAGTGCAGAGCCAGGAGTAAGCCCTGTGCATCACCAGGTGTGACCCCCCCCCCAAAAAAAAAAGCAAAAAAAAAAAAAACCAAAACGGGAACAGTACAGTGGGTGAGGCACTTGCCTTACACAGCCCAGCCTAGGTCCAATTGTCAGCACCCCATGTGGTAACCTGAGCCCTGCCTGGAGTGACCCGTGAGCATAGAGCCAGGAGTAAGCCCTGAGCACCGGAAGATAGGGCCCAAATACCAAACCACTACATATGTCACTAAAACAAAACAAAACAGAACTGGGAGAGAGAATAGAGGGGGTAAGGTGCTTGCTTGTCTTGCAGGTAGCTGATCCCAAGATGATCTCTGGTATCCAACCCCAAGCCAAGAACAGCCCCTGAGCACCTCTGGGCATGGCTCAAACCATTCCTCTCCCCAAATATACTACAAAGAAAAAAGATATAACTTTAAGATGGTCTTTCTTACCTTTTTGATATTAAGAGTTCTTTTATTCTTTCTTAGGTGTTTTATCCTTATCTTGGAAAAATGAAACACTAGTTCATATTTTGGTCTCAAACTAGGACCTGCTTCTCTAGAATATAAAGTAGGAAAGATTTATGTGAGCTCTCTTGCCTATACAAAGAAACTAAAGGCTTTGCTGAACCGAGATATAGGCAATCAGCATTAGTCACTGTGTTAGGACCTGAGCCTAGCCCGAGGATACTGTAGTAAAAATAAATTACCCAAGATCCTCAGGCTCATGTAGCTTGCACTCTCATCAAAGGCCTCAGGGAACTTCCCAGGGAGATCATGTAACACCTTTTACATCATTTTTATCAATATTTAGAACAATGCTTTTAAAACATATTAAATACTTTAGGGTCCTGAGCAGTAGTATAGCAGGGCACTTGCCTTGCATGCAGCCCATCTGGGTCCTATCCTGGCATCAATTACTATCAACTCCATAGGGTCCCCTGAGCCTGCCAGGAGTTATCCCTGAGCAGAGTCAGAAGTAACCCCTGAACACTGTCAGGAGTGCCCTCCATGGCCCCCTGCCCACACACCAAAAATAAATAAGTAAATAAATAAATAAATAAAACTTAGATTATTTTCAATAGCAAAATCTCCACTAAAGTGGCAAAATGAAACTAAAAAACAAAGTGATGTAAATGGCCAAACTAGTATCTGTGAACTGAGCTTCAAGACTTCCTTCAGGGAAGACGTTAATGTTTTGTGGGGGTAGGGGGTGCACTTGGATGTGCTCAGCGATCATCATTCCTGGAGGGCTCTGGGACCCTATGGAGTGCTAGAGATAGAATCTGGGTCTGCTGCAGGCAAGGCAAGAGCCTTATGGCTGCTGTACTATTGTTCTGGTCCCAAGGGAAGATACTATTACTACCAAATGAGGACGAAGTCCCTGGCATACCATCTAGTTGCTTGCTATACTTCTCCAGAGTTCATCACAATAGTTATCGGTTAATAACTATCTTCCTCTCCAGTGGACAATCTCACTGGCTCAGAGACTTATGCTGGTCTTGCCCGAATGTTAGGGAACTCTCAAACATTCATAGACTGACCACTTAATAACTTGATGATGCTTTTGCTGGGTCATCTAAGTTGATTCTATAGAAGTCTTCAACATCCATGTATTGCTGGGGATGTCCAAGCAAGTCATCCACATTTCCCCTGAGATATACATGTACTTTTTATTGGGGGTGAGGAGGTGTACATCTAGTGATGCTCAAGGGTTACTCTTGGCTCTGCACTCAGAAACTAACTCCTGGTGGTGCTTGGGGGACCATATGGGACGTCAAGATCAAACCAGGGTTTTTCCCCCATGCACGGCAGACACCTACCTGCTGTACTATTGCTTTGGTCCTGAGATATGCACTTTCATAACTTTCATACTCTAATGCCGAGATGTATACTGGGGCTCCCTCTGCACTCTGGAAAAGCTCACATTCTCTTTTAAGTGTATTACTCTCTCTTTCTCAGAACTTCTAAATAAAATGTTTTTACTTTACTGCTCATCTCCTGAAATTCTTTTCTGAGAGGGAAAGGCAAGGACTCAAAAGGCCTGGATACAGTTTAGGACTGACTTCCTGCAAGGAGCAAGATTCACAGCAGACTCTTTTTTTTCTTTCTTTTTGGGTCACACCTGGCAATGCACAGGGGTCACTCCTGGCTTTGCACTCAGGAATTACTCCTGGCGGTGCTCAGGGGACCATATGGGACTCTGGGAATCGAATCTGGGTCGGCCACGTCCAAGGCAAACGCCCTACCCGCTGTGCTATCACTCCAGCCTCCACAGCAGACTCTTATCTGTCCTAGATATCCCAGTCATTCCTGGGGCAGCAGAGGTGTGGAGAGAAAGAGGCAGATTCCTTTCTCGAGACTGCCACCTCCCTCCTCCCCACTTCACACAAGTCACCCGAGAACCACACCAGCGTAATTGAGATGTCACAAAGGGATGATGCAGTGAAGATCTTAAAAAAAAAAAAGTCTTCAACAGTGAAGTATTTAGGGGCTGGAGCCATAGTACAGAGGGTAGGGTGCTTCAGCGGGTAGGGCGTTTGCCTTGCACACGGCCGACCTGGGTTCTATCCTCGGCATCCCATATGGTCCCCCAAGCACTGCCAGGAGCAATTCCTGAGTGCAAAGCCAGAAGTAACCCCTGAGTATCGCTGGGTGTGACCCAAAAAGCAAAAAAAAAAAAAAAAAAAAAACAGGGGTAGGGTGCTTGCCTCACACACGGGTTTGATCCCTGCCTGGCACCACATATGGTCCTCTGAGCTCAATCGGGGTAACTCCTGAGCACAATGCCAGGAGTAAGCCCCCCTCCCCCATCACAATTAAAACAATGAAGTATTTAAATTATGTGTTCAGACAGCTTCACGTGGCCAACCTGGGTTCGATTCCTTCATCCCTCTCGGACAGCCCCGCAAGCTACTGAGAGTATACTGCCCGCACGGCAGAGCCTGGCAAACTACCCGTGGTGTATTCAACATGCCAAAAACAGTAACAAGTCTCACAATGGAGACATTACTGGTGCCCGTTTGAGCAAATTAATGAACAACGAGACAACAGTTCCACAGCTTACCCTTCATCTGAAAAGATGACTCAAGAGAAGAAAATCTTGATTTGTTCAGATCAGGAAAAAGCTGAGTCAGCACTCAAAAGGCCTACTCAGCAAAGGACGTTGGGAAGCACTGAGATGCAACACCATGGTACTACAGTCCATTAGTCAGAGCAGAAGGGCTCATGGAGTGCATCAGTCCAGGGCTGAGAAGGTTTAAACGGCCCATTTCCTATAACCTGGGCCTCTCAATGTCTAAGTCAATGTGCTCCAGATGCTTTCCACTTGAATGGACAAAAACATTCCCCCACCCCCACTGGGAAGTTTTCTGCTACTATTGGTGTTGCACTTGCTGTATTCAGGTTCTTCTGGCAGTTGCTTAAAGGATGTGGCATATGGGACCAAAAGAGGTGTTCCTATATGCAAAGCATGTGTTCCAGCCCTTTAAAACATATTAAAGATTGGGGTTGGAGAGACAGGACAGCAGGCAGGGCACTTGCCTTGCATGCAGCCGACCTGTGTTAGATTCCTGAACACAAAGCAAGTAGTTAAGTCCTGAGCTCTACTAAAGGTGACCCCAACCCCCCCTAATAAAATAAAAAGACTAAGATTTATCTGGACACAACATATTAAATAATTTGAAGTAATATATACATATATATATTTTTTTCTTTTTGGGTCACACCCAGCAATGCACAGGGGTTACTCCTGGCTCATGCACTCAGGAATTACTCCTGGCGGTGCTCGGGGGACCATATGGGATGCTGGGAATCGAGCCCGGGTCGGCTGCATGCAAGGCAAACGCCCTACCCGCTGTGCTATCACTCCAGCCCCCTGAAGTAATATATTTTATTCCTGTTGTTGGATAAGTTATCTCCTTGGCATATTCCCATCTGCCCTTTTATCTCCCATCCATCATTGCTCATTTCCTCCCCAAAACAATTCTCCCCGTCACTTTCATAAAATCTTTTTTTTTTTTTTGCTTTTTCGGTCACACCCGGCGATGCACAGGGGTTACTCCTGGCTCCACACTCAGGAATTACCCCTGGCGGTGCTCAGAGGACCATATGGGTCGGCCGCGTGCAAGGCAAACGCCCCACTCGCTGCGCTATTGCTCCAGCCCCATAAAATCCTTCTTGATCATGTTTATATTCCCAGACAATGTCTTTAGATCAGTGATTGGCAAATTAAAATTCTGTGACCTGATTCTGTAAAGAATTTTCATTGTTTTTTATTTTTGGGCCATATCTGGCGATATTCAGGCTTTCTCCTGGCTTGGTGCTCAGGGGTCAGTCACTCTTGGTGGGTCTCAGAGGACAATACGTGGTGCGAGGGCTAGAACTCTGGTCAGTCATGGGCAAGGCAATAGTCTTACCCACTGTACCCTCGCTCTGGCCCACCAGTTTTGTTAGAACACAGCCTGATCATCTATGGTTTGCCAATGGCTCCTTTCTCACAACAGGGTAACTAGAACAGAAATTGTTCAACCACACCTGACTGTGCATTGGTGACTGCACATCTGGATTTAAAAAATTTTGTTGTTGGGTCACATCCAGCAGTACTAAGAGGCTATTCCTGGCTTTGTGCTCTGGGGACCAAATGCAGTGCCAGTGACTGAACCAGGGTCAGATTTCTTTTTTTACTGTTGCTTTTTGGGTCACACCCAGCGATGCTCAGGGGTTACTTCTGGGTCTGCACACAGGAATTACTTGGGAGACTATATGGGATGCTGGGGATCGAACCCAGGCCGGCTACGTGCAAGGCAAAGCCCTACCTGCTGTGCTATCACTCTGGCCTCAGGGTCAGATTTTGAGTGCAGCAAATATCTTAACCCTCTACCTCTCCCATGGTCTGCTTTTTGTTGGTTTTGGGGCCACAACTGGCAGTGCTCAGCACTGGTCCCCAGTTTAATTTTTTTTTGGGGGGCTGTACCTGGCAGTGCTCAGGGCTTATTCCAGGCTCTGAACTCAGTAACTATCACTTTTGGTGGGGCTTAGGGGATTATATGGAGTGCTGGGGACTGAACTCAGGTCAGCTGTGTGTGAGGCAAATGCCTAACCCATGATTGCGCCATTCCCCCCACCCCCGCTTTGTATTTTGGGGGGAGGGTGCCAGAGAAATAGTATATGAATGAATATGCTTGCTTTGCAAGCAGCCTGGCCCTGGTTCGATCCTTGGTACTGCGTATGGTCCTTGGAATTCCACCAGGAGTGATCCTGAGGACAGAGCCAGAACTAAGCCCTGAACACCACAGGTGTGGCCTAAATAAAAAAGTAAACAATACAAGATAAACAATAAAAGATAGTTATTTGACCCAAAAAAAAAGGCTTTTGAGTCAAACCTAGAAGTGCTAGGGGGCCACGTAGTGAGGGGACTTGACAATGGGGTGCTTCCAGCTCTTTAATCTATCTCTCTAGCTCCAGGTCACCCACCTGTTGCCATGCTGGGGATCCCAGACAGCAAACCTGGAACCCAGTTCAGCATGTGTTGGAAGCACCAGGGACCAAACTCATGGCCTCATGTTTGCAAGACAGGCGTTTTTAACCATGGAGCCATGTCTCAGGCCTGGAAACAGTACTTTTTACTCTACTAGCATGTGGTGGTCATTCAATGTGTGAAGCACAGAGCACCCAGCAGTCACTTAAGGAGTTGTCACAATGTGTCTCCCTCCCCTTTGCCCCAACTTCCTCTAACAATGCAGTCAGTAGTCAGAAGAGAACTACATAGGTTTAATGAGTAGTTAATATATAGAAAAGTCTAGCTTTTTTTTTTCTTTCTGTTTTTGGTCACACCTGGCGATGCATAGGGGTTACTCCTGGCTTTGCACTCAGGAATTACTTCTGGCAGTGCTCAGGGGAACCAAATGGTATGCTGGGTATCAAACCTGGGTTGGCAGCGTGCCAAGGAAAATGCTCTACTCGCTGTAGAGCCCCTAGAAAGGTCTACCATTATAGCTTAGTTTTTTAGATTAAAAAAACCTTTTTGCGCCAGGAGTAATTCCTGGGTGTAGAGCCAGGAGTAACCCCTGTGCATCGCTGGGTGTGACCCAAAAAGAAAAAAAAAAAAATCTTTTTGGCCACAGTGGTGGTACTCAGGGCTTACTCCTAGCTCTGTGCTTAAGGATCACTTCTAGTGAGCTTGGGGGCCTTATGGGGTGATAGGGATTAAACCCAGGTCATCTTATGTATAAGGCAAGCACCCTGTCCTGCACTATCATTTCAGTCCCTAGTTTTTAGATTTGGATTAGAAAATACAGAATCTGCAGCATTCAGATAAACTTGAGTTCAAAAGCCACTGTCTCTTGCCCAATGACACTGACAACAGACAATTTCAAATGGCTCACTGAGGTGACTAGTCAGTCAGCACTAGCCCAAAGGGGTCCACAACGAAGTACCCTCATCCTCCTACCACTATACCCTCCTTTATGGGAAAAAAATTTAATAAAAAAAATCACATTGAAAAAAAGTTTATTTAAAAAAGTTCTAGCAGCAAGAACAGTAACAAAACAAGAGGAGAGACGAACAAACAAAACAAGGAGGAGGTTGTGTCTGAGATGGCATTGTCTCCATTCTTTAATCAAGTTCTTTATACCGAGCAAACATGACTCTTCGAACAGCATCTCGGTAAGTCTCATTGGACTGTCTCTTGCTGGTTCTTCCTGGTGTCCCCACACTGGGTCCCCTCATCCGGCCTTCGTTCTACAAAAGAAAGAAAACACAATGCAGCAGACTTCATGGAACTAGCTTCAGGGCTTTGATACTATAAGCATTTCTGGATCAATAAGGAGTAAAATGTAGGCAAATTCTGGTGAGTGTTTAAAATAAAAACTGGATATTATTACCACGACATATTTTATAGGGCCCATACCTATCGATGGCTCGTGCTATGGACCTGACAATTTGGTACCATGCTTTAGAGGCCCATTTGGTTCCAGTGATTAAATTTAGTACATTAAGCATATGGTCTATCTTTTGAGTTCCTCCCAGGCTCTGGGCAAGTTTAATTATTTTTTTATTTTTTTTTTTTTTGCTTTTTGGGTCACACCCAGCAATGCACAGGGGTTACTCCTGGTTCTACACTCAGGAATTACCCCTGGCGGTGCTCAGGGGACCATATGGGATGCTGGGATTCGAACCTGGGTCAGCCTGGGTTGGCCGCGTGCAAGGCAAGTGCCCTACCCGCTGTGCTATTGCTCCAGCCCCCTGGGCAAGTTTAATTATTAAAGAAATACCCAATATGAATAAAGAAGGTGAAGTCATGAGTTCAGGATATGGAATTCAACACCAAAGATAGGAAAGCTCTAGAGAAAGAAAAAGGCAATTTCCTATAGTTGGCATTTTCAGAGGGGGCCAAGCCAACACAAAATGGGCAATGTTCCTTTTTATTGCCTTCTCTTTCTGAAATATGAGACAAGGTCTTCCATGGAACCAGTTCCAACTTCATATTCAAATTTTAGCTACAAATAACTTAGACCTCTAATCATAACCTCTCTGAGATGTTTTTGCACTTTTTTTTTTGGTGGGGGGTCTCTAGGCTATACCCGGCAGAGCTCATCATACACTCCTGGCTCTGTGCTCAGGAATTACCCCTGTTGGTAGTTGGGGACCATTTGTGGTGTGGGAAATTTGAATCAGGGTCTCCAGGCTGCAAGGAAAACATCTTAACCCTATACTGTCTCCACATTTTATTGCTTGCTATTTGTTTTTTCACCTAATGAATTTTAGTCTCAAATTGCCCGATGTCTACACACTTCTGTATAATAGTAAGAGGAACCCTATTTCAACTTTCCCCTCCCTTTCCCATTACCACCTGAATTGCAAAGGGTTCAGCACACCCAGCTATAAACCAGTAATCCAGATCTATGCATTCCTCAGTGCTCATATCCTCTACCAGCAGTGAAGAAAGACAGAGTGAAAGTCAAGTATATTTTACGTTCACTACAACATGATAGAAACCACTTCACCTCCTCTGCTGAAGCCAATCCAGGGTTTCCATATCCAAGACCTGCCCCTTTCCTCCAGCCAGTGGCCTGTTGGACACAGTCGCCTTTGCTAATATTGTCCAGACCTTCTTTGCCAACAAGCTTACGATCACTGCAAAAGAAGCAGACATACTTTAGACACCTACTTTCCAGCTTTACTTACATTTACTTACATATATTACTTTATTTACATTTGTGAGCCTAAGAAAAAGCTTTGCCCTCTTGATTCAGGATTGCCTCCTATTATACAATATTAAATGATTTCTAAGTGCCTATTATGCATGCAATAGGCAGCTTTGTCCTGGGGATAAACAGTCAGAAGAGATTTGGTCCTCACTTGTAAACGGGAAAGGGCATGAGAAGAACAACATGTCAACAGGTTTTCAGAGTGCACGGAAGTCAGGAGATGACTGCTATGGAAATCAAGTAGAGGAACAAAAACTCCGACTGGTAAGGCCAGCAAAGATAGGATCTGTACCAAAGGGTACATGTAAACTGGGTTGAAACAAAGGGAGTATTAGTGGTTAGAAAACACACTGGAGAAAAGGACATAAACAAGAAAAAGAGGGAAAAAAAAATTTGTCCAGGAAAGGAAAGGTGAGCTAGAATGAAGGCAAGGCTTAATTAGAGAAACAGTCACTAAATGGATATAGAAGATAAAGAAGGAAGATGGGATCAGATCAGGTAGGCAGTGATACTATATTACTACTTTAAAATAGGTTGGGCCGGGAAAATAGCACAGTGGGTAGGTTGTTTGCTTCATGCGGCTGACCTGGGTTCGATCCCCGGCATCACACACGGGCCCCTAAGCACTGCCAAGAGTAATTCCTGTGAGTAGAGCCAGGAGTAACCCTGAGCATTGCTGGGTGTGGCTCAAAACAACAACAACAACAACAACAACACAGACAGGACCAGAGCAATAGTACAGCAAGTAGGATGCTTGCCTTGCACATAGCCAGTGAGGATTTGATCCCCAGCATATCCCATATGGCTCCCAGAGCACTGCCAGGAGTAGCCCCTGCGCATTGCCAGGTATGGGGAGACAGGCTGGTGGGCTGGAGCATATGCCTTGCATGTGGGGATGTGAGGATGCTGGTTTGATCTCCAGCACATAATCACCTGAGCACTTCTGGGAAAGAACCACGAGCATCAGGCCAGGAGTAAAACCTGAGCACTGCTGCGAGTGGGCCCTAAAGCCCCCAAAGAATTGAAACAGGAATAGAGTAGGTTATTAGAAATGGGCTGGGACGTAATACTGAGTAACTGCTTAGTGTGAAGAGCCACAGAGGTGATCAAGAGCCATGTCAGGCAGAAGGGACCCAGAGAGAGCACAGAGGTAATTGTTTGCCTCAAATATGGTCAATCAAGGTTTCATCCCAATGTCACATATTGTGTACCAGCAGAGGTTACTCCTGAGCACAGTCAGGAATAGCCCCTGAGCATCACAGGGTATGGCTTCCAACACCATTCCCCTCCAGAAAAAAAGAGCACAGGCTCACATATGTAGCAGCAGCACCATATCTCCCAATCATCACAGGGACAGGCCCTTGTTAGCACCCCCTGCTCCCTCCACCCCCAATAGAAAAGCACATGCCCAGGAGATAAATGAAAATAGTGATGGAGAACTCAGAAAACAGGATTGATGAGGATGGAGCCATAGGATTTGACAAGTTTGTTAGTGGTGGCTATGATGCCTGGATACCTCAGTCCTCGGTCAAGAGTGGAACACCAATAAAGAAGCATTGAATGGGGCCAGAGAAAATGTACAGCAGGTAGGGCATCTGCCTTGCAAACGGGCAACAGTTCTATCCTCAGTGTCCCACATGTTCCCCTAAGCTCTGCCAGGAGAGATTCTGAATGCAGATCCAGAAGTAAACCCTGACCATTGCTGGCTGCAGCCCCCAAACAAAAAACAACCAAACCAAACAAAAAAAAGCATTGAGGGGGGCTGGAGCAATAGCACAGCGGGTAGGGCATTTGCTTTGTACTCAGCCGAACGGGGTTCAATTACCAGCATCCCATATGGTTCCCTGAGCACCGCCAAGAGTGATTCCTGAGTGCAAAGCCAGGAGTAACTCCTGTGCATCACCGGGTGTGACCCAAAAAGCAAAAAGCATTGAGGGTAAAGTGCAAGAGAATATCTGAAATTATCCAGAAAAAAAAAAAAAAACAGCAGGAAAGAAGACAAGAAGAATGAAAGCCAGGGCCTTAAGAGATAGTTCAGTGGAAGGGTGCTTAGCTTGAACATGGCTGAACCCATGTTCAATCCCTAGTATTTCACATGGTCCCTTGTGCCCACCAAAAGTGATCCCTCAATGCAAAGCCAGTAGTAACCCCTAAGCACCACTGGTGTGGCCCCCAAACAAACAAAAGTTGTCTCTTTACCCTGCTCTACTGACTCAGAGCTAAGGGGCCCTCCCTCCCCTTTCCAGGCTGATTTCTTCACCTTTGTTCTATTCTACAGCCCCAAACATTCAAACCTGCAGATGAATTTAAAAAAACGAAAGTAGAGAATAATTATTTGGTGCTACATTAAGTGATCTCACCTTAGTCTTTTTAAAAAAGCAAGCAATAAAAATGAGTGATTTTCACACAGACTTCTTTCTCAGTTACGCATTATGTTCCCCTACTTCAGCTCATCTAGTCTCCTCATGGTCTTTCTTCACCAATCACGTCCCATTCCCTACAAACACAAGCTCCCCCACTATCTTTTCTTTTGTTCACCAACACAAAACTTATTTAAGGTTCACTAGATCAGACAGAAGTTGGAAAAGTAGCTCAAACGGCTGGAGCAAAGACTTTGCATGTGGAAGCACTGGGGTTTGACCCCTGGTATCTAGCATCGCACAGTCTCTCAAGCATCACTGGAAGTAGCCCCTGAGTACTGCTGGTTGTGGCCCCCTCAATCAAACCAAACCCTCACTAATCAATATCCTGCTTAAAATAATTTCATAACCTCCTGGTACTCTTTCTTTTCTTTTGCTTTTGGGTCACACTCGGCGATGCACAGGGGTTACTCCTGGCTCATGCACTCAGGAATTACTCCTGGTGGTGCTTGGGGGACCATATGGGATGCTGGGAATCGAACCCAGGTTGTCGCATGCAAGGCAAACGCCCTACCCACTGTGCTATTGCTCCAGTCCTCCAAAACTCTTAAGACAAAGTTGTAACATGATATTCAGATATGACTCTCTCGAACTTCTGTGGAATCACAACCTTGCTTTCTGTCAGCAATGAAGCCCAATGTTCAGCCCCATTACACTACTCTCAACTTCTTAAGTGCACCATGACCTTCTCTCTCACAAGAGCTCTATAGATCCGTCCAATTGATAGGCCCTTTTCTTTCCCCAGATTTCTATATCTGGTCTATGAGACAAAGCATCACCTAAGTTTCCTGAGTCCAGACAGTAATAGATCATATGTCATTTTACCTAATTTTTTTTTTTTTTTTTGCTCGCGCAAGGGTGAAGGGGGTGCACACCTGGAGATGGGGTTACTCCTGAGATGGGGTGGGGTGCTTACCAGGAGTTATCCTGGCTCTGCACTTGGAATTACTCCTGGTGGTGCTCAGGGAGCCATATGAGATATCGGGGATGAAACCATGTTGGTTCCATGTTTGGCCATGTATAAGGCAAATGCCCTACCTGCTGTTCTATTGCTCTGGTCCCTACCCGATTATTCTTTGCACTTCGTGTAGTACCTGTACAAAGCATGTTGTTTACCATTTTCCTCTAATTCTAGACTCATGACTTGAGAACTATAAACACAGCAGCTGGAGATCATATGAGTAACTATTTCACAGCTGGAGAGATAGTATAGGGGTTAATAACTTGCCTTGCATATGTCAGATCTTGGTTCAAATCCCTGGCACCACATATGGACCCCCAGGCATCACAGTGGTCAATCCCAAGCAGAGTCCTTTAGCACCACTGGGTACGGCCCCAAACATGCACCTTCCCCATTCCCCCCCCCCCCCCCCCGCCAACTGTTATGGAGATGGTTGGAGGATGACATACCTAGTCACAGTACTTGCATTCTCGGCCCTGGTGCTTGCCAGGAATGCACTCCCTTGGCTATGGTGCTCAAGCACATTCTAGTCATGGTGCTTGCTGGGGGTTGCACACTTTAAGTCACAGAGCTCTCATACCCTTGGCTGTGTGCTAGAGACTCTGATGAGGCACTGAGGCCCAAAAGCAGTACTGCCTTGGCACATATGAGTAGCATCAGGGGTTAAACTTCTAGCCTTACACTTTGCAACACAGGTGCCTTAAGCCACTGAGCTATTCTCTAGTCCAAGCAAACTGTTCATTTAACATATATTAAAAGGATGAAGAGAAAAAGCCAAAGAGAGTTACAGCATTACTGAGGAGGAGAAAAAGGGTCCCGACCATGGAACTCTAGTTCTGGCTTTGAGATAGAGGAAGCAATCAATCTTCCTTGCAAACACACGTGTTTCCTATGTAAAGATAGGTGGCCAAAGGGATAAACCTCACATTCAAGGAACTCAGACAGAACTTGCAGCCAATAACCTCACCTCACTGAAAGGAATAAGCAGCAGAAGGCTGGAGATGGTTTCATAAGCCTGAGGCGTAGACCAATCAAAAGGGTCTGGGCTTACCTGTCAGTTTCCCTGGAGTATTTACTTCGTTTTCTTTCAGGAGAATCAGAAGTTTGGAGCTTTTCCCTGCGATCAGTCCCTCTTTCTTTAAACCTTCCCTGTTGTTAGGTGGTAAAACAGATTTGAAATTTTTATCTGAGAGATTTGGGGAATGGGGAAACCTCACTTTATTCCTGGTATTTCTTCTGACCTGGAGGCTCAACTACTAACTCCTCGTTACCTCTGGCTCTTTCACTCATTCTTTTTTTTTGCTTTTTGGGTCATACCTGGCGATGCACAGGGGTTACTCCTGGCTCTGCACTTAGGAATTACTCATGGCAGTGCTCAGGGGACCATATGGGATGCTGGGAATCGAAGGCAAACACCCTACCCGCTGTGCTATCGCTCCAGCCCCTCACTCATTCTTCTTGAAAACCAAAGGCTTCTCTGATGGCAAATATTTGGAAAGAATACAATTTTATGCTTGGTTTAACCATTATTTCCTCTTCAGAAAGAGTAAATTCTCTAATAAATCTCTAAAGGAGGATTTCATTTTTTTTTATTTGGACATGCCCAGCAATGCTCAGGGATTACTTCTGGCTCTGCACTCTGGGTTCACTCCTGATGGTACTGAGAGGACAATATGGGGTGTCAGGATCAAACCTGGGCAGGTTATAGGCAGGGCAACTGCCTTACTACTATTATCACTCTGATCCCTAAAGGTGGATTTCTAACCAACACATCAAGACTGTAAAGTCAGTGATGAGTAGGTGAGACCTGCCTAGACAGCAAGATCTATCTAGATAGCAAGTCCACCAAGCTTTTCACACAAAGCTACTTCTTCTAGCTTAGTAAAAGATACCACAAACTCTGTTCAACACTGCCCTGATTCTGTTTTGGGGCCACATCCAGTGGTGCACAGGGCTTACTCCTGGCTCTATATTCAGAGATCACTCCTGGCAGGCTTAGGACTATATGCTGGTGCTGGGGATTGAACCCAGGTCAGTTGTGTGCAAGGAAAGCGCCCTGCCTGCTGTACTATTGCTCTGGCCCTTCTTCACTGATTTTTAAGCAGGGCAGTAAGGAGTATAGATATTTATTTGATCACTGAAGACCCTAACATCATTTTTTTTTTTTTTTAAAGAAAAAGAAGCTAAGGTGCTGAAACAGTACAGGGTTAAGGTGCATGCTTTACATGCAGCTGACCCCAATTCTACTCTGGCACATGATCCCCTGATCATTACTGGTGGTTTCCAACTATCACTGGGGTGGCCTGAGTAAACCTTGGCACCACCAGGTTTGAGGTTGCAGGCAGCACATCCTCAGACCTGAACACTAACCACAAGGCTCAATATTCCAAGAATTACTGGAATGGCTCCTGGACTCCTTGAGAACTACTTGGGAGGGAGCCGTTTACCCCCCTCTACCTCCCCCCTCTCCCCAAAAAACCAAAACAAAACCCAAAGGTTTAAATTGAGCCATAATTGACTGAAATGCACTAATTTCAATGTAGTTTTGAAAAATGTGGACATATCCTTTATGGTCTTATTTCCTGTGTTTTTATAAGGAGGGACCAGTGCATCCTACAGATACTGAATCGCAAAGTGAAGAGGACAGAGTTGTGTTGCGGAGTATCAAGTCATCAGGCTCACCTCCCGTTCTCTCCTCTCCAAATAGGCGAGCTCCTGCTCAGACTGCTTTATCTTCCGATGGATTTCCAGGTTTTGCTGAGAAGAGAGAGAGAGAGTTCTATGAGTGTTTTTTTTTTTTCCACGGTACACAACAATGGTCTTTATTGGCTGCCATGCTCGGCGAGGCGCAGGGGTTGGTGGGGGGGGGGACATGACAGCTCCGGCTCCTGGGGCCAGGTAGCCGGTCCTGAGACCTATGAGTGTATTTTAAAAGGATAATAATTTACCTTAGAAATGCCTTAAATTGTAGGTTGTTGGCTGAACGTGGAAGGTGTGCAGGTGCATCTGCACAACCACTGCAGCCTGAAGTGAACAATCCCTACCTGGACTTGCTTCCAAGTTCTAATGTAAACCTGTCACACAGGTTCGCTTCATGGTGTGGCAGAAGAGAGAACTTTATTCTATTTTATTCAAAATATAGAAGACTCAATCTTTTTTTCATCTCTAAGGTAGCAATTATGGGAAAGGGGAATCTGAACAAACAAGAAAACCAAATGTCTACATGCTCTATTACTCTGCCCCATCATTCTCACATATTATTCATCTTTCTTTTTTTTTTTTTTTTGCTTTTTGGGTCACACCCAGCGATGCTCAGGGGTTACTCCTGGCTTTGCACTCAGGAACTACTCCTGGCGGTGCTTGGGGGACCATATGGGATGCCGGGGATCGAACCCGGGTCGGCCGCGTGCAAGGCAAACGCCCTACCCGCTGTGCTATCGCTCCGGCCCCATATTATTCATCTTTCGAGCTCCAGAGAAATATGAAAAGGGACCCAAATCCTGAAAGAACAAACAAGACTCTGAGAGTTTGCTACTTTTTGTTTGTTTTTGGGCCACAGCTAGCTATGCTCAGGGTTATTCTTGGCTCTGCTCAGGAAATTATTCCTGGTGGTGGCAGGGGCCATATGGAGTGGTAGGGATTGAATTTGGTTCAGCCACGTGCCCGCTCCAGCTCCAGTGTTCTTTTTTTTTTTTTCTTTTTTGGTCACACCTGGTCCGGCAATGCTCAGAGGTTACTCCTGGCTCTGTACTCAGGAATTACTCCTGGCGGTGCTCGGGTAACAGTATGGGATGCTGGGAATCGAACCTGGGTTGGCCATGTTCAAGGCAAATGCCCTACCCGCTGTGCTATTGCTCCAGCCCCAGTGCTCTACTCTTTAGGCAAGATTCTTCTGCACGTTGCCCTGAGACATTAATAAGAAACATAATGTGTGGCAGGAGAGATGTACAGCGGGTGGAGCTCCTTGCACACAGCAGACCTGGGTTTGATTCTTGGCGCCCCATAAGGTTCCCTGAGCCCTGCTAGGAGATGATCCTGAGCACCACTGGGTGTGGCCTAAAATTACACAAACAAAAGAAATGTAATGCACTCATTTTCACTAGTGCAGCTCTAGTACCAAAAGAAGTATCACTGCACAGTATCACTGCAAGGAAAGAGACAGACAGTATTAAAGTCCACAATCTGCTTCCACAGGGTCAGTTTTATTTCTCGGTTCAACAGCCTCGAGACCCTTTCCCCTGACAACTACATTTTAATCTCATTAACCATTAATTATATTTTCATCAGAGCTGTATTTTATATGTGTTGGAGGATGCATTATTCCGTAGGTCAAAAGTACTGTGGAGACAGTCCATTGCAGGGATTATTAGGAGGCGTGTCTCAGAATCCGAGAAATTTTGTTGACTCTCCAGAGGCAGCTGGGAGTGAGATGAGCCTATTATCACAGCAGAAATCAGCTTTTAACTACAAAGATTTTTTTTTTTTTTGCTTTCTGGGTCACACCCAGCAATGCTCAGGGGTTTAGTGCTGACTCTGCACTCAAGAATTACTCTTCAAGGTGCTTAGGGGACCACGTGGGGATGCTGAGGATTGAACCCTGCTCGGCTGTGTGCAAAGCAAATGCCCTACCCACTGTACTGTCCTTCTAGCCCCCGATATTGGATTCTATACTGAAAGACTAATTCCTCTCCCCTTGCTAGTTCTCAAAGCATTTGCTAGAGGAGTGTGAAGTAAACCTCTTTATAATAAGAACCTAAGTCTACTAGGAGGATTTATTCACAATTTGGCTCCTTGGTCAAACATAAATGGGAAGAATACGGGAAGGCTTATTGTTTCAGCTTAACACTCTAAGAATCACTGCCGTGTCATGTCTTTAAAAAGAGATGACAAAATGAGACACACCTTTAGGGAAAGTTGCACAATGTCAGATCTAGATGCAGTCAAGTGAAATCACCACATATCCAAGAAAAGGGGCAGAGGGGGCCGGAGCGATAGCACAGCGGGTAGGGCGTTTGTCTTGCACGCGGCCGACCCCGGTTCGATCCCCGGCATCCCATATGGTCCCCCAAGCACTGCCAGGAGTAATTCCTGAGTGCAAAAGCCAGGAGTAACCCCTGAGCATCGCTGGGTGTGACCCAAAAAGCAAAAAGAAAAAAAAAGAAAAAAAAGAAAAGGGGCAGAGCTGAGGTCCAAGTGCAAGGCTACCGGCAGAATTAAACCATGAAACCCAGCAAGTGTGTTTTCTAACCCGTGACCTCTTCTCTTCTATAATCAGCAACCTGTGTCTGGTGCTTCAGTTGTCCAGTTGTGCTGTTTGCTTAGGTCTATACACAATTTTTTTTCTTTGATGCTGCATTTTTTAAACACAAAGGAACTTGTGAATGAAAGGTACAGAGGCAATTTATTATTGAACTGGACTTAATTTCATTGTGGTGACAGGGATCAAACCCACTGACTCACATTTTAAGTGCCCTACCACTGAGCTACATCCCTGACCACACTGAATTGATTTAATTATAGAACTAAAAATGTTGCAGGCTGAAGAAAGTCAGCACAAACTTCTGTATTTCTTGGAAGGCTCACTGATAAGAGCAAATAATCTGAAATGTCAAGGTCCCTTCTAATACCTTGTGCAGGTCTGAGAGCTGCTGGTGTTTAATCAGAACTTCTTTATTGGGAAACTGCCTTCTGCAGAGCAGACAAGCCAGTTTATTCCAGTCGGTGAGTTTGTCTTCTTCGTTTTCCTTCTTGGTCAGCTCTTCTCGCTGCTGAAGCTGTGCTGCGCGGGGTGGTGGAGGAGGGGCCTGCTCCTCCTCCTCTTCCTCCTCATAGTCACTATCTCCTCCATATTCACCCAGGAGGCCGATCAGTGGGTTCACTACCTTAGGCTAGAAGAAGGGCAAGATTATTAGCACCAAACTCAATTTTGCAGCCTATGTTTTGGATAGTCTGATAAGGGCTATCTCACTCCTTTGCATTTATTTAGTTTCTTGGGCCACGCCTGATGATCTCAGGGGTTACTCCTGATTCTGTACTTAGGAATTACTCCTGGCGGTGCTCAGGGAACCATATGGGATGCCAGGATCGAACCCATGTGGATTGCATGCAAGGCAAATGCCCTACCTGCTCTACTGTTACTGTTTTCCCCTCAGTCCTTTGCTTTCAGTTGGATTAATGATCAGGGTTCAAAATAAGACCACTGAAGAGAAGGAGTAGTACAGGGGTTAAGGTGCTTGCCTTGCATGGTGCTGCCCCAGTTTAATCCCCCGGCACCACAGATGGTACCCCAAGTACCACTGGAAGTGGTCTCTCAGCAGTCAAAGTAAGCCCAGAGAGCACTGCTGGGCTTTGTGCAACCCTTCCACAACTCCACCTCCACACCCACCAAATTAGGTCCCCAGCACGTCAGGGCCCTTGCAGCACTGCAAACAGGGCCCTCACACTGAACCACATGCATGGTTGGCTGAGAATTGTGAGGTGCTGAGGGCCTCCTGAGCATCATGTAGGATTTCCCCTCCTCCTCAAAAGGGGGAGCTCTGGCTGGAATGGCACAGGTCAGAGAAAGAACAGATGTTTCTGTTTTGTAGTAGGCCTATTAACAGAGAAAAGTTTACATCATGCTTAAAATCAAGAGGACTCCTTGTTTGGGAGACACACAGAACTAAAGGACCAGTGCCAAAATGAGGCATCAACCTGCAAAACTTCCCTTCCCATTTGGAAGCAGTCCCAGGCTAGTCCAGGGCACTGGCTTCGCCTTACTGGTGGAGGACTCTCTTCCTTCTTCACAGTGGGAGGCAGGGGCTTCTTAAAGACATCCTCTGGGGGGGCTGGCCCCTCATTGGCATTTTCCTGAAACTGAGCAAACCAAAGGTGATTTTTATGACTCTTAATGGTACACATAAAAGCTAAGAATTAGCCCTACTGAAATTAGTTTTTTACAAATTACTTGCAGCATATTTGTAATGTTGCTATACTAGTTTCAAACAAAAGAAAACCTTTAAAAACGTTTGTCAGGCACCAGATGAGGCATAACAAGGATTATTTCCTTCAACACTTACTATAACTCACTTAAGAATTATTTTACGAAAATGACTGGAAATACAGTTAAAAAGAATAACTGGCAGAGGTATAATCCATATATTAATCCAGCACGACTCAGGGAAGTTTATAGCCATAAACTGAGGCACAAATTCATCCCTTCTCCCACCCACCCTCCTCCCTTTTTTTCAATCTTCTAAGAAGAGAGCAGATCTTTAAGTCCTCTAACCTTTGTTGTGCCTCTGTCTTTTTTCTCCTTGTTGTCTCTTTTAGAGGTCTCCTTTTTGCTACTTGACTTCCCTTGACTGGTGGCTTTCTTCTCCTTAATTTCTTCTTCCTCAGGAGACCCAGGGTCCGGGGGCACGTAGACTTCTTGCTGCAGTACAGTGACACACTGTTAGGTCTATGGACTGCTTCTCCTTGCGCATGTTTCATTTTCGGGTGACCCTCACAGGTACTCAGGGGTTCTGCCTCACTGTTCAGAGGTTACCCCTGGCTTTACTTGGGGCAGGATATAGTGCTGCAACTGGACCTAGGAAGCTCCGACCCTTTGAGCTATCTCCCAGCCCTCAGAATGTTTTACTTTTCCAGTTATTCCAGGTCTCAGGAGTGCAATGCCTTTCTAGGGAAAAGAACATTTTAAAGACTCACTCCAGGGGTCAGGACATATCCAGACCACTCAATGTCAATTTTTCCTAGAGCAGCCCTGTCCATATCTGCAAGACCAAAAAGCATTATTTATTCATAAAGACAACAGTCAACACAAAATTCGCCTGAATAAAAACAACTCAATGTAAGATATGAATCTTTTAAAAACAACAGACTAGGGTTGGAGATAATGCTTCAGTGAGTTTGTTCTTTGTATTGGAGGGCCAAGATTCAATATCCAGTACACCGCATCCCCCCTCAAATAAAACAAATCCAAACAAAAAGAAAACACCAGACTAAACATGAAGTACAGAGAGTAAAACTGTCAAAATATTTAGTACAGGGACTGGCTAAATAGTACATGGGTAAGTCATTTGCCTTGCACATGGCTGACCCTCGTTTGTTTCCTAGCACTGTCAGAAATGACCCCTGAATATAGACTCAGAGTAGTCACTGGACACAACAACAGGCCCAACTCCCCACCCCCCCCCAAAAAAAAGACTCCCCAAAGCACCTCCAAAAGAGCTTGTACAACAGTTAAAACAGCTGCTTAGAATAAAGAAATATTTAGCTTTTCCACAATAAAATGTTTCTATTTCAAATTGCAAAGGAATGAAAGAGATTTTTTTACCATTACTATTTAAGAAAAAAAGAGTCAGAACAAGACAAGGTGCAGAAAAGAAAAAAGGGCATATCAAAGCATCTACCATAATCTACACTAGTAAGGCATCATATCTTTTAAGTATTTTTCTCAAAAGGATCATTAACAAAATAAAAAGGAACAAAACCTCACCTGGGTGTTGGGGTCATAGTAAGTTCCTGCCAAAGGGTCATAATAGTAGCCAGTAGCAGAGTCATATATATAGCAGTCAGAGGATGCTGGAAGGAATAAAACCAGAGTCTACATTAGTCCCTATCCAGTGAAACCCTCATCAAGGACCGCCTAAGAATGAGGTAGGAAAAACAAAAGGTACACAACTCTACTCCAATAGCATCTTTTATTAACTTTGTGACCACAAAGATTTCAACTAATGAGAAGACCAGTCAAAGAAACACAGAAATTTAAAAAAGGTTACTTACACTGTTGTCCATGTCGATTTGCATCTGAAGACCAGTCTGAATTTCTGTCACCTCCTCTCCTATCTCGGAAATATTTTTTACCCTGTCATAGAAGGCAAATTAGAATTATGGAATTCTGAATAGTCATTAACTGTGAAAGCCATAGAGAGGAGATCAAGGCTCTTTCAGCCAAGATCCTCAATTCAGTAGGATTTTAACAGCTCTCTCCACCACTGGTGACACCTACCTGATAATAGCGCATGTGGTCAGAATGGTCCCCAGAATCATTTCTGCAACAAATAATAACATGTCACAAGTCAAAGGACACATGAGGAGTGACTGTCCCTATAGACTGGCCAAGAAATTCTCTTCCCTATCTTGTAGGGAAAAGATCCGCTCAGAGAACAAGGCAGTTTGGGATGCACAGATGCCCAGGGAGAACAGTAGGGATACTACCAAGCTGTGTGCTAGACCAAAAGAGCAAGTGAGTTGAGGATGCACAGTAAAATCTGCACTACCCCATCTGTCTGCACTCCTCCCTAGCTGATGGGCCTTGCTCCCAATACCGCTCTTGGGAGACGATGAGCAAAGGTAAAGAGAGAAAGAGAGCTATGATGGCATCATCAAGATCAGGGGAGTGGGAGTGAAGCTCTCATTTTCTTTTTTCTTATTTTTACTGCATCTGCTATTGCTAAGATTTATCTACATCTGAGCTCAGGGGTCACTCTTGGTGGAGCTTGGGGGATCAGAAGCTGTGGTGGGGATTGAACCAAAGTTGTGACTGAAGCAGCCACACACCTCCTGTATTCTCTCTTCAGTTCCAAGATCTTGTTTTCTTTTCTTTTTTTTGTGGCACACCTGATGGTGTTCAAGGATCCATATGCAGTGTCAAAGGTTGAACCAGGGTTCTGGCCAAAGTGGCCACATGCAAATTAAGTGCCTTATCCCCTGTACTCTCTCTCCAATCCCAAGACCCCATTTTCTTAGAACTGTAAGAATAAGAATGTAGCAAGACTTCTGTATATGCAAGACAGTACCATGATTTGGGTCCCAAAGATGACTAAGCAGTTAAGTGGAAAAGGAGAAAAGTATCTATCATTACTATTTAAGAAAAAAGTAGAGTCAGAACAAGGCAAGTTGCAGGAAAAAAAAAGACATATTCAGCATCTAACATAATCTACACTAGCAAGGCATATCTTACTATCTCTCTCTTTTCAGCCAGGAGTAGGCATCTCCCCCCAGAAAACTTGGTGGTGCAGCATAAGGGAGCCGCACCACTGTGTCTTACCTTCGTTTTCCCGTAGCGAGGTTTACAGCTACCATCTTCCCATCAATGCTAAACGGTGGATCAAGGTTCTGCAAAATCTTTACCACACGAAGAGCTTCCTGGGAAACAAAAAAAATTTTTTTTTTTTTTTTGCTTTTTGGGTCATACCTGGCGATGTGCAGGGGTTACTCCTGGCTCTGCACTCAGGAATTACTCCTGGCGGTGCTCAGGGGACCATATGGGATGCTGGGAATCGAGCCTGGGTCGGCAGAGTACAAGGCAAACACCCTATCTGCTATGCTATCGCTCCAGCCCTGGGAAACACAAATTTTAACGAGAAATAATTTATATATCCTACTGTATAAGTTTATGGCATCTAGCATGATGGTTTGAGTAATTATGATGTGCCAAAAACAGTAACAACGTGCTCTCCATGTTCCTAGATCGAGCTGACGCCATTGCACTACACTAGCATACGACAGGGACAAATGAAGACATTACTGGCACCCGCTTGAGCAAACTGATGAACAACGGGATGACAGTGATACAGTGATGAAATTACCATAGCAGGTCCAGCTAACATTCATCTTCTCACAGGGATACAATAATAACAACAACAACAAAAGGAAACATGGTTATGAGATTTTTAGAATTTTTCTCCAACTTTCCTGTAAGTAACACGGTAGTGGCATGTCATCTCCTAACTGGAAGTTCACACCTTCCTCCAAAACCCCACTCCCAATTCTCTTTTTGGACCACACCTGGTGGTGTTCAGGGACTACACCTGACTCTGCACTCAGCGATGATTCCAGGGTCAGCCGAATGCAAGGCAAGTTCCTTACCTGCTATACTATCACTCCGGCTCCCCAACCCCCTCCCCATCAACGGCCCCTCAATCCTCCATAGCTTTGGTAGTCACAAGTCTAATCTCTCTTTCTTATTACTGGGATTTTGAGGTTCTGGGGATGGATTCCAGTACCTCACACAGGCAAGGGAAGTGTTCTACCACTGAGCCTGGAGTGTTCTACCACTGAGCTACATCCCGGACCCTGGAGTTTGGTTTTATTTCTTATTTTGTCATTCAGTTGTGTTCAGGGAACACCACGGATGGTATACGACACTCCTGGAATCAAAGCATGAGCTCCAGTCCTTTGAGTTATTTCCCTGTATCTTAAATTAGCAGTTTTCTTTCAGATATTTTGAGAAGTGGAACTGTAAAAGTATATGATACCTAGCTATATTTTCTTAAATTTGTTTTAAGGATTTCTGCCATTTTCCAGTGTCTATACCAACACATATTCGACACAAGAATGTACTTGCATTAGTACACAAGAATTTCTGGGGTGGGGGTGTTTCAGGACAGTACAGCAGGTGGGTGCTTGCCTTGTACACAGTCAACTGGGCACCCCAGATGTTTCCCGAGCCTGACATGAGTGATCCCTGAGTGCAGAGTCAGAAGTAAGGAAGTAAGTCCCAGCATAGCCAGATATGGACCCCACCCCAAGAAAAAGAATTTCCTCCTTTCCACATTCCAGGCAGCATGTATTAGATAATTTCATTATTTTGGGGGGGGAAGAAGCCTCCCAAGTGATATGTGGGGCCCCTCTGGCAATTCTTAGACAACTAGGGGGCTTTAAGGTTGTTCCAAGTGGTACTCAGGGGATGATGTGGTATCAGGGATCAAACTGAAGTCAATTGCATGCAAGTAAAATTCTCGTTTTTTTTCCCCAATTGGTAACTGTAAATCACAAAGACAAAAATGGATCTGGAAAACCACTGGAGAGTTCCAACGCTAGAGGGCTATCACTTGACCTGAATCCTGCAAGTTGGGTAAATATACTAGGTAGCACATTGAGAATTCCAATGACAAAGAACTACTTTTTTTTTTTCCCCCTGGACATACCCCAATTGTGCTAAGGGCTTTCTGGGATCACTCCTTGTGGGGCTCAGAGGACCATTTTGGGTGCTAAGGATGAAAAATGGGTTAGCCACAAGCAAGGTAAGCACCTTATCCTCTGTACTATTTCTCCAGCCCGTACTTTAAACTTTCTTTTCATTTTGGGGCCATACCTCATGGTGCTTAGGAGACCATATGGGATGCTGTGGATGAAACCTGGATTGGCTGCCTATAAGGCAAATGCCCTACCTGTGCTACTATCACTCTGGCCCTTGTTTAAACCTTCTTGTAGTTTCTCTAGCCAAGTATCCATAGGTCATTGCAATGTGGGAAAAACTTACTGCATGGGAGTCGAGATCAATAAAGCCGTAGGTGTGGCCCATAGGGCCTGTTCTGTTCTTGATGATACGAACATTGGCAGTAGTAAGTCGAACATAAGGCTCCAATACTTCCACAATCACCTCCGGTGGAGTGGAACGATAAATGCGTTTGAGCATGATTGCTGAGCAAAGCCAATCACAAATGGAAGAGCAGGAAAGAGAAAAAGGTTAATTTTTGGAAGTCCTCAGAGCCTGTATCCCCACCCAGACGACTGCTGATACAACTACTGTCCTCTAGCAAGACTGGTTCCTTATATAATGAAATGCCTATACATTTTTATATACTACAGACGACTGCAGATGCAACTACTATCCTCTAGCAAGACTGGTTCCTTATATAATGAAATGCCTATATATTTTTCTTCACTGATACTTGGAAACCTAAAATTAACCTGCTGTTTGGAGAAAGCAGATTCCTTCAACACAATGGCTGCGGAGTTTCATGAAGGCATGAGAAGCAGCAGTTGGTCCCTAGTTATAACAGTTATAACATTGACCATCCATTCTCCAAATTTGGTCAGAGTTGCTGCATGGCTTGAGAAACACCTTACTTTTGCTTTCTCCATCCTGGCGAGTCTCCCCAGCCCACGACTCCTTTTCTCGGTCTCTTCGGAAGGTAGACCCTTCCCTTCGAGGAGGCAGGTATCTTTCTGCTTCTCTCTTTTGATGTCCCAAGCGTGACTCTTGTCCTTCTTCCCGTTTCTTGGATTCAGATTCCTTATCAGTTGTTCTTGGAGGCTGACTAGATTGTTTTTCTGATGTTATTGGTATAGATGTTTTCTGAGGTTGAGGGTAGGTTATTAATTCTTGCTTGGCCTCTGTCACCATAGAAACAAAACAGAAAGAAGATCTCTATCAAGTTTTATCCAAAGAAAGACTAACACACTGATTCTGCTTGAACTGACAACAAATGAATAGAACAGAATGCACTGTTTTCTTTTCTGCCAAACCTAGTGGCTAGGGCCTCTGGCTTAGTGCTCATTCCTAGCAGTGCTCAGGAAGATCATTGTCGTGCCAGGGTTTCAACCTGAGGCTACACCATGCAAAACATGTACATATTCTTTTTATTTTAGTTTTTTTTTTTTTTTTTTTGCTTTTTGGGTCACACCTGGCGATGCACAGGGGTTACTCCTGGCTCTGCACTCAGGAATTACCCCTGGCAGTGTTCAAGTGTTCAGGGAACCATATGGGATACTGGGAATCAAACCCAGGTCGGCTGCGTGCAAGGCAAACACGCTACCCGCTGTGCTATCGCTCTAGCCCCTATACTGCAACTATTTATATTGGAATAAATACTTCAAAATATTTACTCTTAAACTCTTTAAATAGGACTTCTGTTCTTTTTTCTGACAGTTTTGTTTGGGGGCCACACTTAGTAGTGCTCAGAATTTCTGGGCTCCATGCTTAGTGATCACTCCTGGCAATGCTCAGGAGACCAGAGAGAGTGCCAGGGGATTGAACCCAGGTAAGTCTTGAGCAGAACAAGTGTACTACCTACTCTACTATAACTCCTGTTTTTTTTTTTGGGGGGGGGCATTTTTGGGTCACACCCAAGTGATGCACCGGGGTTAACTCCTGGCTCTGCACTCAGGGATAACTCCTGGCAGTTCTTGGGGGACCATGTGGGATGCTGAGAATTGAACCCGGGTCGGCCGTGTGCAAGGCAAACGCCCTACCGGCTGTGCTATCGCTCCAACCCCTATACTATAACTCCTGAATAGGACGAACAGGACAATTTGTCTAGTTATTTAGGGGAATATTTTTTTGCAATTCGTTTATTCTGGAGCGATGTGACTGAAAATGAGATAAATCTATAGGTCAGGAATAGCTTGGTGGTAAAGTCCATGTTTCATGTGTGAGGCTCTGGATTCAATGCCTGGTACAGGAAAAAAAAAAGGGGGGCTAAGGGGAGAAGAATCACTGCATATGAGAAACAAAAAGAATATTTACTTTTTTTTTTTTGCTTTTTGGGTCACACCTGGCAATGCACAGGGGTTACCTCCTGGCTTTGTACTCAGGAGTCACTCCTGGTGGTGCTCAGGGGACCATATGGGATGTTGAGAATCGAACCCGGGTTGGCCGCGTGCAAGGCAAAAACGCCCTACCCGCTGTGCTATTGCTCCAGCCCCCTGAAAAAATATTTAATATCACTAGGTGACAAGTGGACATTTACCTCATATGTTTCCAGCTATTTCAGTGGAATGGTGCCTAAGGGCTTTTGTAAACCATCTATTTATTAGAATATGCAGAAAAAGTTATTCTTGAGAAAAACCAAACACAAGTTTGGCTAACTGGAAGAAACTCAATTGATTAGTTACATTCCCAAGATTATTTGGTCTCCAGAGACTATAGAATCTTCCCCAAAGATTTTCAGAACACATATTTCACAGTCCTCACAGACCTCCACTAGAGGCCAAAAGCCCAGCTGAGATAGACATTCTTTGTAGGCACAGTAAGTTCTAACCTTGGAATATGCCTTCTTTCTGAAAACTACTTAGTTCCTGTGCTCATACCCTTGCCTTCTTTATATATTAAATATAAATGACATGGTGCTGGAGGAGAGATACTGAATGGGCTGAGTGCATGCTTTGCATGCAGGAAACCCAGGTTCAATCTCTGGCACTACATGGTCCTCTGAGCACTATTGCGAATGACCCCTGAGCACAGTCAGGAATAGCCCCTAAGTCCAGCTGGGAGTGGCTCCTAAACCAAAAATAAGTATTAAATATACGTATATATGTAATCTCAATTCCCATTATTTTATTTTTTTTTGCCTTTTGAGTCACACCCAGTGATGCACAGGGGTTACTCCTGGCTCTGCACTCAGGAATTACTCTTGGCGGTGCTCAGGGGACCATATGGGATGCTGGGAATCGAACCTGTGTTGGCCGCGTGCAAGGCAAACGCCCTACCCGCTGAGCTATTGCTCCAGCCCCCACTTTCATATTTTTAATACTACTAATAGTGTTTTTCTGAGTAAGATCCTAAGATATTTAGATGAGTATTAATGAGAAAATAATAGCAATACAAAGGATCCCTCTCCCCTCTCCTTTTCCCTTTCCTTTTCCCTTTCCCGTTTTGGACCATACTGAGCAGAACATGGCACAGTTACGTGCCCCAGTTGCTGGACACTCAGACTTTTTATTGAGTCACACCCAGAGATGCTCAGGGATTACTCTTGGATCTGCATTCAGGAATTACTGCTGGTGGTGCTTGGGGACTATATGTGATGCCGGGGATCGAACCTTGATTGGTTGCATGCAAGGCACACGCCCTACCCACTGTACTATTGCTCTGGCCCCACTCAGACACTCTTAATCTAAACTGGAGTTAACCAAGACTAACCTTAGTATGAAGAATCCAAATCCTTCTTTTTCCCAAATTGATCTGAGGCTCAAAATAGTTTAAATTAGATGTTACGATAAACTCTTTTTAAGAGGGACTTCCCAGTGGTGCTATATAGTTTATAGTTCTCAAGAGCTCAAGAGATCATGCAGTGCTGGGGATTTTATCCAGAACCGTGCATGTCCGGCACTTGTCCAGCCCTTTGGGCTATCTCCATGGGCTTATCCCAGGGCAGCTTAAACAATTTTCCAATGGGGCTAGAGAGAATAGGGGATGACTGCTTTGCATTTTGTCAACCCTGGTTCAAATCCCTGGTACCACATGATGTGGTCCCCAAGTACAGAGCTATGAATAGCCCTTGAGCATCTGCAATATAGCCCATATCACCCAATTTTCTGCAATGTGGGAGCCCAGGTTTATTCCATGGCACTAATATGATCCCCTATGCAGAGCTGAATATTGCCACGGAATAACTCCAGGTGTGTTCCAAAATCAAAACAAAAAATTATTTTATAGATATGGGGCCAGACAGTTCATCATGCTGGAAAATATGCTTTGCAAGCAGAAGGACTGAGTTTGATCCCTGGCACTGCAGAGCTCCCCAAGCACCAAGTGGAATGACTCCTGAGTACCACTGGAGTGATCCCCAACCACCACAGAGTATAGCCACAAACAAACAATTATAGATCTGGGGGCTGGGGAGAAAATTCAAAGGACTAGAGTATGTGTTTCATGCAGGAGTCCTGGATTTAATCCCGAGTACCACATGGTCCCCTGAGCACCATGACTGACTATTGAGTAATGTGCCAGCATTAGCCCCTGAGTAACAAAGAGTGCCTTCCACCCCATATGTATAGCTCTGGGTCCTGATGGGCTAAGTAACTCATGCCTTGCGCATATGGTCTTTTTTTTTTTTTTTTTTTTTTGCTTTTTGGGCCACACCCAGCGATGCTCAGGGGTTACTCCTGGCTTTGCACTCAAGAATTACTCCTGGCAGTGCTTGGGGGACCATATGAGATGCCGGGGATCGAACCCGGGTCGGCCGCGTGCAAGGCAAACGCCCTACCCGCTGTGCTATCGCTCTGGCCCCGTGCATATGGTCTTAAGGTGTCATAGCATATGCTAAGTATGATCTTGGCAGCTCTACTCTATTGTAGTGCTGCTGCTAAGATCCCCAAGTGCTACAAGCAATTTCTAGCAACACTGTGGCCAGATGTATGTGAGAACCACAGCTGTATGCCCTGTGAGCACTTGTGTAAAGACCAGAACTAAAGGAGAGCAATTGTGAGGTACTGAAGCTAAGTGTACAAGCACCACAACAAGGCTTATATAGAGGTCCAGTCATTAACACCAAACAAAGGAGGGCAAGAAGGTGGCTCAAAGGGATAGTGCATATGCTTTGCATGCAGGAGGTTCTGGTTCAATCCTTGGTTCCCCACACACCAATGGGAATGACTCCTGAGCAATATGCTGAAAGTAGCCCCAAGTATTGCCAGGTATGGCTCAGAAATTAAAAATACAGATGGACTTCTATCTTAGGTATGACCATTCTTTTGTTGTTGTTGTTGTTTGTTTTGCTTTTAGGCCACACCCAGTGGTGCTCAGGGTTTACTTGTGGCTCTGTGCTTAGGAATCACTCCTCATGGGACTTGGAGGCTGATAATGGATGCCAGGGATCACATATGGCTTTGCCATATGCAGTGCAAGGTCCGTGACCTGGTGTATGATCTCTCCGGCCCCAAGACGACCATTCTTTAAAGGCCACGGCAAGATAAATTTTGTGTTGCAAAGTACGTAAAATAAAAACCACCACCATCACCACCACCACAACTTACCTTCCCTTGGGCACTTGCAGAATGGACATGAAGATCGCTGTCCACCAATGCTGGTTTTACACTACAAGGGAAGGGGGAAAATTTCAATTTGTCAAAAAACATTTCACAGACCTTCTTTATATATATCCAACATAGTTATTAAACCTGCTAAAAAAGAAATGTTGGAAGCTAGATCATTTTGAAACTGTACATATTTGAGGTCCCCTTCATTCAGTTGAGCCCACAGAGTCTGATGAGTCGAGAATACCTTTGAACAGGACCTGTGGACTTTGGAGCAGCCCCAAACGTCTTAGCCCTGAACAAGGATTTCTGTCAGAAATAAGCTTAAGAAAACTAGATCACCAAAGCCTATGCCACTTACAGTGTACATTCCAAATTTGGTCCTGAACTATTGTGATAACCCCATTCAGGCTTGAGAAGAATTCAATGATCAACTTCTTCCTCAAATACTAATTAAAAAAAAAAGAGACCCTTTACAACATGAGGATAGACCTTGTTTGAACCCATGATCAAAATGGCAAGCACTTTCCCTTTTGCCAAGCCCCTCAACTTTCACCACTGAGCTTCCAAGTGCCGTGAGAGACAGAGCTGTCAGGAAACTGAAGAGCTGACACAGAGAGCAGAATACTGTCTGGCCTCACACAGAGGGTATGCCAGCTAAACAGGAGAGAACAATAAAGATAACAGTGGCACCTACTGATGATTAAATATCAAACACCATGTTATTAGACCCACTTTGCATGTCATCACATTGAGACAACCATAATTATCTCCTTATTTCAAAGATGATAAAAGTAAAGCTTAGGGAGGTTGTGTAACTTGAGGACAGTCACAGCTCTGTCACCATGAGGTGAGTGTACTTTCTTCAGTCTTGCTCATATGCCTTTCTTTTTGTTTTATTTTGGGCCATACCCAGAGATGCTTAGGGGTTTCTACTGGCTCTGTGCTCAGGAACCACTCCTGGTGGTGCTCAATGGGACCATATGGGACGTTGGAGGTTGAACCAGGGGTAGCCGTGTGCAAGACAAGCACCTTATCTGTTGTACTATCTCCCCAGCCCTACTCATGTGCCTTTCTTTGGCCAGTGAAGTGTAAGTGAATGTAACTCACATAGGTCTGGCAGAAGTTTCTTTCTGGAGGAGCCCATAGTGCTCAAGGATAACTCCTTGTGGTGCTCAGGGAATCATATGTAATGTTAAGGACTGAACTGGGGTTGGCTGCAGGCAAGGCAAGCACCTTAACCCCTGTATTATTTTCCAAGCCATCGCAGAAGTTTTAAGAGCCAGTGCTTGTGTAAATGAGTCTTACTCTTCTCTGAGCTAAGAGAATAGTAGTCTGACTACCCTACCTGCTGGAGTTTCTCTCCATCCCCTACTCTGATGCTTTTATCATCTCCAAACGAAACCTACAGATCATATGTAGCACAATTTCATTGAACTGAGAGGTACGATTTGCAAATCATTCTGTCCCTTCTTTCTTCCCTATCTCTATTTTCTTTTTCATTCTTTCTTCCATCCTTCTCTAAACTAGTTCTAACTCAGTGCTTCTATAAAAGCATGCAAGGCATGCCTCTATCACACAAGCCAGATCCCCAGTAGTCCTTCTACTAGGTCTCTTCACCATAACAAAACTTAGGTAAACTCAAAATAGGTCAAAGATCTAGATACAAGGGCCGGAGCGATAGCACAGCGGGTAGGGCGTTTGCCTTGCACGCAGCCGATCTGGGTTCGATCCCTGGCATCCCATATGGTCCCCCAAGCACCGCCAGGAGTAATTCCTGAGTGCAAAGCCAGGAGTAACCCCTGAGCATCGCTGGGTGTGACCCAAAAAGAAAAAAAAATAAGATCTAGATACAAAAGTCAAAATTACAAAACTCTCAGAAGGAAAGATTGTGGAAGGTAATATTACTTACCTTGGACTGGGCAAGTTTCATGATACCAAATGACAAGCAACAACAACAAAAAGATATAAACTGAATTCTATCAAAATTGTGACTTTTTCAGGGGTCAGAGAGATAGTATGGGGGCTAAGCACTTGGTATGCACGCAGCTAACCCCGGTTCAATCTCTGGCACCACATGGTTCTTTCCTGGCTCCTTGAGCACCACCAGGAACAACCCCTCGGCATAGAGCTAGGAGTAGCCCCTGAGCATTGCTGAATGTGGCCCCACAACCAAATTAAATTAAATAAAAAATCTGAACTTTTGATTATTAGAGGACACTGTTAAGAAAGTAAAAGGCTCAGGTTCTGCACCCGGCACTGCACGTTCATATGAACACCGCTGTGAGGGCACAACTGCAGCACCACTGGATACAGCCAAAAGTAAAGCAAGCCCAACCCATGCCAAATGGGAGAAAATATCCACAAATTCATTTGTTAAAGGAATAATACCATTAGCAAATACAAAGGCCAGAGATGTGACTTAAGTAGTACAGCATATGGCCTGTATGCTTGAGGCCCTAGGTTTGATTTCTGGCAGCTCATGCCAACCCCAGCCCTGACAGCAGAATCCTCCTCCACCTCCCTCCAATAAGAATATCTCAAAATTCTTACAGGGGCGGGAGTGAGGCTTAGCAGTAGAGTGCCTGCCTTGCATGTGTGAGACTGAGAGTTCGGTCCCAGGAACCCCCTCAAACATTACTGTCCACAGAAATCCCTAGCTCAGCCTGCAAGGATCTTGGAGCTACAACTCAGTGTGGGGGCGCCCTGGTACACTGTGACAACAAAGGGAAAGAAAAAGAATAATTAAAAAGGATAAAAAGAAAAGAGCTCATAACTTAATAGAAAAAGAAAAACATCAGCACCACAATTACAAATGAGTCTAGGCTAAGGATACAGCTCAGTGTTAAAGCACATGTGTGAGGCTCTGCATGTAGTCCCTGGTACCAACAAAATATAAGTGGGAAAGAAGGGGCAGAGAAAAAGCCCAGGGTTAAAGCACTTGTCTTGTACGTGGCCCACCCCAGTTCGATTCCTAGCACCACAGATGGTTCCCTGAAAACTACCAGGGGCAATCCTGAACACCGACTCTGGAGTAAGCCTTAAGCACAGCTGGGTGTGGCCTAGTGCACATACCTGCCCGAACCCCAATCACCAAAGTGTAAAGTAAAATGTGTGTGTGTGGGGGAGTGTTAAAGGACTAAAGGACTGAAATGTCCCATGGTGTGGGGCAGGAGCAATAGTACAGCAGGTAGACACTTGCTTTGCATGTGGCAGAGCCAGGTTCAATCCCTGGCATCCCATATGATCCCCTGAACACTGCCAGGAGTAATTCCTGAGTGTAGAGCCAGGAGTAAGCCCTAAGCATTACTGGTATGTGGCACAAAAATCAAAACAACAAAACCAACAGAACATTGTGCTGTGATACGCCCTTATAATCACCAGGATCATTAGTACATTTTTTTCCTTCTGGTTTTGGGCCACATCCAGTGGTGCTACCTTTAGCCTGATGCCTGGGGAATCATGTGGTGTCAAGGCCTGAACCCTGTGCTCCAGTATACAAAGCATGTACGGTACTCCAGCACTCTTGAATTCCCTGACTATGGGATGGTGATTATTTTTTCAAAAAAGAAAAAAAACAAATGTTGACCAAACTGTGATAAAGTAGAAAAACTGGAACGCTTATTATACACAGCTGGTAGGGAATGTAAAAAAAACGGTTATTACTGATGTTCATGAACTGATGTCCATGTCCATCAAGGTAGTTCCTTGAACATAAAAGCACCATATGTGGGAGAGGGAGAGGAGCAGGGAGAGGGAGAGGGGGGAGAGAGAGAGAGGGAGAGGGAGTGAGAGGAGGGTGAGGGGAGGGGGAGAGAGAGTGTCAAGTGTGCTGAGAACATGCTTTGCATACAGGAGACCTGGGTTTGATCCTGGGATTGTGTATGGTCGCCTGAGCACCAAGAGCAACTCCTGAGTATAGAGAAAGGAGAAATACATGAGCATCATGGAATATGTCCCCGAAACAAAAGTGCCATGTGACTCACCAACTTTTGAGAATATATATCGTTCCTCAAAATTAAATTAAAAACAGGCTTTCAATAAAAATATGTACACACTCCGCCAAGATGCGACCCACGTGGCCACATGTTTGTGTGGCCGCTCTGTGGCTGATCGACCACGATCCCGAGGCCAGCTAGACTACTTCTGGTACCAGCAGCTGCTCGAAAAAATGTCTCTAGACTGTGAACTAAGCCATAGCTCCACGCCAGCTGAGGAGGGGAAGGGTCTTTTTTTCTTGGCTTTCTTATCCTTTTCGGGGAAAGATAACGTGGTGTCCACCATTTTATAAGGACCATTAAGGAGGTACGAACTTGGAGGCGCGGGAAGGGGAAAAAAAAAAGAGAGAGGTATGAACTTGCAACAGTGGGACTCGTGTGTGATCTCGGGATGGGGGTGATACCGGCGTGCTCTCTGCCAAGATGCGACCCGGGTGGCCACATATTTGTGTGGCCGCTCTGCAGCTGATCGACCACGATCCGGAGGCCAGCTAGACTACTGGTACCAGCAGCTGCTCACAGAAATGTCTCTAGACTGTGAACTAAGTCATAGCCCCATGCTGCCCCAGGAAGGGAAATGATGCAATTTCTAACATAAATCTCCCTGGACTTAAGTTACCAAAATACTAAAATACAGAAATCCCAAACCGCGCGGCTGCTACTGCAGCTGCACAACTTCATATCTCTTCACTCTCAGCAATGGAAAACTAATTATCAAATGCTTCCTTTTCAACAGGGCTGTTTTTCAGGGGGAAAACTCCAACAACAATAGTGAGTTTTGTGTTGAAATATGAATGCAATCAAGGTAAAGAGAAAGTGATGTGAAATTTATCAGCTACGCAGGCGGGGGTGGGGGGGGTGGGAGGTATACTGGGGTTTTTGGTGGTGGAATATGTGCACTGGTGAAGGGACAGGTTTCGAGCATTGTATAACCGAGACAAAAGCCTGAAAGCTTTGTAACTTTCCATAGGGTGATTCAGTAAAATAAATAAATTAAAAAAAATATGTACACAAATATTCACAGGAGCCTTATTTACAATAGCTAAGAAGTGCAAACAATTCAAATGTCTATCAACTGGGATTGGAGAGATAGTACAGCAGGGAGGGTGCTTGCCTGGCTATTAATTGACCCTCGTTTGATCCCTTGGCATCCCATATGGTCCCCAGAGAACTGCCTTCCTGAGTGCAGAGCAATGAGTAATCCCCAAGCATCATTGGATGTGACCCCAAATTGAACAATCGAATGTCTATCAACAGATGGAAAAACAAAATGTGGCACAGGCATATAATTCTATCTGACCCTAAAAATAAATCACAGACCGATACATGCTATAACATGGATGAACCTTACAGATATGCAAAGTGAAGGAAAGCTGACAAATAAGATCACATGTTATATGATTATACTTTTTTGTTTGTTCTTTTAGGGGCCATGACCAGCAATGCTCCAGAGTTACTCCTGATGGTGCTTGGGGAATCACATGGGGTGCTGGAGATGGAATTAGATTAGCTGCATTCAAGGCAAGTGCTTTATCTGCTGTACTATCTTTCAGGCTCCTTATATTACTATACGTATATAGGATGTCTAGACCAGGCAAATCCACAGAGATAGAAAAAAAACAAAACCAAAACTAAATTAAATGAATTCAGGCACTAAGTGCAAGAGGAATACTGAACAACTAGTTTACTTTAGGGGTGATGAATTAAACAGTGCCGATGGTTGTATAATAAGAGAATATACCTACTGTACAGCGGGTAGGAAGCTTGCCTTGCAGGCAGCCAACCTGGGTTCAATCCCCGGCATCCCGTATGGTGCCCCAAGCACTGCCAGGAGTAATTCCTGTGTGCAGAACCAGGAGTAACCCCTGAGCATTGCTGGGTGTGACCAAAAAGGCAAAGAGAGAGAGGAAAAGAGAGAGAGAGAGAGAGAGAGAGAGAGAGAGAGAGAGAATACACCCAATGCTACTTAAGTATATACTTTAAAAGGGTTAAAATGGTAAATGTACTATTATATGTATTTTTTTTTCCTTTTTGGGTCACACCCAGAGATGCACAGGAGTTACTTCTGGCTTTGCACTCAGGAATTACTCCTGGCGGCACTCATGGGACCATATGGGATGCAGGGAATTGAACCCGGGTCGGCTGCGTGCAAGGCAAACGCCCTATCTGCTGTGCTATTGCTCCAGTCCCTATTATGTGTATTTTACCACAAACAAAAAAAAAAAAGTTAAATATCTTCCTAAATTGACACCTTAATATAGTTTATCAAGAAATATGAGTGCTTTGGCTAATGACTAAAGTTATACAAATTGAGATGAGGACCAAGGAGATAGCTCAAAGAGGTAGAGTGAATGCTTTGCATGTAGAAGGCCAGGGTTCAAACCTTGGTTTTGCATGCACTCAGAGTGATCCTGAAACAAAGTGCCTGAAATAGTCCCTGAGTACCACTGGGGATGTCCCCGATCCAAAACAAAAACAAAAATAAAAACAAAAACAAAAAACCACCCAAACAAAACAAAAAAGCCCAAAACACTAAGACTAATAAGATATTAAGACAACTATTTCCTGGGCCAGGAGAGATAATACAATGGGTAAGATTCTTGCCTTGCATGAGGCTAACATAGGTTCAACCTCTGACACTGCATATGATCCCCCAAGTCCTGCTAAAAGTGATGCTGGAGCACAGAGCCAGAAGTAAGCCCTAGGAACTACTGAGTATACTCCTTACTACCGCCCTCCACCCCAAAAAGAAAAATTTCCCTGGTTTATAAAAACTTTCTATAGGTCACAAGTGTAATTTTCCCATAATTAATTACTGAAATTGAATAGTACCAGTAGAAAAGGCAGATTGTATTTTTATGCTCTATTAGACTTCTAAAATCCCTCAGTGACTGAGGATGCCATTCAAGGAAGGGAATGTGACTCAATGGTAGATCACATGTTTTATATGTGAGGGTTCAACCACAGCACCACTGAGTGTGATCTTGGGTACCACAATCAAAGGAAGAAAAAAGAAACACCTTCCAATAAATACATCATTTTAACATAGTTTAACAAAGGAAGAATGCACCAGCACCTGAAATTTTACATCCTTGGAAAACTCTGATATCCATAAAACATACTCTTCTCAAAATTAACCTCTCTAAATAAATCTTTTCAAACAATAATTTGATAGTCTACCCAGAGAAGAGTAAACAATTGAGGGTTTTAAGTCAAGGGAACATTCATTTTTCAGTTCAAAACAAACAGCACTGGGGCTGAAGCAGGTAGGATACTTACTCTGCATGTGGCTGACCTGGGTTTGATTCCCAGCACCAGGAGTGGACAATTGAGTGCAAAGTCAGGAGTAACCCCTAAGCATCACCAGGTGTGACTAAACACACAAACCCAGACAAAATAAGAGCCTGGCATATGTTCTTGGCAAAGTATCTAAAACTCAGGCCCAGAACCCTGTGTGGTTATAGGAACCAGGGATTATGAGTGACTTGCCCTGATCTCTGGTTCTTCTGAAGTGGATCAAGAAAGAAAAGCTAGGGGCTGGAGCGATAGCAGAGCGGGTAGGGCGTTTGCCTTGCACGCGGCCGACCCGGGTTCGAATCCCAGCATCCCATATGGTCCCCTGAGCACCGCCAGGGGTGATTCCTGAGTGCAGAGCCAGGAGTGACCCCTGTGCATCGCCGGGTGTGACCCAAAAACCAAAAAAAAAAAAAAAAGAAAGAAAAGCTCGGTGCTTACCAATGACATAATTACCACATAACACTGTTGGGGATGTAAAGGAATTGTGATTCTAAACCCTTACATTTAAGGAAATGAATTCCTGGCACTTACCCGTTTGCAGTACCAAAAATCCAGGCTTGGTATATACTCAAGGGTGACCTCTTTGTCATGGATCATTAGCGTTCCCTGTGAAGACAACAACAGAAGTCAATCAGCATTAGTACTGGTAGAACTGAGAGAGACAGGAAGGCATAGAGAGCCTTTCCAGTCCCCAAGCTGAAATATTTACAAAGAGTGAACTTATTCACTGATAAAAGGAAATGGCTGTCTTAAGCCACAGACTGGGGGCAGTGTAGCAGAACAAGCAAGTTTAAGGAAAGGGGATAGAGAAAGATTAAATCAGTCTTCGGCTTTGGCTCCTGTGGGGTGGAGCCTTGAGTGTGTCCTTGAGCAGGTTAGGCCCATCCTCCTCCTCCAGAAGGCTTATAGTACATTCTCATATGAGTCACAACGCAAGTTCCCCACCTGGTTCCAGAGCTAGCCCACTAGCGAAGAAGCGAACTCATTTTTCCCCTGCAGCACAAGGCACAGAGCCCTTTAAGTATCTTCTTTCCCATGGCTAACTCACATCTCCTTGGAGACGTAGTAAGGGCTCTTAACTCTGGTGCCTGAAATTTTTCTTTGGAACACTGGCTGCAGGCAAAAGCACCAGAGAAAGAAGTATAATACTGGAGACGGTTCTAAGAAAGGAGGAAGGTAATGCTTCACGGCAGGTCACATTTTCAGAGCAGGAAACTGAACGTCTGGTGGCTGGTGGCAGCAGCAGTGGCGGCGATGGCAGTGACATCACTCTGGCTGGGAGCCTACAGAGTGAGCCAGCCATGAGAGCGGAGAGGCAACCATTGGCTAACAAACACTTTCAAAAAGTCTGGCACAGAAACGGGTAGAAAAAAGGGCTCAACAAACTTGCAGTTACAGAGCTCCTTTGTCTCTACATTTGAACAAGCCATAAATCCCATTTTAACAAACACCAGTCAGCAGATACATGTGAGAGTTGTGGGGAAGGCTCTGCCAGTTACTGACAAGGGACATCACCCATGTTTGTAAGTGAACTAATCGAGGATGCGACTCTGGAACTAGCCCCTGCGCTGCGTTCATTCTCCGCCCTCTAGGATCCTGTGTCTCCTCAGACAGGGCTCTGAGTTACACAAGGCATTTTGAAACTGGACCTCAGTTTCATGCTTAATCATTACATCTGCCAAATAATGCGTTACCTCTCTGCTTTTCACACCAAAAGAATCAAGAAAAATACACAGAATAAAATTATTGTCTTGTCACAACCAAGAGAACTGCCCACCTACCTATCCTAGCACCTGGCAGTTGACAAACTGTTAGTTGGCTTTTCTCAAGGCTAGAGGTGGACCATAATAAAAGGTTGGTAACATTTATTAATCAGTTACTCAGAGCCAGAAACTGTATCTTACTTAATCCCCTAAACAATCCCAGGATGTAACATTATATCTACTATATAGCTGAGGCTATGTGCTTGGTAAAGGGAAGTGACGCACAGGTTTACAAACAAGCTATTTGCCTTTAAGAGCCAGTCCCAAGAGAGGAAAAAAGCCCGGTAGACTGGGTCTGGCGAACACCATTCTACCCAGACAGGAGATGTGTCAAGATGGAATCCTTCTACCTAGCAGCAGCATTTCACATCCTTTTAAGAAAATGGACTGTTGGCCAGGGTTCCTGAATTTAACCCTATCTCCACTCTATGACCTTTAGCAAAGTCCTCTCTGCTCCAGTTTCCTCATCTGCAGAGTGAGATAATCGGATCTACTTCATAAAGGTGACTACAAAAGGTAAGTAAGTAAACGCACAGAAAGAGCTTAGCATGGAACACAGTGAAACCTAAATAAATGTATTTGAAACTGTAAGTGCTAGAAAATACTAGCATCAGGAGGTGAGTCAGGCAAAGCAAACAACTGCTCATGTAGCACATCACTTGTCAGATAGGAATATTTCACAGTCCATTTTAATTTTCTGAAAATACTAAGGTATTATAGGGAATGGTTAATCTATGACAGAAACTTGATCTTTACAACAGTAAAGATCAGTTGCTGGGATACATCTTTCTGGACATTTATTTCAACAAGAGTAGTGCCTAGTACAGAAAAGAAACAAAGAAACAGCACTTGAGAAATGAATAAAAGACTGGCTGGCTCCAACTAACCTTAGAAGACTGGAGTGCTGTGCACTCAGTGGTTCCATAGAGAGGTACAGCTCCTGTCAGTGTTATGTCTATAGTCCAATCTCTATAATTTGTGGGCTGTTCTTCTTTAAATAGTGACATCGAAATAAGATAATGCTATAAACTGCAGTCAATTGCCTCTGATGCCTCTGACCATTTAGAGGCACCAATACAGTGAAGAATTTTTTTCTTTTGGCCACACTCTGCGGTGTTCAGGGCTTACTCATAGAAGAGGTTGGGTACCAGGAAATTGAACCCAAGTTGGTCTCACGCAAGGTAAGTGCTCATCCAGCTATACTATCTCTCTGGCCCACTAAGGTGAGGAATGTTAGGGTCAGAAGGATGTTGTTGTACATCTCAGGCAACAAATACATTATTCTAAAAGCCATAGGTGATTTTTTGCCAAAGGTAGGGAACTACCTCTGCTTAGAGTACTTGTCAACGTGTCAACTTTGAGATCACCTTCATCTCACAAACCAGAATAGAGGCAATGATTCCTTATTCTTAGCCCCCTTCAACTAAGGAGGCACTTTTTGTTCAAACTGTACATGGTTAGACATAAGGCTACCAGAGATTGCTGAAGAATCTGAAGTGGTTTTAATATCTCTGCTGAAGAATAGCCAGTTGTCTTAAGAACAGACACAGTGAAAAACATAAAGAACAATCTTTCTATTATTTGATTTCCCAGATACTATCATATGTAGGTAGACTAAATATACCACATATAGGCATGAGATACACTATATCCTCCTTACCCTTCCAGAACCCCCGTTTTTTTCTTTTTGGGTCACACCTGGCAATGCACAGGGGTTACTCCTGGTTCTGCACTCAGGAATCACTCCTGGCAGTGTTCGGGGGACCATATGAGATGCTGGAAATTGAACTTGAGTTGACCGCGTGTAAGACAAATGCCCTACCCACTGTGCTATCGCTCCAGCACCTAGGTCCTTTCTTTTGATTTTATAAAGATTTATCTGTATTTTCTATGGAAGTAACCTATGCAAAGTTGGATTAATAAGAGGATAGAAAATATTATTGCTTTATCATTTTCTGAAAATCCACATTTAGTTGTCTGTTATTTATCAACTTCACACAAAATTTTTACACATCATTTGAATTGCTGAGCTATTTAACTATTAAAACAAAAGTACCATAAATGACCAAACTCCTGATTAAGTAAGTCTGGCTCCTAAAGAGGCACCATACATTTGAATATAAAACCACAGATATCACTTTTCCTAGAACAATTAGATTTAAAAAAATCACTAAAATCTGGGACTGGAGCGATAGCACAGCGGGTAGGGCATCTGCCTTGCACGCAGCCACCCAGGTTCTATTCCCAGCATCCCATATGGGCCCCTGGGCACCACCAGGAGTAATTCCTGAGTGCAGAGCCAGGAGTAACCCCGTGCATTGCCGAGTGTGACCCAAAAAGGAAAAAAAAAATCACTAAAATCTTTACATGTCCAAAGCCTTTACTTGGTCAGGTTACATGGGGATTCTCCTATGTACATCTTAAGGAGTCTTAACATGAAGCTGAAAAAGCTCAAAGTTACTGCCCTCCTGCACAGTTAAATGAGCCTTTACTCTCTGCTGCAGGGGCACAGGACATGGGAGCACACTCTGGGCATGAATGATTTTAAACTCAACACCCACATTTTCATCTCCCTGCTGTTCTTGGAGATTTTGTATCTCCACTTACGGCTGTCAACCTGTGAGAAATACTTGGGTGAGAACTGAAACTCACCATATGTTCCAAAAACCAGAGATTTTTTTTTTTTTTGAGGCAGGGTTTGGACCACACCTGGTGATGCTCAGGGGTAACTCCTGGCTCTGTGCTCAAAAATCACTTCTGGCAGAGCATGGGAGAAACATACTGTATGCCAGGGACTGAACCTGGGGCGGCTGTGTGCAAGACAAGCGCCCTACCTGCTGTATCATCTCTCTAGTCCTAACCCCCAAAGATTCTTAAGGCATTGGAGAAGTATCAGAGAGAATGGAAAAGGAAGAACATTCCTGGCTAGCAGCTTTGCGTCCTTGTTGAAGATCTCCCAACACAAGCATACAATCAGTTAATACTTTATACTAAGAATATAGTTGCTATATAACAAAACAGATCACCTGTTAAAGCACTAAGACAAAAAGACAAGCAGGATCAAAATATAGGCAAAAAAGTAAACAATTCACACTGGAAAAAAAAAATCAGCAATCCCTCTTCAAAGATTTTCACTTCTTCCAAACACAGGATGAGAGTATTAGGCAACTAGTAACCAAGAACTGGCAGTTTGTCAGAGATAATCTTTTTTTCTTTTTGGGTAACACCCGGCAATGCACAGGGGTACTCCTGGCTTTGCACTCAGGAATTACTACTGGCAGTGCTCGGGGGACCATACGGGATGCTGGGAATCAAACCTGGGTCGGCCGCATGCAAGGCAAATGCCGTACCCGCTGTGCTATTGCTCCACCCCGAGATAATCTTTATTCACAAAGCAATTACAGTTTATAACGGTATTCTTCACAACAGTCATCTCTCAATACTCACAAGCAGAGCACATCTAAAACCTATTTCTATCTGGAAGAATATGGTTGAGATATATGTAACAGCCTAACCAAGATTACAGGTAGCAGTACAAAAGAAACAAAAATTCAGGTTTTATTTTCACCATATTGCTTTTTTTATTTTAAACTTCAAGGGAGTCAACCAACTCATAGTATTTGCCACATCACATATGTAGTTCCTGATTTAAGAGAAAAAAAAGAAAAAAGGTGCAAGGTAATACCTAAAGAAATCCACAGGCCACAAAGAAATCTTCAGAGAGAGACTGCCATAAAGATCCTATTCTTCATAGCATTGCCAATCCCTAAAACTTCCCAGTTCAAGGTGGTGTTTATAGTTTTGGGTTATTTTGTTTTTGTTTTTGGGGACAGATCCCGCAGTGCTCAGGGCTTACTTTTGACTCTGTGCTCAGGGATCACTTCTGGTGGGCTCAGGGGACCAGATGGGGTGCTGGGGATCAAACATGGGTTTGCCACATGCAAGGCAAATGCACTACCCACAGGACTATCTCTCTGGCTCTGATATTTATGTTCTTTATGTTCTAACAATACTTTAAATGCAGTGCCTATGACAGCGTGGACTGCTAGCAGATAGTTACTACCTGGAGTTTCAACAACCATAACAATCAAAATGAACCTGCAGAGAATCAAAGAAGGGGAACAAAAGAACGGGTTTGAAACATACATATCATTCCCCTTAGGGTAGCTTTTTATAGAAATTTTTTTCAAAGCAGCCAGGTTCAATCTTTCTGGGGTAAACACACATTTTAATTCATACATTTTGTAAAATTCAATATTCCTGAAGGCCAAAACTAACATGAGAATGAGGAAAGGAAGAAAGGAAGGAGGCACCCCCACAATGCCTGCCTATGGCGCCAAGGCTCTGTCCAACAAGCTTTCCGTGCCTTCTGTTTATACAGGCCTTTCACCAGACAGGACTGAATTCCTTTTAACAGGAAAGCACAACAAAAACTTTTCCTACATTGTTGCTCCCTAGCAACAATGTTCACTGCCTGACCAGTCTGTCATTTCCTAAAAGGACACAACCAGGCTCTTGCTCTAACTCTGTGTTCTATGAAGCAATATGGTTGGTTGGCTTGTGCTCAAACAACACCTCCCAGGCTCAGAGCTAGCTAAAGCCAGGAATGCAAATGAACTCAGCTCCAGGAACAGAATATATCCTACAACAGGCCTTGACATATGGCAACTTGATTATCTTGAAGATATCTGATGCTAAGATTACATTCCACTAACTTTGCCGCAATTCCCTACAGAATCTTTGTGTATTTTATTTAATAGTTTTGAGCCTCCCCTGCAGTGCAGTGCTGAGGGCAACAAGGGTTGTAACCAGTGGTGCTAAGAAGGGCAGATTACTGGGAATCAAACCTCGGACCCTACGAAAGTCAGGCAAGCACTCCAGTTCTTTCAACTATTCCCCAGAAACCCATATATATATATATATATATATATATATAAAACACATATGCATATATATATGTGTGTGTGTATATATATAACATGTATATATAGCTTTTTGGGCCATATCCAGTGGTGCTCTGGGCTTATTCCTGGCTCTGAGCTAGAGATCACAGCTGGCAGGGCTTGGGAGACCATATGGGATTCTAGGATTGAACCAGGTTGGCGACGTGTATGGTCCTGTCTGCCATACCATAGCTCTGGTACAAGCTCTCAGTTGTTCCCCTGCCCCCCTTCTCCAATACACCGCTGTGCTCAGAGCTTGCTCAAGGCACTATTACATAATATTCAAAACTTCCTTGCAGAATTCAGGCTTTGTACACAGCCAAACAAGGTTTGACCCCCAGCATCCCACAGAGTCCCCTGAGCCCACCATAAGTGATCCCTTAGCTCAGAGCCAGGAGTAAGCGCTGAGCATTGCAAGATGTGGCCTCAAGGGCTGGAGCGATAGCACAGCAGGTAGGGCGTTTGCCTTGCACGAGGCCGACCTGGGTTCAACTCCCAGCATCCCATATGGTCCCCTGAGCACCACTAGGGATAATTTCTGAGTGAAAAGCCAGGAGTGACCCCTGTGCATCGCCAGGTGTGTCCCAAAAAAAGCAAAAAAAAAAAAAGTGGCCTCAAAACAAAACAAAATTCAACAACAACCAAAAAAACCTATCTTCGGGCTGGAGAGATAGTACAGGGGATGAGGCACTTGTATTGCATAGGCTGACCCCAATTAGATCCCTGGCTACTCCCCAGCAAGGTATAAAGTCTCCCAGGCCAACCAGAAGTAACTAACTCCTGAGAAGAGTTAGGAGTAGGTCCTGGGTGTCACCAGGTGTGTCTGTAAAACCCAAAATAAATATAGAAATAAATAAAACCATCTTATTTTGTTTTCTCAACTTTCAGTTTCAAAGACACTGTAATAACGGAATACTATACAGCTCCAAGAAAGAACAAAATCATGCAATTTGTATAGATCTAAAGGACATCATGCTGAGTGAAGTCATCAGAATGAAGGGAACGTTATCAGATGTGGGATTTAAAGATTAAACCAAGGGGCCAGAGCAATAGGACAGCGGGTAGGGCATTTGCTTTGCATGTGGCTGACCCAGGTTCGATCTCCAGCATCCCATATGGTCCCCTGAGCACCACCAGGAGCAATTCCTGAATGCAGAGCCAGAAGTAACCCCTGAGTATCACCAGGTGTGACCCAAAAAGAGAAAAATAATAATAATAAAAAAAGATAAAACAAGATAGCAACAAAGATCCAAATACAATGCAATGGGGGAACTGCTCCACACAATTGAATTGGGGGTACTGAGAAGGAAGGGAGGTTAGGGTCCTTTGGCGAGGGAGCTAGTTACAGTGGTGATGGGTCTGATGTTGGAATTACATCCATGAGAAACCATTATTAATACTACTGTGAACCAAAAAAATATTTTTAAAATAATAAAACAAAACAAAAGATCTCAAAAACCAACAAAGACATTGTAATGAAAGTACAACAGATACAGAAACAAGATAAAGCTTGTTTTTTCCTAAAAACCTTCTCAGTTACCATAAAATAATTGTAAAATAACCATAAAATAATTGTGAAATATGCAGGACAAAGATAAGACTCTCTACTATGGGAATTAGAGCCACTTCCTCTCGTAGGTCTCTGGCCCCACATCCCCTCCATCTCCTGAAATGACTGCTGTGAAGCTCCTTTGGCTCTATTTTTTTTTCTGAAAAAATAAAAATTACAAAAAAAGTGGACCTACAATTCAACATACATGTCTGTTTCATTGTCAGTTTGAAACATGCGTATGTTTCAAATACCCACTAGGTTTCTAAATAAAGTCATTGTAGGGAAATGGAAAAGGAGCTTCCGAAATCAGTGTGGAAAATGCAGTTTTTTATTTTTCTGAATAACAAAATCAAACCATTTTTCTCTCATTTCTTCTTATGGGTCTGTTGATGGGAGGTGGTAGGAAGATCTGAGAGACCAGATGAGACTCACAATCCTTTAGGCTGCAGAGGCCACCCTGCTGAGCACACCACAAAGGCTGTGTTCCCCAGGCATCCTGAAAAGAACCAGCACCTAGAATTGTAGCCTCACCACTGAAAAGAACTTATTTCTGTTGGCTCTTAGATCTATGACTTCCCACCAACAACCTTAGCGCTTTTGAAGGTTGTCTCCATTATGAAGGTTGTCTCTATTAAAACTCCTGGCTTCAATATCTTTACTCACTGTTTCAAAAAGCCCTGCTGACTCACTTCCTGCAAAGAGGGTATAATACAGAACAGAGAAAGTTTATGCTGAGGGTAAACTATATTGACAGTTCACCAGGTATAAAGTGCCTTGGGAGCTGCTTAAAAATAAACAAGGCTGGATGTGACTCAGAGAAGTGAAAATGATAAATTATGCAAGAGAACAGTGAGTCTAGAAGCAAAAATATAAAGATATAATCTCCCCTCTTCTTTCCCCCTTTTTTGGTACCACAGTTGGAACTAGGGCTTTGACATACAATGCATATACAATGTCACTATGGTGTATACTTGGCCCCTTCTTTTTTTTTTTTTTTCTTTTTGGGTCACACCTGGCGATGCACAGGGGTTATTCCTGGCTCTGCACTCAGGAATTACTCCTGGCGGTGCTCAGGGGACCATATGGGATGTTGGGATTTGAACCTGGGTCGTTGGCCCCTTCTTATTAAAACAGACTTGGTAGAGAGTGAGGCAACAGCAGTAGTTCTATGGGCTGAGCACATGCTTTGCATGCAGGAGGCCTGGACTCATTCTCCAGCTGAGCTCCATTGGAAGCAAAGCCTGAGCACAGAGTCAGGAGTAGACCAGAGTACTGCCCGGGTATGGCCACAAAACCAACCCAAACCACCTGTGGAGATGTGATGGGTAAGATTAGCACCCTTAAAAGAAAAACTGGGCTGGATGTTGGTGATAGCTCAGTTGCAGAGCACCTGCCTGGGAGGCGGTAAAGCTACAGGTTCATTTTCTGACACCACCTCACATAATAAGCATGATCTTGACAGCACTACCACTTGGGGATCCTGGCACAACAAAGGCACTCTCTTGAACACTGCAAACAATTATGTGCAACCCCAGTCATCACAGTCATACTAGTGTGTGTGCGGGGGGTGGTCGAGAGAACAGTACACTGGGCAGGGCAGTGTACTGTTGTGGGCAGGGTGCTTGCCTTTGGCTTAAATTAGAAAATCACTTTTTGCACTGGCCTATAAGTGATTTGATTGTTTTGAGGTAACATTGGTTTATAAATTTCAGGTATACAACTTTACATCTGGAGAAATGTACAGGCCATACCACAACCCCACAAAATGTTTAGTTGCCATCTACCCACTCTACCTAACCCAAACCTTTCTCCTCATACTATCACTTTGTCATCAAAATCCAAGAATTTGCTCTGGCATGATTTTTTTTTTTAATATTCTGCATATATGTGAAATATCACAATGGGCATTTCTCTGCCATTCTTAGGTTAGTATAAGTCCCACAAGATCCACCATATTGTTGAAAATGGCATTTCTTCTTACTACTGTTAAGTAATATGCAATTGAGCATAAATACCACTTTGTGGTGGTGATGGTGGTTGGCGGAGCACACCTGATGACACTCAGGGCTTATTCCTGACTCTGCACTTAAGTATTACTTCTGGAGGTGCTTGGGGGACCATAGGGATTATCAGGGACCAAACCCAGGATGGATATGTGCAAGACAAACATTCTGCTTATATCTGCTTCACTATATACCTCTGGCCCCCACATCTTTATTCATCCACAGAACACTTAGGACATTTAGTTTGTTTCCATTATTTTGGCTGTGAATAGTGCTGCAATAACCACAAAGGTGTGGAACCCCTCCACCCAATTATAAACATCACATTTTTCTAATACCCAAATTTTTAGTTGATGGGTCCTATGATAGTACTATTTTTGATTTATTTGAGATTCTATTGAAAGGATCAGTAAAATAAACTGCAACAAAGTATATTCTCACCAATTAGTGCTGACAGTTTCTTTTTCTCTACAGCCTTGCCAACAAGGCTTGCTTCTTTTTTCTAATAATCATGGGGGAAGGGCAGAGTGAAATTACAGCAGGTAGGGCTCTAGCCTTGCATGTGACCACCAGGGTTTGGCACCCTATCATATGGGCCCTTAAAGCCTGTCTGGCACCCTATCATATGGTCCTGGCACCTATCATAGCACTGTAGCACTGTTATCCCGTTGTTCATCGATTTGCAGGCACCAGTAATGTCTCCATTGTGAGACTTGTTACTATTTTTGGCATATGGAATACGCCATGAGTAGCTTGCCAGCCTCTGCTGTGCAGGTGGGATGCTCTCGGTAGCTTGCCGGGTTCTCTGAGAGGGGGCAACTATCATATGGTCCCTTAATGCCTGCCAGGGAGTGATCCCAGAGCACAGAGCCAGGAGTAAGGCCTCAGCACCCCCAAGCACGGCCCAAAAACAAAACAACAAAAAAATCATTCTAGCAGACATGTGATGAAATCTCTGTGGTTTTCAGTTTTTAATCCCCATAAAATAAGCAATAAAAGAAACTTCAGACTTTCTGCCTATCTGTGTTGGTAAATTCTTATTTTCTTTAAAATGTCATTCAACCACTGAGCAATGCCAGGAGTGATCCCTGAGCATGGACAGGTGTGGGCCCAAAACATAAAACAAAAAACAAAACAAAAACCAAAATGTCATTCAACATTTTGGGGTAAGATTTCAACTTTAGCACAAACACAGACACTGTCATTTAAAAAAAGAAAATTCAGGTTCTATTAGTTGAACCCTACAAGTATCCAAAACTAGCACAGAGTAAGATGACTAATGCATTTTCCTCAAACAATATTTTGTGGCTCAAAGAAGTAATTGAGAAAATAACTCAAAACACCAGATTGTATGAGAACTTAAAAACAAACTGAACATCTCCTTTCTGAGGGATAAATTCATTTTTTAAAAAAAAATTTTATCTGTTTTGATTGGGGGGGGTGGCTTTTTGGGTTACACCAAGCGATGCTCAGAGGTCACTCATGGCTCTGCACTCAGGAATTACTCCTGGCGGTGCTCAGCGGATCATATGAGATGTTGGGGATAGAACCCTGGTTCGCCACATGCAAAGCAAATAAATGCTCTACCCACTGTACGATCACTCCAGCCCTTGAGGGATAAATTCTTAGGAAAACCTATCTCACCTTATTTTTAATATTCAAAAAATCTAATAAAAATTTCTCTTTCTCTAGTATTTGAGACAACAGGTAACTAAAATTTCCTTTCTCCTTTTTTTCTTTTACCATTAGCTAATATATATAAAGTCAAAATTCCACAAAAGAAATAAAAAAACTAGCAAACAACTCTTGTAATGCCTGGGGCCAGAGTGATAGTACTGTGGTGCTTGCTTTTCACGTGGCAGACCTGGGTTCAGTCTCCAACACCCTCCACTGTCCCTGGAGCTCAACCAGGAGTGATTCCTCAACAAAGAGTCAGGAGTAAGCCCTGGGTGTCACGGGGTGTGGCAAAGAAAAGAAAAAAAAAAAAAGGTCTTACTAATAATAATGTTCTATCTTACTACTTACTAATAATCTAAAACAAGAAAGTGAAACTATGCCCTTGTTTGCTACACTAGCAATATTATTTCCCATTTTTTCCTTTTTATTTTCTCTAAACAATGTAGTTTACAATGTTGTTGATAAAACAGTAGTTTTGGGCATTCAATGTTTCAACACCAATCCCATTACCAGAGTGACATTCTGCCACCACTGTTCCCAGTACTCTCGCTTCCAAGCAGGCCCCCTTCCCTTGGCAGGCACAAAAATAATTTATTTTATAATGAAGTGGAATTACGAAGAAATTGTTCAGTAAAATAAAATTTGTGAATATAGTTCTATCACATAATGGGGTTATTACTAGTAACTGTCTGATGATTTGCTGAGCTGTCTGCCACTAGCTAAGCCTTCTGTGTTATTGTTTTTGCTTATTGAGCTCAGCGGGTGGATTTCTATGCTACTTTCCCATCTCATTTGCTGTGCTCCTATGGGGCTGTCAGTACTGTAGGATTTGGAAGTGTGTGGCAACATGCCCTGGGAGCTCCAGGGTCTGTGGAACTGGGATGATTCAGAGCCTTTCCCCCTCTCTCGAGGAGGACCCAGAGTTTTCAGCCCAAAGACCTGTATCTTTTAACCGCTTGGTCACTTGGGGATTTAGATTATCTGAGAAGTACACTAGCAATATCTTTCTAAAAATCATGATGCATTTTAAATAGAAAATTATAGAGAACCAATACATTCATGTACCCATTACCCATGCACAATTATTTTGGTATTTAATGCTTGGCACTAAATGGATGTGAAGAAGACACTGTTGGCAAAATAGAGAAATTTCTGGATGGCAATTTAACGACATTTCTGAAATTATAAAATACACTTTACCCCTAAATCTGGCAAGTCTACTCTAAGAAACTAAATAAAAGATGTGAAAAAATTTAGCTACAAGGATACATAATACAGAATGAAATAATCTCAAAATGTCAAGGAAACTAGTTAAATCATTGTGATCTATACTCTTAAGTTTCTAGAGTATTAGAAATGTAATAAAAATGTATTTCATGGGCCAGGAGATAGTACAGTGGGTAGGGCACTTACCTAGCATGTAGCCGACCTGGGTTCAATCCCCAGCATCCCATATGGTTTCCCAAGCCTACTAGGAATGATTCCTCAGTGCAGAGCCAGAAGCAACTCTGAGCACTACTGGGTGTGATACTCACAAATGTATTTCTTTACAAAAAAATCTGTCTATAGTAAAAGGTTATGAAATCACATGTACCAGACCCTTGAGTCTGTAAAAAGAAAGACTGCATACAATTATGCAGTCTTATGCAGGAAAGTCTGGAAGAGCATATAATATGATAGCAGCTTTTTTTTTTATGCTTTTTGGGTCACACCCAGCAATGCTCAGGGGGTTACTCCTGGCTCTGCACTCAGGAATTACTCCTGGCGGTGCTTGAGGGACCATTGGGATGCCGGGGGTCGAACCCAGGTCAGCCGTGTGCAAGGCAAATGCCCTACCTGCTGTACTATGACTCCATTCCCAATGCTTTTATTTTTTTATATTTCTTTTTGGGTCACACCTGAGCAGGGTTACTCCTGGCTCTGCACGCAGGAATCACTCTTGGCAGTGCTCGGGGGACTATCTGGGATGCCAGGTATTGAACCCAGGTTGGCTGCTTGCAAAGCAAACGCCCTACCCACTGTTCTATCACTCTAGCCCCGAGAGCAGCAATTTTTGACAAATGCTATTTGTCATAACTATTTCACATGACAACAGAAGAAAGTTCATTCTTCCTAAGATCACGTAACGTTCATGTGATTTTTATACACAACATAATGGGTCATAAATTTAAAAAATTGAAATTGTGGGCAGGGAAACAGCTCAAAGGGTCAACATAGCTGGGCCACCCAACATTAGTGGGTCTGGTCATGGTGGCTCTAGCACACTGCGCCCACATACTGCATTGTAAGGCCCACAGAGAGCCATCAGGCCTACCCTGCCAGGCCAAGTCTCACTTCAAACAGCCACCAAGCACCATCAAACAAGCCTAACACTTATGGAAGAAACACAAGTTCTACATTTCTTTTCAGAAGATAAAAACATACTATCTCTGGTTGCGACCTAGAAGCCCTCCACAAAAACAGACTATTTCCTAAATCATTCTATGGAACATGCATTTTCCTAATATTCAAATTACAAGAACTTTAGACTGGTATCTTACATGAGCATATAGATGCAAAAATCCTCAATAAAATATTAGCAAGTCAAATGTAACTATGTTTTTTATTTTTTCATTTTTTATTTTGGAGACACACCTGGAGGTCCCCAGAGCTTACTATAACTCTGTTCTCAAGGGTCACTCCTGGAAATGACCAGGGTACCATATGTGGTACTGGCAGTGAACCCAGGTTGATTGTATGTAAGGTAAGCATCTTTTTCTTGGGGAGGAGGGAGGGCACACCCGGAAATGCTCAGGGATTACTTTTAGCTCTGTACTGAGGAATTATTCCTGGTGCTAAGACCATATAGGATGCCAGGCATTGAACCAAGGTCAGCACATGCAAGAAAAATGCCCTGCCTGCTGTACTACTGCTTTGGTCCCAACATCTTAATTCCTGTACTATCTCCATGGTCCCAATAGTGCTATTATAAGGGATTATAAACTACAATCAACTGAGGTTTACTGTAGGTATGCAAAGCTGATTCTACTTAAAAACAAACAAACAAACAAACAAACAAAAATAAGGCCAAGGGGTTATGGTGCCACCAGTAGGTCAACCTGTACCTGGTGAATGTATCAGCAGCCTGATGGTGCCTTCAGGCTTCCTGCTACCCCAAAATTGTCTCTGTGCCTCTGGCCAGACTCCAAAAACACAGGACCAAGTTTTCCGAGAAATTAAACGGTCAAAAGTTAAGTACGTGGGAGCCATGCCCACAAACCACTTCCAGCTCAGCCATACAAGCTCATGTATCAGCCTTGCTTCAGAGATCCATAAATAAATCTCAAAAGAGATCAAAAGCTGCAGTTAATCTTAGACCCACACAAGACTGAACAGACCAGGGTAAGGTGGCGGGGGGTGGGTCAGCCTGGTGCCCACCCAAGCAGAGACTCTGGCAGCCGCTTGCTCCCACAATCCAAAATAGCGGCCATGCCCCTGGTCAGACCCCATGGTCTCAGGACAGACTTCACCAAGATATTAACTTGTTGAGAATTCAGATATGTGGGTTTTGTGACTGGAATCTCCAGATTTTCTTGGGGTCGGATCGGCTACCTCCCCCCTGTTGAATAACACTTTGCTGCTCTTGCAGGGAGCTTGAGATTTATTGAGCCATTCCTACAACACAGCAACTGAGCTGTAATTAATAATCTGATATTGCTTTTTCTCTTTCCTTTATGTCATTTGTATGGTTTATTTAGTAATGTCCTTTTTTTTTTTTTTTGCTTTTTGGGTCACACCCAGCAATGCACAATGCACAGGGGTTACTCTTGGCTCTGCACTCAGGAATTACTCCTGGCGGTGCTCAGGGGACCATATGGGATGCTGGGAATCGAACCCGAGTTGGCCGTGTGCAAGGCAAACACCCTAGCAGCTGTGCTATTGCTACAGCCCCTAGTAATGTCCTTTTGTATAGACACAAGAAGACAATTAATACTATGCTATGTAACATGGGAGTTAAGTGACTCCAAAATAATATTTACTACTGGGCATTCGTATTTATTTGACTTAAGCCTCAGTTGCCCTTAGTTCCTAGCACTCCAAGAGCAGGGTCCGGAAGAGGGACTGATGGAGCCAGGGTAAGCTGTGTGCTATCCTGGCATCAAAATGGGCCTGGCCAAGTGCCATAACATTTAACTATAAGTTAAGAGCATGGTCATGGACAAACTGTGTCATGGTCCAAAAGAGGTATCTGAATAAGGACCCTGCTGGGGTTAGGAAGACTAACCTGGCCTGAGGACTGTGGTCTGGAATATATAGTGAGATATCCTCAGGAAGAACCATACTTTAAGCTTGATATCTCTTACTGTGCTCATACAAAATGACACTGCTATAAATCTTATTAGAAGTAAATTTACCAGCTATACCTGAGGAAAGAAGAAAGCAACACATCCTGGATGGAATCCCGCACTTGAGGGGATCTCCTAGTAATCTGGAGTAATCTCCTCAAATGAGATTTTGACCTTGAGTTGATCTCCTGGAGGAGTGGCCTTACCTCTCTTTGTTGATTTGTTATTGTTCAACCCCACCTTTGTACCCCCATCCTACATGATTTCAATATAAACTATGCTCAAAGGGATGGGGGGAAGTGAGATGGTTAGGTGAGATCAGATGGTCAGATCAGAGAGTTCGAAGGTCACTGTCAGGAAATTACAAAGTCACAGGGTCACAGGGTTAGAAGAGGTCAGAAGAAGAGACCAGAGACTGAAGAAGACAAAGGCAGCAGACTGGAGACCACGAGACAGAGAGAGAAGACAGACAGAAAAGAGCACAACGGCACACATAGAAGCAGAGCACAAAGGAAGAAGATAGAAAGAGAGCACAGGAATGAAGAGAAGACAACAGGAAGGTGAGGAGGAAAACTGAGACTTTGGGGACTTTGAGGTCTGTGAGGAGACTAGGATGATGGAACTCTAATAACCGAGACTACAGCCGTAACGACAATTATGACTGCATCATAAAGGTAGAGATTGGACAAGATCGGACAACACCAGGGAGTCCACCTGTCGCCCATCCTTCACCCGTTGTCCCAGAAGAGCCTGGGGATGCCACTCCTAGTCCTCCGAAGAATGCCTATGCATCCTGCCTGTGCACGGCCTGCCTTCGCCACAGCTCACCGTTCTGTTTATCTTCTTATGTATTGTGTTAGTGAGTTGAGGTCAGACAAAACAAACCCCCAGTTTCTGACATGTGCTGACCACGATCCTGACAGCTCTGCTGAGTCTGGCAGCTCTGCTGCCTGTGATCCCCAGCACTACAAGTGACTTCCTACAGCACCACAGCCAGCTATGTGTAAGCATCACAAAAGAGAGTAAAGTTCAGTGAGCACCAAAACCAATTAAGAAAGAGTACAACATTTAGGCCTGAGATACAGTACATGAGTTAGTCTTGCAAGGCAAGCAGCCTACCCAGGTTCAATCTCCGGCACTGCATATGGTCCCCTGAGCATCTCTAGCAGCAATCTCTGAGCAGAGAGTTAAGATAAAAGCCATGAGCACCATCAGGTGTGACCTGACTCCCCCACAATGTGCAAAAAGTGGGGTAATAGTGGCATCCATCACCACAGAACCAATGTTGACAAACATCACTCCGGTGACTTTGGGAAAGCTGGGATGAGACATAATCACATAAGAGAAATCACAGCTACTGTCCACTCTCAATCTTGGTAAACAGTGGGCTAATTAGTGAGCAGTCAACAAGTAAATGCTGCCAAAAACAAGACTGCAGCTGTGCCTTCCATGAGTGTGGTGCAATCAGGTTCCTAAAAAGTTCTGGGGAAGGGAAAGCTTCCAGAGTAGTAGAAGAGCTGAAAAGATTAAGGATGGGGGAGGGATCAGCTTCCAGGTAGCATAAAGCCATTTAAAAAGTTGATTAAAGGGGCAAGAGTGATGGGACAGTGGGGAGGGTGCTTGTCCTGCACATGGTCGACAGGGTTTGATTCCTGGCATCCCGCAGAGTCCCCCCAAACACCGCCAGGAGTGATTCCTGAGCTCAGAGCCAGCAGTAACCCTTGAGCATCACCAGGTATGGCTTTCCCCAATACACCAAAAAGTAATTCATTAAATGCTCTGAGTGATTTTCAAACAAAAGGCGGGGGGAAGGATGCAGAGAGCACAAGGTTCAGCCATGGTCAAGTGTGCAAGCACCACAGCCTGATGTCGGGCCCCTCTCCCCCCATGAGGAACACAGACAAGGGTGTGTAATTCCTGGTCATCCCATTAGGAAAGGGGATGGGAATAAAAATAAATTTAGGGGCTAGTAAGATAGTACAGCAGGTAGAGCACTTTCCTGCCTAGCATGTGGCTGACCTGGGTACAATATGGAGCACCCCAAATGGTTCCCTGAGCACTGGCATGAGTGATCCCTAAGTGCAGAGCCAGGAGTAAGCCCTGAGCACCACTTGGTGTGGATCAAAACCTAATAAATATATATTTTTTAAATCAAAATTTAAGGCTGGAGAATTGGGCAATTGCTCGAAGGGCTGGAAACTTTGGGCCTGATCTCCAGCAATGAGCTGCACTGTGAATAGCTGATAAGCACCACCATGTAACGAGAAAAAAAAAAAAGGAAAAGAAAAAACATAGCCAAAGCACTGAAGAGATTGCTTGTCAGGCTGGAACATATCCTTTGGGCTAAGCTTTGAACTCTGGAATCACATAGCCCCCAAGTAACGCCAGGAACAATGAGTAAGTAATAAATTAAGAGTAAATTAAGAGTAGACCCTCAGCACCACAAGATATAAAAACTGAAAAAGAATTACAAGTCAAAGGGCTGGAGCAATAGCACAGCGGGTAGGGCGTTTGCCTTGCACGCGGCTGACCCAGGTTCGATTCCCAGCATTCCATATGGTCCCCCGAGCACCGCCAGGAGTAACTGCTGAGTGCATGAACCAGGAATAACCCCTGTGCATCACCAGGTGTGACCCAAAAATCAAAAAACAAAACAAAACAAAAAATTAAGAGTAGACCCTCAGCACCACAAGGTACAAAAACTGAAAAAAAAAATTACAAGTCAGGGGCTGGAACAATAGCACAGAGGGTAGGGCGTTTGCCTTGCACGTGGGGGACCTGGTTCGATTCTCAGCATCCCATAAGGCCCTCTGAGCACCACCAGGATTAATTCCTGAGTGCAAAGCTAGGAGTAACCCCTGTGCATTGCCAGGTGTGACCCAAAAAAGAAGAAAAAAAAAAAGAATTACAAGTCAGAGAAACAGGCTGGCATGTGCAGGGCACTGTACAGCTTTCCCAGCACTGCTGGCCATAGTCACACCGAAAGAAAATCAGTAACATTCTTAAATCAATTAACACAGTTTATCAGATGAGCAAGTTTTTAAAAAGTCACACAAACTACTCAGAGGTGCAAAACAACACACTTGATAAAATCTAACATCCATTCATAGTTTAACCAACCTGATACATAACCTAAAACTGGAAAAAAACACATGAAGATCTCATACACGATCTGTTATCAGCAAAGTACAAATTAAAGGAGGGCCAGAGATATAGTATAGGGGTTAAGGTATTTGTCTTGCATGTGTCTTACCCTGGATCAATCCCCGCACAGTAACACGATCTCCCAAGCACTGCCAGGAGTGATCCCTGAGCATAGAGCCAGGTGTAAGCCACGAGCATTACCGGGTATGGATCAAAATCCTGAACTAGCCTCTCCCTCCTTCCCCCGCAAGGCCACAAGATAGCCAGCCCATTGGTAGAGTGCCTGCCATATTGGCATACAGACTCAAGTTCCCAGCACTACTTGAGAATCCCCTATGCCTCTGGAAAAAAAAAGAAGAAACGTAAATGATTTTTACTAAATTAAAGAAGCCACTCAATCTAAAAAGGCTACATACTATGACTCTCACGATAGGCAATCTGGAAAAACAATGGAAAAAATAAGATCAGTGGATACCAGGGTGAAAGAGGAAAAATAGTTGGTATACCTATTAGGAGGGCTTTTATTTTTCACACTATACACAAAAGTTTATTCAAAGTAGATTAAAGATCTCTAGATTAAACCAGGACTGGGACATGTGTTCTACACTTGAGCCACATCCCTGGCCCAATTTTTTTTTTTCTCTCCAGTGAACTGAAAACCATCGTTTAAAAAAAATAAAGCACACAAGAGCCAGAGAGACAGTACAGTGGCTAGAGGTCTTGCCTTGCATATGCCAAACCAAGGTTCAATCTCCAGAATCCCATATAGTTCCTGGGAATCACCAGGAATAAGTCCTGAGTGCACTGACAAAAGTCCTGAGCATTGCCAGCTATGGCTCAGAAATGAAAACAAAAGCAATTTTTAAGGAGGAAAAAAAAAAAACTTCACTAATTAAAAAGCAATAATAAATGGCAGCAGTACAGACATTAATAGAGATGTTAACTTTTCCTCTTTACACTGTATTTTCCACTTCTCTGCAATAGAATGAATAACAGCCACAGTCAAAAGTGAGTTTATGTGTGTTGTGGGGAGGGCCAGTGTCATAGTACAGAAGGTAGGGTGCTTGCCTTGCACACAGCAGATTTGGGTGAATCCAAACCTTATATGTTCCCTGAGCCTATCTGGAATGCTATCTGAGTGCAGAACCAGGAGTAAGCCCTGAGCACAATTGGATGTGGACCAGAAACAAACAAAAATTTCCACAAATAAAAAATAGGACACTGGGGCTGGAGCAATAGCACAGCGGGTAGGGTGTTTGCCTTGCACTCGGCCAACCCAGGTTTGATTCCCAGCATCTTATATGGTCCCCTGAGCACCGGTAGGAGTGATTCCTGAGTGAAGAGCCAGGAGTAACCCCTGTGCATCGCCAGGTGTAACCCCTGTGCATAGCTGAGTGATATCCAAAAAATAAGAAAAAAAAAAAAGACACAGCTCAAAGGGCTAAGTTCATAATTTGTATCTGGGAGGTCTTGGTTTACTTCTCTACATATTTCCCCCCAACACCAAAGAACAGCCTAGTATGTTCCCCCAAGACAAAAACAAAGTAATGAGATCTTTGAAATCACAAAATGGAAGAATTTTTCTCTTTTTAATTTTACCTGGTGACGCTCAGGGGACTATATGGGATGCTGCCGGGGATCAAACCCACGTTGGTCACATGCAAGGGAAATGCCCTACTCATTGTACTATTGCTACAATACTCAATGGAAGAAATTTTTTTTTTCTTTTTGGGTCACACCCAGTGATGCACAGGGGTTACTCCTGGCTCTGCACTCAGGAATTACCCCTGGTGGTGCTCAGGGGACCATATAGGGTGCTGTTAATCGAACCTGGGTCGGTCGCATGCAAGGCAAACACCCTATCCACTGTGCTATTGCTCCAGCCCCGAAATTTTTAACAAAATAATAATAGTATAACTCATAATAAAAAAACTATTGAATCTTTTCTTATCAAAATAAAACAGGAGGCTGGAGAGGTAGAACAGTAGGTAGGGTGTGTGCCATGCAAGCAGCAGACCAGGGTTTGATCAGAAGTGATCTCTGAGCACAGAGCCAGAAGTAAGCACAGAGCATTGTGTAGTGTGGCGCCAAACCCGAAATAAATAAATAAATAATTTACTGTCATTGTTACTGTCACTCGTTGCTCATCGATTTGCTCAAGCGGGCACTGGTAACGTCTCCATCGTGAGACCTGTTGTTACTGTTTTTGGCATACTGAATACGCCATGGGTAGCTTGCCAGGCTCTGCCATGCGGGTGAGATACTCTCGGTAGCTTGCCAAGCTCTCCGAGAGAAGTGGAGGAATTGAACCTGGGTCAGCTGCGTGCAAGGTAAATGCCCTACCCGCTATGCTATAGCTTTAGCCCAAATAAATAAATAATAAGTGAAAACAAAACAAAAGCAAAAGAAGTAAGAAATAAGTCCAGTCATTAAGGCATATGCCTTATATGTGGCCACCCCCGGTACCACTTGGTCTCCTAAGCAACACTGAGGTGGCTCCAGTAATCCTCAGTACTGCAGGGCACTCACAGCAGCATATCCTTGGTCCCTTGCATTGAAACACCAGTCCAGCTGACCAAGAATCATCTCAAGGAGGGGTCCCAGTTCCTTATATACAAGAGTGCCTGTGCCGCCAATAAAGAAAAACATGAAAAGGATGGCTCTTCCTTTTTTTTTTTTTTTTTTGGCTTTTTGGGTCATACCCAGCAATGCACAGGGGTTACTCCTGGCCTTGCAATAAGGAATTACTCCTGGCGGTACACAGGGTGTGATATGGAATGCTAGGAATCGAACCTGGGTCGGCTACATGCAAGGCAAATTCCCTACTCGATGTACTATCACTCCAGCCCCAGATGGCTCTTTCTTAAGCACAATTCTAACAAATGTGGAAGGAATCATGGAACAGAAAATTACTAATAGACAAATCCCAAAGTAGTAACTGTTAACACAATCATCATGTGAGAAACGTATGTTGAAGAGCCTAGAATGAAGCACAGTGGTAGAACACATTCTTCATGTGAGTGAGGTCCTGGGACCAATCTTTGGCACCGAACAGTATGTTGAGAACTAGGATGTTTATAAAATCAACATATGCCACCAGATATGCATTAATTATAAATTGTAAATTGATTATATCTGAAATAGTAACTTTACAATGGAGAAACCTAATGTATTACCTTAACCAATGCTCAAAATTAACATACTAGTACAAAACAACGGCTACTACTGGTAATTAGAAACTCAGTTCATTTTTTCTTTTTTTGTTGTTGTTTTGGTTTTGGGCCCACACCTGGCAGTGTTCGGGTGTTACTCAATGCTCTGTACTTAAGAATTACTACTGGTGGTGCTCAGGGGACCATATGGGATGCCAGGGATTGAACCCAGGTTGGCTGTGTGCAAAGCAAGTACCTTACCCACTGAACTATGTCTCCGGCCCTCATTTATTCTTTAATAAATGTATCCCATCTAGTCTATGTCCCTGTACGGAGTTGCTCAGTATTTATTATGCCAATGAAAGTTTTTTTGTTTTGTTTTGTTTTGTTTTTTGCTTTTTGGGTCACACCCAGCGATGCTCAGGAGTTACTCCTGGCTTTGCACTCAGGAATTACTCCTGGCGGTGCTTGGGGGACCATATGGGATGCCAGGGATCGAACCCGGGTCGGCCGAGTGCAAGGCAAACGCCCTACCCGCTGTGCTATCGCTCCGGCCCCGCCAATGAAAGTTTGAATGAATTGCTTCTAATATTTCCACTATGATTCTAGACTGATTTATGAGATTACATATTTATAACTGAATTATGTAGCAGATCAGATCCCATTTATAAGAAAACACTATTATGTTAAGATAAATATAAGCACCTTTTACTTTTTTAAAATTTTGATAGGGATTATATTATTATTTATTTTATGAAGTAGTTCAAAATATTTGATTACATTTGATATTTAAACACCAAATCCCACCACCATTCCACCTTCCCACCACAATATTTCAAGTGTTTCCATCCTAAGCCCCAATCTCTGGCCCAAAGCAGAACCAAAATAATACAATATTTCCCTCTAAGGTTGGTTGCCTCCTACTTTGTATCCCATCAGATGTGGTACGGTACTCTTGGACTATAGATATTGGACTATGGACGATTGGACAATGGATAGAGTGTGTCCTATGAAGTGTCGCGCAGCCACAAATGGGGTCGCTGCATGGTCCAGGGAAAGGTTCACTCATGGCTGAGGCTCGGCCCAAGCATGTGGAGAACAGCTGTGAGTAGGGTGATGATTAGGTTCTGGAGATTTTCCGCTGCCGAGGCTGGGTCCCTTGGGGCAGGGAAGGGTCTCACCCAGCCCCCTCAGGGTGCCCCGAGTGAAACAGCCTGGCGCGGGCACCTTTTACTTTCAGTTTAGCCTCTAAAGCTATTTGATCACTCTGGTCTCAGGTATACGGCTCTGTAAAGTTATATTACTTTTCTTTAGAAAGAAAGCCTGACTGCAAAAGCGATGAAAATCAATAGTAGTATTTTATTTATCTTTATCTTTTATTTATTTATGTTTTGTTTTTTGAGCCACACCCAGTGATGCTCTGCACCCAGATATTACCCCTGGCAGTGTTCAGGTGAACATAAGGGATGCCGGGAATCGAAGCTGGGTCAGCTGTGTGCCAGGCAAGTGCCCTACCCATGAAATTATTGCCCCAGTATCTCAGCAGCAAGGTACTGAAAAGCCACCGCATATGTCAGGTATAATCCATTTAGAGAAATCTCAACTTATTATTTCTTTTTTCCAGAAACTGCTACCAAATGTACATTGTGATACTGATACTGATACTGATACTGATCTCTTTCCCTGCCTGCCCTCCAGCCCCTACCACCTCCAACTCACGGGTATGTCTGTTAGAAAACAGTATACTTTAATCATATCTCAGGCTGATTACAAAAATCATCTTTGGTTATTTAAGGAACTTATTCTGGTCAAGACATTAAATAAGTCTTGTTCTAATGCTTCCATCTCAGACTGGGAAAGTGCCCTGCATGTGGTTTCCATCCCCATCCCCAGTACCTGAGACACTATTAGGTAAGGTCTCTCACGAGGTAGGAAAGCATTTAGGAGTCCGGGGTTGGATCCTTGGCATCACAAATATCCTGAACACCACAGGGAGCAACTCCCAGAGCGTACGGCTGAAAGTAGCTCCCAAGTCCCACAGAGTATGCACCCCCCCCAAGTAAATAAAAACTAAAAACCAGTAACAAAAAAAAACCCCCGCAAGCCAAAAAAAAAAAAAAAAAAAAACAACCTTCCTATCCCCAAATTACAGGTCTAGTAAAACAGAAGCTGAACCTACATTCTCAATGCTCTTACCCTCACTTTCAACTTCTCACTTTCTTAGGACTGGGAAAAAAGGAAAGAGAAAGATGATTCATTTTAAGCCAACCCAGTGTAAACTCTCTTTAGTTAAACAATTTAATCGAGGGCTTCTCAACCTAAGCACTACTGACATATTGGGTAGGTAATGCTCATTATGGGGCTTTATGTGTACTGTAGACTATTTAGCAGCACCCGTGGCCTCTACCTACCATCATTATCAACAACCCAAAATGCCTACAAACACTGACAATTGCTCAGTGGCTAAAAAGAGTAGGTGTCAAAATCACCTCTCCCACACCATTAAGGCCTGAGGACTATCTTACAATAATTGTTAGCAGGTTTTTCCTTCTGTCCTCCCCGCAGCAACCCTCCCCCCCCACCTCTGTTGCTGTGCTTATTGAACAAATGCCAATTAGCATGTAATATCTTTGTGTTTCAGGGATCCAAATGCCAGCTTTCACAATCCAACTTTGTTGGTGCTCCAACACCTCACAGCATGCAAGAATGAAGGGTGTGCTTTTTGGGTCACACACAGCAGTGCACAGGGGTTACTCCTGGCTCATGCACTCAGGAATTACTCCTGGTGGTGCTCGGGGGACCATATGGGATGCTGAGAATTGAACCTGGGTCGGCCGCGTGCAAGGCAAACGCCCTACCTGCTGTGCTATCACCACAGCCCCAAGAATGAAGGGTTTGATCTGGTTCTATTACGCACCTCTCAATCCCAAACTCAGTCACAAGAGAGATCCTGTCCAATGCCCTTTGTCCAGCAAGGAACCCTTTCAGAAACATGGTCAGATAGCATAAAATCACTGGCCAAGGCATCCACTTAACTCACCAGAAAGTAATGTATTTTCCTCCACTGAAGAGCACCTTGAACCACTGAGGGGAGGCATGATGGAATATAAGCTAGATGATATCTCTTTTTAGGACATTGCTATTCAAAAACCCTCCACATTTCAGACAGGTGTGTGTGAACACTGCATCTTAAGGGTGTGATGAAAAAACAAGGACAGTGATGAAAAAACAATGCCCAAGCACCATGGCCAGAGTGTGAACCCAGTGGACAAGCGGGAGTACTGTGACAAACCCTGGTGAACACCTTAATCAGAATGTACATACGCACCAAAATGAACTACAGGAGTATGACTTTGGTGAGCATATGTGCAGCCTTGAAGAGATGCTCAAAGGGTTGAAGCACAAGCTCTGCTTTTGCTTTTTTTTGGGGGTTACACCCAGTGGTGCTCAGGAGACCATGTGTGGTACTGGGGATTGAACCTGGGTCATCTGCGTGCTAGGCAAGAGCCCACTCACTGTAGTTTCTTCTCTGGTCCTGGAGCACATGTTTTGCATGTAGGAGGCCTAGATTGAATCCCAAGCACTGCCTGGTCACCCAAGCACAGAAAGGAAGGAAGGGAGGGCTAATAGTTCAGCAATAAAATACAGTAATATGTTACCATCTGGGGAAACTGGGTACAATGTAGGAAATCTCTGTGCTTTTATAACTCTGTGGCTAAAATAGTTTTTAAAAAATAATTAAGTGTATCCCTGAACAGAGAATTTTATGGGAGTAATGATCATGTTCTGATATTAATCAATGAGAGCTGTATCCATTGATAATTTAGTAAAAGTCACTGACTAGTACATGTGTTCATCCTGATTCAATCCTGGCATAATCCCTGTCCCTCAAGTACTGCCCAAGCACAGAGTCAAGAATATCCCCCAAATAACAACTGTGTATAGCCTCCAAATAATCACTGGATGAAGTTTATGACATTACAAAAATTGGCAGAACAAGAGCTTGAACCACCCAAATTATGAACCAACTGGTGCTCAGGGCTTATTCCTGGCTCCATGCTCAGGGATCACTTCTGGCAAGGCTTAGGTGATAATATGAAGTACCAAGGGTCAAATCTGGGTCAGCTGCATGCAAAACAAACACCTTACCTGCTGTACTATCGCTCTGGCTTTTACGATAATTTTCTTTTACTTTCCATATTTCTGGAGATGCCAGGAATCAAATACAGGGCTTCACACATATAAGGCAGGTAAAATCACTGAACCACAACCCCTGGTTAATATTTTCTATTAAAAGCAGGGGTGCTAGAGAGATGGCAGAGTGGGTCTTGTGTGTGGCCGACCTAGATTCGATCCCTGGCACCCCATATAGTCCCATGAGCACTGTCAGGAGTGATTCCCGAGCATAGAGCCAAGAGTAAGTCCTGAACACTGCTGGGCGTGGCCCCCAAACACAACAATGGGTGGGGGGAGGAAGAAACAAGGAGATAGTGCACACGCTTTGCAGATGGAAGCCCCACGTTTTTCACCAGCACATGGTCCCCCAAGCACCACTGGAAGAGTAGCCCCTAGAACTACCACCCTTTAGCCCCCAAAAGAGGGAAAGAACCCCTGATGTTCCCCTGTGTTAGAATTCAAATGTGATAGTCACGATTTCAATGTTCCTGGAAAGACTTCTACAATAGGTAAAAGGAGAAGAAATATACCCCAGCAGTGATTTAGCCTCTGTCCCCATCAACTCCCCAGCTATGAGCTTTAGGTAACAAATCCCGAAAATCAGGAAGATTCATTCCGGCACCTGCAAACCATTCAATGACAGAAATACCACTGTTAATAAAACAACATATTTGCTTTAAAATAATCCTCCATTGCTAACTTGTGAATACTAAAGGAGAATGCTCACTGGACCACACTGCGTAATCACAGTAGGCAATGACTTCAGATGTGGATTATCACCTTCCAGATTAATACCTGAGAGGCTGTCAGAACAGTACTAGCCAACCCTGTTCACGTCCAATCCAGACATCCCAGTCTCTTGGGAGAGGCATCAAGTCATGGAACAGTGACTCAGAACAGAACTATCACACTGAGGCATCAGGCTCCTAGGAGATGGTCGAGCAGCCAAGGAAAAGAACCATCACCAAGCAGAGCCCAGCACTGTACTCTTTACTACTGAGAACATTCCAGATGTTAGCCACTTTACATACATGACAGACTCTAATTCCACAGCAGCTCTGAGGTTGGCAATATGATTATTCCTCCTCTGGAGGTGCTGCTCAGGTTTACTCCTGGCTCAGTGCTTAGGGATCAGTGCTGGCAGTCTCAGGAGAGTATATGGGGAGAATTGAGTGGGCAAATGCCTTACCTCCTGTACTATCACCTCTCAGCTCTACTTCTCCATGCAATCCCCAAACACTGAGGGGCGGCGAGGCAGAAGAAGCGTTCAATGGGCTAGAGTGTGTTCCATTGTACACAGGAGTTCTAGGTTTAATTCCTGACACACACTCCAAGGTCTACAAGCACTAAGTTGTGACTAACCGCCGAGCAGTGCCAAATGTGGTCCCAAAACAAACAAACAAACAAACAAAAAATTAAACACTAAAAAACAAGGGACAAGAGAGAATATACAGGAAGGTCTTGCAGTGGCCAACTCCAGTTTGATTCCTGAGTATTCATATGATCCCCAAACCTCTCCAGGAGTGATCCCCTGAGTGCAGAGCCAGGAATAAGAACAGTGAACTGTATAGTGTGGCCCCAAAACAAAAACAAAAAAAAATGAAGCACTAGATAGACAGTAAAGCTGATAAAGCACTTGTCTTGCATGATGCCAACCTAGGTTTGATCCCTGGCAAGACTTATGGTACCCTGAGCACTGCCAGGATGATTCCCTGAGCACTGCTAAGTGTGGTCCAAAAACAAGAACGTTTTTTCGTTTTTTTTTTTTTTTGGGAAAAAAATTAAGTCAGGGGGCCGGAGCGATAGCACAGCGGGTAGGGCGTTTGCCTTGCACGCGGCCGACCTGGGTTCGATCCTCGGCATCCCATATGATCCCCCAAGCACCGCCAGGAGTAATTCCTGAGTGCAAAGCCAGGAGTAACCCCTGAGCATCGCTGGGTGTGACCCAAAAAGCAAAAAAAAAAAAAAAAAAGGCAAAAAAAAATTAAGTCAAATATTAACTAAACATACAAACCAGAAAAAATTATGAGAATATAAAAGTAGAAGGCGCAAATATATAGGCATATTTCCAATTTAAGACAAATTAAGACCTGGGGCTGAAGCGATAATACAGCAGGTAGGACATTTGCCTTGCATGAAGTGAACCCAGGTTCAATTCTCAGCATCCTACAAGGTCCTCTGAGCATTGCCGGGAGTAATTCCTGAGAGTAGAGCCAGGAGTAACCCCTGAGCATCACTGGGTGTGATCCAAAAAGCCAAAAAAAAAAAAAAGCCAGATTAAGAACTAATTACTTCAATACAAAGCAACCATGATATACAACAAAAACAACTATCCAAGTATAAAGTCTAGACAGATAGCTCAACTGAGCACATACACTGCTGGCAGGAGGCCAGGCCGTAGTACCACAAGGTTCCCTAAGTACCACTACAAACAATCAGAGAGCACTGAGCCAGGAACATCACAGGTAAGGCCCCAAACAAAACTGTATCTATATCTATATGCACTTCATCAGAGCAGACATATTATAAATTCCCATTAAAATTGCCAAATGGGGAACTGGAGATATTGTATAGCAGGTAGGGCATTTGCCTTGCATACAGCCAACCCAGGTTTGATCCCTGACATCCCATATGGTTCTCCAAGCCCACAAGGCAGAGCCAGGAGCAGCCCCTGAGCATTGCAACGTATGGTCCAGAAAACAAAAATAAAACAAACCAAAAAATCTTCCAAATGGGGTCAGAGCAATTGTACAGTGGGTAGGGCGATTGCACTGCAAAGAGTTGATCAGGGTTCAATCCCTGGCACAAGACATGGCCCCTCAAACCATGCCAGGAGAGGCCCTAAAACAAACAAAACAAAACTTGCCAAATCAGTACCAACATGTACACAAACCCCATTCAATTTTTAAATTCTCTTGAAAACACCAAGTCCAGGAGAAGAGGAATCTTCAACAATTGTTGATTCAGAATTGGTGAGATAGTTCACAGACTGGAGTGGAGGTCTTGGGCTTGGTCCCAGGGATCGTATGGTGTCCTAAGCCCGGCTGGTGGTGATCATTCCCTTTATCCTGATTGTGTTTGGCTATATTCCCAGCAGTACTCAAAGAATCATGCAGAGTTGGGGATCAAACCTGGGTCTCCCAGCTCCAAAGCATATTTACATGTGCTCAGTCCTTTAAACTATCTTCTAGCTCATAACCCCATCAAAAGAATTTTTTTTTGGTGTAGAGACAGTACAGAGGTTAATAGGTACTTACCTTGAATATCGCTGACCCTGGCACAGTCCCCAGAACTGCATATGGCCCCCAAACCACAGAGTACAGAATCTGGAGCACTCTCTTACCCAACTCCCTTACCCAAACTAAAAACCTATACTGGTTTATAGTCATTTTATTTATTTGGAAGAAGGGATTTGGAGGCCATATCTAGGCACTCATGACTTACTACTTCTGGCTCTACACTCAGGAATTACTTTTGATGGTGTTTGGAGAATTATATATGGTACCAGGGATCAAACTGGGGTTGGCCACATGCAAGGCCAAGTGCATTAGCCCCTGTATTATTTCTCTGATCCTGTCCGCTTTTTTAATTTTGGGGACCACACTCAGCAGTGCTTAGGGCTTACTCCTGGCTTCGTACCCAGGGAGCACTCCTGGCAGTGCTTGAGACTATATGTGGTGCAAGAGATCAAACCCAGGTTGGCCACATGCAAGGCACACAGCCTACCCACTGTTCTATCACTCTTGCACTGATCGTGACATTTTAAGAATGAATTTTCCTTTCTCTTTCCCTCCAACATCTCCACTGAAAGCCAGCAGTACTGAAATGGAAGAGCAGCACGACTGAAGTCACATGTTTTAAAGCTAAGCTCTAGCCAGGGTGCCACATTCTTCTAAGTAGTTTTAGGGTCAGGTACAGACCAGAGCATTTGGTATTCCCCAAAGTAGGCAAAACTGCACCCCCAGAAGGTGCTGGAATAAGAGGGGGAGAAAAGGCTGGGGTTGACCCTAGTTGTGTGGAACTTTCTTATTTGTTCTCTAACGATAAGGAAAATAGGTTTCTGGAGGTTGGGAGGGGCAGGGTGCTGAGTGACTTTTTCTGAAAAGGGGGCAGTAAGCAAGAGAAGGTGGGAACCTCTGGGTTAGACAAAATTATAACCTTGTAGGAATTTACAAAGATTTGTGTGTGTGTGTGTGTGTGTGTGTGTGTGTGTGTGTGTGTGACACCCGGCAATGCATAGGAGCTACTCCTGGCTTTGCACCCAGGAATTACTCCTGGCAGTGCTCAGGGGACCATATGGGATGCTGGGAATCGAACCCAGGTCAGCCGCATGCAAGGCAAACGCCCTACCCACTGTACTGTCACTCTAGCCCCCAAAGATTATTTTTTAATTGCTTAGAACGCAAATAATTTAAGTATTGATGTTTTTTTATGCAGCTTTATCTCATTGCTACAAACATACAAGATTCAGCAAACTGGGTCTTCACTTCCCCCTCCCCCCCCCCCCCGCAAACTCACTGCATAAATTATCTTCCCATTCCATAAAATCTAAGCTTCTCCCACTGATTTTATTTCATTTTATTTGGTTTTAGTTTGATTTTTGGTATCTAAGCCAGAGTCCACTGTGCTCAGGGATCTGCCCTGGCAGTAAGAAGGGATCATATGCAGTGCCAGGGATCAAACCTGGGTCAGTCAGGTACAAGGCAAGCATCTTACTCCTATACTACCTCTCTGGCCACTAACCATTTAAGTCACAAATGTAGATACCATGGAAGATTTGGCTTCATCACAAATACACAAATACCGTGGCCATTCTACTTGAAAATCCAAATACTCAAATTTTGTGACACAAAAACACTAAAATTTTCACTTTCCACACAAGAAAAAGTATCTAGAGAAATTTTCCTGTTTTGTGAACAGCACCCTTCTTGCATTTTATAAAGCAGGCTGACTTTATCAGACAGAGGGATTATCTTCAGCTAAAGGCGGAGTAGTGATGCTAAGAAAGAGGAATAAAAAACTCCAGACATGGATTCGTCTCCCAAGCATTTCAGTGATTATTTGACTAAAAAGAAACAGGTAATAAATATCACATCTACAGACAACAGAATATAAAACGTTAATTTCTACAGACTGAGTGCCAACAGCTTGAGAGAGCAGGTCTCAGCACTGGGCGCCCCTAAGAAGACAGTTGTTTTTTGTTTTTTTTTGGGGGGGGAGTCACACCGGCAATGCACAGGGGTTACTCCTGGCTCTGCACTCAGGAATTACCCCCTGGCAGTGCTCAGGGGACCATATGGGATGCTGGGAATCGAACCCAGGTCGGCTGCGTGCAAGGCAAACGCTCTACCCGCTGTGCTATTTCTCCAGCCCCGAAGACAGATAGTTTAACAGAACTGCCCACTCCCTTCTCCAGCATCCCACACAGTGGCACATGCCACGGAGAGGACAATCGCCTCCATCCACAGGGGCCCGGACAACTCAAATAGGCATAAAAAACACTGTGAGAAATACCATCCACAAAAGAAGTGAAATAAAAGGCTTCTGTGAAGCATGAGTTGATGGACCTCCATTGGAAATTATTGTCTCGGCAATGCCTTGAGGAGTGCCAGCCAAGGGCACTGCTGCAGTGCGACCTACTATTTCCTGCCCCAAGGCAAGAACTGGAAAAGGGCTATAGGGGTCCGGGTTATCACTGTCTTCCCATTGCTCATCGATTTGTTCGAGCGGGTACCAGTAACGTCTCCATTGTGAGACTTGTTACTGTTTTTGGCATATCAAATACGCCACAGGTAGCTTGCCAGGCTCTGCCGTGCGGGTGGGACACTCTCGGTAGCTTGCCGGGCTCTGTGAGAGGGGCGGAGGAATCGAACCTGGGTTGGCTGCGTGCAAGGCAAACACCCTTACCCGTATACCCCTCAATATTTGACAAAGCTGGCATAAAGCACCTCCATTCCCTACTGTGGTCTTTAAGTATTAGTCAATGATAAATAAAAGGCATTTTGGGGCCGGAGTGAAAGTACAGCAGGTGGGGCACTTGCTTTGCATGCAGCCAACATGGGTTTGATCTTCAGTGTCTCATAAAATGCCCTGAGCACTGCCAGGTGTGACCCCCTCCCCAAACACAAACAAAAAGACTAATCACCAAGTACAGTCAGGTGTGACCCCAAAACTAAACAAAATATAAATCTCAGTACAAAGCATTTCATAGAAACTTCTGAAGCAGCACACACAAGCATAAGCATACACACAAATGTGCATGTCATCAGAGGTGCCCAGTAAGTGCCAACCCAATTTGGCAGGTAAAGCTTGAAATGAGGTAGGAAAGCTCAACAGACCGAGACACTTTTCTTCCATAAACCATGCTTAATTCTCTCTGAGGATAAGGTCTTCTCCCCTCATATTCCTATCTCTTTCCTAGGATTCTCGACACCACTGCTTTTTCAAGCTTGACAGAGCCACTCATCCATTTTCTTTTAAAAATAGTTATAATAAACTTCAGATAGAAAAATAAATTTATCTGACAGGAAATTACTTGACATGAAGAAGAGGGGAGGTGATATCTGCCTAATCTTAAATGCTTCCAAGTTATCAGATGCTACACTAAGTATTCCGCATGCAATATTCACCTAGAGCCACTGTCCAAATGTAGTAGCTTTCCTGTTCAAAAAGCTTTCCTGAGGACCCCGACTGAAACTGTCCTCATCAGCGATAGCTCAGGGGCCAGGGGCACATGCCTTGTATGTACAAGGAGTCAAGTTCAATTCCTGGCACTGCATGGCCCCCAGCATCACCAGGTGCTGCCCTGGAGACCCCCTGACCCCCAGCAGTGCCAAGACACTGGCCCTGAAAATCAGACCATTTGGCCCAGGTCAAGGATAGCCAGAAATAGTCCTGGGGGTCTTCTGAGCACTGTTGCAAAGATCCGAAACCAGAAAACTACCCCCATCAAGCATTCTCTCAATACCACATTTACCCTTAGAGCACTCACCACTAACATAGAGTAATTTTTTTTTTCTTTTTTGGGTCACACCTGGTGATGCACAGGGGTCATTCCTGGCTCATGCACTCAGGAATTACCCCTGGCCGTGCTCAGGGGACCTTATGGGATGCTGGGATTCGAACCCAGGTCGACCGCGTGCAAGGCAAACGCCCTACCCACTGTGCTATCACTCTAGCCCCCTAACAGAGTAATTTAAACTTGCCTACTTGTTTATGCTTTATCCTATCACTAAGAGAAAAGTTACACTGTCTGTCTTGTTTATGGAATCATCTTTACCATCTGGCAGTCATGAATGTGTATCATTTAATCCACTCCAGAATCCACTGATGCATTGGTAACAAAGGGACAGTGACAGGGAAGTCAAGATACTTGCCAAATAACCCAATAGTAAATATCTAACTGAAGAACCGACACTCTTTTCTATGCCATATTGCCAAATAAACACATTTCATGCTCAGAATTCTTTCCATGAAATAACTAACATTCACCCTGAGTCCTGGAAAATTAATGCTCACTGGACCTGAGGAGAGTGCCAGGCTTACAGTGCCTGCTGTACAAGCATATGGCCATGACTTGAACTCCCATGTTCCATACGTGCTAATAAGCCTGGTCCTGGCTGTTCTCACAACACCTGGCAGCTCTGTTGTCTGTGATCTCCAGCACCTCAAACCACAAGCGATGTCCAGCCATGCCCCAGTCAGGTGTGTGAAAACACCACACAAAGGGGTGTAACCACTGGCAAATACTACAGCGACAAGGTGTATGAGCAGCAGGACCAGGGAGTGTGACCAGTGACTGCTCTGTGAGCACTGCAGTGACTCCTGGCAAACACAACAGCTAAAAACATAAGAGCATCACACCAGGATGTCCACAACACTAACTCACTGCAGCAACAGCAACGACAAAGGGAAAGAGTGAGAGATGAATATTTTTTTAAAAAGAGGTACACTCCTTTCACAGTCACTTGTACCATAGCTCAGAATACTCACTTCTCTCTTTGTCATTTTCAGTTCTGGGTCATACCAGGGGCACTCAGGGATCACTTTTAGCTCAGGTGATTAGGGATCAAACCCAATTCAGCAGCATGCAAAGCAAGTGCCTTATCTCTCCAGTCCCATAATTTTTCCCCATTTTTTGCTTTTTGGGTCACACCTGGCCATGTTCAAGGGTTACTCCTGACTCTGCACTCAGAAATTGCTCCTGGCAGTGCTTGGGGGAGCATATTGGATGTTAGGGATTGAACCAGAGTCCACTGTGTACAAGGCAAATGCCCTAGTTGCTGTACTATATCTCCAGCCCCCATAATTTATCCTCTTATGAGTCTACCTCTATCCTTATTAACATTACTTAATTAAAACTACTGTAGCACTGTTGTCCCGTTGTTAATCAATTTGTTCAAGCGGGCACCAGTAACGTCTCCACTGTGAGACTTGTTACTGTTTTTGGCATATCGAATACGCCAAGGGAAGCTTGCCAGGCTCTGCCATGTGGGTGGGATACTCTCAATAGCTTGCTGAGCTCTCCAAGAGGGATGGAGGAATCGAACCCAGGTTGGCTGGGTGCGAGGCACATACCCTACCCGCTGTGCTATCGCTCTAGTCCAAATTAAAACTATTAATTTGTTTATTTTGGCAACACCTGGCCATGCTCAGTGCTCATTTCTGACTCTGGGATCACTCCTGATGGTGCTCTGGAAATCATATATGGTACTGGGAACCAAAACCAGGTCAGCTGCATGCAAGGCAAGTGCCTCAGGGTGTGATATCATTTTCAGTATTCTGGCCCAAATAAAATTATTTTAGTTAAAATAAAATACATGGAAACACATGCTAATTTGGTGTGTGTTTGTGTGTGTCTGTGTGTGTGTGTGTGTGTGTGTTTGTGTGTGGTGCTAGGGATTGAATTTGGGGGTCTTGCACATACAATACATGTGCCCTACCACTGAGCCATATCACCAGCCCTAAAAATTAACTGGGTCGTGAAGTCTATGCATATCTGCAAGAAAGGATTCTGCTATGGAACAGTACTAACAATATACTCTCTGACTTATCATTGGGGGAAGAATGAAAATTTAGAAGTGAAGATGACTGAATACAGACATGGTAATGTTTTATTAACATACTGACAATTAAACACATTCAAGTGTGAGTCACTGGTGGTACGTGCCAGTATCAATGTGTTAAGGAATAATCAGTATTCCAGTGAATACTGAAAATAGGATCAGCCCCTCCCCCCCAAATGAGGGTTTTTTTTAAAAAAAACACCCTAGAATCCATGAGTATCATATAATGTTACTTTTCTTAGTCTGATATTATAAGGTCCTAGAAGGCAGAGATGTTCTGACTAGCAATCCTAAAGCGTGCCATTGGGTAGCCTATGCTTAAGCGGGAGGGAGTAGAGGGAGGAGAGAGGGAAGGAAGACTGGTCCTGTTTCTGCTTTGCTCCGGTATCCCAGTCACTGGGCAAGGGGCATCCATAAGTAATCTGGGAGCATTCAGAGACTACATAAGGAGGATATGGGAAAAGATATCTATAGGTCACATTTCCTCAATACTGTTTGTATAAATGAACATCTTTCCAGATATGGCTCCAATATTCTGCTAAGGATAAACCCTGCTTATAAAAAAGACTGTTTTAAGTTTGGGGATGCAACCCAACATTAGAGCACTTGACTTGTGTGTATGAGGCTCAGTGTTCAAACTGTGGAACTTGTCTTGTGTGTATGAGGCTCAGTGTTCAACCCTGAGCACAGAGGCAGGAGTAAGCCCTGAGCATCATCTGGTGTGCCCCCACTCCAATAAAAGGTCTGCACTAGGTTTTTTTTTTTTGTTTTTGCTTTTTGGGTCACACCTGGCGGTGCACAGGAGTTACTTCTGGTTCTGCACTCAGGAATTACTCCTGGCAATGCTCAGGGGACCATATGGAATGGTGGGGATCAAACTCGGGTGGGCCGAGTGCAAGGTAAACGCTCTACCCGCTGTACTATTGCTCCAGCCCCCAAGGTCTGCACTAGGCGTCAAGGAAGTAGTTTCCAGGGGTAGAGTGCATACTTCATGTGTAAGAGGAACTGGGTTCAGTCCCCAGCACCCAACTACACTCCAACCAAAAATATTCAAAATAAAAATGTCTGCTCTAGTTCTATTTTACATTTCACCCTTTGGGGGGTGGTGCTGGATAATTTAGAAAGGATTTTATTTGGGAATGGAGAGAAGAGCAAGTTAAAACACAATAGGTGGGGCTGGAGCAATAGACAGCGGGTAGGTGTTTGCCTTGCACTCAGCCAACCCGGGTTTGATTCCCAACATCCTATATGGTCCCCCGAGCACCACCAGGAGTAATTCCTGAGTGCATGAGCCTGGAGTAACCCCTGTGCATTGCTGGGTGTGACCCAAAAAGAAAAAAAAAACCCACAATAGTGTTATTTTCAAGATCAAACGTTAAATAACATAGGGGTGTTAAAAATAACACCCAAATAGGGGAGATAATTTAAAGGACTGAAGTACATGTTTTGTTTGCATGTTAGAGCCCTGAGTCTGACCCCCTGAGCACTACTGGATGAGGCCAGAATAACTGGGGGGAGGGGAGTAGGGGGTAGAGCAACACATTCCCCCATTTCTACAAAAAAAAATACAGAACTGGGAGAATAGGCTAAAAAAAAAAAAAAACTTTGCTATGACCTTCCTATGTTTTTTCATTGACAAAATAATTTAGTACCGTGGAAAAAGAATTAATGACTATTTACTGGTAAGACCTAGATGCTTATGAAATGACTGAGTGTTCTCAAATGAGTACAGGCTGTCAGAATGGAATCAACCATAAGCATAGAGAACGGGACCTTCATTCTTCTCTCCAAATAACTGGCAGGCAGCACAGCATTCTGATGCTTAATTAGTATGCGTTAAATGACTGACTCTATGGATACTGAACAAGTCCGTAAGAACCTGCCAAGTGTACATGGTCCCGATCCAGTCATTCTCTGAGGACCTGGCAATATGTAGGTAGGTAAGCTACATCAAAACTTTCCCCAATTATTGCTTGTTCCCAAAACATAGCCAACAAAGGAAAAAGGTTACATGCAAATAGCTATGTTGTATGGAACAAAACTGAAAAAACGGCATTAGGTTATTATGTAAGAAGAATTCTCATGCCAAAGAACTCTTTTCTGACCATCCTTAAGAGTCTGGTGTAACAAATAGGTACAAAAAAATGAAACTGTATTGTTAAGTTTCTTTCTCCCACTTTTCAGATTGAAGAACTAAAAACCAAGGAAAATAAATCCTCCCAAGGAAATATGACAAGAAGGAAGTCTACCCATACCATAATTTCACCCTGAAATATCAGACAGAATTCATTTACAAACTCACATAGTTCTTAGCTGGAAAGCTGAATGTATATGGATGAATCAGCTCAGATTATAAGCAAACACTTGAGAATTGACACTCCAGTTTTCGAAGAGCAATGACAAATGCAACAAATTTTAACACATCTCTTTCCTCCCTCATGGCCCTTTCGGAAAAAACAGCATGTACAGGCGGAGTCTGCATGCCATATGTTCTGGCCACCAGTGGAACTGCCATCACTTTAGATATGAATATTAAGTATTGACCTAGAATTGTTGTGCCAGGCAGATCCTTGGGATAATCAAGGTTCATCCCTTGCATCAGGATCCCATTCTCAGTCACACACAAAAGAAAAGCACTCCAGGTCTATCATTTTTTTTCAGTCTCTTCTCAGAATCTAATCCTACTAAGACTGGATCCTAGTTTTGAAAATGCTCTTTCTGCCTACTCACTTGTCGAGAGAAACTTCCCAGCCGCTTTTAAAGTTTCTCCTCATAACCGTATTTTGGCTGAAGTGTGGTATGCTCCAAATATAGATTTCTGGTACCTTCCCGAAGTTTAATCATTTGAAATCCTCCCTCCCCATACATGAAAAATATATCCTTTCAGCATCATTTGACCGAAGTATAAAGCAACCTGGTTGGCCTCCATGCATCCGATGGCATCTTCCAAGAGTGAAAACTCCACGCAGACATAGCCATAGTCGTAACCTGGGGACAGCATTTAAATACAGACGGGAGTGGTGTTAGTGCCTTGCAAACACAAAAGACACACTTAAATCCCCTGTTCCTGCACCCCTTAAATATAAGCCCTCCCATCTAGTCCCTCTCTCCCCTATGCTAGGCAAAGCTACTACCCCAAACAGAAAAAAAGTACTCAAAGAGATGTTTCTGGACTTTCAGAGAAATCCCCAAATGGCTTTTATATTAATCAAGAAGATCCTTTGCTGGTTTTACCACTGGTGATCTGGCAAGGATGCCCCAGAATTGGGTAATCCCACAGAAAGTTCAAGTGGGAACCCGAAACACTCTGACCACAGGCCGAAATCTGCTGGAAAAATCAAGTCAATAGAACTGAAAAGCATCTGGAAAAAAAAAAAAAAAAGGTATCCCGAGAAAGGAAGGAGAAGCAATTATCCCAAAACTATGCTAATAGTCACCACTTTTCAAGCAGAAACCACCTTCAAAGACAGAAGTGCTGACAGACTGAGGCAACTATTCTGTTTGGATACCACAGGAAGCTTCTGGTTGGCAGGGGACAGACCATTTCAGGTCTCCTCTTTTTTCCTTGTTTCAACTCAAGTCATAAAACAGCTAAAATCTTTATGAAAGGAAGAAGGTGTAAAAGCATAAATGAGTACAAATAGTTGGGTACAAAACTGTGCATATGCACGGATTGGTGGTGGAGTAGGCTGAAGGAGAGATAGCAGTTGTTAGCAATCAACATGTGTTCAAGAACTGTTATTAGATTATTAGAGTTCTAAATTGTATGTACCCTTCCACCCTTTTCCTGAGCAAATATCTGTGGCACTAGGACCCATGAATTTAGGAAATCATGGGATTTACAGGCTGCTAAAATCTAACTCCTACTATAATTTTTCCAGATACTGTCACCATACAGGTACAAAAACTATATACTCAAAACAACACTCAACAAGTAGCTTCCATGGTTCCTCCACTACCCAACACGATAAATAAATGCATACTCAGGAAAAAAAAAATACATACTCAGAATCAACATCACGCAAGTGACGCAAGACAAAGGAGTTCTGATGAGAAAAAAAAACAAACCAAAAAAACCCATAAAACCTACAAAAATTATGAACAAGGGATATACATAACAATTGGAATTGAGTATCTCTAAATCAAGGTTTCTATCAAAGCTTTCCCCCCCGGCCCCCCCAAAGAAAAGCACCAAAACCAAAAAAAACAACCACAAAAAAGGAGACTGGAGAGATAGTACAGTGGGTAGGGCACTTGTCTTGCATGCAGTCAACCCAGGTACCATCTCCAGAACCCCATATGGTCCCAAGCCCGCTGGAAGTTATCCCTGAGTGCAAAGCCAGAAGTAAGCCCTGAGTACTGACAGTATGGCCCCAAAATGAATCCACTCCCCACCCCCAAGCACAATAGAAAAAATTTTTTTTAAAGATTAAACTTGATGAAGTAGATTACATTCCTTGTTATATTGTATGAAACATTCCTTGTTTCTGATAAAATGTTATAATGTGTAGGAAGATTATTGCTCTGAATTTTAGAAAATTACTAGAAAGGTCCTAGAAACCTGAGCCATGACCACAGACTGAGAGATATATTCTCTACCTAGTTTACAACTTTGCTCAACCGATTAAGTCCTTAAATCACTATTTAAATTTACTATAAAAATCAATGGTGTCTTGAACTTCATATGAAAAAATAAAACTACTTTAAAGAGAAGCATAGTATTTAAAAACATTCCTTAATTCCGTTAAAGTAGGCTTTCTTTTTTTTTTTTCCTTTTTTGCTTTTTTGGGTCATACCTGGCAATGCACAGGGGTTATTCCTGGCTTTGCACTCAGGAATTACTCCTGGCAGTGCTCAGGGGACCATATAGGATGCTGGGAATCAAACCTGGGTCGGCCGTGTGCAAGGCAAATGCCCTACCCGCTGTGCTATCGCTTCAGCCCCAAAGTAGGCTTTCTTTTTCTTTGCTCTTTTTGAAAGTAAGCCCCCAAGCAATTCTCAGGCATTGGGAGGAATACTCCCAGTGAGACAGACAACGGTTCAGGCTCAGGCAGGGGTGATGGAGGCCAGCAGGGACATCTAGGCAGTGATGGGGAAAAGCAAGGTTTTGTTTGGGGGCCACAACTGGCAGTGGTCAGAGCTAACTTCTGGTGCTGCACTCAGGAATCCCTCCTCACAATGCTCAGGGACTATATGTGGTGCCAGGAATCAAACCCAGGTCTGCCACATACAAACAACTACCTTATCTACCACATCAAACCAAGTACTATCTCTCCCTCAGCCACACGAATGAGATTTTCTTTCTCCTTCCTCTTTTTTTCTACATACACCTAGTGGTGGCTCTGTGCTGAGGAGTCACTCCTGGCAGGCGCAGGGGACCATATGTGGTATCAGAGATCAAACTAGGATTGATTATTGGATTCAATGCAAGAGTCAACCCCTGCACAGTGTCTCCCGACCACTCAAGAGAATTCTCTTGCTCAAATTCAGTGTCTACATCAAGCATGAAACATTTTATATTTGGGGGTGGGGAGTATGGCTCAGCAGTCGAGTACATGTCACAAATGTGTGAGGCCCTAGCTTTGATGTAGACCAACACACAAAAGAGAATCCCGTATTTATAAACCACAGATTGAGTAACCACAGATGCAACTAATATGAGCTTTGGTGTCCATGAACCAAGCGGCTATACTCTCAAGTGTGCTGATTACCTCAACAGAAAGCAACCCCTTCTCCATAGCTGCCAAAAAGAAAAACAGAACAACTAACACCATAAGGTGACATAGTTCTGAGTTTCTTTTTTGTGCTTAAAAAAGCAACTACTGGGGCCGGAGCGATAGCACAGCGGGTAGGGCGTTTGCCTTGCACGTAGCCAACCCGGGTTCGATCCCCGGCATCCCATATGGTCCCCCAAGCACTGCCAGGAGTAATTCCTGAGTGCAAAGCCAGGAGTAACCCCTGTGCATTGCTGGGTGTGACCCAAAAAGCAAAAAAAAAAAAAAAAAAAAAAAAAAGCAACTACTGTGACCAAGAGGAACCACAGAATCTCTGTGGACAGAGAAAGAATCATGACAACGCTAGTACTTTGCACAAGAACAAACTACGATACTAAATTAATTGAAAAGACATAATTTGCAAGAAACTTTATGAGAACCTAATAGAATCTTTACACATCAACTCTGTAATACTATATATCCACAATATGCATAAAATTTAACATAAAATTCACAAGTTAGCACAAAAATAAAAACAAAACAAAACAATTCCTTCCACCTAAAATTTTCGCTATCAAAAACAGAAACTTGAAGTTTAATTATGCCTCTAAGTTATTAAAAAAAATTACCCAGGTGCTGCTGGAGAAATATTACAGAGAGAAAGGAGCTTGCCTTGCACTATACATGGGATCCCTAGCCCCCTAAGCACAGCTCCATGTGATCCCAAACAAAAATTTTAATTGTCCAAAGTCCAGGTATATGTTCAAGACTTGTGGTAGAGGGGCTGGAGAGAGAGCACAGGGGGTAGGGCTCTTGCCTGCATGTTGCCAGCCTAGGTTCGATCCCCAGCATCCTATATGATCACTCATGCAACCCCAAGAGAAATTCCTGAGTGCAGAGTCAGGAGTAACCCCTAAGTATTGACTGATGTGGCCCCAAAACAAACAAAAAACAAAATTAAATTTTAAAAAAACCTTCAAGGTTGTAGTAAAACTCAGGAATTGCCGAATTAGACAATGATACTAAGTAATATTTACACAAAGCAATTATTGGTGTAAGGTTGTATCCAGAACAACTTGCATATACCAATTAAATCCTACAAGACTGCCCTAATGAGGCAGATATTATTAGCCTCACATTATCCATGGTGAAACAGGCAAATAAATAATTTGCTCAAAATTACTTCATTCCTAGTAGCTATACCAAGTTTCAAACACAGTTCAGATTTAATCAATGCATTGACCACTACACTATTTCCATTTAATAAGGTCCTGGACTGATACAAGACATCTGAATCCCTAACCCTTCAAAGCTGAAAGGCCCCTACCTATCTGTGCATGGATAAGACCATGGTTACAGGTAAGAAACACCGAACGGGGGCCAGAACAATAGTACAGCGTGTAGGGCATTTGCTTTGCATAAAGTCAACCCAGATTCAATCCCTGGCATACCATATGGTCCCCCAGCCCACCAGGAGTGAACCCTAGGCACAGAGCCAGAAGTCCTGAGCACCACCATGTGTGGCCCCCGAAAGAAAGAAAGAAAGACATGGGAAGGGCAGGGATAGGCAGGCTCATAGGATCTGACTATAAGTCTTGATGCTTGAGGCCTCGAGAGTCATCCCCAAAACTTTACTTGCCCTGATCCCTTCCCAAGAACTACCAGGTATAGCTCAATAACTACTGCGCCCAAGCACTGAACCATCTGACCCTGCTAGCCACAATTCACCAGATGGAGACTGAGAGATAGTACAATGGGTAAGGTGCTTTCCCTGTACAGCCCCAACCCAGGGTTTGATTCTGGGCACCCCTAAGGGTCTTCTAAACACCATCAGAAAGTCTGAACACAAAACTAGAAGTAAGCCCTGAGTACTGCTCAGTTTGGGGGTGGAGGGCACTCACCAAGAATATCCCTGGGGGGCTGGAGCGATAGTACAATGGATTGGGCATTTGCCTTGCACGCAGGCGACCCGGGTTTGATTCCCAGCATCCTACATGGTCCCCTGAGTACCGCCAGGAGTTATTCCTGAATGCAGAGCCAGGAGTTAACTCCTGTGCATCACTGGGTGTGACCCAAAAAAAAGAATACCCCTGGATCTCTAAACACAGCTTTGGGCAGCCCACCTCCCTCCACCCCCACCCCGCAAAAAAAAAAAAAAAAAAGAAGAAGAAGAAAATTGCCATACAGCAGTTGCTCCCATTCCAAAATATCTATGGCAGAATTATTATGAGTTCAAGGATACAAGTCAGAAAGCATTCAATTTGCTTGCATGGACACTGTACCGGAAACCAAAATTCTACTGAAGAGACAAAATCCCCAAAGTCTTATTTTTGATAGTTGTAAAAATTAAAATATGGTAAGGTTCAAGTAAAGTATATTTAACTTCTCTTCCTATGCCAGGGATCAAACCCTGAATCTCACACATGTGAAGAATGCAATCTGTCGCTCAGCCACATCTCCAGCTCAGTATAGTTAAAAAGCTTCAAAAACAAGGACAGATATATAAAGTGTGGATAGGAAAAAGGACAAAATTAAATACAAAGTCCCACCTGACTCAGAGGTTCAAGACAAAATGCAGTATACTACCATGCATTGTCAACATCACCTTCAGACACCCCAAGATGAGGAAGGACATACCATCTTCCAATACAGATTAAGTCCAACATTGCCAGTCTTTCCTCCAGCGTCGCAACAGATCACTTTTCTTTTGGTTGACACCAGATGAAGAGGTTAGCTTGCATTTAAGGTCATGACATATGAAAAATACATCACCTTAAACAGGATCACAGCCGGTACAATGAAGACTCACTCTCAGAGAAACTTGAAAACAGACCAACTGAAGCCTTAGCTGAGTCACAGCCCCACCTCTCATACTCACCCAATGAAAGGGGTTGAGAAGAGGGATTGAGCAAGTACAGAAATTTGAAAACATTTAAAGGAAGGCAATTGTCTACAAAAATGATTACATTGGATATATATTACATAGAAATAACTGTGGACTGTTTCCTCAAATGTAATCTAATAATTCACTGGAAAAGTTGCAGTAGACACAGGATATTCTGTCCAGAGATCTAAACATTAAGACTTCCTGAAGTCAAGACAGTAAACTCAGTGTCAACAGCCCCACAGATAATCATTACTCAAAAATTCTAACAGAAAGTCTCAGTTTTTTTAAGTGTCACATGATGGGAAGAAGTCTGGTGGGTTGTTGTTTTCATGCAAAATGACCATTAAAAACGTACCTTTCTTGGGGTTGCAGACAGTACAGTGGATAGGGGCATTTGCCTTGAACACCCCTGACTCAGGTTCAATCCCCAGCATCCCATATGGTTCCCCAAGTATTGCCAGGAGTAATTCCTGTGTGCAGAGTCAGGAGTAAACCCTGAGCACATCTGGGTGTGCCCCCACCCCTTGGAAGAAAAAATACCTTTCTCCATTTTCTAACCTTAATGTACAGATTTCTCAAAGAAATATGAATACCCTTACACTTGTTTCCCGCCCCGCCCCCAACCCTGGCAGCAGAGAAGCATCAAATAAGGCCAAAATAAGAAGTCACATAAAATTTTAACTTTTAAATTTTAAATTTGGGCCTGAGAGACAGTACAGGTAGGGTGCTTGCTGACTTGGGTTCAATCCCAGGCATCCCACATGGTTTCCCAAGCACCACCAAGAGTGATCCCTGACTGCAGAGCCATGAAATACATCCAGTCCTGGAACTAATCTTCTTTGGGAAGAGGGCTCTCCTGCAGTTCATGGAGCCTGGAGACCACAGCTGAAGATACTGGGTGTGCAGCCCATGAGGCAGTACTGGTCAGGCCCAGTGGTACTGGAGGCCGCCAGGGCCACATCCAGGTGGGACTCAGGGGGTCATGCGATATCAGGAGTCAAACAGGCCAGGTTACATGCTCTAATCCTTTAAGCTCTCTCCAGTCTCCAGAACTAATCTTTAGACTCTGCCCCAAAGAAAAACCTACTCAAGGGCTATAGTGATAGTATAGGCATTTGTTGGTCGGGATGGTAAGGCATTTATTTGCTTACACAAGGCAGACCCAGGTTTGATTCCCAGAATCCCATATGGTTCCCCAAGTACCACCAGAAGTAATTCCTGAGTGCAGAGGCAGAAGCAACTCCTGAGCATCGCTGGGTAAGGCCCCCAAAACAAAAAAATAAATAAATTATAAAGAAAAAAGAAAAACTGATTTAGTGACACCAACATGACTCATGGGCATTCAATTTAATTTTTTTAATTTTTATTTTATTTTTGCAGAGGGTGGGGCCATGGGGGCTTACCTGGCAATGCTCAGGAGTTACTCCTGGCTTTGCATTCAGGAATTACTCTTGGCAGTGCTCAGGAGACCAGATTGGATACTGAGGATTAATTCAAGCTGGCTGCATGTAAGGCAAATGCTCTACCCACTATAGTATTTCTCTGGCCCCCCCAAGTCAATTATTTTGGGGATTTATGGTTTTGTTTTTCTTGGGTTTGTGGGCAATCACACCTGACAGTGCTCAAGGCTTACCCTTGGCTCTGTGCTCAAGAGATGCTATGTGATGCCAGAGATGTAACCCAGAACAGGTGCATGCAAGATAAGCATGTATATCTCTCCAGTCCTCAAGTCAACTGTTAACGCATACCAGGGCACCATAAACATTTCCCCTGCAGGGCCAGCAAGACAGAACAGTGGGTAAGGTGCTTGCTTTGCATGCAGCCAACCTGGGTTTTATCTCTGGCACCTCATATGGTCCCCTGAGCCCTACCAGGAGTGACCCCTGAGCACTACTGGATGTGATCCCAAAACAAAGAAATGCAACATGGGTGACAGCAGCCAGAAACAACTTAATTTAGGGCTGGAGAGATAGTACTGTGGGTAGAGTGCTTGCCTTCCATGCAGTCAACACGGGCTTAATCCCTGACACATCATATGGTCTCCTGTAACTCCATCAGCAGTAATCCTGAGTGCAGAGCCAGGAGAAAACCTTGAGCACTACCAGGTACGGCACCCAAACCAAACAATAATGATAATACAGAACGGAGCATCCACAAAAACTTCTAAATGACAAGATCTAGAAAGCTTCTATCCAGGTTGGTGGGTACATCATCTGTACCTCATCTGTGAGGGTCATGAGCCCCACCACCAGAGGACAGAGACTGACCCTCAAGAGCAATGCAGGCAACATTAGGTGACGGTGTTTGCACAGAGGATCAGGGCTTAATGATTAGCTTCTCATGTTCATCAGGGTCACACTCTTTAGTTAAGACAAACAAGTTATGGTTATAATGTAAGATGAGTTGAGGGTCTTTGGATATTCATTCAAAAGTTCAAAGAAAAAATGTTTAACTTTCTGAGAACATAGAATTACAAAGAACTTACTATGACACTGACAAGAAAATAGAAATCTCCCCTCAACATTATACCACTGAATAGTTGAAGAAATTGAAATTAAGGGGTCGGAGAGTGAGTACAACAGGTGAAGTGCTTTGTCTCACACATGACTGAACAAGGCTCCATCCCTGACACTTCAAAGCACTCCCCAGAGTAAGCCCTGAGCACAGCTGGATGTGGGACCTCCCACTCAAAGAGAAGGGGAGTAAAATTAAGCCTGTCAATACCTTTTTGCTCTGCTTCTTTTTTGATCATTTTCTCTTTAGCCTTGTGAACCTGATCCCCAGCACCACTTGGTTCCCTGAGCACCTCCCAAGCACTGAGCTGACAGCTCACCCACCATGAGCACCACCAGGTGTGAATTCTCAAAACAAAAAGGAATAAATAATAAAAAGTCAAAACAACTTGATTTTCCCGGGGCTGGAGCAATAACACAGCGGGTAGGGCGTTTGCCTTGCACGCAGCCAACCCAGGTTCAATTCCCAGCATCCCATATGGTCCCCTGAGCACCACCAGGAGTAATTCCTGAGCGTAGAGCCAGGAGTAACCCCTGAGCATTGCCGGGTGTGACCCAAAAAGCAAAAAGAACTTAATTTTCCCTTTCTCAAACTCAGGGGACAGACATTACTATTATTTACTAATACTTTTGACCAATACTAAAACGAAGATTTCACATAGGTATTATTTCTTTCATAATCAGTGGCACCCAGAGGCCACTCACAGCTTGGCGTCTAGAGGGACCATGAACCATGATGCAAGGGATCAAATCAGGGCCCTGGCATGCAAACTTGTACTTGAGTCCTTTAATTTATTTATTTCTGTTTTGGGGCCATATGCAGTAGTCCTCAGGGTTTGCTCCTGGCTATACACAAATATCAGTCCTGGTGGGGCTGGTGGGGCCTGGGGAATCATATGGGGCACTGTGGATCAAACCAAGATCAGCTGTGTGTAAGGCAAGCACATTACCTGCTATACTTTCTCTCTAGCCACAGCTTTCTAAAATTTAGTTTATTTATTTAGGTTTGGAGATCACACCTAGCAGTACTCAGGAGACCATAAAGGGCCTGCACATGTTTTTATTTTTTGAATTTTATTTTCCCCTTACACTTTATATAACCACTATGGTTTACAAACATTATTTCTTTGATGTTTGTCACAGCTGGCAGTGCTCAGGAACCCCATGCAATGTTTTAAGAAAATACAAAACAGAATACAGTAAACCAGCGCAAAGGGCTAGAAAGATAGTAAAAACAAAGTAGAGCACTTGCATTGCATGGGGTGACCTGGGTCTGATCCCTGGCATCCCATGATGGGTTCCTGAGCACCACCAGGAGTAATTTCTGAGTACAGAGCCAGGAGTTAGCCCTGAGCATGATCAGATGTTGCCCCAAAACAAAAAACAAAACAAATAACAAAAGCCTACAAAAAACTAAAAATTAAAGTAAAACACACATACAAAAAAACAGTGCAAGGGCCAGAGGGATAGTACAGTAGGAAAGTCTACTTGCTTATCAAATCTTTTTTAACTTGTACAAAATAATCTAGAATTCAATAGTCAGTCTATGGCAGTGCATCTCACAATTTTTCAGAATGTATCAAAATTACATGGAGAAGAGGGTTAGAGATAGCACAGAGGTCAGGGCATTTGCCTTACACCTGGATGACCCAGGTGCAATTCCTGACATCCCTGAGCACTGCCAGGAGTGATCCCTGAGCAGAGCCAGGAGTAAACCCTGAGCACTGCCAGGTGTGGCCCCAAACCAGCGAACAAACAAACCCTCAAAAAATATTACATGGAAGAATCTTAAAAGTTGAGATTGATGGTTCCACTCACTGAGTTTCTCTTTCAATAAAGATATGGTGGAGCCTGAGAATTTTCATTTGTAACAAAATCTAAGTAATGCCGGCACTCTGATCCAGTTCACTTTGAAAAATATGCTCCAGTTTTTTTTTGCTAAGTATCTTTGGGAGTGGCCCCCAAACCCCTTGAGTACCACATGGGAGGCCTCCTCACCAAAACATTTCAATGCTCCAAAAATAGTACAAATAACACATCATATATATCCTTTACCCAGATTCATCAATTGATATTCTGTCTTATTGTATTACTCTTTTCCTTCCTTCTCCAAGTATTTGTTTTTTTCTAAATCATATAAAAGAAAACAACATGGTGTCTTTTACTCAAAAACTTCACTAGATGTTTCTTAATAAAAATGTTCTCTTACATGTAATTAGAAGGCCAGAGTACAGTACAATAGTACAGTGAGTACAGTATTTGCCTTGCCCATCAGGAGTGATCCTTGAGCACAGAGCCAGGAGTAAGCCCTGAGCACTGCTGAGTGTGGCAGAAAAACAAAAACAAACAAACAAATGTAACTGAGGACAAAGAGACAGTTAAACAGGTAATGCACTTGCCTTGCATGAAGCTGACCTGGGCCCAATCCAGGCCCCGTATAGCCCCTGAGCACCACCAGGAGTGATCTCTGAGCACAGAGCAAGGAGTAAGCACTGAACACAGCTGGTGTGACTCATAAAACAAAACAACAGGGCTGGAGAGATAGAACAGTGTATAGGGCACTTGCCTTCAATGTGGTAGACCTGGGTTCAATCCCTGACACCACATATGGTTCCCCAAGCCATGTGCACTGCTGGGTGTACAACCCCGCCCCCCACACACACCTTTCCCCAAAGAAAAAGGTAGTCAAGTGGCACAAAATATATTCATGTTACGTAATCTTCAATACTGTATAGTTCCAGAAAATTTTTATCATCGCAAAAAGAAATTCTGCATCCTTTAAATCACTTCCCTCTTCTCCATGCTCTGGCAACTACCAAAGTAACCAATCTGTTTCTGTCTTCATAGATGTTCCACTTTTAGATATTCCATATATGTGATAATATATAGGGCTGGGAAGCTGGTTCAGTGGCAGTCTCTATGCTTTGCATGTGTGAGGAGAGAGGTCATGGGTTCCGATTCTAGTAGGTCCCAGGAAGGAAGGAAGGTAGGAAGGAAGGAAGGGAGGTAGGGAGGGAAAGAGAAAGAGAGAAAAAGAAAGAGAGAGAAAGAAAAAGAGAAAGAGAAAGAGAGAAAAGAAGGAAGGAAATAAAAATATACTCACATACAGTATGTGGTGCTTTCTAACTGGGTTCTTTCACTTTGCATCCTTACATCCAAGTTGTAACAAAATTTTTATTTGGTTTGGTTTTGGGGTCACACCCAGAAGTGCTCAAGGCCATTTCTGGCTCTGTGCTCAAGGAGCCACTCCTGGTTCTAGTGATGTTCAGGGGACTGTATACAGTGCCAGGAATTGAACCTGTTTCTCCAGAATGCGAAACATAGACTCAACCCATGAGCTCTCTCTGGGCTTATAACAGGACTGTTATTTCCTTTTTAATGACAGCCTCTTTGGGGACTGAGTTCTTTTACTCAACCTAATGCCTTTAGGATTCATTCATTTTCTTGGGCCCGGAGAGAACGTACAATAAAGTAGGGTGCTTACTTTGCACATAACTCACCGGGGTTTGATCCCTGGCACCCCATATGTCCCCCAAGCCCCACCAGGAATGATCTCTGAGTGTAGAGCCAGGAGTGAGCCCTGAGCATCGCTAGGTGTGGCCCAAAGCAAAAAAAAAAATTTTTTTTTCATTTTCTTACATCCATGAGTAGTTTCTTCATTTTTATTGCTGAGTACTACTATTATGTGTGTATATATATATATATGAATATATATATGCATATGTGCATATATTTTACTACACATGCTTTCCCCAGGAATATAAATCATGTAACTCATAGTAATTTACAACTGATGTGATCATTTGTAAGTGGCAAAAGAAAACCTCATATTTATACACACACACACACACACACACACACACACACACACACACACGGAACACACACACCTATAACACATGTAGGTTTATAGCCCTATGTCTGCAATTCCAAACTTCAAAATTTCCTTAACACCAAGTTTTGAAAATAATTTTTAGTGAAATCATCTGGAGACAAATCTATTCTTCCTACAGAGTCTCTTTATAGTCCTCAATGAGAATATTCATTCATTTTGCCGTGGAAGTATTATTAAAGGCCAAGTACATTTTACTGGAAAAAATAATTATATATATATTATATATATGCATCAGCATTATCTTTTGACATTCAGAAAAATTTATAAACTCGTGAGTTTTCAAATTTTTTAGATAAAAATTTGTAGCTTTAGGCTGGAGAGAGAATACAGAGGAGTAAGGTGCTTCCTTCATGGGGCTGACCCAGTTGGGTTCCTGGCACTATGTAGAGTCCCCCATACGCTACCAGGAGTGATCCCAGAGCACAGAGCCAACCCTGAGCACCAGAGGGTATGACAAAAGCCTCCATCTCAAAAAAAAAGTTCTAAATGAAACACTGAATTGATATGAGTAAATGAACAGGCAAGCATCTTTTCTCTGCTCCACAATAGATCCCCCTAGATCAACTAAAAGAACAAATTTTACCCCTCAATTCTCCTCTTAATAACAAAATCCAGTCTGTATGGCCTTTGCATGTTATCACACAGCCTAAAAAAAATTTACTGACATGTATAAAAGTCACCTTTTATCTCAAATGCACATTTTTAAAAAAAATTTTTATTAGAGAATCACTGTGATGTAGTTACAAACTTATGAACTTTTGTGTTTGCATTTCACTCATACAGTGATCGTTTACTTATCCCTCCACCAGTGCCCATTCACCCCCACCAATGATCCCAGTATCCCTCTCACCACCCCCACCCCATCAAATTCACATTTTAATGAGTAAATGCCACTAGCTTACAAGATATCTGAGAAGGTGAATTCTGCAGCATATATTAGAGACTGTACTGCACTGCTGTGAAATCTAAATCCCTTTTCTGCTCCTCACCTGAGGGGATTCACAGCTGCACTCCACACCTACTCATTCCCCGAATACTGGGAGCCACTGGTGCCATGTAGTGTGGAAATGAGGGAACAAGAGAAACAAAGCTGCTCCTGTTAAGAGTTAACTCCACGGTGGAAATAGGAAGAAACACAAAACCACTCAGAAAGATCCTACAACACTAGAACATGATGGAAAATGGGGGGCTAGAGACATGGTATAGAAGATAAGGTGCTTGCTTTATCAAGACATCCCATTTGGTTCCCAGAGCCCCTCCAGGAGTTTATTACTGAGCACAGAGTCAGGAGTAATCCCTGAGCAGAACCAGGTGCGGGGGCGAGGGGGGGGCAACATGGAAAAAAAAAAAAAGGATTAAAAAACGATTTAGATTAGAGGTTGAGAGGCAAGGCCTCTGAGAGATGAAACGAAAGCAGGAACTGAACCCGGAAGTGAGGATCAGAGGGAAGAAGAGCTGTGCAAAGGCACAGATACAGAAAGATGCCTGTGTTGGTCAGGAAGTAGAGAAAGGTCAGAGAGGTTACAGCATAGTAAGAAAGGTGGAATTTGGAATAGGATGAGGTCAAACAACAGGTTCACAGTTTATAAATACAGAAAAAGGAATTGGGAATTTCTTTCAAGTGAGACGGAAAGCCACTAGAGGGTTTCAGGTATGAGATTACAAGACCTGACCAATATTTTCAAAAGTTCATTCTACTTACCATACAGGGATATAAAATATATTACATGGGGCTGGTAACAAGCCTTTCATGAAAAAATATACATATATAAAATAGACCATCACAGCATATTCTCTGCTGCCCCCAGTAGAACCAGTGATGTGTACTGTCTCTCTCTGCCACATCTCCATATATTTTTCTCACACAACACACACACACACACACACACACACACACACACACACACACAGTTATCACAACTAGCAAACTTAACTTACTTTGTGAATGCTATATATTAATGTAAGTTTCACTTTGCTAATAAGTTTGGCACTGAAAACAAAGTCATGCTTACTAAAGAAATGAAGGATTTAAATTATTGCTATTGAGGCTGAAGACAGTGCGGTGTGTTGGGCACTTGCCTTGCAAGTGACAGACCCAGATTCCATCCCCAGCACCTATGGTCCCCTAAGCCCCACCAGGAGTGATCCCTAGTACAGATCCAGGAGTTAAGTCCTGAGCACAACTGGATATGGCTCAAAAACAAATAAATTGTAGCTATTTAAATATTGAAGTATCTCTTCTTTCCTAAACATTGATATTTTAAGGAAAGCAGTCATGATACAAGGTTACTGCCCTCTGAGGTTTAGAGTATTTCAATCTATAAATTTTTCTTTTAGTTCTCAAAGGCAACAGTATATAAAGAAATAAAGACAGGGACAAAAACAAAAAACTGAAAAATGAAGGGTATAAGAGTAACATAAGTACTGTCATATTTCCACAAATAGAGTTGATACTTTTAAAACAGTAAAATAATTAGATGAAAAATAATACTTCTGCATTTGCTCTCAAATTACAAGAAAAATTATTGCTGAACACAAATAACTAGAATTTTTTTAAATGATCTTTTGCATATTTTTCCACTGCAAACCAATCTTTGGGTTAACATAAAAATTTTATTACATGGTAAATATTTAAAAGTAAACTGTATCCTCAAAAATACGGCATGTTCTTAAAGAGTACTTTAACTTGGGAGTATGAAATTCTAAATTCTGTGAAAAGATTCTATTTTCTTCAATTTAAAATCGGCAAGATAATCACTTAAGCATCACCTTTATTTTCATTATCGTAGTTGAATTCATATTCTCGTAGTCCTAAAAATAATGGTCAATGTTTTAAGTAATTGGGATTTAATTTTTGCTACTTTTCTTTTTCTATATCATACCTGATCAAACTTGTTATTATAAAATACAAAAAGGGTATTCTGTGAATCTGATGGTCAGTTGCAGGACTCTGTACTCAGAGCAAGACTGAAAATTCAAGAAAACACTAATTTGTACAATTTCTCTTAAGTTGCGAATTTGATGCTGAAGTGAAATGTAAAATTTAACATATTTATTAAACAAAATCAGATTCAAAATCAAACATTCCACCACCATGGATGACATAGACAGGAAGTTTAATGATTTAATTCTATGAAATACATTCAGTGGCAAATGTTAACAGCACTAACTCTGTATCTTATAGGTACCCAGAACTGGAACATGTGTCCTTATTGACCAGATGTGGACAAACATCCACAAAGAAACACAGTTATGACTAAAGATGGCTATTATTTGAAGGAAAAACAGGAGGTTTCTGGAAATGTTAACTGTGGTTTCTTAATTAGAAGAGACTCCACAGCGTACAATGCAGAGATTTGACAAAGATCCTTCGAAACCCAAAACCACATGTATACTGAGAAACTCACCTGTGTTATACCCCTTCAACTGCAAGTCCTTTATAGGCATGCCATCAGGAGTCCGAAAGGCATTAAGGATCTGCAAGAACACGGTATTTATACTAGTAATACAAATCATAATCAAATAATGAATACTGCATAATCCCTACTGATTTTTATTGTACAGGACTGAAAGCTATGACTATTTTATAAGGCAAGATAACTTTTCAGGGACTCAAAAAATGCTGAATGAGAACATGAGTATCCAAGTTCCCAACTATATTAAAAAAAAAAAAAGAAAAAAGGCAGAGAGGAATAACCATTAAGTTCAAAAATCAGTCTGCCTGCATTCCAAACATCTCCTGTTTACCTGCTATGTGACCTTTTGGTGCTAGGCAAAAAAATAAAGAGCTGCTTAGACCTGCAGGGTAGGACCACAGTAGCCACACCCAGTGTGGTGCCAGGGTTTGAACTTAGGTCCCAGTAGCCCTGACTGCTGAGCTGTCTCCTGAATCCCAATATTGCATCTTTATGTACGTACTCTAGAATATTCCCTCTTGGATTATTCAAATCTTAAAACAGCAATCTTTGACCATAAGTTTTGTAAACATTACTCCTAGTGAATAATTAATGAAATCTGAATAGGCTCTACAAATTGTAGCAATGTTTTTAGTTTAATTTTTGTACTACAGTGTTACAAAATGTTAACATATGGGGAAGGTACATAAAAGACACCCAAGTCTTTCCTGTACACTTCTTTGCACCATCTGTGATCTATAATCTTTTAAAATACAAAATGTTTAGGGTAGGAGTGATGCTATAGTGGGTAAGGTGCTTGCCATGCACACAGCAGACCTGAGTTTAATCCCCTGAGCACCACCAGGAGTGATCCATTAGTGCCAGAGGAAGTAAGCCCTAAGCACTGCTGGGAGTGGCCCCACAAAAAAATTAAATAAAATATAAAGTTTTTTTTTTTAATGCTTTAAACTGACCAAAAAATAAATAAAGAAATAAAAACCTTACCTCTTCTTTAGTAGTATTTTCAGGTATCCCATTTAATCGAATAAGTTTGCTTGGTTTCTCCTCACTTGGGCCTGTCCTATAATCTTGATCCTTAAATCCAGAACAAAAAATTATTTCAAAAATACATTAGCTTACAAAATAATTCTGAACATGAAATACAGGTACTCAAAATAAAAAATAAAAATTAGCTAAACCAGAATAATAGTATAGCAGGTAGGGTGCTTGCCTTGCACGGGGCTGACCTGAATTCGTTCTTAGGTACCCCACATAATCCCCTGAAGCCCACCAGGAGTGATCCCCGAGCACAGAGGCAGGAGTAAGCCCTGAGAATCACTGAATGTGACCTCCCACACAGTTGCATCATGGGCCAGAGAACAGCTCAACAGGCTGAAGACGTGCTTGACATAAGAGGCCTAGGTTTGTCCCCTGTCATAACATGATCCCCCAAGCACTGTTTGTAGCAACCCCCAAGCGCCCAGGCACAGAGCTGGGAATCACCTCTGAATCCTGCCAGGCTTGGCCCAAAAACTAACAGCAAACGAGAATAAAACAACAACAACAAAAAAAAAACACTTGCATCAAATGAAGATAGAAAAATCCACAATTTTCCCTATATTTCTACACTCCAAAATTTTACTTCACACAATTAATCACTGTCACTGTCATCCCGTTGCTCATCAATTTGTTCGAGAGGGTACCGGTAACGTCTCTCATTGAGAGACTTATTGTTACTGTTTTGGGCATATCCAATATGCACGGGTAGCTTGCCAGGCTCTGCCGCACAGGCTCGATACTCTCCGTATCTTGCCGGGCTCTCCAAGAGGGGCAGAGGAATCGAACTCAGGTCGGCCGCGTGAAAGGCAAATGCCCAACCGATGCCAATAACTCACTGAGGGTATTTTGAAATAGTAGAGAGGGGCATTAAGAGAAACAACATTGAAAAGAACTTTCAGTCAAAGTGAGGGCTTTCAGGCCAGGTACATGGCTCAAAGGTTGGATGCTTGCTTTTGCATAAGGGAGGCCACAGTTCTACTTCCAACACCACATGGCCCCCTCGGAACAATCAAGGAGTAGCCCTCAAGCCTTACCCAGGTATGAGCCAGAAAAATAAAGAGAAAAAAAATTATATACTATAAATTTTAAGCTCTTTTCCTGAATGAGAAATTTCTTTTCCTGAATGAGAAAATAGAAATAAAATAAATTTTAACTAGATATTATCTATCAAGGGCTGGAGTGATAGCACAGTGGGAAGGGCATTTGCCTTGCACGCAGCTGATCCAGGTTCGATTCCTCCGCCCCTCTCAGAGAGCCCGGCAAGCTACCAAGAGTATATCACCCGCATGGTAGAGCCTGGCAAGCTACCCGTGGTGTATTCAAAATGCCAAAAACAGGGAGCTGGAGCAATAGAACAGCAGCTAGGGTGTTTGCCTTGCACGCGGCTGACCTGGGTTCGATTCCCAGCATCCCATATGGTCCTCCGAGCGCCGCTAGGGGTAATTCCTGAGTGCAGAGCCAGGAGTGACCCCTGTGCATCGTCAGGTGTGACTCAAAAATCAAAAAGCAAAAAAAAAAAAAAAAAAAAAGCCAAAAACAGTAACAAGTCTCACAATAGAGACGTTACTGGTGCCCGCTCAAGGAAATCGATGAGCAACAGGATGACAGTGATACACTGATTATCTATCAAACAGGGGTCAAAAGACTTCAGATTGTATACTGTACAACTTAACAGTATATTTCCACAGAAATGGCATTTTCCATTTAATCAATTCCAGGGCTAGAAAAATAGCTCAGAGGTCTAGAGTATTTGCCTTGCATGTAGGAGCCCAAGGTTTGATTCCTGGCAACACCAGCCTCCTGAGTATCACTGGAAACAACCTGTGAGCCCTAGGCAAAAACAGCCACAGAAATTGCTGGGTGTGGCCCAAAAAAAACAAACTTTACACAGTCATTCCTGACACATTTCTCTCCTTTTTCTTTTTTTTCCTATGGGCCAAGTCCAGTGATATCAGGGGTTACTCCTGGCTCTGTGCTCAGAATCCACTCCTGGCCATGCTCAGGGAACCATATGGGATACCAAGGACTGAACCAGTGTTGACTGCTTACAGGGCAAGTGCCATACCTGCTGTATTATCTCTCCAATTTCATTTTTCTCATTTTCACTTGTCTTAAAAAGGATTTAACATTTATTTACTTTTGAGTTTTAGGCACATCCAGAAGTGCTTAGAGCTTACTCCTGGTGAAGCTTCCACTATATGAGGCGGCAGGGATCAACCTGGGATGGATGCACTCAAGGCAAGGGCTCTACCCACTGTACTATCATCTTTCTGGTCACATGACCCACTCCACCCCCACCCCTTTTTTTTCTGGGGATTAAGTTCAGGGTCTGAGAGATTGCAAGCAAATACTCCTCTACCAATCCACAACTGCACTACATCCAATACTTTTCTTTTTTTTGGTTCTTGGGTCATACTTCAGACTTGAGAGTGGAGGTATAGTTACTGGTGGTGCCAGCAGGTGAAGCCCAGGACAGAGGTGCTTGCATGTCAGGCACGGATTCTAGCCCTTGAGCTAACTCCCAGGCCCACACATTTTACTTTTTGATAGTCACGTAATATTAATGACTGATGGTCCTAAACTCCGTACTATATCCTTTGGAAAATCTCATCAAAATGCAAAAAAGCAAAATCAAAAGCAAATACAACCCTTCCCCTCTAGTACCCAACCATCCCCTCAATTCACTCTATTCACGTACCTGAAGGTCCCGATGGCTATCTCGGGAACTTTTGCCCTCTGGAAAAGACTTGTTCTGACCATAAGCAAATAATTGGCTTCCTGGCATCCTGTGATCCACGTCTCGGTACTCCATGCTTCTGTAATCAGTATCTTGCGGGCCAAGAAAGTCCAGATCACTTTCCTCTTTATACAGATCAGCCTCGGAACTCTTTTGTTCACTTCCAGAAAGCTGTGACTTGTCTTGGTCTTGAAGTGGACTTTGACTATTCTGAAAATCTGATGGAGACTTGTGCTCAAAGGTTTCTCCTTCTCTTGTTTCTGAATGCTCAAATTCTCCTTTTTGAATGCCAAAGGCAGGTCTTTCTGTTGTACGGTCATGGGTGGATTCTTCTCTCTTGTTCATCACATTCATACCAGGATGTTCTCTATCTTTTGCAGAGGGCTGAACGTAATCCAACATATTTGGGTCCACAGAGGGCATCTCCCTATCTTTAAATTCCATACACGGTCCCACCTCTCTACTCCTAAAATCCTGATCAGTCCTAGACCGATGTCTACCTCTGAAATCTGAATGTGGTGTATCCCTGTCCCTAAAGTCTAGATCACTGGAACCTGAACCTCGACCTCTAAAATCCACCTGTGCCCCATCTTTGTCCCTGAAGTCCAAATCAGATACATCTCTATTCCTAAAATCAGAACGGGACTGATCTCTGGCCCTGAAATTCATGTCTGATAAATCCCTTCCCCTGAAATCTGCATGGGCTCCATCCCGACCTCTAAAATCTAAATCGTATGTGCCCCGGCCCCTGAAGTCAGCTGGAGGGGCATCCCTCCCTCTGAAGTCGACAGTATCTCTGTAGTTCATGTGAGAGGTCTCCCTGCCTCTATAGTCCATGGAGGTACCATCTCCACCCCTATAGTCCAGAGGTGGGCCTTCTCGTTCCCGAAAATCCCCAGAATGTATATCCCTACCCCTATAGTCCAACTGTAATGAATCTCTGCTCTGGAAATCGGAAGATGAATATTCTCCCCCCCTGAAATCATGTCCAGGTCCCTCCCCTCCTCGATAGTCACCATGAGGTCCATCTCTAGCTCCATAGCTGAAAGAATGCTCCTCTACATTTGCAAAGGGAGGCCCCGAATGCCCCTGGAAATCAAAGGGAAGTGAATCTCTGCCAGGAAAGTTGCCAGAGTGTCTCTCTTGAGCATGACTCTTAAGGGGAGGAGGAGGATAATCCCTGTTCCACCCGGGAGCAAACCTTTCTTCTTGGCTCCCACTGTAGAAACAAAGACAGTGTTACTTATATTGTCCAGAGAGTTTGAAATCTACACACCAGCATATTCTTCTCTATCACAGCACATTCTTCTGTAAACATTTTTTTTTGGCAGAGTTCTGTAACAAGTTCCTAGATCTGCAGAAAGCAGCAATGTTTTGCTATTTTAAGACGAAGTGGTGGAGTAAACTTTTATGCTCCCATTTCAGAACACGAGGAAAGTCAACACATGACTGCTGCAGAAAAAGCTTTCACCCAGTCCTGCAACAGGGAAAATCCGCAACACCAGATAAGCTAGCAATGGTGACACACTACAAAAATTTCCATTTCCTACAGCCAGGGAACTTAGAATTCCAAGATCACATGAGGACGCCTAAATATCAGAAAAATCAATTTACTGTAAATTTTATATGGTATGTTTCAGGAGATGTTTTCTGCTGCTGTGTGTCTGGATAATATTTCAACATATTTGATTACAGCTATAGTATGAACACCACCCAATCAGAATGGATGTGGGTCCAAAACAAAGAAACAATAGTGTAAAGAAGCACTAACTGTAACCAGTAGGAGCACATTAGTGTTCACCAGCTAAGCATCAGTTCTGGCTGCTTCTAAATCCAATTCTACAGAGGTCCCACTTAGAAGCCTATATCCTACCATGATGCTACCCAAGGGTACAGCAGGCAACATGAATCATGTCACAAGCCAAGTGTAAGTTGACTATGCCAAGCAATAGCATCCAAGAGCTGACTGATGAAACGGACCTCAAAGCGTATCATATTTTCAATTATCCGAAAATTAAGAAGTTGATACTGCAGATTCTAGTAGTTCATGCTAATTCTTCCTGGTAATTAATTATACTTAAAAATAAGCACAGTATCAACACTTAATTCATAGAACTCAAAAGATAAACAAGAACGGACTCAATCTTTCATAGTACCCTGCTGCTTCCCCTTGTCTAACAGGTTAACTTACTGGTTTGGCTCTAATTAAAAAATTAGGGAATTTCAATCGACAATGAGAAACCTAGAATCCTAAGCTGATGGGTGAGAGAAGAGGGGAAAACATGAAATGATGCAAAGGGTTATTTCCAACTTAGAAAAGAAAAATTTCAGCCCTTTAAGAGATCAAGTGAAAATCAGTAATTTTCTCTCAAATATACAGGTTCTATTACATGACCCTTCTGAGCTCAGACTACACCACTGTAGAAAGGATTCAAAGGACAACTGCACCTGGGTAACTCAGTTCAAGAGAAACAGTTACATGCCAAATGCTTTCTTAAAGTAATAGGTATTCAACAACAGAAACCTAAATATTAGACTAAAGCATATTTAACAGGTTTTCAGAACATGATGCATATTATTATTAGCTCCTGTTAATGTTAGTTTTGTCTATTTGGTTCATTATAAGAGAAGAAAAATTTAATATTCTTTGAAGCAAAATAATTTAATGCTAAGATTTAAGACATTGCCACCAATTATAGTGTTGCCCATAGTTAAAAGAATTTGAAGAATTCAAAACCAAGCTTATAGGATGGTTTAAACCTCAACAATAGGGGCTTTGCACTCAGGAATTACTCCTGGCGATGCTCAGAGGACCATATGGGAAGCTGGGAATCGAACCTGGGCCGAGTGCAAGGTAAACGCTGTACTACCATTCCAGCCCCAGCAAAATTCTTCCTTCAAGAGCCACATGGTAATAACACTAGACTTGGAAGCCCATCACAACCATTTAACTCTGCCATTAGAGCATCAAAGAAATTAGGCTAGAGAACATTGTACTATTGCTCCACCCCAAAACTTTTTAATGTACATATAATTTTTTAAAGATCAGATTTCTTTGGCATGTCAGTAAGACATAGAAAGCACATTCCTATCACATTTTATTAAATGTAAACAATGCAAAACTTTAAAAAATACTATCAGTTTATCAAGTTAGTAGATTCTTACAAGTCTAAAATATAATCTAAGTAATACCACTTTTTCCAGTAACCCCTAAGGAGGAAATGCAGCTTAAAAAGCTTTTTTTTTTCTTCAGAACTACTTATGGAAGCCGTAAAACAACATGCCATGGGCAAGACACAGCTCTAGATTCTAGACATCACATCACAAACTTAATAAAACATTTGTGAGCCTTTGTAAATGTTTATGTTTCTGCTATCTTTCCTTATCAGCAAGTATGAAATACTTTACTGAAAGAGACAATAAACAGAAGGGGAATAGTGGGTGGGAGCGATAGTACAGTGGGTAGAACTCTTGCCTTGCATGCAGATGACCCGGATTCAATCCCAACATTCCATCTGGTCCCCTGAGCTCAACAGGAGTGAGTCCGGAGTAACCCCTGAGCAATGTCTGATGTGGCTCAAAATAAAAATAAAAAAGATTGGAAACTACTTTTTAATGTTTAAAAAATGTTGAAGAGGGGAAATGGCAGAGAGACTGGTCAGTGGGCTGAGCACATGCTTTGTATATGGGAGGTCCAGGATGGATGCCTGGCACTGCACCATCCCCAGAGCAGTGAAGAGATTTCCCAAGCCAGAGAGAGGGGCAGAGCCCAACTACTGGCAAATGTGGTCCCAAAATAAAGGGGAAAAAATTAAGATGAAAAAAATGTTAGGTTCAAAGAGACAGCTGAAAAGACCGGATGATAATACAGCAGGTAAGGAGCCTGCCTTACACGTGGTTGACCTCAGCTAGATCCCTAGCACCCCATATGGTTTCACTAGACCTAACAGGAGTGATCCCTGAGCTCAGAACCAGGAAAAAGCCCTGAGCACAGCCCAAATCCTCCCCCACCCAGATAAACAAATAAAGGGACAGAGCATATGCTTTCCATGAGATAGTCACAAATGCAATCACCAGTACCACATGGTTTCTAAAGCACCACCAAGAGTGACCCCAAGCACTGAGCTAGGGGCAGATCCTAAACTGTGGGGTGTAGTCAAAAACAAAATAAATAAATATATTGAAGGGCAGAGAGATAGTACAGGAAGGTAGGGTATTTGCCTTGCACATGGCCAACCCAGATTCAATCCCTGGCAACCATTATCGTATCATAAGCCTGCCAAGAGTAATTCCTGAGTGCAAAACCAGGCAGTAAGCCCTGAGCATGGCCAGGTGTGGCCCAACAAACAAAATAGGGCTGAGAGAAAGAATATAGGAGCTAAGGTACTTGCTCTGCATGCGTTTGAGCCTGGTTGCATCCTGCACATTCTCACGCTCCCTGAGCACCACGGTGCATGGTGGTCCTGAGCACTGCCAGGTACAGTCCAAACCCACGCCCTACCCCACCAAAATATACATATGCATAAACATTAAACCATAAAATATCTGATATGTTGATACTGTCTCACAATCAAGCAAAATTTTTAGCTTCCAGTTTTGTTTTGTTTTGCTTGCTTTTGGGTCCATACCCGGTAGTGCTCACAGGCAACTGCTGGCTCTCTGCTCAGAAGTGACCTCTGGTAGCCTTCAGGGGACTGTATGTAGGTGCTAGGAATTGAACTAGTGTCAGCTGCATTGCAAGACAAGCACCTTAACTTCTGTACTATCTACCCTCAGCTGTTTTTTTTTTTTATTACAACCATTTCCATATAAATTAAAAATATCCTTCAGAGTATTAGTTTAGTTGTTACATTAAATATATAGGCAATTTCAATATACAAACTTTCAAGACTTACCGATAAGGTCCGGCTCTGTTAGCAGTCCGAGAATCCCCCCACATTTCTCTAAGTCAAGAGGGCTCCAATAGTAAATCCCTTTGCTATCAAAGCCTGGTTTTGGTACCTGTGTAAAAATAATAATATCTACATTAGAACATGAAGTAAAGGCTAAATGAATTTCCTCTTGCCCAGCTTATCAGGGATCAACATATCAGCAGATTTATATTAAAAAGCTTTAGGGCTGGAGTGATAGTACAGTGGGCAGGGCACTTGCCTTGCATGTGGCTGACCCAAATTCGATCCCGAGCACCCCATATGGTTTCCCGAGCAGTGCAGAGTCAGGAGTAAGTCCTGAGGACCACTGGGAGTGGCCCAAAATACAAAAAAATAAAATAGCTTATAAACACATACTAATTGGTAACAAAAAAAAAATTTTTTGGGGGGGGTAAGGTTTCTAGACTACAACTGGCAGTGCTCAGAGACTGCTCTTGGCTCTGTGCTCAGACCTCCAGCAGTACTTATGGACCACAGGCAGTGCTATGATTCAAACCAGAATCACATCTGCTACAGCCACATGCAACGTAGTGCCATACCTCCTATATTATCTCTCCAGCCTCCAATTTATTTTTCAATGTTTTGGATATGATCCAGAAAGCAAAATTAAGGCCAGAGACAATACAGGGCATGCCTTGCATATGACCAAACCAAGTTCAATCACCGGTACCCTCAAGTATCACCAGGTATGGCTCCGAATACCACCCCACATGCCCCCCCCTCAAAAAAAAAAACAAAACAGGGATATACATAGTTGAATAGTAAAGAACTCGCTTTGCTTATGGGAGTCCAGGGTTAGTCCCTAGCACACGTTCCCTCTCTCCTCCCCAACAGCACTGTCTGGTGGTCTTCCTACCCAAGAACTGTAAGGAGTGGCCCTCACAAGAACAATTTTTTTTTTTTTAATTTAAACTGAGGGATGGAACACATTCTTCATACTCAAGAGCACAGGTTTGACCTCCAGACAAAGTCCTCTAAGTTTAGCCAGAAATAACCCCAGACACCAAGCTAGGGAGAGCCCCGGAGCTCTGCCAGGTATGTGGCCCCCAAAAAACTTTTAAAATATTTCAATCACAAAAGAAAATTTAAATTACAAGCCTGGCAGACAAAATGGGGTAAAGCCATTTGCCTTGCTTGCAGCTGAGCCTGGTCTGATCCCCAGCACTGCCAAGAGTGACTCCAAAGCACAGAGCCAGGAACAGGCCTGGAACACAACTGGCTATTGCCATCCTCCCCCCCCCACAAAAAAAAAATTTAAATCACAAGTAGCATGTACAGAAAATATGGGTCATTCAAAAAAATAAAATCGTTTTACTGGAACCATCCCTGAGAGATGGGATGCAGCTCAACAACAGAGCACCTGACTTATGTGTATAAGGACCTGGGTTCAACCCCCAATACCAAGAGAAAATAAAAGACAAAAAATAATTGTCTGAATCAAATTGTTGGAACTTTTTTTTTTTTTTATTTTTTTTTTGCTTTTTTGGGTCACACCTGGCGATGCACAGGGGTTACTCCTGGCTCTGCGCTCAGGAATCACTCCTGGCGATGCTCAGGGGACCATACGGGATGCTGGGAATTGAACCCGGGTTGGCCACATGCAAGGCAAATGCCTTCCCCGCTATGCTATTGCTCCAGTCCCAAATTGTTGGAACTTTAAGGCCAGAGAGCATGCCTGGTACACAGCCCACCAAGTTTGTCCCCTGGAACCACATATGGTTTCCCAAGTCTGCCAGGAAGGACCCATGAGCACAGAGCCAGGAGTAACCCCTCAGAAGGAAGGAAGAGAGGGAGGGTGGGAGAGAAGGAGGGTTGAAAGATCTCAAAACTATTTCCTACTTATATATTCCAGTGCTGGGATCACTGAACCCTGGGTACACACATGCAAGGCATGTGCTCTGGCACTGAGCCACTTAACCCAGCCCCATCATTCTCAAACGTTATATTGAAAAAAAAATAAATCTCTGAATTCCTGTCATGAGCCAAGTGCCAGACTGAGGGCCCCCAATGTTCAACAAAACCTCTGGCTCTGGTGGATATTTAGAGCAAGAAAAGTCTCAAGAAAGCAGAGCTGGGCACCCAGGGCTCAGTGACAGAGTATGTGCCACTTGCACATATGAGGCCATGAGTTCAATCCCCTACACTGCCGCTAGTCTGCAAGTGCCAGCTCACCAAAACCAAGCGTGTGGGAGCTGGAGTGATAGCACAGCGGGTAGCACAATTTGCCTTGCACTCGGCTGACGCAGGTTCGATTCCCAGCATTCCATATGGTCCCCTGAACCAGGGGTAATTCCTGAGTGCAGAGCCAGGAGTGACCCCTGTGCATCACTGGGTGTGACCCCCCCAAAAAAAGAGCAAAAAAACCCCAAAAAAAACCCAAGCGTGTGCAAGTACCACAAGAGTGCAAGCAGGAGCTGGAGCAGTAGTACAAAGGGTACGGTGCTTGCCTTTTATGAGGCCAACCTGGGTTCAATCCCTGGCATCCCATATGGTCCCCCAAGCACCTTCAGGAGTAATTCCTGAGTGCAGAGCCAGGAGTAACCCTAGAGCATCACTGTGCAATACTTAAAAACAAAACAAAAAAGAGTGCAAGCAGCCCACTAAGTGCAACCCGCAGACACTGCAACCACAAAAAAGTGAAGGGAAAGGGAAAAGTTGAAATCTAAAGGAGTATAGGACAAGTCACCTATTCAGTGGCACTGAAACATCAATTTCAGGGCCGGAGAGGTAGAGCAATAGCTCAGGTGCTTGCCTTGCATGCACCTTGACCCAGGTTTGTTCCCTGCCCCTCGTATGGTTCCCCTAACCCTTCTAGAAGTGATCTCTGAGAGCAAAGCCAGAACAAACTCAGCATATCCAGGTATGACCCAAAAAGCAATTAATAAATTCCACAAATAACTGTATCTGGCGGTGAAATGCAAGCATGATGACCTGGAGTGGCTAAGAGCTCCTGCCACCCACACATATGGCCACAAATTCAAATTCCCCGTGTCCCACAAGTCAAGTGCAATCCTGTCAGCTCTGCTGGCTGTGACTCTTGGGGACACAAGTTACCTAACCACACCACAGCCAGGTACATGGGAGTGCCACAAAAAGAGGTGTAACCCTCAGCAAACACCACAATGAAAACAAAATTGTGTGAGCACCATGGCCAAGAACTATGAACATTGATGAGGTTGTGTGTAAGCATGCAGCAACACCAGTAAGCACGACCAAGCCCCACAACGAACAGAATGTAAATGAGGACCATGGCTAAATGTGTGAGCACTGCAAGCTCACGGGTGACCTTCAGAGAGCACCACAGCGAATAATGTGTGAGCACAACAGTCAGCTTAAGTGTGCTACTCCCACTCCTCACCCCCCAGATCATCCAACAATAACAACAATGACCTCTGTTCTTCACAGAAATGAGGGAAGGGGAAGGGTAGAATATAATAATAAACAATTTTGTGTTTTTGGATACACCCAGCTGTATTTAGGGCTTACTCCTGGCTCTGTGCTCAGCAGAAATCACTCCTGGCTGGGTCTGAGGGGCCATATAGGGTGCCAGGGATCGAACCAGGTTGGCTACATGCAAGGCAAGCACCCCACCCGCTGTACCATCACTCCAGCCCCTGACTATAGAACTTTCAATGATCACCAGTGCTGATGATTACCAGATGTCATTAAATGGACTGTAATATTATTTAAGTTCCAAGTAATTTGCTATCATTGAGTATATGCCAGAACATACTGGTACAAAGTAAATCACTGGAAAGTTTTCTGTAACAAAATTGCAAAGGTTGGCCAGAGATAGTCCAGCAGGTAAGGTATCTGCTCCACCCACAGCCAACCTGGGTTTGATCCCTAGCATCCCATGGTCCCCAGAGCACTGCAAGGAGTAATTTCTAAATGCAGAGCCAGGAGTAAACCCTGAGCATTGCCAGATATGACTCAAAAGCTTTCAAAAGAAAAACTGCAGAGCTTGTTTTTAGAAAAAAAGAAAGAAAATTCAAGTATGAGCTAGAGAGGGCCTGCCGCCTCAGCTTCTTGGGTGTGCCCCCCCAGATTCTAGCAAGCAATGAAGTAGAAGGACCCTTAGGTGAATGCTGAAGATGAAGGGGAAGCTACAAGCAGTGCAGATCTTAGTAGTAGCAATAAGAAATTCAATTGAGAATAAAAAAAGATGAGTAACTGAGACTAAGCAAATACAAATAAGAGAAAATAGAAACCTCGTAAAATACAATGATTCTTTGCTGAGGGGAAAAAAAGAGTCAAAGGAGTGTTTTAAAGGTCGAAACAGAAAATGGTTCTATATAGACAGTTATTAAACAGGGGTAAGCTGGGCCTGAGGATGGCAAACATCACATTACGCTCCAGCCTACTCTCCTTCTGATACTGTTTTATTGATTCCTTTTAAGTTTTTGCTCTGCTTTCACACTCACCCAGAACTAAGATTTGTGAGCTACAAAAAGAGATCAGCACCATTTATAGTCGAAACCTGGATGGCAATTTTTTCACTGTATAGTCTTTATTTTTTTAAAAAACATGGTTACAAAACTGCTTATGATCAGGTTTCAGTAATACAACCTGGATCGCATTTGATTACTTTTAAGTCTCCTCTTGCTTTTATTCTTTTTTTTTTTTTTTTTTTTTGCTTTTGGGGTCACACCTGGCGATGCACAGGGGTTACTCCTGGCTCTTCACTCAGGAATTACTCCTGGCGGTGCTCAGGGGACCATATAAGATGCTGGGATTAGAACCTGGGTCGGCCGTGTGCAAGGCAAACACCCTCCCCGCTGTGCTATCGCTCCAGCCCCTCTTGCTTTTATTCTTGATTAATCACTGTCACTGTCACCCCGATGCTCATCGATTTGCCCGAGTGGGTACTAGTAACGTCTCCATTGTGAGATTTCTTGTTACTGTTCTTTGCATATCAAATACGCAGAGTAGCTTGCCAGGCTCTGCCATGAGGCGAGATACTCTTGGTAGCTTGCCGGGCTCTCTGAGAGGGGCGAAGGAATCAAACCTGGGTGGGCCTCGTGCAAGGCAAACACTCTTTTCTCAAATGCTTTCCTTAAGCTAGCTCAACCAGCTGGAGCAAGGACTCTGCTGCAGGGAGCCTGTGTTCAATCTCCAGCAGCATCTGAGCCCAGGAAACACACCTGGCTGCGCTTGAGCAACACACATTTACCCGGAATAGCCTCTGAATATCACCAATACCCAGGGCAATCCCTTTTAAAGTCTTCAGTTCAATTCCAAAACCAAAAAAAGCAGAACCAGGAGTGTTAATCATTTTAGTGGTGATATGGCAATAGTTTAATCATGCTTTATACACTAATTTTTTCCAAAGTAAATGTTTAGGGATTCAGGATAGTAAGCAAAGAGCACCAAGGGGACACTAACAGACAAGGGTTGGTTTAGAGACCTACCCAAATTTTATCTTATAATTAAAATTTAACAAGTTTCTGAACAGTAGCAATGTATAAAGGTTATTTTGTGGGGGGGTGGTTGTTGGGCAGTGGCTTCTAGGTCACACTTTGCAGTGCTCAGAGCTTACTCCTGGCAGTGTCCAGAAGACCATGTGTGATACCAAGGAAAAAAACATACAAGGCAAATGTTTCAACCTCTGTACTATATCTCTAGCTACTCTGTAACAACTTTAATACTATTGGAGGTGAAATTAGTGGCTACTGGCAGCACCTTTACCCCCTACAAGAATTCATTGCTTCTGTGTCTTTTTTGAGGGGATAGCACAGCGGTTGGGCTTTCACCTCTCACGACGCCGACCCCGAGTTCTATTCCTCCGCCCCTCTCGGAGAGCCCGGCAAGCTACCGAGAGTATTGAGCCCGCGCGGCAGAGCCTGGCAAGCTACCCGTGCGTATTGGATATGCCAAAAATAGCAACAAGAAGTCTCTCAATGAGAGACGTTACTGGTGCCCGCTCGAACAAATCGATGAGGAACGGGATGACAGTGACATGACAGAGCATACCCAGCTGTGCTCAGGGCTAAAGTCTGGCTCTCTGAGCTCAGGAATTGCTCATAAAGGGGCTGGGGGGGGACTCAATCAAACCTCGGTCAGCTGCATGCAGGAAGTACCATACCCGCTGTATTCTCTCTAGCCCCACAAAAATTCATTTTAAGTAACATTCCAAAGAGTCCTTTCTTCAAATCCACAGTGGAAAACCTGTATGCCTATTTTCCCGAGATGTGGTAACAAGTTTTAGGGGTCTCTCTCTACAATCATACCTTGATTCCCAGTTGATGACATTCCTCTTGATGTCATCAAGGATGACAAATCAAATATTGCTTGCCTATCATCACATCAAAGTCAAGAGACAATTAAAAATGAGTCAGATTGGGGCCGAAGCGATAGTACAGTGGATAGGGTGCTTGCTTTGCACATGGCTGAGCCGGGTTCAAACCCCAGTACCTCATTATGGTCCCTGAAACCAAACCAGGAGTGATCGCTGAGTACAGAGCACGGAGTAAAATCTGAGCAAAGCGGATGTGGCTCAAAAAAGAAAAAAAAATCCTTTCTTAAGACCTGTACAACCAAGGACACTCTTTTATTTGTGGTCCCAGGGAATGAATCCAGGGCTTCATAGGTAAGGCATGCCCTCTACAACTAAGCCACATCCTGGTCTCAAAAGATACTTCTTTAAGGGGGCAGGAATGAGGGGGAGCATCACACCAGATGGCACTTAGGGCTCCATCCAGGTGTGAAAATGGGCCTCCTTCATGCAAAGCAGGAGCTCTCGCCTTTTGAGTCATTTCCCCAGTCCTTGGCTAATCACTTTTTAAAAGTATATTCCAAGAGAACCACACTTTCAATATCGTACCTCACTTAATTCCCCAAGCACAGCCAGGTGTGGTCTACAGAGAGGGGGAGAAAAGAAAAAGGCAAAGCCAGGGACAGAGCTCAAAGGGCTGGAGTCAGGCATAACTGAGGGTAGCTCTTGTAGCCCCTGAGCACTGCTCGGCTGAATACGGTCAGGATGGCCCTAGGGACCCCAAGAAGCTGTGGGGAAATTACCCTGAAAAACTTTATAAGCAAATATAAAAGGAAGTATATATTTACAACACATATCTGAGAAATGTTCAATATTAGTCAGGAGGAAAACAGGTTAAAACCACGATGATCCATATATATGTATGTATGTATGTATCACTACATAGCCACAACTGTTAAAAGCCTCATGGGTCAGAGATAGGTCAATGGACTGGAGCACATGCTTTGCATTCAAGAAGCCATGGTTTAATCCCTGGCACCACATGGTCCCCCAAGCTCCACAAGGAGTGACCTGAGCACCATCAGATGTGACCCCCACCCCAAAATAAATTTTTTTAATTATTAGAAACCCACCAAATCAAATACACAAGTATTTCCAGCAATCAAACTTCTCTTCAGAAACTGGTCTAGCAAATGCTTCCCTTTGACCCATCAATTACACTTTTATATATCTAAGATAAGTAAGAACAAAAGACTTTGTACAAAAAATGCTTCATGACACCTTTATTAGTAATAGTTAAAAATGGATACAATCCAAATATCCTTCAATAGAAGATGAGGCAATGTTTGATGCTCTAAAGGCTTTTCCTCTTTCACTCGAGTATCGAGTAAAGGCTACTTGAATTCGATTTAAAATGGAGAGGTGCCGGGGGCCGGAGCAATAGTACAGCAGGTAGGGCGTCTGCCTTGCACACAGCCAACCCGAGTTCAATCCCTGGCATCGAATATGGTCACCCAAGCACCGCAAGGAGTAATTCCTGAGTGCAAAGCCAGGAGTAACCCCTGAGCATCGCTGGGTGTGACCCAAAAATCCAAAAATAAAATAGAGAGGTGCCTTTTTGGTTAAAGTTGGAAAAGGGGTAATAAGAAAAGGGAGATGGAAAAAGAGAATGGACCATTCTCCACACCCCATTCCTTTTTACTTGGTATTCTGCTGTTGTTGAGCCACACATTACAGTGCTCATGGGCTACTCTCTGCTGTATGTTCAGGGGATCATGCAGTACAGGGCATGCAAAACATGCACCCCATGTCATTCTCTTTTCTTTGGGGGGAAGGGTTGGGAGGCTCAGACCAGGAAGTCCTGAGAGGCTATTTGCAGCTCTGTGCTTGGGGGTCACTCCCAAGTAGTGTTCAGAGGATCACTGTGGCGCTATGAATCAAACCCAGGCCTCCTGCATGCAAAGGACACCCTCAGCCCACTGAGCGCTTTTTCAGCCACCTCTTTACATGTCATTTTCTAAAATTGTGATATATATGTAAACACACACAAACAACATAATGATAAAGGTCTGAGGCTAGAAGACAGAACACGGTGCTTGCCTTGCAACAAACCTGAGTTCAATTTCCGGCATCCAACATGGACCTCTGAGACCTGCAGAAGTGATCCTCTGAGCACAAAGCCAGAAGACCCGAGCACTGCCAAATATGACCCAAAAAAACAAACAAAAAAAGAGTAGTGTTTGTGGAATTTTTATTTTGGGGGCCACACCTATCAGAATTCAAAGGCTATTCAGAGGACAATGTAATGGTGGATATCAAACACCAGACTCCTAGAGTCAAAGCATGTGCTAATTATTTGGCCCAGTAATTTGAGGGTGACTGGAGAAGTTGTGGGCCACAACCGGTGCTCAGGCGCCATTCCTGCTCAGGTCTCTCAAGGCAGAGCTCAGGGGACCATGTAGTCTGGGGCAGGGATTCAACAAGGTCTCTGACATGCAAAACATGCACTCAGCCTTTTGGACAGTCTTTAGTCCCATCACTTTTAAGTGTCAAATTCAGCATTTAATCATATTAACATTATTAAGCAAGTATCATCCCCCTCCACCCACAGAACTTTCATCCCACAAAACTAAACTCAGTAACTCCCATTATGTTCTTAAACCAGCCCTTGGCAACCACTACTATACTTTTTATCCCTGATTCTACTTTAAGTATCCCATAATAACTAGTGAAATCATGTGAAATTTTACTACCTAAATAGCTTATTTTACTCCGCAAAGGATCTTTGGGATTGATCCATACTAAAGGATCTGTCAGATTTCACTAATTCATCTTGACTTATTTTTTCCAATGTTTGGCTATGATAAATAATGCTACAAAGAACATGGATGTACACGTATCTCATGTCCTGAGCAGGGAAAAATGGCTCAAAGGACCAGAATTCGTATTTTGCATAGAAAAGCCCCACAGCTGAGCCCTGGTAACACACAACACTGTGTATATATGTACACATATCATGTCTCTGCTGTCAAATGATTTTATGTTTTGGGGGGAAGTGGGGGTGTTGGTCACACCCAGCAGTACTCACTTCTTCCAGGGATCACTCCTGGAGGTAATCAAGGGACCAAATGCAGTGCAAAGGATCAAAACAGGGTTGGCAGCAAGGAAGGCAAGAGATTTAATCCCTGTGCCATCTCTCTAGCCCCTTTGCTAGGTGTCTAACAAACAAACAAACAAACAAAAAAAAAAAACAAACATTTTTTATTTGTTTGGGAATCACACCAGCAGTGCCTGGGGGCTATTCCAGGCTCTGTGTCAGGTAGTTACTCCACACAGTGCTCAGGGGACCATGTGGCATCAGAGACTTAAACCTACAACTTAAACCTTAAAAGTTTACATTACTCAACCTACTGAACTATCTCTGCAACCCCTCTATCTTCAATTTTTTTAAGGCAGTATCTTTTTCTTTTTTTTTTTTCCCACACGGCAGAAGCTGGTAAGCTACCCATGGCATATTTGATATACCAGAAACAGTAACAAGTCTCCCAATGGAGACATTACTGGTGCCCGCTCAAGCAAATCAATAAACAACGGGATGACAGTGCTACGGTGCAATTACACTGGCGGTGCTCAGGCTTACTCGTGGCTTGTGCTCAGGGATCACTTCTTGCAGTGCTCACTGGGCCAGACATGGTGCTGGAGTTAGCTGCATGCAAGTCAAGGACCTTACCTACAGGACTGTCAGAAGCAGACAGCAGGACTGCATGCAGAGAAAAGGCCATGTGAGGACTTGGCCAAAGGTACCCACTCTGGGCTCACCAAACAGTAACAGTACTGGTGACCTGGCTGTGGCCTTCAGTCTCCAGGCTGAGAAAACTTATTTCTGTGGCTTAACTCATCAATCTATGATGCTTTATTATGGTAATCCTAGTAGATGGCAATTTCCAATTTCCCCATATTCTCATCAACATTTGCTTTGCTTCTGTTTTTAATAGTCATGGTACATCACTGTGGTTTGGTTTACGTTTCCCTCATCATTATCTTGAATATCATTTAATGTGCTGGTAATTTACTTGCATATCCTATTATGATTCTTACTAAAACTAGTTTAACTCCTTCCCTCCCACAGCTGTTTTGATGACCAGTGGTCCAGTTCTTAGTTGTGGTGATCACATGATCACATGTCATTTTAATGTGTTTTCTTTTTAAGGTTTTGGGCCACACTACACTCAGTTTAGGGGGGTTGTCACTCTCGGCAGTGACAAGGTAGTAAAGGGATCCAGCCTGGGTCTCTCACATGCCAAGCATGCACTCCATAGTCCTTGAGCTACCTCCTCCCCACCAACAGTTTAGTAGTTTTCCATATACTCCAAACATTAATTTTTTATTAGGTTATCTTTTCAAAATATTTTCTCCAGACAGAAGCAATAGTACAGATGGCAGAGTCTTGCATGCAGTCAACCCAGGTCTGGTCCCCAGTATCCCATATGATCCCCTTAGCACCACCAGGTGTGGCACAAAAAAAAAAGATAAAAAGATAAAAAGGAAAAAAGAAAAATAATTTCCCCTATTCTGTGGGTTGCTATTTTAGGGTTTGAATCCACACCTGGCAATGCTCAGGCAATACTCATGGCTCTGCACTCAGAAATTACTCCTGACAGTGCTTTAGGGACCAAATGGGATGCCTGGGATTGGGTTGGATGCATGCAAAGCAAGTGTCTTACCTGCTGCTGTACTACTGCCCAGGTCCCCAGGGGTTTCCTTCTTATACTGTTAATATTTTTTGATGCACAAAATATTTGTATCAAGTCCAAATTGCCTATTTTTCTTTTGTGGACTGTCTTTGGTGTCATATCTAAGAAATTAATGATATACTTAATGCATGAATCATTTTAGTTATTACACCTAGGAGCTGGTGCAATCTTTTCTGGGGGTCAATGAGTACCTCCCAAGCAGTGTATGTGGAGCTCAGTGGGCCAGAGAACTCAATCCTCAGGTCCAGCGATGAATGCTCAGGGGTCACCAGGTCAACATTGTTGACTACGAGATGCAGGGTTCAAACTTAGGTCTCTGAGGATCAGAGCAATAGTACAGCAGTTATGGCAGCTGATCCGGGTTCAATCCCAGGTATCCCAGATGGCCCCTGAGTACTGCCAGGATTCAAACAACAACAAAACCTCAGGTCCTCGAATAAGCAAATTATGCTCTCCTCCCACAGAACTATAATCCCAATTCATGACACAACAGATCCATTTTGGGATCTTTTTGCTTTGTTTTGGTTCCATACTGACTCAAGGGACCAAACATGCAGTGTTGGAGATGGAACCCAAGACCCCTGCATGCAAAGCAAGTCCTCTGACCCACTGAGTCCTGCATGTCTCAAGAGTGCAGATCCATTCCTTTTTGTGGGAAGAAAATGGGGTGGGATGAGGGATTCTAGACACAACCAACATGCTTAGAGACTATTCCCGGTTCTAATGGATGGTTCTGGGAGGAGGGGGATGGTTCTCAGTGCTAGGCATTTCCATGACTCCTTTATATAAAACATGAACCCCAGCCCTTTGAACCATCTCCCCAGCCCCCATCACTTTTTTCTGGGGGGTGGAGGGAACCATACCCAGAAATGCTCAGGGATAACTCCTGGTAGTGCTCATGGAACATTATATGGTGCCAGGTATTGAACACAAGTTATCCAAATGCAAGGCAAGCATAAATAACTTCGCACAGTATTACCTCTCTGGCTCAAATTTTGAGAGAAGACAGAAAAGAGAAGAGACAGGAGAGAAAAGAAAGAAAGACAGAGACAGAGAGAGAGAGGAAGAGGAGAGAAAGAGAAAGAGGAAGAATTCAAAGAAACAGAGAAGAATTCAAAGAGCTAGCTCCAATGCATGCTTTGCATGAATGAAGCCCAGATTCAATCACCAGCACTGAAGATTCCTCAGAGTAACCCCAGCAATGCAACTAGACAGCACAGGATGTGGCCCCAAAACAAAAGAACAAGAAAGGGGCCTGAGAGATAATACAGGGGATAGGGTGCTTGCTTTGCCTGCAGCTAACCTGGGTTCAATCCCAGAACCCCATATAGTCCCTTGAGCCCCACCAAAAGTGATCCCTGAGCAAAGAGCCAGGAATAAGCCATGAGCGCAACTATGTATGGCCCCAAAACAAAAAGAACAAATGAAAAGTAAAATTATACACACACATTAGACTGCAGTTTTATGTAGTTATCTTTATCTTAAGCATCACAACTCCCTTTATATTATCAGAACTGAGCAGACTGATTTATTGATTTTTAGTTTGTAAACATAAAAACAAACTTCAGTTTTTTATACAAAACACATAAACACTAAGTTTATCTGAGTGAGTATTCAAATATTGTGGATCTCCCAAGACTCCATTATTTATTTCCCAGTATGTTCTTAACGTACAGGCCATCCGTGGGTGATACTAATTTAAATGTTTATATACCACTCACCTATTCGTATGTTCAAGCCCTGATCACAATCTTCTAATATCCAGTAATTACATGGGACTAGCGCATTTATTAAGGAAGATAAAATAGAGGACAGGACTGGGGAAATGGTACAGGGGTTAATGTACCTGTTTCCCATCCAATCCATTTCAAATTTCCAGCACCACATATGGTTCCCCCAACACCACTAGGGGTCACCACTAAGCACACCGCCAAAGCACTGCTGGGTGTGGTCCAAAAAAATGAGAGAGAAGAGAAAAGAGACAGAGAAAAAAGAAAGAGGAGAATCGAGTAAGTGAGAGAAAGACAGAGACAAAGAGAGGGGGAGAGTGAGAACACAGCAAGAATGGCAAGTATACAAACCAAGAGGTTCTCACCATTGGCTGGTACCTTAGTCTTGAATTTCCCTGCGTCTAGAACTGTGAGAAATAAATATGTACTGGTTAAACCACCAGTCTATGGTATTGTTGTGGCAGCCCAAGCTAACTGAAACATCAGATAATTCTCATCCATTCCCAATTTAACCAGCATAATCCATTTCTTGTGTAGATGTCATCTGTAAGGCAACGACCAGACACATGCCAAAAACTGACATTTGGCATTCACAAGTAATTAATCTCAGAAAAATTACATATTATTGTAGAGAGACATTCAAATACTTTATTAAATCTCCCTAATAGGTCTATTTTTACCTTCTCAAATGATAGATACAAGCATAGCTAAGTACTTACTCTGACAGTTAAGTATTTTACATGGGTTCCTTAGTCATCACAAGATGTCTAGGTTAAGTTCTGTAACTATCCCAACTTCACATTTTATAAAACTGAAACTCAAATAGATACTTGTCCCTAAAAAAAAATAACTAATGTAAGGAAGGAAGATTCAACCAATAGGCAAAATCAGATCAACTGATCCCAAAGTCAGCACTCTTTGAATTTATTCTGAAATTCATATGAAATTTCAAAGGCTATAGCTGGAAAGACAGTACAGCAGGTTACGTACTTGCCTTTCATATGGCTGACACAGATTCGATCCCCAGCACCTATATGGTCCCCCAAGCACTGCCAGGAGTGATTCCTGAGAGGGAGCCAAGAGTAACCCCTGGCATCTCCAAGAAAAAGAAAAGACATTTCAAAGGAATCTTGAATAACTAAGCATTACTAAGTATATATTGAATATAGCTGTAGAATATAGCTCTCACTGATTTCAAAACTGTATTTGAAATCACTGAATATAGCTTTTTGAAATACTGAATTTTGTTCTTTGAATATAGCTCTTTTCAAAAACTACTACAGGGGCTGGAGAGATAACAGCGGGTAGGGCGTTTGCCTTGCACGCGGCCGACCCGGGTTCAAATCCCAGCATCCCATATGGTCCCCTGAGCACGGCCAGGGGTAATTCCTGAGTGCAGAGCCAGGAGTAACCCCTGTGCATCGCCAGGTGTGACACAAAAAGAAAAAAAAAAAAAAACTACTACAAGGCTATAGTATTCTGGGGCTGCAAAGAGTACAACAAAGAGGTAGACCACTTGCCATGCACGTGGCACGACACACCTGAGTTCAATATTTATTTCAAGTTAGCAATTGGGGGCCAGAGAGACAAATAAGGGTTAAGGCATTTGCCTTGCATGGGACCAATCTTAGTTCCAGACCCAGAACCACATGGTCTTCAGAGCCCTGCTAGGTGCAAGCCTGGAGCATAGAACCAGGAGCATCATTGGGTATAACCCAACTCCCACTATTGCCCCCCAAAAAAAGAAAAGATGTAGGGTCAGGGATATGATTTAGTAAAGCATTTGACTTATATGGGTGAGGTTCAATCCCCAGCACAATATATACAAAAACACACAAAATAAAGAGCAGGGAATACTATAAAGGCTAGGACACATGTGTAACATGAACCCAAATCAGCCTTAAAAAGGAATGAGGATGCTAATTATGTGTCGATGAAATTTTTTTAATTTCTGGGCAACATCCAGATATGCATAACACTTACTCCTGCTCTGTGCTCAAGGGTCATTCCTAGCAGTAGTTGGGGGAATCATTTGTGGTGCCAGGGATAAAGCGCGGGTTGGTCACATGAAGGCAAATGCTCTACCCAGTGTTTTTGTTTTTATTTAATCCATTTTTTTGTTTTTATTTAAAAAAAGAAAATAAGAGGGCCAGCAAAGGGCTGAGTACGTTCTTTGCATATGGGAGGGCCAGACTCATGATCTGTACATGATCACTTAAGCACCCCAGGTGTGGTTTAAAAACCATAGGAAAATGAAAAACAACATAAAAAAGAAGGGTCAAAGAGATAGTACAGCAGGTAAGGTGCTTGCCTAGGCCACAGTCAGCCTGGGGTTTGATCCCCAGTGTCCCATATGTTCCCCTGGAGCTTCACCAAGAGTGATCCCTGAGTACAGAGTCAGGAGTGAGAGCTGAGCACTGCCAGGTATGGCTCAACAACTCCCTCCCACCCCGCAAAAAAAAAAAAAAAAAAGAGTAAGTTGTGCATACTACAATATGAATCTTTTAACTATTAAGTAAAAAAAAAAAAAACATGAAAGAATAATTATACAATTCCACTTACCTAGAATAGGCAAATTTATAAAAATAGAATATAAATTAGAAGCTACCACGGAGGGGTAGAATAAGGAGCATTACTTGATTAATAGTGGTAATGATGAGCCTGGAATGTGCCTCAGTGATAAAGCACTCACCTTGCATGAAGCTGCAGGTTCAATTCCTAACACTCCATGATCCCCCCAGGCAGAGATAGGGAAAGACTCTTGAGCAATGAGTTGGGAGTAGTGCCCAAGCAGAATAAAGGCTGACCTCTTCCCCAAAAAAATCAGTGGTAATGGCTGGCCTACATTGTATATGATTCAACACACTGAATTATACACTTAAAAACAGTTAAGGGCATATTTTGCAAGGCCAGGATCATCGCTAAAAGGTCTAGAGATGCTTTGCATATGGGATTCCTGAGTTCAATCCTCAGCATCAAGATGACCACAGAAGTCTTAAGGACCCCTGATTACCACCAGATGTGGCCAAAAACAACAGAACACAAAAATTCACAATTTGTTACAATATATGTAATAAAATTATCACAGTATTTTTAAAACTTAGGGCCAGAGAAATAGTACAGTGGATAACGGGATTGCCTTGCCCATGGCCAACATGGATTCCATCCCAGGCATCCCACATGGTCCCCCAGGCCCCGCCAGGAATGATTCCTGACCCCACCCCAGAGCAACGTCTGAGCACTGCCAGGTGTATACCCAAAAGCAAAACATAAATTAATAAAAACAGGGCCAGAGAGATAGTACAGCAGGTAGGGTGCTTGCCTTGCACAAAGCCAACCTGGGTTTGATCCTTGGCATCCCGTAAGGTCCCCCAAGAATAATCAGAAACCATTCCTGAGCACAGAACCATTAGTAACATGAACATCGCCATGTGTGACCCAAAAACAAAAACCCAAACAAAACAAAATAAATAAATAAACTTTGAAGCCAGAAAGATAGTACAAGGGTTTAGTGCTTGCTTTGCACATACCCAATCCTTTCAATTTCCAGCAAAACATGATCCCCTAAGCACTGCAGAGAGTGGCCCCCCAAGCACTAGGCTGAGTAACCCTAAGCACCACCGAGTGTGGCCAAAAATCCTCCCATGCAAATTTAACTATGTGAAGAATGGGAAATAGTTCAGTGCCAGAGCACAGCTGCCAAATATAAGTCACTAAATTCAATCCCCCACAATCCCCCCCTAATTTTGGGGGCTCAAGAGACAGCACAGAGATTAAAGCACTTACCATGTCAGTGCCAGTTCAACCCTTAGGTCCCCAGCACTGCACAGTACCTCAAGCACCCTGAAGTGACCCCCCCCACCCAAGCAGAGAATTGAGCATCACTAGACGTAAGGGAAAAAAATTTATAATGTAATATACAAAAATACACTGAATTACACACCTTAAAAGGGTGAATCACACAGTGTGAATCATATTTTAACAAAGCTATTAAAAGAAAAAGTTGGTAATAGTCTCAACCATTTGGTGAACACTTCCTGCATACAAGACACTTACACATATTCCATAAGTCTCACAAAAACTTTTAAATTGCTAATTAATGGAGAAATTAACATTAGCTAATTTGTCCAATTTCACTGAGTGGAGAAATTAGGAATTCAAACACAAATCAGATTCTGTGCTCCTACCCATCCTGTTATGTCTGTCCTAGATTCTTAAACTGTGCCTCATGATCCCATACGTAGTAAATTAAGTAAACGTGGGGGTCTTGAAAAATTTGGCAACTGTCAAAGCTTTCCTTAAAACACAAATACACTCACACAAATACACATGGTCAAGCTTCTGAATGCATGCATGAAAGGACCAAAATTAATTCTGGGCCAGGGAAATAGGTCAAAATACTGAGCACATGGGGAAGTCCAGGTTTGATCTCTGGCACACATGGTCCAAGAAGAGCAACCTTCAGACAACATCCTAAGTAGACCCTGAGCACTGCAGGATGTGGCCCAAAAATAAACCAAAAACAATCCCAAAAAAAAAAAAAAAAAAAAACCAAAAATAAAATAAAAAAAAAAACACAAAAACAATCCCAACTTATTCCAAATACATAACCAACTGAGGTATTGCATTTCTTGGGCAAAAAGTTCACAAGGACCAGAAAGACAGAACATGGGTCAAGGTACAAGCTTTGCATGTGGCTGCCCCAGTTCAATATCTGGCACTACATGATCCCCGGAGCACAGCAGGCTCACAGAGCAGGAGGCTGCTCTCCCCACCACCTCCAGAACAGCCTCGATGACAACCAGCATGACAGGGCCTGAGCATCCTCAAGTCAAAAAACTGCCAGGTGGGGCTGGAGCGATAGCACAGCAAGTAGGGCATTTGCCTTGCACGCAGCCGACCCAGGTTCGATTCCCAGCATCCCATATGGTCCCCCAGCACTGCCAGGAGTAATTCCTGAGTGCAGAGCCAGGAGTAACCCCTGTGCGCTGCTGGGTGTAACCCAAAAAGAAAAAAAAATAATAACCTGCCAGGAGGGAATCCTGAGCTTTCTGAGCACTACTTAGAAGAGTCACCCCTCCTACCCCACCCCAAGAAAAAGGTCTTAAGTGGAAAAGCTTAAAGAACCATACAGGGGCTGGTACGATAGCACAGTGGGTAGGGCGTTTGCCTTGCACACAACCAACCCAGGTTCGATTCCCAGCATCCCATATGGTCCCCCAGCACTGCCAGGAGTAATTCCTGAGTGCAGAACCAGGAGTAACCCCTGTGCATTGCTGGGTGTGACCCAAAAAGCAAAAAAAATAAAATAAAATAAAATAAAGAACCAGGGGCTGGAGCGATAGCATAGCGGGTAGGGCGTTTGCCTTGCACACAGCCAACCCGGGTTCGAATCCCAGCATCCCATATGGTCCCCTGAGCACACCGCCAGGAGTAATTCCTGAGAGCAAAGCCAGGAGTAACCCCTGTGCATCGCCGGGTGTGATCCAAAAAAAGCAAAAATAAAATACAGAACCATACACTAGACTGAGCCCCACAGTGCAATGGAAGGGTTATAAAAGGCACTCAGGAAATTCTACTCAGGAAACTCCCTACAAGGCTATTTTCTCCTTCCATTCATTCTTTCAAATAATATCACTTATAAATTTAGCAAAAATAAAATTAAATTGAAAAATGGGACCAGAGGCAGAGTTCAGTGGGTAGGGCATTTTCCTTGCATGCAGCCAACCTAGGTTCACCCTGGTACTTTGTACAACCCTGAGTCCCCTCAGGAGTTATCTCTGAACACAAAGCCAAGAGCATCACAGGGTATACCCCTCCAAAAATTTTTTTTAAATTGGACTAGAGAGAGAATATAGCGGGTAGGGCACTTGCCTTTCACATGGCTGACCCAATTTCAATCCCCAGCATCCCATATGGTCCCCCATGCATCACCAAGAGCAATTCCTGAGTGCAGAGCCAGGAGTAACTCCGAAGCACTGACAAATGTGACCCCAAAACAAAAAATAAAGGACATTAAATATAATACCCTTCAATATATAAAGCGTATGGGAGAAAAATTTATTTCAAGTGCTAGGTATGTTTCTAGAGGAATCCACCAAAGAATTTTATGATTTTTTGGGGGGGAAGGGAGTTGTCCTACATCCGGCAGAGCTCAGGGGTTACTTATGGCCCAGTGGACCCTATGAATGCCAGGGCTCAACCTGGATTGGCCTCGTGCAAAGCATGTGCCCTACCCAGCCACTGTCCTATCTCTCCAGCCCCAGAATTATGTATGACCCTTAAAACTTTTCACAGGTCGGTGGCTAGAGAAATAGTATTGCAGGTAGGGAACTTGCCTTGCACCAAGCAGACTTCATTACATCCCCAGCATCCCATATGATCCCTGAGTAGAGCCAGGCCAGGAATAAGCCCTGAACACCATCAGTGTGGTCCAAAAATCAAAAAAGGAAAAACACTTCACAACTTGGGCTGGAGAGAGAGAGTATAGAGGAAAACACACTTGCCTTGCATTCAGCCCACCCGGTTTAGAATTCCAGCACTGAACATGGTCCTCACAGTGATAAGAGTAGGGAGCCAAGAGTGAACCCCTAGCATCACTGGAGTGGCTATCATCCAAAAACAAAGAACCAGAACTTTCACAACTTTCCAACAGTTTTAATTTTAACATGTGCTGAATCAAATCAACACACCTATTTATACATCATAAACCCTGGAAAAGGGTATCCTCTGCCAAACTGCACAAGTATAAGAGTCCACACACACTCCAGATGAGTTTTTAGTAACCTCTCCCTTGACAATTCTCTGGACCACAAGAACCTAGACCCTAAAAGCAACAAGTAATCTTAAGTCTGGTAACAGTATCCTACAGAGTGCTAACATGTATCCACTACACTTAGGGCTTAGGTAGCTAGAAGTCCGATGCCAGGCTCAGGTTCAAATTGTTTCACCATGTGCAGAAAGAAATTCTGCATATCTTTTTGTTTTTTAACTCTTTCCAGTCCTACTGGAGTTCTTAGTAGCTTTCCCTACAGTCCTCTCAAGTTGGCTGAAGTTGATATAATCAAACCATTCACACTGCTGGCATTACTCAACAGGAAGTTGAAAACTAACAAACCTAGGGCACAATCCAGAGTTCAGAAAATGAACCAGGTGACCAGATGCATCAGAGTCTACTGAATTCCTTCACATCCAGCAACTCTGACCTTCACAAAGCAAACCTGGAATATGCAAAAAAAAAAATATATATTACCCTTTACAGTTTATGCAACTTACAAAACAAGCTCCTTTTTAATTAGAAGAGTTGAACCTGAGTTAAACACACACACAAACACACAAACACAAACACACCAAACTGAATCCAAAGTAAATACGGGAAAACATCCCTCTCCTCCCACATTCGCCCAACGGGCGTGAGACCCCTCAGACCACCCCCCACTTGCACAAGTTCTACAGCCCCGCGAGCCCCGCTGAGTTCCGGCGCCCTCGGGTCCTCCCGAGCCCACTCGTGTCTGTCCGGGTCGCCGGGCAGGGCTACGTGCCGGGCACAAGCGAGACTGCCTCTGGGGTGAAAGCGCAGGTCCCTGCAAAGAACAGGGTGCAAGGAAGAAGGGCGGCCCGAGGCGGCCCCCGAGCCGGGGACCACCGGACGGCAACCACGCGCCAGCCCCTAAAAGCAGCCAGCGAGCCTGGTGGGGGGGTGGGGGGAGGCTGGGGAGGTTGGAGGGGGGGGTGACCAGTAATTCTACCGCTGCGCGGGGCCCCGCCCCGGGCCCGCGACCGTTCCGGGGCGTTCCTGCCGTGGGCGGCGCCTCCCTCCACACACGGCACTGGGCTCCCCGCTCTCCGAGCGAGGCCGCGGCCGCCCCGCGACACCCAAGCCGCAGCTTCCAAGCCGCGCGGGGCCGCGGCGTCCGGGGCGGCTCAGTGGGGCCGGCTTCTCCCCTGCAAGGCTCCGGCACGCCCTCGCTACCGCCCCAGACCCTTACCGAGGCAGCGCGGCCTCCACGGCCCGCGCCTCCTAATCCTCAGCCTCTGCCACCGACCCAGCGCCGCGGAAACCGGAACTTCCTCCGCGCCGAGCCGCTGCCTCCACAAAGGCGCCGCGCCGCCGCCTTCAGCGCTCGGCCCGCCGGGAGATGAAGTACGGCGGCGGCTCTCGCCGACTCCACTCCCGCCGTGCTCCGCGCAGGAAGGGCTCGGGAGTGTGGCCAGCGGGGGCGAGGCCAGAGGGTGTCCAATGGGAGGGCGCGCACCCCACCCCCTCGCCCCTCCCCTCTCCAGTTCGCGGGGCCTGCTGGGGCTTGTGGTCCAGCCACTGGTAGGCCAGCCACTCTTCTTCCGGCTCTGTCTAGGAGTAGAGCAAAGGGTAGTTTCTCCGGGTGGCTTGGCCACGAACGTGAATGGGGCCCTGGCATACATACATTCGCTGTCTTGTATGAGTGAAATGGAATTGAGCCTTCGCTTGACCCACACGAGTATCTAAATACCCCCACCCGCTTCCCTGTCCGGGACCTCAGTCTGGAATGAACTATTAAGAGAAGCAATTGAATTAGAGAATGGGTAGTTTGGATTTTTGGTATCTTCTGTGAGTTTCCAAGTTAGGCGTCCACACCTCATGGATGCCAGGCAGATAGGTTTCAGCTAAAGATTCTGTATCATTGTGAAGGAAAATCCACCCAGTTTCCCCAGGCTGAGTGTCTTGCTCCCAGGCAAATTTGGACATGAAGGGACCAGAATGATAGTACACAGGTTAGTCGCTTGCCCTGCATGCGACTGAGCCGGATCCCGAATCTTGGCCCCCATGTGGTCCGGTCCCCTGAGCACAGCTAGAAGTAACCCTTGACGATAGATGTGTGTAGCAAAAAGAGAGAGGAAGAGGAGTGTCTGTGTGTGTGTGTGTGTGTGTGTGTGTGTGTGTGTGTGTGAGAGAGAGAGAGAGAGAGAGAGAGAGAGGAGACAGAGACAGAACCTGCATATGGTCACAGAAGAATTGAGAGGCACTGGCTAATCAGAGAAAATAGGGTAGTACAGCTGTCAGTTTACAGCCCTCTTCAAATGGCTTCTCCAGGCTTCCAGACTTGAGTCTATTGAAATTCTGTTTCTATCCACCAGTTGCACCTTTTATTAGACCATTTAAGAAGGTAACCTGCTTTTAAAGACTAAATTCAGGGACTAGAGAGATAACACAATGAACTGGAGTGTATGCTTTGTGTGCAGTAGGTCTGATTAAATCCCTGGAATGATCTCAAAGCTCCAAGCCAGGAATAAGTCCTAAGCACCAACAGGTGTGGTTCAAAAACCAAAAGGAAAAACCTGATGAAATGACTTTAATTTTTTTTGGGAGGGAGGGGGGCATACCCAGTGATGCTCAGGACTTACTCCTGGCTCTGCACTCAGGGATCACTACTGGTGGACTCGGGACCATATGAGATGCCAGGGATCAAACACATGTCAGTTATGCACAAGGCAAACATGCTACACAGTATATTAAAACTCCAGCCCCTGATTTTAATTTTTTTTTTTTTTTGCTTTTTGGGCCACACCTGGTGATGCACAGGGGTCACTCCTGGCTCATGCACTCAGGAATCACCCCTGGTGGTGCTCAGGGGACCATATGGGATGCTGGGATTCGAACCCGGGTTGGCCACGTGCAAGGCAAACGCCCTACCCGCTGTGCTATCGCTTCAGCTCCGATTTTAATTTTTTTAAGAAAATGGAAAACCACCGGTCTCAAGTAATATCATGAGCTGATTTCCATGTTGGTTTTTGCTCTGCCAAGGATCAAACTCAGGGTCTCATAATTGCAAGGCAGGCATTCTACCACTTTGCCACATCCCCAGCCTTGATTTCCACATTGATAAGCTATCTCTGGCAGCTGTGTGGAGAGTAGGCTGAAAGTGGGAAAGGCAGAAGCAGAACAGTTGGTTAAAAGATTGTTGCAATAGAACAAAAGGATGATACTTGTACCTGTATGGCTCAGAGGAAATAGTAGATATGAAGAGAGATGAAGAATGTGGAAGAAGCCGTTTTAGTAGGAAGAGTAAAAATTCAATTTTGGGTAGTTTGGAATTTTTTTTTTTGAGGGGGAAGTTGGGGAGTCACACCTGACAAAGCTCAGGGCTAACTCCTGCTATGCATACAGGGATTATTCCTAGCATCCTGGGGGTACCATATGGGATACCAGGGGTTGAACTGGGGTCAGCCACATGCAAGGTATGTGCCTTACTTGCTAACACATGTAATTTGGATTTTTAATGCCTAGTAGATAAATGAAAGTTTAAATTGGGAATTGGATACATCAGTTAGGGGTCCAAGTCAGGATTAGAGATTCAAGTCTGAGAGATTTCAGAATATCACTAGTACTTTTGAAGCCCATTAGATGAGGTTACCAAGGGAAAGATGGAGTGAGTCTAGATGGAGATCCATCACACACATGGGCACTCATCATCACATAAGCCTTCCAGAGAAGAGAAACTAAGAATTCTTTGTTTTGTTTTGGTTTTGGGGCAACATACAGCAGTGCTCAGACCTTACTCCTGGCTCACCACTAGGAGACCACTCCTGGTAGTCCTCGGGGGATCATATGGGGTGCCAGGAATCAAACCGGGCTGGCCACATATAAGGCAAGCATCCTATGCACTGTACTATATCACTCTGGCCTATGGATTCTCGGGCTTTGTTTCCCAAACTGGACTCTTATTGATGAGTCTCTCTCTCTCTCTCTCTCTCTCTCTCTCTCTCTCTCCTCTCTCTTCAGATAATATTTTATTTGGAGGTCAGAAAATACAGCAGGAATAGCCCTTATATGAAGTCAACTTGGGATTGATCGCCAGCATTCTGTATGATCTCCAAGCACTGTCAGAAGTAATTCCTGAAACAGAGCAAGGAGTAACCCCTAACCATTGCCAGGTCTGACTCAAAAACAATAAAGTGAAACAAACAAATAGAAAAGATAGTACTGGGGGCTGGGGCATAGCACAGCAGTAGAGTATTTGCCTTGCACACAGACAACCCGGGTTCAATTCCCAGCATCCCATATGGTCCCTTGAGTACTGCTAGGAGTAATTCCTGAGTGCAAAGCCAGGAGTAACCCCTGTGCATTGTCGGGTGTGACAGAAAAAAAAAAAAGATAGTACTTAAGCATAATAATGTCCCAAGTCACAAAAACATTTATTCAAAAGGTCATGTGCAATACCAATAATTTACTGCATCACTTAGAACAATAGCTAGGATATGGAATCAACCTAGGTGTCAATGACAAATGACAGATGACAATGATAATGAAGATGTGGAACACTATGTAGCTCCAAAGAATCATGCAGTTCACTACAACTTGGTTGGTATTGGAGGATATCATGTTAAGTGAAGTCAGAAAAAGGATAAATATCTTATATCTCACTTTTCTGTGCTATATAGAATAACAGGATGAAGAAATGCAAGGTATGAAAAAGGGGTAATACCTAGATTACACTTGACCCTAGATTATAAAAATGAGAAGCACAAGGAAGGAGAAAAAATGAGTTAATTCAAAGAGGAAAATAGAAGGTAACAGCTACGGGTTTTAGTGGCCTCAGGCACATCTGTGATCAGTGATGTAGGGGAGGGGCATATCTTAACCACAAAGTCAACAACACTGAAAACAGGAGATTCAAACAAAGTTAAAAATGTGCCTGTTAAGAGGCAAGCTGAGGGGTAAAAAGGAACCAGGGGACAAGGGTGGAGGGAAGTTGATACAGTGGTGAGACTGGTGTTGGAACATTGTATCCCTGAAACTCAACTATGAGTAACTTTGTAAATAATGGTGCCTTAATTAAAAAAATAATTTCAACAGTTTAATTTAGGGCCAGAGCAATAGTACAGTGGGTAGGGTGTTTACTTTGCAAATGGCCAGCCCAGGTTTGATCCCCAGCATTCCATATGGCCCACGTGGCTTACTTGGGTTTGATCTCCAGCATCCCATATGGTCCACCAAGCCCACCAAGATGATTCCTGAGTGCAGAGCCAGGAGTAATCCTTGAGCACCACCAGGTGTGGCCCAAGACCAAAACAAAACAAAAACTTTTAATTTAAAAATAAAATTAGGGGCCGGAGCTATAGCACAGTGGGTAGGGCGTTTGCCTTGCACGCGGCCGACCCGGGTTCGATCCCCAGCATCCCATATGGTCCCCCAAGCACTGCCAGGAGTAATTCCTGAGTGCAAAGCCAGGAGTAACCCCTGAGCATCGCTGGGTGTGACCCAAAAAGCAAAAAATAAATAAATAAATAAATAAATAAAATTAAAAGGGGCTGGAGAGATAGCACAGCGGGTAGGGCGTTTGCCTTGCATGCGGCCGACCCGGGTTCGAATCCCAGCATCCCATATGGTCCCCTGAGCACCGCCAGGGGTGATTCCTGAGTGCATGAGCCAGGAGTGACCCCTGTGCATTGCTGGGTGTGACCCAAAAAGCAAAAAAAAAAATAATAATAAAATTAAATTAAATTAAATTAAAAGGGGGCCGGAGCGATAGCACAATGGGTAGGGCGTTTGCCTTGCATGCGGCGGACCTGGGTTCGATCCCCGGCATCCTATATGGTCCCCCAAGCACTGCCAGGAGCAATTCCTGAGTGCAAAGCCAGGAGTAATCCCTGAGCATCGCTGGGTGTGACCCAAAAAGCAAAATAAATAAATAAATAAAATTAAAGGGCTGGAGCAATAGCACAGCGGGTAGGGCATTTGCCTTGCACGCGGCCGACCCGGGTTCGATTCCCAGCATCCCATATGGTCCCCTGAGCACCGCCAGGAGTAATTCCTGAGTGCAGAGCCAGGAGTAACCCCTGTGCATCGCCAGGTGTGACCCAGAAAGCAAAAAAATAAATAAATAAATTATAATGATTTTTTTAATATAGCAAGGAAGTAATAATTCTTGGGCCAGAAAATTAGCACAGGGATTATGGTGCTTATCTTGCATACAGCTGACCCAGTTCAATCTCTGTCACTGTTGACCCAAGCACTTCTGAAGATGCCCCCACCCTCAGAAAAAAAAAAGAGGAACCAATTATTTTTACTTTATGCCCCCCCCCTTCCTGGGTGATAGTAATTGCAGCCCTTGGGGCCAAGAAACAACTCAAAGGACTAGAGTAAATACTTGTCGGCAGGAGCATGGATTCAATCTTCAGGTATGTGGTTCCCTGAGTCCTGTGCTGGGAGTAGCTCCCACCAAAATAATACTCATGGTACTCTTTTAATACATATGTGTCATATTGTTACATTCTTTATTTTATTTTATCTCCACAATAACTGGTAAAGCAGGTAGAACATTTGTCTTGCATGTGACCAACCTGGGCTTGATCCCCAGCATCTCATATATTACCTTGAGCACTGCCAGGGATAGTTCATGAGGACAGAGTCAGTTAACCCCTGAGTATTTTCAGGTGTGCCCCCCACCCAAATAATCTCCACAAGAACTGTATGGATCTCCTTTTATAGTCTATAGTTTAAAGAAATTAATACCTACCCAGACTAGCCTTACTCCAGGCCTCACGTTCCTGTCTACCCTTTTCCTTATGGTGACTGTCAAGGATTTTTTTTCTTTTTGGGTTACACCCGGCGATACTCAGGGGTTATTCCTGGGTCTGTACTCAGGAATTACTCCTGGCAGTGCTCAGGGGACCATATGGGATGCTCGGAATCAAACCCAGGTCGGCCGCGTGCTAGGCAAACTCCCTACCTGCTGTGCTATCACTCCAGCCCCCACGATTTTCAGAGAAAATAGCTGAATGTTTCTCTTCAAATTGTGTGGGCCTGTAGTACTCCTCAGGTTGTTTTTATTGCCTTGATCAGGAAGTAAGAGCTGTTTAATAGAGCCAAACCACAGTAGAGACCTCAGCTGGAATAGGAATTATTGGAAGGTCCATTTATTTTCAGCCCTTAAATCCTCACTGGAGAAGACCCAGAAAATAGAGAAATATCATACTGCTTCGGAGGACCATATGGGATGCCCTGGATGGAACCCGGGTTGTCCACATGCAAAGCAAATGCCCAACCCACTGTACTAGCCCCCTCCCAATAAGACCATGGCTCTTGAGCATTGAAAGCAGGGATTTGTCTCATGCTTTGCATGCTATTGTCCTGATATTATCCCCAGCACCACCAGGAATGACCCCTAAGCACCACCAGTTGTGGCCCCCAAACCAAAATCCAAACAAAATAAAACAGATTTAGGGATTAGTGATAGGGATATAGTTCAAATGGTAGAACACATTGCATCTAGGAGGCCCTAGATTCAATTTCCAATATTGTTCTGCCTCCGCCTGCCAGCACTGGAACCTCACAACAACAGCAACAACAGAGTAGGGATTTGGTCAAATATTACGATAAGAGAAACCCATGGCTGAAACAATAGCACAGGGGGGTAGAGTTTGTCTTGCATGCAGCAGACCTGGGTTCAACCCTGGCATCCCATATGGTCTCTCAAACCTGCCAGGAGTAATCCCTGAATGCAGAGCCAGGAGTAAGCCCTGCACACTGCCAGTTGAGGCCCCAAAAGAAAAACATACAAATAAAGGACAACAACTAAAAAAACACAGGAGGCTGAAGAGATAGTACAGCTAGTAAGGTGCTTGCCTTGCATGTGTTCAACCCGAGTTCAATTCCTGACATCCCATATGAACCCACCAGGAGAGATTCCTGAAAGCAGAGCCAGGAGAAATCCCTGAGCACTGCTGGGTGGGCCCCTAAACAAAACAAAAACAAAAACAAAAACACCACAAATAAAATGAGAGAAATCCAAATGGAAACAGAAAACAGATGACACAGGACCATAAATGAAAATTTCCAGCTGCCATGCCAGGAGTCACAAAGTAGTAAACAGAGGAAGAAGAAACTAAACAGAGGAAGAAGAAACTTCTTCAAAATTTCCAAGGAAGGAGTGTGGATAGCTCAGCTGGTAATATGCCGACCACTCGGGTGTGAAGCCACAGTTCGATCCCTGACACTGACCCACATGCTGAGCACAAGACCCCAGCAGTGTTCAGTGAACCCTGTTGCCACGTGCCACATGCCACGTGCATCCCAATCAAGTGTATTTCACCACAGCCACTCAGCATGCTACCCATTCAGTAAACACCACAACCAAGTATAGAACCCCTGGTCATCACAATAGTAACAATAGGGAAGGGAAGAGATTTTTTTTTAAAAGCAAGTCATTTTAGGGCCTGGAGTCCTTGCTTTGAGTGCTACTAACCCTGATTCTAATCCCTGGCACCACACATGGTCCCCTGATCACTGTTAGGGCCGACTCCTAAGTGCAGAACCAAGAATAGCCTGTAATCACTACTGAGTATGGTCCAACCACTCCCCTACCAATAAAAGACAAATTATGGGGTCAGAATGATAGTATAGTGGGTAAGACATTTGTCTTGTATGTGACCAACCAGGGTTCCATATGTGGTTTCCTGAGCTTCCCAGGAGTGACTAATTCCTTATTCTTTTTTTCTTTTTTGTTTTTTTGCTTTTTGGGTCACACCCTGCAATTCACAGGGGTTACTTCTGGCTCTGCACTCAGGAATAACTCCTGGCAGTGCTCAGGGGACCATATGGGATGCTGGGAATCAAACTCGGATCGGCCACGTGCAAGGCAAACGCCCTACCCGCTGTGTTATCGGTCCAGCCCAGGAGTGACTAATTCCTGAGCACAGCTGAGTGTGGCAGAAAAAAATTTTTTTCTGAACTGGATACATACTACAGTGAGTAGGGTGCTTGTAGGAATGATCCCTGAGCACAGAACCTAGAGTAAACCCTGAGCACAGCTAAATGTGGCTCAAAAACATATATATATATATATATATATATATATATATATATATATAACAGCTTTCTAATATACTTAATATACTGTGGGCTCTGGGTTGAACTCAGAATTTCTTATCTTTGCTTTGAAGCACATTTGCTTCACAAGATAGCACCTCTGTCATTTGGAACTATTGTGTCTATACAGACAACCAGTCATATACTGCAAGTCCTAAAATAAAGTTCTTTCATTCAGTATTAGGAGAGATTTTTCTTCTCTCATCAATCTTAGAATAAAATGACTTTGAACAAAATGTTTGAGAACCATGTGTCTCTGCCTAAGATCTGTGGGTATGATATACAGAAAATTATTTTAACTAATTACTGAAAAAAACTTTAAGGGGCCAGAGCAATAGTATAGTGGGGAGTTAGCTTTGCATGTAGCTGACCCACATTCAATCCCCAGCATCTCATATGGTCCTTCAGCACTGCCAGGAGTAATTCCTGAGTAAAGAGCCAGGAGTTTAACTCCTGAACATCTCTGGGTATAACCAAAACACAAAAGAAATTTTTTAATTGTTATTTAAAAGTCCATTTTTAATCTACCTACTTATATATTTTTTTTTCTTTTCTTTGTCTTTGCAGTGCCAGGGATAGAACCCAGAACCTCACACTTACAAGGTAAGTGTTCTACCACTGAGAAACATCCAGCCCCTAAACAAGGAAGACATGCTGCAATATTTGTTGTTGGTTTTATCTAGGTGTTTGAGAGGGTGAGCCAGAACTGGTTGTATTTTGGAAATACTCCAGCTTATAACTCCCAGGACTGCTACATTTAGTACTCAAGGGACCGCAGATACTGGGGGTTGAACTTGAGGCTCCTGTAAGCAAAGCATGCGTTCTCCCCCTCTGAGCTATCTCCCTGGCCCTTGACTTATATTTGAAGTTTTAAGTGACCCCATTCTACAGATCACTTGCTCAAAGAATTTCCAAGAAGTAAATCTAGGCTGTTTGGAGTAGCAATATTAATCCTTTGTTCTCTCCATTGCACTGTGTGACTTAGCTTTAAACTTTGGGCTTTGCCACAAACAGGCTGTAAGCATCTTCTTTTGACCTTTAGGTTGGAAGCTCCTCAAAACCTCAGGAGTAACCCCTGTGCATCGCCAGGTGAGACCCAAAAAAGCAAAAAAAAAAAAAAAAAAAAAAAACCTCAGCTATTTAATCTTGGCTCACCCATGGTTTTCACAGACTCAGCACGGTATCTCCACAATAGGTTTGGACCACACCCATCTGTGCTCAGGGCTCACTCTTGGCTCTATCTCAGGAATCACTTCTAGTGGGTCTCAAGTAACCAAATACAGTTCCAGGGTTTGCATGCGAGACAAATACTTAACCCCTGTACTATCTCTATGGGTCCCCGGGTGTCTTTTCTGTAGTGAACCTTTTAGAACCTGAGGTGCCCTGAAGAGATTATGGCTTTAATGACAAGGTCTGATTGTATCCAGAGGCTGGAATCTCTATCCAGTTTATATTCTCTTGCTTAGGTGACTCTGGGTAAATTCCTTAATGACTCTTTCAGCCTCAGGAGTTTTCAATCTCACATAAAGACAAGATATCTAATGTGTAGTATTCTGAGCTAGTAAGAATAGTCCTTCCCTGGAATTTTTCCCCATCTCTCCCCCAGTTTCTGCAATGACCAGAAGTTCCACATTTGGTTGTGGTACTCATACACTTTTTTTTTTCTTTTTGGGTCACACCCAGCAATTCTCAGAGGTTACTCCTGGCTTTGCACTCAGGAATTACACCTGGCAGTGCTTGGAGGACCATATGGGTTGCTGGGGATCGAACCCTGGTCGGCTGTGTACAAGGCAAACACCCTACCCACTGTACTATCTCTCCAGCTCCCTCACACACTTTTAGTTGTGATGTTTCCGATAGTCACACATTTTAGTTATGTTGTCACACACTTTGGTTGCATTGGTTGCCAGAGGTCATATGCTTAATGCTATACTAGAATACACTGGATTGCAGTGTACATGTGATCTCATCAGCAGTGCCATTGGGATCACATAGGTTGAAGTAAGCCTCAGGTCTGTAAGGCAGGTCCTCTACCACTGAGCCACATCCTTGGGCCCTAAGTTCATCTTCGCAAAGGGTCAGTTCAGTGGGATGCAATTTTGGGTTAATATCAGAACTTTGGAGTTTAAACTCATGTATACAATGGGATTGATGAGGAAAAAAACTGAAGCTGATGGTTGTCAAAAGAAGACCTTCACTCCAAGAAAGGTGAACATTTGACCATGTCTCTCCCTAAGCTGTGTATTTCCTTTCTCATACCCTCTTAGGTTTCCATCTGCCTGAGATGTGTACCTTCTCCCTTTCTTTTTTCTTTTTCCTCTCTGATTTTTGGACCATACCCGGCTATGTTCAGGATTTACTCCTGGCATGGCTTAGGAGACCATTATGTGGTGCCAGAGACCAAACCTGAGTTGCCCACATGCAAGGCACGCATCCTACCTATTACTATCACTCCAGTTCCAAATTTTATTTCTTTAAACTATTCTAAAATAAAATTGTTTAGGAAAGTGTTATTTTTCTTTTGTTTACTTTGTATCTAAGAAATAATAAATGCTCCTAACAGTGCATCCTTGCCCTGGCAAATACTTTGGAAAAGATTTAAGAATACATTTCTGTCTAAGAACTGTTGCAGGTATATAGGTAGGGGGGACTTCTCATAATGTAATATTGGGAAATAATTAAAGTCAAGAAGATACTGCTTAGTCCTGAAGTAGTCCAGGTGGATTCAGCAAAGACATGGAAACACTTTTCTCTAGTCTACCTCCCTCACTCCCTACTTTACCCAGTCACTGGCAACAGACCCATCCCAGACCAATTAAACCAAATTCTCTAGGCATGATGTCCAGGTATGTGTGTATGTGTATGTATGTGTGTGTGTGTGTGTGTGTTGTGCTGTGTGTTATGCTATAAATTCCCCAGGTCAGGGTGGGCAGGATAGTACAGCAGGTAGGGAGTTTGCCTTGCATGCGGCCAACCTGGGCTCCATCCCCTGCATCCCATATGGTCCCCTGAGCACCGCCAGGAGTAATTTCTGAGTGCAGAGCCAGGAGTAACCCCCAACCATCGCCAGGTGTGACCCAAGAAGAAAAAGTAAACAAACAAAACGAACAAAAATTCCCCCAGGTCATTCATTCCATGACACATCAGTCTTAAGTACTGTTTTCATACTTATACACTAAAATGTGGCTAAAAGTATTTTTTAAAGCAACAATGAGTGTAACTTTTGCACTGGCCTACATCTTTTACAGTGCGGCCTGGCCTCACTAAAGACATTTATCCAGCCCCAGCAACCTTGAGCAACCTTTCACAATCAGTGCAGGAGACCTGAGTGCGTCTTTCTCTAAGCTGAGATAAATCTCTATCTAGTCGGCCCAGACAGAAGGTTTGGAGAGTCTAGTCTGGGATCTTCCCTGGCTCTGGGCTCCGGCGGGGTACAGGTTGGAGACCGCCGGGCCTGAACTGGACAAAGAAGGCTGCGCGGGGTGAGGCTACACCTGGCCGGATCAGGCCCCGCCCCGGCTCTGCCAGAACCAGTTCACCAGCGCCACGGGAGACCGTGCGCTGAGAACTACAGTTCCCATAATGCATCCCGGGCCGGGCCGGGCAGAGCCGCTGGAGCCGGGCCTCCGCCGCTAGAGGCTGGCGAGGACTGTCTTCCTGGGCCGGCGACAGGGCAAGGGGCGGAGGGAGGGTGCGGTACACCGCGCTGTGGCCATGTCTGCGTCCCCGGGGGGCTGTGACCCCGCCAACCTGCGCCCTCAATCCTGGCCCTGTCGGACACCCGCGCCCTTCTGGGGGTCCGACAGAGGGCAGTGACCGGCAATTTCGGTGCATCCTGGGACCCCCAGAGAAATAGGTAAGTCCGACTCTCAACCCACGTGGCCTGGGGGCGCTAAAAGACTGGAGAGCTGTCATCTTTGGAGGGAGGGGCTTGGAGACTGGGGCCCCTGCCATCTACGCTAGCATTTGCAGTGGGAGGATTGGGTCCAGGGGCCCCTTAGCCTGTTGCCCCCTCCCCCCAGCTGGGGAATCTGCACGGTCAGGCCTAGAACGCATCCTTTCGCTGGGAGGGTGAAATCCTGTAGGGGGCAGTGTCCAGGTAGGATGCCAGTTCCTGCCCACTCCCCTAAAGTACACACAGGTCGCAGAGTCCTTTCAAAGATGGCAGAGAGGTGATTGTGGAGGCAGCTGGGCAGCTCCTGGCAGTGTCTGGAGGCTTGGGACTTTGCTCTCGAGGGTGCCTTTGCTCAAACAAGGGGGCTGCCCCTTGTACTGGGTGAGGCGCCCTCTGTGGGCCCCAGTTTGCACCGGGAGGGTGAGTAGCCTTTGTCATGGAGGGGAGTGGCCGCCAGCACAGATTAGTACCTGGCCACACTCTCAGTGTGGAGTAGACTTCTTCCAGCCGCCTCACCTGGGCCTGTCCTCAGCCACACACCCACGTGTCCTGTCACCACCCTCCCAGAGAGGTCACTCCCCTGACGGGTCAGCCGGATGGAGATCTAAGCAGGAAGGAGAGCCCTAGGGAGAGAGGAATGTTCTCTAGGACAGATTGACTTGTGTTTGTTCGGTGAAATTGCCCCTGAGCACAAAAGGGCTCTTCCAGGCAAAGTAGCAAGCCCTGGGGGCTTCTGGAGGCTGACTGAGAAGGGCCCCCAGGAAGGTACCTGAGACTAGATCCAGAGATCTGGAGCTTAAGTGCTTCAGCCTTGGTCGCCCAGGACTTTCAGAACACGGGTTTAAAACTTCAGCAGGCATTAGCGTAGATTTTGTTGTGAGTCACTCACCCTCTGTCTAGTTTCTGGAGTGAGTGTCCAGAGAGCTGTCTGCTTCATCAGGGACTAGTCTTGGAGATGCTGAGATGCTGCATGGACTAGGGGTAAGGGAACTGTTGTACAGCTGTCCGGCGGCTCTGGCTGCTGACCCTACCCCCACTCCATGCAAGCACCATGCTGGCTTCCACTTACCAACACTAGACTTGGTAACTGAAGCCCACGAGGGAGAAGAGGACTGAGGGTCCTCATGACAGCAGGTAAATTGCTATCTTGATGCTGGAGATTCAGGACACAGAGCAGGTGCATGTGGCAAAGAATTTTAACTTGTGGGAGAATTTCTGCAACTCTAGTGTCAGTGAACAGCCAGTTGGCCTGAAGGAATATAGCTAGTTTAAGGCCCACAGACAGCTCTTTGGCTCAACATCATAGGTGAATCACTTTAGGCTAGAGTTACCTGGCCTCATGAGAGTAGGTGTGTATTTCCCCTGGACTGGTTCAGGGTGTGCAAACTTTCAAATTTACCTGGCAGGGGCTGGGAGACTAATCAGAGCTTGGAGTACTGGCTATGCATGCAGAGGCCCTGGATTCCATCCCCTGTAGTGCATAGTCCCCCTGAAGACTGCCAGGTATGGATCTGGAGACCCCTGAGCACTGCCTGGCAGGCCCCTTCATAACAGATTATATACCAGCTCTACACGGTCTGAATGCTAAGTAAGAATAATCAGAGGCTGGAGCAATCGTACAGTGGGTAGGGTGCTTGCTTTGCACACGCCTTGCACAGTGGGTTCAATCCTTGGCATCCCATATGGTGCCCTGTGCACCGCCAGGAGTAATTCCTGAGTACAGAGCCAGGAGTAACCCCTGAGCATTGCTGAATATGGCCCAAAAACCATAAAAAAATCATGATATGATGGGGCTAGAGAGATAAGATAATTCAGAGGGTAGGGTACTTGCCATACATGGGGCAGATCAAGGTTAGATCCCTGGCACCCCCAAGCCTTGCCAGGAATGATACCTGAATTAAGAGCCAGGAATAAACCCTGAGAACTGCTGGATGTAGACCCCAAACAAACAAACAAAAAATCCAGCAACAACAGGATGTACTAATGGTAGCAGCTGAGAGAGTATACAAGTACACCCACTCTGTCCCAGGGTAATCAAATTGGGACTATTCCATTTCATCCTCCTGCAGCTCAATAAGTTGATACTATCATTTTCTTCTTTTTTTTTTTCCTTTTTGGGTCACATCCGGCAATGCACAGGGGTTACTCCTGGCTCATGCATTCAGGAATCACTCCTGGCAGTGCTCAGTGGACCATATGGGATGCTGAGAATCAAACCCAGGTCGGCCTCATGCAAGACAAACACCCTACCTGCTGTGCTATCACTACAGCCCCATCATTTTCTTGTTGGTAAGAAATATTAAGACAAAAAGCCAACCCAGGGGCTGGAGCGATAGCACAGCAGGTAGGGCGTTTGCGTTGCACGTGACAGACCCAGGTTCGATTCCCAGCATTCCACATGGTCCCCCGAGCACCGCCAGGAATTATTCCTGAGTGCAGAGCCAGGAACTAACCCCTGTACATCTCCCGGTGTGACCCAAAAAGGAAAAAAAAAAAAAGCCAATCCAGCACTGAAAAGAGAATGTAGGAGCTAAGGGACTTGCTTGTATGCAGTGGACCCTGGTTTGATCCCTGGTTTCTAGAGCACGCTAGGAGTCATTCCTGAGCACAGAGCCAGGAATAGTCCCACTGTGGGCTGGAGCAATAGCACAGCAGGTAGGGCGTTTGCCTTGCATGCAGCCGACCCAGGTTCGATTCCCAATATCCCATATGGTCCCCCGAGCACCACCAGGAGTAATTCCTGAGTGCATGAGCCAGGAGTAACCCCTGTGCATCGCTGGGTGTGACCCAAAAACTAAACAAAACAAAACAAATAAAATAACTAACAAATTGGTTTTAAAAATCCAAGCCAGGTCTGGGGATGTGACTCAGTGGCAAAGCTCATACCTTGCATGCATGAGTCTCTGAGTTCAATCTCTGATACCACCTGCTGAAATTAATAAATAAATAAGTCTGGCTCTTCCAGCTTCTTCTGACTCCACTGTTCTGGAACACTGACTGTTACCAAGGACAAATCTTCCCCACAGCAGGGATCTCCAGAGACCCAGCTAGGCAGCTGGATATTCATCAAGGATCTCTTACTTTGTCCCTTCCAGATTATTTATCTAGGAAATATTGATTACATTTCTCCTGTGTGTGGAGGTGACATTCTACAATTGTGTAAAGTCACAGATTAACTTTCAATGTAGAAAAATAAAGTCAGGGCAGTAGGGAGTTGATAAGAATTAGGAGTATTGGGTTAGAGATGTGAGTCAGTGGTAGAGCATTTGCCTTAAATGTATGAGGTCCTGGGTTCTATTTCTGAAACTGCAAAAAAGAGAGAAGGAAAGAATCAGGGTTATTGCCTGCAGGGTTCCTAATAAGATATCACTTGAGCAGCTACCTGAAGGAAGAGAGAGAACCAGATCTGTGGACAAGATCTGAAAGACCAGGCCCCAGATCATGACTTAGGGGCCTGGAGGGGAGGCAGAGTCATGTGGTCCAGAAGAAAGTTCTTCAAGGGGCACCAGAGAGATAACATAGGGGTAAGGCATTTGTCTTGCATGTGGCCATACAGGTGTGAGTCCCCAGCACACCTGGGTGTGACCCCAAAACCCAATATGCCCCTTATTATTATTATTTACTTTATAGGTGATGCCCAGCAGTGTTCAGGGGTTACTCCTGGCTCTGCACTCAGGAATTACTCCTGGTGGTGCTTGAGGAACCATATGGGATGCTGGGGATTGAACCAGGGTTGACCCTAGGTTTGCAAGGCAAAAACCCTACCTGCTGTACCATTACTCTAACCCCTCAATCCACCCCTTAAAATAATAATTAATAGAAGCTCTTTAAGGGAAAAGTTCAAAGAGGAGTGCTCAGAATTTATATTTATGTCATACTTGCCTTGGTTTGCTTACTTTTTTTTTAATTAAAGCACCATGATTTGCAAAAGTTATTCATTGATGAGTTTTAGACATACTGTGTCCCAGTACCGATCCCACCACCAGTGTGATCTTCCCTCCACCAGGCACCCAGTTTCCTTCCCACCCCTCCACCAGCCCCCATCTGCCGCCTGCCACCTTGGCAAGTACATTTTTAAGTTTTGGTTGTTGAGGTTTGGATCTCTCGTTTTCAGTGTCCTTGACTCTCTGGTTTGTTTTTTTTGACTGGTTTGTTTGTTTTCATTTTTGTTTTGGTGACACACTAGGCTGTGCTCAGGGCTCACTCCTTGCTCTGCACTCAGGGATTATTCCTGACAATCTTGGGGGACCATTGAGGATGCTAGGGATTGAACTCAGGTTAGCTATGTGCAAGGCAAGTGCCATACCTGCTGTACTGTAACTCTGGCCTGACTCTGGTTTGGATATTTCACTATACCATAACTCCTTTACATCACTGGTGTACTTGGACCCCCTTGCTTCCCATCTATCTCCTATCAACCCTTTGGTTGCTTTCCTCCTCTGCCCTTCTCCTCCCTATATTCTGGGGCCAAGGGTTTTTTTCTTATTTTTTTTACATGGGACACCAGGACTGTACCTAGCAGTGCCAGCTGGCAGTGTGCTGTGGCAAGGTCAACTTAGGGTCTCCCACATGTTAGTCATGAGCTCGAACACTTGTGCTATCTTCTTGGCCCAACATTTGTGTTAAACTTAAGATTAAGTCACAGGGTCAATGTGACTGGACTGAAGCAAAGCAAAACTAAGGGGAAGAGTAGATGAGGTAAGAGTAATGGGGTAAGGGTAGGTTGGCTTTCTTGTTTTGGGGGGAGGAGTCTTGGGCCACACCTTGTGATGCTCAGGATTTACTTTTGGCTCTTCTCAGGGATCCTTCTGCTGATGCTTTGGGGACCATATGTGATGCTGGGGACTGAACCCAGGTGGGGCACATGCAAGCCAAGGGCCCTGGCCCTGGTACCACTTCTTCAAGCCCTAGATTGACTTTCTTGTTGAGTGGAGTGGAATCATTACAGAACTGTGAGTAGAGGAATTATACAACCTGACTTCTGTTTTGAGGATCACTTTGAGTGAAGGGAAAATAGTGCAGGACAAGGTCAGAAGCAGGGAGATGGTTAGAAGACTTGAGCCAATGTAGCATTGGGGTAATGGGTATGGTCAGATTCTGGATAGGAGTATTTCCCACTTAACATCGTATTGGGGTGCACAAAAGCTGGATTCTCCATATGGAATCACTAAATGAGAAAAGTTATAATTCTTTTCTCATCAACCCCAAACCCCAAATTTTCTAAAATGGTGCACAAGGAAAATATTGCAGCTGTGCCAATAAATTAGAATGTCTGAATACGAAATGCTTAAAACTTCTACATGGTTATCAAAACCTGTTACTTTGTCACAGTATCATGGCTACCTGTAGCTGCTATGGCACAATTAAATTCCTTTTGGTGACCCTCAAATCAATGATCAAAGAATTCTATTTGGTACTGACTGTTTGCAGGCTTCAGTTTGGGGGCAGGGTGGGGGGTGTATGTAGGGTTGGGGGCCATACTAATGGTGCTCAGCAGCTACTCCTGATTCTGTGCTTAGGTCAGTCCTGGTAGTGGATCATATGTGGTGCCAGGGCTAAAACTAGGGTAGGCTGCATGCAAGGCCAGAGCCTTAACCCCTACACTATCTCTCTGACCTAAGGCCTCAGTTTCTTGCCATGAGGTTACCTCTGTAGGGCTACATGAGTGTCTTTACACTGTAACTAATGATTGGGGACAAGAGGTTAGCTGAGTGCACACTTGCTTTGCAGGTATGAGGCCCTGAGTTCATACTGAGCACTACCAACACCCAAACAAACCATGGCTCAGAGCCCTCTCTACAGAGTGGCCCAAGAGAGCAGAACAGAAGCCACATTATTTGTGGCTCAGAAACATACATTATTATTTTCACATCTGTTTGATTACTTAAATCAACCCTGCTCTATGGGAATGGGACACAAACACAGATATCAAGAGTTTAGATCACAGGAGACCATCTTGAAGGATGGCTAATACAGTTATTATAAACCAAGGGGCATCCTTTGGGGGAAGGTATTACTACCAAGAAAGACATTTTGCTGGATGTGCCTTTATTGTGCAGTATGGCTGACTTGACTTGCCAATATTTTTGATAAATGAGATGTGGGGAAAAGAGAGGCAAAAAGGTTTAGCTCCAGAACTTTTCACCAAATAACTAAAAGAATAAAGTTGTCGGGGCTGGAGCAATAGCACAGCGGGTAGGGCGTTTGCCTTGCACGTGGTTGACCCTGGTTCGATTCCCAGCATCCCATATGGTCCCCTGAGCACCGCCAGGAGTAATTCCTGAGTGCAGAGCCAGGAGTAACCCCTGTGCATCACCGGGTGTGATCCAAAAAGCAAAACAAACAAACAAACAAACAAAAAGAATGAAGTTGTCTTCCATTGAGATGGTGAAAATTCTGGGAGAAGCAACTTTATAAGGGCATGATCAGGAACTGTTTTGGAGATATAACTGTAAGATACTGTAAAGTATCCACTACAGAAATTAAGTTGTTTAATGTGTGTCCCAGAGAGAGCTCAATGGGCTGGAGGGAATACTTGTTTTTGTGTTTGTTTGTTTGGTTTTGGGGCCACAACCAGTGGTGGTTCCCAGAGCTTACTTCTGGCTCTGTGCTCTGCAAATGCTTGAAGATCATATCAAGATCAGGCAGGAACAGCCCCAGGCAAGAAAAGTGCCTTAACTCCAGGATTTCTTTGACCCCTGTAATGCATAGTTAACATGTCAGGCAGAGACCAGGGTTCAATTCCTGGCACCTCATGGTCTCTGCCAGGGACAACCCTTGGGTATAGAACTGGGAGTAGCAAACCTCCCTTCAACACTGCCTGGTGTGGCCCGAAGACAAAAAACAAATAAATAAAATCTGTTCCTTTAGGAGTCAGAAGAGAGATTAGGGCTAGGAATACACATTCAAATAATTAATGTTTTGATTTTGGGTTTTGTTTATTTGTTTTTTGGATTATACTCAGCAATAATCCAGAGTTGGGGGATCGCATGTGGGGGACAATATTTAGTGCCAGGTGGTTAAACCAGTTTGGCTGCATAAAAAGCAAATACTTTATCTCGGTACTATCTTTCTAACCCAGAGAGACTTCTAAATTATCTAGAGTAAGTCAGTGTACCCTTTGTTCCTAGGCTCCTCTAGCCTCCTAGTTCTAGCCAATCTTTGATGTATTTAGAGTTGGTCCATGACCCTCCAGCTCTGTCTTCCACTAGCTGGGATGGAAAGTATGCCACCATGCTGATACAAACCACATGGATTTCTGAATCCATGCTTAGATGGGAGTGTCTTGAAATTGCTACCAGATTCAAAGCAGATTTTTTATTTTTTGAGTCACACCCGGCAATGCACAGGGGTTATTCCTGGCTCTGCACTCAGGAATTACTCCTGGCGGTGCTCAGGGTGCCGTATGCCTTGCTGGGAATCGAACCTGGGTCAGCTGCATGCAGGGCAAACGCCCTACCCACTGTGCTATCGCTCCAGCCCCCTCACAGCAGATTTTATGTTTTGTTTTATTTGGGGGCCACACCCAGTGATGCTCAGAGTTTACTTCTGGCTCTGCACTCAGGAATTACTCTAGTGGTTCTTGGGGACTGTATGGGATGGCAAGGATTGAACCTGGGTCAACCATGTGTAAGGCAAGAACCCTACCTGCTGTACGATCTCTCTCTCCCCTCACAGCACATTTTTTAAAATAGGTAACATTTATCTTTTTTTGTTTTTGTTTTTGTGTCACACCCGGCGATGCACAGGGGTCACTCCTGGCTCTTCACTCAGGAAATCACCCCTGGCGGTGCTCAGGGGACCATATGGGATGCTGGGATTCGAACCCAGGCCGGCAGCGTGCAAGGCAAATGCCCTACCCACTGTACTATCGCTCCAGCCCCAAAATAGGTAACATTTATCTTTTAATTCTGATTATTAAACTAATACATACTCATTAAAGAAGATTAAAAATGAGCATTGAAGAAAGTTGTTTTCACACAGTTTGAAGCACATACTTTATGTCTTTCTCTATTATTTTATAATATCAGTATCATCCTGGACCATTATATTTTGTCATTTGCATCAGTGACAATTATCATTAAAATCTATTTTTTAATTTATTTTTAATTGACTCACAGTGAGATACACAGTTCAATGTTGTTCAGTCATATGTTTCAACATCCGTCTGTTCACCAGTGTACATTTCCCACCACCAGTGTCCCCAGTTTCCTTCCTGTCCCACCTCACAGCACATTTTGTATGAACAAAATGTATCCTTCAGGGCCTGTAGAGATAGTACAGTGTATAAGGTCTTGCCTTGCACACAGCTGACCCAGGTTTGATAACCAGTAGTCCCCAAGCACCACCAGAAGAAATCCCTGAGTGTACAGTGCCAGGAGTAAGTCCTGAGCACTGCTGGGTACCCCCGGCAAAAAAAAATTAGCCTTTATAGCACAGGAGGTAAAGTACTTACCTTATATGTAGCCAACTGGTTCTATCCCTGACACTACATATGACCCCCAGCACAGCCTGGAGTGATCTCCGGGCTCTGCCAGATATGGCCCAGAAATCAAAAAAAAAAAAAAAAAACCTGTTGTTGGGTTTTTGAACCACACATGGCAGTGGTCAGTGTTCTGCTCTGCTCTCTAGGCTTGGGGGTTGATGGTGGCGGTACTCTGCATGTAAGGCATATGTGTGGCCATTGAACTACCTCCCCAGCCCAGTGATGGGAATCCTGGAAATTCTCTTATGCCAACTTCTTATTCCTCAGTGACAAGGAAGGCAGTGTTATCTTGACTGTAGCCTGGGAAGCGATGATGAGAAGGTGTAAAGTAATTGTCTGGGAATAGAGGGAAGTAAGGAGACAAAGAAATGCATGGTATTTTCATTTGAAGCAATGATTTGGAACTGTCTCCCTAGATAAAACAGTGCTTAGCAGGGCCAGAGAAATAATATAGAGGTTTGGGCACTTGCTTTACATGTGGCCAATCCTAGTTCTATCTCTATACCCCATATGGTCCCCTGAGAACCTGAGAATCACTAGAAGTGATCCCTGAGTGCAGACCCTGGAGTAAGCCCTGAGCACTGCTGGGCACAGCTCAATCTCTCCCTACTCTCCCCCCCCCAAAAAAAAAAAAAACCAAAAAACACTGTTCCATATAATCCAGGTCACCATCCTGGAAACCAGGGCCAAAAGCCCTGGCAAAACCCTGGCACTGTACATAGCACCTTGCCCTCTGCCTGAATATGAATAGTTTCTCTCTGAGATCACTCCATAGTTATATAGCTCTGCAAATTCCACACTGACTTTTAGGTTAACTTGTAAAATAATGATGGGGGTCAGAGCAATAGTACAGTGGGTAAGGCGTTTGCTTTGCATGTGACCAACCCGACTTCGATCCCCAGCATCCCATATGGTCTCCCAAGCACTGCCAGGTGAAGTTCCTGAGTGCAGAGCCAGGAGTAATCCCTGAGCATTGTCGGGTGTGACCCAAAAAGTCAAAAATATAAATAAATAATAATGTCCTATGAGATTGTGTCTTATTTTTTGAGACTTAGATAGTCTCTAGTTTCCTTAGCATCCACTGCCCAGTCATCTACTGTTTGACTTTTTTTTTCTTTTTGGGTCACATCGACATTGCACAGGGGTTACTCCTGGCTCATGCACTCAGGAATTACTCCTGGCGGTGCGCAGGGAACCATATGGGATGCTGGGAGTCGAACCCGTAGATTACTCCAGCCCCTTGACTTGTTTTGGATTGTCCTCCTGGCCTCAGTCTCAGAGAACTTTCTGAATGCATTCTTAGGTTTGCTAAGGGCAAGCAGCCTTTACTGACTTTGGTTTCTGTTTGACAGGTGACCCATGCCACCAGGTCTTCTGGCTCCTAAGCCTCACTGAAACCTGGAACCACACTTTTGTTTGTTTGTTTGGCTTGGTTTTTGGTTTGGGGGCTATACTATAGGTGCCTAAGGGCTATACCTAACTGTGCTCAGGAGTGGCCCTGGCAGTGCTTGAGGAACTATATGTAGTGCTGATGATTCAAACAGGGGCTGGATTGTAAAGCAAGCACCTTAAACTCTGTACTATCTCCATCCCCGCCCCCTGTTTTTTTGAGGCCCACACCCCACAATGTTTGAGAGCTACTCTTATTTCTGTGTTGGACAGTGAGGTTCCTTCTGAGATTGCTCGAGTTATCATGAGGTGCTGGGGGTTGGACCTAGGCCTTCTACATGCAGAGACCCACTCAGGGCCTGAGGGACTAATCGTAGATAACTTTTTCAAATTTGATGCCCCTAGAATCCCCTGGTAGCCACCTCCATCTGACTTTGAGGCTGCAGAAGGACTAGGAGATCAGGATGAGCCTGTCCTGGCCATCAGATATGCACTGAGAACTGGCAGGCAGTTTTTTTTTAATTGGCCAGGAAAGCCATGGTAAAAAATTCAAAGGTACAAAATCGACTCAGAAAAGCAAGATTCCAGGGGCTAGAGCAATAATACAGTGGTTAGGACCCTTGCCTTGCATGTGGCCAACCTGTGTTCTATCTTTAGCATCTCATATGGTTCCCTGAGCACTGCCAGGAGTAATTCCTGAGTGCAGAACCAGGAGTAACCCCTGTGCATCGCCGGGTGTGACCCAAAAAGCTACAAAAAAAAAAAAAAAACAAATTTCCAGGCAGAAGACAAGACTGTTTGCTCTTACTCACTTCTTTTGCAAATGCCTAAATATCCTAAGGAACTATTGGTTAACTCAGTTTTCAATGGTGAAATGTTTGTGGTAGGTTGCGCAGGACACACAAGTGTTTCAGTTTCCAGCACTAGTGCTTGCTTTCTGGAGAGACTTTGGACCAGACGTTTAGCCTCTGTTTCTCTAGAAATTTAACCTGATAGGAACACCTGCCTCAAAGTAATGATCAGAATTAGATAACCAAATCCAGATAAACTTGATTTCTTCAACCTTTTACACCTGCCCTGCTAACCAGTCCACAGACAGGCAGTAAGAACCAAGGTGGGTAGACTGTGGTTTTCAGCCTTTCCACACCTGCAAACAAACGCTGGCCCATGGACTGGTGGTCGAACACCACTGGTAGAAACCTCTTAGTATGTTATCTTGACACTCAGTTAAATTTGTTTTAAAAATTATTATAAGTGTTGGGGGAGGAGGTCGCAGGATGGAAACTGGGGTCATTGGTGGTGGGAAAAATGACACTGGTGGAGCGATGGGTGTTGGATCATTATATGACTGAAGCCAATCATGAACGGCTTGGTAACTGTGACTCTCATGGTGACTCAATAAAAAAAGAATTATTGGGGCTGGAGCGATAGCACAGCCGGTAGGGCGTTTGCCTTGCACACGACCGACCCAGGGTTCGATTCCCAGCATCCCATATGGTCCCCTGAGCACCGCCAGGGATAATTCCTGAGTGCAGAGCCAGGAGTAACACCTGTGCAGAGCCAGGTGTGACCCAAAAAACAAAACAAAAAAAAAGAATTATTATAAGACTGGAGTGATAGTACAGTGGGTAGGGCACTTCTCTGGCACACAGTCAACTGGGTTCAATCCCCTGCATTACATATGGTTTTCAATCCCTGACAGGAATGTCCCTGAGTGAAGAGTCAGGAGTCAGCCCTGAGCTAGCTTGGTGTGGCCCCAAAACAAAACAAAAATAATTACATCTGGGAGCCATATAGTACAGAATGCATTTTTTTTTTTTTTTTGCATCTAGCTGACCTGGGTTCAATCCCTAGCACCACACATAATCTTCTGAGCACCATCAGGAGTCACCCATGAGCGCAGAGCCAGAAGTAAGCCCTGAGCAAGTCTGGGTATAACCCCCCAAAACCCCAAAACTTATCATTAAATTTAATGTGCCAGAGCAAGAACTCAAAAAACTGACGAAGCACAGAGCACATTCAATGCACGTGAGATCCAGGTCAAACTCCCAGTACAGCAAGGACCCCCAAACAGCACCAGGAGCCTGGGCACTAAGCCAGGAATAGCCCCCAAATACTGACAAATGTGACCAAAAGAATTACATTTATATACTTAAATTTTTTAACTTTATTCTTTTATTTACTTTTTTTTTAGTGAAGCAACATAGCTTTTATTTAAAGAAATTCACTTAAGAGAAGTGTGAGAAGAGAGAAAGAAAAATAAATGTTCAAGGGAACATGAGGGGGCCAGAGGATAGTCCAGCTGGTTGCGCATTTGCCTTGCATGCAGCAGACCCAGGTTCGATTCCCAGTATTCAATATAGTCCCCAGAGCACTGTTAGGAGTGATCCCTGAGCACAGAGCCAGGAGTAACCCCTGAGTATCTCTGTGTGTAGCCCCAAAATAAAACAAACAAAACCCAAACGTAAGCAAAACAAAATTAAAAAACCATGAGCATCTAAGAGTAACCCAAGTTTTTTTTACTTTTAAGAAATATACTAACATGTGACTTGTGAGGGGATCCTGAGTGGTGGGAAATAATGGACTCTTCTCTAGAGAGCCCTCCATGTAGTAAAAGAAGGGAATTACACACCCCTCTTAATTTTTCAGAGGGGAATTCTCAAAACCTATTCTGCAGGGTCTGGAGCAATAGTTCACTTGCCCTGCACATGGCCGACCCAGGTTCAATCCCCAGCATCTCATTAGGGTTCCACAAGCCTCCCAGGAGTAACTCTTGAGTACAGACTGAGGAGTAAGCACAGAGCCCTACCAGGTGTGGCACCAAAACAAAAAACAAACAAAAAACTCATTCTGCAGATGTATGACTTAGCTGAGTGCTGGTAAGGGGCATCGTCCTGAGTTTTCCACTCTATTTTTGCCCATGGCCCCCGCCAGTAGCACCTTTGCCCTGTTCCTCAGTGATGCCTTTGTTTCCCACAGGAGAGTCCAAGGATGGCAGCCGACATGCAGAGGAAGAGGAGCAGTGAATGCCCTGATGGCACATTGGCTCCTTCTGATGGGCAGAGTGTGGAGAGAGCTGAGAGCCCCACACCAGGACTGGCCCAGGGAATGGAGCCAGGTACGAGCTGGGCGTGCAGCCCCAGGCAGCTGACGGCTAGAGGAGCTGCTGGGGTGATGGGGATTCCCCCCACTCTTCCTTCCGCTCTGCTGTGCTTGTTCGGTTCCTCACTGGATTATCAGTCAGGTGCTGGGGATACTGCAGGGAACGGGCTCAGCCTGCCTCCACCCACCTCTCCTACTTGCCCTGTGCTGGCTGGCTGCCAGGGTGCTCTTGCTCTCTGTGTCTACAAGTAGGACCCTGACTCCTTCTCCCCTCCTCGGCTCTTGGCTTAAATGTCACCTCCTTGAAAGTTAGGCCTGCTCTGGCCATGCTCTGCTCAGGACACATTATCTGTTTATGTATGTAATGCCCTCTCTGTCCGATAGATTGGGAGCTTCTGCAGCACTGAGAGGTTAAATCTCTAAATCTAGTACAGTGCTGAACTTGTCATTGGGATTCAAAATATGTCTGTGAACTATTCTGTTAAAAAAAACACAAAAAACAAAAAAACCCCAAAAGATAGAAACTGCCATGGTCCAAGGGGAAAACACAGGAGAAGGGGCTCATTCCAGTGCAGTGATCAGGCATTATGGCTGAGTGGGGCTGGGTGGGCTCTCCAGGGAAGACTCCAAGCACACACATATCCCAATAACCAGGGGGCCCCCCCTCAGTGTCTCTGTGTGTGTGTGTGTGTGTGTGTGTGTGTGTGTGTGGTGGCAGGGACAGGGACTGCCTTCAAGGAGGGTTATATATTAAATGCTGGGTTGGAGGTCAGGTAAGAAGGTGACTGCCTTTGCTGAAGCTGAAAAGGGACAAGGAGCCAGCCATCAGAGAGGTGACTGTGCCTTCCAGGCAGAGGAACCAGCAGCTACAAAGACCCTGGGATAAGTAGGGGCTTGTGAGGGTGTCCGAAGAGCCAGTAGACAAAGGCCAGTGTGTCCGGGATGGCTAAGGGAGAAGACTGGGGGGAGGGTGGCACTCAGGAGGAGGGAAGAGTGGTGTGCCTCGTCGGACAGTCAAGCTAGTGCCATGCTGTGCGCCTCGCCGCTGAGGCGTCTGCTGGTAGCCGCTGTTCTAAGCACCAGTGCTTTTGGCCGGCAGGTGCTGGGCAGGAGGGTGCCATGTTTGTCCATGCCCGTTCCTATGAGGATCTGACTGAATCAGAGGACGGGGCGGCTTCTGGGAACAGCCCCAAGCAGGGTGCTGGGGTTCCTTCACCCCTGCCGGCAGACATGCGTCAGATCAGCCAGGACTTCAGTGAGCTGAGCACCCAGCTGACGGGGGTGGCCCGAGACCTGCAGGAGGAGATGCTGCCTGGAAGCTCTGAGGACTGGCCAGAGCCCTCGGGGGCAGCTGGGAGACCAGCCACAGAGAACCCCGCTGAGGGCACAGGTGAGGAGGAGGAGGAGGCTGCCGAGGCCTGGCGTCAGCACCAGAAGCACGTGTTTGTGCTGAGTGAGGCGGGGAAGCCTGTGTACTCGCGCTACGGATCGGAGGAGGCACTTTCCAGCACCATGGGGGTCATGGTGGCGTTGGTGTCCTTCCTGGAGGCAGACAAGAACGCCATCCGCTCCATCCATGCAGGTGAGCCACCTGGGAAGGGGTGTGGACCGGGGTCCCCCAGCCAGGGCTCATTTCTAGCAGGTTTTGTGCCATAGTGGACTAGAAGGCTGGGATGGCTGTGTGAACCCCATGGTGCTCATCTGAGCCGGGCTAACAACGCCGATAGCTCAGTAGAGAGAGCCACACAGGGCTCTGGGACGGGCTTTCCCCCTGGAGAGGATGGGGAACTGGGGAGGGACCCCAACACACACCCCAGGTCCTGGCCCCACCTAGATCTCTCCCAGAGCACAAGAATATGTGTTTTCCTGAAATAACACTTGCTTCAAAGGGTGCCACTTTTTTTTGTTTGTTTTTTGGGCCACACCCAGCAATACTCGGTCACTCCTGACTCTGCACTCAGGAACCACTCCTGGTGGTGCCTGGGGGATCTGAGCTTAGGCTGGCCGCGTGCAAGGCAAGCACCCTACCCTCTGTACTGTCGCTCTGGCCCTGGTGCCACCTTTGTGAAGCAAGTGAAAGGGACCATTCGGCGCCCTGCTAGAAAGGGGGCCATGGGCTGCCGTTTATTTTTTATCCTTCTCCTTAGCCCCTGCTATGTGTAGAGCTCTGAGGAAGGGCGGGGGGGGGGGGGCGGGGTGTGGGCAGAGGGTGCAGAAAACAACAAGCTGTGCGAGGAGGACGCTCCGGGGGGGCCCGGACCAGGGGCACAGCTGACACACACACCTCCTCTCACCGTCCCCACCCTCAGATGGCTACAAGGTAGTATTCGTGCGCCGGAGTCCCCTGGTGCTGGTGGCGGTGGCCCGCACGCGGCAGTCAGCTCAAGAACTGGCGCAGGAGCTGCTCTACATCTACTACCAGATCCTCAGCCTCCTCACGGGCGCGCAGCTGAGCCACATCTTCCAGCAGAAACAGAACTACGACCTGAGGCGCCTGCTCTCGGGCTCCGAGCGCATCACCGACAACCTGCTGCAACTCATGGCGCGAGACCCCAGCTTCCTGATGGGGGCGGCGCGCTGTCTACCCCTGGCGGCGACCGTGCGCGACGCCGTGAGCTCCAGCTTGCAGCAGGCACGCGCGCGCAGCCTCGTCTTCTCCATCCTGCTCGCACGCAACCAGCTCGTGGCGCTGGTGCGCCGCAAGGACCAGTTTTTACACCCCATCGACCTCCACCTGCTGTTCAACCTCATCAGTTCCTCGTCGTCCTTCCGCGAGGGGGAGGCCTGGACGCCTGTGTGCCTGCCCAAATTCAACGCCGCTGGCTTCTTCCACGCCCACATTTCCTACCTGGAGCCCGACACGGATCTCTGCCTGCTGCTGGTCTCCACCGACCGCGAGGACTTCTTTGCCGTCTCCGACTGCCGCCGCCGCTTTCAGGAGCGCCTGCGCAAGCGCGGAGCTAACCTGGCGCTGCGGGAGGCGCTGCGCACGCCTTACTACAGTGTCGCCCAAGTGGGCATCCCCGACCTGCGCCACTTCCTCTACAAGTCAAAGAGCTCGGGACTCTTCACCAGGTGAGTGCTGTTGGCAGCGTGGGGACGTGATGCCTTCCTGAAGTTGAGGACCCCTCTGGGAATGAACCTACAGGTTGGATTGGGTTTTATTCTGATACCAGGGGCACCGAGACCCTGTGTCGATGTTTCTCACAGGCACGTGCCTCTCTGCGGCATTTCCCAGAAGGCCTCTCATGCCTGCTGTACCTAGAGAAAGAAGCTGGAGAGAGCTGGGTCGCTTGCTCAGGACCTTCGGCTCACTGTGGCTGCTTCCCCTTTTAGCCTTGTTAGGTCCACAGGGTCTCCAGCTCACCTCTCCTCCTCTTCAGATCCATCAACTATGTACTCCCCAACACACAGTGACCCCTCCAGGGGGAGGGTCACTAAAGACGAGGAGAACTTGGGGGGATGAGAACAGGATCCTAGTCAACGTGGCCCTTGCTCTCTCCAAGGGAGTCGCCTGTGGTGGAAAGAGTCTGTCCTGGCAGAGGGTAGGGAGGGCACCGGAATGATGGACACATGGCAGAGTCAGGAACAGGGGTTTCTAGGACCCCACCGGAGGCCACGGGAGGCATACCTTTATGAACCCACTCCCCCATCTCCAGCCCTGAGATTGAGGCGCCCTACACCAGTGATGAGGAGCAGGAGCGGCTGCTTGGGCTCTACCAATACCTGCACAGCCGTGCCCACAATGCCTCCCGCCCACTCAAGACCATCTACTACACGGGTCCCAACGAGAACCTCTTGGCCTGGGTAAGAGGGCCCTGCGACAATGGGGACGGGCTTCATCAGGGCCGGGGCAGGGCCCATGCCCGAATGTCTGACCTGGATCATCACCCTGTGACCCCCCCCCTCCTCCAGGTGACAGGTGCCTTTGAGCTCTACATGTGCTACAGCCCTCTGGGGACCAAGGCGTCCGCTGTCAATGCCATCCATAAGTTGATGCGCTGGATCCGCAAAGAAGAAGATCGCCTTTTCATCCTCACACCCCTTACCTACTGAGGAAAATGTAGTGTGCTGCAACCCAGAACCATGGGAGCCTCCAGGTGGGGCAGCCTTTCTTGCCCAGACAGGGACTGTGGGCCATTGAGTGCATTAAAGTGCTCCAAGAAAGATACTCTCGGGCCTTGTCACTGATTCCTTTGTGCACACCCTCACACTAACACAAACACTAGATCCCGGCAGGCCTCTCATGTGTGTGACCCTAGCGAAATACAGGGCTGGAAAGTAACCCAAAGGGCTGGTATGCATGCAAGAGGCCTGGATTCAGCGAGGAATAGTCCTTAGCAACTCCCAGTGCAGATCAGAAACCAGAAAGAAAACCCCTCAAAGCCCCAAATTATACACATTCAAAAACAGGGCTGGGTATATAGCCCAGATGGACGGGGCTCATGCCCAGCATGCACTGGGCCCTGAGTTCAGGTCCTGGCACTGCATGGACCCTGGAGCATCACTGCATGTCTTCCTGCTGGCTCTCAGCTTCGTATCTCTGGGCTCAACCACAACCATCAGGCTTGCACAACTGAATCAAATATCACCAGGAATGCCCCCTAGGACCGCCAAAGCACTGCCTAGATATCCCCCCACCCCAAATTCTTTTGAAAGAATAAAAAGATCCCGATCCTTTTCTCTAGCCCCTGTTTGCTCTCCTACATACAAGGGTACACACACACTTTACCTCCTCTCCTCCGTTCCATACACATGAGTCAGACCCTGAACTGGGACTGTCCTCATTCAGCTGAAGGCCTAACACATATAAAGACTTTCCCTGTGGGCTGGAAAAACTGCACAGGGAATAAGGCACTTGCCATCCTGGTTCAAATAACTGCACAGCCAATCCATGTTCAAATCTCTGGGACCACCTATGCTGGGACCCCTGAGCACTGCCAGAAGTGATCCCTGAGCACAGAGCCTGGAATAAACCCAAGTATGGCTGGGTATAACCCAGCACTCCTCAAAATGAAAAAAAAAAAAAATAGAGTTCTCTAGAATCCCACTGGCTTTGACTAACACACACAACACACACACACAAAATCACAGTCCCGCTCCCATTCTCAGTTGGAGCCCCTGGTGCCTCCCTTTTAGGTGGGAGTCCCAGCCGTGTGCCCAGCTGCTTTGAGAACCCCGACCAAGGGCCGCAGTCCATGAGCTCATCACTGCTGAATAAGATGGGGACAGTCCATAGGAGACTGACTTCGGATGTGTGCAAGTGGAGCCATTGGTGCAATGGCCCAATGTTTAGCCCAAACTCTGGCCTTTAGCACCTGGGAATATTGTCAAAGCTCAGGCCTTCCCCCGAAGGGCTGGGACCTCAGTGTCCCAGCCAGTACTTTCTTAGGACTGACCCCCAGGAGGGAGCTGAGAGAAGACCCAATGGTAACAGGCATGCACCTTGTCCTCAGAGGGGTTGATGCCCTGAGGTCAGCTTTGGTGGACCTCTGCTGTCACACCTTCCCAGCTATGCACAGCCCACATGGATCACTCTAAGCAGTGAAGACTTAGCCCTGGGGCCAAAGACCGGATCCTCTTTGGATAAAGTCAAGGGCACAATTCAGGAAACTCAGTTCTGCTAAATTCTAACCATCAGGTCCTTGAAAGACCTAGAAATTGTTCATGGGAGATACTTAATCATATCAGGTCTTCAGGCTATAAAGTGAATCCCCTCCATGCGGTCTCAGAGCCGGACCAAAATATTTTGAAGCTAAAACCAAACCATGTTGGAAAGTGTTCCTGTGTGGGTGGGCAAAGGACACCCTGAAATGGTGCTTCTTACTGTCCCAGGAAATGACAGTTTCGTCATTTGACCCCCTGCATCACATTAGAACAGGCACAGCAGCAGGCCACCTTGGTGGCAGGAAGCAGCTGCAACTTTGGTGGGTACAGTTCTTCGTGAACACAGCTCTGTGTCTCTTTCTTGCCTGTTTTCTGCTTCTGTTCCTCTCCTTGCTCCTGGCCAGGGCACCAAACCAATTTCTGGCAGTGCCAGGTCAATAATTGTTCCTGGCTGCTACTGGTATTCAAGCCAGAGGTCAGCCCCAAGGTGGCCCTCGTGACTGCCCTGGTCCCTGGGGTGGGAAGGGCAATCACAATGAGATGAGCGTGTGTACCTAGGATAGTAGTGCCTCAGTGTGTGAAGTTTATCTGTACAGGGATCTGGGAAGGGTTAAGGGTCAAGGGTTAATGGGAAGTTGTCCATATCGGAGGAACCAGCATGTGCCATGGGGAGGCTCTGGTAACCTCAGACTTTTTCTGCTTTTCTCCCCTCCTTTTCCTTTTTGTGTTTGGTCAGTCCTGGCTTTGTGCTCAGGGGGTCACCTCTGGAAGACTTGGGGGGACCATATGGGGTGCTGGGGACTGAATATGGGTTGGCTGCATGCAAGACAAGTACCCTACCTCTACATGCTGTGCTATCTCTCCAGCCTCTTCTTCTTTTTGTCTTTGTTGTGATGACCAGTTCACCAGTTGCTCATACCTGGGTGTAGTACTTATGTACTTTCTTAGTTTCATTGCACACCTGGGATCCCCCCTCTATTTGTGTTGTACAGGAGAGCAAATGCTTCTGTGGAAGTGCCCCTGGGAGCACCCCAGAAAATGCACTGGGGCCCAACTGAACTCAAGTCTTCATGCTTCTACCATCACAAGAGCCCCAAGACTGATTTACAGTGAAGTTGGGAGCAAGAGCACTAACTCAGTAGCAGAGTGCATGCTTAAGTGTAGGCGGCCCAGGGTTCAATCCCTGGCACCACACAAAAGTGAAAAACTAAAGGTGATGAAACTTGAATCTTCCAGTCCTAGGTGAAGATAGGTTCTTAAATTCCAGCTAAAAAAAATCTGGCAGGGGGTAACCATTGAATATTTATTATTATTATTATTATTATTATTATTATTATTATTATTTTGGAGTCATACCCAGTGGTGCTCAGGGCTTCTACTAGCTTTATGTTCAGGGGTCACTCTTGGCAGTTCTAAGGATTGAAAATTATCAGGATTGGTCATGAGCAAAGCAAATGCTTATCCCCTGTACTATCTTTCTGTTCCTAAGCATTGAATATTTTATTTTTATTTTACTTAAATTTTTAAAAAAATTAATCACCATGATTAATTTACTGGTACAAACTTGTTCATGATTGAGTTTCTAGTCATACATATTCCAACACCCATCCCTTTACCAGTGCGCATTTCCCACCACTAATGTCCCCTGTTTCCCTCCTGTACCCCCCTCCTCCCACACAGCCACACAGCCTGCCTGCCTCTCTCCTCCCTCTCTCTCTCTCTCTCTCTCTCTCTCTCTCTCTCTCTCTCATTTTCCTTTTAGGAACTGTGGTTTGCAATACTGTTACCACATGCATATGAGAGGTTACATGCATATCTCTATATCTTCTAACATAGAATATTTTAACATAGAATATTTTAAAGCTATAGAGTGACATGGTCCTATTGTGGTTAGAGTGATCCTGCTCTGCCACCAAGATGATCTCTGGGTTGGAGACAGAGGTTGGAGCTTGTTCTCTGGAACAGTGTGCAGAGGGAAGTGAGAAAGGTAAGGTGGTAGACCAGAGAGCTGGGGCAAGGCCCTGAGTTCTGTCCTCGTACTGCATGACCTTCTGAAACACTATCAGTTGAAGCCCTGGTGACTCTCAGCATCACTGGAGAGGACTCTTCTAATCAACTAACAAACAAAAACAGAGGGGATTGGGACCAAAGAGAGCACAGTGGCTAGCACTGCTTAAGGTGGCACAGCAATTGTGTGGCTCCTACTCTGGGTTTGGGTCAGACCTGAGTTCACCTGTGTACTTGTACTCTGCACTCAGCATTCCACTACTTGACCTCTTCCATTTGGCTTGCCTGTCCCCCACCCCGCCCTACCTATCCCACCCCCCTGCTCCCTCCTGCAGAGCCAGCAGACAAGAAGGAAGGGGTGCTCTGTAGGCTGCCTGCTAGGAACTCAGGCCGTGGGCAATTGTTGCACCACCTACTCCGGCAGAGGTGGGTGATTAAGGAGGGCCTCTGAAGTCTCCACAAACATCCCCCCCCCTCCCTCCCCCCCATACAGAGAGTTTCTGCAAAGGCAAGTGGGAGGCAGGGTTTAAGCTTCCACACAGCCACGCCTGGCAGTGTTTTGTTTCAGTTTTGCTCTATGTGACTATCTTAGGACATGTTGATCGGAACACAGGAAATTTGCCAGAATTTTCTAAGGAGATAGGTGTTTATGGATGGGTGTTTTTCTGGGCAATTCCTTTTAGAGAAGGGAGTGTTGTTTACATTGCCTCAGGCGTGGTAGCTTCAGAAGGGGGGGAGGGGGGCGTAGCCACCTTCAAGCTGTTTCCTCTCTTTGTCACCAGGTACTTATCCTTATCCCTCTCCTGGTTTGGGGAGCTGGGGGGAGGTTTGAACCAGAAGTGGGAGTTAAGGGGAGCCAGTTATCAAGAGAGATCAGTGCTGGAATGGGTGTGGCACAGAGTCTGTGGAACTAGGAAATAAACCTGGTACTACTTGGATCAGGAAAGCTTCCTGGTGGAGGTGCCCATCTAAGTTTCAAGAAAGAGGTGGAAATAAACAGGGCGCTCTTAAATGGAGAACAGTATGAACTAGGCTGGAGAGGTAGACCAGCATATAGGAGGTTTGATGCCAGCACTTCCTGGTAGACCAAGCACTGAGCTGGGCATAGCTGCTGAGCACCACCAGGTGGCTCCAAAACCAAAAGAGAAAGATAAAAAGGAGCAGTATGAACTGGGTTGGAGAGCAGCTAGAGCTCTGTTGAATTCTGTTGGGTCCAAGCGCTTCTTCCCAGAGTTCACAAGTGCCACAGATCAGGTTTCTGAAAAATTTCCCACTCGTGACCCTTTTTCATCTGAGAAATGTTTATACAATCCTAAGAATATAGATATATAAAATAGATATAGATAAGTGAGACATTTACTGATATTAAATTATAACAAATTTTATTTTAAAACAAATTTTAAAGATTTTCATGACTGTGCTGGAGAGATTGTGTAACGATTAGGCTCATGCCTTGCCTGCAGCTGGTCCCAGTTCTATTCCCAGCACCATGGGGGCCCCTGAGCATCACCAGAAGCAGCTGTGTGGGCCCCAGAGCAAATCAGAGTCCAAACAGTACTGTATCCTCAGGCCCTCACGCTGAGCTGCTCTGGTTGGTTAAGAATGTTAGAGAGATAGTACAAAAGTTAAGGGGCCTGCCTTGCAAGGTGTCAGCCCCATTCAATCCCTGGTAGCACATATGGTCCCTGAGCACTGCCAGGAGTGACCCCCAAGCAGAAACATAGTAACCCCTAAGCACAGATGGGTGTGCCCCCCAAACAAAATGAAACAAAGGCTAGATCTTTGATTTTAGCCCATGGCCACACCCTGAAGCTTCCCTCCCTCAAGGCCCACCTGTTTGGGAGACTGTTAAGCTGAAGATGTCCCCTATCCCTGTCAGCCCTCTCTGGTGTTAAGTGGGACAAGTTATCAAGAAGAAACCGCTGAGATCCAGATGTGAGATGGTAAAAGCAGATCACAGCTAGAGAGATCTCTGGGCCACCATGAACTCAGAATTAACATTTTCTTTTCATAGCCTGGAGACTGAAGCCTGGCAAAACTTACCTTGCAGGTTTAGGGGTGCCCTGACAGCCAAAGTCCAAGTTTCTCCAGGCTGTCAAGGGGCAACTGGAGCAGAGCCAGGAAGGAAGGTTGTATTGTGAGCTTTGTATCTCCAATACACACACACACACACACACACACACACACACACACAGATCTCACATGCTGAGGCAGCAGTGTATAGACCAGACTAGAAGGGTCCCTTCATATAAGATGCCTTTTGGGGAGGGGAGAGAGCTCAAACGGCTGGAGCACAGCACATGTTTTTCATGTTGGAGACCAGGGTACAATCCCTAGCACCACATGATCTCCAGCACTACAGGGAGCAACCACCTGCAATGGGCTGGGGTAGCCACCAGCACCACCGGATGTGACAATCTCCCCATCCACTCAAAAATAAAACAAAACAAAACAAGAAACACCTCTCTCACTGTAGTACTCTAATACCCAGACCAGGGCAGGGCGGGTGGGGGAAAAACACTCACCTCTGAGTGATCGGCGGCTGTCAGCCCAATGCTGGCGAACACCTGTTGAGCGCAGCCCGCCGTGCTGCCTCCGGTGGTGCACACCATCACCTACCTTCGGTTCTCCCTAGAGTCGGCGCAGGCCCACTCACCTTCTCCAGACCATTCTACACACATTCGCCCACGTATTACGGAGAAAGGGGTTCCCCAAGGAAGGGTATCAGAACCTGGCTTCCCACCCCCGCCTCCCTCACGGTCATGCCTAATGCGAGACCCCGCCCGTCTATACCCCGCCCACGGCTCCTCGGACCCCGCCCACAGCTCCGCCCGCGCCCCTGCCCCGGGCCGCGCCCGGCGCCCTCAAGCTGATTGCTCTGGGCTCGCGCTAGGAGCTGCTGCTGGGGCTGCAGGTGAGACGGACAACCGATTCCCTTCTGGGGTGTGAGTAGCCGCACGCTTAGACTCGAGGGCAGGGGACGGGGTGTGGGCATCTCAGGTCCCCCCAGGCGGGGCCCGGCCGCCCGTGGGCTCTCAGGACCACTGCTGGACGCCGTCCCAGTCCAGACCTGAGACCGCTGGCAGCCAGGCTCCGGCTGCGGCAGCCCCGCGGGGCCCGGGCTGGACCGCGATGGAATTCCCCGCTCCGCCGTCGCAGCGCTCCCTGTTGATGCTGTTGCCGCTGCTCTGGGCGGTGCCGGTGGCTGGCAGCAACTGGCAGTGCCCACGCACCCCCTATGCCGCTTCCCGCGATTTTGACGTGGAGTACGTGATGCCCCGCGCCTCGGCCGGTGGTCCCATACAGGCTATGACGACCTATGGCGGCGACGGGAACGGGGGTGCCGTGTTCGTGGCCACACGCAACCGCCTGCATGTGTTTGGACCTGACCTGCAGCTTGTCCAGAGCCTGGTCACTGGCCCTACCGGGGACCCTGGCTGCCATATGTGCGCTGCCTGTGGCCCGGAGCTCCGTGGCCCGCCAGGAGACACTGATATGCAAGTGCTGGTGCTGGAACCGGCGCTGCCTGCACTAATCAGCTGCGGCACGAGCATGCATGGCCGATGCTTTCTGCATGAGCTAGAGGCCAATGAGACAGTCCTGCACCTGATGCCGCCTGCCTGCCTCTTCTCAGCTCCCAACAACCGGCCTGAGGACTGCCCCGACTGCGTGGCCAGTCCACTGGGCACCCTCGTCACCGTGGTTGAGCAAGGCCACGCCTCTTACTTCTATGTGGCCTCCTCACTGAATGCAACAGTGGCCTCCAGCTTCAGTCCACGCTCAGTGTCCATCCGGCGCCTCAAGGCTGATGCCTCAGGATTCGAACCTGTCTTTCCTGGGCTGTCGGTGCTGCCCGCTTTCGTCACTTCCTACCGCATAGAATACGTGTACAGCTTTCACTCCGGAGATTTCGTCTATTTCCTGACCGTGCAGCCCATCCTCCATTCGAATTCCACACCTGTGTCTTGGCACACGCGCGTGGCACGGCTCAGCGCTGAGGCTACGGAGGCAGAGTTGGGCGAGTACCGTGAACTCAATCTCGACTGTGACTTCGCCCCTAAGCGCCGCCGCCGGGGGATTGCTGCCGACAAGCAGAGCTACCCCGAACTGCAGGCTGCCCATGTTGCTCCAGTGGGCGGCCGATTTGCCACGGAGCTGGACGTCGCAGAAGGCCAGGACGTGCTATTTGGGGTTTTTAAGGCTAACAGAGGCAGCAGCTCAGATGTGGTCCCCAGCTCTGTGGTCTGTGCATTTCCGGTCAACCAGATAAACACCCTCATTGACGACGGCGTGAAACGCTGCTGTGAGCCTTCAGTCCACTCCAAAGCTCCCCTCCGGGGCCTCATCTTCTTTCAGCCTTCCACTTTGTGCCCAAACCCGGTGAGCAGAAAGGAGCCTTCACCAGAGCAGTCTGGGGGGGAGGGGATGGGGGGGCATGTCCAACTGCTTCCCTTTCATACTTGACAGAAGGTTTTGGGAGAGCAGGGCAAGGGAGAAGATTTTCTTTCCACCAATGGGAGTACCAGCAGTGGCGCCCCCGGGGCTGTCCCACTTTGTAGTTCCACCCTTCATGGATCATGGCTGCTGATAATTTAGGTCGTTTCCCTGGCTATGTGAGAACTGGATTGCACCAGGTCTCCTCTTCCCTACCAGATGCGCTGCCAAACTCTGCGAAGAATAATGGGCATCCCCCCACCCTTCAACCACCCGTATCTCTGGGCCACTCACAGCACCCCCATCTTACACACACACAGCAGAGATTCACAGAGAGACACAGCATCTCACTGCTCACCAGTGCTTTGCTTCCCCAGGGAGCGCTTCTCTCTCTCTCTCTCTCTCTCTCTCTCTCTCTCTCTCTCTCTCTCTCTCTCTCTCTCTCTCTCTCTCTCTCTCTCTCTCTCTCTCTCTTTTTGCTTTGAGAGGCTAAAGCAGGTTGTCAGAGAAAGCCCTTGTCCATCTGTATTCCAGAGAATTCCTGGGGCATGGCATTCCTGGGGCATAGCAGTTTGGCCATTTGTTAGGGAGCCTACATAGCTTGGGCTTCATTGACCCGTTCCTCTCTGATTCATTTCGGGGGTATTGCAGGAGGATCTAGGACCAAGGAGAAACGTGGCTTGATTGTAGTAAATTCTAGAAGGTTTGCCCAGGATTGTGTAAGCAACTTTAAACATCTGGGGATGAGTAAGGCCTAGGAGGGGCTGGTTGGAAGTGGTTCAGCATGCAGGAGTCCAAGACTTTCTTCCATCGTAGTCAGATCCCCATCCCGGTGCCCCCTCTTCATCCAAGGCAGGAAGTCTTCCAGGCTGTGCTGAACTGGGGTTCCTTCCAGCAGACCCTACTCAGGTTCTCTTAGTCACTGTGTTAGGGAACTGGGGAAGATACAAGAAACAGGAAATTCCTTAAAATTCTTCCCTGAGGACAAAACAAAAGCTGATCCATCGAAAATGTCTCATTCTGGATTACAAAAGATTAAACTAAGGAAATAGGACAAGCACTTTCCCTTTTCAGGGAGCTGACCCACAGATACTGCTCTGTGTTTTGGGCTGCTCAGTGACCATGGTCCTGCTGTGATGTTGCCCACCTTTCCAGTTCCTGTTGATGCCTCAGTGATGGAAGAATTTACAGCCAGCCAGGGGTGGGGAGTGCCTGCTTGCCTCCCTCTGGTGGCCTGGGTAACCCAGTCTCTACCCTCCTCCCTTTTCCACCTGGGAGTCCAACCTATTTCTGACCTGATATTGGGTCAATGGGTCAGACATGACTTAACAGAGCTAGACTGGAGGAATCATTTCAAACCCTGCCCAGAGGCGAGCCAGGCCTTTGTAAAGTGTGGGAAGTGGTCTGGACAGTGTTTGTCCACCAACTAGGCTGCACCTTCTGCAGCAATATCCATGGTGTGCTACTGGGGGCTGGCCTGAGAGAGGGGCTCCAGGGGGCTCCATGCTGCCCTCCTCAGGCTCAGGTAGGGTCACCTCCTCTTGTGGCTCATTGAACCCTTTCATATTTCAGATAAATCTGGGAGTCCAGGAGTAAGCAGTTGGGGTGCGGCCCAAGCTAGGGTAGGGCCTCTTTCCCACCCCACAGCCCCACCTAACCTTGAGTCACTCTGCACACCTGGCTGGCTTCCGGCTAGAGAGGACAGAGTCTCCGTCCCCACCCATGCCTGCTACAGACTAGAGGATGGTGTTTCTGGGCTCGTCACTACACATTTCTTCCCCCAGGGCTCCGGATCAGCACTGAGGGCTCACAATTGGGTTAAGCAAGCCTGGGGTGAGGCAGGATCTGGCAAGCTTCATTCAACCATGAAGAATGCCCTTGGGGTTGGTGAGGGAGGATCCCAAGCAGCTACGGCTCCAACACCTCCTGTTTAAGTCCTGTTTTGTAGTTTTCCAGAGCTTCTGCTAGAGCAGGGAAGGGTTCATTGTTTCCTGTCAATGGGCCTCCTCTGGAACTCAGATCTTCAGGCCCTGGTTTGTCCCTTTTGGACCCAGAGAGAAGTGCAGGTAGCAGCTGCAAGCAGAAAGGCCTTTGGATGTTGCTACTCTTTGCTCTCCCATTCAACCTCAGAGTCCAATCCCATTTGCTGATGGGGAAAGTGAAACCCAAAGTGCAAAGGTGCTTTTGTGTATGTGGTAGGGTGCCACACTCAACAGTGCTCCGGGGTTACTCCTGGTAGGCTCAGGGGACCATATGAGATGTCAGGGATCGACTTGAGTCAGCTCTGTGCAAGGCAAGCACCCTACCCACTCCCACTCTACTGTAGCTCCAGCCCAAGATAAGCTTTTTTTTATAGAAGAAAAGTAGTTATTTTTTCTTTGATTTTTTGAGTCACACCCCAGTGATGCTCAGGGGTTCCTCCTGGCTCTGTACTCAGGAGTTACTCCTGACAGTGCTCAAGGGACCATATGGGGTGCCAGGGATGGAACCCAGGTCGCCGTGAGCAAGGAAAACGCCCTACCCGCTGTACTATCACTCCAGCCTGAAAAGCAGTCTCTTTAAGCAAGAAAAAAGTATTTTATTGAAAGAAATTTACTTAGATATGAAGAGAAAGAGTACATGCTCCACAGAAACCCGCAGGCAGGATTTGCCGAAGAGCAAGGCACAACCAGCAGGGGGCAGGAGAGGACTCTGGCTCAACTCTGAGGCGTCCACCCAGGCCTTAAGTGCTCTTAAGTGCCTCTAAGGACTCAGATCAGTGACCACACCTCTTGGTGGAGCCTATTCACTTCCTTTGGTGAAATGTATGTGGCCAGATCACCCCCTCCAGAGGATGGTATGAATAGGATGGGCTTGAGCCTGTAAGATTCTAATTTATTTGCAGAAGGAAAGCAGGGTAGGGCAAGAATACGGGAGTGCCTTCCCCACCTGGGCCTCTCTCCTGGCCTTGCTACCTTTCAGAGGCCCCTGGAGTTTCCCAACTAACAGCCATGCTAGGAGTTCAGGCAGCGGTGATCATGCAGAGCCCCTGGAAGCTCAGTGTGTGAGGCTGAGCCCTGACTTCCTGCCTGATCCTCTCCAGCCTAGCTCAGCGGCCCACAGCTCCAACAGCAGCTGCTACCACTTTCCCCTGGGTGTCAGCACCAGCTTCCAACGTGTGGACCTGTTCAATGGGCTCTTGGGACCTGTGCAGGTGACTGCGCTGCATGTGACACTTCTTGGTAATGTCACAGTGGCCCACATGGGCACAGCTGATGGCCGCATCCTGCAGGTATGTCTTTCATCTTTAGAGCCCTTCATTCCTTGGTCTCTGTCCCCATTGTCATTTTTCTGACAGCTGACCTTATTCCAGGTGGAACTGGCCAGGTCTCTCAGTTACTTGCTGTTTGTATCCAACTTCTCATTGGGCAACCATGGGCAGCCCTTGCAACGCCATGTCAGTCGCCTTGGAGACCACCTACTCTTTGCCTCTGGGGACCAGGTGAAGAGGGACAGGGTCTGGGGACCAAGGAAGTAGAAAGGGGGCTCCCCTTCAATCCAGGGAGATATTGACATGGGTCTCCCTACGCTGATCTACAATGTAACTAGGAGTCTCAGGGGCCTAGAGCCACCCCTGAGCCTCCTGTCCGCTACTTTAAGGTCTTCAAGGTACCTATCCGGGGCCCTGGCTGCCGTCACTTCCTCACCTGTTTCCGTTGCCTGAGGGCACAGCGTTTCATGGGCTGTGGTTGGTGTGGGGACATGTGTGGCCAGCAGAAGGAGTGTCCGGACTCCTGGCAGCAAGACCACTGCCCACCCGAGCTTACTGAGGTATGTCTAACCTGGCAGGGCCCGGGAGGAAGGAAGGAGCTAGATAGACCTGGGACGGGGTTAGCAGGTATTCACCATCATCTTCCTCTGGCTCAGGATGTCCTCAGGAGGACAAGGAGGGATTCTTTTTCTTTTTCTCTTTTTTTTTTGGGGGGGGTGATCACACCCAGTGATGCTCAGGGGTGCTCCTGGATATGCACTCAGGAATTACTCCTAGTGGTGCTTGGGGGACCATATGGGATGCTGGGGATTGAACCTTGATGGGCCGCATGCCAGGCAAATGCCCTACCTGCTGTCGCTCTAGCCCCGGGATTCTTTTCTTTGAGGAGGCACACACCTACTATGTTGGGGGTTATTCCTGACTCTGCTTGGGGATCATTCCCAGTGGGATTCAGAGGACCCTGTGGTACTGAGGATTAAACCTGGGCCTCCAGCAATACAAAGCATGCTTGCCATGTTCTCTGCCTGTTAAGCCACCTCTTCAGCTCAAGAGGCCATTCTTGGCAGAGGGCATGGTACGTGTAAGGGCTTGGAGGCAGAAAAGTGTTTGAACAGGCGAAATAAAACTGGAATAACTGAAGTGTGGGGTAAGTAAAGGGGTGCTGCAGCTAACTCTGGGGAAAGCAAACAGGCTAAGTACCTGGACCCACAAGAGGACTCGGGTCTCTGCAACCTTTGCCCACAGTTCCACCCCCGCAGAGGACCCTTGAGAGGCAGTATGAGGCTGACCTTGTGTGGCTCCAACTTCTATCTACGTTCTTCCAATTTGCTGCCTAATGGCACCCATCAAGTCACCGTGGGCCAGAGTCCCTGCCGCCTACTGCCCAAGGGCAGCTCAAACCTCAGGTACAGCCTCTCCCTGATTTCACTGCCCCTGATGGTGGCAGTGAACAGCCTTTTCTCTGGGAGACCCTGCCCTGTGCTTGTCGGGGTGGGCTGAGCACCAGTGCTCAGAAGATATTTGTGTCTAGTGGACAGTTCTGTCTATTTCCAAGCCAGCGTGTGCCATGTTATCAGTGTTATCATGGAGCTGGCAAGGTTAAGCCCTGCCCCATCCCGCCAACCGTGGAGGAAGGTATGGGTGGAAAGATGCATCCTCAGGCTCAGAGAAGACCTGTGAATGCCACAGGCAGGCACCCAGCCTGGAAAGCCCCTTGCTGACCTTGGGTTCCCTCTAGCCCAGTGCCCCAGAAGGACTTCGGAGAAGAGCTTGAGTGTGAACTGGAGCCCTTGGATGTGCAGGAAGCTGGGGCTGCCAACATCAGCCTCACCATCACCAACATGACATTGAACAAAAACTTTCGGATCGATGGCACCGCTGTGCTGCCAGGCTTCTCTTTCCTAGTGAGTCACACAATTGTCTGTGCCCTCGCCAGTCAGCCAGTCTGGAGAGGGAGAGGCTGGCAGGGTGGCTTCCCATGCCCAGCTTAAACCCCTTCATCCCCTCTTAGGAGTCAGTACTGACAGCAGTCCACCCCCTCTTTGGTCCACGAGCAGGGGGCACTCGCCTCACCCTTGAAGGCCACAGCCTGTCTGTGGGCACCAGCCGGGCTGTGATGGTCAATGGAACTGAGTGCCTCCTGGAAAAGTAAGTACCAGCCACCCTCCCCCGCCCCCCCGAACTGAGGGGAGCCCACAGGGAAGTGTGTGGGACACCCCATCAGGGCACTGTCACGTGCAAGAGCAGGGAGCAGGCCCAGGGAGGAGGTTCTGCTGCTCCCTACCCAGAGGTAGTGTGTGCTCGAGCCCATCACAGTGTCTGTTGCCTCATGTGGGGATCCTGCTTCTGCTTGCCTTCTTAGAGGTTTTACTGGGGAGCCCCCCCCACCACCAGACAGACCCATAGGATATGGGCACGTGTGAGGAGCTAAGAGGGACTGGTGGAGCCCTCAAGGAGGTGGGCCTACCTCCTGATTCCGATCCCTGTTTTTCAGGGTCAGTGAGGGGCAGCTCGTATGTACCATGCCCCCTGGGGCTGCCGTGGCCAGTGTTCCCATTCACCTGCAGGTGGGGGGTGCCACTGTGCCCAGCTCCTGGACCTTCCAGTACCGGGAAGACCCCATCATGCTGGGCATCAGCCCCAACTGTGGCTACAAGTGAGTGCTACTTCCTCACCAACCCTCTCTGTGCTCTTGGAGGGACATGGAGCCAGCCCCTGAGGCCACCTCCCATATCCATCCACAGGGGCTCACACGTGACTATCCGGGGCCAACACCTGACCTCGGCTTCACACCTTGTGCTGTCATTCCATGATGGGCTGGGGGTCGTGGAAAGCAGGGTAAGAGGGGGCCGCGCAAGGGAGGGGCTGGCTGGCCCGTCCTCGGGGTCCCAAGGGCAGACAGCAGGCTAACCACTCTCCCACGGGCCCTGGCAGTGTGAGGGGCAGCTCCCTGAGCAGCAACGGTGCCGCCTGCCTGAATATGTGGTCCGGAGTCCACAAGGGTGGGTGATGGGGAACCTGAGTGCGCAGATGGATGGAGCCGCTGCCTTCACGCTGCCTGGCTTTCGCATCCTGCCCCAACCCCTCCCGCCTGCTGTTGACCTTGTCTCACTGAAGCGTGAGGAGCACACAGTTAAGTTTGAGGTAGGTCTGGGAGGGGGTGGGAAGAGAGGTGGCTGGGGTTCAAAGCTGCCTGGAGGACACGGGTATCCCGGGCAGTCCTCATGACAATCTCTGCAGTATATCGGACTGGGTGCCGTGGCTGACTGTATGGATATAAATGTGACTGTGGATGGCAAGAGCTGCCAATATGAGCTCCGCGGGGATTTTGTCATCTGCCCGCTGCCCTCCTCCTCCCTGCAACGTGGCCACACTAGGGCCCTACTGCAGGTAAGCAGCTCAGCTGGCCTTCCACAGGAGGCATGGGTCAAGGCTCAGAGGCTGGGCCTGAGCTGCCACCCATCCCCAGGTCTGCGTGGATGATCAGTGTCATCTCCTGGGCAGGGTGACGCGATCAGACCCAGTGGGGATTCCACAAAGGATGCTCATCTTTATCTTGCTGGCCTTGCTCCTGCTTATAGCCATACTGGTCACCGTGTTGGTGGTCATGTACCGGCGGAGGAAGATGCTAGGTGAGCCCTTCAGTCTCATCCTAACTCACCCCCTACCCCAACAATGGCCTCTCCCCATTTCTGTGGCCTCTTTGCCCAGGCTTGCGGGTCTGTCCACACCTCCTGTGTAGGAGCTGGCCTCTAGCAGCCTGGAGAAACTGGCCACTAGGGGTCATCTTTCCACAGTTCTGTCTTCCAATCCGAGTGACCTGGACCCAAGCACTGGAGCTGTGTCTCTACCACTGCTCAACTCAGGCTTTGACTCCCAAACCGGCCTTGGTGAGAGAGAGAAGGTGCTCGAAGATGGGGCTGGGCAGACCCTCTGCTCTACAAGCCCCTCACTTCCTCTTTTCCACCACAGCTGCTGACAGTCTGGATACCAGCTCTGGAGTCCGTAAAGCGTTCTTAGACTCTGGAGATGGGGCCTCTGCCCCACTGGTGCAGACCATGTCCATCCAGCCCGGGAATATGGATCCAGCACTCCTGGCTGAGGTCAAGGACATGCTAATTCCCCAAGAGCGGGTCGTCACCCACAGTGACCGCATCATTGGCAAAGGTGTGTGGGCCAGAACAGGACAGGGATGCAATTGGGACATGACAGGGACTCAGAAGATACTTGGGTAGGACTCTGCTCTTGGTCTTCTCCCCAAAGTTAGGAATGTCTCTGAACCCTTCTAAGCTTCCATCTGCTCATACGTGATTAATTCATTCTTTTTTTGGGTTCTTGTGCAGACTTAAGGTCATGGGACAGGGACTGGACTGATAGTATAGTGGGTGTGGTGCTTGCCTTACACGGAGCTGACCTGAGTTTGATCCCTACCCACTACCCCCCATAGTCCCCTGAACCCTGCCAGGACTCCTGCAGGGGTCTCAAACCTGGGGTTCAGGAGTAATACCTGAATAGAGCACCAGGAGTAAGCTGTGATCACAGCCAGGTATGACCCCCAAACCAAAATAAAATAAAAGGTCATGGGGGACTTTTAGCTCTGCCATATATGGCCTTTATTTGGGGGGGGTGCTCACAAGCAATGCCAGAGGGCCTGGTGATACTGATACAGTGGAAGAATTTCACTCCTGGTGATACTCAGCTAACTGGAGTGGCTAGTTCAATGTTCTGACCCAGTGGTGCTGGGGATCTCAAGGGCTGCACACAGCGATGCTTGGGATCAGTGGATCTAGTGACCCTAGAACCTCACACATGCATTTTGGCCCTTTGAACTTTCTCTCTGGCCATTTCCGGGGTGCAGAATTGAACCCAGGTCTCACACATGGCAGGCATGCACTCTACTTCTGACACCTGCCCAATGTTAGTTTCTTACTATTTTGGTGGTTTTTTGTTTTGTTTTGTTTTGCTTTTTGGGTCACACCCCGAGATACTCAGGGGTTACTCCTGGCTCTGCACTCAGGAATTACTCTTGGCGATGCTCAGGGGACCACATGGGATGCTGGGAATTGAACCTGGGTCGTCCGTATGCAAAGCAAATCCCCTAACTGCTGTGCTATTGCTCCAGCCCCCTCTACTATTTTAGTTTTTAGACCACTCCCCACGGTGCTCAGGGGATCATGTGGTGCAGGGGTCTCAAACCTGGGGTTCCACGTGCAAAGAACAGCCTTGTGAGCCATCTACCAGCCCTATTGCCACCTTTTAAATGTTCTATTGGCCATTTGATACTTTTTTTTTTTCCAATGGAGCAAGGTAGATTTTGCTTCTGTTTTTGAGCCACACCTGGTGATGCTCAGGGTTAATTCTTGGCTCTGCACTCAGTGATCAGTCCTGGTAGGCTCAGGGGACAGGGTTGGGTGCCAGAGAATGAACCTGGGTCAGGCCTGCACAAGGCAAATGCCCTCCTTGCTCTACAATAGCTCTGGCTCCAATAGTTTTTTTTTTTAATTGGGCAAAATTTACTTAGAAAAATGTGAGGGGAAGTAAAAAGAGTCAGGTACTTCTCCAGAGTGGGGAAAAAAGCAGAAAGAGAGAGATCTGTGTTCAAGGGAGAACACAGGCTTGAAAGAGTGAGTTGGGCAGTTGATACTTGAGGTTTGGTTGCCAATGAGTGTGTGGTACAAGCCCTGGCTTCTGGGGTTCCTCTTCCCCTGTCCCCCTCACCAGGTCACTTTGGGGTTGTCTACCATGGAGAATACACAGACGAGGCCCAGAATCAAGTGCACTGTGCCATCAAGTCTCTGAGCCGTGAGTCAGGCAGAGGCTGGGAGAGGTCTCAGCCCCATGTGTGCCCCCCGTCCCGGTGACCCTGAGCAAGCCCGGGGCTGCTCCTCTCCGTGACTCAGATCTCTCTGCAGGCATCACGGAGGTGCAGGAGGTAGAGGCCTTCCTGCGAGAGGGGCTGCTCATGCGAGGGCTGCACCACCCAAACGTCCTGGCGCTCATCGGCATCGTGCTGCCCGCAGAGGGGCTGCCCCTAGTGCTGCTGCCCTACATGCACCATGGAGACCTGCTCCACTTCATCCGCTCGCCCCAGCGGGTCAGTACTCCGCTGGTCTTGGACTGGGGGCTGGGGCAGCTGCTAAGGAGAAAACTGCTCTGCCCCTGGCTGACCAGCCCACCTTTACCCCCAGAATCCCACGGTGAAGGACCTTGTCAGCTTTGGCCTGCAGGTTGCCCGTGGCATGGAGTACCTGGCAGAGCAGAAGTTTGTGCACAGAGACTTGGCGGCTCGAAACTGCATGTGAGTCAGGGTGAAGCAAGCGGGGCAGGGCATCGGGGTGTTGTTCTGCTTCAAAGGGCCTCTGAGAGGGCCATTTGCTGTGAAGCTCTGGGCCTATCCTCAGTTTTCCCAGCCTACTGTGGCTCTGATATCCACGAGGCCTGGGACATGTGGCGTCAGGATATGCAGAGGCCCAGTCTGAGAGTCACCCCTGTCCCAGGCTGGATGACTCATTCACGGTCAAGGTGGCTGACTTCGGTCTGGCCCGCTACATCCTGGACAAGGAGTACTACAGTGTCCAACAGCAGCACCACGCTCGCCTGCCTATCAAATGGATGGCCCTGGAGAGTCTACAGACCTACAAATTCACCACCAAGTCTGATGTGGTACGTACTCCAGAGCCGGGAGAACACTGGGCCTACCCCCGCCCCTCCACCTCTGAGCTGTGAACTGAGCCCAGGGGATTCCTGTGTCAGGCAGCCCCCAAGCCCACAGGCCCATGTCTTAGGTAGGAGGAAGCCATGAACTCTTTGGCTTCTCATAATCAGGCCCTGGCCAGCCCCAGCTGAGTCCCGACTCAGGTGGTAGGAGGAGACAGGGACTGAGGAATAGGGTCTGCACCCCTGAAGGCTCCAAGGAATAAAGACTCGGGGTGCCCAGCTGCTCCAGATTTGAGATGAGAGCTGAGTCGGCTTCCTTTCTTCTTCCCACAGTGGTCATTCGGTGTGCTGCTATGGGAGTTGCTGACACGGGGAGCCCCACCTTATCCCCATGTTGATCCTTTTGACCTCACTCACTTCCTGGTGCAGGGCCGGCGCCTGCCCCAGCCTGAGTATTGCCCCGATTCACTGTGAGTATATGCAGACCTCAATGGGGAGGAAGGGGAGGGCCTCTGCTCTCTAACTGCTCCTCGGGATGACCTGGAAAGAGACCCTCTCTGGGCCTATTTCCTTATCTGTGGACTGGCTCTGCCCCCATTCAGGGCTGAGAGCTGGGAGGATATCACAGTTGCCATGGTAACAGCATTCCCAACTCAGAGTCTGGGTTGAGGCCAGTGATTTGATTTCCCAGCACTCCTCTGCCCACCCCCGCCGAGGGGGGCTGTTTTCCATCTTTTCCACTCACTTAACCCCAAGGAAAGGTTCTATTAGCTCCCACACTAGCCCCCTCCACATCTTGAGATCAGATATTTTCCCCACTGGATGCGGATCCAGGCTCCCCGTTTCCGGAGGCCTGGCAGCAGCTGTGCTAGCATCAGTGCCTGTGGGGTGGCTTTAGTGCCGAGGTTCAGCTTCATACTCAGCTCACATGTCTCAGCCGCACCAGGCTCTCTGTGGTCAGAGCACGAAGAGCCAAGTCCCAGGTAAAGGTGGTGGATGATTCCTCCTGCTCCCGCTGAGCTCCAGAAGCGATGAGTAACCCTTTCTCCCCACTTCTCCCCCCGCCCCCCGCCTTGGGTTTGATCTTTATTAGTCACTTCACCAAAGCATCTGGTCTGAAGTAGGAACATTCACTCATAGCCGATCTGCCTCCTGGGCAGGCTCCCTGAGACAGACTGAGCTAGAGATGATGTGCAGTGGGGTAGTGGTGGGCTGGGGACTTGGGGAACAGGACTGGGCAGGGGGAGAGGTTGGGCTGGAATACAGATGCATTTGAGGCTACAGCCCACCCCATGGGCACTCTGGGACTGCAAGGGCCCTTCGACCCAGCCATGAATCAAATCTGGTCACAGCTGACCCTGAGGAGGGAGGGAGTTATCATTTTGAGGGTGGGGGTGGGCAGTTCTCTCCCAAGCAGTGCTTGGCATGCAGCGCCAGGGATTGAACTGAGGGCTTTCATGCGCCAGGTATATGCTCCAGCCTTTTGTGCCTTCTCTTCAGGGAGGGAGATACTTTTCTCTCTTAGAAGATTTCAGTCACAAGTCACTAGCAGCCCTCGAGAGAATAAAGGGATAATCCAGGTGATGTCATATTATCCGTGATGCCAGTGCAAGACCCATTTCCCTCCAGGCCTCAGTTTCCCCATCTCTAAAGTTGGGGTAATAGCATGCTACTCTCAAGAAGCCTAAGAATTAAGAGATTACTGTGTGTGTGACACTGTGTTATTTAAAGCAGGGATTATCATCCCCAAGTGAAGGAATTAGGGCTGACTAGATAAATCCAGAGAAACTGGGAACTAACTAGGAAGCTTGGAGCCACTGGTGCTCCCACGAGTCCTTGTCTCAGGCCTTTTTCTTCTCCTTTTTTGTTTGGGGGGTCAAACTCATGACCTCACAGGTGCTTTTTATGACTGAGTTACATCCCTTATCTCAGTATTTTAACCCCCATTTCCCTAGACCTGGGCTTCTTTCCTGGCTGACATATGATAACCCTGGAGGCCTGGGAGCTGGGCACTAAATGAAGCACTTCACAGGCATCTTCATACCTTCTGTCCCATGGGTCTGCAATTAGAGGATCCAGAGGCACAGGAAGGTTAAGAAATGTATCTAAGATGACACAGCCATGATCACAGGACACAGGAATCCCAGACTTTTTCTTTTTTTTTGGATTTTGGGCCATGTCCTGTGGTATTCAAGGCTTACTCCTTGTTCTGTGCTCAAGGGTCACTCCTGGCGGGGCTTGGGACATTATTTGGGATGCTTCGGCTCAAACCCAGGTTGACCACACATAAGGCAAGCAGCCTACCCTCTGTACTACCACTCTTGCCTGCCGCAGCTCTTAACACCAGAGGCCTTTCAAGCTCTGCCAGGGCCTCTGCCAGGGTGGGCAGACAGGACTGGGACAGCGTCGCAATGACAGAATAGTGGCCCTGGTGGGCAATGCAGGTCCCCGCACTGGCTATCTGTCTGTTCCCCACTTGTTTTACCAAATGGCTCATGGAGCTGGGCAGCTGTTTCTCTCTGGGTGGGGGAGGTGGTGCACTGACACTGTCCCCTCCCCACAGGTACACAGTGATGCAGCGCTGCTGGATGGCAGACCCCGCAGCACGCCCCACGTTCGGAGTGCTGGCAAGGGAAGTTGAGAGGGTGGTGAGTGTGCTGCGCGGGGACCACTATGTGCAGCTTTCCGCCACCTATGTGAATCTGGGCCCTGGGGCCTTGGCTGAGGAGGACGTGGCGACAGAAAAATCACCATCCCTACCTGTGCGCAGGCTCACAGAGCAAGACCAGCCTCTTTCAGAACCACCTCAGCCTTTGTGACTTTGGCCCTAGCCAGGCCACACAGGGTCAGATCTGGACCCCAAACTACCTCTGGGATGTGTGTGTTGGGGGGGGGGAATCAAGATGGCCTCTGCCCATCCCTGTGCCTTAGCCTGCTGGGGCAATTAGAGGGGAACAGAGTACATTCCCCACCTTCTCCCTTGTTCCATGGAAGAATCTGGTGAGGGCTATCTTTGATGCATGAGTATTTATGGAGCATCTGCTGTCTGCCTGGCCTGCGGGCCACAGGACTCAACAAATACCTCATCTAGTACAGGAGCAAATGACCACCTAAGTACAAGTTGTGATAAATGCTAAGGGAAGGCTGTCCTGAGGGGATGGAGGACAGCTTTAAGCAGAGAGAGATGAGGGGAGGTTCTCCAGAAAGTAATTTGTTTATGGATAATACCCAGTAGTAGCCAGGGGGCTACTCCTGGAATAGAATTCAGGGGTCACTCTCAGAAATAGCCATGGGAACATGCAGTGCTGGGGATTGAACTTGGCATCCTTGCATGAGAAGAGTGCTCTAGCCCTCTGAGCTGAGCTACCTCCTTGGCCCTAAGATTTTTTTTTCAGTTGATTGAGACTTTGTGATTTACAATTTTGGTTTTGTTTTGGGGGCCACACTCAGTGGTGCTTAAGGTTATACCTGGCTCTACATCCAGGAATTACTCCTGCTGGGCTTTGGGGACCATATGGGATGCAGGGAATTGAACCCAGGTTGACTGCATCCAAGGCAATACTCTACCTACCCACTGTACTAGTGCTCGGCCCATGTGATTTACTATATTGTTGATGGTGCTCATGTACACAATTCCAGCACCATACCCATCACTAGTGTTCCCATGTCCTTCCCCCCAAGAACACCAATGGCCCTCCCTTTTAACCTTATTCCCTTTTTCATGGTGCTAGGGTCCAAACCCAGAGCCTCATACATGCAAGAAAATGCTCTACAATTGGGCTACAGTCTCAGATCACTCTTTGTTGTTTTGTTTTGTTTTGTTCTGTTTTGGGATTACACCCAGCAATACTCAGGACTTACTCTGGGTCTGTATCCAGGGGTCATTTCTGGCCAGCTCAGGGACCATAAGGGGAGCTGGGGACAACCTGGGCTAGTCGTATAGAAGACAAGTGCCCTATCTGTTGTGGTCTCCCTCCAATACCCCAAGCCTAACTTTAAACATTTTTTTTACTTTATTTTTGTTTTGTTTTGGGGTTATGCTCAGCAGTGCTCAGGACTTACTCCTGGCTCCTTACTCAGGAATCACTCCTGGTGATGTTTGGGGGATCATATGGGATGTCGGGGATTGAACCCGGGCTGTCAGTGTACAAGGAAAGCACTCTGTTTTATTTTTCTTTGTTCTGGGGCAACATGTGGCAGTGCTCAGGTTACTCCTGGTTCTGAACTAAGCAATTACTCCTGGTGGTGCTCAGGAGCCCATATGGGATGCCAGGGATTGAATTCAGGCTGGTTGCATGCAAGGGAAACCCCTACCTGCTGTACTATCACTCTGGCCCCCTACTTGTTGTACTATGATTCTGACCTCAAGGATTCCTGGCAGCAACAGGTGTTGCCTTGGAGAAGCCACTGGGTCCAGGCAGCATCACATCCCAGTATAGCATTGCAAGGAATGGCCCCTATGTATTACTTGGAAGGTCCCCTATGTATTACATGGAAGGTCCCCAAAATGAAAAAATAAAGTAATTTTGTCACTCTATTTTATGTACTATCCTCTTTGCTATTGTGGTGATGCAGTGCTTAGTCACGATGTTCATTGTGACGTGCCTGGGTGTGGTGCTCTCATTTGGCTGTGGCACATCTGAGACAGCACATGCCATTGCAATGCTGGGGTCTCCAAGAGCAGAGGCATCTTGCTCAGTGCACCTGGGCAGCATCGCGGATTGAATTTGCAGCCTCACATTTGGAAGGAAGGTGCCTTTTTCTGGTGAGCCATCTCTGAGACCCTGAGAGGGTGACATTTTTGCTGGCACTTGGTCAGGTGTGAAGTGAGCCAGAAACAGAGTCAGGGAAAGAGTTTGGTACAGAGCGGGGCAGCATATCACAGACTCTGAGGCTAGAAAAGGGCTATGGGTCAGCAAGGCAGTGCCAGAGAAGGATGGACAGGGTTCCTATCCCGATGATAGGGACCCAGGGACTTTGGGATGGAATCCAGAGGGGTGGGTTGACTTGCCTTGGTTTGTACCAGCTAGAGGGTTCTCCCACTGTCCAGCCCTAGTCCCTCTGCAAGCTCCCTGCTCCACCTGCAGCACCCTATTTGCACATACTCACATGCACTCATGTGCAAGTGCACACAAACACAAACATGCATGCAATCATGCACACTCCTGCACACACAATCATTCATACACATTCATGCACATGTAGTCAGGGCATAGAGACTTGCCCTCCTCTTCCTGAGTGCTGCCAGCTCTGAGATGAGCCAGCATCTCAAAGGCCGCTGTTCTACGTTTTCAAGGCACCAGCTTAGAGGTGCCGACTGTGGGGCTATTTATACTCGTCAAGGCCACTGTACAATAGCCCCTGGAGAGGGAGAACAGCTCCTCCTTATGCTCCCCGCCCCTGCACCTTGATGCTGTGGGGCTGCTGGGTCACGGCTGTGTGGATGGCGGGTTTCAGGGGATCTAGGCCCAGGATACACATCAGGATGACATCTTGCTTTGGAGCCCATTGCTTCTATCCTGCCAGTTGGGAGATCCCCAGGACCCTCCCCAGTAACCAACTCCTTGCTTGGTCACACACAGAACCTGGGTTTAGGGCCAGCCAAGTGAGCGGCTCCCTGGAGCCAGAGCTGCCCACTTCTCTCCCAGATTACTGCTGTCACTTCAGGATAGGCCCAGCGGGGGGCCCTAAGACTCCTGAGGACAAGGAGGTAAAGTGTGAAAGGGCCTCTCTGGCTCAAGCACAGGACTGTAAGAATGGGGTACTGGTGGGGTACAGAGACTACTCTGCATTTCTACTACTTGTGCTGTCCACTCAGTGTAGCACAGAGGTGTCGCCTGGCATGCTCAGCCAGAGGCCCATTATGTGTGCAGAGGGGAGATGGGGGATAGGGAAGTTGTGTCACCTGGAGGGTAGGAGAGAGGAGGGTAGAATATGCTGGAGGACCTCATAACTCACCAGTTGAAAGGATCGTTTTCATTCTAACTCAGTCTTTTTTATTTGATTTTTTTTAGTGCTGGCGACTCACCCCAGGGACCTCAGGCTGCCAGTTAATGCTCTACTGCTAAACCACTCCCCAGCCCCAACTTGCAGTCCTTAGGCCCTAACTTCACCCTGGTGATCTCTGGTCCCCTCAGGGCTCTAAGCTAGTGTGGGGAGTGAGGAGAAAACCTAGTGGCTCCTCTGAAGTTGGACTAAGGCTTCTTCCCCAGAGCCGCTGATGCTCATGGATCACCAGCTCATGTGATGCTCAGGGGTTACTCCTGGCTCTGCACTCAGAAATCATTCCTGGCTGTGCTCAGGGGACCATATGGGATGCTGGGGATCAAATTTGGGTTGGCGGCACGCAAAGCAAACGCCTTGCCTACTGTACTATGGCTCCAGCCCCGGCCCCAGACTTTGAAAGAAATAATCAGAGGCCTGGTGGTGGGGGTCACCCCATTTCAAATGCTGGGAGCTTCCCGGAAGAGTGACCTCACCTGTCACTTCTCTAGGTGCTGCCTGTGGCACCCCAGGCCCACCTCTGGTGCTAGTTCACAGATGAGTATTTCCCTAAAGGAGCAGGACTCCCCAGTGCTGGGGTGTGGTGAGGTACAGTCGTGGGGATGTGGCTGGAGTATCCATTGCTCACAGAAGCTGGGGCTGCAACCCTGGCACATATTCTGCCTGGGAGAGTGGTAGCAGCCTTGAGCCTCTGTCCAGGCAGCTCTGACGAAAACCTCTTATTCCCTGCTGGGCTGGAGAGCTGAGCTGGGAAACTGCAGAGCCACGAGCCACTTCACTCAGAGCCTCCCTGAACATGTGAGAGTCAGAGGCGGGGCTGCGGGTGAAGCAATAGGGGTGACTCAGTGAAGCCCCCCCTACCGTGCACGCTGGGGGTCAGCTGAACCTCTCCTCCCCCCTCCACACTTTCAGGGTTTCTGCCAGTTGGTTTTTGTTAGTTATGGGGACCATACCCACCAGTACCCCAGGGTCACCAGGACCCCTTGCTCTGGGTCATGCCATGATGGGAATGGATCTCAGAGCCTCATACCTGCGACCATGGATACTACCATTTAAGCCACATTATTGTGGTGTTTTGTTTTGGGCCTGCACCTGAGTGCTCAAGGCTTACTCCTGAATCTGCATTTGCAGATCACTCCTGGTGGGCCTCAGGGTCCCCTACAGGATATTGGCAACCAAACTTGGGTCACCATGTGCAAGGCAAGCACCATCCCCACTGTGCTCTCTCCTGGGGTTTCTAGGGTTTCTGACTCAGTGAGTGTAAACGCAGGCTGCCCTGAGCAGCTGTGGCAGCCCCCAGGGTGGGAGGCTTATTTCCTCAAGCCTCAGGAAGGTGACCTGGAGCCTGGCCTTCACCTGCTCCTCCTGCCCGGCATGCTGTCCTCGCTCTAAATCAGCAAGTGCCCAGTGGGCTGCAGATCAAAGCCTCCTGACCAGCTCAGTCCAGAGGTATGTCATCTGGAGCCTTGTCCCTCTCAGACGCCCTCAGAACCACTCCTTCTCCCGACCTCCATTCCAGCACAGCCTGTGAGGAAGGCTCTGCCTGATGCCCTGCAGGCATCACTCTCTTCTACTGGCACCCTCTGAGCAGCTCTGGCCCTGGATGCAAGACACTGAGGCCCAGGAGAGGCTGTCGAACTGCCCCTCAGGAGGGCAACACTTCTCCTGCTCTGATAAGGGACCAGGACCATCTCCTGCCCTGTGGCTACCTGTTCCCCTAAACATGTGCTCCAGCCTCTGCTAGCCCTGAGGGAGAAACACCTAATGGCCCTGGTGACCTGCCTGCTGGGAAGTGGCAGGAGCCAGAGGTATTTGACCCTCATGGGGTCTCCTGGCTGCTTTGTAGGCACTCAAGGCTGGGCTCCTGGGAGTTTCTCAGTGATGGGAGCAGGCACACTGCTGACTCCCTGGGTCTCTACACGGCAGAGGTGGCAGGAGATGCTGGGGAGGGGGCATTCATATTCTCTCCTCTCTGCCCCCTTTAATAATATTGCTTTAGCCGCTTCCTCTGCACTTGTGCCACTTGTGTGGCTAGCCTTGGCCAGGCCCTTGAGATGTGTGACTGATCTGGGAAGGCCGGGAACTCGAAGCAGCTGGTGACCAAGATCATGGGATTCATCCAGCTTTGAAGCCAGCACTTTCTCCCTCGGAGCCTATATCCTACTTGGGAAGTTTCAGCTCAGACCCAGGAACCTTTGGGCCCCCAAATAGGTCATCTCCACTCGGCTCCAGTGCTCTGTGGTAGCAAGCAGGGCTGCAACCCAGTGCTGGTCCAAGGTCATTTCCCCAAGCTAGGAAGCCCCTCTTCAAAGGGGGTGCAGCCATCAGCCTTCCCTGGTCACCCCAAGTATTCTTCCAATTGTCCCTACTCCACCTGGGGCCCAGATCTCTCTCCTCACAACTCTTTGCGGGGGCCAGAGGTCTCCTGTTGCGGGGCGTGAAGTCATGTGTGCTCCCACTTGTGCTTCCTTTGCCCTCCCCTGCACCAGTTCCCAGAACGGGGGTAGGAGGCTGCTCCCAGGGAAGGTGGGGAGCTCGGTTCGGCCCCTCAGCTGCGGGCAGCAGGCAGGGAGGCTGAGCTGGTGCCCTCCCTCCAGGCTGCTGCGGCTAGCCATCTTTCACGCCGAGTTACGTAAGCTTGAGTCAATTGGAGCTCGGAGCGGTTCATTGTGGGCTATTTTTAAGCTGTAACACATCACAGCAGAGGGGTCACCGCACCAGGCTTGCAGGGAAGGTTGTTTAAACATCTGTTATTTAAATTTCCCTGGGCCTTACAGCTTAAAAACCACATCCCTCGGTAGGCTTGGCTTCTTGTCTTGCACATCCCCAATGAGAAGGGGGTGGTACCCCTCACACCCTGCCCCAGACTCCCCTAGGACTAGCTGCCCCGACTGTCTCCCTTTGGAGGCAGGCAGCAGGAGGTGTCAACTTCTTCAGGACAGGGTGCTACCTTGCTGTAACGGGGGCACCCTGGCCACGAGAGACTTGAGGAGCAGGAGTTAGGGCTCGCTGCTCACATGACTAGCTCCAGGAAGGGTGGGAAGCGGGTGGGTGGGTGGTGGTGGTGGTAGTGAATAGAGTGAGACAGAGCTGGGTGATGCACAGTGGCCTTCCCCTTTAGGGGGTCTCAGTCCTTCTTCAGTACCCACCAAAGCTTGATCCACATGGTCCTGGCAGCTTTTCCAGAAGCCACTTTGGCCTGCACTGTTCTCTCCCAGAACACAGACAGAGATGCTCTGGGAGAACATCTGCAGCCTCCAGGGCAGACGATGGGCTGATGCATGAGCCCCTGGGCAGCAGGCAGGTTGAACCTCTGGGAAAATGGGGCTTGCTTCCCTCCTAACATTAGCAAGTAAGGTTGACTGTGCTGGGAGCCCTTCCTTCTGAGCCCCAGTGTTTGGGGTTGTCTTAAGTCTTGCCAGGACTGGAAACACACAGGATCAGGATATGAAGAGCTGCCGCAAAGAACATAATGTAGGGGCTGGAGCAATAGCACAGCGGGTAGGGCGTTTGCCTTGCACGCGGCCGACCCGGGTTCAATTCCCAGCATCCCATATGGTCCCCTGAGCACTGCCAGGAGTAATTCCTGAGTGCAGAGCCAGGAGTAACCCCTGTGCATCGCCAGGTGTGACCCAAAAAGAAAAGAAAAAAAAAGAACATAATGTAGTGGGAAATTGGCTTATTTGGGCTGGGGGGGAGGAGGCACACCTGGCGATGCTCAGGGGTTACTCCTGACACCGCACTCAGGAATTACTCCTGGTGGTGCTCAGGGTCCACATAGGATGGGATGGCACCTGGGTTAGCTGAGTGCAAGGCAAAAACACCCTATCTGCTGTACTATCACTCCAGAAATTGGCCTGTGTTGGAAAAAGGAGCCTTCTGTGTCTTTCCCCTGGATGCCCATCCTACCACCCTCCCCCCTATCCTCACGGCCTGCTAGGGGAAGGGTCAAGTCTGACCACACATGGCTTTCTAGCACTCTAGGTGTTACTGTCCCCATCTCCTGAACTGACCTCCCAGGGGACTGGGGTCTTTCTACTGGGCTTGCCCAGAGGGGACTAGGTGAGGTGAGAAGGGAAGCCAGGCCTGGACCTGACCTCCCAGAGGAGATGCCCTATGGCTCACCCTCAGACTGAACTTACTGAACCTTCTTGGCCCCTTCAGCAGGGACTGCCCTCAGCCTGGGGAATGGGCTCAGACTGGGGGAGGGGCTCTCTGGTTGCCATGACAACATGTTGGCCCTCCTCACTTTCCAGAATCAGAAATAGAATTGGATGCCCTTCTTCCTGGTGAGAAACTATTTAAAAACACGTGGGGGGAGGGGTACAGGGACCATGTCTCTGTCCAATCCCTGGGGTTTGGGAAGAGGGGGCTCTTTCTCCTTAGCACCCCTTTCCTCAGCTGAATGAGATGAAGTGAGCTTTGGCCAGCCAAGAATGTTGTACAAAGGACTCGGCCAGGTCGCACAGCGGGTGGTTTGCACTAGGTAACCCCAGGTGTCTGGGAGGGCACTGGCTTAGGAGTCCCAGAAAGAAAATGTGCTCTCCGCAGGGCTAAGGCAGCTCTCAGCTCCTGGGAGGAGCAGGCGGAGGGGCCAGCTTGGGTGGGAGTTGTGGCTGCAGCACGTCCAAGGGGCTATTGCCTCCCACCCAGCATGGGCCTGGCACCCAGCAGTGGCCCCACAGGCACCTGACAACCACACTTGAGGTCCCCATGATCAGCTACATCGGCTGAATTCTCTCACTTCTTTGTGCCTCTATTTGCTCATTTGTGACATAAAGCTGACAGTGCCCGTTGCCTCTGATTGCTGAGGTGTAGGGCTCTATGTGCAGGGCTCGTCCCCATACAGAAAGGCCCCTTCTGCACAACGAGTTGGAGGTCACTCCTCGGGACACTGGCCTGGTGGTGTTGGCCTGACGGTTGTGTGCCCTGGCCCAGGGATGTTGTGACTTAGGGACCCAGGGGTGCAGGGGACCACCCAGTGGGCTACAGGGCTACACCCAGTGCTGCTCAGGGGGGCCATGCAGTGCCAGAAATCTAAGTCAGGGTCTCATGTCTCCCAAGCACTCCCAGCTCCAGGGCTGTTTGCTTCTGGGGGTGGCAGCGGGGGGCGGGGAGGAACCATTTGCCTTTTCTGGGCTTCTTCAGGGCTCGCACCTTTCAGCCAGCTCTGTTCTTTTCTCCCAGGATATCACATGGCAGAAATTCACAAAGGACACCCCCCACACACACCCAATGAGCCTTACATCTCATTTGTGGGGGAGGGAGATGGCTCAGTGGTCAGAGGTAGGGGACTCTGGCGGAGGCCCCTCTGTGCCTCCCTGTGCTCCCAGAAGCAGTCCCCATCTAGTCTGTGCAGGCAGAAGAGGTTCTGAGCTGCCTCTCTGAGGTAGAGGGAAAAAAAAAAACAAAGCCCAGTTTGCTGAGAGATTAATGAAGTTAATAGTGTTCAAATGCATGTGTTGCAAGCACACATGCGCAGGCGAGATCTGTGGACTCTGGGGTAGGGGGGAGCAGCTCCTCCTTGGTGTCCAGTGCTCTCTGGCCCCATTCTTAACAGAGGGCAGCAGCATCGGGGAGGGGAGGCCCCGGGGGCCTGTGCCAGGGCTGACTCAGGCTTTGCCTAGACCCGACCCAGGAAGGTGCAGACACAGCGCTCGCCTTGGTCCCCGGTCACATCGCTTCACACCCCTTGGCCAACTGTAAGCACTATTTTTAACCTCTGTGAAAACACGCTGCTTCCAAGGATAAGCCTACAGCTGCATTCTCCACAGACCTGTTTACCGGGTGGGAACACTGAGGCCTGAAGGGACACAGCCCTGGAGGACTGAGGGAGAAGGCCCCTCTTTCAGGGTCTGAAAGATGTCAGCCTTCAGCCTCCACTTATGTTCACAACCTACAGACTCAGTCCTGAGGCTACAGGCAGGCCCCCTCATTGCCCCTTGGGCCTGTCCTTATGCCTAGGGGGCATGTCTGGCTCTGGGCCAGTGGTCCAGGCAAGCCCCACTCCTCACTGACCTGTTGTTTTGGGGGCCACACCCTGTGATGCTCAGAGGTTACTCCTGGCTCTGTACTCAGAAATCACTCCTGGCAGTGCTTGGGCGATTATCAGGGATGTGGAGGATCAAACCCAGGTCTGCCAAGAGCAAGGCAAGCACCCTTTATCACTGTATCTATCTGACCCTTTATCCCTGCCCTGTTTGCCCATCTGAGAAATACCCACCAGATCTCTGAGCTTACATTTTCTACACGCCATCCCTGTATCCGGTCCTTCATCCTACTTGTCCTCACTCTATACTCAGCTGTGCCCACTGTGTACCCACACGTGTAGCCACCACATCCCCACCCTGTAGCCAGCTCTGTTTTTATGGGGTGTGAAGCCCTGCCTGTAATGGACACGTGGCTGGCCTAGCCCTATATCCAGAGCCCTGCCCCCCTTCTGGCCAAGGTGAAGTTAACAGTGTGATAAGAGCTAGAACATTCTGCCTTGAGGATTCTGAATAGAGTCCCCCCACCCCCCACCTCTGTGGGATACTGGCCCTGGGCTTCAAGGACATGTGGCTCTGAGGAGGGGGCTCTGTGAGGCACAGGCAGAGGAGAACCATCTGGAGCAGCAAAGACTGCCAAGGAGTTGCTGTCCCTAGAGTGGGAGCCGGGAACATGGGGGAGGGGAGCGTGCGTCTGAGCATGGGCCCCTCATCCTTCCAGGACTGAGGAGTAAAGGGACTCTAGCTCCCAAATGCCCTCATGCCACATACCTGGAATGTCATTTGTGGGTCACAGCTTGCTTGAGTATCAAGCTAACACATGGGAAATGAAAAGAGCCGATGTGACATCAGCAGGAGATGGGGAGCCCAGAGACTCTCAAAGTATCTTCCCGGCACTGTTCTTCCTTGGCCTTACACTGCTCCACTTCCAAGATGTTGGGTGCTGCCCCATCCACTCACATGAGCCCCATAATGGTCACCTGGCTGGTAAGGGATGAGAAGGTTGGTAGATATGACCTGGGTCCCTGGACCTCTCTGTCTCCCAAGATTCCCTGAGTAGGCCCCCATTCCTCAAGGGGGTGGGGCCCCTAGTTTCTCACTCTGTCACCCTCCCCCTAGGTCATTGAGGGCTGTGATGTGTGGGGTCACCATGGCAATTAAGTGGGGGCAGGGCGCCTACGGCGCCTAGGGCATGGAGCAGGACTATGGAGACCACGAGGAAGGTGGGGGACCCTGATCCATCGTGCCCCCGGGGCTACCCCTCAGTTAGCATCCAGCAGCTGAGGGGTGGCCTTGCAGAGTCTCAGGGACAATGGATAAGCTCAGGATCCAAGTTCTTCAAGCAGGGGTTGCCATTGTTCACCGAGGCTGTCACTGACGGGGCCTGTGGCTCAGCCGCCCAGGCCCAGGCTCCTCACTCCACTCAGCAGTCACTCCGGGACCTCGCTGAGGTTAGTTCCCAGGCTGGCTATAAGCAGGACTACTTGGATGCCCTGAGAGTCTTCTCCACTAGCCAGTTCACAAGCCCCATCGGGGGCACCATTACGCATAGCATCATGGAGAGCGAGACCCTGACCTTCCCCGTGTACAAGTACAGTGATCCTACCAGTAACATGGCCCAGAAAAGATCATACCGCTCCCGGCTCCAGGAGCTTGTTGCAGGACAGAGCAAGATTCCAGCTAAAGTCTTGTTAGGCTGTGGCAGAGGGTCATTCAGCACTGCTCAGACACCTGCCCTGGGCAGCAGGAAGAGCCGGTGGCCATCTGGTTTCCCTCCAGGGGAGGACTCAGCTGTAGACCAAGAGTCTCTTCCAGCTAAAGCCCGAGATGAGGACCAAGCCAAGGGCCCAGACCTGGTTCAGCCTCCTTCAACTCAGGCAGATACTCCAGCTCCAGAGAAAATCCCGCCAGTGGCAGTTAATCCTGATACCTCTAATATTGACCACAAGACTAATACCATCACTCAGGCATCATGGTCCCAAGATTGCCAGGACAATTGTGACAGCCACTGGGAATCTTCCAAAGCAGTCACAGCTGGCCAGAACAATTCCTATCCTAGGGAAGAGCCTCCTCCACCACCACCCGATCAAGGAAAGCAAGCCCAGGATTCACACTCAGACACTGCCCTGGACCCTGCCAAGGCCAACGGAAGCCAGGTGTTACCCACGCAGCCTGGGAAGCCAGTGGAGAAGGTTGGTCCCTCTACAACCACTAGCCCAATATCAGGGTCAGAACACCCAAGCAGACATGAGATGGAGAGGGGTAGCAAGGTTAGCAGCTCTCTGCCAGAGCCACAGCCCCTCACTCCTGGTGACAATACCCGCTCCCCTGTGCAACAGCCCAGCCTCCACCAGCGCCTTGGGAAGCCTCCTGGAAAAGCTATGCAAGGTCCCGCTTCCAGAGCCCCCTCCTGCCTGCTCCAGAATGCTGTGGAAGACCAGGTATTGGTGTTTGACATGGCCACGGGCAATACCAGGATGGGGCTGCTGTGCCATGACCCTATGGGCTCACGGGCAGTGCTGGTGGGCCTGGTCCCCAACTACCCAGCCAATGATGCTCATGAAACTGTGCTGCCTGAGCAGACAATGCCTGTGCCCACCTTCTCCCCTAAAACCAGTCACTCTAACTTTTGGTCCAACTCGCCCACAAAGAACCCCATGTCCTCCAGCCTCACAACTGGCAGTTATCCAGAGGTGGTCCTCAACATAGAGGAAAAGGAGGCCCCTCAACCTGGATCACCCCAGAGGGGTAGGATGTTCAGGGGTCCTGTTTCAATGGAGGTGCCCCTCCAGTTTGGAGAGAGGTTACAAGATCCTGGCTGGTCTAAACCTGATGCTGATAGAAATGAAGCCAATCACGCCACCTGGATGCTGGATCCCTCCAGGACGCAGGGCCCCCCTGGGGTCCCCACCAAGTTGATGAGCTCAGAGCGGCCCCCTGAGTCTGCTACATCCACCCAAATCGAGGACAGAATCAGCTATGCACAGAAGGAGGGTGTTCCTGCTCCACCTGACAATCCCCAGGCGGAAGGGGCGGGGCATGCCCCCGTTGATGCTAACCCCCTACCTGTGGAACCGTACCCCCAAGCAGAGAAGTCTCTTCTGGCCACACAGTCCCCTCCAAGTCACCAGCTTCCTGCTGTGGAGCAGCCTCCCTTCAACAACCAGTCCCACTTTCTGTCTTTGGACTCTCTTCCTGGAGCCCCTCTAGACCAGCAGCAAAAGCTCACTGGGGAGCCTCCCTCACCCCAGGAGCCCTCTGCTCTCCATGAGTCTACCCTTTCAAAAGCACCTTACACCACTGGGGAGAGTGTCCAGGCCCCTTCTCTGCACCAGGAAAGTGAGATCAAGGAACCATTCGACCATGGGGGCGCCCTGAGGGTCACATCAACCTCGGAGGAGGCCAGAGAAAAGGGGTCTCTCAATGACATTCAAAACTCCAAACCAGACAGGGTCCCCTGGAAACCTGGCAACTCTGCCGTGGTGCAGAAGGAAGCCCCCTCTCAGTTTACACTCCCCGCATATAGCCTTAGCTGCAAGGTTTTGCCCATGACCACAGTGGGCACTAACTCCCAGAACTCCCGGTTCAAGCTGACAGCTGAGGATGTCACACACTCCTCCACGGTGTCACACCTCGGCCTGCTCCGTGGGACCTGCTATGAGGTGGTATCACCCACAAGCGTGGTGCCAGTGCACACCCCAGTGCTCTGCCACCAGTCAGCGAGTCCCTACCAGGACATGGCAGCTGTGGTGATCGACACAGGCTCCGGCTTCACCAAATGTGGACTGGCTGGAGAGGACCATGTCCTCAGTGTGGTGTCCTCATGCATCCAGCTGCTGCAGCAGCCGGCCCAGGGCCAGCCCAGGTATGTGGTGCCCGAAAACGGAAAGGGCTCCTACTCGGTGCTGAACCGAGGTGTGGTCTCCGACTGGGATGCCCTGGAGGTTCTGTGGCAACACTTGTTCTACTGTCGACTGGGCATGCGGCCCGAGGAGCTGGCTGTGCTTGTGGCTGACTCGCCCATCTCCCCACGCACCAACCGAGAGAAGGTGGCTGAGATCCTCTTTGAGCGCTTCCACGTGCCCGCCATGCAGACTGTGCATCAGGCCCTGCTGGCGCTCTATGCTTATGGGAGAACCACCGGACTGGTGCTGGGCAGTGGCCACGGAACCTCCTACGTGGCACCCATCCTCACTGGAGACCTGGCCCCAATGGATACTTACCGGTTGGATGTGGCTGGTTGTGACCTCACTGACTACCTGGCTCAGCTGTTGCTAGCAAGTGGCCAATCACTGCCCGGGACAGAGCTGGTCAACCAGATTAAAGAAGCCTGCTGCTATGTAGCCATGAATATGGCAGCTGAGTGGTCTCGCACCGAAGGCCAGGCCCAGGTAAACTTTGTGCTTCCAGATAAGCAGGTCATCAAGGTGGGCTCTGAGCGCTTCTCTTGCACAGAGGCCCTCTTTCAGCCCCATCTGCTAGGGCTCAACCAGCCTGGACTCCCACAATTAGCGCTCCTAAGCATTAGCAGGCTGGAGGCCAAGCAACAGGAGCAGCTGCTGGCCAATGTGGTGCTGGAAGGTGGCACCACGCTGGTGAGAGGCTTTCCTGAGCGTGTGCAGCGGGAGCTGAGCCCCCGTGCTACAGTGCTCGGCTCTCCTCACCGTGCTGTTGCTGCTTGGCTTGGAGGCTCCATCATGGCCTCCCGGGAGGCTTTCCAGAGCCTCTGGCTCAGCCGCCGTGAGTATGAGGAGGAGGGCCCCTGGGCTATCTACAAGTACCAATTGTGAGCACATAAAAGTTCTGGTTCTGCTTGCTTTGAGCATCGTGGCTTGTTTGAGACACAGGGTGGTGCAGGGCAGAACAGGGCATGCGGTCAGGGATGGGGGCCCTATACACTCCTGAGCATAAGGCAGCTACCCTTCCCTTTCCAGGGAGCCCCTTAATCTCTTGGCTGGCATTGGCTCTAGTCTAGCCTGACCTTTACTGCACCCCAAGGGCAACCACAGAGAGTGGCTGCTGTGGGTTTTGCCCCGTTGCCCTGGTGACAAGTGCAATTACCCTTGATTGCCAGCTGGTTGCCATGGTAATTTCAAACATAATGTAATAACCCACACAGCCTAGAATGAGTCATGAAGGGGGAGCAGCCCCCTCCCCTAGCTCCAAAGGAAAAGATTGCTTGCCCTCCCCCTTCTTGGGCCCTCAATGGGGGGCTGAGTCCCACAACTTGGGTAATAACCCAGCAATTCCAAAGATGATTGGGGGCCTGAAGGACTTCTTGCCTCCAAGGGAGGGTCCTTGTCAGTTTCTTGGGGAACAGACCTCGTGATGTCAGTACCTCCTAAAGTCTGTGCCTTGGTTGGAGCTCTGACTTGTTGGACAACGAGGTTGTGAGGGTACTGGAGTGAGGGCCCTTGGTTGTCTGGGCAGGGCTTCAGCATGGGTGGGAGTAAAAGTGAAGGGAAGAAAAGAATTAGACCCTGGGTGGGAGGTACCTATGGAGCTGGGTGAGCAAGATGTGGCCTGCTTTGTAGGCGCTGACACAGAGATGCTCAGGTCCTCCTCTCTGACTGTATAATTGGTTATAGTCAGAGCTATAACCCTGGCCTCCCTTTTCCTTCTCAGCCTCCTGACCTAGACAACCCCTAGCCAGAGGGTGTCGAGGCTACGGGCCTCTTCAGGAGATCCTCACAGACACTAATAGGCAGTGTCAATGTCCACTACTCTGGTCTTGTTTCAACTACCCTGTGCTTAAGGGCCACTGCCATGTGCCATCTGTGGCCAGGTGGGTGTCTGGAAGCCATGGCCCTTGCTTGACTTCATCTTCCCAGTGTCGTTCCTTCCTTCCTTGAAGGCAACTAGAAGTTGAAGCTGAAACATTAAAATGAATCCTACTCTAACTCCCTGCTGGGGGCTGCAGAACAAGTTGCCCCAGGTTACCCCCACAGAGACCTGAGAGTTAGAGGCTGCCGCAGGTGGAGAGTCTAGAAATAGCCAATGATCTAGGGCCGTCACGGTCTCTGTACCCCGTTCCCTCTCACCCCTGCACACACACAGTCCAGTCTCCTGCTCTCATACCCCAACTGAGCCTTTACAGTTCTGTGTATGGCATGAAGGAAATCGTGGCTTCAGGGAGCAGCCACAGTATCTATATGTACATGCAAGCAAACATGCCTAGATGCACGCAGAATGCAGATACTGTGCCCCTGGACACCTCTGCACACTCTGTTGTTGCCATCTCCTTCAGCATAAGAGCCCACACGAGCGCGTGCGTGCGTGTGTGCGTGCGCGCACACACGTGCACACCCATCCTGCCACGTGCTCTTACCCACAGGCACATGGAACGTGCACAGGACCAAGAAGAGGTGCAGCAGCAGCAGCAGGGCTCTGGCAAACCGCCTCTCCCTTGCTGCTCGGTCCCCATTCCAGCTCCGCCTCGGCCCTCAAGCCTGGACTGTCATGAACTTCAGTAACGACAGAAAATATGACATGTGTGGGATCAGAGTCTCATCAGTCACTGGCACCATATAATCAGAGAATCATCTTTTTTTTCCCACCTTTTTTTGGGGTGTATTGGGCCACACCCTGTGGTGCTCAGGGGTAACTCCTGGTTCTGAACTCGAATTACTCCTGGCAGTGCTCAGGGGACCATGTTGGATGACAGGCATTGAATTCTGGGCTGGCCATATGTAAGACAAGCAATTTTTCTGCTGTACTATTGCTCAAGCCCCAGAGTATCATATATATATATATATATATATATATATATATATATATATATATATTTTGTTTGTTTTTTTGTTTGTGTTTTGGCTTTTTGGGTCACAACAAGTGATGCTCAGGGGATACTCCTGGCTCTGCACTCAGGAATTACTCCTGGTGGTGCTTCAGGGACCATATGGGATGCCAGGGATCAAACTCAGTCAGCTGCATGCAAAACAAATGCCCTACGTGCTGTACTATTGCTTTTGCCCAAAGTATCATCGTTTTAAGGACTGACAGACTACTGAAAGGGCTGAGAGCCACACCATTCTTGGTTGTTTTATTTTGTTTTTTGCTTTGTTTTGGACCACTCCAGGAATCACTCCTGGAGAGCTCGGTGGGATCGTTTAGGGTGTCTGGAATCAAACTGGATCAGCGGCACGCAAAGCAAACACCTTACCCACTGTACTATATCTTTTTTTTTTTTCTTTTTTGGGTCATACCTGGCGACACTCAGGGGTTACTCCTGGCTCTGCACTCAGGAATTACTCCTGGCAGTGCTCGGGGGACCACATGGGATGCTGGGAATCAAACCCAGGTCAGCCACGTGCAAGGCAAACGCCTTACCCGCTGTGCTATTGCTCCAGCCCCCTCATTTTCTTTTAACCTCCCAAGCAGTGCCTGATGGTTCAGTGCTCAGGCCCAGTGATGTGGTGCTGCTCAGGCCTCCAGTGCTCCTAGGGTGCTCAGGGGGCCATGTAGTGCCAGAAACTGAATGCAGGCCTGAGCGCCGCAAGGCAAGTGTCCCAGCTCTTTGAACAATCCCCTTGTGCCCATTCAATCGTTCTTTAGATATGAAGTGAGACACAGGCTCTGCTCTGCAGATACTTTGCCTAACAGGAGACCCCTATCCAGCAGTTGGTTTAGGATCATGACTGAGAATACCCAGAGTCCAAAGAGCGGAGAGGTGGCACCAATTTGGCCCATAAAAGGCAACCCAAAGCCAGGAAAGGAGGGGAAGGATGCCTTGACGCCCCCTCTGGAGGAAGGCACGGAGGGGCCTTGTTTGAACAAGCATTTCCCAGGTGAGTTTGCCAGCTGCAGCGCCAGGCTGTTCACGTGAGCAGTCATTCCTGACAGCAGCTGTGGAAGCTGCAGGGAGATTCTCAGCGAAGGAATAACCCTGCCCTTGATGGAAAAGTTTCACTGGGAGGGTCGGGTAGGGTGGGGCCCACATCTGGGCCCTGAGAAGTTGAAGTTGGGCCTTCAGACACTAGCCTTAAGGTGGTCCTCAAGACTTGTAACACAGGTAAGTCTAACATTAGGTCCACAAGCCTCCCTGATGAGACAATGAGAGTTCTGCTTCAAAGCTTCTTGCCAGTTCTTTGTCAGGGGATAAGGCAGGTGGACGGCCTCGGGGCTCTGTTTCTCTCGGACCTCCACAGCTCACTGAGGAGGAGGCTGCTGGGAGTGTTTTGAGGATACTAAATTGGGAAGAGAGCAGAGCACCCATCATCCTGGGTGACAGTTACAGCCTGGAAATTTCAGTGCCACATGGAGAGTGGGACAGACTGGGTCAGTGGCCTTGGCTGGGACTTGGACATGGGAAAGGCATCCACTCTTCAGGCTGTTAGCTCTGCTACCAGGGCTGCTGGGGGCCCCACCCTCAGGACATACCCCTTCCCTTGCTGCCGCTGACAGAAGGGGTGAGGGAGAGCCAGTTTGTAGTCCAACTTGCCCTGGGGTCTGTCCACTTGTTTCTTCTAAGTGGGTTCCAGCATTTGAATCAGGTTTGGGGAGCTAGACAGAGCCTGGATCCCTGGGAACTACTAGAGACTCCAATGCAGCCCCCGGACTGTGCCTTTTCACACTCCTCCTCCTCTTCTCACTCCCTACAGTGGGCATAGATTCCCCGCTTGTCTCCCCCCTCACCCCACTGTCCCCCTGTTGCTCTGTCTAGGCCTGGGGGAGGCTGAAAGCCCAGCGTGCGCCAGGGTGGCCCTGGGGGCCCAGCGGACTGGATTCCAGCCTCAGGCTCCGCGGGGGATTGGGGCGGGGCCGGTTGCGGGAGGCCCCGCCCCCGAACCGCCCCCGGCTCGGGGTGCGAATCCGGTGCTGGCTAGCGGCGGGAGATGCTGGAGGTTCGCGAGCCGGAGCGGCTGCAGCAGGCGCCGCGTCTGCCCCGCGTGTGCCCGGAGCGGATTCTGCCCGCTGCCCCTGGAGCCCTCGGCGCCCCCACCGAACCCGCAATCGCTTCCTCCCAGTGACAGACCGGCGCTGCAGGTGCGGATCGTGTCGGGCTAGGGGACGGCCCCTGGACGTACGTTGCAGGGTCTTAGGGGAATTGGGTCTCAGGCTCTAGGTTCCGGGCGCGGAGTGCGCGGGGCACATCGAAAGCTTAGGGTCCTTGTGGGTGCAAAACACGCGAGCTCTGTTGGTCCGGGGGGTCAGTGTGTTGGGTTGGGCTAAAGTTCCCGTCACCGCGATTTTGTGTGTGTGGCGGGGGGGTGGGGGGTCCCAGGGGGAGCCTCTGAGATTCAAGTCCAGGCGAATTTCCTCTCCCTGCACCCATCCCCTGCCTTTTCTCTGGGCTGCTAATTGTGAGAATAGAACCCTCCAATATTCCTGGTGCTTCCCGGGGGGGCCAGGGGCGGAGGGCTGAGCTGTCCCTTCAGACTCTCCGAGCATCCTCCAGCCCCTCCCAACTGCCCCCAGGGCCCCCTCCCCCTAAGCAGTCACTAATTTCCATGACAACGGAGAGTTCTTTATGGGCGACAACCTGAAGGGGGCTGGGCGGGGCTGCCGCGGGATGGGGGAGGAGGCTGGAAGCCCCCCGGGGACCTGAAGCCCCTTAGTAGACAGCGGGCGCGGAACTGTTCCCACCGCTGTGGCCAGCCGCGGCCCAGGGCCCTGACCCCGCGGCGCGCGGTGCGGGTGGGGGCGCACATGTTTCTGTTGGGAGGTGCGGGGCTGGATGCTTACACGTGTGCCTTCCGCATGTGTGTGCCTGTGCCAGCGGGGGCGACTCAACCGCACTGAGGAAGGGGTCAGGGTGGCACCACAGTCCGGAGGGGACCCTGAGCTAGAAATGGGGGTTAGGGTGGACAATGAGCCAGTGAGTTTCTGCCTTCCTCAGCTTTAGCATCTGGCAGAGACCCTGTGCGCTCCCTCTCCCCTCCCACCGGCCCTCCTCCGTGGCTCTGCCAAGCTGCTTTTGTCCACCCCCTAGACAGAGCCTTTTCCACCAGGTTCCAGGGAGAGAGCAGGGTCCTCTGCCCCTCTCCCAGAGCTCTGTCTGCAGTAGCTCACCCCCTATCCTGTCACCACCGTCTAGGACCCAGTCTGAATCCCCTAGGACCACCTGCAGAGACCTCCTTCACCCACCTACCTAGCTGATTCCTACCAGCTTCAGCCACCTGCTGGACCCCAATTTCCTCCGCACAGAAATTAGGAAATTAGTGGGTCCACTCCCCCAGGTCTGATGTGGTGGTGCAGCACAGCTTTCTCTGTCTCTGTCTCTGTCTCTGTCTATCTCTCTGTCTCTGTCTCTGTCTCTTTCTCTTGTTTACAGCTTTTGGTGAGGACACTCAGGTGGCATAGAGTGACTTCCCAGGTCCTCCTGTCCAGACCCTGTCCTGGTGGCTACTCCCTAGCAGGCTGGCAGGTCTTGCCTTGGGAGACAGCTGCAGGTCAATCATTTCCATCCAGGGAAACTGAGGGACGAAGGCCTGTGCTGTTGTAATCGTGTGTCGAGGGTGTTTGGGTTGCTGTTTCTGGCCTTCCTGACAGGATCTATTCCCAGGAAGGCAGGTGGTGGCAGGGGATTAGGCTGTGCTGCGAGAGGGGCCACAGGGACCCAGGACTGGAAAAAAGAGAGCAAGCTGGGGGGTGGTGGGTGTGTGTGGTTGGGGAGTCTAGGCAGAGCGGGGGGGTGGGGGGGTGGGAGGGAAGCAGCCGGGTCTCCGAGCTTTATTTCCATCCCCAGGCTGTGCTTCAACATGCTGGAATTGCCTCACCTAAGCATCGCGACAGCAGGGAAAAGGGGCTGAGGCTGTTTTGGGGGACTGCTACAGCTGGTCCTTTCCCTAGGGCTTTGGCTGTGCCTCCCACACCAATGCAGTGCCTAGCTGGGGGACACAGAAGGTTCCAGTCACCCGGGGAACCTCTAGGTCCATGTGTCCAGAGCACATGTCCACGGAGGCTTTCGGGCACTGGCCATCCTTCAGAAGCTGCCACACTCTCCCTGCCTGCGGCCTTGCATTGCATCCCTCTCACTGGAGCCTTCTTTGTTCCCCCTCCATCATAGGTCCTCTTTATCTTTGGGCCCCTAGCCCTCTTTTTTGGGGTATAAAGTTCTTCCATCTCCTCTGTGTTGATGGAGATTAGGGTTATAAAACCTTTGAGGAAGGAACCAAGCCTGGGTCCCAGGGAACTCCCAGATAAGGGGTCTGGCCAATACCTCTGCCTCCTCCACCACCACCTTATTTTAAAACTTCCATCATCACCCTGGAGCCTTCCCCTGTATTTCTCCATCCACAGGGATGCAATGAATTCTCCTTCAGAGGTGTAGAGATTGGACTCCAGTGCCTGGCAGGAGCCAGTTGGCTCTATCTAAATGTTCTGAAGGCAGAACAGGACTGTGCCCACCCCAGAGACTGGAGACACCTGCTGTGCCTCCTTATTTCCTCTCATTAGAGGGGAGGGTCAGTATTGACCCAGCCAGTGGAGTCTCCTGTCCTGTTCCCTGAAGCACTTGCCTAGGTGGCTAGAAGCTTTGTGCTGCCTCCTGCTTCCAGCCCTTGAGAGTGAGATGTTGCCATCCTCCCATCCTAACCCATCCTGCAGGTGAGGCCCGATCTAGACCCAGACCAGGTGGGACTAGGATCAAGACATGTCCATGGAAGCAGGAAGCCTAATCCCTGAGAGAGAATGGGGCGGCGGGGGGGGAGGGGGGGGCAGCGCCTGCAGGCTGGTGTTCACAGCTGCCACTAAATCGGGAGGTGTTGCCCACAGTTGTTGGGAGGCATCTGGAGGCCTCCTGGGCCCCTCCTGGTCTCCCTAGATTTCCTGCAAGCTCTAGAGCCCTCCAAGACGAAGACCCAGGGCAGCAGGAAGCCCCTGCGCATTATTTGGGGTTTGAATCAGGGTGACCCCAGTGGAGGAGGGGACAGGGCTCTAAAGTGGACCTCTGGTCTTCTGAAGATGGCCTTTATCCTGACTCAGGATATAGAGGATATCCCCTGGGCCAAACATGCCCAAGGCCACAGTAGGGTCTTTTTTTTTTTTCTTTCTTTCTTTTGGGTCACACCCAGTGATGCTCAGGGATTACTCCTGGCTCTGCACTCAGGAATTACCCCTGGTGGTGCTCAGGGGACCATATGGGATGCTGGGAATCAAACCCGGGTCAGCCACGTGCAAGGCAAACGCCCTACCCTCTGTGCTATCGCTCAAGCCCCCGCAGTAGGGTCTTTGGGGCACCCCTATTGCCAGGGCAGCATAAGCAAGGCTCCCATAGGTCTGTCTGAGCTCAGGGGTCAGCCCTGTGGAGTTGGCAGGAACTAGGCTAGAAGTCAGTGGCAGTGCCCACGCTCTGCACTTCCCCCAAACTCCCTCTGGTAGCCCCCCACCCCACCCTTGTTTGGGGCTGTAAGTGATTCAACAGACAATGGAAGATAAAGTTGTGGCCCAGTGTTGGCCTGAGGCATCGTCCTTGTCTTTCTAACTTTCCTCAAACTCCCCTTAGCTGCACCTCCCAATTAGGTTCTTTTTTGTTTGTTTGGTTGTTTTTTTGTTTTGTTTTGTTTTTTAGGCCACACCCGGAGATGCTCAGGGGTTACTCCTGTGTCTGCACGTAGGAATTACTCCTTGTGGTGCTCGGAGGACCATATGGGATCCCGGGGATCAAACCCGGGTCGTCTGTGTGGAAGGCAAACGCCCTACCCACTGTACTATCCCTCCAGCCCCTAACTCCCAACTTTGGGACCAGGGCCCTCTTTGTTTCATAGCAGGTGTCACAGGCTTGGTGCACATACCAGGCAGCCTCCAAAGCAGCAGCAGTGGGGAGCAGATGGTGGAGTGGGTGGGAGTAGAGGGGACCATGGCACTAGTCGGAAGCACGCCCCCCACCCTCTTGCTCTCTCCTTTCTTCACCCTGGGGCCAGGCTGGCGAGGGAGGAAGTGAGTGCTGTGAGAGTGGTGAGGGAAGTAAAGCCAGGACTGGCCCAGATCTGGGCATCCAGGTGCCGGGCGGGCAGGTCTCTCCCTGCCTCAAGCCATGAGGCTTCAGGACCTGACTGCAGGCAGATGGGACTAGGAGCAAAGGCCCAGATTCCCGATTCCACGATGTGACAAACCCCAAGAGAAGTCCTGGGTGCATGTGGGCATGAGGGCGCATGAGGGCGTGTGCATGAAGGAAAAGCTGCGACAGGATAAACAAACCCCCCCACCTGGAGGCAGGGCAGGGTGGGTGGGGCGAAGAGGGAGGGGAGGTTATGTCAGAAGGGCCATTTTGAGCCTGGTTTTGACACCTCAGGATTGTTTTAGACAATCTGTGGTATAAACCACCTTAAAATGTCAGAAATGACAATGAGCAAAGGAACTCAGCCCTGGTCTTGGCACCCTGGACACTTCCACATGGGGGTTAAGGCAGCAGTGCCCTTGCCGGTGCTCACACTTCCTGCCATGGAGTGGACACAGTGGACATGGCGAGTCACCTGTTGTTGGATGTTTAGGTAGTTGCTGATTTTTTTTTTTAAATGTTATAAATAACTCTGCCGTGACAAATAGGATGCTGATGGGAGGCCCTGGGGGAAGGGCATTCCTGCAGAGAGAATGGTGTGAGGGAAGCAGCAGAGCTGGGACACAGGTCTCTGCCAGCCCTCCTGGGGGGCCTGCCAGCTGAGGGACCACCCTCCTACCAAGGACGAGCCCTAAGATCTCAGGCTGGGAAGGGAGGGAACTGCTGCAGACCCCCTCCCCCAGGCTGTCAGGGCGCCGAGTGAGGTGGCCGGCGGTGGTGGGTGGCTGTGCCTCTGCTCTCAGCTGTGAGAGTGGGATTCCAGCCACATGCTCTCCCTAAAAGACACAGGAGCAGGGCTGTGACCATGTGGCAAAGACGCAGTCGGGAGGATCTTCAAAGCATCTCTTGCTTGCCTCTGCAGTGCCTCAAGACAAGATGGCTTAAGCCCTGGCTTAAATCGAGCTGATGAAATGCATTTGCATTCCTTCAGCCCCAAAACCCAGATGAGGGAATGATGGGATTTGTGTCCTAATGCTGAGGGAGGGAGCATGTCCAGGAATGTGACCCGTGGGATGGGCTCCACCTTGGAGGGACTGAGTAACAGGCAGGGCCAGCCAAGGGGCTTGTGTGAGTTCAGGTCACTGGTGCATGGGGGGGCGGAGAGTCCTTCAACTTAAACTGCTTCTGGCGGGTGGCTTTCTCCCTGTGTCTGAGTGGATCTCAGTTTGGGGGCAGCTAGTCAAGACCCCAGCACCGCAGTCCTAATAAACAGGCAGAACTGTTGTCCCGGTATTCCGGGGACCAGGCGTTCTGGAGGCACACTCTTTGTCAGATCTGCAAAGGTCCAGATGTGTCATAAGCTCACTTCTCGAGCTCACCTTTAAACAATGGCTGCTAGAAACCTTTTCCTCTTTTTCCCCCCCCCTTAATTTTATTTTTGGGTTTTTGGGCTATACCTGGAGATGCTTGGGAGTCACTCCTGGCTGTGTTCTGAAGATGATTCGCATTTCTGGGGATTGAACCAGAGTTGGAATGATACGAAGCAAGTACCTTAACCCCTGTGTTATCACTCAGACCTGGGAATGCTATATATATCCAGGAGTACCTATAACTGGAAGTACATATATCCAACACCGAAGGTAAGGGCTGGATGGACAGTGTTGCAGACCATAGGGACACAGTTCTAGGTACCTGAATGCTTGGGGCCTCTGCAGTCAGCTGGAAGTGGTCATCCTTGTGCCCAGAAGGCCTATTCCTGGTCAGTGACCTCGCCTCTGGACCTGAGTGTCCAGGTCTCCCTTGGATGCTGGCAGTGAGGGCACGAGGCAGGTTTGTCTTGTTTTTCCAGGCCATTTTCCTGTGTGTCTCTTGTCAAATCTTTTCTTTTTAAAACCAGCCCTTCATCCTTAAAGCTATTAGTTGCCTCTCCATCCAGAGGGGTTTTTCTTCTGACAAATCTCCCAAACACTGCACCTAAATGTAGTATTTACTTATTTATTTGTGGTAGGGCCTTCCAAGCCATGCTCAGGGGACAAGAGGTCAGTGTTCATTGCTAGAGCCCTAGGATGCAGTGCTGCTTGGGGCCTAAAGTATTGAGGACCAACAGATCACACCATTGGTGTTTTTTGGTTTTTTTTTTGGCTTTTTGGGTCACACCTGGCAATGCACAGGGGTTGCTCCTGGCTTTGCACTCAGGAATTACTCCTAGCGGTGCTCAGGGGACCATATGGGATGGTGGGAATTGAACCTGGGTCAGCCGAGTACAAGGCAAACACCCTACCCGCTGTGCTATCGCTTCACCCCCCACACCATTGGTGCTTAGGGGCTACCAGGGCCATACTTGGCAGCACTCAGGAGGTCAAGTAGTGTCAGCGATTGAACTGGAAATGGGCCCATGCTATGCAAAGACCACCTAACCCTGGTGATGTCTATCTTCCTAACCCTGAATGCAATATTTATTCAGTCAAGAAAAGTAAACATAGTAAAAATTCTCTGAAAAATTAATAAACAAAATGTAATCTGTTCTTCCAACACCTGATTTTTTTTTTTTTTTGGGTTTTGGGTCACACCTGGCGATGCACAGGGGTTACTCCTGGCTCTGCACTCAGGAATTACTCCTGGCGGTGCTCAGGGGACCATATGGGATGCTGGGAATCGAACCCGGGTCGGCTGCATGTAAGGCAAACGCCCTACCTGCTGTGCTATCGCTCCAGGCCCAAGAGAACTCTTTTTGGTTGATTGTTTTACTTTTGGTTTTTGGGCCAAAAACCTCAGTGGTGCTCTGAGGCTATTTGGGCTTGGTGCTCAAAGGGTACTCCTTCTCAGGAAACATGTGGTACCAGTATCAAAACGAGTTCCTGCATGCAAAGTATGTGCTATCTCTCTGGATCCCCTTCTTTTGTGGGGAGGGATGCATATCTAGCAGTGCTTGGAGGACCATGTGGTGCCAGTTGAACCTGGGTCAGATGCTTCCAAGACAAAAGCATAGGCTATATTATTGCTCTTCTTTCTTTCTTTCTTTCTTTCTTTCTTTCTTTCTTTCTTTCTTTCTTTCTTTCTTTCTTTCTTTCTTTCTTTCTTTCTTTCTTTCTTTCTTTCTTTCTTTCTTTCTTTCTTTCTTTCTTTCTTTCTTCCATCCTTTCTTTCTTTCTTTCTTTCTTTCTTTCTTTCTTTCTTTCTTTCTTTCTTTCTTTCTTTCTCTCTCTCTCTTTCCTTCTTTCTTCCTTCCATCCTTTCTTCCTTTCCTTCTTTCCTCCCTAAACTGACCTGAATACCAGCACCGTTTTTCTTTTCATTATATTTTTAATTTTTTAATTTTTATATTTGAGCCACACCTAGAAATTCTTAGGTGTTACCACTGGTTCTGCACTCAGAGATCACTCCTGACACAGCTTGGGGGATCATGTGGGATGCCAGAGATCAAACCTGGGTTGGCTGTATGCAAGGCAAGTGCCTTACCTTCTGTACTATCACTCTGGCCCCTAGTAGCACTCTTTACCCACCAATCTGTCCCTGCCTTTTCCCCTAGCAACGAATCTCAGAGACAGATTGACAGCAGTATTTTTCTATCTTCTCTTTTATCTTGAGACTGACCAATTATTAGTTAGTGTGGACAGTAATTTTTTTTTTTTTTTTTTTTTTGCTTTTTGGGTCACACCCGGCGATGCACAGGGGTTACTCCTGGCTCTGCACTCAGGAATTACCCCTGGCCGTGCTCAGGGGACCATATGGGATGCTGGGATTTGAACCCGGGTCGGCCGCGTGCAAGGCAAACGCCCTACCCGCTGTGCTATCTCTCCAGCCCGTGGACAGTAATTTATTTGCTGGTTTTACTTGGGGAACCAGGACCATTCCAGATGGTTCTCAAAGTGCCAACAGAGTCATAGCTAATGGTGCTGGGGACCAGTAGGACCAGCCATTCTCTGAAGTACTGGGATGTTCTGGGGATTTAACACACATGCAAAGACATAATCACTGCCATTCAAGCCACATCCCTGGCTTCCATCATTTTAATATTAATATTTTATTATAAATCATAGCAAAAATATTGTAGATTAATTTTAAACAAATTATAAAGCATGGGGCCTGGAGTCCAGAGACTAAGGAACTTGCTTTGCATGGGGACTGACTCAGATTTAATACCCAGTACTTAGGATGGTCCTCCAAGCACCACAAAGAGCGACTTCTGAGCACAGTCAGTAGAAGCCCCTGAACTCTGCTGAATGTGGATCAAACTCCATCAAAAAGAAAAGAGCAACCCCCTGTGAAGGTATCCTCAGATTGAGAATTGGTCTCTCGGAGCCCATGTGTCCTGACTGTCACAACCTCTCTCTCTTAGGACTCATGATGCTTATTTCCTAGATTTTCTCCATAGTTTCACTTGAACATTTGCATTCTCAAGCAGGTTAGTTCGGCCTGTTTTGGTTTGGTTTGGGGACCACACCTGATGGTGTTTAGGGTTTACTCCTGCCTCTGTGCTCAGAAATCACTTCTGGCATTACTTAGGGGACCATTATGGTACTAGAGATTGAATCAATGTCAGCTGCTTGAAGGATGCCTTAAGCTCTTACTATCTCTCTAACCCTAGTTCTGCCTGTTTTGAACTCGAAATCAAAAGAATCCATTACATGTGTTCTATTTTTGGGGGGTTCCCCAGGCCACTGCCTGACCCCACAGCCCTGCTTATTCTGTGCTTGAGCCCAGAGATGCTAGGAACATCAGACCACATTCAGCAACATTGCACAAACTCAAATGCAAGTGGACATAAGATAGCTTTGTGCCATGGTCCTGGCCTATACTACCTGTGTTCTATTGTGTCTTTTGTACTCAGCATCGAGTTTGTGAGAGTCACCAGGTAATGGGGTAAAGCTATAGTTTCTACATTTCTGTTTCTATGTCACATTCTATTGTTATGTTCCATACCACAATCTAGTCTACTGTGTGTGTGTGTGTGTGTGTGTGTGTGTGTGTGGTCTCAGCCAGGAGTCCTACCTAGAGCCTGACATCTGTGGGGCATCCCCTCTACCATTGACTCATTCCCCCAGTGTCCCCTAGGCCACTATTGATATTAAGACTATTTACAGGTTGTCTTTTTTTTCGGGGGGGTGGAGGTGTTTGGGCCATACCCAGTGATACTCAGGGATCACTCCTGGCAGTGTTCAGGACATCATATGTGGTGCCAGGATTCATACTGCAGTGAGCCACATAAAAGGCAAGAGCCTTAACCTTTGTACTATCCCTCGGGTTCCTATTTTCGGTTTTTGATAATTATGAACATTGTCACTGCAAGCATTCTTGTATGAGTGTCCTGTGGAACATATGTTTAGCAGTGCCGTTTTTGGTTCAAGGGGTATGTTTGACATTAGTAGTTTTACCAAATTGTTTTCTAAACAGGTGAGCTTCCCTCCCCTGGGAAAACTCATGTTCTCTACATCTCTGACTTTGAGAGATGCCTATGTTGGTGGTAGGTGGTTATAGCTCCTTTCATCTTTGAAATAGTAAAAATGTTTAGCTAGGGATGTAGCTCAGCTACCAAAAACAATAATTATTTTTTAATGTAATTAAAATTTTTTTTGTCAGTGTCAGGAATTGAACCTAGGACTTCACACATGTAAGTCAACTGTTCTACCACTGAGTCTTATGCCTGGCCCAATTAAAACAAATTTTTATGGCTTTGTTTTGGGGCCACACCTGATGGTGCTTTAGGACTTACTCCTGCTCTGTGCTCAGGGATCACTTCTTTTTTTTTTCTTTTTGGGTCACACCCAGCGATGCACAGGGGTTACTCCTGGCTCTGCACTCAGAAATTACTCCTGGAGGTGCTCAGGTGACCATATAGGATACTGGAAATCGAACCCGGGTCGGCCGCACGCAAGGCAAATGCCCTACCTGCTGTGTTATCACTCCAGTTGTCGGGGCTGGAGCTTTAGCACAGCGGGGAGGGTGTTTGCCTTGCAGGGCACTGTACAGCTTTCCCAGCACTGGGGCTGGAGCAATAGCACAGCGGGTAGGGCGTTTGCCTTGCACGTGGCCGACCCAGGTTCGATTCCCAGCATCCCATATGGTCCCCTGAGCACCGTCAGGGGTGATTCCTGAGTGCAGAGCCAGGACTTTCCCAGCACTGCTGGCCATAGTCACACCCAAAGAAAATCAGTAACATTCTTAAATCAATTAACATAGTTTATCAGATGAGCAAGTTTTTAGTTTTTTTTTTTTTTTTTTTGCTTTTTGGGTCATACCCAGCGATGCTCAGGGGTTACTCCTGGCTTTTCACTCAGGAATTACTCCTGGAAGTGCTTGGGGGACCATATGGGATGCCGGGGATCGAACCCGGGTCGGACGCGTGCAAGGCAAACGCCCTACCCGCTGTGCTCACTCCGGCCCCAGGGATCACTTCTTGATGTGCTCAGGGTACCATATGTGGTGCCGTGAGTCAAACCTGGGTTGGCCATATGCAAGATTATAGCTTACCCTAATTGCTGTACTCTCTCTCTCTGGCCCCAACTGAAAGATATTTTTGGTGACAGGAGTAGGAGAACAGTGTGTAGGGCACTTGTCTTGCATGCGACCAACCCAGGTTCAATCCCCAGCATCCTGTAAGTTTCCCCAAGCCCTACCAAGAATTACTCCTGAGTACAGGGCTGGAGCGATAGCACAGTGGGTAGGGAATTGAACCCGGGTTCAATTCCTCCGTCATTCTTGGAGAGCCCGGAAAGCTTCCACCCGCATGACAGAACCTGGCAAGCTCCCCGTGGTGTATTCAATATGCCAAAAATAGTAACAAGTCTCACAATGGAGACGTTACTGGTGCCTGTTCGAGCAAATCTATGAACCATGGGAGGACAGCGCTACAGTGCTACAGAGCCAGGAGTAAGTCCTGAGCACCACTGGGTATGACACAAAAACCAAAAAGTATTTTTTTGAATGCATAACATACAAAACATCTACCCAGTATTTTGATTTAATATACTTTAGGGGTTTCTTTTTGTTTGTTTCAGGGCCACACTTGGGGTGCCCAGGGGCTATACCCAGCTCAGTGCTTGGGGGTTGCTCATGACAGTGCTTAGGGGACCATGTAGTGCCAGGGATTAAATCTGTCTCCTTCATGCAGGGCATATGCTCCAGCCTATTTGAGCACCCCCATCTCTTGACGCTTTTTTTTTTTTTTAATAAGCAGGAGCCTTTCTAGTTCAGGTCATTAGCTGAGTGGCTGAAGGTATGGCCAGCAAAGTAGGGATAGAATTGTAGAATTGTGACCATCCTCAAGCCTTTCTGGGACTGTCACTGAGCCAGGTTGGGGTCTCTCAGAGGACTCCTCTCAGATGCTAGGGAGAAGTGGAGAGCTTTAGAGTTGAGCCCCATCCTGTTCTGCCTTCTGCCTGCAGCTCAGAGTCTGGCAATGCCGTTTGGGTGTGTGACTCTGGGCGACAAGAAGAACTATAACCAGCCATCGGAGGTGACAGACAGATATGATTTGGGCCAGGTCATCAAGACGTGAGTGCTGGGGTTTGGGGTTCCAGGGTGTGGGTGAGCAAGTGCTGGGGAAAGATGAGTGGGAGGCGGAGAGTGGGGAGCACTCACTCTGGGACCAGAGTTGAGTGCATGCCCCCCCACCGCAGTGAGGAGTTCTGTGAGATCTTTCGGGCCAAGGACAAGACAACGGGCAAGTTACACACCTGCAAGAAGTTCCAGAAGCGAGATGGCCGCAAAGTGCGGAAGGCAGCCAAGAACGAGATAGGCATCTTAAAGATGTGAGTGTGAGACTGGGGGTTCAGGAGCCAGCCAGCAGGGAGCAGTGAAGGGGCTCGGGGGCAGGAGGCCTCAAGCAGTATAGCCCTTGGCCTAATTAGTCTGCTGTGGCCCACAGTGGCAACCAGAGCCTCTCTAAGTCACCCAGCCCTTAATTAAGACCTCCTTCTCTGCTGCCAGGGTGAAGCACCCTAACATCCTGCAACTGGTGGATGTGTTTGTGACCCGCAAGGAGTACTTCATCTTCCTGGAGCTGTGAGTGTGGGCCTGGGGTCCTAGGATTTCTCGGTCCCTAGGGCCTTTACCCCTCTGCAGCCAGGGAAAGCCCCCTTTCTGGACCTTTGGGGTCCTGGGTTCCTGTGCCTTACCCAGCCAGCAGCCTGGTGCCAGCAGCCTGCCCAAATACTCCTGCCCTACCCCCAATCCTGCCACGCCGGGCTCAGGGGCTGGTGTCTCTCAGGGCCACGGGGAGGGAGGTGTTTGACTGGATCCTGGACCAGGGCTACTACTCGGAGCGAGACACGAGCAACGTGGTGCGGCAGGTCCTGGAGGCCGTGGCCTACCTGCACTCACTCAAGATCGTGCATAGGAACCTCAAGGTAAGCTCAGGAATGGGGCTGAAGGCAGCAGCCGGGTCACTCTGGGTATAGTCAGGGAGGTTCTCACAGAGTCTTTCTCTGCCCATTCACATGCCCTTCCTGGTTGGAGCAGCTGGAGAACTTGGTTTACTACAACCGGCTGAAGAACTCCAAGATCGTTATCAGTGACTTTCACTTGGCTAAGCTAGAGAATGGCCTCATCAAGGAACCCTGTGGAACCCCTGAGTACCTGGGCAAGCATGGGGTGGGCAGGGACTGGGTGGGGGTCTGCCTTCCAGGAGTGGCTCTAGGGAATAGAAAAGGGATTGCCCATCCCCGGAAGGGTGTTGGGGGTAGCTGGCTAGCCAGGTTTGCCACTGACCAGCAGATGGACACTTTGTTTGCAGCCCCGGAGGTGGTAGGCCGGCAGCGGTATGGACGCCCTGTGGACTGCTGGGCTATTGGCGTCATCATGTACATCCTGTGAGTGGATGGGCAGACAGAAAAGCTGACAACCAGGAGGGGTGAGGGCTTGTGTCTGTGGCTTCCAGGGTGATCCTGTTCTTTGGTCCCTCTACAGACTTTCAGGAAACCCTCCTTTCTATGAGGAGGTAGAGGAAGATGACTATGAGGACCATGACAAGAATCTCTTCCGCAAGATCCTAGCTGGCGACTATGAGTTTGATTCTCCATACTGGGATGATATTTCACAAGCGGGTAAGGTGGTGCCCGGCATGTGTATAGAGTGAAGGGTTGGTGTGGGGTAATTGCTCTCAGACGCCTATCCCCTAGCCCATTCGTCACTGCAAAGCGGTGAGAGGGCATCTATGCCTAGCCTCTCCGTGGCTTTGTCTCCAGCCAAAGACCTGGTCACAAGGCTGATGGAGGTGGAGCAAGACCAGCGGATAACTGCGGAAGAGGCCATCTCTCATGAATGGTGAGTGGAGCATGGGAGAAGAGGCCAGTTTCTCTGGGTCTCCATCTTCCTCTTACCTAGTGGCCCCCACTCCTTGAGGCCGAGTGCTCTGGGGACACCCAGAGCATCTGCCATGGTGCTTACAAGGAAAACTGGGTGGAGCCTCCAGGAAGTCTCATATCCACTGAGATCCAGATGCATTTGCATCCTTTCCAGGATTTCTGGCAATGCTGCTTCTGATAAGAACATTAAGGATGGTGTCTGTGCCCAGATTGAAAAAAACTTTGCCAGAGCTAAATGGAAGGTAAGGATCCAGCTGGCTCCCTTCCCTGAACTGATTCCAAGTGCTCCTTGTGGCACTATTGTTTTGCCTGCAGTCACTTACCCCTGTAGTCACACACAGCTCTGCGTAGTCCTCGAGCATAGCCAGAACCCCTGTCACTCCCTTGAGCAGGTGTGTTGTGCAGTTGATGCTCATACCTGGGGGGAATCTGGGCCAGCCAGAGGCACAGCAGAATGGTTTGGGTGTGGACTTTGCCAAAGAGCAGATCCAGCATCTGTGCATCTTACGCTGAGCCTCTCTTATTGCCCTCTTCCAGAAGGCCGTCCGAGTGACCACCCTCATGAAACGACTGCGGGCGCCAGAGCAGGCCAGCACGGCTGCAGCCACAGACACTGCTGCCGCCGCTGGGGCTGCAGGCGGGGCGACAGCCACAAGTGGAGCTGCCCCAGCCCCTGAGAGCAGTGCCACCCCAGCCACGGCGGGTGATGGAAAGAGCGATAGTGCAGCTCCTGCAGACCGCAGCGTTACCCCAGCCACAGATGGCAGTACCACCCCAGCTACTGATGGGAGTGTCACCCCAGCCACAGATGGCAGCATCACTCCAGCCACAGATGGGAGCGTCACTCCAGCCACTGACAGGAGTGCCACTCCAGCCACGGATGGGAGAGCCACACCAGCCACAGAAGAGAGCACCATACCCACTACCCAAAGCAGTGCCACACCGGCCACCACCAAGGCAGCTGCCACTCCTGAGCCGGCTTTGGCCCAGCCGGACAGCACAGCCCCAGGGGGCACAACAGGCCAGGCTCCACCCTCTAGTAAAGGGGATGAGGCCGCTGGCCAGGCCCAGGAGTCTCGGAGGGAGGAGAGCAGCTGAGTGGGCAGGCTGGTGGGGGGGTGGGGGATGGGGCAGGAGGGTGGGAGAGTGGATGAGGGACTTCTCACTGTACATAGAGTCATTGGCATGATGCCCTCACTCCCCCACCTCTGTCTCCCAATGTGGGGCATGCCTGGGGGCCGCAGGAGAGCTGTGGCTTCTCCTGTGTGTATGTGCGTGCGTGGTGGGCAGGCCAGAGGCAGGGCCAGCCCCAGCCCCTGCATGGATTCCTTGTGGCTTTTCTGTCTTTTGCTAGCTTCACCAGTTACTGTTCCTTGTGGGATGCTGCTCTAGGGATACTCAGGAGGTCCCTACTCCCCTTTCCCTCCCCATTTGCCTCATAATTTTCCCAGGCAGGCCCTGCAGGTCCCATCCTCCCCCAGGTCCTAAACTTGGGTGGCCTTGCCCTGAGAGCTGGTCCTCCAGCGAGGCCCTGTCAGCGGTCTTAGGCTCCTGCGTGTGAAGGTATGTGCCTGGGATGTGTCAGCTGCTCTAGGAGTAGACACTGGCAGGTACAGAGAATGCAAACTAGGGCACTGTGCTTCAAGCTAAGACTGGTTGCATGGCGGGGGGCCCTGCTTGGTAGTTCTGGGAGTCCTCAGAAATACAGGAGAATGGGAAGCAGGTAGAAGCTTTCATCTTGTCCCTGCAAAGTCCTTCCGGAAGATTTAGAGAGAGGCCCTAGAGCTATTTTTCACCCTTCTAGGGCTCCTGCAGTGGGTTGCTCTGTGCCCGGAGCTTGTAATAGGAAGGAAGGAGGAGTGATTAGCATCTGGCAGTGTGAACTGGGAAGGCAGAGAGTATGCCCAATACTTAATGCCCCAGCCTGGCCAAGATCTTACGTGGAAGACAGGGAAAGGCTGACATCCCTTGATCTTCCCAGGTGTCTCTCCTTAGTCTCAGCCTACAGTTCTCTCAATCCGAGGGTGCCTGCCACATAGCAGTGTCCCATAGTCTAGCTTGGGGGTCTGCCCTACGAAGGGACAGATCTTCTCTTCTAGTTCAACAACAAAATGGACGGAAACTTCTCGATATTTATGGCCCACTTCCCTTTCAGTCAGGGCATAGAGAGAGGCCCAGGTGCTCCGAAGCCATGCTGAGTTGCTTTTGGTGAGGGAGTAGAATAAGGCTCCTGGTTGCTGATGGAGGTTTCTGGCAGGTGCCCCTTGTCAGACCCCATTACAGCTGGGCAGGCAGCCACGCTGGTCCCAGCCCTTGCTCGGCACTCTGGGCAGTCTTGCCCTTCTTCCTGCATGCCTGTGGGTCTGCTCTGGTGTATGAAGGTCAGTGGGCTGTGTGCCTGCTGAACCTGGCAAATAAATGTCACCCTGCCAAAGCCTCTGGCCACCCTCTTGCTGTTGCTTCCTCTGTCTTACTGGGGAGGGCCCCCTGGAAAGTGATGGGGAGGGAGCCCATTGAGTGTTCCGGTTGGGTGTGCAGATCACCTGACTTTAGCGTATACCTTGAAGGGGGTGGGGTTCTCTGGACTCTAGAAACTCATGTATGTGACAGGTCCTATTCTGGGCTCGCATTAAGAATTAAGCTCTGGGCTACTTTTCTGACAAGACCTATAGGGCATGGAGCCCTTGACTTAGAAATGGAACCTACTGGGGCTGGAGCGATAGCACAGCGGGTAGGGCGTTTGCCTTGCACTCGGCCAACCCGGGTTCTAATCCCAGCATCCCATATGGTCCCCTGAGCAACGCCAGGGGTAATTCCTGAGTGAAGAGCCAGGAGTAACCCCTGTGCATCACCGGGTGTGACCCAAAAACCAAAAAAAAAAAAAAAAAAATGGAACCTACTAACACCAGCCACCATAGAAATCCTGCCCGTGGCCAGAGCACCCTTCCCTGAACTGGGGAGAGGATGCACAGGGGGCAGTTCCACAAGTTCTCTACTGCTCTGTATTGATTCCTTCTTCCTGTAGTCAATGCCTGTGTTTTCTACAACTGGCCCAAAGCACTTTGCCCTGGTTCTACTTCATGTTAACTTATATTTGGGGGCTACGAATAAGGTTTCTTCTGGAGAAAGGTTGAGGGGAGGTAATGCTGCTAAAAATAGTATGAGCAAAAACTCCTAGAAAGATTTTCAGCCCTATCTGCTCAGGTGAGTTCCCTCTTCCTCAGGGAGGATCCCAATAGTAACTTAGCCATGTGTATTTTCTTTATATTTTTTAAAAGAAACAAAATTTTCAGGGCATAGAAAATTTTCTTGATAATGTCTTGTATCTGCTTAATTCATGCTTACTGTTGGTGGACATCTTTTTTCAATGGAATAAATCTAGATATTCATGGGAACATATTTTTTAATTGTTCAGAAAGGGATTTGGTTACAATAGAAATCATATGTCTGTATATATATGTATATGTATATATGTATATGTATATATATATATATATATAAATTTTTGCTTGTTTTTAGGCCACTCAGTGGTGGTGCTGAGGGTGACTCCCTGCAGTGCTGGGACTATGCAATACGGGGGCTCAAACCCAGTCCTCCAGTATGAAAGTATGCACTCAGTCCCTTGGGCTATTTTTGCTCCTACCCAAGCATTTATCTTTGGAGGGGTTAGGGAGGGGGGAACTGGCCTTTTATTTCCCCCCTGGGGCCCACACTGCAGTGGTGTTCCCTCCACCAGTGAGGGTGATCCCCCCGGCACTGTGTGGTGCTGGTGATCAAACTGGGCAAGCACCTAAACCCCATACTCTCTGTCCCCCGCACCCCCGTGTGTATATATTGAAAAAGAAAGAGGAAGAGGAAGGTCCTGATAGTCACTTTCCTTTGAAGCATGTAGGGCTCACAGATGCCAACCCTACTCCAATCCGGAGGCACAATTGTTCTCCCAGGAACTGAGAAACTCAGGGCACTGGCCCTGCTGCCTCCAAACTTGGGGAACGGCATGCCATAAAGCCAGGGTGAGCTTGGGGCGCCCTGAGGCACTGAGTCCACCTTTCTAAGACCACACAGCCGAGGGTTGAAAGGGTGGACTATCTTCTTGGTCTGTGGGAACCACGGCTACCAGAACGCAAGCGACCCACTCTCCATTGGGCCACAGTCCCGTTGCCCCACTTCCACGGCCTTCTCGCCTCTCCCTAAATTCAGAGACGGCTGCCCCGATAGCGCGGGGTTAAGGAATCTGGGAACCTCTCAGCAGGGCCGGGACAGCGCCGCTGAAGCTACAACACAAAGACGCGCGTTGGCGGTACTCGCCGCTTCCTGGCAGTGGCAGGATAGCTACAAGCTCTGAGACGCGCTCCGCCCCGGTCCCTCCACGGCCCCCGCGGACCTTAGTCCCGCCTGAGAGATTGTCCAATCCGGAGCTGGCATTCAGGCCCCGCCTCCGTGCCAGTGACATCACATCCGGTCCACCGCCGGAAGTCGCGCTTTGTAACCGAATTTGAAGTGAGCCGAGCGGCAAAAGCCGGGTTTCTGGGGCTCTTAGAGCCCCGTCACTATGCCTATCCGTGCGCTCTGCACCATATGCTCCGATTTCTTCGACCATTCCCGCGATGTGGCCGCCATTCACTGCGGCCACACCTTCCACCTGCAGTGGTGAGTGAAGTGACCGCGCTCCCGGGGCAAGGCGGGACGGCTAACGACTGCAGGGTGTCGGAGTCTCCAGGAGACCGGCCCTAGTCGGAACCCCCTACGGGAAGTTCCAGGCTGGGCAGCGGCGGGTCAGGGCAGGCGGCAGACTTCGCCCAGGGACCTGGACAGCTGAGTTGAATTTAAGGAAAATGAATTCCGTGATTGGCTGCGCAAAGGATGTATTTTCAACTATTAGCCTAGGCGGAAGGAGCTTTTACCAAGTTCGTGAGCCTTCTCATGGCCTCTGGCTGCCAGAGCATCCGTTTTGGTGTGCCGGATGGTTTGGGTGAATTCTGGATAGACGCCCTGACTCCGCCAAACCCAAGCTGAAAACCTGAAGGGCGAGGAAATGCTCCCCGTCCCCGATCAAGCCCTGCTGAGCCTGTAACGTCTTTCTGTTGAGTATTCAGCTGGTGGAGAAAGAGACCCAGGTCGCCTGATGAGGTTAAACCTCACAGGGCTGGCGCCGATGCCAGGAATCAGGTCCCTGTAGGATTCCCCACCCCCATTCCCAACACCTGCTGTGTAACGGTCCCCACACCTCTGCTCCACAGCTGTCTAGCATCGCGCGCATACCAATCATTTACCGGCCTGGTGGGCCAGGACAGTTGAGTCTCCCCGAAGATCCTGTGCTAGGGAGGCACAGAATAGATAAACACAAAATATAAATTTTACCGTTTTAACCAATTTTAAGTATAAAAATAAGCTGAATTATGTATGTTCATAATGTGCAGTCATCCCCTTAATCTGCTTACAGAATTTTTCTAACATTCCAGACATAAACACTGCCCTCTGAATAACCCACCATTCCCCACTCCCTCCTGTCCTTGGAAACCTGTCTTACGTCTGTCCCCATGAATTTTTCTATTTTTAGGAACCTCCTAGAAGTAGATTCATACAAAACACTAGTGTGAACATTGGTATACTTATCTGCTTCGGCTTCCACCCTCCAATTCCCAGCCTTCATTTCTTTTCTTTCTTTCTTTTTGGTTTTTGGGTCATACCTGGCGATACACAGGGATTACTCCTGGCTCATGCACTCAGGAATTACTCCTGGTGGTGCATGGGGGTCATATGGGATGCCTAGGATCGAACCTGGGTCTGGCTCTGCCGCGTGCAAAGCAGATGCCCTACCCGCTGTGCTATCACTCCAGCCCCTTCATTTTTTTTTTAAGGTGTGGGTGGGGACCAGGGACCTCCCACATAGAGCTTACAGGGTTGGGGGGGGGGGTGCCCAGGATCAGTCCTGGCTTCTTTTTTTTTTTTTTTTTTGCTTTTTGGGTCACCTGGCGATGCACAGGGGTTACTCCTGGCTCTGCACTCAGGAATCACTCCTGGCGGTGATCAGGGGACCATATGGGATGATGGGAATCGAACCTGGGTTGGCCGTGTGCAAGGCAAATGCCCTACCCGCTGTGCTATTGCTCCAGCCCCAGTCCTGGATTCTTGGTTCACTGATAAGGCTCAGAATGCTAAGACTGAGAATGCCTGCTACTTGGGCCTTCAATGAAGAGAATTATTGGACTACATCCAGTGGTGCTTGGGGCCAGGTGGTTTTGGGGATTGAACTTGATGCTCCTTAACTCCTGTCCAGGCCTCTTGAAGGGCTCCTCCCCACTTTAATTTCTTTTGGGTTGTATCCAGAGGTGGAGTAGTTGGATTATATGACAGTGCTATGTTAACACAGAAAAAAAAATTAAGGTTTTTGAGAAACCACTTACTATTTCCCACAGTATACCCATAATTTTGCATTCCTACCACCTGTGTACAACCTTGCCAACATTTGCTATCTTATATTCACTGTATCACTGTCATCCAGTTGCTCTCTATTACGTCTCCATTGTGAGACTTGTTGTTACTGTTTTTGGCATATTGAATACACCACGGGTGGCTTGCTAGGCTTTGCTGTGCGGGCAGGATACTCTCGGTAGCTTGCTGGGCTCTCCAAGAGGGACGGAGGAATCCAGCCCGGGCCGGGCGTGTGCAAGGCAAACGCCCTACCCGCTGTGCTATCTTATTTTTTAATAATAGACATTCCCTAAGTAGTAATTTTTGTTTGTTTTTATTTTGGGGCCACACTCAGCTGTGCTCAGGGCTTACTCCTGGCTCTACACTCAGGGATCACTCCTGGTGGGGCTACTTGGACTATAGGGGGTGCTGAGGATTAAACCCCTTTGGCTGAGTGCAGGGCAAGTGCCCTGTGCATTGTACTATCCCTCAGGCACCACTGTTTTTCCTTTTGTGTCAGTGTTTGGAAGCCCTAGGGTGTGAGGGATGGCCTCAGCCTCACTCATGATAAGCACGTGCTCTACCACTTGAGCTATAGCCCCAAATCTTGTATTTTAACTTTGTTGTAACTAATGTATTTGTATATGAATTTATTTTAAATATTTGAATACTAATGTTTAACTATTATTTATTTTTGGTTTGGGGGGATCACACACAACACAGCTCAGGAGTTACTCCCAGCTCACTGCTCTGGAGTTGCTTTGAGCAGTGCTCAGGGGATTGTGCAGTGCTTCTACAAGCAAAGCATGTACTCCAGCACTCTGAGCCATCTCCCAGCCCCTGTGTTTCTTATTTTAGTTCATCTCAAGGTATTTTTTCATTTTCCTTGGGATTTTTTCTTTGATTGCTTGGTTGAGTCAATTGTTTAATTTCCATGTTTGTGAATTTTTCTGCCTTTTTTTTTTCTGTGATTAACCTTTAGTTTCACTTAATTATGATTAGATACTTTGGCTGGTTTCAACAAACTTAATCGTCAGACTTGGAGAATACCTGAGTACCCCTGAGAAAAATATTTATTCTGCCTTTTGGGGATAGTGACTTTTAAGTCTGTTGGATTTTAGTGTTGAGTCTGTTTTCTCATCTGACACGTATCTGGTTGTTGTATCCTTCACTGAAGCTATGAGGCAGTGATGTCTCCAACTTTTATTGTAGAATAAAATGATTTCTTTCTCTCTCTCTTCCTTTCTTTTTTTTTTTTTTGTTTTGTTTTTAGGCCACACCTTGCTATGCTCCAGGCTTATTTCTGGCTCTGCGCTCAGGGACCACTCCTGGTAGGCTGAGGAACCATATGTGGTGTCAAAGATTGAACCTAGGTCTGTGTGCAAGGATAGCACCTTACCTGCTATGCTATTGCTCTGGCCTGTAGAATGATTTCTTCCCCTTAATTCTGATCAGCTTTCTTTTATATATTTTTTGGCTCTTTTGTTGGATGCATATATCTTTATAATTGTTATTTCTTATTGTTTTTGTTTTGTTTTGTTTTTGTTTTTTGGCCACACCTGGGTATATTCAGGGCTGACTCCTGACTCTGTGCTCAGGGATCATTCCTGGCAGATTTGGGGAACTACATAGGGCAGCAGGGATTGAGCCCAGGTCTGCCTCATGCAAGACAAGCACCCTAACCACATTACTATCTCTCTGTCCCTGTTCTTTCTTTCTTTTTTCTTTTTTGGAGGAGGTGATTCTTACTTGTGGGGGAGCCACATCCAACAATGTTAAGGGTTCTCTCCTGGCTCTGCACTCAGAAATTACTTCTGGCATTTCTTGGGGTACCATATGGGATATCAGGGATTGAATTGACTACATGCAGAGCAGGTGCCTTATCTGCTATACGATCTCTCCAGCCCCTGTCCCTGCCCCTGTTATTTCTTGTTGGTGTGAAACTTTAATCAATATATAAAATCCTTTGTGTCTTGTAATCTTTTTACTTAAATAATTTTTCTTTGGGGGGTGATACCCAGCGATATTCAAGGGTTACTCCTGGCTCTGCACTTAGTAATAACTCCTGGCGGTGCTCAAGGGACCATATAGGATGCTGGGGATCAAACCTGGGTTGGCTGTGTGCAAGGCAAATGCCTTACCTACTGTACTGTTGCTCCCCTTACTTAACTACTTTTATAACAATAATATAGCTACCTCATTCTTGTTTTGATTTTTTTTTTTCTTTTTGGTGTTTGGGTCATACTCAACTGTGCTCAGGACTTACTCTTGACTTTTTGTTCAGGGACCCCTCCTGGCAATGCTTGGGAGACATCACATGGGCTACGAGGGATGTACCAGGGTTGGCCGGCCTCATGCCAGACGAGTGCTTTCACTGTCACTGTCATCCCATTGCTCATCAATTTGTTCAAGTGGGCACCAGTAACGTCTCTCATTGTGAGACTTATTTGTTACTGTTTTTGGCATATCCAATATGCCCGGGTAACTTGCCAGGCTCTGCCGTGCAGGCGTGATACTCTCGGTAGCTTGCCGGGCTCTCCGAGAGGGGCAGAGGAATCAACTCCGGTCTGCTGCGTGAAAGGCGAACGCCCAACCGCTGTGCTATCACTCCAGCCCACGAGTGCTTTATCCCCTGTATTACATCTCTGGCCCTTTACTCTTGTTTTGTTCATTTTATTTTTCCTATGTGGAATTCACTAGCTTTCTTTAACTTGTATATTAGTTTTCAGTTCTGGGAAATTGTTCAACCATAATCTGTAATTAATATTGTTATTATTATTATTATTATTATTATTTTGCTTTTTGGGTCACACCCAGCGATGCACAGGGGTTACTCCTGGCTCTGCACTCAGGAATTACTCCTGGCAGTGCTGGGGGACCATATGAGATGTTGGGAATCAAACCTGGGTTGGCCGCATGCAAGACAAACGCCCTACCCACTGTGCTATTGTTCCAGCTCCTGTAGTTATTATTATTGAGGGGAGAATTTAGGCCATATCTAGCAGTGTACAGAGCTAACCTTCTAATTTTGTGCTCAGGGATCACTCCTGGCAGTGTTCAGAGTACATATGCAGTGCTGCGCATTCAACTGGAGTCAGCCACATGCAAAACAGCACTTGAACCCCCTGAACGGCTCTCTCCAGCACCTATCTCTGTAATTATCACCTCCAATCCCATTACCTTTTTTTTTTTTCTATATTTCTTTTTTTTTGCTACAGCAAATTAACACTAATTTTGGATATTTGTTTGTTTTGTTTTGTTTGGCTGTTTGGATCACATCCAGTATGCTCAGGGGTTATTTCTGGCTCTGCAGTCAGGAATTACCCCTGGTGGTGCCCAGGGGACCATATGGAATGCCAGGAATCAAATCTGGTCCACTGTGTGCAAGGCAAATGCCCTACCCACTATACTATAGCTCTGGCCCTTAATTTTAGATTTAAAACAACACAAATTTACTCTTATAACTTCAGAGATTCAGAAGTCCAAAATGAGTTAAAATCAAAGTGAGTAGTGCTGTGCTTTGGTTCCAGGCATCTTTTCCAATCTTGAAAGCCAATTGTTAATTCTCTTTTGTGGCAGACACCAGGTTCACATATCTTGGGATTATAAGGGACAGCTAAAAAAATCTCTCTCTCAAAATCCATAGTTTACATCTGCAAGAATTACTCTTTTGATATGAGGTAATATATTCTCAGGTCAGAAAGTAGAGTATGAATTTTTGTTTGTCTTTGGGCCATACCCAGCAGTGCTCAGCTTAACTTCTGATGTTCTCAGGGATAACTCCTTGTGGAGTTTGGGGACCACATGTGTTACCAGGAGCTGAACCCTAGATTGGCCCTGTGCAAAGCAAGTGGCTTATCTGTTATACAATCTCTCAGGCCCAGCTGTGAGTTTTTTTTTTTTTTTTTTTAGAGGAGGGCATTCTACACAATACTTTCTTTCCAGAACTCCTAATATTATAATATAGATGTTGGACCTTTCACAGGATCTGTGTCCTTTATTATCTCATTTATGTTTTTGTTTTTGGGCCACACCTTGTGATGTTCAGGGGTTACTCCTGGCTCCATACTCAGGAATCACTCCTGCTGGTGCTTAGGGAACCATAAGAGATATTGGTGATTGAACCTGGGTTAGCCTCATGCAAAGCAAGAGCCTTAACTGCTATTCAATCTCTTCGGCCTCATCATCTCATTTATATATATTTTGGGGGAGGCTATATCTTGTGCTCAGGGGTTAGTCTTGGTTAAGTGGTCACTCCTAGTGGTTCTTGGGGGACCATATGTGGTGCTGGGAATCAAGGTCTGTTGCATGCTAGGCAAATGCCTTAACACCTGTACTATCTCTCTGACCTCTATAAAATTCTCATTGTCTCTTCTGACTGATAGTTCACTTTAGTAATTCTTCAACTATGTCTGAACTGCTATGAAATTTACCAATAAAGGGGCCTGAGCAGATAGTATGCACTCGTCTTGCATGTGGCAAACCCTGGCACCCGATATAGTCCCCTGGATACTGCCAGAACTCCTGAGCATTGCTTGACCCCAAACTCCCACCACTCTCCCCCAAAAAAAGCCAAAAAAACAAACTTCACCCATAGATTTCCTAATTGGACCATCTTTTCAGTTTTAGGGCTGTGATTCTTACTGTAATTTTGTTATGTGACCTTTAATTTTCTTATTCTGTACTCATATTTTTTCCACTTCAATTTATATTAGTTCAGCATAATGTGTTATGAGTCTAGATCTGACAGTTCCAATATCTGCACAGGATATGTCCTAGATTTCATTTTTGCTTTTTTTCCTCGCACAGCTTCTTTGTAAAAAGTTTTTATTATAATATATTGCATAAAATTACATATGTAATAAATATACAATTTATATAATGAAAATTTTCACACCCATGCATATCAAACCCTCAAGAAACAGGACTTTAGGGGCTGGAGGGAGAGCTCAGTAAGCTGACCTCATGCTTTGCTGCAAGAGGCCCAGTTTTGATGCTGGCCATAGAGCCCCCTCACCCCCAAGCACAGGGCTGGAGTAGCTCTGAACACCGGTAAGTGTGTCCCAAAAACTAAAAAAGAAAAAGTGAAAGAGAGAAATCAGCATTCTAGGAGCCTCCTCTTAAACTCTGCTTAATTCTCCCACCAATCCCCTTTTCTCCCTGACACGTAAGGATTATTTATGTCATAACTTCCTGAGCAGTGCTCCTGGGGACATTCCCATTCTTGGTTGACTAAGCTGGACAGTTCAGTGCTAGTGCCTGGCAATGTGGTGGTATTGGGGGCCACCAGGTTAACCTGTGGTCTTGGTGATTGAGCTTGGGGCCCTGCACATACAAGATGGGCACCTCCACCCTGGAGCTATCTCCCAAGCCCCTATTTTTGCCTACATTTTACACTAACTTTCTAAGAGTTTTTGTAAGAGAGCTTTTCTTTTTTTCTTTCCTTTTTAATTTTTTTTAAATGTTTTATTAATTCATCGTGAGGTACAGTAACAAAAATTTCATGTTTGAACTTTGATCATACAGTCACCAAACACTCATCCCCTCACCAATGCACACTTTGCACCACAAAAATCCCCAGTATCCCCCCAATTCCATACCTCCCCCTGCCAGTGTGGCAGACAATTTGCAGATATTCTGCAATATTCTTTCTCTACTTTACTTACCTTTGATATTTCGAGACCAGTCCTACCACCCTTCATACCTGCCAAAAATGAAATTGCTAGACAGTGTGTTTTGTATTGTTTGTTATGGATATAATATAGGGTTGCACGGCCGCAAGAGCAGACGCGCGCTGCAGAGAGCTTTTCTTCTTCAATATTATTTACTTATTGAGTTTGGTTTGGGGGCCATACTTGGTTCTGCACTCAGGAATCACTTCTGGCAGTGCTCTGGGGAATTATATGGGGTGCTGGGGATCAAACCAAGGCTGACTGCGCGCAAGGCAAGCACTTACTCTCTGGCCTTTATATTTTTATATTGTTTATTTAAAATTCTATTCATCCATAGAACGATGATCTTATTCATTCTTTTGCTTTTTCCATTGTGTTTGTTTTGATTATATGTTAAATATGAGAATGAGAGAAAATTCCTTATTTTTCATTCTTATCAAATCTTCCTTTTTTTTTTTTTTGCTTTTTGGGTCACACCTGGCGATGCACAGGGTTTACTCCTGGCTCTGCACTCAGGAATTACCCCTGGCCGTGCTCAGGGGACCATATGGGATGCTGGGATTTGAACCCGGGTCGGCCGCGTGCAAGGCAAACGCCCTACCCGCTGTGCTATCTCTCCAGCCCCCTCAAATCTTCCTTTTTATCTGTGTTTTGTGGTGTTCCTTTTATCAATTTCCCACTGGACATATGACAGTAAGTGTACCTTTGAGATAAGACCCAGGCATCCTTCATGCCAAACAATGCTCAGCCTATTCCATTATCTCAGGGCCACTGTTTTTTTTTCCTTCAAGCTGAAGGAAAAAACTCCTTCAAAAAAAAACTTTTATTTATATTAAGTAAATTGCTTCCTTTTATACTCTCTCTCTCTCTCTCTCTCTCTCTCTCTCTCTCTATTGAATCACTGTGAGATAACCCCTGGGGTTTGACTGTTGCCTGAAGTCAGAGCCTGGAAGGCTGACAAAGTAGTGCAGGAGGATTGGCTAACTGGTAGAGCACGTGCCTTATGTGTGTACCCTGGAATCAATTCTCTGCCCCTCAAAAAAAAAAAAAAAAAAAGAAAAGAGAAAGAAGGTACAGGGGTAGGGAGGGCCAAATCACAAATCAACAGGGTCTGAAAAAGAACCAGTTAGTTGGTCACATGCTTGTAACAGTCAGACCTTGTGGGCTGTGCTGACCATGCATGTGGACAGATCAGGACAGACCGATCCTGCATGTTCAGAAGAGTGCTTTAGCCAGTATGTGTCCACTCAAGCCAGGACTCACCAGTCTTTTTCTACTTCTCATTTCAGCCTCTTCCAGTGGTTCGAGACAGCGCCAAGTCGGACTTGCCCTCAGTGCCGAATCCAGGTGAGGGTGGAAGATTGGAACCACCTCAGCTGAAAGACACCTGCTTAATGGGAAGCAGGAATGAGAAATGAACTCTGAAAATGGCCTAAATCTTTTTGTGTTTGTTTGTTTTGTTTTGGAGCCACACCTGGTGGTGCTCAGGGTTTACTCCTGGCTCTGTACTTAGGTGTCACTCCTGGTGGTGCTCAAGGGACCATAATGGGGTGCTGGGGGTTGAACCCGTGTCAGCTGCATGCAAGGGGGGCTGACTTTATGTGCTGTACTATCTCTCCAGCCCCTGGACTGCGTCTCTGACCGTCTGGGTCCCTCCGGTTGTGGAACCTGCTTATACTTTTGAATGAATTGAGAGGCCTAGTTATGCCCTGATAGAGGGAACATATTGCCTCAGCTAGTCTTTTATTTCTTTATTTTCATTCTCCTTCCTTTCATTCTCCTTCTTTGTTTTATTGTTGTTTGGAGGCCACACCTGCCTTTGCTCAAGGTTTAGTCCTGGTTCCGCATTCAAGGATCACTCCTGGCAGAGCTCAGGGAACCACATCAGGTGCCAGGATTGAACACAGGTTGGGTGTATGCAAGGCAAATTTTAGCCCCCTTTATTGACTTTTTCTTTTTTGCTAACCAGAAGTGTATACTTGGTAACAGAGCTAGCTAAGGTCCCAGAGTTGATTGTGATGCTTCCATGTGCCCTTGCTGGGGAGGTCAGAGGTCACACATTTAGTTACAGTGCCTGCTCACTTATATGGCACACTGTATTGTGGTACCAGAGATCCCAAAGAGCAGAGTCCCAGGGATCACATGCAAGCAGGTGGGGTGGTGCCGAGGGATTGAATGTGAAGCCCAACTAACCTTGGGCGTTCCGGGCTTGTGAACACTTTTGTCACTGAGCTAGCCCCAGGCCCCCTGAGTCTGTCTTCACTTGGTAAATTTAACCTCTTTGCTTGCTTTTTCTCTATTCCTCAATGCCCAGCACTTAGACTTAAAGTATCTTCTGAGCAATTGCCATGTGGGTCTGTGGTGATCTGACTTCAGTAATCATAAAATCACAGATCCAGATCCCAGCTTGGGGTGTTTGCAGGCGGCAATGGTTGTCTGACCCCAGGGGATAATGGAAGGTTAGAGCTGAGAACAGTCCTGGCTGCCTACTAGGCTGCACATCAGCCCCTGATCTGCTTGTCCTTGAACCCAGCTATGCAGTTATATTCTTTCTTGTTCTCCCATCCAGGTTGGCAAAAAATCTATTATCAACAAACTCTTCTTTGACCTTGCGCAGGAGGAGGAGACTGTCTTAGATGCAGAGTTCTTAAAGGTACCTAGAATTTATCTTACTACTCTACCCCTAGCCGCCTGGGAGTTCACGTTCTCGCTTTACCCAGAGAGGAAGCCTCCAGTATGGAGAAGGACTGCTCCAGGGGATAGGGGTGTAACTCAGTGAAGCTGTGCCTGTGAAGCCCCAGGTTTCATCCCCAGAGCCAGCAGGAATTTTTCAAGGCATGAACAGAGGACCAGTGATGATAAGGCAGTCATTGAAGAAACATACAACTGAGAAGAAGAAGGAGCAGCTCTGCTCTGAGTCCTCTCTGGGGGACTTCAGTGTACTGTTGTTTATTTTGGTTTGGTGTTTAGGTCACACCCAGTAGTGCTCAGAGCTTACTCCTGGCTCTGTGCTCAGAGGATCAATCCTTGTGGTGCTGGGGGGTAGGGGTGGGGAACCATATGTGGTGCTGGGGATCCAACAGGAGTTGGTCAATGCATGGCAAGTTTCTTAACCCCTGTACTTTCTCTCTGCCCCAGAATACTTTTGACTCATGAGCAGTGTGCCTATCTTAGTTTTTGTTTTATTTTCTGTTTTTTTGGGCCACACGTAGTAGTGCTTAGGTTTGCTTAAGCCTTTTTACTTAAGGGATCACTCCTGGTAGGGCGGACTTAGAGGACCATATGAGGTGCAGGGATTTGAAGCCTGGTTGGCTGCATGCAAAACAAGTGACTTACCCACGGTTATCTCTCCATCCCCCAGAGTACCTTTCTCAAGACTCACTCACCTCACAAAGGATCTACAACCATCTTTCCTAGGCTACTTTTTTGCTGGGGCAGTAAGAAGCAGATGAGAAAATTCTTGCCCTCAGCCAGGGAAGATGTGTGGACCTAGTATTCACAGAACTGGTTCTACCTCAGATATTGCTAGGAAACTTGTTATAGGCAGATGCCTGAGTCTCCCCTATGCCAGGATTAGAGGGTGGCGCCTCTGGAATTGAGATGTCAGCTGGGATGGAACCCCATACCTTAGAGAAGATGAGAGGGTCGCTCCTACACTGCTGCTCCCCCCAGCCTGAGATTTCGCTCTCTTGGTGCACAAGTAGCTGACATGGCAGAAACCTCCTGAGGAAGTGGTATTGGGGTTCCCAGGGAACCTGGATTCTTTTTTTTTTTTTCCTTTTTGGGTCACACCCAGCAATGCTCAGGGGTCACTCCTGGCTTTGCACTCAGGAATTACCCCTGGTGGTGCTCAGGGGACCATATGGGATGCTGGGAATCAAACCCGGGTCGGCCGCGAGCAAGGCAAACGCCCTACCTGCTGTGCTATCACTCCAGCCCCATCCCAGGGAACCTGGATTCTGAGAGCTCATTTATCGGGCATGACAGATCAGGGTTCCGTTGGCCCTGGCTCCAGGGTGCAGTGATGTCCTTGGAATCTCGCTGCTTCAAGAACGTGGGGCTTTTGTGCTTGGAGCCAACTTGTTCATTGTCATGGTAACTGTTCCCTGTTTAAGCTTGTCTTCCTGGAGACAAAGGCAACAAAGGCAGCCTCATTTCTTTCCTTTCTTCTTTTCTTTCCCAGCGGTGCTGGAGATCTGAGGGCACTCTGGCATTTCTTGGCTCTGAAGTGTGGGCCTGATGATATTGGTGCTTGAGCCTGATGGTACTGGGGACCACCAGGGACATGCCTCCTGTTGCTTCTGGGGGCCTGTGCAGTCCTAGGGATTTAACTCAGTGCCTCAAGTTTGCCAGGTATATGCACCAGCCCTTAGAACTGTCTATTTGATTAGTAATATGACAGCCTATTACAATTTTTGTTTTGCTTTGTTTTGGGGCCATACTCAGGGATTACTTCTGGCACTGCAGTAAGGAATTACTCCTGGGGACCCATTTGGGATACCAGGGAATCGAACCTGGATTGGCTGTATGCAAGGCAAATGCATATTCACTGTACTATCTCTCTGGCTCCCCATTATAGTTTTGTTTTTTTTTTGCTTCTTTTTTATTTATCTTTTGCCAGAGATCAAACCAAGACTTCACACAGGCAATGCAAGTGCTCTACTGCTGATCTACACCCCCAGCCTTCATTTCTTTCCAGCTTTCAAAAACAGATTGTTGGACATAGTAGGTGGGGACATGGACTTGAAAGGAGCTTGAACTTGGTATCTGTTTACAGGAAACCCACGGGTGCCTTTTTTTCACCCCTCACCTAGATATTGTGTCTATACTGGCCAACCCAGTCCCCAAATCTCCTGCCCTTAGAGTTCTGGGTAGAGAGTTGCATGACAGACGACTTCCTTTTGGTCACATGGGAGATTCTTTATCATGTAATGACTTGGGAAGATCCTTTTGAAGGAGGATCTGCCTGGATTCTACCCAACTCCCACCGCAGACCCTTGACCCACTTTGTAGTTCTGCAGACCTGTTTTCTCTGCATACTGTTGAGGCGCCTCTCTTGTCCACAGGGGTATTGAGTACTCTGGGCTCTTGGGTGGGAGATGGGTTTAGTTCTGAAGTCTCAGCAGTTCTGTGACAGTGATCTAGAGTGCATACTTTGACTTTTCTTTCCAGTGATGCTGGGGACCTTTAGGGCTATACCTGGTGGTGGTTGGAAAACCATTCAATGCCAGGGGTTGAACCCAGGGTCCTGTATATGCCAGGCATGTACTCCAGATCTCTTAACTATCTCAGGGCTAAGGATGTGGTTCAATGGTAGAACGCTGGCATCATGTATGAGGCCCTGGGTTTGGTCCCTGGCGACATATACACAGACAAGCATACAGAGATAAAGCAAGGCTTCTCTCCACAGGTGGTTTAACTTGACTTTGAGGTATAGTAGAGCTGATGCCTCTCTGAATCTACAGTTTTCGTTTTCCCCTGTGGGGCTCCCCACAAACTTTATGGGAGGCTATGTGATGGTTTTTAAATTTTTTGCTGCTTATTGTGGATATTTCCTTACAGAATGAATTGGATAATACCAGAGCCCAGCTTTCCCAGAAAGGTGAGTTAGTAAGAGAAAAGGGGCCATGGGAAGTTCCTGTCTTGGGTGTTGGAGGAAGAATCCCTGGGGAGAAAGGCCTTCGACCTTCTGACAGAGCGGGGGACCCTACTGTGTATGTCCAAGAGTCTTGACAGCTCTTGTGATTGACAGAAAAGGAGAGTAAAGGTAACTGAAGATACCCAGCCCCAGCCATGTCAGCCTCTTCTCTAGCCAAGGCTTCTCTCTCTGGGAGAGAGCTACCTGCTGGGACAGAATGTTCTTGGACAGCTTCTGAGTCTGAAAGGAATCTGTTTGGAACCTGAAATCTGGGATGATGATCTAACTACAGCCACAGGAGTGGGGAGCAGTGAAATCTTTTGTAGTTCTAAGCAGTAGGAAGGTTTCATCCTCTGAATGAAAAGACTCTGGCTCCGCTTCTGTGGCTTGGTGCATGCTGGGAGAGAATCAGGCAACCCACGTTTTTGGCTGAGAGTTGTTCCTTGCATGGCTCAGGATGTCAGAGTGGGTTGAGAGGGGAGGAGGCGTGCCAGAGCCCTAGTGCCTTGGTTCTCATGCTGATGGGGAGATGGGATGGGCCTTGCCCTCCCTCCACCTTCTGCCCCTGCTCCAGAGAAAGAGAAACGAGACTGCCAGGCCATCATCGACTCTCTGAGGGACATGCTGGAAGAGCGCAATGCCACCGTGGATTCTCTGCAGCAGGCCTTAAACCAGGCTGAAATGTTGTGCTCCACCCTCAAGGTGGGTCCCCAAGTCCTATGGGAATAATTTTGTGGCAAGTGATACCCCACATTCCTGCACTCACCACTCTGGACTTCTCTTCTGATTCTGCCCAGGTCAATATATTGGTTTTCAGAGTTGTGAATGAAAGCAGGCTTCTTCCCCTGGTCTCCTGTGCTATATTCACCAGCTTGTAAGCCAAGGACCACAGTGGATGCCTTAGGGAATTTGTTGTACATAGTGTGGAGATGTGAGGCCTTCCCAGCTCTTGTTGGAGGGGCTGCTCAGCAAGACCTCAGTGAGGTGGGACCATGTTTTCAAAAGTGATTTGTACTCCACTGATGAACTGGCCTAAAGGACCTTTCCTGAGCACTCTAGGCCTTAATGGGGTGCTCTCTGGAGCCAGATCAAATAGCATCCCAGGGAGGTGCATGGGACCTTTGAAGTTGGTGGTGCTGAGCTGACCAGGCAGATCAAAGCCTGCAGAGCTAGCAGCCTGAGACCCAGATTAATTTTGTATTAGCCTGGCATGGTGAGCCTCTTGCTCTCCAAGGAATATGAGATGATTGATCTGAGACCCAGTTGATATTCTGGCCTTGTAGGAAGGACCAGTCCTTTCTGATGCCATTTAAAAAGAGCCATCCTGAACTAAAAGGGTCCAGAGTGTTCATTGCTCCTGCTCCTGCCTGGTTTCTGGTCTGGCCATCGGCCATCAGGAGGGAAAGAGCGAGCAAGCCCCTGCCTGCAGAGAGGGCCCTGTGAGGGCCTTTCCAGCTTTGAGCTGAGCGGCTTCTTTATAAGGGTGTCTGCCCAGTCTGGCTTCACTCTCCTCACTTGGCAATTGCTTTTGGGTCTGGATTTGTGCTCTGAGTATCTTCAAGGTGCTGTACAACATGTGCTATGGGGCTCAGGCCATAGGAACTTGGCAGCCCACAGTGGACCTGTAGATATTGCCAGTGGGCTCTGCACATGTTCTCAAAACAAAGTAGGTAGAGGACTAAAGAAGCAATTGATCTCATAGAAAAATTATGACCCAGGGAGTCACCCTTCTCTCCTATGTCTTGGGAGCTGTGGTCAATAGCTTTATTAAAAGTGAGCAATTCCAGGGCGAAGTTCTCCTAATGATTTTAGCAGTGGCCCTAGCTGGGCTGGCTGCAACAGTAGGTGTGGGTGTGTTTGCTCTTCAGAAGCAGATGAAATTCTTAGAGCAGCAGCAGGATGAGACCAAACAAGCACGGGAGGAGGCCCGCCGACTCAGGAGCAAAATGAAGACCATGGAGCGGTGAGCTTGGAGATGGGGCCTGCCTGTGCTCTTGCACGCTAGGCCCCCAGATTACCCATATTTTAGGACCACAGCAGAGGTTGGGTTACTTCTGTAATATCCCCTGTTGTTCATATAGCTGGGGTTGGGCTACAGCCTCCATTGACTCACTGGGGCCCCTTGCCAAACTCCTCCCTGTCCCTGTTGACTGTGGCCAGTGGACTTGGCGGTTCTTTTGCGCTAAGAACCTCTTTCCTGATCTCTCTGGCCTCTCTGTCAGCACCCCTTCAACCCATAGCATCCCTGCAGCTGTGCTCATCTCTGCTATGGGGCCTTTCCTTGGGCAGGCCCGCCTGCTGAAGCATCCTAGCAGCCAGGCTGTCACCATGGCAACGACAGCAAAGGGAGGCAGAGCTGCACTTGGTACCTACCCATCAGCCTCCAGATTTTAAATGTCGTGGGCTGGGTGTTTTTCAGGATTGAGCTTCTACTCCAGAGCCAGCGGCCTGAGGTGGAGGAAATGATCCGAGACATGGGAGTAGGACAGTCAGCGGTGGAGCAGCTGGCTGTGTACTGCGTGTCCCTTAAGAAGTGTGTACTGCCCCGCCCAGCCCAACCCCACCCCCAGCTTAGGAGCTAAGTCATGGCACCCAGCTATGTCTCTCCCTCTCCTGATCATCTTGTATGGTAGAGCAGATGATCTTGAGGGACAAGATCTGGAGACCTGCTTAGTTTGAACTCTGTCACCTTTCACTGTGTGGCCTGGAGCCAGCTCCTCCTTTCTCCCTTTCCCCCTCCTCCCCTCTCTTCTCTCTTCTCTCCCCTCTCTCCTCTCCCCTCCCCTCTTTTTCCTTTCCCTCCCCTCTTCTCTCCCCTGTGCTCTTCTTCTCCTTCCCCTCTCCATTTTTTTGGTCACACCAGCTGTGCTCAGGGCTTATTCCTGGCTCTGAGCTCAGGGGTCATTCCTAGTAGGGCTCAAGGGACCGTAAGGGATGCTGGGTATTGAACCTTTGTGGCTGTGTGCAAGACAAGCATTTTACTCATTATACTATCTCTTTTGACCCCAGAAGCCAGTTCTTTTTTTTTTCTTTTTGGGTCACACCTGGCGATGCACAGGGGTTACTCTTGGCTCTGCACTCAGGAATTACCCCTGGCGGTGCTCAGGGGACCATAGGGGATGCTGGGATTCGAACTCGGATCAGCCGCGTGCAAGGCAAACGCCCTACCCGCTGTGCTATTGCTCCAGCCCCATCTTTCTTTTATTTTGTGTTGTTTTTGGGCCACACCTAGCTATGTTCAGGGCTTATTCCTGTCTACTCAGGGCCCATTCTTGGTGGGACTCATATGTGGTGCTAGATTGGCTTCATGCAAGGCAAGTGCATTCCTTGCTACACCCCGTCTCTGCTGTTCTATCTCTCCAGCCCTAAGAGCCGGTTTCTTATCTTACCCCTCGAATTCTGGACTGAAAATAGTAATTAACATGCTTTTTAGGGTTATTGAGAGATTTGAGTGTGAATTCTTTTTTTTTTTCTCTCTTTTTGGGCCACACCCGGCTATGCTCAGGGGTTACTCCTGGCTTTTGCACTCAGGAATTACTCCTGGCGGTGCTCGGGGGACCATATGGGATGCTGGGAATCGAACCCGGGTCGGCCACGTGCAAGGCAAACGCCCTACCCGCTGTGCTATCCCTCCAGCCCCTTGAGTGTGAATTCTTAGTGATTTTTTGTTTTTTTCTTTTTGGGGGCAATGGGCATCCCTAGCAGTGCTCTGAAGGCCTGGAGGCCACTCTTGGTGATAACAGCCAACCAGACTGGGCAGTCCTGAATCCTGAATCCCAGTGGTGCTTGGGGGCGGTCACTGAGGCCATATTTGGTGGTGCTCAGGAGATCATATGATTCCAGGAATTAAAATTAGTTCCTTGGCATCTGCAAGGCATGTGCTCAGAACTACTTCCCTAGCCCCTCTATATGTAATTTCTGTTGTGTTTTATTGTGTGTGTGTGTGTGTGTGTGTGTGTGTGTGTGTATGTGTTTGTTTTGTGGTGCTGGTGATTGAACTCAGGTCCCACCACTGAGATACATTCCTGACCCTCCTAAGTATTTTTGCCTTGCCTTGCCTTCCTTCCTTGCCTGCCTGCCTTCCTTTCCTCCCTTCCTTCCTTCCTTCCTTCCTTCCTTCCTTCCTTCCTTCCTTCCTTCCTTCCTTCCTTCCTTCCTTCCTTCCTTCCTTCCTTTTGTTTTTGTGCCACACGCTATGGTCCTCAAGGCTTGCTCTTGGCTCTCTGCTCAGGGATCACTCCTGGTGGTGCCGGGGATCGAACCAGGGTCAGCCATGTGCAAGGCAAGTGCCTTACCCTTGTACTATCTCTGCGCCCCTTAAGTGTTGTTTCTAAAGAGGTTGGCATAGCTCTTTGAGCCATAAGTGTCATCAGATCTGGAGCCTGTTTCCCAGGAGCACTGCTCCTTATTCTGTCTGGCTGGCATTAGAAACTGCTCAGATTTGCAGTACTGTGGTGTATGATTAGGGAAAAGGGGACACAACTGACAGACATGAAAGTTTCCAGGTGTCACCTGTCTTAGGTTCAGGGATATTGGTGGTCTCCTCAAAGGGTCAGGCATTCCTGCATATCCTCTGAAATCCACAGTTCCAACAGGAAACAGAAGTCCCCGACTCTTTGTTATGGGAACAGAACCCTTCCCAGTGCCATCCAGTCCCTGTTGGGCTCATGTATATCAGAGAAGGGTGAAAATGAGCTGAGGGGCTGGCCTGAGGTTTTTGGCCATGGGTTGGGGCCATGACTCAGTCTAACTAGGCAGGAGCCTGTTTTTGACATCACTTCCACGGCCCCTTGACAGAGAGTATGAGAATCTTAAAGAATCACGGAAGACCTCGGGAGAGCTAACCGACAAGCTGAAGAAAGATTTATTTTCTTCTAAAAGCAAGGTAACAGAGAGGAGGAGGGGAAAAGGGGGAGATGACTATTCTTTTGTCGTGTACAGTTACGTCTCCTAAGCAAGGCCTTAGAAACGGATGGTGCAACTGGTTCCATGGGCTGTCGGGTGATTTGGAGAGTCTGGCTACTGGTGCTTCCAGGGCATTCACCCTGGCTAGACGCATGTTCAACACATACATAGGCTTCCTCTGCTCTGTGCTCCCTTTACGCCTCCTGACCCCTAGACCCCTGGCTGGGGAGAGCACAGGATCCAAATGTGATGACTTTAGAGGCCTGTTCTTCTACTAGGTCCAGCAGAGGAGGACCCTTGGGACCTGAGTCAGTCTGCACAGCTGCTTTTATTTCTGGGCATGTGTATCCGTGGGCTTGCTCCTGGGAAGCTCCAGAGGAGTACTGCCAGATGAGAGCCCTGTCACATAGAGCTAGGCCCCTGAGCTGCCGGACTCTTGTGGGAGCAGGACACATGGTGATCTTTAGGCTCATCCTTTAATCCCTCTTCAGTTTTGTTGTTTTGTTTTAGGGTTGTTTTGTTTTGTTTGGGGGGGGGCGCGCGCGCGTGCGTGTGTGTGTGTGTGTGTGTGTGTGTGTGTGTGTGTGTGTGTGTGTTTTGGGTCACACCCAGCAATGCTCAGGGGTTACTCCTCACTCTGCACTCAGGAATCACTCCTGGTGGTGCTCAGAGGACCATATGGGATGCTGGGGATTGAACCTTGGTCAGCTGTGTGCAAGGCAAGCGCCCTCCCCGCTGTACTGTCTCTCCAGCCCCTTTTGTTGTTGTTTAGTTTTGTTTCTTTGTTTGGCTTACTCCTGACTCTGCTGTCAGGATTCACTCCTGGCAGGGCTTAGGGGATTATATGGGGTACCAGGGATCAAACAACCCAGCTCAGTCATGTGCAAGGCAGGCACCCTGCTTGTGGTACTATTGTTCTGGCCCCTACCCTTTTTTTATAGTTGCAGGCAGCCTACTGTGATCTGGACCAGGCCAAGTTGGAGCTTAAGTCAGCCCAGAAGGACTTACAGAGTGCTGACAAGGAAATCACGGTGAGAGACATTCCTGGCCAGGTGGGAAATGGATGGTTTTGGGGCCTTCAATACTACTGTGGTCAGTGATAGTACAGCGGGTGGGGCACTTGTACTGGGTTAGATCCCCAGCACCCTGTATCATACCCAATCCCACCAGCAGTGATTCCTGAGCGCAGGGCCAGGAATAAGCCCTGAACACTGCTGCTTGTGGCCCCCAAACATAAACAAGCTTAAAAATGACAGAACAGGACTCTGCTGGGAAACTCAGCACCAGACGGTGATGTTCATGCTGAAGTTCCTCTGCCCCCTGGGTCAGAATTGGTCAGGAGCCCAGTCCTTCATAACAGAGGGTGGCAGCATCACAGGTCACCCCTGGGTCCTCTGGCCTCCTAATCCTGCTCTTGGACTTTCAGACCTTGCTCTGTTCTGAGGGGAGGGTGGAGAGGTGGAGGGGCTTGCCATTTGTGGTACTGCTCATGTCCCTGGCAGTCTCTCTGAACTTGATGCACCAGCCTTTCTTTCACAGTTTTCTTTTAATTTCCCCTAGAGCCTAAAAAAAAAGTTAACGATGCTGCAGGAAACACTGAACCTCCCGCCAGCGGATAGAGAGACTGTGGACCGCCTGGTTTTGGAAAGGTTTGTTGGCCCTCTGGGGTAGTAGCAGGGCTGCACCCTGGAAGAGCTCCCTGGACACAGCCTTTGGTGGGGTGGGCCTGCCCTGGATAAGAGCCGAAGTTTAGCAGTAGCAGGAAGCAGCCTGGAGACAAGTTTTGAGCTCTGACCAGGAAAAGCTTGGGCAGACCAGACAGGCCTGGTATGAGATAGGTAAGAGTACTGACTGTCTTGGGGCCGCCTGTGGATGCAACAACTTGCTCAATTCATTTGGCTCCCAAATTCTGAAGCAAAACAAAAACCATCTACCAAAGAATCTCCCGTCCCTGGAATGTGCAGTCAAGTCGCCAGCAGAGGGAGCCAAGAGGCAGAGAGAAGTGTGTCCCTGCGTGGTGAAATGGTGCTGCCATTTCTTCCCAAGCGTCTCCCTGCTGCCAGCCAGCTTGGGACTGCCGCTTACCCTGCTGTCCAGCTAAAGGCCCAGCCTTTTATTTGAGCCTCTTTCGTGTCTATGGAAAAATCACTATGTTCCCTCTTTCCCACTTCCAGTTGCTGGTATCTGCCCAGGTAAACTCGGGTGCTTCCTTGTACCACATCCATGTGAGGCTCATGACCCATCCATCTCACCCCCAATTCCGCTCTGTCCAACTCTATAAGCTCCTCGACAGCCTATTTAAGACACCCCAAACTTACACCCTTAGCACTGTACCCAAGGGCTCACGGGCCATCCTTATGAGCTGCAGTGGCTTTTTAAACTTTGGCTGCATCATCGTGGCACACAGGGCACCACACTCCTTGCCTTCCTCTTCTGTTTCTTTTTGTGCTCTTCGCACTGCAGGGTCAGCAGGAAGGAGCATCCCCTCTGCGCAGGCATCACTTGTTATCCAGAGATCACAGTGGCACTCTTAAGAGTCTTGCTGGCACCTGGCTCACCCACCAGGTGCATGCCAGCTGTGAGTGTGTGCCACGCTGAGACCACATCTGTGGCCTCTTCCCTCGATGTTTTATACATGCACACCTTTCCCCATCGTATCGTGCTGGTGTCCTCTTGTGTCTATTGTACTTTTCTTTCTCAGTTCCACTCTTCCTTTCTTGCTCTGCATCCTCCAGCACCTCTTTAGGGAATCAGCAGCCTCCTTGCCTGCCCTGGTTTGGTCTGCACTGGCAGAGAACTACATAACTGATGACTGTGCAACTCTCTGAGATTTTCAGTATGTGGTCACTTTTGACAAACTAGGCTTGGTTGTGATCCTGCCTCCCCAACCTCTGGTCATACCAACCATGCTGCCTTGGGGCCCCAGGAGCATGAGGGCTCTGTCAGGAGCTGGACATACAGTGCCCACTCTCAAGGAGCTGGCAGATAGACATGTAGACCTCACCACATCTACATTTGGTCTGAAGCTCCTGGTGGGGGATTAACCCTTTCACCCGAGTCATTCTGAGTTTGCCTCATGCAGGGACCTGCAGCCCACATGAGGTTCAGAATGGAGCCCTGAGGCTGTGGTGGTGCTATAGGTTGGAGCTACACCACTGGGCACTGGGGCAGGAGGGGGCCATTTCTGCAAATCTTAGGAGAAATACCTGCCCAAGCCCTTTGCTGCTTTTGAATGAGCTTTTTGTTGATGTTGTCTTAGAAGTTATCTATATATTCTGGATATATATTCTGTCTGTTACAGATAAATGGCTTGAAAATATTTTCTCCTGTAATTGTCTTAAAAGTCTTTGGATTGTTGTACTTTTGATGCCTATAAAGTTTACTAGGTCTGAAGATTGCACAAGAGTTAACATGCCTGCTTTGTATCCTGCCTATCCCAGTTTGAATCCCTGGTACCACATATTGTCCCTTAGTACTTCTCAGAGTGACCCCTGAGCACCAGCAGGTGTAGCCCAACTTCCCTTTCCCCAATTAACTATTTAAAATTTGAGCATTTCTGACTTTTCTCTTTCTTTTTTGATACTTGGGCCACACACATAAATGCTCAGGGCTGTGCTCGGAAGTCTTTCCTAGTGGTGCTTGGGAGACTATATGGTGCCTGGAATTGAACCGTGTTTGTCTGCTTACAAGGCAGGCACCTTCGGGCTGGAGGAATAGCACAGCGGGTAGGGCGTTTGCCTTGCACTCGGCCAACCCATGTTTGAATCCCAGCATCGCATATGGTCCCCTGAGCACCGCCAGGGGTGATTCCTAAGTGCAGAGCCAGGAGTAACCCCTGTGCATCGCCGGGTGTGACCCAAAAAGCAAAATAATAATAAGACAGGCACCTTCACCCCTGTACTGCCTCTCCATCCCCAAACACTTTTCTTTCCCACATTACTAAGTTTACTCTCCAGAACCACTAATGTCTGTATCAGATCAAACTGTGAAAGTGCCAGTGCTTTCTAGGATCATTTTGACAGCATCTTAGGTTGTGCTATTTGTCATGACTAGTAGCACTAAAGGGACATTCCTCTACACAAGCCTGTGGTCACATCTCTGGCTCCTTGCATGGCATTTCTCATCCTGAGAAGTGAGACAATTTGGTCCAAAGGCTTTTTGTTCGTGCATTTGGACTTGTGTGAATTTTGTCGTCCTCTCCATGCCTTTCAGACTTTTGCTGGTGCCATGATTATGTGAAAGACTTAACCAAGTAGTTTTTTTTTCCTTTAGAAATTACTGCTTCTTTGTGGGGTTCCCCTGAGCCAGACATGAGCTGCAGGCTCCTGGAGCCAAGCCACCTCTGGTGCTTAGAGGACAGCTGTCCTCGAGGCTGCCTTTGTGGCCCTGAGTAACCAGCCCATCTCTGCCTACAGCCCAGCCCCTCTGGGCATGCGGAACCTGAAGCTTCGGCGGCCTGTCTTCGGTGATGAAATTAACCTCAATGCCACCTTTGATGTGGACACCCCCTCAGACCGATCCTCTGGCATTCACTGTGGTCTTGCCAAGAAGCACTGCTTAGAGAAGTCATAGTAAGTGGTCTGCTCTGGCCCTGCCCATCGCCTAGAAGGAGTCTGGCTTAGAGATCTCTGTAGGTCCTTCCCCAAAAGTTCTTTGTGCCTCATAGGGTGCTAAGTATCCACTGGGCTTAGACAAGACTTTGGTTCCGGCTCTTTCTGAGTACTTACTCTGTGCACTCTGTGCAAAGCTTTTTTTTTTTTTTTTGCTTATCTCATTAATCTTTATCATCATCTTTCAAGTAAAGTGGTGGGATGTGAGTTAGAAAGGATAGGGAGTTGGACCAGAGCGAAGTACAGCAGTTGGTTATTTGCCTTGTGCGTGGCTGACCCAGGATCAATCCCCAGCATTCCATATGGTTCTCTGAGCACCACCAGGAGTAATTCTTGAACACAGAGCCAAGAGTAAGCCCTGAGTATCGCCGAGTGTGGCCCAAGAACAAACAAAAGAAAAGGACACTAGAAGCAGCACTGGGTAATGAGAAGAGTTTTCTTCTAAGACTAAGAAGAAGCATCTCTAATCATAGGTCCCCACAACCTGCAGGGGTAGCTTGCAGGGGCAGGCATAAGAGCATATGGAACCACACTCAGGGTGCAGGGCTAGAAATGGGGACACTGTCTCTGCAGCCAGGCTGGCCAAGTATGTTCATTTTGTTTTTGTTTTGAGACTATACCCTGTGGTGCAAAGGGGCTGTTTTTGGCCCTGTGCTCAGGGCTCATTCCTGGAAGTACTCAAAGGACCATATGCAGTGCTGGGTTTGAATTCAGGTCAGCCACATCAAGGCAAGTGCCTTAGTCCTGGTACTGTGTCTCTGGCCCAAGTATGTTCTTCATGGAGAGAAGCACTCCCCATACGCACATAGGTGTCTACTGTTTTGGTAGAGGATTTTAGGGGCTGGGCAGCTTTCTTTCAGTTAAAGACTGCACAGGGCAATGAGAAATCGAGATTAGGCAGTGGAGGAAGCCCAAGAAATGGGCAAGAGGAGGAGCTCACTGAATTCTGTGTGCCTTCCTGTGTCACTCAAGGCCAGCCCTGTAGAAAAGAAACTGAAGACCTGGGCTGTAGTCAGGCTGCTGCTGCCTGCTCCATACTCTGGCTTCTCACATTGCCACCTCTTTAGCTGTAAGTATGAACATGAGCACCTGCAACCTGTTGGCTGCCAGGCTTTTAAAACATTTCTGCCATATTCAGGTGGGAAAGAGGGAGCTCAGGGTGCCCCTAAATCAGGTCAGCCTCCCCAGGACCAGACACAAAAGCAGATGTAGGATCTTGTCCTGGTTGTACAGAGTCAGCAGGCTCTCATCCAGCGCCTGTCACATGGTTTGAGAAGCCACTGTGCCAGCATCTTCCCACCTACCTGGGAACTAACAGGAAAGGGTAGCGAGCTGCTGGGGTTCCCAGGAATTGTAAATAGTGTTCAGCTTTGGAGCTGGGAGAGGGAACCCAAGGCCTGGTCTTTTCTGCCCCATGATTTAGGGAGATGACCTTGCCCTGAAATCTACAAACATTTAATAGACTGTCCAGTTTGTAGAGCCCCTTAGAGGTACCCCTTTCTAGAGAGTCTGGGTCAGGTCTGGGCCAGGGAAATTGCTCAGAAGGCTAGAGTTCATGCTTTGCCTGTGGAGACACAGGTTTGGTTGTAATATTTTTGTTCTATTTTGTGGCCACACCTGGTAGTGTTTATGGATCACTCCTGGTGGTGCTCAGGGGACCATATGCAATGCCAGGGATAGAACATGGGTCGGCTGCATGCAAGGCAAATGCCTTACCCACTATCCTATCTGATACTCTGGCCCCAGAGACCCACGTTTGATCTCCAGTACTGCGTGGTCCCTGGAGCACCAAAATGTGGCCCCCAAAACAAAAACAATCAGACTGGACTAGGATGGCACCTGATTGATTTCAGCTATGGGTGGGGAATCAGTTGGACTCTTGCTCTACATAGAGTATGGGGCAGGTGTCTCACTCAAAGCCTTTGGGTCATTCAATGGGATTGGCCTGAGTAGGAGTCACAAGACTGGGACATTATCCAGAGCTCCCTGCCTTGACCACTCTGGCAGCTGTGGCAGCTGTCCAGCTGTTCATAGACCTGCAGTTGGAATCGGATCACTGAGTGCCTGTCCCAGCACGCAAACATGACAGCAGTCCTGCCACATGGGCTTCCTAACGGGCATGCCCCTGTGTCTGCCTCATCTACCTCTGACCTGCAAGCAAACTCCTCCCTCTTCTTGCAGCAATTCAGTTGAGGACATTTCCAAGAAGATGCCCAGTGATGCCGTGCAGGTAAGACTTGACAGAAGAAGCACAGGCACTATCAAACCCCTGCCAGGTCTGCTTCTGAAGCTGGACTCGAGCAGCCAGGGTTCTGCCATCGCCCTCCTCCTGACTCGACTGAGGCACTGTGGAGCCACTCTTAGACCCTGATCCTGTTTCATCACCAATTCCCATCTCCCCACCCCCACCCCTTGCTGCCATCTAACTCATCAGATCTGCCCTGGGGGTCTCCCCTGCAGGAGTCCCCACTCTGCCTGAGCAGCCAGCATCGCCTGCAAGAGCCAGCTGAGGAGCTGGCTAGTGCCTTCCCTGTCTTCATCCGGAATTCAGTCCTGGGCCGGAAACAACCCCTGAAGAAGAGAATTGAGTCAAGTTGCAGCACAGATGGGGTGAGTGTGGTTTTGTGCCAGTGACAAGGGCCAGCCCTCATAGTTGGACGGGGTGGCCAACTCCCTAACATTAGCCTGAGCCTCTCACTTCTTTCTTCTTCCTTAGATAAGGACAGGCTTCGATGGATTTGGAGGCCGGACAAAATTCATCCAGCCTGTATCCTTGTTTGTGAGCAGGGCTATGGAGCTCATACCTTCCCTCACCTGAACCCCATCTCTAGCCTGCCAGTGACTGCAGTCTCAGGTGCAGAGGCAGATCTTACTCGTGCAACAGGGCTGTCCCGGGGCCGGAGCGATAGCACAGCGGGTAGGGCGTCTGCCTTGCACGTGGCCGACCCGGGTTCGATCCCCGGCATCCCATATGGTCCCCAAGCACTGCCAGGAGCAATTCCTGAGTGCAGAGCCAGGAGTAACCCCTGAGCATCGCTGGGTGTGACCCAAAAAGCAAAAAAAAAAAAAAAAAAAACCAGGGCTGTCCGCCCCGCAGCCAGATCCTTGCCTGCATCCCAGTTTCTTTCTTTTTCTTTATTTAATTGCCTCTTCCTTGACACCTTCTTCAGAGTGACAGTCCTGTCATCCGTTCACGTCCACTGCTCGTGAAGCCTAAGGCCAAGGCTAAGCCAAGAGTGAGGGCAAAGACAATGCTCCCTTCCTCCCAGGCCAAGCTGGACACGTACCTGTGGTAATAAGAACACTTGAGTCTCATCAGTGGTCAGATAAACCTCCAATGTAAAGACTGAAGACTGGTCTTGGGGACATGACCCCTCTTCCGGTACGGTACCAGCCCCAAGGGTGGACAAGAAGATGAGAACGAGGCCCAGACAACCTTGCCTAAGGGAAAACGGGCCTACTGTGGGAGCCAGTGTGACCAGCGTACTACTCCTGCCAGCTAGGCATGCTAATAGAGGTCCCCCTTACAGTCATGATCAGACGTGGCTGGACTGTTTCTCATTCTCCAGACCAGGGTCTTGACTGTATTAAAGTGTTTGAGGCTTCCTGGGCAGCTGCAGCCTGTCTAGGCTTCCATCTGCCCCTGATTTGCTGCTAGGCATGGCCTGTACCAAACAGTGTAGAGAATAGGGTGTGGTGGGGGAGGGTTTATATGGAAAATAATAAAGAATTTCTTTTTCCTAGCTCTGAGTGTCTACATTTGAACACAAATTGTGAGAAAGTCTTTGGCATGACTTTCGAAAGCACAACCTAGACTCAGATCCAGAGGTTTCACATAGTCCTGTGCTCTAATCAGCTTTCTAAGTTAAAAACTTATGACAGTTTAAACATGAAATAAAATGAAATGCCTAAAATACCCCAAAAAAACCCACCAACCTTATGACAGTTCATTAAAAACACACAAAATAAGTATGGGAAAGACTCTGTAACTGAGGGGCTGGAGCAATAGCACAGCAGGTAGGGCATTTGCCCTGCACGTGGCCGACCCAGGTTCGAATCCCAGCATCCCATATGGTCCCCGAGCACCGCCAGGGGCAATTCCTGAGTGCATGAGCCAGGAGTGACCCAAAAAGAAAAAAAAAAAAAAGACTCCGTAACTGAAAGTACTGCCATGCAAACACGAGGCCATGAGTACAATCCCAGTGCCACCCACATGCAATGAGTAGTCCTGGCAACTCTGCTGTCTGGGGTACACACACACCACAATAGTACATAGCCAGGTGTGTGCCCCCACTGCCACTGCAGGCATCATAGCTAAAGATAAGCTAGGAATGTGACCCCAGGCGAGCATGTGTGAGGACCACAGTGACTTGGCAGACACTATGACCACAGCGTGCTGGAACCCCGGAACTGGCATGAGTGCAACCTTGCCTACACGTGCAAGTGCACAGCTAATGTATAACCCCAGTGAGCACACAACCCGATGTGCAAGCCCCAGCAGATGCCACAACTAAGCATGGTGACTGACCCCTGGTTGGTACCAACAACAAGGGGAAGTGGAGGGCAAAAGTACTGTGTGATTACATGAAGTGTCTACAATGGACAAAATCTGAGACAGGAGATTAGAGGTTTCTAGACCTAGAATGAAAGGAAAACAGTTTCTGGAGTGACGCAAAGGTTTTAGATATAGATGGTGACGCTTAGCAAATACTAAATTTATTGTAGGCCTAAATACATGGAATTATTAAGAGTGATTGTAATCATGGCCTGGAGAGAGAGTACAGTGGGTAGGGTGTTTGCCTTGCAAGTGGCCAACCCAGGTTCAATTCTTGGCAATTATTTTAAAACTTGGAAACTGGACCTGAGCAATGTACAGCGGTAAAGCATTTGCTTTGCACAATGACCAACCCAGGTTCAATCCCAGCACTCCATATGGTCACTAGAACAAGCCAGGAGTCAACCGTAAGTTGCCATGTGTGGCCCAGAAACAAACTTGGAACTTGTTCAGGGAACAAGGAGTCTGTTGGATGAAAGGAGAGCCTATACTGGAAGTAGCTCCTGTCCCTATTTCCTCAGCCCCACTGGTTGCGGATATCAGCTCCAGTTCCCAAAGTAGCTGCCTGGTTCCAGGTTGGCAGTAGGGATCTTTCTTATTAAAACACTTTGATGGGTCTGCCAGGTGTTTGCCTTAGCTTCAGCCCTCTGCAGCAATGGTTCACCTGCTGAAGTGTTTATTAAATTTAAAGGGTACCAGCATAATGTCCGGCACCTTTGTATTTGGGGAGGCAGCCCCTCAAGCAGTTCTCATGGGGTCTAGGGGGCTCAGTGATGCTCAGTCCAGCTGTGCAGGCTGACGGTGCTCAGGGGACTGTTGTGCCCAGACTTCTGCATGCCAGGCATGCACTCCACTGCTTTCAGCTATCTCCCACCTGGGCCAGACAGCTCAATGCGAGGGCTCAAGGATGCAGTGCTAACTAGGCCCTGTGGTGCAGGGGTCCACCAGGAGCAACCTGGCAGTGCTCAGGAGCCTTCAGGGCTATACCCACTGATGCTCAAGCAACCATATGGTTCAGGGTTCTAACTTAGGTTCCAGCACATGCAAAGCTCCATTATCTGTCAGTTGAGCTATCTCCCAAGCCCCAAAAGATCTTTTTATTTATTACTTTTATTTTAAAAAAATTTTTGTGGGGCCGGAGCAATAGCACAGCCACAGTGGGTAGGGTGTTTGCCTTACACGCGGCCGACCCGGGTTCAATTCCCAGCATCCCATATGGTCCCCTGAGCACCGCCAGGGGTGACTCCTGAGTGCAGAGCCAGGAGTAACCCTGTGCATCGCCGGGTGTGACCCAAAAACCAAAAATAAATAAATAAATTTTGTGCCATGCCAGATGGTTCTTAGTGATTTCTCCCAGCTGTGCTCAGAAGAGCTAGAAAAAGGACTGGCATGCTTTCCTTGCATGTGGAAGCCCCAGTTTTGATTCCAGCCATCACACATGGGCCCCTGAACCTTACCAGGAGTGATGCCTGAGAACAGAGTAAAGAATAAGCCATGAGCACAGCTGAGTGTGGCCCTCGAAAACCAAAACTATTAAGTCTATAGAACAGAATAGAACCAGAAATAGAGCAGCACAAATTTTTTGTGTATATACTTTGTTTTGGGGCCACAACTGGCAGTACTCAAGGCTCTGAGGGCTTACTTTTACCTCTGCACTTAGGGATCACTGCTGACAGGACTCAGGATGATTTGGGGTGCAGGGAATTCCATCTGCACCCCATATGATGGAAGGCAAGCACACTACCCCCTGCTGTATTATCTATCCAGTCTCACACAAACTAATCTTTGATAGAAGAGTAAAGTAGTTCAATGAAGAAATGATAGAAGAGCTGAACATGCTAAAAAAGAAAAAATGCAAAAAATGCAAAATAAAAAAATGCACATGCAAAAAAGGGACACTGGAAGAATAGTGTAGTGGCATAAAAAGACTTCTTCAAGGGCCAGAGGCCAGACAGCGGGTTGGATGCTTGTTTTGCATGAAGCCAATCTGGAGTTCAATCCCAGCACTCCATATAGTCCCCCAAGCCCTTGCCAGGAGTGATCCCTGCCTGCAAAGCCAGGAGTAAACCATGAACACACTGCTGGGTGTGGCCCCAACAACAACAACAACAACAAAAGCCTTTAATTTTCCACTCGTGACCACTTTTGTCCAAGAAGTGCAACAGGGGCAAGTACCACCAGAAACACCTCAGATTCATGATGTGGTAGATTTTGCATTAATTTCTGGTCATTACATGCTCATAAACTTTTGAACCAAACAATTCCATTCAGTTATGCAACTCCATAAGCGTGCAGTCAAAGAAGTTTGGACTTAGAACTCCTGTCTTGTAAGCATATGTTCACAAGTTCAAATCTCCATTGTCCCACATGTGCCCAGCATGATTCTGGCAGCTCTACCGTCTGACCCTGTCAGCTCTGCTCTGTGGTCCCTGGTGGTTTTAGCAGTTTCCTGCTGTTCTGCACCGGCTATGGGTCGCCAACCCAGAGCGATTCTGGCGAGTTCTGACCTAGAAAGATGCATGAACGGACAAGGTCAGGAAATGTGTCAGTGCAGTGGTCACCATGGACATGTGCATTCCGGACATCACCACGTCAATAATGAGGGGGAGGGGGGAGGGAATATGCAAATAAATAAAAAGAATTCATTTTTTTTTTAAATGAGTCACCACGAATTACAAATTTCTGAAGATACTCATGATTGAGTTTCAGGCATACATTGTTCCAAAAATCATCCTTAATTACTTAAAGGTAAAGCTTTCAATAAAACATGCACCTGTGTTTGTGGCTGTCCCTCCCTGTCAGGTCAGATGGGCCTGGCTGCTCACCCTCCTTGAGTCCTTGGACTCATCCCAGTGCAGTGCCCTAACTGGCCGCCGAGTGCTGCCATGTGTCAGGGTCTGGCAATCCAGGGCAGGGAGGGGTCATCATTCTCTAAAAAGTTGGCGGGAGGCTTCTTTTTTAAGAGACTGTTATGATAAGAATGATCACGCTGGACAAGATCTGAGGGCTAAAAGTAGGTAAGAGATATTCTCGATAACCTTTCAATATCAATATTGCAAACCACAATGCCCAAAAGGAGAGAGAGAGACAGACAGACAGAGAGCAAAGAAAAGCTCCTGCCATAGAGGCAGGCGGGGGGCGGGGGAGGGGGGTGATGGGAGGAACCTGGGGACACTGGTACTGGGAAATGTGCACAGTGGAGGCATGGGTGTTGGAATACTGTATGACTGAAATCCAATCATGAACAGCTTTGCAATGGTCTATCTCACAGTGATTCAATAAAAAAGTTTTTAAAAATCAAAAAATAATTTTAAAAAAGAAATAAGATGTCTCCTCCCTGTGCCTGTGATCCAGGCCCTGGAGGTGGGGTGGTGTAACCTGTTAGTTCCCCCAGCCTCTCAGGCGACTCAGCCTCTGGGAGGTGGACAATAGAGCAGGCACCTTCTGCAGACAGGGGAGTCCCCACCCAGCAGCACGCTGGGCAGGAAGCCCATTCAGCCATTCAGTCAAGGGCAGCTGGGGAGGCCCTTGGGAGACCATTGTGCTGCCCGCTTTCTAGACTCATGTCCCTGCTCCCCAGGGTAACACACACTGACCTTCCTTCTTCCCCACCTGTGCTGCCAGACTCACTTCGGGTCAGGGATTTACAGGAGGTGTTGGCAGGACCTGGACCCCGCAGCCTCTAGTTTTACTTTCGCTTTTGTTTTCCTCACACTAAGGAGCCTGAATGGAAACTGAAAGCAGCATCTGTCACTCCCCTTAGCCTTGACAACTCCGGGGCCGGGGGCGGGCACTGGCCTCTGCCGGTGTCACTACCCCTCAGACTCCCTGTGTGTGCCTGCTGCAGCAGCTCAGGATGGACGGGCAGGACACCAGCCCACAGATGGATGAGCAGCTGTACTCCCGGCAGTTGTGAGGCTCAAGCAGGAAAGGGCTGGGGGCTCCTGCAGGGGGGCCTTCTCTCCCAGGAGGACACCTCCCATCTCGTCTCTTTCTTCCTTCCCACAGGTATGTGCTGGGGTTGCCGGCCATGCAGAGGGTCCGGAAAGCCAAGGTCCTGCTGTCAGGCCTCCAGGGCCTGGGGGCTGAGGTGGCCAAAAACCTGGCCCTGATGGGTGTGGGCAGCCTTACACTGCACGATCCCCACCCTACCCACTGGACTGACCTTGCTGCCCAGGTGAGGACTTCCCCTTCCAGGTGGAGATGGGACCCCCAAAGAACCTTTGGACTCTAGCCTCCTGGCTCTCTCCCTAGTTTTTCCTTTCAGAGAGGGATTTGCAGAAAAACAGGGCTGAGGCATGTCAGAAGTCTGTGGCTGAGCTCAACAGCGAGGTGCAGGTGTCTGTCCACAAAGGGGACCTCACTGAGGACCTGCTGAAGGCCTCCCAGGTACTCCCCAACCCATCTGTCCTCAGCAGCAGGGTGCTTGCTGTGGCCCTGCTGACCACAGTGCCCCCTGCCCCCAGGTGGTGGTGCTGACCAATGCGGGGCTGGAGGAGCAGCTGAAGGTGGGCACCTTCTGCCATAAGTATGGAATCTACTTCCTGGTGGCTGATACCCGGGGCCTCGTGGGGTAGGTGACCTGCCTAGCTCCCTGCCCCATCCCAGCAGCCTCTCCTGGTTCTGGTCGCAGTTGCACCTTCTGCTTCCTCCACCCCCGACTATGGCCCTGCTCCAGCGACTCCCTCAGACTTCCAAACCGCTCCTGCCTCCCTTTCCCTATTGTCAATAGGACTCCTCGTCCCTCTTCATCACCCCTAGGGGGACAAACACCAATCCATAGGGGGGGCCATATCCAAGACTCCTACTTCCCTCCTCAGGCATTTGTTCTGTGACTTTGGTGAGCAGTTTATTGTGGAGGACCCCACCGAGGAGGAACCCCTGAAAGCTTCCATCCAGCACATCTCCCAGGTGGGGGCTCAGATGTGGGCCATTCACTTCAGACTCCAGACAGGTGACCCGAGTCCAGGAAAGTCCTCCCTAAGCCCTAACCCCCTCTTATCCAGGGGAACCCCGGCATCCTCACTCTGCAGGATGATTCCCACCATTTCCAAGAGGTAGACCGGGTGACCTTCTCCGGTGTTGAGGGCATGGTGGAACTCAACGGCTGTGACCCCCATCCCCTCCATGTACAGGGTGAGCCCCTCCAGCTCTCGGTGACCAGGTCCCCCAGCAGTGAGCATAGCTGGGTCCTTGCCGATAGCTTCTCCCTCCACCATTCTTGGGATGGTGCAAGGTTGGGGGGCAGCGATGGCAGCCAAGGTGGGGTGTGGGGGCCGCTCAGATGCAGGGGTCACACTCACGTGGCTGGATCTCTTCCAGAGGATGGGACCTTCAAGATCGGGGACACATCCTTTTATTCTCAGTACCTACGTGGTGGACTTGTCATTGAAGTTAAGAGAGCCCAGACTGTGAGCCATGTGAGTTTGGTGCTCTGAGATGGGGGGGTCGGGCACACCTCGAGGGGCCCATACTGTTCTGTCTCTGACCCTGAATTGAATGACCCCACAGAAGCCCTTGGATGTGGCCCTGCTGCAGCCCCAGGTGGTGGCCAAGGACACTCAGCGTGCACTCTGCCTGCATCAGACCTTCCGGGCCCTGCACCAGTTCCAGCACGAGCGGGGCCACCCACCTCAGCCCTGGAATTCTGTAAGTGGCCCCTGGTGTCACCCCAACCTCTGTTTTACTGGGAGGTCTTACCTGCTGGGAGGCAGCAGTGACCGTATGACCAGTTCGAGTTGTCCTCCCAGTGACAGTTCCCCATCCAGGAAAAGGAGCTAATATACCAGAGGTTGGGTGTGTGAAAACCTCCCCACTCTTCACACCCCAGCTAGAAGCTGCTCCCAGCTTGGTGAAGCCTCCTGGGAGAGTGTCCCTTGGGGCCACTACATAGTCTGGCCACAAGACCACTCCCACAGATTTCTGCTGCTCTTTGTAGACCTGGGTGCGTGGTGGCCAAGAGCATGGAACGAGGGTGGGGGCTCAGGCCAGAGCTGTCGAGCTCACAGTTCTACCCACACAGACTGATGCAGAAGAGGTGGTGGGCCTGCTCCGGACTCTGGAACCACTAAGGGGACCACAGGGCGAGCCCCTGCAAGAGCCCTGGGATGAGGGCCTGGTGCGGAGAGTCGCCCTGAGCAGTGCCGGTGTCCTGAGCCCCATGGCAGCTGTGCTGGGTGCACTGACTGCCCAAGAAGTGCTGAAGGTATGTACAGGCAGGGTGAGCAGGGAAGGGTGCAAAGGTCAGTGTGCATGCCAGAGAGGGCCCAGGGTGCAGCCCCCAGCCTGAAGGGGGTGGGGAGGTGCAGGAGACCAACCCTGAAGTTCTGGCTTTCAGGCAATCACCAGGAAGTTTAAACCGCTGGACCAGTGGCTGTACTTTGATGCACTCGATTGCCTTCCAGAAGATGAGGAGGCCTTTCCCAGACCCGAGGACTGCGCCCCAGTGAGAACCCAATCGGGTGCCATCCTTATTCAGAAACCAAGCAAGGGAGAAGGGAAGGAAGCCTGAGCCCAAGGTCATCCATGCTGGAGGGACCAGCACAGGGAAATGAGCCTCCCTGACTGCTATCTGTCCCCTAGAGTGGATGCCGCTACGATGGGCAAACTGCAGTGTTTGGGGCCGGTTTTCAGGAGAAGCTGAGGCACCAGCACTACCTCCTGGTGAGCTTGCAGGGAGGGTGGGCGTGCCCGTGGGAGAGCCAAGCCCACCCTCTGGTGACACAGCTCATGCTGGCAGGTGGGTGCTGGTGCCATAGGCTGCGAGTTGCTCAAAGGCTTCGCCCTAATGGGCCTGGGCACGGGGGACCGCGGGGGTGTGACTGTCACCGACCCAGACCACGTGGAGCTGTCCAACCTCAGCCGACAGTTTCTCTTCAGATCTCAGGATATTTCTGTGAGAACCGGCCCCTCCCCACACCTGGTCTGGGCTTCCCTCACTCTCCTCCCCGCAACTGATTCTCTCATCTCCAATCACCCTACCTTGCCCTGCTCTCTTCTCAGAGGCCAAAGGCAGAGGTGGCTGCAGAAGCCGCACGCCGCCTGAACCCAGACTTGCGGGTGACCCCCTACACCCGACCGCTGAACCCCTCCACAGAGAACATCTTCGGGGACCGTTTCTTCTCAGACCTGGATGGTGTGGCTGCCGCCCTGGACAGTTTCGAGGCTCGTGAGTATACCCACCGCCCTGGAGCTCAGCCCCACACCCACGGCAGAGCCAGCACACTCCTGACCCTGTCCCCTGTCTCCTCACCAGGGCACTACATGGCAGCTCGCTGCAACCACAACCTGAAGCCACTGCTGGAAGCAGGCACACTGGGCACCCGGGGCAGTGCTTCGGTGTTTGTGCCACATAAGACCGAGCAGTACACAGGACCCAGATCAGATGCATCCGCGGAAGGGGGCCGCTACCCTGTGTGCACTGTCAAGCACTTCCCCAGCAGGACAGAGCATACCGTGGTGGTAGGGACGCCCCGACAACCCCCTAACCTGGCTCAGTCTTCAGCTGCACCCCTGTGCCCCACCTGACCCCTCATGACTGCCCCTCCCCCACAGTGGGCCCGGGAGCTGTTTGAGAAGCTCTTTTATCCAGCTGCTGAGATCATCAACCAACAACAACCGTGAGCACCTCAGTGTGGATGGACGAAAGCCCTGGGCCCCTCGCAGCAGACTGAGGGACCTCAAGCTTCCTTCTCTCACCAGGGCAGACACCCAGAGGCCACAGCCACAGGAGCTGCAGGAAGTGCTGGGAGAACTGAGGCAGCGACCGCAGACCTGGCAGGACTGTGTGGTGTGGGCCCTTGGCTGCTGGCACCTGCACTTCCACTCGGACATCCAGTGGCTGCTGAGATTCTATCCACCTGATAAAGTGAGTGCTGCGCAGGAGGCTGAGGGCTCCAGGGACTGGACTGAACCTCACAGCCTCCACTTCTCCAGGTGTCTCCCGATGGAATGCGCTTCTGGTCACCTCCCAAACAGTGTCCCCAGCCCTTGAAGTTCGATGCCAGCCAAGTGAGTGGGGTCCCATGGGAGCTGTGAAGGTGGGACAGTCTATGTGAGATGCCAAGAAAGCTGTGTGGGGCATTGTGGATGCCCACAGCAAAGCAGAAGCAGGCAGAGACCCCCACCCCCACTCCCAGACCTCTGCCCCTGCTTGTGCCACAGGACATGCACCTGCTCTTCGTGCTGGCAGCGGCCAACCTATACGCCCAGATGCACGAGCTGACTGGCTCACCAGACCAGGCTGCACTCAAGGATCTGCTGAAGACATTGCCACTGCCTGATGCTCAGCACCAAGCCCCCGTCTTCACTAGTGACCTGGAGCTGGCTCAGGTGTCCAGTGAACTTGGTGAGATCCCTGGATTATCTCTGGTCCCCTGAAGGCCTGGCCCTACCCTGGGCCACAAGACAAAAAATTGGGAGTGGGAGCCCTCAAGCATCCTCTCAGCCCCTCTCACCTGCTTGGCTAGGTTTAGGCCCATCTCTACAATACTTCCTTTTTCTTATTTTTTTCTTTTTTGAGTCCTATCCGGCAATTCACAGGGGTTACTCCTGGCTCTGCACTCAGGAATTACTCCTGGAGGTGCTGGGGGGACCATATCTGATGCTGGGAATTGAACCTGGGTTGGCCATGTGCAAGACAAACACCCTATCAGCTGTGCTATCACCCCAGCCCCCTCTACAATACTTTTGTTTGTTTGGTTTTTTGCTTTTTGGGTTTTGGGCCATACCCAGTGGTGCTCAGGGATTACTCCTGGCTCTGTGTTCAGGGATTACTCCTGGCAGTACTCAGGGGACTGTATGGGGTGCTGGGAATTGAGTTTGGGTTGGCTGCATGCAAAAGGCAAGTACCCTACCCGCTGTACTAACTCTCTGACCCCTCTGGTCCATCTCTGACTCCTCTGAGCCCTCCACTGTTCCCTTGGTAGATCCTCCCGGGAACAAACCCACACAAACACTGGGCCCTGGGGAGTGCTAACTTGTGGCCTCAGCTAGAGGGGAAACTTATACAGGCACATACCAGGGCAGGATCTGGTGGGAAGGGGATAGCAGCATCAGTGAGGGGTCTCCTGGAAAGTGACCCCGAGGACAGACAGCAGGCACAGGGTGAAGACAAGCTGTACCAACAATCTCCTGCCAGGAACTGTGCAGCCGAGGAGGAAGCGGAGCAGAGCCTGGGAAGACTGGAGTCAGGGCCCTTCCTTGAAGACCCTGATGTTTAACAAGGTGGGTGCCCGGGTCAGGGTGGAGGAAGGGCTGGGCTCGGGTACTGATGCAGAAAGTCAAGAGCTAAGAAGGAAGCTGGGGCTCCTTGGTCAGAGTTCTAGCAGGAGTCTAGAAGCAGCTCAGCTCTCCAGAACTGCAGTGTTTGTGCCTGATAAATGCGGGGAGGAGGCACAGGGGTGCCTGCTGAGGCAGGGCCAACACTGCTGGGATTTGGGGCCCCCAGGATGATGACAGCAATTTCCATGTGGACTTTGTGACGGCAGCAGCCAGTTTGAGGGCACAGAACTACGGGATCCAACCGGCGAACAAGGCCCAGGTAACCCTGCTGCTTAGGGTTCAGCCTGGAGATGGTGGCTGGGTTGGGGGGGCGTGCGTCAGCCCTTAGCCACACACCTTAGGTCCAGACCAAATCTCTTATCCTTGGCAGAGCAAGCAAATCTTGGGCCAGATCATCCCAGCCATTGCCACTACCACAGCAGCTGTGGCTGGCCTGCTGGGCCTGGAGTTGTACAAGGTGGTAGATGGGTCTCGGCCCCTTCATGCCTTTCGCCACAGCTACCTACACATGGCTGAAAACAGTTTGCACCGCCAGATACCCTCTGCCCCAGCCATCCAAACGGTGAGTCCTTGATACTGGGGTTTCTGCACCTATACAAAGAGGCTCTCCTCTTGCCAGGCCCCAGACTCTGGGGGAGTCCTTGAGACATCCTCCAGCCCACTTCCTGCTGTGAAGCCAGGCTGGGACCTGTCAGACACAGGAAGCCGCCCGTCAGCCACCCCACCCCCAACTCTCTACTCTCCTGGGTCTGGGGGAGCTGCAGCTTTAACTCATTAGTGGAGCCAGACATCCCCCACAGTCCCCTCCTTCCCAGAAGTGCCCCTGATGAGGGGGGAGGGGGGAGCTAGGGTTCTATCTGGGAACACAGTCTCGCCTCCAACTTGGGCATGGGCCCACCCGCTCCCAGCTGAGGAAAACACTAACCCCATAGAGTGGGGGCTGCAGCCAGAATCAATGTGTGCAGGGGGTCAGCAGTGGAGGCCCGGGAGCCGCCACATCTGTGTGCCAGATGTAGCACAGGGCTCTGCAGGCTTCATGGGGTTGCACAGGGACACATGTAGTGTTCCTGGGTCATGTGCATGTATGAGTCTCTGAGTGCAGAACTGTGGTGCCCCTGGCCATGAGCCCCAGCCCCGCAGGGGTTACTATGTCCTGGGAGCACAGGAAAGAGGGCCTGGGGAATGCCCTCTCTGGGGGAAGAGGGGAGAGGTCAGGGGCCAACACTGGAGTTTTGCTGTGCAGCCATGGGGTCCCTCAGGGTGCAGCATACAGAGCCCCTTTGTCAGGGTTGTGCCTCTAACAAGCACACAGCTGCCTTTGTCAGCAGTGGAGGGAGAGGGAGGAGGAGCCCCCATCTCACCTCTCTGGCCTCATCTCAGCTTGACCCCACTGTGTTTTGGGGGCTAGCTAGGTCCTCTGTCCTGGCCTCTGACTTCCTGCCACTCCTCGGCTCTCAGCTCTGGGCACCAGAAACCCCAGTGTCCTGAAACTGGGAAGGAAAGGGGACAAGAAAGACGATTCTGTGGACTGGGTCTCGGAGCCAGGAGGCCTCTGGTGGTCACCGTGCCTTTGCCCCAAGTGCCTATGAGTGGTCCAAGGCCCTGGTGACACAAGGATAAGGGGACAGGATGAGCCCCTCCTTGGCTCCCAGCCTTGCGTTTGAGGAGCAGTAAGTTTATCAAAGACTGCAGGGGCCCTGCTCCAGCTTCCTCAGGAAGCCCCGCCCCTACACACACAACACACACACACACACACACACACACACACACACACAGTGCCTGTATGATGGATCGCCTGTTTCCCTGTGCAGGGGGGCCCCTAGCCCCATTTCCTGTGCTGGCCCCATGGGCGGGAGGGTACTGAGACGATTCTGGGCTCAGATCCCACCTTCCACCCCCATCCCCCGGCTTCTGCTTCCTGCCTGGAGTCAGTTCCCCCCTAGAAAGGGGCCATCAGCTGCTGGTACTGGATCGAGGCAGCTGTGCGTGTATGTGTGTGAGAGAGAGGTGGGGAGAGAGAGAGGGGAGAGAAAGGGAGAGAGAGAGAGAGAGAGAGAGAGAGAGAGAGAGAGAGAGGGAGGGAGGGAGGAAGGAGAGTCATACTTCTCCCTTCTCTCCCCCTTCAGTTCCAGAACTGGAAATGGACCTGTTGGGACCGCGTGGAGGTGTCTGCAGGGCAGCCTGAGAGGACCCTGGAGTCACTACTGACCCATCTCCAGGTGTGTCCCTTTCCTGGCTGCCACCGCCAGCCTGGCCCAGTCTGGCCCAGCTGACTCTGACCTCTCTCTAGGAACGTCACGGGGTGAGGGTGCGCATGCTACTGCATGACACAGCCTACGTATACTCAGCACGATGGCCGCCTGAAAAGAGGGATCAGTACCTGTCCCGCAGGTGAGGCCATCCCTGGCTGCTCCTGGAGGTGGAGACAAGCTGGCTTCCCCCTTCCCACCCCCTTTTGGGCCTCTCACACCTTCCTGTGGTTTGACCAAATGGAGCCAACAAATGGGCTGGGGGCGGGGCAAGGGCCAAGAGCCTGCCTAGGGGTGTCCAGCAGCTGCTACTCCCCGCCAGCCTCCCCACCAGTGTCTCCACCCCTGCTTCAGCTCCCCTTTCCGCAGTCCTCTCCCAGGGGACTTGCAGTTTCCTGCCTCCTGCCCTCCCCGCCCGCTTCTCTGAAAATAGTTTCAGATGTTTCCTGTCTTGAGCCGCTCCTGCTCCTGCTCCTGCCTTGGGCGCTTTCTGGCCCAGCAGCACCCTCTAGCCCAGGCCAGGTTATGCTCTGCGCTCTGCCTGCCACTGCTCACTCCTGTCTCCCCTACCCTCTGGCCCAGTGTGACTGAAGTGATGCGGGAGATGGGCTGGGAGCCTAAGCCTGGACAGCAGGTGTTGGAACTGGAGCTGAGCTGTGAGGGGGAAGAGGACGACACCACCTTCCCCCCACTGCACTACCAACTGTGGCCAGACTGCAGCACTGCCCCCATCCCCCCCACCCCCGCCCCGTCCTGCATGCCAAGCCCAGGAGGCCCTCAATAAACAGAGAAGGAAGGCGTGAGTGGAGAGGCTGGACTCCTGGGCAGTGGGCAGGTGGGGTGTGACATGACATGGGCACCCCAGGGACCCCTGCAGGGTGAGAAAAGACTATTTCCATTCATGCGCCTAGACTGTGCCTTGGAGGGTGGGGAGGGGGGCTGCCTCCTGCAGCCTCAGGGCTATGGAACCAAGACTGAGCAGAGAAAGGCTTTTATTGTCCCAGACTGAAGGGAGATGAAGAGAACGTTCAGAGGTAGCTGACAACATCATTGCAGATGATGGGCTGGCGGCTGCGGCAGCTCATGAGGGCTGCGAAGCGTGAGACATCTGCAGGCAGTTCAGGCTCCGGGCGAGGTGGGCATGAGAACCGCTTACCCGCCATGGCTGCCCGCCGTGCCCTGGACAGCTGGCGCCTCAACTGCTCAGAGAGGCCAAGAAGGAACTGCGGGGGGCGAGTACGGGCCCGGGACCCACCCTCAGGGTCCCCCTCACCTGCTGCCTCAGGCAGCTCCATCCAGTTGTGTACCAAGTCTGCAAAGCAGTTGTCCCCCAGCACCAGGGGCTGCCGGCTACGCCCTCTGCTTAGCAGCGCTGCAGTCCAGTCCTCAGAGTCCAGCCCCCGCCAGTGCTCCAAGCAGGCGTCCGGGGTGGACTTGGGCCGTGGTCGGCGGGTTGGTGGTACCCTGGCCACAGGAGTCCCGCCGGGCAGGGGGAGGCCACTGGTGGAGAGGCGCTGTCTCCGAAGGCGTGCTGGGGGCACTGGGAGGGCCGGGTGCTGGGGTACAGGCAGCTCTTCCTCCCTCCATGTGCTGCCGGACACTTCGGAGAAGCCAGAGTCCCAGTCCAGGGCATTCTCCCTGGGCCCTCCCAAGGCTATGCTTCTGTGTCCTGTCCCCACTGCTTCTTCCTCCTCTTCCTCCACACAGCAGACAGAGTCCTCTTCCAATGCAGCATCGGAAGTCCTGAGTCGGTGCCGGAGCTGCACACCTGCGCTGGGTTTGGGAGGTGGTGGGAGGGGGCCAGGCATGGGAGGTGAGCCCGAGTCCCGGCCGCACAACTGCAGAGGAAGAGAGGGCAGCGCTTGTCACTCCCGCCTGCGTGGCCAGTGCAGTCCAGAACACAAGGCTAAAAGGGCTGGAGGGGCCCACAGGCGGGGGAAGCACTGCCTGCAGTGGGCACGGGCTTGCATAGGGGTGCTGGCACACGCAGCTCGTGTGGCTCCCATCAGCCGACCTGGTGGCAGTCCTGCAGGCTGCGGCACGCAGAGCCGGGCAAGTCGGCACCCGCCAGCAGGGCGGGAGGTAGGGTTGCGGGCCTGGATGGGGAAGTAGGTCCAACCCAGGGCCTGGGACGCATCCGTGTTCTTGGGGACGTCGCTTACCCCAAGCTCCGTGTCCTTCAGAGGACAGGGTGTCTGCTAGGTGAGGAGACACAAGCCGTTCCAACACCTCTATAGCCCCTCACTTCTCCCCAGCCTCCGCCTCCCCCCTCTCCACTTCCAAAGACTTTTCTTTCCCTTCAACTTGCTTGGCGGGCCCCAAGCAGCACGGCCAGCTGGGTGCCTGTTACTTGATGCCCAGCGAAGTCCCAACCGTCCGAAACCCGAGGAGGGCCAGCTGGGCCATCTGCGCCGCCCCGCCCCCATCCCGCCAGGGCTGGCACTCTGAGCGGACCCAAAACCCGTGTGCGGCGTGGCCGGACGGCAGCGAGCACCCCACACACGTCCTCCCCAGCCACACCCGCTCCCAAGCCTCACCAGTTCCCAGCGGAGCTGGCCCAAGAAGCTGTCAAGCCGAGTGCTGTGCATACCCGTGCCGAGCCCCCACCAGGCCGCCGGGACTCCGACTTCTGCGAGCGCGGCGCCTAGAGGGCCGGGCGGGCCGGCCAGCGGCGCCCTGGCCCAGCTCCTGGCGCGGCCGCTGCTGGCTCTCCGCGGCTCCCGCGGCCGCCCCAACATCTGGCAGTTGCGCCCCGCCCCTGGCGCGGCAGCCAATGGGGCCTGGGTGGGGCTGAAGTGGCCCAGCCCCTGGCGGGCCGGCCGGGTGGGGGTGCCAACCGCCCACTCCCCACCAGCTGGGGGCGGGGCTGTAGCTGGAACCCTGGAGGGGTATGGCCAGGGTCTCCCCGACTCCTTGGGAGGTGGGGTTGAGTCCAGATTCACTGCGTGAACCCAAACAAGTCACTTCCCCGCGCTAGCCTCTGTTTCCCCTTTCTCCCCAGGACAGAAGTCGGGGACCTAGGGAACCCCGGCTGTGCCCACGTGCGCCCCCCCACTGGCAGGACCCCATAACGGGGGACCACCTGGGACACGAGCCTCAGGATCTGCTCCTGGAGCGGCCTCCACAATCCCTGGAAGTGTGCAGGGGTGGGGCCCCTCCGAAATCTCCCGGAGCGCGGGGCGTCGCGACAGCACGGGGGAGGGTGCAGCCCGTGCCTCTGCACGGAGCGAGGCGACGCTGCCCTCTAGTGGGGAGCGGGCCGTTAACGTCCGTTCCCCGAGGGACACCCCGGCTCTGCTGGGCGCCACGTGCAGGCTCAGAGCGCCCGGTGTCAGGGCTGCGACCTCGAGGCAAACGGTCTGAGCCTGCGCCCTGAAGCCTCTCCACGACACCCCCCACCCCGAGTCTTGGCTATTACATTCAAGGAGACAAGAAAGTCGGAAAACACCTGCCCCGTTTAGGGTTAGTGTTAAGAAGGCCTAGCTAGATAAGGGGCCAGAAAGATAGTACAGCAGGTAGGGAGCTTGCCTTGCACACGGTCAATCCGGGTTCCATTCCTGACACCCTACATATGGTATTTCGGGCACAGCTGGGAGTGATTCCTGAATGCAGAGTCAGGAGTAACCCCTAAGCATTTCCTGGTGTCGCCAAAAATCTTTTAAAATAATAGTTATAATATAGATACAAAAGATGACAGTGTCTTAAAGCACTTCCCAGGCAAGCAGCAAGGCCAAACCCTGGTGCCCAGCATGCCTTGTGGTGATCAGAACAGCCCAGCTGTTTGTGATCCTCGGGTGGGGTCCCACACAATGACTCCACAGATAGCCAGCTCCCCACCCCTCCTTCCAGAGCTGCTCTCAGGACCGTGTCTGATCCTCCCCTGAGGCTGATCAAGATCAAAAATAGCCTGTGAAGTGACTGGTCACAAAAAAGTGATGTGTGAAAAAGAAGCCAAGAAGAGGCTGAAAAGATGAAAGCTGAAAATGGTAAAAATTAAATCACTGAACAACAGGCTGAGTTCCTGGTCCTTGGACCACCAGCACAGACTAGAGGCTCATATTGGAGCGTTAAACAGACCAGCAGAAAAAATCATGGAACAGAAAGAAGCATGCTTTGTGATTAAAAAAAAAAAAAATTTTTTTTTTTTAAATTTGAAGAAGCATGCTTAGTACTGGATTCAGTGGAATTAGAAGCATGAATATTTTAATATATTAATTTCTAGAGTCTATTCCACAATTTTTTAGGGGAGGTGCACACCCATAGAGCTCTAGGCTTACTCTTTGCTCTGAACTCAGAGATCACTCCTCACTCCTGGCAGTGCTCTGGGGACCATATGGTATGTCTGAGATCCAATTTGGGTTGGCCATGTTCTAGGCAAGCACCCTACCTGCTGTACTATCTCTCTAGTCCCACAATTCATTATTTTGACCCTGTGTGCGTTCAATAGTATGAGAATATGACTTTTTGGGGGGGGCAGTAGGGAAGCAGGCTACCCCTGGCAGTGCTCAGGGCTTACTCCTGGCTCTGTGGTCAGAGATCACTGTGGTAACTTGGGGGATCATATGAGGTGCCAGGGACCAAACCCAGGTTAGCCACATGCAAGGGAAATTATCTACTTGGTTGTTGAGGGCCCGAGTGATAGGACAGCAGGTAGGGTGTTTGCCTTGCACACGGCCAACCCAGGTTCAATCCCTGGCATCCCATATAGTCCTCTGAGCACCACCAAGAGTAATTTCTGAGTGCAGAGCCAGAAGTAATACTCCTGAGCATCGCTGGGTGTGACCCAAAAAGCCAAAAAAAAATGTGATTCTTTTATGCAGTTGCGTAGATTTTTATTTGCCTAATTTATTGTGTCAAATAAATTCATCTAATAAAACAAAGTACCACACAGGCAATTCTGACAACTCTGCTGTTAGGGATCCCCATGGAGAAACTACCTGGAAGATGATGGCACAGTGACTAAGAAAGTGTCCAGGGCAAGGGTAAAGTCCTAAGTGTGGTTACTGACACCACAGAGGTGATTTGATCATTACTAGAGAAAAAAAGAGGGGGGTCAGGGCCAAAGAGATAGTATGGCAGGTAGGGCATTTTCCTTGCAAGAGGCTAGTATGTATTTGATTAAATGGCACCCCAAATGGTTCCCAACCCCTGCCAGGGGGGACCATCTGGAATGCTGGGGATCGAACCCAGGTCAGTCGTGTGCAAGGCAAATGCCCTACCCGTTGTACTATCACTCCGGTTCAAGGGGAGAAATTGTTTTCAAAAGATTTCTAATATTTTTTGGGGGGTCACACTCGGCGATGCACAGGGGTCACTCCTGGCTCTGCATTCACAAATTACCCCTGGTGGTGCTCAGGGGACCATATGGGATGCTGGGAATTGAACCCAGGTCAGCCACGTGCAAGGCAAATGCCCTACCCGCTGTGCTATCATTACAGCCCCTAATATTTTCTTTTTTTTTTTTTTTTTTTTTGTCACACCCAGCAATGCTCAGGGATTACTCCTGGCTCTGCACTCAGGAATTGCTCCTGGCAGTGCTTGGGGGAACCATATGGGATTTCGGGGATTGAAGCCGGGTTGGCCACGTGCAAGGCAAATATTTCTTTTTTTTTTTTTTGCTTTTTATTTTGGGGGGGGTCACACCCAGCGATGCTCAGGGGTTACTCCTGGCTCTGCACTCAGGAATTGCTCCTGGCAGTGCTTGGGGGACCATATGGGATGCCGGGGATCGAACCCGGGTCGGCTGCGTGCAAGGCAAACGCCCTACCCACTGTGCTATCGCTCTGGCCCAAGGCAAAGATTTCTAATATTTTAAAACTTTTATTTTATTTCTGACTTTTCATTTTTCAATTTTTTTTTGTTTTGTTGTTGTTTGTTTTGTGTTATGGGCTGTAACCAGAACTCGGGATCCTGCCATCAGGTTGCTCGGGGGTCACTCCAGGTGATGCTTGGGAGACCATGCAGTGCTGAGGATTGAAATCAGGGCTTCTCATATACAAAGGCATTGAGCTATCTCTAGACTCTAAATTTAATTCATTTTTTATTTGTTTTGGTTTTGGTTTTGGACCATAACTGGTGGTGCTCAGGGCTTAGTCCTGGCTCTGGGCTCAGAGATCTCACCTGGCAGTACCAGGGGACCATGTGGGATGCTGGGGATCAAATCTAGGTCAGATGCATACAAGGCAAGCAGTCAACTTGCTGTACTACTGCTCCACACCCCCTTCTCATAAATTTAATTCTTAAAAAACTAAAGAGAGGATCAGAGAGATAGTACAGCAGGTATGGCACTTGCCTAGCATGTGGCTGACCTGGGTTTGATCCCTAGAACCCTATATATCAAAGCCCTGTCAAGAGTGATACCTGAGCACAGAGTTAGGATTGAGCCCTGAGCACTGCTAGGTGTATCCCCTAAACAAAAAATACAAACAAAATACGTGCCTTACATTTCTTTATTGAACAAAGGGTCAGATGGAATTGCCCTGAATGGATTCATGAAACAGTGGATAAATGGGTTTGCGAAGAAAATCGGGTGATCAATTGCAGACATGGGATTCTTGAGGTGCCTAGGAACAGCCAAAAGGAGCCAAGGGGTCCCACAGTGGGTCCATGACTGGGCTTTGGGGGAAAGATCAGCATCGAAGCCCTGGATCTGGATGGTATTTACCACCATGAAACGGGGTGTGATGGAGGAGTGGGTTAGATAAAGGAAGGCAGCAGTCAGGACTGAGATCTGGAACATTTCATGGCTGGAGGTAGGGAAGATGGTGCAGGATCAGCAAATGAATGAAGCAGAAGCAGCCAGGGAGGTGAGAGGAAATTTGGGAGAGGGCAGGCACTTAAAAGCCATGGGGAGCAAGTGTCAAATGCTGGATAGAAGGTGAGAAAGTGGAGAATGAAGTGCTGAACCGAGCAGTCTGCAGATTTCTGAGAACCTGACAAGGGCAGCATCATGGGGAGAGACACACACTTCACTGCAGAGGGAAAGAGAGGCAAAGAACTGGAGAGAGCAAGGGTAGGCAACTTGGGAAATGTGGCACATCAATGAAAGGCAATGAATGGATAAGTCTCAGAGGCAGAACTCAATAAATGTCAAAAGCTATAGACATTTGTTCAGCTGTGGCACATATGTCAAAATCAGGCCCTAGGATATTCCTGGCCATTTTGTAAATCCACTAGTTGGATTTCTATCACCAAGGGTTCCTGCTTTTCTTTTAAATTTTCTTTTCTTTTCTTTTTGGTTTGGGGGCCCTACCCAGCAGTTATCAGGGCTACCTTCTGGCTCTGCACATAGGGATAACTCCTGGAGATCAGGGAACCTTATGGGGTGCCAAAAATTAAGTCTGGCTCAGCTATATGCAAGGCAAGTGCCTTACACACTGTACTATCTCTCCAGCCAGATTCCTTTTGCTTATTGAAGGAGAGATTTTATTGATGAATGGGCTCAGATTTTATAGGCAAATAATGTCCTAATGGGCAAGTTCTGGGCTTAGTTTTCCTGGGTGCTGGGCCTACTTAGTCTCCATGGACTTTGTGAATTAAGACTTTCCTGAGCCTCAGTTTCCCCATATACAATTTGACTCATTCCCCCTCATATCTCCTTTGAGGTATAGTCATGAGTGGGGATATTCATTAAGGAATTGAAAAAAAAAAGAGTTTTCAAGGCCTCTTGATTGATATCTAGAGTCTAGAGCTCAGATACCAGGGAGAGGCCAAGGAGGCCCAGAGGCCCACCCCCTGGTGTGTTTGAACAACTGACCTAGCAACGGGTGAGCTGACAAACACACCTGGTCTCCTGGAGCTGCCTCTGCCGTCTGTCTTCCAGCCAGGATGGTGCTGCTCAGGTCCACAGCACTTTTTGTTCTGGTGGTCTCTGGTGAGGAGTTGGTGGGTGGGGGAACTCCATGAAATAGAGTCCTAACTCTTATCAGATGAGCTACCATGTTGGGAGGGGTGGGAGTCAGAGAAGGGCAAGTATTGGAACACACAATCTTCATCCATTCCCTTGAGCTAAATTCTCATTTCACCAGTTTTTTGTCCTCATCTGTGAAGTGAGCTGGTTGGCTTTGAGGGTGAAGAAGAACTTTGGTGGTTTGGCCCCAAGATGTGGCTGAGCCCCAACATGGAAGGGCAGAAGTTTGCTAGTGCATGGTGTTCCATGAGCAGGGAAGCTTCTAACCTGAGTCCTTTCTCCGATAGGATTCCACTACCTAACCTGCTTCATAAAGATCTCTGAGAACCATGATCCTAACATTGGATTTTACAGTTTCCCCATAAACTGTTCTTATTACAACCCCACCATAAAATTGCTATCTGTGCAGCCGCCCACCAACTTTTTCAACCCCCCAAACATAAAACAGAGGAAGGGATCGTTGTACATAATCGAGGTAAGGTTGTAAGCACAGCTAAGGCCTGTGGTGTGAACCAAGGAAGATCCTAAATTCACAGAGCCAGAGGTGGGGGTGAGGGTGAGTACTTTAGGTCCCTCAGAGCACTGTCCACCCGCATAGATGACCTTGAGCAGCTCAGCCCGGCTGGATGCCCTGGAAGTGAACCATTATGAGCTGCAGCTCCAGTACACTTGCGGCAAATATGAGAACCTGCTACTCCCAGTGCATGTGGTGCGGGATCCTGGCCGGGTCCAGTGTGTTGGCCGATTTGCTAGCCCAGGTGAGGTCTGAACAACAGGTTGGGGTGGGGATGAGGTATGGCCTCAAAAAAAAAAAAAATTCCTTTCTGCCTTTCTGCTGTTATCTCTGCCCAGCGGGAGAGATCATTCAGGTGCCTGAGACAGTCACCCCTGGGGCTCGGCTCTACACTCTGCTGCTCCCAGGCCTGGAATTTCAGAAAGCCAAGGTGAGCCTAGCACATTGGCAGTGGGAGGGAAGAATAACTGGTCTTCGTCTGGGGAGACGAAGACCAGTTTCCTCCTGGTTAAACACAACCTGCAAAAGGCCCCTTTGTGCACAATTGAGCTTCTGCATGATGTATGTCCTGACCCAGGTCCTTTGACGTGGCTCTTCATATAGGCATATTCCTCAGCAATAAAACTGAGTTCATTTTTCCTCCTCCTCCTCCTCCTTCTCCTCCTCTTCCTCCTCCTCCTCCTCCTCCTCCTCCTCCTCCTCCTCCTCCTCCTCCTCCTCCTCCTCCTCCTCCTCCTCCTCCTCCTCCTCCTCCTCTTCTTCTTCTTCTTCTTCTTCTTCTTCTTCTTCTTCTTCTTCTTCTTCTTCTTCTTCTTCTTCTTCTTCTTCTTCTTCTTCTTCTTCTTCTTCTTCTTCTTCTTCTTCTTCTTCTTTTTCTGTTGCTTCTGACTGCTTCATGAAAGTTTTCCATCAACTCTATAATCCAAAAAGAAACGAAGGGCCCAGAATGTGGTTCAGTAGTAGACTCGACATTCGAGTTCACTCACTGGCACGTGCTGAGTGCGATCCTGGTAGGTATAAGTATGGGGTCCCTGTTGGACACCACAACAAGTGTGTGATCTCCATTAACTGCAGCAAGGACTAACAAATGGAAAGGGGATGAAAACAAAAAAGACAAGTTAAACAAGAAACCACAAAATAGTTGGTTTAAAAGAAAAAAATTTTATTTGAGGCTCAGTGCTAGGAGTCAGGGTAGAAGTGTTGGGGAGATCAGACTAGGGTGTCAGTTATAGGATATGGGAGAATTAGGTGTGGGTAGGAAATTTCTGGTTTGTGGGGGGTATGTTGACAGATATTTGGGTACTAGGGTTGTTCAGAGGCCTGCTGGAATCTCAAGTGTCTCCTTTTTATCAGATAACCATCACCAATGCTCAGGACCCTCCATTTTTCTCCATTGATGGGTCGAATTCGCTATGGGCACCATCACAGGGCCTCAAGGGGCAGGCTGAGAAGGTGAGCATGGTCTAGACTTGGTACTGTCCATGGGTAGGGCCGAACATCTCCTGGCTTGTTTTTTCTTGGCCTTCTTGAATATCTGCTGCACCTTGCACCTGCTGCTCCATGGGCTCTGGAATTCCAGAAAGAAAAAGAATTCAAGAAAGAAAAAGGGGCCAGAGAAATATTACAGCAGGTAAATTGCTTGCCTTGCATGCCACCAACCTATATTTGATCCCTGGAATCCCATATGGTCTCCTGAGCCCTACCAGAAGTGATCCCTGCATGAAGAGCTGGGAGTAACCCCTGAGCATCATTGGTGTGTCCCAAAACCAAAAAACAAAAAGTAAAAGAATTCCATGGCTGGATAGATATTGAAGAGAGCAAAGTGCTTGCCTTGCACATAGCTGATCCAGGTTCAATTCCAGCATACCACATGGTCCCCTGAATCCATCCAGGAGTGATTCCTGAGTGCAAAGCCAGGAGTAAGACTTGAGCACTCCTGGGTATAGCTCAAAAGCTAAGAGAAAAATAAAAAAGAATTAGAAAAGGAATACCTGGTTCTGAAAATTCACAATGCTATAATAGAAAGGAGATATTGGGGTTAGAGCCATAGTACAGTGGGTAAAGCATTTACCTTGCATGTGGCTGACCCAGGTTTGATCGCAAGTACCACATATAGTAGCCCAAGCATCGCTAGGAGTGATCCCTGAATGCAGAGCCAAGAGTAAGCCCTGAAAACTGCCTGATATGGCCCCCAAACAAACCATCAAATGAAAAACACCACCAAAAACAAAACTTCCCTGACTTGATCCAGAGAACTAGTATAGCAGACAAGACACTTGTTCTGCACATGATCAACCTGAGTTCAATCCCCAGCACCACATATGGTCCTCCAAGCCCTCCCAGGAGTAATTCCTGATTGAGAGAGTTAGGAGTAAGCCTTGAACACTGCGCTACCTGATTTGGCCTCCAAACCCAAATCCCAAACTAACCAAACACTTTCACATCTTAAGTTGGAGAAATGGCTCAAAGATCTAGCATACATGCCTGATATGGCCTCAAAACCAAACCAAATAAACAATGTCCATGTCTTAGTTATGGGTTCTTAGCAAATCAAAGAAGACAATTCACATCATGAATGTCTCAGGTATCACTCTGTGTGGGTATGTGTGCATGTATGTGCGGGGAGGAGGGTGGTGATGGGGGGAGATCTATTTGTATCCTTATATCCTAATAGAAAAATATATTGTCTTAGTAATATCTCAGTAGAGACAGGTCATAAGGAGTGAGTGTTGGGGTTCCTTGTGAAATCTGAGGGGGCTGCTTATTTGAGGAGAAGATTAGACAGAGACACATTGGCTCTCTTCCCGGTCCTCAGGTCTTCCCGCTCAAGATCTCAGTGACCTACGGAATGAATGGAAGCTGTCATGGAATGCTGGTGGTGAAAGTTTTGCCTGTCCCCTCCAGCCACCTCTCCTTCCTGTAAGTCTCCCTGCACTAGAAGCACTGGGGAAGGCAACAAGGAACCCAGCCCCAAGGAAGTAGGAGTAGAGTGAAGGTGGGGGGCTGTTGGGGTGTCCACAGCTAGCTCCTCTATGAGTGAAGCTTCAGAGGTTTTTTGGAGGGAAGCCAGTTTTGTTCTTAAGGCCAAGTCCCCTGTTTTGATCCAGGAAACAGAACCGGAGTATCATGATTCGGGAGGATGTGGAGCCCGGGAGTGAGGTGGTTCAGGTCCAAGCCCAGGGCTCTGACGTGCGCTATGAAATCCTCTCTCCAGTGCCCTGCCCACTCTTCTCCATTGGTTACGGTAAAGGAGGATGAGGGTACAGGCATGCAACTGCACTATCTCCTCACCCTCCTGAGAATAAGGCTGAAACAGAAACTGGGACTAGGGCACCTTGGTGGGCTGGATAGAATTTGAGGTGAGCCTTTGCAAAAGATAACCACAGTGGCTGTGTTCAGTCCTGCACTGGATCCTGTGTGGGGAGGAGATGGGAAGGGATTAAGCTTGTGAGTGACCATGCCCATGTTCTGCATCCCCCCACCCTCCCTCCTTGCTCAGCTGATGGTGTGGTCAGGACCACTGCACCCCTGGAGTTGGCACAGGCCCCAAGCACAATGGTCACCAGGCTGCAGGTGAAGGCTTTTGAGCGACTCCAGCCATGGGCCAGTGTAGAGCTCAATATCACAGTGAAAGTACAACTGATCAACCGCTGGCCCCCACGCTGCCTCCCAGCACAGCTGCTGTGAGTCTGTGGGACCCTTACCTATGCCGCTAGTACAAGAGCCACACCTGCACAGCCTGGCCTGACTCCTGCCCTTTGCTCCCAGGACTCAAATCCCTGAAAATGTGCCTGTGGGGATGGTCCTGAGCACCTTCACTTGCACTGACCCTGACTCTTCCAACTCTACCCTCGACTACCAGCTCCTGCTCCATGGCCCTCCTGGCTCCACTAGCCTCTGTCTTTGGGACAGAACCTTGAAGGTGCCCAGTCCCTGCTCCCAGATCTAAGAGCGAGAGAGGAAGGGAGGTGGGCCAAGGGGCTTTGGGTGTGAGATCGCACAGGTGGTGGGTGGGGCATTCTGCTGAAAGGAGTCAGCAAATCCCCGGAAAACCAGGCTTCAGGTGGGTTCTCTGTGGAAGCCAGGACTGAGGCAGTCCCCTGCAGTAACAAGGCTCTCTGGGCATTGGCTGGGCTTCATCCTCCTGCCTTTTTGACCAGGTGAATGACACACTGGACTGTGATGCTCCCGGAGGCTGCTTGCAGCATGCTGCTTCCATCCTGGTGCTCGACAGGGGGCAGCCCCAAATGAGCAGTGAGTGAGCGCACCCAGGACTGGGGCTGTGATCTGTACTTCTCTTCCCAACATCTGCATGGGGTCCTTAATCCTTCCTCAAAAAATCCTTAGGGCAAAGGCACGTATTTTTCTTCTCATAAATGAACTCCCGGCAGGGGAAGATTATTGCTTCCCCTTTCCCCCAGGGCTTTTCCATCTTAGAACATCAGGGCAGGGCTGGGTACCCTAGGTCAGCTCTTTGATTGTCAAATGGTCCCCAGCTGTGGTTCCAGTCTTGGTGATGGTGACACCTGTCAATGAATTCTCCCCAACCTGTGTCCCACGCTCACTCCGGGTTCCTGAGGACATAAGACCCCCCACTGTGCTGGGCTCTGTGGAGGGCACAGACATGGACTACCCGCATGACAGCATTGAGTACTACATCTCTGGAGGATCCCCCATCTTCGTTGTGGATCGTCTCAGTGGTATTCCTCGCCAGGGACAGGGTGGAGGTGGTGCAGAGTTAATTCTACAGGTTGAGGCTGTGACCTCTCCTTCTAGGGAAGGTTCACCTCCTGCGGCCTCTGGACTATGAGGTGCAGCGGCTGTACAGGCTCACTGTTCTGCTAGTCGATTATGGCCAAGACCAGCACCCTGACCACCACCGAACGGGCTCCTGCACAATTACCATCGAGGTTGAGGTCATTGAGCCCTGAAACCTTGGAAAACATTGAAGGAATTAATTTATTATTTATTATTAGTATTAGTATTAGGCTTTTGGGCCAAAAACCCAGTGATGGCTTTGCACTCGGGAATTACTCCTGGTAGTGCTCAGAGCGATAGAGGTGCCGAGAATTGAACCCAAGTGGGCCATGCGCAAGGTCTCTCTCTTCAGCCTATCTCCATGTACTCTCTCCAGCCCAACATTGAAGTTTAAATCTCCCCCTGGTCTTGTTTTTCATACTCTGCCCCATTTCCTTTCACTAATTGGCCTCATTATGTTTGGGGCCTATTTCCTGCCGCCTAGGCCCTGGCCAACATGGGAGGAGACTATAGGACTGACCTGGCTGCCTTCCTACAGGATGTGAACGAGCATGCACCCGAGTGTGAGCCCCCATTTCAGGAACTTACCATCCACATCCCCCCGGGTCGTAGTGTAGAGGTGACCAAAGTGTCATGTTGGATTCCCCAGGAGCCACAGCGCCTGACCTTCTCCTACAGCATCGTGAGAGGTAAGGGCTGTAGAAGCCTTCAGGCTGATGGGGAAGGCTGGCCCAGGCCAGCAAGGACCTCCTTCTTCTGTCACTTTGTTTTCAGGGAATAATCAGAATCAATTCAGCCTGCAAGGGGCCATCCTAGTGTACAAAGGTCTCACATTGCAGCCCTCCTGGCCAGAGAAGCCCCACACTTATGAACTATTGGTCCGTGTGGCTGATGAGGGTCCCTCCACCCTCCACCTCAGCACCACAGCTACCATCACTGTGCATCTAGTTCCATGGCGGCCCAGCACAATCGCTACAACTACAGTAAGTGACTACAGGTTTTTAGGCAGGCAGGGGAGGAATATGGTAACAAAGACTTTTTAACTTTAAGCATCTTAATTTACAAAGTTGTTCATAATACAGCTGTTTCAGGCATTCAATGTTCCAATGCCAATTCCACCATCAGCATGATCAGTGTGACTTTCCCTTCACCATTGTCCCCAGTTTTCCACCTATCCCCAAGCCTGCCCCCTAGGCAGGCACAAAATTGTTTAGTTTTTATTGCCATAACAAAGACTTTTGGAGAGTGGAGCTATTTTCAACATGGAACTATAGTGGACGGTGTTCTAGAAGGAACCTTTGAGGATAGAGAGGTTGGCAACATAGAAAAGCAAATGTGGGATTTGAGGTGGCCGACCCTTGAAGGCTGGATAGTCTGTCTCTTTTGGCAGAGCAGTGATAGACTGTGGCTCCCATTTCAGGTATCTTCACTGATGACACCTCTGGTCGTGAGAGTCACGGAGGCTTTCTGGCAGCCAGAGCCCTGGTTTGTGGTGGTGCTAACAGTAACGAGTGCCCTTCTCCTCCTGGCGCTGGGCTGGCTCCTGCAGAGGTAGGATTTCTATTCCTGTGGCCTCTGCCTCGCCTACAGCCCCCAAAGATCCCTGCTGATGTTTTTTTATTAAAAATTGGGATGGCAATGCCCAAGTCAGTGGGCAGACAAACTGACAGTAAAGAGGGTCACCTTTCCTCTGGAGATCAAGAGGTTAGAACCAGACCCTGGCAGGACAGTATCATTGTCAGTGTTGGAGGTGCCCAGAACCTGCTCCCAGATCTAAGACAGGAGCAGCCATACTTATGGGGTCCCTGCTGGACACTACAAACAAGTGTATGACTCCATTCACTCCAAGTCTTAAAGCACACACAAGTAAGGAGGAGGCCCAGGCTTTCATGAGCTGGGTATTTGCCTTCTTCCTGTCTCCCCACCTGAAACCTTACCTGTCCCTGACACTTTCTTGTGGGCACAGACTGAATCCAATGAAGGTGGGGTAAAAATGTGAGTGCTACATATGGACTCTGTTCCTGATATAAAGGCAAATGAAGGGGCTGATGCCTGGAGCCCACAGCTGCCTCTCTTCTCTGTCCCTTTTCCTGGTATTCAGGTTGTTCCAAGTGTTACAGGCACCAAACAAACCAGACCAGGCCCTGCTGCTAAACAGGTCAGCATCCTTTGTATAACTCTCTGCCTGGGATTTGTCTCTTGAACCCAGGCTGGGACCTACAGTCTTATCTCTCCTTCCCACACCTGCTTTGCCCTAGAATCCAAGGAACTGAAGGTTCCACTGAGGGCTTGATGGAGGCACCGAAGATGGAGATGTCCCAGGCGCCCCAGAAAGTCACGAGCCTGGTAAAGCAATCCACCATCCTATTTAATAGGCACAGAGGCTTCTCCAGAGTACTCTGCTCCCCACCACCCCTGTCCCTGTGGAGTTAAAGGAGGTGGATGGGCTTCAGACCCATTCAGAGGCAGGTCTCCATTTGCTCCCTGCGGGCAAGAATCAATCACTGAACCCTTTATTCCCTTCAGCAGCATTTTGATGGCAGAGCACAGGATGCTCGTGAGTTGTTCTCTTTAAACCACTCTTCATATTCTTTTTTTTTTTTTTTTTTTTTTGCTTTTTGGGTCACACCCGGCGATGCACAGGGGTCACTCCTGGCTCATGCACTCAGGAATCACCCCTGGCGGTGCTCAGGGGACCATATGGGATGCTGGGATTCGAACCCGGGTCGGCCGCGTGCAAGGCAAACACCCTACCCGCTGTGCTATCGATCCAGCCCCACACTCTTCATATTCTTTATCTGGGGCCATTTCCTCTCCTTACCCTAACTCAGGATCTCCTTCTGCTACCAGGCACCCATTATCTTTTCTCTCTGAATGGGGTCTGTTGTCCTCCCCACTCCCATTCCAACTGTTTGTCAAAAACCTGTGTGACTTGAAGGTGGTACGAACAAGGTCTGCTTCTTATCCAGGGTGGGGGTAGGGATAGTGATGAGATATATTTTGTTTTTGAGCCACACTCAACAGTGCTCAGGGCTTATTCCTGGTTCTTTGCTCAGGGATCATTCCTGGCAGGGCAAATGACCTACCCACTGTAATATTGTTCTGTCCCCAGTATGAGACATCTGTGAATAACTGCAAAACAATTTGATAGTAGGCTTAGAGGAGCGCATATCATATCTAACTTTGGGGAATCAAGGATGTTTCCCCGAGCCCCCCCCACAGTTCATTTTGGGGGGTTATGTTATGTTTTAGGGCTATACCTAGTGGTGCTCAGGGATCAATCATGGCAGGGCTCACAGATTCATATGTAGTGCCTGGAATTGAACCCAGGTGGGTTGTGTGCAAGGCAAATGCCTTACCTACTATATTATCACTCTGGTTCCTCCTCCGGTGCATTTGAGCTTTACCTCAGCAAATTTGCTGAGAAAGGAGGCAAGGACTAGCAGAAGTGGGGTGGGGAGTCACACCAAGGGTCCTAGAAAGTCTTTTTTCACTTTTGTTGGGGGAGGAAGTTCTGCTGAGGCCAGCAGTGTCCTTTCCCCTGATCTTCTGAGCTCTTAGGTACAGGAAGAGTGTACAACACAAGCACTGGAGCCCGGCGCTGGCTCTGAAGCCAAGAAATTCCTTCCTTCACTAAATTAATAAGTTCTTCATAGGATCTGCTTTCAAGTTGCTTCAATAATGAAATTACAAGAATGGTCCTGGATCTGTAACTTACATATGAGAGCTGTGAGACCTTGCTTCCTAATGTTCCTTAGAGAAAATACCCAACTCTTGTGGGCTCTTAAGAACTGCAAAGCTAATTTTCTTCACTAAAATTTTTTTTTAGCTTTTCGGGCCACACTTGGCAGTGCTCAGGGGTTACACCTGGCTCTGCACTCAGGAATCACTCCCGGCAGACTAATGGGACCAAATAGTATGCTGGGTATTGAACCTAGGTTGGTCACACCCTACCTGCTGTATTATTGCTCTGGCTTGCTACTTTTCTTTTTAGGAGGCATTGTACAATGCTCTAGCAGTGTAAAAGGTGGTTAACCCTTACAGAGAAGCAGGGTCAATGACTGAAGATGCCTTTAGTCAGCCTGTCCCCTTAGTGATCAGCTGCTCACTGAGTTTAGAGGATCCAGGAACTTTGTCTTTCATTCTTAAATGGAGGACATTTGAAGATCCCGGTAACATTCAGAGCACATTGATGACCAGTGTAGAAGTTTTCTTGAAAAGGATCTGGAGCTTCTACACTAACATTGGTGCAGACATGAGGATCCTGCAGCTGAGCTGGTCATGGAGGGGTTGACAGGCCCATTCTGAGGGGCTTTTCCTATTTCCCCCAGACGTACCTGGTGCTGTGGTCCTGGACTCCCTGTGCTCAGCAGAGTTGAGCTGTTGCAGGTAGACGGGTGGCCAATGAAACCTGAGGAAAGGCAGGTTCATGTAGGTGCATTGTTGGCCCCAAGACCAAGCCTGGCAGTAGATCTCAGGTTACTGCTGATGCTCTTAGAGGACCTGCTGTCTTAGGTGGAGTCAACTTTTCTGTGGTCAAATTTTCCCCTCTACTAAGCAAAATCTAAACCCCTTCAGGGCACTGGAGGAGCTCTGCTGCACTAGTTATGCTGTCCTAAGGCTGAAAAAGCTGAGTGTCTGCATGGGGAAAACATACATCATCTCCCAATAACGTGAGGCCTAGAGCTGGCTTCTGACAGCAACCTGAGAGCACGGTTCCTGGAGTGGTTCCAGGATGACGTTTCCTGAGCACGAATCTTGCTTCAAGCGCTCATTAAATCTTCATTTGTTGAGGAGCTGGTCTGTTATCCTTATTTATATAGATGGAGCAATAGAGGCCAGGGATGTGGTTCAGTGGTAGAGCACCTGTCTTGCCTGAGTTCACACCCAGTAACGCGTATATACGTGGGTGTGGGGCGATGGGATAGGCGACCAGGACAATGGCAGCAACGGCAACCGAGGCTCTGGAAAGCCTGCGAGTCAGCTAGTCCTGGCATTGGATGTGGGTCCAGGGAGAACTGTATTCCCAGTATGCCCAGGATCAGAGTCGGCCACTGAGACAGATCACGACTGTCCAGAGCGAAGGTGCTGCGAGAGGAACCCAAGGCAAGATGCTCCAGGGCAGGAAGAGATAGTGAGCGCTAATTGCCAGGACCTGTGCAGTCGGACCAGACTCCAAGCAAAATTTAGACAGATGTGGGCAACGGGCCAGAAACGACTCCTCTCAGGGCTGGGTGAGGTACGCCGGGTAAGCAGCTAGGAGAGGACATTGGACCTGGAAGCCAGTTGGCGGTATGAGACCCTGCGCCTCTGCTTCCAGAGGTTGCGTGACCTTGGCACCGGGCCTTTCCCTCCAAGCCTCAGTTTCCTCACAGCTGAACCGGAGAAAACAACGCCTCCCTCCGAAAGAGGAGAACGAAAGCAGAAGGGAAAAAAAGGCAAAGCACAGAAAGCCGACACTCTCTCCTGGTGCGCGGGTGTATGAAGAGATGCTGCGGGCGCAAGGAAAAGGCCACGCCAGCCGAGAAGCCAAGGGCGCGACGGCCCCAAAAACCGCCAGCCAGTGCTCAGGCGCCAGCCGCCAGGGAAACGGCACGCATGCGCCAACCGTGCCGTCACAGTCACGTGCCCAGGCGTTCGGCTGGAGCCGTGAGAGGCGGACTCTGACTGCCAAGCCGGCCGCCCTGTCAACGGGAAGCACACTCTTGGGCGTCGGGCTGAGAGGCACTTGATTGGGGATAACGGCAGCCGGGGGCGGGTTCTTCACCATCCTGGTTACTATGACGCCCGGCCCCCGCCCCCTCGGCTGGTCGCCATCTTGTTGTTGATCCGTACCCAGTGGGCAGCGCCGGGAGCTGGACCGAGCGGCCGCTGCGGGGCCGCTGCTGCGGGGCTCAGCCACCTGCGCTGCCTGCCCGGGGGCGGGCCGAAGCCTGGAGGCCCGGGGGGCCCAGCTCCCGTGGGGGAGCCGTGGGCGCCCGCAGCCCGGGCTGGGCCGGTGAGTGACAGGAGCCGGGCGGTGAGGCCGGCCTCTCCGCGGCAGGCGCGGGGTGGGAGCGGGCACGCGCAGGGCCGGGGCCTCGGCCGAGCCCGGCTCGAACATCACTGGAGCATCTTGATTTCGGGGATGCAGCCGCTCGGCAGGGAACGGCCAAAGGGTAAAAAGGTCCGAGAGCCGGGCACCAGCGGCGGGCGTCTCCCTCTCGGGTCGTGGGCTCTGCTGACCCGCGGCGCCGAAACGTGACCAGTGCCCGCCTGGGGCTCTCTGATGTGTCCTGCTGTTTTCCTCTTGTGTTGTGGGACAATGCACGGAGCTCTGTCGTAGATGTCACTTCTGCGAGTAATTTTCCGGCGCTGGAGACGTAAGGCCAGACGAAACGGGCGCCAGCCTTGGCGACCTGCGCTGGCCAGTAGCAATAGCCCTGTGATGCCGGCGGGCAAAACCCTCCCTCCCCGCACCTGCCACCGGGGGCTTCTCGGAGCTCGCAGTCGGTTGCTGCTCGGAAGCCTAGTGTGATGCTCGGCTTGTCTTTTGGAACGTGATTTTTTCGGTTTGCTGTCCGCTGTCACTCGTTTAGAGTGGTGGGAAGGGCTTCCCCTTTTTTGCTCTTAGGAGAAAATGAATTTATGGAGGTGGCGACCGTGTTGGTGTTTGCTCCTGCCATTTCAATCTGCCACTTTAATCTGTTAAAGGAAATACTGGTGTGTATTAGACTCTGAAAATGAAATGAAACTTTTCTTTGAGGGGCCGGGGGATGGGGGTCTTTGGGGATAGAGTGAACCTGCTACATGAACTTTTCACAGCCCTCAATGAATCTTGCTCAGTTGAAAACAGCGGGGTGGGGGGGGTGCCCTGCCCTGGGGGCTGGGCTGGGGGGGGGTGCGAGGCACTGGGGCAAGGTGTGCGGGCAGGGAGAGTTCTGGACGCCCCCAGACTCTTCCTGTGCTCCCTGACTCCTGAGGCGCTCATGCCTGAAGCCTGCAGGAATCAAGCTGAGCTGTACTTTGTGTACGACTTGTATCAGGCTGTTCTCACCTCGGTTTGTTATTCAGAGAAAACAGCTCCTGCTCTTTTTGGGAGCACAGACAATGACCGCGGAGGAGGCAGCCGCTGGGTTGCCATTTGCTTATTTGCGAGAAGAGAGAATTTTCCACTTCGATTCTTCATCCCAGTGCCTTCCCTCCTACCGATGCTTGAATCCCTGGATGACTTGTGACCTTGGGGGTGAGGAGGTCAGAGACACGACCAGTTCCTTGGGCAGTTCTTTCTAAGAAAGGATGGAGGCGGTCAACTATTAGAACTCCAGGTTGCTGCAAGCTAACCTCCACTCCCGCTCTGAGGAACACTTTTCTTTAGAAAGTTAAGGCAGTCACACGATTCAGTTCTTGTTGGTTTCTGCCAATCCTACTGAAAGTTTTGGATGTTGACTTGTTTTGAATATCGAACCTCTAATATTGAACTAGACAGATTCTAGTCCAGTTTCTGAACGGTACACAATTTTAGGGGTTACAAAAGTTCATCCATCTTCCAGCTCAAATGTTTCCAGAGAGTCCCAGACTTATTTTGGCCTACTGCCCCCTTTTCAGGAAAAAATTGCTTTGTGGTCCTGAAAATCTAAAGATAGAAAAGGCTCCTCAATGCACTGGAGATTACTACTTCCTTCTCAGATTGGTCCTCTTTATGTGTGTATGGCTGGGAAGGGAAAGGGCTTCAAGGTATCAGCTACTTTGGTAATTTGGGAAATGCTGCTCTATCCCTCTGTTGGAACCTCTGGCTCAAGCAAGGGAATTATAGAATACCCGAGAACTTCATTATTTGTTTAATGCTTTTAGTGCTTTATTGAATCTTAAGAATAGCAGATGATACTTGGCTTATCATGGTATTAAATAATGGTAGCTAATAACTGCGCTTTTATTTTCTGGGAAAGTGGCTTTGAGGCCAGACTCTGCAGTGCTCAGGGTTACTGTGGGCTCTGCTCAAGAGTTAACTCTGGCTGCTTGTGGAAACCATATGTGGTGGTGGTGGGGTTGGAGCTGGAATCAGCTGTATGCAAGGCAGGCACCTTAATCCCTACCTGGTCTCTAACTCCACCAATAATATTTATTTAAAAAATAATATCTTTTGGTTTGGGAGCTACATCTGGCTTACTCCTGGCCCTGTGTTCAGGGAGCACTCCATATGTAGTTCTGGGAATCAAATCTGGGGCAGCTGTGTGCAAGGCAAACACCTTATTCGCTATACTAGCTCTCCCATCCAGTACTATTTTTTTCTGTTTTGTTTTATTTTGTTTTGGGGTCACACCCGGCAATGCTCAGGCTTATTCCTGGCTTTGCACTCAGAAGTTACTTCTGGAGGTGTTCTGGAGACTATATGAGATGCTGGGAAAGAACCAGGGTTGGCCATGTGCATTGCAAGCATCCTACCTGCTGGGCTATCTCTCTGGCCCCTCCAGTACTTCATTTTCTAGTGTAAATGAGTAAGCTTATTGTTATTACAATAGTGGATTCTTCTTCATCCTCTTGTCTTTTTATAATTTACCTATAACTGTGAGCACTTTCCCCTTTTTTAGTCTTAGGGATCTGGGGATCCATGCTGGACTTTATACATAGAAGGTGAAGTTGTTACTCTACCACTGAGTTACATCCCAAGCTAAGTATCAAAAGCTATACTGAAGTAGAATCTGCTGCAGGCTTTTGAGATCTGGTGCCTTAATGTGTGTTCAGAGCTCAATACCCATCTATCCCTCAGGCTGCTACGCCAGGGTTAGTTTTGCAGTAAACAAATGGTTTTGCCAAACAGTCCATACAGTTACTTTCCTGTACAAATCCTCTTGCCAGCTGAATGCAATGAATTTTGCCCCATTTTAGAAGCATATTTTTTCTTCAGAACTGTCTTTTCTCCTGAGTGCATCTCAGATTTTGAACAGTCCCAAAACATTCCAGCTGTTGGGTTAACTCTGTGGTCTCTGAACTGTGTAGCAGTATTGCCTTTATTTATGTAATTTACTTTTGGTTTTGGGGCCACACCTGGTCATGCTCGGGTTATTCCTGGCTTTGTGTTCAGGAATTACTCCTGGTGGTGCTTGGGAGACCACTGAGATGCTTGGGATAGAACCTGTGTTTGCCACACGCAAGGCAAATAAATACCTTACTTTCTGTACTGTCACTCCAGCCCCAAGTATTGCCTTTAAACATAATCTTTGCTCTTTCTTGGGGGCTGGAAGTGATGGGACTATTCTTAGCTCTGCCTGGGGGGTCATTTCTGGGGGTGCTATTGGATCATTTGGTGCCAGAATTAAACCAGGATTTCCTGCATGACTCTAGTCTGGTGAGCTCTCTGTTCAGCCCAATAATATTTGCTTTTTTGTTTGTTTTTGGGCCACACTGGCGGTTTTCTGGGCTTAATCCTTATGGTCAGTATTTGCCTTCTTATACTTGCCTGTAGTAAATGGGAACTAAGATTTTCTTTCTTTTTTTTTTTCAAATGTGCTGAATTTGAATTGGAAACACTCTTTAAGTAGGGAAGTGGATGGAACATGGAAGTAGAAATGTGAGTTCAGTGATGGAGGATCTCTACTACCTGTTTGAAGTGCTTGTATTTGTTGATTGGAATCCCATGCTCAGTGCTGCAGAACTTGTTCAACTCAGAGTTGCCGAACTTGTTCAAAATATAGAACCGAAGGGCTGGAGTGATAGTGTAGTGAGAAAGGGCATTTGCCTTGCACATGGTCCACCTGGGTTCAATCCTTGGCATCCTATATAGTGCTCTGAGCATCTCCAGGAGTAACCCCTGAGCAGATGGGTGTGGTCCTCCCCCCATAAAAAGGGGATCAGAATGTAGAACTGCGGTCTAGAAACAGTGTGTGGCTTCCTGGCTAAGATACCAGATTTTTGTTGCTTTCGTTTTGTTTTGCTTCTGTTTGGGGGCCATACCTAGTGATACTCAAGCGTTACTCCTGAAGGAACAAAGAAGGAAAATACCTGCCATAGATAGAGACAAGGCTGGGGGAAGGGTGGCAGGAGGGAAACTGGGAACACAGGTGGTGGGAAGTGTACATGGTGGAGGGTCGGTGTTAGAACACTAGTCAAGCAGACCAGGAACAGCTTTGTAACTTTGCATTTCACCACCGAATCAAAGCTTTACTCCTTGCTCTGCACTCTGGAACAACTTCCTAGAGGTGCTTGGGGGACCATATGGAATATGAGGGGATTGAACCCTTCCTCTTGTATTGTTGCTACAGCCCAAGATTTCACTTTTGACTCTTGAGAAACACGTTTGGTGAGCACAGCATTGGCCATTTTATTGGTTAGGTCTTGGTCTTCCTGCCTCTCTGAGCTGTTGTAAACATGTTAGTAGTATCTGTCTGCCCATCTCCTAGCGCTTGCCCAGGTTGAATAAGGAGCACTGATGGACAGCAGCTGGGGAAAGATTGCAGACTGCACTGTGCCCCCTGGCTTGAGGCAAGGAGCAGTTAGGCATTTTGTATATTCCAGTGGGTCTGGGTTTTTGCTTGATTTTGTTTTATTTTGTTACTTTATTATTTTTAATTTAGGGGTGGTGTCACACCCTGTGTTGCTCAGTTGCCATGAAACATAGGGATTGTATCTACTGTTCCTCTAGGCAAAGCATGCGTTGTTGAGCTATATCTCTGGCCCCTTTGCCCCTGATTTTAAATTAAACTTATTTCTTCCCCTACTACAGTAGGATTTGAACAGTGGCTTCTGAGCTAACATCTGAGACCGACTAATTCCTTCCTTCCCTTCCTCCCTTTCTCCCTTCCTCTTTCCCTTTCTCCTTCCCTCCCTCCACTTCCTCTTCTCCCTCCTCTACTGGGCAGTAAGTAGTATAGTGGATATGGCACTTGCACATGGACTACTCAGGTTCGATCCAGGGCATCTCATAGAGCCCCCTAAGCCTGCCAGGAATGATCCCTGAGCTCAGAGCCAAGAGTAAGTCTTGAGTGCAATGTGGGTATGGCTCAAAAACAAACCAAAAAGAACTTCTTTTTTCTTTTTGGGTCACACCCGGTAATGCTTAGGAGTTATTCCTGGCTTTGCACTCAGGAATCACTCCTGGCAGTGCTCAGGGGACCATATGGGATGCTGGGAATTGAACCCGGGTTGGCCGCGTGCAAGGCAGACACCCTACCCTCTGTGCTATCACTCCAGCCCCAAACAAAAAGAATTTAAAAAATTATAATGCTGTGATTTATCAAGTTGTTCAGAATATAATTGTTTCAGGCATTAGATGTTAAAATATATCAGTACCACCACCAGTGTGCTCTTCCCTCCACCAATGTCCCCATTTACAACCCACAACCCTAACCTGCCCCTTTGCAGGCACAAATAAATTTAATTAATATTGTTTGTTAAAACACAAAGGCAAGTGGAATTTTCAAAGCTTAGATTAATTATAGTCAATTTGTGATAATTGTTGCATCTCAATATGATATTACTAAAGTCACTGTCTGAGGATCTACTGTGCCAGTTAGTGCTAGTCAAACCTACTGTGTTATTGTTTAGGCTCACTGAACTTGGTAGTCTTCTATGCAGATTTCCCAACAGATTTGTTGTGATCCTATTGGGTTGACAGTACTATGAAATTTTAGGGTATTGTAGCTATAGTTCTGGAACAGTTCATTGGTTTGGCAGTTTGATGAGGTTCAGTTGCAGAGCTGGGCCATTTCTATGTCAGAGGGTTTCAGGTATGGCTTTGGGCTACTGTTCCTTCAGGCAGAAAGGAGAATCTATCCAGCCCCATTCTGAGAATGGCCCCAGAGTTCTCAATCCAGAGCCTGTCTACCTGGGAAGATACTGGGATGTGTTCTTTTGGAGGTGTGATGCTAGGTCATTTCTCTTCCAGCAAAATTGCCCCAAGAAATTTTATTTAGGATTTTTTAGGGTCCAATCCAGCAGTGCTCAGAGGTTACTCCTGGCTCTGTGCTCAGGAATTACTCCTGGTGGTGCTCAGGGTACCATAGACGATGCCAGGAATTGAACCTGGGTTGGCTGCATGCAAGGCAAGTGTCCTCCCCTCTTTACTGTGGCTCTGTCCCCTGATGAGGGCAACTTTTTTTTTTTTTTTTGGTTTTTGGGTCACACCCGGCGATGCACAGGGGTTACTCCTGGCTCTTCACTCAGGAATTACCCCTGGTGGTGCTCAGGGGACCATATGGGATGCTGGGATTAGAACCCGGGTCGGCCGCGTGCAAGGCAAACGCCCTACCCGCTGTGCTATCTCGCTCCAGCCCCTGATGAGGGCAACTTTGAAAACAGTGGCAGTTACGTGGTTAAATGCAGAATAACCTTGTTGTTAACAACCCTATTTCTAGTTGTCTATCCAAGAATAGTAAAAAGACATGTTTACACAAAAAACCTGCATATGAACACATAGTAGGGTTATAAATGTCTGTCAGTTGAGATAATGGATAAATAAAATGTGCTATCAGGGTTGGAGGGTTAGTGGGTAGGGCACTTTCCTTGCGTGCAGCTGACTTGGGTTAGACCTTGGCACCAAATATGGTCCCCCCAGCCTGCCGGGAGTGATTCCTGAGCATTTCCAGGTGTGACCCCAAAATAAAAACAAAACAAACAGAACTTCCTTGGAGTTTAAAACCTGAGCTGGTCTCAGTCCCTTGAGCTGGTCTCAATCCCGTTATAGGAATAGTAGCAAGTTCTAAAAGAGCAGAACTCTTTGGGGTTATATAGACACTTTACTTTCAGCTTCCAGTTACAGCTGCAATCCAATGGTCATGTCTGAGGAATTTGTTATGATTATATTTTCAGATAACTTGCAGAGTAGTTTAGTGTCAAGGCAATTAAATAAATACATGATTTTACCATCAGAGCAAGAGTCATGGATTGTAGCCATATCTGATCACTTTGTTGTTACTGTTTTCATGACTGGTATTCAGGCACATGCTTGGTCATGGAGTTTCCACACTCAGTCTGGGTGCTCACTGGGGTTTACACACTTTGGGTCACACCCAGCAACACTCAGGGGTTACTCCTACTTCTACACTCAGGAATTACTCCTGCCAGTGCTTGGGGGATCAGGTGGGATGCCAGGGATTGAACCCCGGTTGGCAGCTTACAAGGTAAAGTCCCTACCAAGTGTACTATCATCCCCTACCCCGGTTTACACACTTTTGTGTTGCTTTCACATATTCTCACTGGGGTTCACAAAGCAGGTGTGATGCTGTCATACCTGGTGTAGTGTTGCCAGGGCTTGCTTTGGAGATTGTTTTATTTGTGTTTGTGTATACCTGACTGCAGTGTGTGGGAGATTGCACACTGTTGTCGTGCCTGGAGTCCCAAATAGCAGAGCAGGGATGTGCTTAGCACATGTGGGCGCCTCCAGGACTTGAGAAATTGGATGTGCAGGCGTCATGTTGGCGTGGGAGGTGTGTTTTGCTACTGAGCCACCTCCAAGCCCTCCATATTTGATTTTAAGCTTTGTATATGATACCTCTTGGCACCTTTTTTATTTTTTTGCCACACTTGGCTTGTGCTCAGGGCTGTTCTGTTTAGGTGCTCAGGAATCACCCCTGGTGGAGTTCAGGGAACCAAATGCGGTATTGGAGATTAAACCTGGGTAGGCTATGTGCTAGACAAATATCTTAGCTGCTGTACTATATATTTAGCTTTTCTTGTCACCTCTTTTTGTTTGTTTTTGGGCAACAATCAGTGATGCTCAGGGATTACTCAAGAATTACTCCAATTGTTCAGGAATTCCTGGTGGTGCTCAGGGGACCATATACGATGATGGGGATCAAACCAGGTTGGCTCCTGGTTTAACTACTGTAAGTGGCTTAAGTACTGTAGTGTCTCTCTGGCCCCTCTTGTTACCTCTTTTAAAGTAGTACCAAATTTGATGATTTTTAAACTCCCATTGGAGGGACCAGAGCGATAGTACAGCCAGTAGAGCATTTACTTTGCACACAGCTGACCCAGGTTTGACTCCAGCATCCCATATGGTCCCCCAAGCACCACCAGGAGTAATTCCTGAGTGCAGAGCCAGGAGTAGCTCCTGAGCATTGCCAGATATGACCCCTGTCCTCCAAAACAAAACAAAACAAAACAAAAATTCTAAAAAACCCTTCCACTGGAGTTCTGAGATAGTTTTGTGGTATCATTGAGACACCACAGGAAAGATAAGAGCTATTTCATATGTCTAATTCCTTTCTCTGAAGAGTTCTCTTATTATTTTGAGTTACTTATTTTATTGGTGTGACATTTTATTTTATTTTTTAAAATTTATTTATTTTTCCTTTATTTATTTTTAATTAGTGAATCACCGTGAGGGTACAGTTGCAGATTTACTCATCTTTGTGCTCTTGTTTCCTTCATACAAAGTTCGAGAATCCATCCCTTCACCAGTGCCCATTCTCCACCACCAGTAAACCCAGCATCCCTCCTACCCTCCCCAATCCCATCTCCCCACACCCCGCCCCGCCACTGTGGCAGGGTATTCCCTTTTGTTCTCTTTCTCTAATTAGGTGTTGTGGTTCGCAATAAAGGTGTTGAGTGGCCACTGTGTTGGTGTGACATTTTAAATGTGGTTCCCAAGTAATCTGAAAAACACAGGGCTGGAGTGATAGTACAGTGAGTTCAGTTAGGATAGAGATGGGATGACTATGACAATGATAGTTGGAAATAATTTTTAATTTTTTAAAAACATTATTGTTTTTTATTTTATTTATTTATTTATTTTTTGCTTTTTGGGTCACACCCAGCGATGCTCAGGGGTTACTCCTGGCTTTGCACTCAGGAACTGCTCCTGGCAGTGCTTGGGGGACCATATGGGATGCCGGGGATCGAACCCGGGTCGGCTGCGTGCAAGGCAAACGCCCTACCTGCTGTGCTATCGCTCCGGCCCCCCATCATTGTTTTTTAAATGATAATTTAAATTTATTTTTTGGAGGGACCATACCTGGTGGTGCTGAGGAGTGGTCCCTAGGAGATGTTTCAGGCTACCATATGTGGTGCTGGGAATTTGAACCAGGGTTGGCTTCATTGTAAAGAAAGATCCCTAACCCTTGTACTGCCCCTCTGCCCCTACACAGATATTTTTAAAAGGGTCTAAACTAAATTCCTTCCTTCCTTCCTTCCTTCCTTCCTTCCTTCCTTCCTTCCTTCCTTCCTTCCTTCCTTCCTTCCTTCCTTCCTTCCTCTCTCCCTCCCTCCCTCCCTCCCTCTCTCCCTAAATCCCTCCCTCTCTCCCTCCCCTCATCACCCCTTCTCTTTTCTCCTTCCCCACACCCAGCAGTGCTCAGGGCTTAGTCCTGAATCTGTGCTCAAGAATCACTCTTGGTAGGCTTGGGGATGTGTAGGGTGCTGGGGATTAAGCCTGACTCAGCCATGTGCACAGCACGTACCCTACCAGATGAGTTATCTCCCCAGCCCCAGTCTTTTCATATCTGGGGAAACACAGCTTCTTAAATTTTTTAAATTTTTATTTTTTTGTCATTTGGATTACACCTAATGATGCTTAGGACTTCCTCCTAGCTCTGCGCTTACAGCTCATGCAGGAAGGGCTCTGGGGACCATTTGAGGTGCTGGGGATAGAACCTGGCCCAGCCCTGTGCAAGGCAGGCATGCTACCTGCTTTACTATCGTCCCAATCCATTTTTTGTGGCCATACCCATAAGTGCTCAGGGTTTACTCCTGGCTCTGTGCTCAGGGATCAAATTCATGGCAACCTTGGGGGACTGTATGAGATGCCAGGGATTGAACCTGGGTCAGCTGCATGCAAGGCAAACACCCTACCATTGCTCCAGCCTCCCATCTTTATTTAAAATAGGGACTACACCCAGGGTCACTCCTGGTGATGCTTGACACAGCAGTGCTGGCCTGATGGTTAGTGGTTGGGGGCTACCAGGAGTCACACCTAGTGGAGCTCTGGGGTTACCATACTTGGAGGTGCTGATGGGCCATGTGGTGCTGGGGATTTTACCACTTGAGATACTCCCCCATTTTACTGTAGTTGCTTTACTAATGAATTTAAGGATATTTCAGTGTCTTCTTATTTAACTCTAAATCAGCTTTTTTTTCCCCCTGAAATTATTTATAAGTTATTTTTCATAAAGTCTAAGCTGAATTAACTTTTTTGTGTTACTTTTTTTCTTAGAGTGACTACATAGTTGTATTATCTCGCTCTGTGTGTGTGTGTATGTGTGTGTGTGTGTAAATATTGCTAGGGATTGAACCCAGGGGCTCAGACACATTGCATGGCAAGTGCTCTGCTGCTGAGCTATGTTCCCTGCCTCATTTATGTTCCTTTCAGTTGAGTAATTTGCTATTCATTCCCTTGGGTTACGTAGGACAGTAAAAAACTAAAGATTTTTACTATTGGGGGGTGATTGGGAAAATGGGGATAATGATAGAGGGAAGGTCACACTGTGGATTGGTGTTGGAATATTGAATGCCCGTAACAATACATCATGAACAACTTTGTAAACTAGGGTGTTTAAAAGAGAAAAAAATTTAAGAAGAGATTTATAATATTTTCAAATTTTTACTTTATATTTTGGACTTTTCAGTTTTTGGTTCTTTTTTGTTTGTTTTGTGTTATGGGCTGTAACCAGCACTCGGGGTCCTGCCAGCATGTTGCTCGGGAGTCACTCCTGGTGATGCTTGGGAGACCATGCAGTGCTGGGGAATCAGGGCCTCTCATGTGCAGAGGCTTAGCTATCTCTGGACCCTAAATTTAATTTGTTTGTTCATTTTTGTTTGTTTTGGGGCCATATCTGGTGGTACTCAGGGGTTACTCCTGGCTCTGCACAGAAAGATCTCACTTGGTGCTGGGGGACCATATGGGATTCCAGGGATTGAATCCAGGTCAGCTGCATACAAGGCAAGCACCGAACCTGCTGTACTGACCCCCCCAAAAAATTAATTCTTAAAAGACTAGGGGGACCAGAGAGATAGTACAGCAGGTAAGGCACTTGCCTAGCATGTGGCTGACCTGGATTTGATCCATAGCACCCCATATAAACCCCAAGTCTTGCCAGGAGTGATCCCTGAGCACAGCCAGGTAAACAGCACCACTGGGTGTAACCCCAATGCAGAAACAAAAAACAAGAAAGGTAAATAAGGTGGTAGCCAGAGAGATATTACAGGGGTTTGCCTTGCACACAGCTAACCCTGATTCCATACTTTTTTTTTCTTCTTCTTTTTGGGTCACACCCAGCATTGCTCAGGGGTTACTCCTGGCTCTGCACTCAGGAATTACTCCTGGCGGTGCTTGGGGGACCATATGGGATGCCGGGGATTGAACCCAGGTCGGTCACGTGCAAGGCAAACACCTACCCGCTGTGCTATCACTCCAGCCCCTCCCCCCAAAGTCTTAAAGTCCAGAGTTTGGCAGTAAAGATTCTGCCTAGAGAAAAAAGTGTTCCCTTACCACCATTGAATTGAGGCCATAAGGGAAGTTCCCACCCCTGCTCGTGCATTATCTCCTGTATTTTGCCAGGTGGTTCACATCCCTTTTCCTCTTTACTTCCAATTGAATTATATGCTAATTATAATGAGAATTCCCCACCCCAATAATAAAATTATTTGTGATTTTTTTTCTTTTTTTTTTTTTGGCTTTTTGGGTCACACCTGGCGATGCACAGGGGTTACTCCTGGCTCTGCACTCAGGAATTACCCCTGGCTGTGCTCAGGGGACCATATGGGATGCTGGGATTCGAACCTGGGTTGGCCGCGTGCAAGGCAAACGCCCTACCCGCTGTGCTATCTCTCCAGCCCCAAATTATTTGTGATTTAAAATAAGTAAAATGGGGGGTTAGGATAAACCTCATAGAGAAAGAAACATTTGTACAAAAGCTTTGGAAGGAGGGTGAAGAAAAGCTTTGGAAGGAGGGTAGCCAAGTAGTTATTTTGGGGAGAAGAAAATTTTAGGCAGAGAAAAAGCCCTTTAAGGTACACAGACCTTAAAATGGCAATAGGCCTTTGTGTCTATTTGGTTAGAGTGACATAATAAGCAGTGGGGCAAAGAGGGGTTTGAAATTAGATCAGAAAGAAAATAGGATTGGGGAAGAATGCAGATACTGGTTACGAGTTGGAATTTTACTCTGGGTTAAATGGGAAAGGTGTCAGACCTTTGAACAGATAAATCACATGTTCTGACTCAGTTTACACTGTCACTGCTGTATTGAGAACAAACTGCAAGGAGACCATGGTGGGAAGTAGGAATATCTATTTGAAAGTGAGGGATGGGGCTGGAGAGATAATTAGGTTGTAAGGCACTTGCCTTGTACGTGGTTGATTCCACTTCAATCAATCCCAGGCACAGCGTATAGTCTCCAAGCACTTCCTTGAGGGATTCTTGAGCCATAGAGCCGGGAGTAAGCCCTGAGCACCTTCAGGTGTTTACCCAAAACAAACGAAAGAGATGTTCGTGATTATGTCAGGAATTAGCACATTTGGTGGTGAGAGGTAGTTGAATTTGGGTATGTTCTGAAGACAGGCATAGTAGTATTACTTGATAAAGGATATGAAAGAGGAATAAAAAGGACAAGGTTATCGCTTTCTAGTTCACAAGCATGATTGGTTTTTCACATCTAATTTGTGTGATGTCTCTCAAATCTTATTACAACATCCAGCACATTACCTATCTTCGTATTTAAAAAAAAAAAGGCAACTTTTTGGCTTGAGCAGTGTGGAATTAGTAATTGTGGGTGGGGAAGACTGCAGGTTGAGTAGTTTTGGGCACGGGAAGATAAATTTTGACCATTTAAATGTAGACTTCTAGGTCAAACAGGTCGTTATGGTAATTATGTAAATTTTTGGTATTCAGGAGAGGACTGAAGTGAATATATATAGTTGGACAAGAGAAAATTAATGGAGGCCTTCAACTGTAAGAGACTGGGGAGAAATCTCTCAAGCATCACCAGAGTATACAGAATAACAGGAAGATAAAGTGAGTGCAGTATTTGAAAAACAAAATATATCAGGGACCTGAGAGATGGCTTGAACACATGCTTTGCATGCTGGAGCCTCAGGTTTAGAAGAAAGCAAACCCAGGGACTGGAGCAATAGCACAGCAGGTAGGGCATTTTCCTTGCATGCCGCTGACCCAGGTTCGATTCTGTCCCTCTCGGAGAGCCCAGCAAGCTACTGAGAGTATTCTGCCGCACGGCAGAGCCTGGCAAGCTCCCGGTGGCATATTCGATATGCCAAAAACAGTAACAAGTCTCACAATGGACAGACTGGTTTCTAGTGCCCGCTCGAGCAAATCGATGAACAACAGGATGACAGTACTACAGTGCAGTGCTACAATACTCAGTACATAATATTTTTTGTAATAGTCCAACACCCTTAATGTCTTTATTTACACTAAGTCATCTCTTGCTGTCTAGAGGTCTGTACATGGATCCCACCTTTCCAGAGAAAATCTTTAAAAAAAACTTTATTTAAACACAGTGACTTACAAAGTTGTTCATAATACAGTTTTTTGAGGCATTCAGTGATTGAATACCAATCCCACTACCAGTATGACCTTCCCTCCACCAATTGTTTCCAGTTTCCCACCCTCCTCTCCAAACCTGCCCCCTTCGCAGGTATAATTTTTTTATATTGCTTGTTACATGATAGTTAATAGAATTATTAAAAAAATACTCAAAAGAAAATTTATGAAAGTTGTATCTCACAATGAAGTCATTAAAGTCATTGAGGATTTACTGTTTGCTGCTAGTTGAGTCTTCTGCGTTTATATTTTTATTTATTGAGTGAAGTTGGCTTCTGTGCTACTATAGGATCTGATTTGGTGTGCTCCTGCTGGGCCCAACAGTATTGTGGAATTTGGAGGTGTCGCCTGGATGCATATGTGGCTGTGTGCTCCAGGAAGTCTAGGGCCTGTAAAACTGAGCTGATAAGTTTAAGTGTCTTAGTTTGGCATGCATCTCTTTTGAGATTTGTCTTGAAGTGTGTAGCTGGGCTATTGTTTTCATGGCAGCAGCTGTCTCAGAGAAAATCTTAATGGCACTTGGAAAATAGTAAGACTAGTAACTTGGTAACAATAAATGATATGGGACTGATTTTATACAGAAAGTGAAACTTGGCTTTGAATTTAGTAGTGGCACAACCCTCAGACAATACACTCAGAAGAAACACTTCATTTACATATTTCCTTTGAATGCTTGACTAACATGTACCTTCCCTTCACTTGGGTTTAGAGCTGGGTCAGAGCAGAGTAGTGCTGGGAGATAGTAGTAGTACAGTAGAGTTTCCGACAATTTTGAATAGCTCTTACTCTAGCCTTATTAGTAGTAGTCTTTGTAGTGGGGTGAAATTACGTGTTTTTTTCCCACGTGTTCTGATAATTCTTACCGTTCATGATAGGAAGAATCTAGATTGCTGTCATTGGTTGGCATTGTAGTTGGTTACTTAAAGATCCCTAGAAATGCTTTTGTCATCTCCCCAGTGTTAATACTAAGGAATGATACTGCATAGCTTTGTCCCAGGTTACTATGGTTACTGTGATTCTCTTGGTGGCGCTATCATCTGAATAGTTATGCATATAGAGCTGATAATGTTGAAGATGCTGAAGGCTCTGGTATTATGGCAGAAACTGCAGAAGCCTGTGACAACATCAGTCAGGAGTAGGAACTTCCAGGGCACTACTTGATGCAGTTAATTTATATCTATTGCAGAATCAAAGTTGTGTTGGAATTTTCTAGAAGCTTTCTAATTGGCAGTGCTTGGGAGACTGCTTACGCAGTGCTGCTCAGGCCCTGTGGTGCTATGACTATACCTGCTGGTGCTCGACAATGTTTGTGGTGCTGGGGATCAAACTGAGGGCCTTGTGCATGCAAGGCATGTGCGCTAGCCCTTTGAGTGTTCTCCCCAACCCCACAATTTGATTCATGATTGATCTTTGTGGGGAGTGCCCACATTTGGTAGTTCTCACGGGTCACTCACATTGATGTCTTCAAGGGCCTCTTGGTGCTCTGGGGACCTTATGCAGTGTTGGGATTCAAACCAGAGTTGCAACCATAGTCACATGGTAGGCAATGCCTTAACCTTTGTACTATTTCTGTGGCTCTCTGATCTTTTGCTTGCTTGCTTGCCCTTTTGTTTGTTTTAGGACCATGCTCAGTGGTGCTTATAGACTATTCCCATCTCAGTGTGTGGGAATTGCTCCTTGTGGCATGACTTTGTGATGCCAGGGATTGAACTCAGGACACAGACATACAAAGCATAGGCTTGATCCCTTTGAGCTATCTCCCTAGCCCTTGTCTGGTCTTTTATTTCCTCCTCATAAAGCTTAGCAATGGCTCCAAGAAGTGGATTCCACTTTGTTCTTTCTTCTCCCTAGTTTAGATTGTTAGATTTCTTTCTGTTCCAATTGTATATATACTTGCCTTAGAAGTTCCACGGAGGGGGCTGGAGCGATAGCACAGCGGGTAGGGTGTTTGCCTTGCATTCAGCCAACCCGGGTTTCATTCCCAGCATCTCATATGGTCTCTGAGCACCACCAGGAGTGATTCCTGAGTGCAGAGCCAGGATTGACCCTGATAATTCTTACCGTTCATGATAGGAAGAATCTAGATTTCAGGGGCTGGAGAAACAGTACAATAGGTAGGGCACTTGTCTTGCACTCAGGTGACTCAGCTTCAATACCTACTACCACTATGGACCCTTGAGTACTGCCAGGAGTGATTCCAGAACACAGAGCCAGGAGTAAACCCTGAACACATCAGGGTATGGTCCCCAAACCAAAATAAATACGTTTCCAGGAAGTCAAGGAATCATTTCTTTTTCTGAAATGGGGTCAGTAGACCAAATATGTTTGGGAAGCTCTGAGTATATAGTTTGTGAACTCTAAGGAAGTTGTATCTTGTCAGGTGTTTAATTCTTTTTTTTTTTTTCTTCTCCCCTCCCATCCTCCGTCTCATCCTCCCTCCCTCTCCCTCTCCCTCTCTCCCTCCTCCCCTCCCCTTCCTCTGTCTTTCTCTTTTTCAGGAAAGAATAGGTTGAATAGATTCTTGACTAGTGGCCTCTGCTGGCAAGGACCTTCCTTCTACCTAGCTCTCCTTTTGTGGCCCATGTGCTGCATCCTCTGCCCTCAGTGTGCAGCCGGCCCCCAACGCAATGTGTGTTTGTCAAACCATGGAGGTGGGGCAGTATGGCAAGAACGCAAGTCGGGCCGGAGACCGGGGAGTCCTCCTGGAGCCCTTTATCCATCAGGTGGGCGGACACAGCAGCATGATGCGCTACGACGACCACACTGTGTGCAAACCCCTCATCTCCCGGGAGCAGCGCTTCTACGAATCCCTCCCTCCCGAAATGAAGGAGTTCACACCTGAATACAAAGGTCAGTCACTGTCCAGTTTCTGGAGAGAGCAGCTGCCATGTGCATGTAGTTCTTAAGTCAGTTTTTGTGTTTCGTTGACTATGTAATGTGATGACAGGTCTCAAAGCAGCTCATCACTCTCTGAAAGAAGATTAAGAAGTTGAAAGCATCAGTGAGGTCATTAGATCTTGAAAATTTGATATACTGATAGGTAACCTGGGAATAATTCACAATGTTAAACCCTCTTGGTGGAGAAGAACACGCTCTCAGGGATGTTTCCTTGGTTTGCTGGGATAACATAGGCATGAAGGAACAGCAGTTTTCTGGTTCCAGAGGAAAAGGAATAGATGCTTCCAGGCTAAGACATTGAGATCAGTGGCAGGAAGTCTGTCTCTGTGCTAGAGGAGTGGTGGTTCTGGGCTTCCAATGCTCTAGCACTTTGCATTCTCTTCCAGGACCCTGGAAATTCTAAGTTTCATGATAAAAAAAAAGGCACCAGGTCAAACCGTAAGGCTTGGTCCTCAGAGCTGAGCACTCCTGGGTGTGACTCTATAAAAATGGTTTAAAAAAGGCAGGGGTGGGGGGACAGAGGCAGGGTCAGGGATCATCAAGAATCAGGGTGCCCATCTAGAGAAGGGGATTGGCAAAAAGAAACATTTTCTCAGTCTAGCATATGCTTTTCCAGTTTAGAAAGCCAGTTTGTACCACACCAAGAACATAAAAGAAGATGTTCAACCCATTTTTCATACCTGGCATCACACATAGTCTCCTGAGGACCACTAGGAGTGAACCCTGAGCACGGAGCTAGGAGAAAGCCCTTAGCACAGTTTGTGTGGCCCAAAACCAAATTAAAAATATTAAAAGTATAAAAAGAAAACTGAAAAATGTAGTTGAATGTTGGATGTATAGTAAAAGGGCCGCCTGTATGTTTTATTAAAATATTACCTTTGGGGCTGGAGCGATGGTACAGTGGATAGGGTGCTTGCCTTGCATGCGGCTGACCCCGGTTTGATTCCCAGCATCCTATATGGTCTCCTGAACGCCAGGAGTAATTCCTGAGTGCAGAGTCAGGAGCACCCCTGTGCATCATCAGGTGGGACCCAAAAAGAAAAAAACTAAAAAGTAAAAATAAAATACTACCTTTGAGGTAGATTTCTAGGTGTTGTTGTAATTTCTTTCTAAGTGACCCAGAAATACTGCTAGTACAACTTGGAAGTTTTTTTTTTTTTTTTTTTTTGCTTTTTGGGTCACACCCAACAATGCACAGGGGTCACTCCTGGCTCTGTACTCAGGAATCACCCCTGGCGGTGCTCAGGGGACCATATGGGATGCTGGGATTTGAACCCGGGTCGGCCGCCTGCAAGGCAAACGCCCTACCCGCTGTACTATCACTCAAGCCCCAACTTGGGAGTTTTCTTCTTATTATTTTTCAACCTGTTTTTTTTTTGTTTGTTTGTTTTTTGTTTAGTTTTGTTTTGGGGCTACAACTGATGGTATTTAGGGCTCCTTCTGCTTTAGTGCTCAGATTTCTCCTTGTGGTTTTTGGAGGACCACATGGATTAAACACAGGCCTCCTGCCTGCAAAGCATGCACTCACCCCTTGAGCTATCCCTCTGGTTCTCCAAACATACTATTTTGAAAGGGATGTAATGGGGGCCAGAGTGATAGGACAACAGGTAGGATGTGTGCCTTTCACAAAGCTGACCCAGGTTTGATCTCTGGCATCACATTTGGTTCCCTGAGTCCTGCCAGGAGTGATTATAAGTACAGAGCTAGGAGTAAGTCCTGAGCTCTGCTGGGCCCAAAAAACAAAAATAAAAAAGAGGGACACAGTAGGACTAGGGAGATAACTTAAAGAACTGGAGCACATGCTTTGCATATGGGAATTCTGACTTCAATTCTCACCACATGGTCTCTTGAGCATGGTCTCTAGGAGCAACCCTGAGCACTGAATCACGAATAGCTCCTGAGCACTACTGGGTATGACCCAAAACCATATTGAAAAATGATTAAGTGGGAGAAGGACAGCACAGCAAAGTATTTTGGATTAGTACAACAAAGAAAATCGGGCTGGAGAGATAGCACAGCGGGTTGGGTGTTTGCCTTGCACGCGGCCGACCCGGGTTCAAATCCCAGCATCCCATATGGTCCCCTGAGCAGGCCAGGGGTAATTCCTGAATGCAGAGCCAGGAGTAACCCCTGTGCATTGCCAGGTGTGACCCAAAAAGCAAAAAAAAAAAACAAAGAAAATCGAAATCAGGGCTGGAGTGATAGCACAGCGGGTAGGGCATTTGCCTTGCATAGAGCCAACCCGGGTTCGATTCCCAGCATCCCATATGGTCCCCCGAGCACCGCCAGGAGTAATTCCTGAGTGAAAAGCCAGGAGTAACCCCTGAGCACCGCTGCGTGTAACCCAAAAAGCAAAAATAAATAAATAAATAAATACAGTAGAAACGCTAGTGAAACTGGTGGAAGTTCTGTGTCAAGTGGAAGTTCTCTGTGGTGAGGCTAGAATAGTCTAAAGCTCACGGTGGCAAAAGACATTATTTGGGGACTGTCTTAGAGGAAAAAAAAATCTTGGAAGCCTTTCCAGGTGATGCTGGTATGCAGAAGGAAATCAGATATATAGAAGGAATCGGGAAATAGTAGCATCAAAGCAGTAGAGATAGAGAATTAAATGATGTCAGTTGGGCCATGGGGATAGCTCAAAGGGCGTGAGAACAAATGCATTGCATGTGGTCTGTCCAAGTTCAATCACTGGCACCAAACTAGAAGCCCTTGAACATTGGCAGATGTGCTCCTCCACAAAAATTATGTGAGTTGTGGATATGTAAGGAGCATGCATGTGTCTTTTAAATGGTAAAGATTCAGTTAAAAGAGGGCTAGATAAGTTGAAAATATGTATAGATTGAAGATGTAAATTGCAGAATTACAGAGGAATGAATAGTAGATGCATGTGATGGTACTGTGCGCTGGGAGGTAGCACATGTCTGTACTCCACTGCATGGATGTAGCCTGTGTTAACATTAAGTGACTGGTACCTTTTTCAACAGGCGTGGTGTCTGTCTGTTTTGAGGGCGACAGTGATGGTTACATCAATTTAGTGGCTTACCCTTATGTGGAAAGTGAGATCATGGAACAAGATGACACACCAGAGCGGGAGCAACCTCGGCGCAAACATTCCCGCCGGAGCCTGCACCGGTCAGGCAGTGGCAGTGACCATAAGGAAGAGAAAGCCAGCCTGTCCCTTGAGACCACTGAAAGGTAAGAGGGTACTGAGGGGATCAAAGATGTGTGTCTAGTCTTGGTCAGCACAGATTCTTGAGTCATCTCAAGATTTTCATATATAATGGGGAAGTGAGGTACTAGGTGAGGTAAGATGTTTGGTGATCTTGGATCACCAAAATAGGTGTAGCCTACCTGTGTATCACATTTTTCTAGTACTTTTTACACCTGTTCTCTTAGGTGAGAACAGAATTTCCTGTGTTCTGCAGTAGTGTACACTGTCTACAGGGAGACTAGCTGCTTCTTGACCTGCAGTATGATAAAGCACCAGGGCTATGAGGGATCATGTACACTAATATTCTTTTTTATTTTGTTTTGTTTTTTTGGCCACAACTGGCAATTCTTGGCTTGCTGCTGGCTCTGCACTCAGACATCACTCTTGGTGGTTCTTAGGGATCATATAGGATTCCAGGAATTGAACCCGGGTCAGTTGTGTGCAGAGCAAGCACCTTACCTGCTGTGCTATCTCTCTGGCTCTCCTAGATTATTATATTAATGAGTTTAAGTATCAAGACTTTTCTGAACTGGAGTGATAGCACAGTGGGTAGGGCATTTGCCCTGCATGTGGCCTACCTGGGTTCGATTGCCAGCATCCCATATGGTCCCCCGAGCACCTCCAGGAATAATTCCTGAGTGCAGAACCAGGAGTAACCCCAGAGCATCTCATCGCCAGGTGTGTTCCAAAAAGGAAAAAAAGACTTTTCTGAGACCCTGATAGCATCTTTATTATTTTTAAAATTTTTAAAAAATTTTTAATGAATCACCGCGAGGCACAGTTATAGACTTAACAAACTTGCATGCTTATGTTTTAGTCATACAATGATCGAGTGCTCATCCCTCTACCAGTGCTTGTTCTCTACCACCAATGTTCCCAGTATCCCTCCCATCCCCCTCACTCCCCCCACACTCCCCCACCCGCCTCTGTGGCAGGTTCATTCCCTTTTACTCTCTCTCTCCTTTGGGGTGTTGTGGTCTCCAGTGCCAGTATTGAATGGCCATTATGTTCGGTGTATAGTCTACTTTTGGTACGCATCTCCCATCCCGAGTGGACCGTCTAAACACCCTTTACTTGGTGGTCCTGATATATCTTTAATCCTTGTACCTAAAGTTTGGTTGCATTAAAAATATATATATTTATGGGGCCGGAGCGATAGCATAGCGGGTAGGGCGTTTGCCTTGCCTGTGGCCGACCCGGGTTCAATCCCCGGCATCCCATATGGTCCCCCAAGCACCGCCAGGAGTAATTCCTGAGTGCAAAGCCAGGAGTAACCCCTGAGCATCACTGGGTGTGACCCAAAAAGCAAAAAAAAAAATATATATATATATATATATATATATATATTTAAAAGTAGCCTATAAAGAATTATTATTATTTTTTTTTTTTGCTTTTTGGGTCACACCCAGCGATGCTCAGGGGTCACTCCTGGCTCTGCACTCAGGAATTAACCCTGGCCATGCTCAGGGGAGCATATGGGATGCTGGGAATCAAACCCGGGTTGGCCGCATGCAAGACAAATGCCCTACCTGCTGTGCTATCACTCCAGCCCCAGAATTATGTTTCTCGATACTTCATATAGTGAAGTATAAGTTCAGGACTGAGAAGGTGGTTCAAAGACCTGGTATTAGGCCTTTGTGTGCTAGACCATTGTGTACTACTACGTGTGCTAGACCTGAGTTTGGTCTCTGGCACTGGTATAGCCCTGGTGGCCCCCAAGCACCAAAGGGAGGTCCCCTTCAATCTTGCCCAAAAAGGAAATTCTTTAGGTGGTTATAATAAAAAGAACAGACTATTAAAAGTGTTAATGGGGATAGAGCTGCATTGCTAAAAGGAGTATGAAATTTTTAGTTACTTTGGAGAACAGCTTGGCAGTTCTTGAAAAAGTTAAATCCAGGAGTATGGGTTGACTTACCAACAAGCACCTACTTTGAAAGTGTGAGGCCACAGGTTCAAGACTCAGTATTGCCCACATGTGCAAAGTGTGGTCATGAGGCTCTCTGTCTGGGATCGCAGATGCTGTAGCAGTGTCTGTGACTCCTGTGTATGCATGCACCACAAATAGATGTGTGAACACCCTGGCTAAGAGTGTGACCCCAGGAGGACACTTCTTTGAGCACCTAGCAGCCCCTGCCCTGGTGAGTCCTACAGTCAGAATGCAGGCAAGCACCACAACTAATAGTATGTGATCCTTTGTGATCCCTACACAGGCATCACAAAGTGTGTGATCCAAGGGAATATGACAACCAAACATATGATCCTTGATCATCCCAGCAACAAAGTTGGGGGAAAGGTAAATCCAGAAGTTGCAAGGTCAGAGCGAACTCAGCTGAGTGCATGCTTTGCACATGAGAGACCCGGTTTAATCCCAAATACCTCATAGTTCCCGAGCACTGCCAGGAGTGACTCCACCCTTTATTCCCCAAGCTCATAGCTGAAAGTAGCTTCTGATCATTGCTGGATGTGGTTCATATATACTCCTACCCCCCACCTAAAAATGCAGCAGTGACATCACTGTCACTATCATCCCGTTGCTCATCGATTTGTTTGAGCGGGCACCGGTAGCGTCTCTCATTGAGAGACTTATTGTTACTGTTTTTGGCATAATCCAATATGCACGGGTAGCTTGCCGGGCTCTCCGAGAGGGGCGAAGGAATTGAATACCAGTCGGCCACGTGAAAGGCGAAAGCCCAACCGCTGTGCTATCACTCCAGCCCAGAAGTGACATAGGTAATTAAAAAAATGACTGATCACATAACTTTGCATGCTGGAGGTCCTGGTTTAATCCCCACTACCACATGGTCTTCTGAGCAAAGGCAGGAGCAACCCCAAACACTGAGCCAGGAGTAGCCCCGAAGCTCTGTTAGGTGTAACTCCCCCTAAAACCAAAGGTAATTGAAGAAATTTGTTGACAGACAAAACTTGCACACTAGTGTTTGTTTCTAGGAGTGTTTTACTGTAGTCATAAAGTGGAAACAATGCAAGCGTCCAGCAAGTAATGGTTGGATAAATAAGATGTAGCAGAACTATACTGCAAACAGAATAGAAATAAAATGTTTTGTTGTTTGCTTTTGGGGGGGCTATAACTGGCAGTGCTTAGGGGCTGTTCTTGTTTCATTGTTAGGAGTGATCCTTCGTAGCTCAGGGAGCAAATAGTCAGTGCTGGGGTTTGAACAGGGGTCAGTGCTTGAAAGGCAAGTGCCCTACCTCCTGATTCTTTTTTTTTCTCCCCCAAGACCTCATTCTGATATGTGCTGTGCAGCATGGATTAACCTTGAGAATCTTGTGCTGAGGGAAAGAAGCAAATGAGAAAACATACATATGGGAGTAGGGAAATAGCGCAGCAGGCTGGGTTGCATACTTTTTGAAAACTGGGTCCCCAGTTTGATTTCCAGTGGCACACAGTCCCTTGAGCTTTGCCAGAAACAACTCCTGAACACTGAGATAGATGTAGATCCCAAACACTGCCATTGTGGCCACAAAAACCAAAAACACTCAAACCCCAGGGTGCTAAGGGCTTATTCCTGACACTGTGATTGGGGATCACTCCTGGCTGTGCTTGAGGGACCATATGCGGTGCCGAGGATCAAACCCAGGTTAGGTGCATGCAAGACAAGCACCTTATCCACTCTACTAGCTCTCCAGTCTAAGAGTTTGTTTTTAGAATAATGAAAGTAAAAAAATGAGTGATATTTTACAGTCTTGTAAGTACGCTTAAAAGGCTGGTATATTTTTAAGTAAATTCATGTGACATGCTTAAAACAAAGTGGAATACTGTGTTATCAGATTACTTTTATATTTAATGTCACTCAAAGTTACATTTCAGTAACTAGAATGAGTTGTTACTTAGAAGTTGAAATTGGAACTGGTTTTGATTCTGTTTTGGGATTATACCTGGCTGTGCTCAGAGATTTCTCCTGGCTCTGCTCAGGGATCACACCTTGCAGGGCTTAGAGGACCATAGTGGGTTCTGGAGATTAAACTGGGATTTGAAACAGGGTCAGCTGTGTGCAAGGCAAGCACCTTAACCTCTCCAGCCTTAATTAGTACTGTTTTTCTTATGGTGTCACATAGTTAATCTCATAGTCTCATAATCTCATAATCAGTTTGGTACTTTGATCTGTACCTCTGTATCTCGAAAAGCTCTCTAGCCTATGTGCATCTACTTCTCGTAGGAGGCCACTTTGTATCTCCTCCAGTTGGTATTCGCAAAGGTAACCACTATCTGGATCTGTCACCAAGGATTCCTTCTTTTGTTTTTGGGCCACACTGAGCACTGCTCGGGGTTTACACCTGGCTCTGCTCTCAGGGATCACTCTCGGTGGCGCTTGAGGAACTGTAATGTGTGCCAGGTATTGAACCTGGGTTGGCTGCATACAAGGCTAGTGTCCTGCCCACTGTTCTATTGCTCCAGCCCCAGGGATTTCTTCTTTAAAAAAAAAAAAAATACTGGGGCCAGAAATATAGTACAGCAGGTAGGATGCTTTCCTTTCATGTGATTGACTTGTGTTCGATTCTAGCATCTCATATGATCCTCCAAGCACTGCTAGTGGCAATTCCTGAGGGCAAAGCCAGGAGTATCCCCTGAGCTTCATTGGGTCTGCCCCCCCCCAAAAAAAATTATTTTAACTTAATTAAATCTTTTTTGTTTTTGTCAGTTGTTGCACCTAGCAATGCTCAGGGATATTCCTGGCTCTGTCATCAGGGATCATTCCTGGTTGGGCTCAGGGGACCATATGCTGTGCTGGGGATCAAATCTGGGTTGGCCACTTATTAGGCAAGTGCTTTTACCACTGTACTATTTCTCCAGTTCCTTCAGTTTCTAAACATCCTCAACAATACTTATTCCAGTTTTCATCATAGCTATTGTAATGGATATGAAATAGTGTATCTTCATATAACACAATGAATATTTTAGACAGTTTTTAGGGACACAGGAGGTACATTATTATATCATTCAGTCACTTTGCGTTTTTATGCCTCTGGGGCCTTGCCACCCATTAGCAGGGTCTGTGGACAGCAGCTTTGGCTGGATCCAGCGAGTTTCTGAGTTCCTTAATAATATGAATGTTCTTTCCTCCTTAGCTCCCAGGAGGCAAAGAGTCCAAAGGTTGAGCTCCACAGCCACTCAGATGTCCCTTTCCAGATGCTGGATGGCAACAGCGGTCTGAGTTCTGAGAAGATTAGCCACAACCCCTGGAGCCTGCGCTGTCACAAGCAGCAACTGAGCCGCATGCGCTCTGAGTCCAAGGACCGAAAGCTCTACAGTATCCTTGTGTCTTGCTCTTTCAGCAGTGACTGCTACTGTACCCACTGCACCTGTGTCCAGGGACCTGCTCAGATCATGGAAGAGACGCTCTCTGTTGAAAAGTCCCTCTGTGTTGCAGTTCCTTTTTCCATAGGGTTTTCTTCCTCTTCCTTCTGTTTAATTCCCTCATCACCATATATTTTCTACCTTTTGGGACTGGTAAAGCTGAAGTATAAGCTGGCTATCTAGAACTTTCTGTATTCTTTATCTGCTTGAGATGTTTGTTTTTTGGACCATATTTGGCAGTACTCAGGGCTTTACTCCTGATGATGCTGTGACGGGGGTGGGGAGCGGAGTTGGGGGGGCACACTACAGCATATGCAGTGTAAGGCAACTATCTCCTGTATCTGTTTTTCTAGTATAACACTAGCACTGAAGTGTCACTATGTGACTTAGTACTGTAGCACTGTCGTCCCGGTGTTCATCAATTTGCTCGAGCAGGCACCAGTAACGTCTTCATTTTGAGACTTTGTTACTGTTTTTGGCATATCGAATACGCCACGTGTGGGTGGTATACTCTTGGTAGCTTGCCGGGCTCTCCGAGAGGGACAGAGGAATCGAACCCGGGTCAGCTGCTTGCAAGGCAAATGCCCTACCCGCTGTGCTATCACTCCAGTCCTGCTGTGACTTAGTTTTAAATTTCTTTTAATTGAAATTTAAATAACTTAGAAGATAGTATGGCGGGTAGGTATATTGCATGTGGCTGACGCAGGCTTGATCCTGACACCCCATTGTGTCCCCAAGCCCCTCCAGGAGTGATTCCTGAGTACAGAGCCAGGAGTAAGCCCTGAGTGCTATTGGGTGTGGGCCTCAAACCAAAACAAACAAAAATAGCCAATATAGCTGATGGTTACCCTTCATCAGTGCATGTCAAGAATTGTGTCTGTGGGGGCTGGAGTGATAGCACAGCGAGTAGGGCGTATACCTTGCACGCAGCCGACCCGGGTTTGATTCCCAGCATCCCAGATGGTCCCCTGAGCACCGCCAGGGGTAATTCGTGAGTGCAGAGCCAGGAGTAATCCCTGAGCATCATCGGGTGTGACCCAAAAAAGAAAAAAAAATTTGCATCTGTGTACATACACATCCATATGCACACATACATTTTTGTCCCCTGCCTTTCCAAAATATAATTAAAAATTGATATTTGGTTTTAAGACTTTTTTGGCCTAAAGATAAACATTGTACTTGTACAAAAGTTTTAAGATGTGTGAGATATGAAGCCAGAGCCACAGTAAGTGGGTAAAACACTTGCCTTTTACTTGGTTAACTGGGTTTCTTCCTGGCATCCCATATGGTCCTTAAGCTGCACAGTAGTGATCCGAGCTCCAGAAGTAAGCCTGAGTACTGCCTGATGTGCCCAAAAGCCAAAAACAAAAAAAGAGATGTGAAAGATAAAGAATTATTGTGCTCTTTTCAGTAACACATACACTAAAGTTGGAATGCCCCTGCGCCCTGAGAAAAAGTGTTATAAAATAGAAATCCTTATATTTGTGTAGTGTTTTTGAAAATAGATAAACATTACTGAGAAACAGGATGTGTGCTGAGCACTTCAGTTTTTTGTTATAAGGTATCTATCGTAGAGCACACCAAGTGGCACTCTATGGGACTGAGGTCATTCCTTGTTACCTGGCATTAGGTGGGGTCCCTTGGGCTACACTTGGTTGTGCTTAGAGGCCCACAGATGTAAAGGATTATAAATTTATGACCTTGCACATGACAGTCTTTCTCTCCAGTTGACTTTGGTTGGCTTTGCTTTGTAATTTTTTGGGGGTTTTGGTGTGGCCTGGCATTAGTTAAAATGCCAGGAGTAATTTATTAGGAGTAAACCCTGGTGGTGCTCAGGGCTTTACTCCTAGTGCTGCTCAGGAGACCGTATGTGATGTTGGCCACCAAACCAGATTCCACCCTGTGGAAGACAAGTTTCTTTCCCCCTATTCTATATTTCTGACCTATATTCTATATTTCCCCCTATTCTATATTTCTGGCCTATATTCTATTATTTCTTTCCCCCTATTCTATATTTCTGGCATGCCTTCCTTTTGCTGAGCATTGAAACCAGGCCTTTACACATGCATGGCATGAGCCCTACCACTGAACTGCATCCCAGCCCTAGTTGTCCTCATTAGGCCTAGGTAAGGACTTACTTGTTTTTGTTTTTGTCCACAACTAATGATGCTCAGGGCTTATTTCTGGGTCTGTGCTTAGGTATCACTCCTGGTGAGGCTTGGGGGACAACATGGGGTGCCCAATTCGAACCTGGATCAGCTGCCAACAAGGAGAGCACCTTACCCTTTATACTATCTGTCCAGCCATGAAGATCCTTTTTTTTTTTTTCCCCTTTTGGCTTTTTGGGTCACACCTAGCGATGCTCAGAGGTTGCTCCTGGCTCTGCACTCAAGAATTAACTCCTGGCACTGCTTGGGGTCCATATGGGATGCCGGGGATTAAACCTGGGTTAGCTGCATGCAAGGCAAGCGCCCAACCCACTGTGCTGTCGCTCCAACCCATGGGGATCTATTTTGATAGGTTTGTTGCTTAGCAGTTGTACACAAATCCTTCTGCAAGACATGAGATGTTTGCAGGACTCATCTAAAGAATAAAATACCTGGGGCTGGAGCGATAGCACAGCGGGTAGGGCATTTGCCTTGCACGCAGTTGACCCGGGTTCGATTCCCAGCATCCCATATGGTCCCCTGAGCACCACCAGGAGTAATTCCTGAGTGCATGAGCTAGGAGTAACCCCTGTGCATCACCAGGTGTGACCCAAAAAGCAAAAATAAATAAATAAATAAAAATAAAAAAAGAATAAAATACTTGGGGCCAGACAGTACCGGGAACATTTGCCTTGAACAAAACTGACTTAGGTTCAATCCCTAATACCCCCTATGGCTCCCTGAGGACTGTTAGGACTGATCCCAGAGCACAATCAAGAGTAAGCTCAGAGCATCACCAGGTGTGGCCCTTCCAAAAAAATGAAATCATATGTAATAATAATAATAATTGGCTTATAGTCTGCTAGTCTATCAAGATAATATTTCAAAATTTTATCAGGGCTGGTAAGGTGGTTCCAAGAGCTGGAGTGCCTGCTTTGCATGTGGGAACTGTGGGTTTGATTCCTGGCATCACGTGGTCTCCTGAGCACCAAGCCAGAAATCGGCTTCAAGAATTGGTGGATGAGGTCTACAAACTAAGAAAAACAAGTTAAAAAAAATGACATTCACAGATGTGGTACATATACACACACGCCCGTGCACGAAATTCTTCACTGATACTGTAGCACTGTCGCACTGTCCTCTCGTTGTTCATCAGTTTGCTTGAGCGGGCAGCAATAACATCTCCATTGTGAGACTTGTTACTGTTCTTGGCATATTGAATATGCCACGGTAACTTGTCAGGCTCTGCCGTGTGGGCGGAATACTCTTGGTAGCTTGCCGGGCTCTCCAAGAGGGACGGAGGAATCGAACCCGGGTCGGCTGTGTGCAAAACAAATGCCCTACCTGCTGTGCTATCGCCCCAGTCCACTGATACAAAGAATGAAATTCTGTCACATGCATTATAAACATTTTTTAAAATTTTTAAATTTTTTGCTTTTTGGGTAACACCCAGTGATGATCAGGGGTTACTCCTGGCTCTGCACTCAGGAATTACTCCTGGCGGTGCTGGGGGACCATATGGGATGCTGAGAATCGAACCCAGGTTGGCCAAGTACAAGGCAAATGCCCACCCTCTGTGCTGTCGCTCCAGCCTCCAGTATAAACATTTTTGTAAGTGAATTAGCCAGTTACAGTGGAAAAAATACTACATGATTTTATTACGTGAAGTACTTAGACAAATTTATAGAGACAGTAGAGGAATGATTGCCAGGAGCTTTGGGGAAGAGAAATGGGAGTTGTTTTTTTTTTTTTTTTTTTTTTGCTTTTTGGGTCACACCCAGCGATGCACAGGGGTTACTCCTGGCTCATACACTCAGGAATTACTCCTGGCAGTGCTTGGGTGACCATATGGGATGCTGGGAATTGAACACGGGTCGGCCGCGTGCAAGGCAAACGCCCTACCCGCTGTGCTATCTCTCCAGCCCCATGGGAGTTGTTTTTGGGTTTTTTTTTTTTTTTTTTTTTTGCTTTTTGGGTCACACCTGGCAATGCTCAGGGTTACTCCTGACTCTGCACTCAGGAATCACCCCTGGCAGTGCTCAGAGGACCATATGGGATGCTGGGAATCGAACCCGGGTCGGCTGCATGCAAGGCAAACGCCCTACCCGCTGGGCTATCGCTCCAGCCCCGGGAGTTGTTTTTAATGGGTACAATTTTTTAGTTTTTTTGTGGGAAAAAGTTTTGGAGATGATAAATGACACTAGTCATTGCACAGTAGTTTGAATATATTTAATGTCTTGGAACTGCACACTTAAAAATGGTTAATGGTATGGTCACCTAAGCACTGCCAGGAGTTATTCCTGAGCACTCTGGGTGTGACCCAAAAAGTAAAAAAAAAAAATGGTTAATGGGGGCTGGAGATGAGGTGCTTGCCTTGTGTGTGACCAACACTGGCTTTGATGCCTGGTACTGCGTATGGTTACTCTTGAACACAGAGCTAGGAGTAGACCCGGAGCACAGCTGGATTTGTCCCTGGGGGAAAAAAATGGAAAAAAGAAGGAAAATACTAATAAAAAAGTGCAGAGATGGCTGAAAGGGCTGGTACGCGCTTTACATGTAGATTTCAAATACCAGCGCTTCGTGATCCCCTGAGCATTGCTGGGGGTGAAGTCCAAGCACCAGCCTAGGAGTGTCCCCAAGCATTGCCAAGTGTGGCCCCAGAACAATAAAATTGTCAAGGTTTTTGGTGGCGGGGGCACATGTGGCTGTATTCAGGACATATTCAGGGTCAGCTGTATGCAAGGCAAGGTTCCTGGCTGTTGTACCATCTCTCAGGCCCCTCCAATAGTAAATTTATGTTATCATACTTTATCATAGAAAAAACATTTGTTCATTTTTTGGGGGTGGGGGATTTGTGCGATATCTGGCAGTACTCAGGGCTTACTTCTGGTTCTGCACTCAGGAATCACTCCTGGCAGGCTCAGGGTACTTTGTGGGATGCTGGGAATTGAACTTGGGTTGGCCACATGCAAGGCAAGCACCATACCATCACCGTACTATCACTTTGGCTCCACATTTGTTCAATTTTAATTTTTACTTTGTTCTTAGGCCACTCCCCTCTTAGTGCTTGGGGATCATTCCTGGTAGTTCTTAGGGGAGCATGAGAAACTGGAAATTGAACACTAGGTTCTCCATGAAAGGCATGTACTCCATCCCTTTGAGCTATCTCCAGGTCCTCCAATGTTACTTTGGGAGAACACACCTAGCAGTGTTAGTGTCTACTCCCAGCTGTTTTCAGGAAACCTTATGGGTGCTAGGTATCAAATGGGGGCCCTGCATGCAAAACCTGGGCTCTAGTTCTCTGACCATCTCTCCTATCATAATAAAAGGAATTTTTCTTTTAGTATGGGGGGGTGGGACATGACCCATACCTGGCAGAGCCCAGCTGTTTTTTGAGGATTTTTCCCTGCTGTAAGGCAATTATCTTAACCCCTTATCCTATCTTTCTAGTCCCAGTAAGAATAATTTTCTAAGGAAATAAGCCACGGGGATAGAGGGATGGTACAGGAGGTGAAGCATTTGCCTCACATGTGACCAACCCAGGTTTGAATTCCTGGTACCACAGCCCCCTGAACACCGCCAGAGATCACTCCCAAGCACAGAACCAAAAAATAACCTAACCACTGCCAGATGGGGGGTAGCCTTGCTTGGGAAAAGTGTTTGCCTTGCATACAGCCTACTTAGCTTTGATCTCCAGCACCTCAACACACTCTGAGCCATCCCCCCTCTTAACCCTCAAGACTGATTCCTGAGCACAGAGCCAGGACTAAGCCCTGAGCACAGCCAAGTGTGACCCATAGAAGCATATATGCTTCCTATCGGAGCATGTATGGTCATATTTTCAATCACCAGTACCCAACTCACAGCTCCCTCCCCCTAAAAAATGAAGATATCAATAAAAATTTTAAAGGGGGCTGGAGAAATAGTATAGCATGTAGGCCTTGCCTTGCATGCAGCTGACCCAAGTTCGATCCCCGGGACCCCATATGGTCCTCCGAACTTGGGAGGAGTGATGCTTGAGGCTGAGCGAGGAGTAAGCCCTGAGCACTGCCAGGTATGGCCCCCAAACAAAAATTAAGCCAGTGTATGAAATCCACAGTTGAGAGTATGTGAGATGAACACAAGTTACTTTCAAAGAGATTGCCCTTTTAAATTTTAATTTTTAAAACAGTTCTGGGACCTGAGGGGTAATACAGATGTTAGGGTGCTTGCTTTCCACTTGGCTGACCCAGGTTTGATCCCGAACACTTTATATGGTTCCCCAGTGCACCACCAGCAGTAATTCTTGATGGCAGAGACAGGAGTAAGCCCTGCTGAACATTGACCATTGTGGCCCCAAACCAAAAAAAAAAAAAAAAAACCCAAAATCCCCAAAGATTCTTCCAATTTTTTATTAGTGAATCACCGTGAGGTACAGTTACAGACTTAACCTTTCGTGCTTGCGTTTCAGTCATACAATGATCGAGTACCCATCTCTCCACCAGTGCCCATTCTCCACCACCAATGGTCCCAGCATCCCTCCCACCACCCCTACCCCATCTCCTCCACCCCACCCCGCCTTTGTGGCAGGGCATTCCCTTTTGCTCTCTCTCTTTCCTATTGAGTGTTGTGGTTTGCAATAGATGTATTAAGTGGCCATCATGTTCGGTGTATAGTCTACTTTCAGCCCCGCATCTCCCATCCTGAGCGGGCCCTCCTACCACCTTTTACTTGGTGGTTCCTTCTCTATCTGAGCTGCCTTTTCCTCCAGCATGTGAGGCCGGCTTCTAAACTCTGACACACTAAATTTTATAATTTTATAAATTTTATAAATTTATTTATCATTGTAAGCCCTGGTGTAATACATCAACATGATTTCATGCATTAAAGGCAAAATATTTCCTGATTAAGTGTAAAATTGTACAGATGGCTTCTGGAAGACCTTCATTTTGCAGCTTTACAGTAAAACATTTTGTTGAGAAGTCAGGACCTCCTTATTTCATTTTGTTGTTATCTTCATTCACTGAGTGGAACTTGTATTGATTTGAGCCCAGTTTGTTCCAGGGTTCTGGGTTATTCTTTCTGTCCTAGAGGACATCTATTTTGAACAGTGCCGGATGGGTGACATAGAGTGCTGCTCCAGGGCCTCCAGCTCCAGTAAATATAAAAAGGATATTCAGGCTCAGGTGCTTCTTAGCCTGACAGCTGATCTGGCAGAACATGGTTGCAGCAGAGGCTCGAGTCAGGAAGGAGAGAAGGGAAAATCTATGGGGTCCAGGACAAACTATTCTCCTACCTTTATTTATTTTCCTCTGTCCCACCTTAAAATGTATTGGGTCTGGAGGGATAATAGCAGCAGCGCTTGCCTTGTACATGGCTGACCCTGGTTTGATCCTCAGCACTCCATATAGTCCTCCAAGCCCACCAGGAGTGATCCCTGTGTGCAGAACCAGGAGTAAGCCCTGAACACTGCCAGATGTTGCCCCCAAACACTTCTAGCTTGCCTCTCCCTTTCCTTGCCCCAGTTCCCCTTCCAACTTGCTCTTTTTTTTTTTTCTTTTTGGGTCACACCCGGCAATGCACAGGGGTCATTCCTGGCTCATGCACTCAGGAATTACCCTTGGCGGTGCTCAGGGGACCATATGGGATGCTGGGATTTGAACCCGGGTCGGCCGCGTGCAAGGCAAACGCCCTACCCGCTGTGCTATCGCTCCAGCCCCCCCCACCCCCAACTTGCTCCTTTTTATAGAAAAATTCACTTGTGTAACCCTGGCTGGGGCTGATGGTGAGCATGGCTGTCATTCTCCTTGACTGTGGCCTAGAGTTTCTCCTGCTTGAGAATGTTGTGCACCACTTTAAGTATCCCTGTGTGCTGGACCTGAAGATGGGTACCCGACAGCATGGGGATGACGCATCAGCCGAGAAGGCAGCGCGGCAGATGAGAAAGTGCGAGCAGAGCACGTCAGCTACCCTGGGTGTCAGGGTCTGTGGCATGCAGGTGAGTCACCTCTGGTGAGAGCCTGAGGGCTACTGCTTGTATGTTCTGGGGTTGTGCAGGGGCCTGCTTGCCAGCCTGTCAAGTGTCCTTTCAGCCCATATTGGTCTAGAATCTTCTCAGAGGGAGGTGACCTGCCCATTGCAAGCTGTTTGTCCTTAAAGTTAAAGGGTCTTAACTTTTTTTTTTTTTTCTTGGAATGGGGGCTGAGAGGCATACCTGTTAGTGCTCAGGGATTACTCCTGAGATGATTCAGATCACTCCTGGTGGGCTCGGAACCAGATGTGCCAAGGATCAAACCCAGGTCAACTTCATACCATACAAGTGCCTTGCCCGCTATAATTATTGCTCTGGCCCAGTCCTTTGTATTTTAGACCACACAAAGCAGTGCTCAGGGGTTACTCTTGGCTTTGCACTCAGGAATTACTCCTAGTGGTTCTTGGGGGACCATATGGGATGCCAGAGATCCAGAGCTGACCTCGTTCAAGGCAAGCACCCTACCAGCTTTATTAGCCAGTCCTGGTCCTTACTTATTGACCCTGATCTGGACTCCAGGCCAAAACTATTGTCAAAGCCTGTTGCCTTGATATAGGGCCAAGACAGACTTGTTTTTTTTTTAGCAAAATGTTCCTAGTTTGAGTCTAGGGAGCTTGCAGGACTGGCAGTTAGGGAGAGAACCTATCAGATAATTCTTTAGTATGCTGGCTTTACCATAGGAAGTCAGGGTAAACCTGGCCTTCCCTCTCTGGTTATGTAGGGGGCAGGCAGAAAAGCAGATTGGTCACTAATACTTTCTAGGCTCATTCTCTCTTGTCTCCTGGGGTTTCAGGTGTACCAACTGGACACGGGGCATTACCTCTGCAGAAACAAATACTATGGCCGTGGGCTCTCCATTGAAGGCTTCCGCAATGCTCTCTATCAATACCTCCACAATGGCTTGGACCTGCGACGTGACCTTTTTGAGCCCGTCCTGAGCAAACTTCGGGGCCTAAAAGCCGTGCTGGAGCGGCAGGCTTCCTACCGCTTCTACTCCAGTTCCCTGCTTGTCATTTATGATGGCAAGGAGTGCCGTCCTGACTCCTACCTGGACCGCCGGTCCGAGATGCGTCTCAAGCACCTGGACACAGGGCTTTCTGAGGTGGCCTCATTCTGTGGCCCCAGCACCAGCCCCAGCACTAGTCCCGAGGCAGGCCCCTCCTCTCCACCCAAGGTGGATGTCCGCATGATCGACTTTGCACACAGCACATTCAAGGGCTTCCGGGATGATCCCACTGTGCATGATGGGCCAGACAGAGGCTATGTGTTTGGCTTGGAGAACCTCATCAGCATCATGGAACAGATGCGGGACGAGAACCAGTAGGCCCTGTGTGGGCCCCCAGAACCCCTTCCTCTCCACCCGCAGGCAGGGACCATTGCTCTGAACTCGCCATGAGGACACACAGACTTGCTTTAAAAGGGTTATATTTCTCTTTGGTGTAAACTAAAAGAAATGTTTTTAGCTGTAGCCTGGAATCCATATATATAAAGTGGAGGGCAGAACACGTTCCTTCAGCCAGGCTCCTTAGCTCTGTGCTCTGACTGCTGTGTCCGGGCTAACTTCCTTTAGAAATGGAGAGCTGCCCCTGGTGGGCTTGGCAGTAGGGACAGGGTACCCTTGGACATTGGTGTCTCTTGCCTAGGTCTTTGGTTGCAGGGCCTTGCTGGTTGTAGGTTAAAGCCTTGGGCTGACACATGTTCCCTCCATATATATTGAAGTTGAGGGGATTTGGGTGCCCATTTCTTTGGGGGACTTTTCAGTCTTGTGTCAACCGTCTCTTTTACAGATTCCCCCAGGGCCAGCTGCACGTGGCTGGGCCCATACTTGCTTCTGACCTTGGTGTGAGGCTAGATTGATGAAGCTGGGTTAAAGCCAGCTTATGGTAGAGGGCTATCAATGGGGTCCCCAGGCTCTTTGGCACTTGAACCTGCCTCCCCTCCTGCCTGTACAACCCAGCTAGCCTTCCTTACAAAGATTTCTTGCTTGAGGCAGTCACCCCCTTTCTTCCACTGAAGGGGCCCTCCTCTATTTGCTAAGAGTTAATGTTCCCGTAGGCATCAGAGCCTTCGGTGGCTCTGGTCCAGACAGTATTTGCACTTCTTGTGCTGTGGATAGGGTTCCTTTTCCTCTAGCTTGGGCAGCTGTGCTGCCTTGAATGGACAGCTCCTCCCAGGGCTCCCGGGCTATGGTCTGCTCAGGGTCTCACCTTTCCCCAGGCCAGGCTCAAAGAAGCAGTCCAGGTGAGGAGCCTCCAAGCTTATGAGAAAGAACTTTAAGCTTGTCTGCTTGTAGGGAAGTGGTCTGAGTCCTGGGTGCAGTTGCCTAGATTTTGCTAATGAGAGTTTTGTCTCAGTTCTGATGTGTCCATTTGTCCATATGCCAGGTCCTGTCTCTTGGGATTATGTCACTGGTTTGTAGCCTTGCTCACTAGTAAATACTGATTTTCTTCATGCTTTCCTCAGCAAAATACTCTTTCCCATTTCTGAGGTAAGCTTTGGGCCCCTTAGCAGGTGTTGTTGGTTTGATTTTTTTTTTTTTTATAAACAGCTGGTAGCAAAATGAATTGTATGAGGGGGTGTTTTTCCTGCTGACCCAGCACCCTTCTCCCCCTGACCCCCAACACTGACAGTGGTACAGTAAAGCTCATGGGGAAACTCCTTTCTCTTGGTTTTAGTAATTCTTGCTGCCTGTCTTAGTGACTCAGAGACTTGTGCCCTCTAATACATGACACCAGGAGGTGATACCACTGACCTTGCCATTGCCAAGGTTAGTGCTTTAACCTTTGAGCCTAGGGCCACTGTCTTTGTCACTGGGGTTGTCCCTGTTTGGGCATTAAAGGTAAGCCTACCAGCCTGTATCTGAGAGGCCTGGGAAACCAGTGAACCATGTTTCAGGCCCTTAGAGGCATAGCCTCATGTCCTGCATGGACTCCTTTGTGGATTCCATCTCTTGTGGCCCTCAGACCCTGGTGCCAGTTGTGGGCAGGTTCCCATTGCTTGGGGCTAGAGGTGCAGCTTGCCTGTTATGGTCGGTAACGACCATCTTCTCTGCCATTCTGTGGCGTTTGCCATAGGAGCAGTGGCGCTTTATTAGAATACTCAGTCATTTCCTGTCAGGGAAGAGGCTAAGACAAAGGGCCTGGGACCACTGAGGACCCTTTGGTTGACTCTCCAGCCCGAGGGATGTGCTGTGGTTTGAGTTCCTACAGTCTGGAGCAGTTGCTCCATTTTGTTGCTCCTCATAGTGAGGGGCTGTATCCAATTATATTAAGTGTTTTCTTGGCACTATAGAGAGCAGAAGGGCCTGAGATTTTGCTGCTTCTCTACCAGGGGAAGGGTCCACCTTTTTAGTATTTTAACACTTGGGACACCCAGTCCTGTTACCAGATGGGTGGTGGACATGTGTGCACACACACATGGTCACTATTTGCTGCTGCTCCAGTGCCAGAGAGCCCTCCCTGCCAGGTCCTGCCTTCCCAGCCTCAACTTGGGACCAAAATGCAATGTGGGATCACGGGTTGGGGCGCTCCAGTGACCCCTCAATAGTGCTTCCTTGGGCCAAGTCAACACCAGCGCCCTGAGGTTGGAGGGACTGATGGGTGGTGCTTAAAGAGGAAGGGGACCAGTGTAGCAACTTGCCAGGGACCCCCTCACCCCTCCATCACACTGAGGCCTGTGTAGTGGGCAAGGGTCCCCACCCCCAAGAAGCCCAAGGCGTGGGCTCTCAGTAGCCGTTGTGTACTGACTCACACTTGGCCACCCCCACGTCCTCTATATTGCTTTGAACTTTAAAGCTATTTTGGTTTTGTTTTGTTTTGTGCCGGTTCAAAAATGTTTTCAAACAAAAATAAAACACCGCGAAGGACTCGGTTCCTCTGCTTCTCAGAGGGGAACTGTTAAGGCCTTGCCTCTGGGTATCGCGCTCTGCTTCAGCTCCTGGAAGCTGCCGAAACCTGCCCACGCGCCCGAGGCCGCGCCGGACATCACACGGGCTTCCTTCCGCCACTTCTCGGCGCAGTGGCCAATTCTCCGGGTCTTACGTGAGGGCTGAGGGATGCTCGGGCCTTGACCCGTCCCCTCCCCTTTCTGTACACCTTGCGCTTTCCGCTCCGCTTGTGTCTGAGGTCGTGTATGTCAAAATAAAGCCGCTAGAATCTGAGGCGTGTCTGAATCTCTGTGAGCAGCGGGCAGTGGCGGCCAGGTCCTGCCCCTGGTGGCTCTACCGGCGGGTGGGTGGGGTAGGCGGGGGCCGGGCCGGGCGGGGCGGGGCCGGAAGCAACTGGGAGGCCGCAGAGCCGGCGCAGGGAGCGGAGGAAGCCCGCCCTTGGCGCCAGTTCCGCCTTTGGATCCACCAATGGGCGCCTGACCCGCAGGTGCCGGCGCGGTCCCCATGGCAGCCCCGCGCGCTCGGGCCCTGATTGGCTGCGTCTGCGGAGAGGGCTGCTCCCTGGCGTCCCGACGCCAGCGGCCCTGCCACGTACGCGGCTGTTGATTGGCCCGCCCAGGAACACGTCACTGCCCGCTGGGTCCGGCCTGAGTTCCGGACGGCAGCCCTCTGTCCTGCTGCGTCTCGTCCGGGAGTGTGGCGGCCCTTAATTCAGCATTTGGGTGGACTGGGCGGACCAAGCAGAGCCAGAGCTGGCCGGTCTGGCAGGTGAAGGGCTCGAGTCTTGGCACGGCGGCATCAGAGCGCTGCAGGCGGCCAGGAGGGTCGCGGAACCCTTGGAGCCCGTGACTCTCTCTTGGGCCGCCCTCAAACGCGATGAAGGCACTGATCTTGGTGGGCGGCTATGGGACGCGGCTCCGGCCCTTGACTCTGAGCATCCCGAAGCCACTGGTGGACTTCTGCAATAAGCCCATCTTACTGCACCAAGTGGAGGCGCTGGCCGCGGTAAGGCTGGGTCTGGGGGTCCGAGCGTAGTAGGCACCTGACTAGATAAGGGACGGCTAGTGAGTGTGGGGTGGGGAGGCTCCTGGCTTCCGAATGAGCCCTGCACTATTCTGACAGGCAGGTGTGGACCACGTGATTCTGGCAGTGAGCTACATGTCTCAGGTGCTGGAGAAGGAAATGAAGGCACAGGAGCAAAGGGTGAGGCTGACTCTTGGCCCTTTATCTTGGTCCCGCCCAGCCTCCTGTCCTTTCTATCCTGGTGGGAGGAACCTGACGGGTGGCTTCTTCCTTCCAGCTGGGAATCCGAATCTCCATGTCCCATGAAGAGGAGCCTTTGGGGACAGGTCAGTAGTGACAGGCATGACACTTGAAAAGGGTCTGTGTCCAGGAAAGGTCTGGGACCACCTGAATGGGGCCCGCTGTGCCTGGCCCAGGGGGTTGGGACCTGCCTGCATGAAGATGACTTGTGCCCAACTGCAGCTGGGCCCCTGGCCCTGGCCCGTGACCTGCTCTCAGAGACTGAGGAGCCGTTCTTCGTCCTCAACAGTGATGTGATTTGCGACTTCCCCTTCCAAGCTATGGTGCAGTTCCACCGGCACCACGGTCAGGAGGGCTCCATCTTGGTAAGGGACTGGGTCTTCTCTGACACCCCCACCCCTACCCGCCATCCCATGCCACCCCTCCCAGCCTTGAACTTTCCCCTCATGTTGTGACTTTAAGCAAGTGGGGCACAGCCTCTAGCATTTGGGACTAGGCTTGAGGTCTCTGCATTCAGGTGACCAAAGTGGAGGAACCCTCTAAGTACGGTGTGGTGGTGTGTGAGGCCGATACAGGCCGTATTCACCGGTTCGTGGAGAAGCCCCAGGTGTTTGTGTCCAACAAGATCAATGCAGGCATGTACATCCTGAGCCCTGCAGTGCTGCAGCGCATCCAGGTGTGTAACCACCTCTCAGGGTGGGCCTGGGGGCAGACCAAGCCTCTGCCACTCCGACCTGCTCACCAGCCGCCCACTCCCACAGCTGCGGCCCACATCCATTGAGAAGGAGGTCTTCCCTGTCATGGCCAAGGAGGGCCAGCTGTATGCCATGGAGCTGCAGGGTGAGGCTGAGGCCACAGGGCGGGGGTGGTCCGTGGCTGGGCTGAGCCCCCTGATGCATTCCCTCCTTACAGGCTTCTGGATGGACATTGGGCAGCCCAAGGATTTCCTCACTGGCATGTGCCTCTTTCTCCAGTCTCTCCGACAGAAGCAACCTGAACAACTATGTTCAGGCCCTGGCATTGTGGGCAACGTGTTGGTGGTGAGATTCTTGCCCAGCCCCTCATAAATCCTCTGTCTTGAAGTGTGAGGGAGGGAGGCAAAAGGGATTCGCTTGAATTTCCCCTGTTGTTCCCAGGACCCAAGTGCCCGCATTGGCCAGAACTGTAGCATCGGCCCCAACGTGAGTTTGGGTCCTGGCGTGGTGGTGGAGGACGGCGTGTGTATCCGGCGGTGCACGGTGCTGCGGGATGCCCACATCCGCTCTCACTCCTGGCTTGAGTCTTGCATTGTGGGCTGGCGCTGCCGCGTGGGCCAGTGGGTAAGCCTGTGGGCTGGGCCAGATGGGGAGAGGGGCGGGGAATGTTCTTGCCTCACTGACCAGGACTGCCCCCTCCCTTCGAGGTGCGCATGGAGAACGTGACAGTGCTGGGTGAGGATGTCATAGTTAACGACGAACTCTACCTCAATGGGGCCAGCGTGCTGCCCCACAAGTCCATTGGCGAGTCGGTGCCGGAACCTCGCATCATCATGTAACAGATGCCTTGGGGCTGAGCCTTCCTTTCTCCATCGGCAAGTGGAGCACTTGGCCTGACACATCAGAAAGCCCCGGACTCACTGCCATTTGAGGGGGCTGGAGCTGCTGGACACCTGCCTTCTCCTGGGGACATAATCCGGCCGGATCCTTGCTGGGCATGCCCCTCTAAAGCCCACTCCCTCAAGAAGGGGCAGGCCAGGGCTGTATGGAATAATAATTTAATGTTCACTGTGGCCCTGACTGAGAGTCAAGCTCAGGCACAATTAGGGCATGGCTGGGCTCCTGCCAAAGAGGTTACACAGGCAAGGAGGTTGCACGTGGCTGGGGGTAGGGGCACACACACAGGAGAATGGGAACTCATAAATAGGGCCCAGACTGGGTTCAGGGGTGCAGCTTCCTGCTGTGTGGGCTAGGAAGGCCTAGGTGGCTGAGGAAGTGGCACTTGCGTTGGTGGCTTTCTCCCAGTCCTCTACAGACACAATGGTGGCTTTGCAGAAGAAGCAGTCCTTGTTGTTCATCAGGTGCTGGTTGATGCAGGCTCTACCGTGGGGGAGGGCATGAGGAAGGACTGGGTCTCCCCCTCGTTTCCTCCAGCCAGTCCCCGCACCACCACACATGCCGGGGGACCCACTTACTTGCAGGACTTGTGGCCACAGGGTTGGAACACAGCAGAAATGGGGTGTGCGTAACAGATGGGGCAGAGGTCCTCCTCACTGGTGGGCTGTAGGGGGCAGAGCATAGGTCTCATAGGTCTGGGGTTGGGTGGTCAGACACTGCCTATGTGGTAAGCAGTTGTGCCCGTGTGTGGGGGGAGGGGGTGCCTGTGTGCTGTGGCTCCACTTACCAGGGATGCAGCCGCCGCCTGGGCAGATGCAGAAGTCAGGTGTGTCAGCATCTGTTCCACTTGCACCAGCTCCTCGACACTGATGTAATCTGTGTCTGGGGTGGGAGGGGCGGCAGGTATTGGGTCAGATGGGGCCTTAGAACCAGGTGTCTTCCTGAGAACCCCTGCCTGAGAATTTGCTCTTGAGATTCTGCACCAAGTCCTTCTTTCCCACAACCCACCCCCAGCCCACTCACAGCTCTGCAGGGAGAAGCGCTTCCGGTCGGGGGCAGGCAGGGCAGTGCCAGGAGCGGGGGGCTCCGGCTGTCCCAGGAGGTAACATATAGAACGGAGCTGGAAGCAGGGGTCAGCCAGAAGCACTGATGTGGCTCGCTCTTTCCTGGGTGGGACAGGGGACAGGGCAGTTGAAAGGCTTTGTGGGCCTGCACCATCTCTCTTGCAGGGGTGGGAGACCGACCGCAGTCTGCTAGTTGCCCCAAGGCTTCCATCCCATTGGAGACCACAGCCTAGGAGCCAGTTTAAGGGAGCTCAGGGAGTCACCGAAAAGACAGTGAAAAAGTTAGCTGCCCCATGTTAGTCTTTCAAATAAAACAAATATGCACATTAGCGAAAATAAGGAAAAAAAAAAAAAGCATTAGTGGCTCGAAGCATGCATCCCAGTCTCCCTTCTATACCTTGGGAAATACTTGCTCTGCTGCAGGTCTGGGGAGCATCAGGGGTCAGACTTGGGCCCCCTCTGGTGGCCACATGAGGCCCTGAATCTTGGAGCTGCAGCTACCCCGCCCCTCCAGCATGAGCCAATGGTGGCTCTGGGTTCCACCCCCTGGGTTCCGCCCCCTGGGAGAGTATTTAGAGAGCGGGTGGCCCGCTTTCAGTGCCCGGAGAGCTGGGAAAGCTGCAAGGAGCGGAGCAGGGAAAGGTTGACTGTTGGGGTGGAGCCCTCATCTCCCCTGCACAGGGTAGAGCCTCTTCCACAAGCCGAGCGGAAGTGGGTGAGTCCCGGAGCTGTGTCCCGCGGTCCCCACCATGGCCTGGATGGTGCTGTTATGTACCCTGCTGTGCATGCTGCACCTGGGGTCCGGCACCCTGGACTCTGAGGACTTTGTGCCCCCCACACCACATAACTGCCCTGAGAGATGCATCTGCTCCGCAGACCTGCTGAGCTGTGCTGGCCGGGGGCTGCAGGGGGTACCGACCCCATTACCCGACACTGCTGCAGACCTCGACCTGAGCCACAACGAGCTCCAGCGCCTGTACCCCGGCTGGCTGGCACCCCTCTACCGGCTGCACACCCTGCGTCTGGGTCACAACAAGCTGGACATGCTGGGTCGTGGGGTGTTTGCCAATGCCAGTGGCCTCCGGCTGCTCGATTTGTCATCCAACTCCCTTCGCGCACTGGGCCGCCACGACCTGGAGGGGCTGGGGGCGCTGGAGACCCTGCTGCTGTTCAATAACAGCCTGGCACGCCTGCATGAGCGCGCCTTCCACGGCCTGGCCGCGCTCAACTGCCTCTACCTGGGCTACAATGAGCTCTCGTCCTTCTCCTTCCACCACCTGCACGGCCTGGGCACCACGCACCTACGGACCCTGGATCTCTCTTCCAACCGCCTGAGACGCCTCCCTGTGACTGACCTGGCCGCGCTGCCAGCCTTCCTGAAGAACGGCCTCTACCTGCACGGCAACCCTCTGTTCTGTGACTGCCACCTCTACCAACTGCTGCAGCGCTGGCAGCAGCGGGGACTGAGTGCTGTCACCAGCTTTGCCCGTGAGTACACGTGCCTGGCCTTCAAGGTCCCTGCGTCCGGTGTGCGCTTCTTTGAGCACAGCCGCATCTTCGAGAACTGCTCGGCTGCCCCAGCCCACGGTCTCGAGCGGCCTGAAGAGCAGCTGCAGGTGCAGGTGGGGCGGTCTCTGCGGCTGCACTGCAACACCAGCGCCCCCGCCGTGCGCATTGCCTGGGTCTCCCCTCAGCAAGAGCTGCTCGTGGCGCCGGGATCCCGCAACGGCAGCATCGCGGTGCTGGCGGACGGCAGCCTGGCCATCAGTCACGTGCAGCCGTGGCATGAGGGGGTCTTCGTGTGCTTGGCCACTGGGCCCCGCCTGTACCACGACCAGACACACGAGTACAACGTGAGCGTGCACTTCCCACACCCTGAGACTGAGGCCTTCAACACGGGCTTCACCACCCTACTGGGCTGTGTCGTGGGCCTCGTGCTGGTGCTGCTCTACCTCTTCGCACCGCCCTGCCCGGGCTGCCGCCGCTGCTACCACCGCACCCGCCGCTGCTGCTGCTGGCCCCGAGCGCCCAGCCCACTCCAGGAGCTGAGTGCCCAGTCCTCGGTGCTCAGCACCACGCCGCCCGACACCCTCAGCCGGAAGGCCAGTGTCCACAAGCACGTGGTCTTCCTGGAGCCGGGCAGGAGAGGCCTCAATGGTCGGGTGCAGCTGGCGGTGGCCGAGGACTTTGATCTCTACAACCCCGCCAGCCTGCGATTCAAGGCGGGCTCGGAGTCAGCCAGCTCCACGGGCTCCGAGGCTGTGGTGATGACCTAGGCCGCCCAGCGCCCCACCTGCCTGCTCCCTGCTCTGCGCCCTCCCTGCTGCCATCCATGAGAGCTGCCCGTGCTGGTGGGAAGTGCTGGCTTGGTCCTCCACCAATGGGTGGGCCTCAGCCACCTGCTCACTGGTGGTGGGGAGCCGGAAGTTCCCAACCTCTCCTCCACTGCAGCCCAGGACCCCAAAGCTCCCAGAGCCTGTCTGTGCCCGCTGACCCTGCAGCCTCCTCCGAAGAGGACTACACCAGGCCCACCTAGAAGAGGCTGCCTGAGGGTCCCAGCGGCAGCCTCGGGTGGGGTAGCCTCAGAGGAACATTCCAGAGGAAGCCCTGCCCACCCTGTGCAGGAAGAAAGCCAGAGCCAGGGGGAAGTGACGCCTGGTCACTAACATCAACCTGCCGTTAAGCTGCAGGGCGGGTCTGATGGGTAGGCCTGAGGGGCCTGGTCTGAGCCCTGGCCAGGGCAGCTGTCTGGTCACGGACATCCACAGGCCATTGCGGGCGGAGCCTCATCCAGGGACCCCCTGAGACAGCAGCAAGAGGCCTCACAGCCTGGGCCCCTGGGCAGTGAGTGAGAAGCTAAACAGGGCCAAGATGGGAGGGCCAAGCTGGAACTCGCTGTCTCTGGGGGAAGATGCCGCTTATGGGCTGGCACTGGTCTCAGACTAATGGCTGAGGCAGGCTCTGCAGGGAATCGGGGCTGGGAGCCCTTCCTGGCTGGGCACCGAGTGTCTGAAGTTTCTTAATAAAGGTGATGTAAACTCATGCCTGGAGCCTTTGCAGGTGCAGGGAGTGAGGTGCGTTCTTAGCACTGGATATCCGATAGGCTGGCATCCCACCCTACCCCCTAGTCCTGCTTCCTTTGCCCTGGCCTGAGGCCCAGTCAGCAGCTGGTAGCCCTGACTGGCGGCCGGGCATCCAGAGATGCAGATGCCGTCAGCCCTGGCCTGCAGCCAGGTGCCAGGGGTCTCCCACTCACCCTGAGGCCGGGCCGTGCACCAGCAGCCGCACCAGGATGCCTGTCACTGCCACCAGGATAGGGTAGTGGTCCACGCTTTCCAGGCCTGAGGGGAAAGGGAAGGAGATGAGCTAGCCACACACCCTTCCCACTGCCCCTCCCCACAGAAGGTGTGGGGGGGCCTCAGCTTGGGAGGGCCACGTCTCACTGAGTCCGTGCAGAATGGACACAGCCTCACTGCTCCTGCAAAGGACCCCGGGCCTGAGGTGTAGGGTGCAGGGCACCGAGGTCCTCACCAGGTAACCGCAGGGTGACGACGCGATCAAACAGGTTCCTCTCCGCTGTCACCCGGTTCAGCACCTGGTTCAGCAGCTGTGAGGGCAGGACCCCGTTGGCGGGTGGAAGGACTCTCTGAGGGGTGACCCCCAGGGCACCACCCTCCTTGCCCAGACAGACACACCTGTGCAAGACGCTGAAGCAGCATCTCAGATGTAGGCTGAGTGGCGTCCAGGAATATCTCGGGCACTAGCGTGATAGTCATCTCCAGGACCCGCAGTAGGCTGACCGAGAGGTCAAAGCAGGTGGCACAAACCTTGAGCTGCCGGCTGTCCACGAAGTTCCGCTCCAGGCGCTCGGCGGCCTGCTGTATCTGCGTCACCAACAGGGGCACGGGCAAGGGTCAGTCCAGACTTGTCCCGCACAGGCTGGGCCCTGGGGTCAGCCCCACTCACCTCCTGGATCATGCCGATGAACTCCGAGAAAGCCCAGTTGAGCTGGTTGAGGACGCTGTTGAGGAAGCTGGGGGCCACGTCGGGGCCCTGCCGCAGCAGGTCGGCCATGTGCTGCTGCAGCAGCGTGGAGGGGCAGGGCTCTGCGGAGGGGCGGGCATCAGCAGGCAGCCACTGGCCCGGGCACGTCAGGGTCCTGCCTGGGGCTTGGGCTGAATCCCTGTCTCTGCTCTGCTGAACGGGGCTGCGGGATTGTTGACCCTCACATGCCAGCCCTCGCCGTCTCCCCACAGGTGTGGCACGCCCTTTGGGGAAGGCCAGATCTCGGACCACCTCACTCGGCAAGGCCGGCACCCCCAGAGTCAATGCTGGGCCCTGCTGTCCTCCACGGGCCTCTGCTGTCCTTGGTCTGGCCTTGGCATGTGGCCGAGGCGGTGGGCGCCAAGTCTGGGCTGATAGGCCACAGTAACCGGAGCCGTCGGCCACAGCCGGGCTGGCACCCCCAGCCCCCGTGCAAATCAATAGTTCTGCAGCAGGAGGACGCGGCTCAGGCTGCTGCCGTGCCCCATCTGCAGCTCAATTCCACCCTGGAGGCGAGACCAAGACAACTGGCAAGGGCTTGCTGTGCGACTTTGCACAAGACACCAGGCTTCCAGGGACACTCCCGGCCCAAGTACTGCATGCAGGGATAGAAACGGACCGTGTGGGCGAAGGGGAGCCACCATGGGGGGTCAGCACAGCCTCAGCAAGCTGGACAGTCCCAGAGCTGGACCAGGCCTCATGAAGGGCCAGTGTTCCCGTGCCTCTACACTGAGGGTGTGACCTCTGACTCTACCACATGCCCCTTCCTGGGAGCCCCAGGCACACCCTGTGGGGCTCTGGCCTCCCTCCACACTCAGTGGCACGGGGGAGGGCAGGGTTCCAGGGAGGGCAGGGAGCTGACTGAAAGGGCAAGGGCTAGGGGCCAGGAGGGCGGGGGGCAACGTGCCTGGAAGCTGCTGCCCACCCTGGCCACGCAGGGCTCCCAGCTGAATAACCACGGAAGTGGGGAGCAAGGGGAGCAGTTCCAGAGGGTCCCCCGGCTGGAAGGAAGCAGATTAACGGAAAGCCCAGGAGACAGACAGGGAGTCTGGGCCTCCCCAGCAGGCCAGGAGCAGGCACAGCACGGGCAGGAAGGCTCCCGGCCTGTGCTCCCCGGACACTCACTCTGGAGGCTAGGCAAGTTGGCGTCCTCAGGTTTAGTTTTCAGCAGGTGTGGCAGCCGGGTATAGCGGTACCCGAACCCGCAGCCCTGGGGACAGTGTCAGTGGGAGGTGAGCAAGCTGGGCGGTCCTGTCCCGCCAGCCTGCCGGGGCCACCTCTCACCAGCTTACCCGCCAGAGCCGCACCAAGATCCAGTTGGTCTGGGCCCAGGGCCGCTGCTCGTAGGGAGCCAGGAGGCTCCTCACCATGGCAATGCGCCTGCAAGGGCAAGGGTGGCGGTGTGGGGTGAGGCCAGTGTGGTGCCTTGCAGGCAGGCGCCTGCCCCGCCCCCAGCCCTACTCACTGCTCTTCCGGGATCCGCTCCACAGCCCGCAGGGAGTGCGGGTAGCACACGTAGCTGGCCAGGGCCTGCATCAGCGAGTCCCGGATGTCTGTCGGGAAAGGTCAGATGGCCTCAGCACAGGTCTGCCGTGTGCCCTGTCCCTGAGCCTCAGGCCCACCTGGCCAGCATTCGCACCGGAAAGAGCCAGCACCCCACCCCCGACCCTGTCGGGACCTCACCAGTGCCCACGATGCGGGTGTCAGCAAAATGTTTGGCGAGGATGGCAGCCAGGCGGGTCAGAGTCTCCTCATAGCCTGCAGGTGAGGGAGGAGTTGGTTGCTGGGAGTTGGGGGTGCCTAGAGGTAGGCATGTCACCCCCACCGTGACCCTTCCCTGGGAGTGGGTTTGGGGCATGAGCTTCAGAACTTGTTTCAAGGGCCAGTCTGGGCCCAGACAGCACCAAGATTTCGATGCATGCATTTGTTGGTACCCATGGGAGGACTGGGGTGACAGCAGGTCCCACAGGAGCCCCAAGAGCATGAGAACCCGTTCAAGCACAGTGCTCCCCATGGATAAAGCTTACTCCTCGGTCCATGGTGGGGAAGGGCAGATAGACCTCCTGGCTTGCCCAGCCAGCCTGGAGCCAGGGTCACCAAGGAGCTTGGGGGCTCCAGGAGACCACATAACTCACCCCTGGACCATGGTAGCACTATAAAGAATGTGCAAGTGGGTTCCTCACCCTCTAATTCTCTCAGGGATGTGGAAAAACATTAGTTCTGGGGCTGTCAGTACCACAGCAGGACACTGCACCATGTGGGTCTCTTGCACAGGGTTGTTTGATGGGGACAGAGCAGGTAGCTGCCTGCCCGTGCCAGGGCTAACCAGGGGGTCCTCGTCCACATTCTCCCCCGGTCTCATGGTGCCATCACCTGGGAGCTCCTCCATACTATGCACAGGGCCAAAGTAGTTCTTGAGGGCGCTGTAGCTGTTGATGGCCACGCTCAGGTAGAACTCGGGCATGAAGGCGAAGAGAGACCCTGTGCGGTCACCGTGCTCGATGGTCCGCAGGCAGACACGAAGCAGCCAGTAGATGTCTAGCATCTTCTCCTGCAAGGAGCATGGTATTGCTGAGCTGGTCTGGGGATCAGGCAAGGTCTCCCCAAGAAAACAGCATGAGAACAGGATCCCAAGGGAGAGTATGAAGGGGCCAGAGAGAGAGAACAGCAGGGAGGATGCTTGCCTTGCACATGGCTGACCCAGGTTTGATCCCAGGCATCCCATATGGTCCCCCGAGCACCACCAGGAGTGAAGAACCTGGTGGAGAGCCAGGAGGAACCCCTGACACTGCCAGGTGTGGCAGGGGGCTAGAATACACTGCAGGCACAGGGCACATCTAGCCGGAGGGGGTCCCCAGCGCAGCCCAGACTCTGGGCTGGAACCCTGCTCAGAGCAAAGGGCTGCAAGGGCAGGTGGACCAGGGCAGAAAGAATCTGCAACCCCACCTTGGTGCCAGACAGCTGTCACAGAGGCTGGATGTTCAGGCCTGGGGAGGCTGTGGCGGGCAGGGAAGGGCCACCCTCATTTCAAGGGTCAGAGAGCCTCTGCAGAGGTCAGAAGGGAGAAGCAGGGCACAGGGCACAGAGGTGCAGACGAGGAACATGAGCTGCTCAGTGATGCCCCCAAAGAGGAGGCGCCGAGAAGGCAGGAAGGGCTGGGGTCCGGCTCATAGCGGGAGATGGGGGGAAGCCAAACCGCTGGAGGCACAGTGGCCACCAGAAGCAAATGAGACCTGAGAAGGAGCCTGGTCTCCACTATGGGTCCAGACAGGCTGTCGGCCCACAGGAGGGCCCAGGAAGGGTCACTGCCCAGGACCAAGCTCCAGGCTCCACCTTAAGAAGGCATGGAGCAGGACTGTATGGAGACTTCCCAGGGGCTCTGCTGTCCAGCACCCAGGAGAGAGAGTGCAGGGGTTAAGGCACTTGCCTTGCCTCCCAGTGACCCTGGTTCAATTCCTGGCACCCACATATGGTCCCCCAAGCACCGCTGGGAGTCACTGCCAAGCACTGCTGGGTGGCCCAAAAAGCAACCAATCAATAAATAAAACCCAAGAAGCTGAACAGGTGTAAGCTAGAAATACTAAATAAACTTAGGAAATTTGCAGGATACAAAATGAACACAAAAATTATTTGCATTTCTTGGGACTGCAGTTACGATAGTACAGCAGGCAGGGTCCTTGCTTTGCCCATAGCTGACCAAGGTTTGATCCCTGGCACCTCATATGGTCTCCCTAGCCCACCAGGAGTGATTCCTGAGGCACAGAGCCAGGAGTAGCACTGTAGCACAATCGATAAGCAATGTCTTCCTATTGTTCATCAATTTGCTCAAGCGGGCACCAGTAACGTCTCTATTGTGAGACTTGTTGTTACTGTTTTTGGCCTATCAAATACGCCACGGGTAGCTTGCCAGGCTCTGCCATGTGGGTGGAATACTCTCGGTAGCTTGCTGGGCTCTCTGAAAGGGACGGAGGAATCGGACCCAGGTCGGCTGCATGCAAAGCAAACGCATTACCCGCTGTGCTATCACTCTGCCCAGAGTCAGGAGTAAGTTCTGAGAATTGCCAGGTGTGGCCCCAATACCACCTCCAATCTGTTTTTTTTTTCTTTTTGGGTCACACCTGGCGACGCACAGGGGTTACTCCTGGCTCTGCACTCAGGAATTACCCCCTGGCGGTACTCAGGGAACCATAAGGGATGCTGAGAATCAAACCCAGGTCGGCTGTGTGCAAGGCAAACGCCCTACCCACTGTACTATTTCTCCAGCCCCAGTCATTTTTTATTTCTATAAACTAGTAATGAGCAATTCAAACAAGAAAATTAAGAAAATAATTTCACTGATGCCAAAATGAGAAAGAATAAAATGTATAAACATAAATTTAACCAAATAGGAGCTGGAGAGACAGTACAGCAGGTCAAGCACTTGACTTGCATGTGACCTACCCAGCTTCAATCTCTAGCACTCCTATGTCTGTGACAGAAATGACTTCTAAGCACAGAACCACTGGGAGTAAGCCCTGAGCACCACCGGGTGTGGTCCCCAAACAAACAACAACAAAATTGAGAAATATTAAAAGGTACAAATAAATAAAAAGACATCCCCTGCTCACAGACAACATTTAACAGGGTTAAGATGGCCATACTATCCAAGACAAGCTACAGATTTAATGCAATTCCTATAAAAGTACCAAAGACATTTCTTGCAGAAACAGAAAACTCTATCCTAAAATTCATATGGGTCTCAATGGATCCCCCAAACAGCTGAAACAATCTTGAAATAGAACAAAGTTTGAGATCTCCCACTTTGAGTTCAAGGCATACTGCAGGAACCAGAGCTCACAACTGATCTGGGTTCGAACCCCAGCACCCCACATGGTCTTCCGAGCACTGCCAGACAGGTTTCTGAGTATGGAGCCAGGACTAAACACTGCCAGAGTAGCCCAGAAACAAAAACAAAACAAAGCAAAAAATTTTATTGCAAAGTCATAATAATTAAAAGTATGTATTTGCATGAAAACAAGGTATGCAGGGGCTGGAGAGAGAGTTCAGCAGTGCAGCCTTTGCCTACGGGGAGCCCAGGCTTGATCCCTGGCATTGCGAGGTCCCCTGAGCACCACAAGAGAGACCCCTGAGCACAGAGTCTCGAGTAATGTCAGGTATACCCCAGAACAAAAACAAAGAAAATATATGCAGGGAAAGCTGGAGAGAGACACGCAAAGGAGCAATTACTACACATTGGATCCTGACTACACACTGACTGCTAAAATTGGACCAAAACTTTAAAGTTAGTTGTTCAAACTATAGAGCTCTTGAAAAAAACATAAAAATTTTGAGGACTTGGATCTGACAATGATTTCTGGAATATAACAACAAAAGCACAGACAAGGAAATAAAATAAGGTTAAAATCTGCATCAAAGGACAGAGTATGGTGAAAAGATAACTCACCACAGAATGAGAGGAAACATTAGTAAAATATAATCCAATGAAAAATATACAGAACTCTACAAATTAATTACCTAAAATATCAAGAACACAAAACCTAGAAACCCAGTCTTTTTTTTTTTTTTAAATGGGCTTGAATTGGAATTTCTTCAGAGAAGATATAAAAATGGCCACTGAGCACATGAAAAGGTTTTTAACACTCACATGGGAACTCAATCAAAACTACAATGAAAGACTACCTCACACCCATTAGGCTGGCTACTATCAAAAAAGAAAAGAAGAAAAGGAGACAAGAGAAGAAAAGAAGGGAGGACGGGAAGGAATTGGTGTCCACAGGCCCTGCGGATGGGGCTGTGGCTGCACTGCCACTGGGGGAAGGGTGTCGAGAGACACCCAATACACGGAGAGCAGCCTCTGAGGGAGCCGAGTCGAGTCAGAGAGAAGGGGCGGACAGACACAGGATGGCTGTGCTCATTTATGGGATATTAAAAAAAATAGTATGAAAATAATACTAAAGGTAGCAGAGATGAGGGCCAGGAGGACAGGTCCATGGCTGGAAGTTTGCCACAAGTTATGGGGGAGTGTAGTTAGGGCAGAGAAAGGTCCACTCTAACAACGGAATTGGAAATGATCACTCTGACAAGCACTGAGTGCTCAAAGGAGGTAAAGTGATACACATGATAACCTTTCAGTGACAGTATTGCAAACCACCGTGCCTGCCGAGAGAGAGAGAGAGAGAGAGAGAGAGAGAGAGAGAGAGAGAGAGAGAGAGAGAGGAGAGAATGTGTATGGAGGGAGAGAGAGAATGTGAGGGGGCAGAGAAAGAGATCGAGGGGGGAGGGAGGAAGAGAGAGGAGGGAGCGAGAGAGAGAGAGAGAGAGAGAGAGAGAGAGAGAGAGAGAGAAGAAAAGTGTCTGCCACAGAGGCAGGCTGGGGAGGGAACATGGGGATGCTGGTGGTAGGAATGTGCTCTGCTGAAGAAGCCAAATGTTGGACTGAAATACAATCATGAACTTTGTAATTTTGTATCTCACAGCGAATCAATTTTTCTTTAAGTCCAACATTACTAGAAAGATATTACAAGGTGTTTTTTCTGAAATTGCCAAACCAAAAAAAACAAAAAAGAAATAAAAACTAATAGTTCTGCTTCTGGTATGGACCCAAAATAATTGAAAACCAGATGGTGGAAAGACACTTGCACACCTGCGATCACAGCAGGCGACCCTGCAGACAGGAGGAGATGGAAGCAATTCAAGCACCCGCTGACCCACGGCGGGAGAAGCAAAGTGCGGTCTCGGCAGAGTGGAAGGTTTTTCAGTCTTTATTTATTGATTTCTGAGCCACACCCGGCTGTGCTCTGAGCACAGGGACCACTCCTGGCGGGGCTCAGGGGACCACATGGGGTGCTGGGACTGAGCTCAGGCTGGCCGCTTGCCTGGAAGGTGCCCTACCCGCTGTGCTATTTCTCTAGCCTGTTATTCAGTCTTTCAAGGGCACATGTCACCGCTGGTCAACTGTGCGGCTGATAAAGGGACACATCAGGGGCAAAGGCAAGCGCCGTGGGCGTCCACTGCCACGCGGGCTGGACTAGGGAGTCGGATTAGGAGCCTGGCGGTGCTGGGGCTGAGGTGAGAGAGCAAGGAGCTGCTTCAGGGAACTTGCTGGAGTTCTGTGTGGCAAGAGGACAGGCCCTGCAGACTGACCACACAAGTGCGGATGCGCTTGACACCGCTGACCTCCCCGGGAGAACGCTGAGCTGGGGAGTCAGTATTTGACCACAATTTAAAACACGGTCAGGATGGTAACTGACGTGAGGGCTGTTTTACCGTCATGGCGCATGGGGAGGGGCAGGCTGCGTCCTGACAGAGCATGCTTGGCCCCAGGCCAGCCAGGCAGCAGCGTGAGGCAGGAGGGGACACAGGGGGTGCCCTGGCCTGGACACCGGGGGGTAGGGGGGCAACACGGGGCAGTAATGAAAGAATCCAAGGGTGGACCTGGGAGTCGAGTCTGACCACCACACTGCACGCTCTTGGGGAACTCCAAGGACAACTGCTCTGGGAGGACCGAGGCACCTGTCTGAGCTCATCACTGACGGGAGGGATCCTGGGGGCACCTTTGTGTCCCAGGAGTGAGGTGGGGGACCACAGCCCCTCGCCCCGGCCACCTGCACTCACCTGAGAGTAGACAGTGGCGTGGACCCAGGCAAGACGGCGACTCAGGTGGTCCAGTTTTTCTGAGAAAACCTTCTGGCTCTTGGTCAACTCTGCAAGGATGTCCTTCCTCTGCCAGGGAAGGAGAGACTCAGAGGACACGGCCCCGTTCAGACCCACTGCCCCCCAACACAGCAAGCAGGGCCCCCAGAGCCTGGGCTGTAGAACAGGGTGAGAGTCGCCCCCACAAAACGTGCAAGTTAGAAAATGCTGTGGGTCTGAGCACCCCAGGCCAAGGCAGGGACTGGCGGCAGATGGGACAGGGGTTCAGCCTGGACATGCCTGGCCCTGCTCCCCAGGCTGGAGCAGTCAGGGAGGGGGTGTCCAAAGGAGTGGGGGAGCCAGGTCCTGCTTCCTGTTGACTCTGCCCACGGGTTGAGGAAGCACTCAGAAGGAATCCATAATTGATGAGCCGGGCGGGTGTCAGCACTTAGGGCAGGGGAGGGGCTGGTGGAGGGGGGTGCGGGGATCACCTGGGCACAGGCCAGGGCTGGCTGGTGCAGCTTGTGCCAGGGACAGCCCTAGTAGCAGAGAGTCAGTCCAGGCTCTCCGTGCTTTGGGGGTCCCGGTGGGCTGCTGACCATCTGCAATACTCCTCAACCAGAGACACACCGCTTGTCCAAGTCTTACCCGCTTGGGGCAGCGGCGGATCTTGTCCTCTGTGTCCCTCAGAGCCATGGCGTACTCGTTTACATCATCGGAAACACCCACCATCTAGAGCATCAGATGTCACACATCCAGGGTGACCCCTGGGCACCGCGCCAGGCTGCTCCAGACCCAGTCTGGATTCCCCCAGCCCCACCGGAGACCCAGACCCCGCCCATAAAAGTCCGTAAGGCCCCGTCTGCACGGCATGTTTCTACACAGACACCAGTCCAGCAGAGCATGTACTCAGGTTATAAACACACGCACGCACACACAAGCACATATGTAGGCATGCAGACATACAAACATAGTACATATACACACGTACCAACACATGCACTCACACACAGCACATACACACATGTGCCAACATGCCTCATTCATAGCACATGCACACACATACCAACACATGAATACACACACAGAGCATACACACATACGCCCACACAGGCATGTACACAGAGCGCACACACATATACCTACATGTGCATACAACACACATGCACAAGCACACAGGTACATGCACACACGTGTGTGTGGACCTTGCCCAGCTGCTGGTGGACGCTGAGGTTGTACATCATGACGGCGCCATCAAGCACTTCCAGCAGCGAGTTCTCGGTGAGGGGCTTCTCAGGCTCCTCTGGGGGCCGGCCCAGCAGCAGACCCTCGTTCCAGTGGCCACCCTCAACTAGAAGGGGGGGAGGCGGGCTCAGGGTCAGGGTCCAGTCCACCACTCCGAGGCGAGGGCCTGCAGCTCTGGGACCTATTTCTGTGCTCAGGATCTCTTGCCCCAGGAGAGCACCCCCACCCCCCCCCCCCGGCTCCCGCCCCAGGGGGAAGCGGGTGCGCCTGCTGTGCCGCGGGCGAGTAAAGCTATCAGCACCAGCTGGGCCCGCCGCCACCTACTGTCCTCGCGCGTCCGCTGCTCTGCACTCAGCGTGCGGACCTTCACTTTCTCCGAGGTGCTCAGGGGCCGCCGAGGGGTCATCAGGCTCACGGCTGCTGTGCTAAGGAAGCGGTTGGCTCGGCCCAGGGTTGGAGAACTGAGCCAGCCAGGCCGGGGCAGGGGCAGCGCGCCCCCCATGGCCAGGGCCTGTATGGGGCGCTGTGGGAGAGAGGAGGCCAGACGCCACTCAGCTCCCCGGGACCGGGGCCCACGCGGGACTCGCAGGGCTCATGGGGCTGGGAAGGGCAGGGGTGGGCCTCCCTCCACCTCCAGCATGGGGGCCTGCTTGGGAGAACCCCCGCTGTGCAGGAAGGGGGGGTCCTGGCCACCCTCCCAACCCCCGCAACCCTTACAATAGAGGAAAGGCCCAAGAGTGGGCCCCCTGCCTGCCCCTACCGCGGCACCTGGGCCGCAGCTGGCGCCGGCTCCTCGTCCTCATCCAGGTCATCCATGGTGGCCGCCTGAAGCTCCAGCGGGTCAATCAGAATGTTGGCCTTGGACGCAAGGTCATCTGGGGACGGAAGGAGGTGCTCAGGCCGACGGAGGGGTGAGGGGCCCAGGCACAGAGCAGCGGGGGCTGAGGAATGGGCCTTGCTGGACCCATTTTCCACTGTACCTGATCTACTGTCCAGTGTCTGCACCTGACCTGTCCCCCCATCCAGGGTTCCGGTAGAGGGAGACGCTGTGTAAGTTCCCCAGCCACAGGGCCCTTCCATCCCAGCCTGCCCTGCATCCTGTCCCACAGACAAAAGGGGCACCCAAAGCTGCCGATGCATCTTTTCGCCCCACTCTGCACCTCTGCAGGGGCCGTGTCCATGCCTGTCACTACTGCTGCCTCAGACTTTCCCCTGCAGCACCCCAACTACCTTCCGTCCGTGGGCTGTGCTGGGCTATTCCTAGGTACCCTGCCTCGGCTTACACTGCTCCGGAGCAACCTGCGCTCACCCTGGAAGGAAGCACAGCACCCTCCCATCCCCACTGTGACATGAGACTCCCTCCAGTCAGGGCAGGGAGAGGGGCTCTGGCCTCAGGCTGCGGGAGTGGAGCAGTGGGCAGCCCTCCTGGTCCAGCAGGCAAGGGCTCTGGCGCCCTCTGGTGGGAACAAGGCAGCTAAACACCAGAGTAGAGAGGCAGGCAGCTCTCCTGGCCCAGCAGACAAGGGCTCCGGCGCCCTCTGGTGGGCACACGGCAACTAAACACTGGCGTGGAGCAACCTGGGGACTTTTCCCCATAGACTGCTTCCCCACGCTCCCCAGCCCTAGTGCACCTTTTAGGGTCTTCCGCAGGTGCGAGAGGAGGCCTCCAAGACGCTGCAGGTCAAAGTAGTCCACCTTGCCGTTATAGAAGATCTGGGGCGGGATGTAGGCCTCTGCGAGGAGTGGAAGGTCAGGCGCGCAGTGAGCCAGCAGGAAGACCTCCCCAGGTGCCCCCTTCTGTTCTGAGTGGGCACAGGGGGCTCCTGGTCTGAGCCCTCAGCCTGAGCAGGCACACTGTACTGCCCTCTCCAGCCATCTACCGCCAGGCCAGTGCCAGCAGCAGCACAAGCAGGACGAAAGGGCTCCTGGGGTTGCAGAGAGCACTGACCCGGCCCGTGGGATGTCCCCCAGAACAGAGGAGAGGAGGCTCTTACAGGCCCTTCTGCCCTTCAGCACCCACAGTCCAGACAAGGGACCTCAGACAAAGGACTGCAGAGAGGGCTCAGTGGACTTGCCCTGGGTGGTCAGGCACCTGTCCCTTGGAGACATACACTGAGGGAGGGTGGGACTTGACTAGGCAGGCTACTGGCCAGCTCCCACTACCCCTTGGGGTCCACATCCACAGCAGGGCTGCGCTGTCCAGCCCACTCACCCTCACTGAGGGAGGCGCGGGGGTTGGAAGCCTTGTGCTCATCCCAGTAGTAGCGCAGGGCAGAGATGAGCCGGTGCAAGAAGCAGACCATGTACTCCGGAGGGCAGAGCACGGGCAGATTCTGCAGGCACAGGGCAAAGGCTGTTGGTGCCAGGCAGGGGCCCGGCTTCCCCTCAGGCCCTATCTTTGGCCCTGGGGCTGGATGTGGAAGTGAGGGGAGCAGCAGGGGGCTGGGCTGGGCTGAGGAAACAGGGAGGTGCCAGAAACCAGGGTGCTGATTCTGAGGCACAGGGTCCATGTGGGTGGCCTGGTGGTCACTTACCCCCCGGCTGCTGGCATTCTCTTGCAGAAACTTCCGGAACTTGGTCAGGAAGATGTACCTCGAAGCCTCACCCTTCAGGGGTAGAAGAAATGAGGCTGCAATGATTAAGGGTGTTGGCCTGGTCCGCTTGGACCTGCCACGGGAACTTGAGCCAGCCCTTGCCCCCTTAGTCCCCCGTACCCCCGAGCCACTCACCCCATTGTCATCCTTGTTGTCCAACAGCAGCTTCAGGATCTGAACCTGCAGCTCCTCTACCACTGGGGTTGGGGACAAAGGGGCACAGAGCTTAGGCTCTCGGAAGTGGGGGGGCCGCAGCCACTCATCCAGATCGGGGTCAAGGCTCCAGCCCCAGGATTCCCTGGGCCCAACAGAGGCCTGATTCCCCAAGTTCAGAGGCACACAAAGCCCTTTTTTTTTTTTTTTGCTTTTTTTGGGGGGAGGTTCACACCCGGCAATGCCAGGGGTTACTCCTGGTGATGCTCAGGGGACCATATGGGATGCTGAGATTCGAACCAGGGTTGGCCGCGTGCAAGGCAAACGCCCTACCTGCTGTGCTATCGCTCCAGCCCCACAAAGCCCCTTTCAACACCTCCCCACACACTGAGCGCCCAAGGCCCAGGCTGACCTTCGATGCGCTTTTTGAGCCTCTGACAGCCCCGCTCATAGGCACGCCGCCTCAGCCGCTCCTCGGCCGTCTCATCCCTCACCTCCTTACTCTCTCGGCCCTAGGCAGGGGCAGGGGATGGAAGACAAGGTTCAGCCAGGCCGCACAGGAGCCGGTGCTGAGCACCCGGCCTGCGGGCAGGCCGAGCCCACCTCCTTGCTGGAGCGGTGAGGCCACCAGGTGGTGGGGATGAGCTCCTGCAGGCCCGCCTCCTCCACGCGCAGGGGGCTCTTGATGTAAAAGAAGACCACGGAGCGGAGCACGTCGAAGCTGATGGTCGTCAAGGCCATGCACCAAAGGGCGGCCCCACCCCCACCCGGTGCCCACCGCAGCTCTCCTATGGTCTGACTCTGACAAGGGGTCAGGCTGACAAGCAACGTGACTGTCAGGGCCACAGGCGAGGCAGCCCAGGTGCGAATGGGCTGGACACCTCTCTGAGCGCCCACCTCTGGCGATGGCCTCATGGAGGCCAGAGGCCTCACAGAGAGAGGATGGCCACAGCACAGACCGTTGGCCAGGGGCCCAGCGCTAGGCCCCCTCCCATGTGTGCCCTTCTCAGGAAAGCAGAAAGAGCTCCTGAAAGACCTCAGAGGAACCTCTGCCAAGGAAGGTGGGCATTTCCCGCAGGCAGAGAGGCCGGGCTCTGGCAGCCACACATCAGCAGGACACCAGCCTGCAGAGTGCCCCCGGGGCTGGCCACTGTGTCCTCAGCTCGGCGGGGCCCTGGGTCAATGACACACACACTCTGCCCCTCCTTAGCATCCCGGGGCCACGGGGCAGAGCCCACCCAGGGGCCGCTGTGGGACCTGCCTGGCAGCAAGGGGGGATACAGGACATTGCTGAGCAGAAACTTGCGTGACTTCTTGTGCTTCAGGATGGCGATGGTGAGCCGCAGGTAGTGGATCTGTGGGGAGGGGGTGCTCAGAGCAGGCAGGGGAGGCCCAGGGGCGCAGGGCGCAGATGGGCGGGGCTCCCACCTGCAGACTCAGGTCTGGGACAATGGGCGAGAAACGGTACAGCCTCAGCAGGGACATCAGCAACTGCTTGAGACAATCGTGGACCTCGTAGTCCTGGGGAAAGATGCCAGGCTGTGCGTCTACCAGCTGGGGGCCTCTCCCCAAAGCCCCCATCAGTCCGCTCCACCAGGCAGGGGTCGCAGCCCAGTCCAGAGGGGGCATCTCACCTCCATGAAGAGCCACAGCAGATCCAGGACTTGGTGCACCAGGGCCTCCGCCTTGGCGGGGCTGCCTGCCTCCACACTGTCCAGCAGGAAGCTCATGAGCACGGCCTCCACCAGGTAAACCTGGCGCTGTAGGAGGCGGCACAAGTGAGGCAGGGCGGCCACCCCCCCCCTCAGGCCCCCCAGGCATAAACTATGGGCCCAGAGCCCATAAGCAACCCGAGACAGATGCCCCTGCTGGGGTCTGGGTGATATCCAAGAGCCACCAGTCCACAATCCCTCTGGGGCTGGGACACGCTGAGGTCACACCCCTGACATCTTTCTAAGACACTCAACACTCTCATAGGACACATCACCTCCCCCACTGCTGCCACCCTTCAGGGGTAGGGTGCTGGATGGGGTCTGCCCCCCTCATGCCCCACCATGGGTACTCACCAGGAGCGGGGCAAAGTGGTGGAAGATGTGGGCCAGTGTGAGCAGGACCGTGGGCTGGCCCTGCAGCTGCCACTCGGAGCTCTCCTTCTCCACCAGCCGGCCCTCCTGTTGGGAGCAGGGGCATGACAATGAGGGGCAGAAGGATGCAGGAGGCACCCAGCTCCCCCCCTGCACAGACCTCAGCTCACCACAGGGTCTAGTTCCACGCTGAGCACGGCCCGGAAGCAGCCCAGCAGCTTCTGTGCCCGAACCAGGTCGGCCTTCGGGGGGTCCTGCAGCGGCCGGTAGCCTGGCACTGGGTAGGTGCCACCGAGTTAAGCCGGAAATAACCTGATCTGTGACACACAGGCTCCTCCCTCCAGAAAGCCCTGCCCTGGACCTCAGGGCTGCAGAGGAGATGGCTTGGGGTCCACCCTCACTTTCCGGTACCCTCTCCAAAGCATTCCCGAGCCACTCCATGCATGCCATGTTTGATGGAGACGGCACTGGAACCCACCAGGCAGGCTGTGGAACCGCCTGCCACCAGGCCGTTGGACTCCTGGGACAGGGAACCCCCATCCCGGTACCCCCAAAAGCTTCCAGGCAGCCACCACACACTTTCCCAGAAGGATATCGCAGGGGACGGCTGCCGAAGTTGAAGGCCACGGACTCTTTGAAGGAAAGGCTGATGGCGGGGAAGTAGGCCATGCCCGCACCCCTGGACAAGTTCTCGAAGGCGGTGCCCAGTGACACGCCATTCCTGGGGTGGAAGGGAGTACCCGTGAGCCAGTGACCAGTGGAAGGTGGCTGAGAGCGGGGGCTATTCTCTAAGCTATCAAACCCAGCCCGGCCTGCCTGCAGGGACGGAAACTGAATGCAGTCCAGGAGGCGCAGAGGCCAGGCTTTGGGCAGGCACAGGACACTCACAGGCAAAAGGACAGAGTACCATCATCTAGGTCGATCAGACAGCTGACGATGTCCCCCGCCGCCCACGCCTGCCAGGGAAGAGGGTTACAGGCATGCGGGAGCCCCTCCTGGACCCTCCCAAGTCCCTCAGGGCTGCCTAGATGGCTGACGGGCAGGGGGAGTGGGCCACAGGGGACCTGATCTCACCTTGCCGTAGTTCGTCGTGGTCACGTTCCACTTGCGCACCCGATTGCCGTCGTAGGCGTAGGAGTTGTGAGTGTCGCCGACCCCTTCCTGGAGAGGAAGCCTTAAGGTCTGAGCGAGGCGGGGAAGGGCCAGATCTACCTGCTACCCACCCACTGGTGGGGGGGATCCCACAAGTACCAGGATGGGGGGGTGAGGGGGGAGGGGAAGGCTGGTTTTCTGGGCTGGTCTGCCACGACGAGGTGGACAGGCCCCTCCTCCACAGACCATCGGAGCGAATGCAGCAGGCCTGGGGAAGGCAGGTGACCTGGAGGGCCCCCCACACACCTCCTGATTGAAGCGGCAGTTGATGGTGCACCAGCCGATCTGCATCAGGCCCTGGGAGGAGATGAGCACCTCGTAGACCCATTTCCCTGCAGAGAGTCGAGTCAGGCGCAGCAGAGGGCCGAAGGCTGCCGGCAGCCTCAGGTGTGGGCCCACACTCCTCCCGCAGCCTGGGCCCCGCCTCACCTTTGTACACACACGTGGTGGAGCGGATGGTACCGAAGTTGCTGTGTCCAATCACCTGAGCGAAGAGCAGAGGAGTGAGCCTCCTCCCAGGGGGCATGACAGCGCATCGGGGTGGTGGTCTGGCCTGAGCATGGCTGTGGGGCCGGGCCGGCGGGGAGCAGGATGGGAAGCACTCAGGGGCCCGGTCCCACCAAGAGGCCTTCAGGGCTATGTCAGGAGGTTTGAGGGGCCGGGGACTCCCAGCGCAGGTCTGGGGCTGCAGTTTCACCAGACCCTGGCCTGAGGAGCTTGGGAGAGGTGCTTGGGCCGGGGTTGGGGGTGGGGGAACACCTTGCTCTTACTCACCCCCAGGAGGTCATCGTCCACCAAAAGCAGCCCCTCGAAGCCACTGGTGTGGTCTAGGACCACAGTGGAGGGACCCAGGCGCCCTTCGACCTGTCCTAAAAGGGGGACAGGTGGGTGTGGGATCGGGTCGGGTTGGACAGGAAGTGCAGAATGCGTGAAGATTCCCCAGGGCAGGCCCACAGAATCCCTGGGCCCAGCACTGGCTCCCCCAGGTCCGTTCCAGAACCACCACATACCCTGGCTCTCCTCATCCTCACTGTCCACCTGCAAGAGCTGGTCCAGATGCCCTGGCAGGTTCTGGAAGGTCAGGGGTTTCCTGGGGAGAGCGAAAGGCTGCGAGGGGCCCAAATGTCCTTGAAACCAGCCGAGAACACTGAGCCCCGTCCCCACACCCTCTCCCCGAGGCTCGGAGCCTCAGGCTCCTGCAGGAGTTTCACTGAGCCCGAGCATGCCTGGGGCTGGAGGCAGGACTGTCGGGGTGCCCTGAGATCTAAACAGTCCTTGGAACTAAATCCTCCTCCCTCACCTGTGAGAGGGACAGCGGGTAGCCAGAGAGACGGCTCAGGGTTGCAAGCATGCCCCATGTGCCCTATCCCTTGTACCAAGCACTGCTGGGAGCAGCCCTTAAGTACCGAGCTGGGAGTGGCCCCAGGGCACCCCCGGGCATGGCCCCAAACCCAACTAAAAGGGCCTGCAGTGTCCATAACCTGTCCGCTCTCCACGGTGGCTGTGCTGACTCCACCTGGGAGAAGCGCCAACCCCCGCTAGGTCTGTGCCCAGGACAGTGAGTCCAGTCCCTGACTCCAGGCCTGGGGACTCAGCCAGGAGAGTCTATGTGAGACTCTGTCACACGCGTCCCCACAGCAGCAGGGCTCTGAGCCCCTCGGCTCACCCGGCTGCTGGCCAGCTCTGTCTCAGACCCACGTCTGCAGGTCAGGAGAGCACAGGGTCACCTATCTACCACCTGTCCTGGCCAGAGCGACTTGAAAACGAATCGGTCTGCCTGGCCTCCTCATCTTCCCAGCACGCATGCATGGAGGAGACAGTGTCCCATCTGAGGCCGGCCGGCCCTGTCCCAAGTCCAGCTGCTAAGAATAGCAGGGGAGGGGTGGTGGGAAGGAGCAGGGCTCAGGGAGCGCCAAGGCGCGATGCCCAGCTGGGTCCAGCAGCCTGCCCGCACCTGCTTCTCCCTCTTAGATGCCAGTTCCAGCCCCAACTGTCCTCTCAGAGCAAGTGTGGGGAGGGGATGCGGAGGGGCCAAAGCACCAAACCTCCGGTGAGGCAGCTGGAGGCCAGGCTCAGGGACCACAGCTCACAGCTCCAGTCTCTGGCTGGGAGCCACAGCTGTCCCTGGGCTGGTGGCGGTGAAGCCTGAAGCCTCATACTAGGACTGAGCCCAGCCTGGGGGTGGACGAGGGGAGCCCCATCAGCAGCACCAAAAGCTGAGGCTGCCCCTGTCCGCAAACACCCTAATGGCCCGGAGGTGCAAGGCTCCCCATTCGCAGTTCTTCCTGCCCGCCACCTGGGAAGGCTCTTCCTGCCTCACACTTGCTCCAAGGGCAGCTGTGGGCCCCGAGTGCCTGCAGTGCTGCCCACCTGGCCAGTCCCATTCTCTGCCCACCTACTTGGCGCCCCCCCACCCCCGCTTCCGGTCCCAACCTGAGGCTTGGCATCAGCATCACCACTGAGGTTCCCTCCCTGCCACTATCTCTTCTCTTGGCTGCCATGGCATCAGTGGTGCTGGGGCCTTTCTGGCACCAGAGGAAGTAGGGAGAAGGCCCCGGGACGGGCCAGGGCTAGGGTTGGGGTGGACAGAGCACTGGCCCTCCAGAAGTAGGAAGCCTTTGGCAACTACACAGGCAACACCGCTGCCCTCGTGCCTTCCTGGAGAGCAGAGTAGGGGCAAGTGATGAAGCCAAGCGGGCACACAGCTGAGACACAGAAAGACAGAATGCAGGGAGGGAATCTATGTGACGATCGAGAGAAGCGGTTCAGTGAGAGTCTTCAAAGTGCAGTTCAGGGGCTGGAGTGATAGCACAGCGGGTAGGGCATATGCCTTGCACGCGGCCGACCCGGGTTCAAATCCCAGCATCCCATATGGTCCCCTGAGCACCTCCAGGGGTGATTCCTGAGTGCATGAGCCAGGAGTGACCCCTGTGCATCGCCGGGTATGACACACACACACAAAAAAAAGCAAAGTGCAGTTCAAATGTGCCAGCCACACAATCATGACCCTGGGCATGACCTCAACACTTGATTATGGAAGCGAAAACCCCTCTGAACCACAGCAGTGTTCAGGGCTATGGCAGACCCTTAGCAATATAGGATGTCCTGGAGGGTCGATCTGCCAATGTAGAAAAACATCCCAGGGTGTAACAAAAAAGAGGTTTTCAACCCCATGTATGTATATATAGAACATCTGTGTTGTGGCAGCTACACCCAGTGGAGTCGGGGGTGGGAAGGGGGGACTGAACTTGGCCTTGTACATGCAAAGGCCAACCCCTCGAACCCCACCTCTGGCCCCTTGCAGGGTTTGGAGTGAGAGATGTGTTTATCACTTTCATGGCAGCAATGGTTTCACAGGCTGTTCATTTAAGATTTACTGAATGATGCACTTTCAAATACATGTATATAGGGGCCAGAGAGACAGTACAGTAGATAGGGCGCATGACTCGACGTAGCCGACCCCGGCATCCCATATGGTCCCTGAGCCCTGCCAGGAATGATCCCTGAGCTCAGAGCCAGAGCCAGGAGTACGCCCTGACCACCACTGGTTGTGGCCCAAAATAAATAAATACATGCATGTGTTGAACAATGAAATACTATGCAGCTCGAAGAAAGAAGAAAGAAAATCATAAAATCTGTGACACAAATGGAATTGGAGGATATCACACTGAGTGAAGTCAGAAAGAAAGTGACAAATACAAAGTGGTCTCTCTCAGATGTGAGACTTAAAGATCCACACCCAGATAGCAACAAAGGGCCAAAGGCAATGCAATGGGGGGGGGCCTTGGGACAGAAAGGTGGGTTCACTAGTGTGATGTTGGAATTATGTACATGGGAAACCGCCATAAACAGTATTGTAAATCACAGAGCCTCAATCAATAAAAGTCTTAAATAAATAAATATATGTATTTATTACATGTCAATTATTCCTGAATAAAATTTCCATGTCTTTTTTTTTTTCCTGTAGTGCCAGGGCTTGGGCCCAGGGCTCACACATGCAAGGCAAGTGTTCTATTGCTAAATCACATTTTTGACCCTGAAAAAAACTTCTTTTCTAAAAAAAACATAAATTTTAATGTATGCTAAAAACACATGACAAAGTTTTTAAAACATGTTTTACATGGCCTAGCCCAAACAAGGGATTGGAGCGACAGCACAGTGGGTAGGGTGTTTACTTTGCATGTGGCTGACCCAGGTTCTATTCCTCCCTCTCGGAGAGCCCGGCAAGCTACCGAGAGTATCCCGCCCGCATAGCAGAGCCTGGCAAGCTACCCGTGGTGTATTCAATATGCCAAAAACAGTAACAAGTCTCAAAACGGAGACGTTACTGGTGCCCGCTCAAGCAAATCAATGAACAATGGAACGACAGTGCTACAGTGCAGCCCAAACAATACACATTATAAGACAGACAAGAGAGGAGGATCAAGCGTGCAGTTCAGCAGCTGGACATCAGACTTGCAAGTGTGAGGCCCTGCGTCTGAGTCTGGTATCACCAAAAAATAGAAAGAGCTTCAATCCTGGTTCAATCCTTGAACTGCATATGGTCCCTTGAGCACTTGAGCACTATTAGGTGTACATCCTGCTCCCCCACCCAATCCCCCCCACCAAAAAAAAAGGAGAGAGAGAAAAAAGAAAACACACAGGAGGGGCCAAGGACAAAGTTCTTTGGTAGAGTTCATGCCTCACATGAACAGGATTCTGGGTCCAATTCCAGCAACGCACCACCCCCACCACCAAAAAAAGAAAAAGAGAAACACTCAAAATGGTCTTGCTAATGATCTTTCATCTACCTGGTTCTAATTTTTTTGCTAAAGTGCAGTTATCATTTGGGAGACATAATAAATTTGCAGGGGAAAATGGTACCTACACGTGGCAGATTCAGGCAGAGGCGAGAGAGAGCCAGGCTGCACACTGAGCATGGGGCGAGTGTGAGGGGCTAAGCTAAACGCTGGGTCCCTGACCAAGGAAAAGAAGTGCCAGCTGCTGGGGGGGCGGGGAGAAGTGGGGTCTGGAAGACAGACTCGCTGCCCAAGTTCTTACACACAGGTGTTCTCCTTTCTCATCCTTACACAGAGAGAATGCAGCCAGCAAGCTATGGAGGGGCTGGTCCCATGAGGGGGGAAATCCACTCCACATACCTGCCGGCGGCGGCTGTGGCGGGGGCCTGGTCAGGTGAAGAGAAGATGCGGTGTAGGTAATCATTCAGCAGCTTCTCGGGCACAATGCCTGAATGACATGTCAGGAGAAGGGTGACATGGTGTAGTGAGGCTCCCAGTGGGGTGACCCTAGACAACTCTCCATCCCAGGGGTCAGCCTGTGAGAAGTTGGGCTCACTCCTCCATGCAAGGTTTTTGGTGGACAGAGCTGGCCGGAGGCTCATGTTATGCAGGATTCTGCCACCGCCTTGATCTCTTCCTTCCAGGCCTCAACACAAGATGCCTCCCCACAACCCTGCCAGCCCATACCTGTGACCCTGGATTTCTCAGCTTCGGACGTCAGCCTATAGCTCTTGCGGGGGAAAGACACGCCAGACCCCTTAGATGCCATCCTTCATCTCTTGCAGGCAGTCAGCGGTCCTGGGGGCTGGGCCAGAGCAGAGCTTGTCTCAGGATCCCCAAACTAACAGGGCTCTCAGGCAGGTGGGGTCAGGTGCATGCACACTCACACCAACCCTTTGGGAAGAGGCAAGCAGCGGCCCTCAGCTTCCCACACAGTGAGGCCCACGTGGCAGGCCTCACCAAGTTCCAGTGCTCAGCAGGGAGTCTGACCGGAAGCAGGTGCCAGGGAATGATGTTTGTTGAACCAAACTAACCGCTTCCGTCCTGGGAAAACCAGACCAAGGTGTCCTATGTGAATGACCCATAGGCAGAGACCCTGTCGCCTTCCAGGAGGCACCAAGTGTCCAGCTTGGACCAGAAGTGAGAGCCCCTGCCCCACTCTCAGAGGGCAGTCCACCTCTGGGTCCTGTGTTCCCCCTCACGCACAGCCTTGCACTCCATCAGGGCATGGCACCCCGGCACTCACTGCCTGTTCATCCCTCACACATGGGAGGTGCCCTAGCTCCCGGGAGCCCAAGGTTGGCACTGGCCTAGCGCTGCCGTCACCATGGTCCTCTGTGGCCACAGGTGGCTCCTTAAGTCTGAATTCAAGTTTAAAAACATGAACATTTCGAGTCTCACTTCTCTTGGCCCTATTGGGAGGATTCAGTGGCCACAAGCGGCCCGCGATGACAAGCATGGAACATTTTCCCAGCGCCAAAAGTTCTATCACCCGTCGTGGCTCTCCACACTCCCTGAGGCTCGCTGTCCTATGGTCTTATCTCACCTCGCAGTCCTCCGATCGCGCCACACCCCCGTCCCTCGTCCCCCCCACGCGCCCGCCACCAGCCTCGCAGCCCCCGACGGGAGTGGGGGGGGCGCGACTCTTTCCTACCCGGTCCCCCACCCCTGGCCCGTTGCGGGGTCCCGGCCCGCGACACCCCTCACACGGGCGCAGGTGCAGGGCGGATGGGACGCGGCCGTCACTCATTTGATCGCTATCTGTCGGACAGCCAGCCACTCCGGGGAGAGGGGGGGCAGGGGCTGCGCAGCAGGAGACAGGTGCCCATCCCGTCCACGTCCATCCCGTGCAGCCTCGGGGAGGCGTGCGGGCTGCGATCTCACAGGTCCCACCTGGGAGCCCAAGGACGAGAAGGGCAGCGCCTGTCCCCCCCAGCTCGTCCCCACCCGGCCCCACGCTCGGGAGGCTCCTCCAGGCCGGCTCCAGCCGGAGCCCCGCATCGCGGGGCTGAGACTCGCACGGCGAGCCCTCTCGCACCGGACCCGCCAAGGCCGCGAGGGGGAGCCGCGGGGACCCGCCCCACTCCGAGCCCGGCCGCCCCTCACTCACCCCCAGCTCCGGCCGCCTTGTCCCGGCTCACGATATCCGCCCGGCCTCTCGGCTACGGCGCCCGGCCGGGGCCAAACTGCGCGCCGGCTGCGCACGCGCACGCGCTCATCCCGCGCCCGGCCGCCGCCAGGGGGCGCCCTCCGTGGCCGCCGGCGGCGGCTTCTAGGGCTCGGCCTCCCTGCGGTCTCCGGGGCCTGCAGGTCCCAACGCAGGTTCCTGCTTGGGAACCTCAGGCCGCCGAGCCCAGCTCCTAACCCGTCCCTGCGGCCCGGAGCACAGATTCTCCCTGCAAGTCTGAAAGGCCTCCCCTGCCGGGGTCCCTGCTAACCTGTCACCCCCCACTTCCACGCCGCAGATGGCCTTGCTCACCTGCCACGGGAAGGCACCTCTGGCGGGACTAGGGGAGCCCCTCTGGGCTGCGCTGCCTGGGCGTGGGCAGACCTGACAGCTGGCCCCGATAAGTCCGCGGGGTTGAGGGCGGGAGGCTGCTCTGGGGACCGGGACAGAAACGGCCTCACTTTGCCAGGAATAGCTGAGGCTCAGTCAAGTTTAATGTAGCCGCCTAGGCATGGGCACCCCAGTTCCTGGCAGCTCCACTACCCTTTGGTTGTGCATCCTCTTCTGCAAGGCTCTGTTCCTTCTCTGGGGCGCCTCAAGCGGACCCCCCCGTACGTGCCCAATGTATTGGGCAGACCGGGAGGGAGTTAGCTGTGCCTTCCCCTCGCTCTGAGGGCGAAGGCCGAGCCCCACCCCCATTCCTGCCCCTGTGTCTGAGATCAGGCTCCAGAGCCCAGCGGGGAGGTGGGAAGCCAGAGCCACCCAATCCCATTGGGACAGGTTTCACAATGTTCTGGATGGGGCTGTGGGGGGTCACAGTACAACCTCCAGACGGGAGGATGGGGTGGTTCTTGCTGCTGCTGCTGACACAGTTCTCAGGGGTTCCTGGTGAGTGCCCCCCACCCTGAGTCCCCCACCTGTCCCTGGGAAAGGGTCAGCCCCAGACCCCTCCTGCTGTTTGCACCAGGAGCTTCTGGGCACGGGCTAGTCAGTGACCTTGGCTTCTGGCTGGGAGCTGGCGTTCCTAGAGCAGATGCGCGCTGCCTCCTGGGGCCTGCGTGCAGGGCTGCTGCAGTGAGACGCAGGCAAATCTAGCAAACAGCCTTGGGCTGGTGAGAGCTGGAACTCAAGTCAGAAGTGCTGGGGGGCAAGGGGGGCGCTGCTCTGCTGGGTAGTGTGATAACTTCCCAGCTGAGATAAGAGGGGACCAATTCCATGGGGCCAGTACCATCACTCACTGTTCTCCTAGACTGTGTGATTGAGACTGCGCCTCATGCTTTGCCCACTAAACAGGGACACACACTGGTGACAACTGCCATCTGGTGGGGTGGCTGTCCCCACTCTTTCATAGGGGACTAACTATTGACTGTGCCTATAGGGTCCATGCCAGAGGCCTTGTAGCTTTGACCCTGAATGAATGACTTGTGGACACGCTGGCATATGTGTGCTGACATGCACCCACCCCCACCTCCTTACAGGGCAGCGCTCGCCTTTGAATGATTTCCAGGTGCTTCGGGGTACGGAGCTACAGCACCTGCTACACTCAGGGGACTCCAGACCTTGGCAACAAAATGTGGCAGATGCGGAGGAGTGTGCAAAATATTGCGGGGCCCTGCTGGACTGCAGGTAAATCACCACTGGACCTAGAACAGATTGGGGGTGGGGGTGGTCTGGGCCCTGGGTAACTGCCTGCTCCCCCCCACCTCCACCCCACCCAGGGCCTTCCACTACAGTGTGAGCAGCCAGGGTTGCCAGATGCTGCCCTGGACCCAATATTCACCTCATACACAGCTGCAGCGATCTGGGGGTTGTGACCTCTTCCAAAAAAAAGGCAAGTGATGTAGAAGAGGATGCCCTGCAGGGACAGGGGGCTTGGGCCATAGTGACTGTTCTCTTGCTCTCAGATTATGTGCGGAACTGCATCATAGACATCGGGGTCCAGTACCGGGGAACCGCAGCGGTCACCAAGGAGGGCCTACCTTGTCAGCACTGGAGACACAAGTTCCCCAATGACCACAAGTGAGATGGACATCCTTCCTCTGTCCCTTGGTGTCCCCATGCTGTCCCATGGTGCCATTGTTTGGCGGGTTCTCTGCCCACAGGTACACGCCCACCCCACAGAATGGCTTGGAAGAGAACTTCTGTCGCAACCCTGACAGGGACCCTGGAGGTCCCTGGTGCTACACGACAGACCCTGCCAAGCGTTACCAGAGCTGCGGCCTTAAGTCCTGCAAGGAGGGTAAATGGATGGGGAGGGGGGAATCAGGCTTGCATGGTCCAGCAATTGAACCTACTTCAGCCCTGTACTCTTGTGTCTCCAGTAACCTGCTTTTCAGTTTGATTTTGGGCCACACCCAACTGTGCTCAGAGCTTACTTCTGGCAGTGCTGGGGGGACCATAGCCAGTACAGGGAAGTGAACCAAGGTCAGCTACATGCAAGCAGGCACCCTACCCGCTGTCCTGTCTCTCTGGCCCTCCAGCAACCTGCTTTTGGTGCAATGGCGAAGATTATCGCGGGGCCGTGGACCACACCGAGTCAGGGCGCGAGTGTCAGCGCTGGGACCTGCAGCACCCACACTCGCACCCCTTCGAACCCGGCAAGTACGCATGGGTGGGCTTGACCAACCGGCTATCCTGGGGGTGGGCCAGGGTTCCAGGGAGGAGATCGAGTGGAAGGTGGTAGATGGTCTGAATCTGATAGGGCCTGAGTCCAGGGGCCTTGTTCATACACCACTACTGTTTCCAGGTTCCTAGACAAACACCTGGACGACAACTATTGTCGGAATCCAGATGGTTCCGAGCGGCCCTGGTGCTATACCACTGACCCACAGCTCAAGCGGGAGTTCTGCAACCTTCCCCGTTGCGGTAGGGTGACCAAGCGTGGTGGGATGGGGCATGCATGGGAAGGGTGTGGTTATGTGTGTGTGTGTGTGTGTGTGTGTGTGTGTGTGTGTGTGTCGGGGAGGGGGGTGTGTGCACGCGCGTGGCCGCACCAGGGAGAGCAGTGGCTGCGGGATGGCTGGGGATGAATCGGTGGCTATCAAAGGACCACAGGGACCAGAAAAACGGGATTCGGGCCCTCCCATCCTTGGGGTCTCAGTCTCTGGGGTCCATCCAAGGGACCAACACACATCGGCAGAAGGAGGCTACGACATTCAATTGCTTCCGTGGGAAGGGCGAGGGCTACCGGGGCACGGCCAACACCACCGCCGCGGGCGTGCCCTGCCAGCGCTGGGACGCGCAGTACCCGCATCAGCATCTCTTCGAGCCGGAGAAATATGCTTGCAAGTGAGCGCTCGCCCGTGGGCGGGGCCACACTCGTGGGCGGGGCGCCAGGCGGCCTGGGGCGGGGCTTTGAGAGGGCGGGGCTGCCCGGCCCGACTAGCGTCCCTGGCACTGAGGGGCCGCCCGCGCAGGGACCTTCGCGAGAATTTCTGTCGGAATCCCGACGGCTCGGAGGCACCCTGGTGCTTCACCTCGCGGCCTGGAATGCGCATGGCCTTCTGCTACCAGATCCGGCGCTGCGCCGACGACGTGCGGGCCGAGGGTGAGTTCCGGGCGCGGGGTGAGGGCGCGGGGCGCGGGAGCGCGCTGCTGCTGACCGCCCCGCGGGGCGTCCGCCGCTGCAGACTGCTACCACGGCGTCGGGGAGAGCTACCGCGGCTCGGTCAGCAAGACCCGCAAGGGCGTCACTTGCCAGCACTGGTCCGCCGATACGCCGCACAAGCCCCAGTGAGTCCGATCGTCCTGAGGCGGCGCATCGGCGAGGCACCCGGGCCCAGGGAGGCTCCGCATCGCGGAGCTTTGATTCTGGCCTCCCCGCCCTGCCTAGGTTCACGCCCGCCTCGGCCCCCCATGCGCATCTGGAGGAGAACTTCTGCCGGAACCCCGACGCCGACAGCCACGGACCCTGGTGCTACACCACCGACCCGGGGACGCCTTTCGACTACTGTGCCCTGAAGCGCTGCGGTGAGCACCCGCGAGCCCCAGTCCCTGTCCCAGCCGCCGTCCCGGCTCCCTTAACTCGGTGAACTCGGGTCTTTCAGATGATAAGCAACACCCGTCCATCCTGGAGCCGGCAGGTATGGACCCGACCAGGTGTAGATGAGACCGTCCCCCTTGCCCACTTCTCAGTTTTACCCATACCCAACCTTACCCCCCAGACCAGGTGTTGTTTGAGAAATGTGGCAAGAGGGTGACCCGCCAGGACCAGCTGCCCCGCAGGATGCGGGTGGTGGGGGGCCAGCCTGGGAACTCACCCTGGACTGTCAGCTTGCGGAACCGGTGAGACACACTGGCTATGAGGCCATGAGCAGCAGTGAGGGTGGGGGGGCATGCTGTACCTGAGGACTGGTGCCGGTGGCCCTGGAGCCCAGAGCTGGCTCACTGGTCTCTCTTCCCCTCCTCCAGGCAGGGCCATCATTTCTGTGGGGGGTCCCTAGTGAAGGAGCAGTGGGTGCTGACTGCCCGCCAGTGCTTCTCCTCCTGGTGAGCCTCTCTTCATCTTCCCCTGGGCAGGCCAATAGCGGGGCCTCAGGGACTGTGTGGGCTTACCTCATGGACTTTTTTCCTCCCCTAGCCACATGCCCCTTCTAGGTTATGAGGTGTGGCTGGGCACCCTGTTCCAGAACCCCCAGCCCTCAGAGCCAGACCTGCAGCGGGTCCCAATCACCAGGCTGGTGTGTGGGCCCTCCGGCTCCCAGCTGGTTCTGCTCAAGCTAGAGAGGTGTGTAGGCTCAAGAGGGGGGTATGTGAAGAGGGTGTGAGGTGGGGCTGGGCCTTGTGGCCTCAGGCTCTGAGTCCCCTGGTCCCTGCTGAAGGCCCGTGATCCTGAATCAGCGTGTGGCCCTGATCTGCCTGCCCCCTGAGCGCTACGTGGTGCCTCCGAGTACCAAGTGTGAACTTGCAGGCTGGGGGGAGACTAAAGGTGAGAGACAAGGTAGGGTGCTGGGCCCCTGTGCCCAGCCCTGCATTCTACCCACAGGCCCTCTCTTTGCATTCCCTTCACTGTAGGCACAGGGGACAACTCGGTCCTTAACGTGGCCTCAGTGAAAGTCATCTCCAATCAGGAATGTAACATCAAGCACCGAGGGCGTGTGCGGGAGAATGAGCTGTGCACTGAGGGGCTGCTGGCCCCTGTAGGGGCCTGTGAGGTCAGTGGTCAGCAACTGACCAGCCTGGACAGGGGTGGGGGGGAGGAGGAGAGGAAAACATTTCACCCCTACCAGGGAAGCAGTCTCTGCCCTGGCCCAGGGTCCCTCACCCGTTTTCCTTCCTACCAGGGCGACTACGGGGGTCCGCTTGCCTGCTTCACCCATGACTGCTGGGTCCTGCAGGGAATCATCATTCCCAACCGAGTGTGTGCGCGGCCACGCTGGCCAGCCATCTACATTCGCGTCTCTGTGTTTACAGACTGGATCCAAAAGGTCATGCAGCTGGGTTAGGCCTGGCTGCAAGCCCGGGGGCCTTGATGAGGGTGAGCCTTTGTCCGACATAAAGCTGCCTTCCTCTTCACACCTATGCACATGCAGCTTAGCTTCTGCTTCCAGGGAACCAGCTGACAACGCCTTGCTCTGGCCGGGGAGGCTTGAGCACAGGGCACCCTGGGGCAGCAGATCTGACCCCACAGATGCAGACTGTGCTGCTGAGGGAGGGCTTCATGTGTCTCCGAGACACACCACGGGAGAGAGGAATGGTGCGGGCCTCCTAACAGGAGGTGCAGCAGCAGAGGTAGCTCCCTCGGTGCGTCCCGGCTGGCCAAACCTGAGTCTCACCATCCCCAACTTGTCTTCTCACCCTGAGGGCCATGAGGTCCCTGCGGCCTCACTCCCAGTGGATAGTCTTTGAACGCAAGGGGAGGGAGGAAGTGAGAGGTGGCTTGGTACAAAGTCCAGCAGGAACCAGACTCTGGTTCTCATTTATTCTGCCTCCAGAGCCCCCAGTCCTTGGTTCACCCTATCCACCGAGCCAAGAGCCCAGGCCGCCTCCTGCCAGGTCCCGGGGCTCCTCCAGAGCAAAGTGTGCCATGGGCCAACCTGCCCAGCGGAGGGGCCAGGCTCAGCTGCCCAAGTGTGTGCGCAGCCAGAGCACAGCATTCATGAAGCTGTCCGACTCCACCTCCACCTCTGACAGCGCGTGGGTGCTTTTGGGATACAGCAGGAGCCTGGAGGGGTTGGGCCAGTGTTGGAAGCTGGAGGGACCTCCCCACTCACCTGCCCGCCAGCAGCCAGGGCTGTCCCCACCACACTCACCGCACGGGCACGTTCCGGGCCTTGAGGGCGCGGTAATACTCCATGCCCTGCTTGAAGGGTACGCGCCGGTCCTCCTGGCCCAGCATCAGTAATAGCGGTGTTTTCACCTGGGGGGTGCAGTGTGGGGGTGAGCCAGGCCTGGGCTGGGGACCGTCCACGCACAGGGTGGGGGAGGGCTGCGCACCTGAGGGGTGTACTTGATGGGCGACTTGTCCAGCATCTCGGCCCACACACTGAGGTCGGGCAGGCAGTCGCTGCTATAGGGGAAACCAGCCTCCACCATACACCTGCAAGAGATGTAGCTGCTGCAGCCCCCGGGAGCCCTGAGGCCAGCCAGAGGGGCCTGGGGAGAGTGGCAGGGACCTAGCGGCACACCCACCAGTCAGGGATGTCGGTGGAGCCCATCATGGAGGCGATATTGATCACGGGGTTCCGAACCACACAGGCACCATAGGTCTCTGGGTACTGACCAATCAGGTGACAGGAGAGGAAGCCGCCATGGGAACCGCCCATCAGGGCCACTCGGCCTGCGTCAAAGTGCTCCTCCTGGAGCACCTGCTCCGCTGCAAACTGCAGGACAGGGCAGGCAGAGCACTGCAGCCAGCTGCCTCCCCATCAGGCGTAGTCACATCCTGAGGGCTGTCTCCCACCCCCGCTTGTTCAGAGCCCCACTCTGCTACCTGGACGTCCTTTACATCCTGACGGCCCACATTGCCTGGGAGGGAGAGGATGCTGTCCTGGCCGAAGCCCGTGGAACCACGGTAGTTCACTAGACAGAGGGACCAGACAGGGCGGTCAAGTGACAATCCCAGCTCCCCAGATGCCTTTTGCCCTTCTGCAAGGTTGTTTCTGGGGCTCAGGCTCCACAGACTCATAAGCGGAAGGGACCAAGATTTGTGGCTGCTCCTCAGTGACCACAACACACTTCCCGTGCAAGGCCACATTAGTATACAGAGGAGTCAGGCTGAGCCAGGCATCTGCTGGTGCTCATCGAGGCTACAGAGAGGCCTGGAGATCAGGGTGGCGGCCATGGTACTTGTATAGACTGAGCCCATACTCATGAGGCCCTGGCCACTCACCCAGCAGGACTGCGAAGCCCATCTTGCAGAGCATGGCTGGAAACAGCATCCAGGCAGTGACAAAGGACGAATGGGGCCCCCCTGTGGACAGGAAGCAGAGGATGAACAAGCCAGTCAGGAGGGGTGATGGCAGGGCAGGGGCTTTAAGGCCAGATGCCTACCGTGGGGCATGACCACCAGGGGGACCTGGTTCTTATCTGGAGGGTTGCTGGGCTGCAGCAGGATTGCTTCAAAATCCAGTCCAGCTGCAGGGAGAGGACAGGTGTCAGCAGGGCCAGTGCCCTACCCAGGGCCTTCCACACTGACGCCTCGGCCAGAGAGGCAGGCCCAGGACCCCCCAAGACTTTAAACTAGGTAGTCCCACTTGTTGCCCCCATACAGGAGGCTCAACTGGCTCTCCTTGGGGATAGTGTTAGAGAGGTCTCAAACCAGGCCTGACTTCTTGGGACCTTGGTTTTCCCACCAATTATGAATTGCCCTGCTGGTGCCCAGTCTGGACATTGCACCCTATAACTGTCCACAAGCACCACATCAGACAGGAGGTGGAAAAGGTGGACCAAAGGCACTGTGTGACAGGGCCGTAGAGGTCCCTCAGCCCCAGCTCAGCTCACCATACTGCGCGTTGTCTTGCTCTGGGGGTGGCTGGAGCACCCGGATGCACCAGGAGATGTCAGGAATGGGCTCAGCCTCCTCCAGGGACACCCACAACACCGCCTGCTCCTTTCCCGCAGGAGGCAGGAATCCAACTTTCTGCCAGGGGGACGAGTGTGTCACAGGGGCTGGCTGCTTCCCAGAGGCAGGCTGCTTGTGCCCAGAGAAGATGGGCACTCCTCACTAGACTTGGTCTTCTGCCCACCTCCCGGGTACAGCAGAGACTCCCATTAGCGGGCACACACTCACATACACACTTCTCTCAACACACTTTCTCAACTTCCTGGGCTCAGTTATGCCGAGGACGGGGTACCTTCTCCAATACTTCCATTCAGAGCAGACCCTAACCTGTTAGCGGGGTTGGAACCTGTGGACCAAGCTGGGCTGGGTCCACATCTTGGTCTCTCAAATGCTGAGCAGCCCTGATCTGACTCGGGGGACAGTTTCCCAGCCTGAACTGCTATGTCTGCACTGAATCCCCACTCGCTGGGCCTGGGCCTCCCATCACTCACCAGGCTTGGGGGTAGGCTGGGCGAGGAGAACTGGGCCACCATGAGGTCCCGGTCCATTGTGAGCAGCTTCCAGCTCCCACCTGAGCCCCCTGGGAGGATCAGAGAACACAAAGGACTAAGCAACAGCACCACTGCCCCTCCTCACTCCCCCAGCTCTGTGGAGCCAAGCCCTCCCCGCCCCCCCACCGCTAGAGACTCTATGACAAGGTGCCCCTTCCACCCTGAAATACAAAGGACACCAGAGAGACTGTCACAAACACCAGTCACCGAGTGTCACAGGGTCTGGGTGGGCTTCCTGCTTGAATTGCCGCTTGTGGGGCAGATGCTGGTGATGCTGAGGGAATGCCAGATAAGGGGAGAGGCCACGTGCAGAGGGCTGGGGTGCACAGGAGGCAGTGGAGAGACATGGAGGAGCCCAGGCGGGTTAAAAAACATTTCAGGGACAGAATCACCAGGACTGAGAGGAAAACGAGGGAGCCAGCATGTCCTGGGTCCCAGGGTGACAGGACAGTCACCACTGGAAACAATGTACCAAGCCCAGGGGAAGGGAGTGGCAGGGAGGGTATGTGGCCCAATGGCTCTGTGTTTGTAATTTGTATATTTGGTTTGTATGTTTGTGTGTTTGTGTGGGGTAGGTGGAGGCCATTCATGCTGAGGTGGGACCGGGTGATAAGGATAGAGCCAGATGGGAAGAATCCTGCATGGATGGGTCCTTGCAAGGCCACCAGGTGCCCCTGCCACCCCAGCCCTGCTCACCAGCTGTCAGGGAGGTCACAGTGCCCATTTGGGTGTCCACAGCAAACAGGTCCTAAAGCAGAAGGGACAGTAGTGTGACCCCTCATTCCAGAGCCCTCCAGTGCCTACCCCTGTCTCCTATCTTTTCTTTGCCCTCCTGGGGACCCCTGTAGCAAATCAGGACAGTAGCAAGTGACCTCAGGCCTGGGTTCAAATCCCAGCCCTGTCAAAACATGTTGGGTGACCCTGGACAAGGCAGGGACTGCCCCTGCACCCTTTGAGGGAGTGTAAGAGTCAAGTGACAGCAGAGCCAGGAGGAGCCTGGCACGCTGCGGGGACCCTGGGCAGGCCTGGGAGAAGGGCTCAGTGTCAACGCCAACAATTCTCATAGTGTTCAGCGTCTCACCCATGCTTCTTCTCTCCTGGCTGGAAATGTTTTGGGGTTACTTTGCTGTCACCCCACAGGAACTGAATTAGGCACAGGGTCTTTTTTATTTTTTGGGCCATACCCAATGATTCTCAAAGATTATTCCTGGCTCTACAGCAGTGCTCAGGGACCATACGGGAAGCCACAGACTGAACCCAGGTCAGCTGCATGCAAGGCAACCACTCTACTCGTTGTACTATTTCTCCAGCCCTGGGCACAGGATGTTCCAGGGCAGGTGGCCCTGGGGTGTGTCCGGGCTATGCTCCAGGCTGAGGGCTCTGGGTGCTGGTCAGAGGGGCGCCCTCCGCGCTGGCCTGGCCCTGTACCTGTCGGCTGCGGTGAGGCGAGTCGAAAACCACTCTCTGGCTGTCAGCTGCCCAGCAGCCCAGGGGCAGCAGGCTACAGTAGATTCCAGAAAAGTTCTCTGCAAAGATTTGGGGAAGAGAGGTCTTGGGGAGGTGTTTCCAGGAAAGGAGGTGTGGGGGTTCTGGGCTGTTGGGGGATTCACGTGGCACCCCATCACTAATGTTTGTTGCACACGAGGGTTCTAAGGGTCGGAGTACAGAGGTGTGAGGGCTAAAGGGCTCTGTGCTGTTCTTCTGTGAGCAGTGCTCAGTGGCCCTGCCCAGGGGCTTGCTGAGTCTAATGCTCACACAGCTGGCCCTTCACCCCTAATCTACCCCCACAGCAATCAATCTCACAAAGCCAGCACCCACCACAGACAAAGAAGTGGAAGCCATGATGCCAGGACACGGTCTGAGGCCGCAGCTAACAGGGGGTGGTGCTAGATTCAGACAATTCCCCAACATGGCCTCCCTGAGACCCCAGCCGGGAGGCTGTGGCCACTCCTCATCCACTGGACACTGGATCTGCCCAGGCTGCCGAGGAAACAGACTCTCGTCCCTCCTGTCTGTGGCATGTTTTGGGGTCCCACAGAGCGGGGAACACCTGAGATCCAATGGGCCTGCCTGCCAAGGGCCATCCCCAAGGCCCGCTGACCAGACTTGGAGGGTCTGGGGAGTGGCTCAGTGGGGTCAGTTAGGCCACCCCAAGCTTGCGTACATTCTGAGACCCCATCTGAAGGAGCAGTGAGAAAACAAAATAGTAATCAGGAGCACAGGAATGAAACAATGAGACCCTTAGCAGGTTGGGCTGCTCTGGTCTCAGCTGGCCCCTTGGGTTTTCTTCTGTCTGATTCCCTCCCCGACCCCCACTCCCTGCCTTGCAAGGGACAGACACGGGGCTGCTCAGCAGGAAGGGTGGCCTCAGAGCGTACCCCAGGAGCAGGAGCTGGCCCCATGCAGGAGTGTCATGCAGGAGACCTGGGGTACCATCTCTACACATCCATTTGCTAGCCTCCACTTACCTCCCAACTGCCGAGGCACGACATCCACCACCACCGAGGTCACCTTGGTGTACCAGTCATACTATAAGAGGACACGAAGGTCAGGCCTGCCAGGATACTGGAAATACCACCCGGACACAGAGCTCTAGTCCCCCTCTTTCACTGATAGCCCTGCGTGGTCTCGGGAAAGGGTGGGGTGAGCTGCCCTGGGTCTATAAGACCGTTACTGCTTCCTAGATCTCAGCTCCCCCTAGAGCCTGGGCATGCACAGATGAGAAGCAAAGGGAGGAGCAGTCTGTTCTTTTATTTGGGGGCCACACCAGACAGTGCGATGCTGGGAATCAAACCTGGGGTTCCCACACACATAGTATGTACTTTGCTTTTGGGTCCTCTCCCATGGCCCGGAGGAGCACACTTCTCCCCAGAGACGCTCCCCAGGCGGTGAGTCCCGACTCCCCGAAGACAGTCCTGCCTCTCATTCCTGTAGGCCCTGCCTTGGGGCGGGAGCAGGACTCACACCAACACTGCCTAAGACAAGAGGTGTTCTGAGGCACCCAGGGGAGACCCAGATGACCTTCCCTTCATCTCTCATCTCTCCTCCTCCTCTTTTTGCTGACCCCTCCTCCCCTCACCCCCTGGCCCCCAAGCTCACCAGGCACAGCTGGCTACACTGATGATGGGGCACTAGGGATGGGTAGCGCAGGTAGATGATGCGACACTGGTCTGGGCTCAGCCGGGGAGAGGAGACCGCCACAATGTCGTCGGACAGGAGCTCTGGACCAGAAGGAAATGTGAATGTCATACAGGCAGGCATGGGCAGTGCGGTGTGTGTCAGCAAAGCACAGCTAGCTGGGCACCAGTCACTTACCACACTGCCCCCCAGTGAGGTCCACGTAGTACAGAGCTGACCTGGAACCAGCAGAGACACACACAGTCAGTTTCGAGATCAGCCTGCATGCTTGGCCCCGGCCCCGAGCTGCTTCCTCACCTGCGATTGGAACAAAACCGCACGCCCAGCCGGAAGGGCTCATGCCACCAGCCAATAAACACCACGCCTGTGTCACCAGGGGCCCAGAATGCCTACAAACACCATGGGCCAGGCGTGAACTTGGGGCAGCGGAGCAAGCAGGCACCCAGGGTCCAAGAGTAATGCAGGAGGAGCCAGGCTAACCTGTCCAGGGGACACGTTCTCAGGGACCCCCTCAAGCACCGAGATGTTGCCGCTCTCAATGTCCAGCACGCAGAGCACAGGCGTGCTTTTGGAAACCATACTTTCTCCCCAGTCTTCATAAAAGACAAACTGATCCCCCTGAAAACACAGGAGAGTTAACACCTTGCCAATCCCACAGGGTTCTGCCCTACCCCCCAGAAGCCAATGCTGTCCCGGCTCTGATGGGCACTGTGTGGGCAGGGAACATCCTGCACCTCAGGGTTCCCCTAAGGGGCCTTCATGAACTGGCCATGGCCATGAGCACCTTCACAGCCTGGTCGGACTTCTTTGGCCTGGCCATGTCTTCATCACTGCCACTGACGTCCAAGGCTTTGGTCTGAAAGAAGGACTCAGCCTTGGGGCGCTTCTTCTCTGCCACATACAACAAGTGTGTCTCCGAGTGCGACCAGGACAGGCAGCCAAAGCAGTCTGGGTGCAGGGAGGGCCGGTCATCAGGGGACACTCTGGGCTACGGATGTCCCTCCTGTCCACCCTGCCTTCTCACCAGCCAGCTGCCTCACCATCCTCGTACACAGGCCCATGTTTCTCCAGCGCTGACAGGTTGAAACTCTTGAGCTTCCGGTTCTTCTCCCAGATCTAAGAATATCTGTTTATCAGCTTATCTGCCCCCACGCAAGGGGCTGAGCCCCATAATGTCCACTGCTTGGTCCCCTGCATACTCACCTCCAGGAACTGTTTCTCCTCCCCAGGGCCCGTGCCTCCAGTCTTGCGCAGCACCGCTCTTGTGGCACCAGAAGGAGATTCTCTGCTCAGCAGCCTGAGGACAGGGAATAGAATCAGTCACCTTACACCCAATGACCAACAAGGGCAAGTCTGTTCCCCCGCTAGGCCACAGCTCCTAAAACTAGATTCATTCTATTATTTATTTTTTGGTCTGGGGGCCACACTCACCGAAGCTCAGGGATTACTGATGGCTCTGCACTCAGAAATTACTCCTGGTGGTGCTCAGGTGACCATATGGGAAGTCTCGATCCCAGTCAGCCAGCCTGGGTGCAAGGTAGGTTCCTGGGCCACTGTACTATCACTAGGCCCCTAAATTCTTTTTTTTTTTTTGCTTTTTGGGTCACACCCGGCGATGCACAGGGGTCACTCCTGGCTCATGCACTCAGGAATCACCCCTGGCGGTGCTCAGGGGACCATATGGGATGCTGGGATTCGAACCCGGGTCGGCCGCGTGCAAGGCAAACGCCCTACCCGCTGTGCTATCACTCCAGCCCCAAGGCCCCTAAATTCTTTCTTTATAAAAGCAAGTCTGTTTCCATCAAGTTACTATAATTTAGGTAACATAGTTACAACAGTATCAATGTATGATTTTGTTGTACAAGGTTACTGTACCTTTACCACCACCAAAGTGCCCAAGAGCCTCCACTACTGTAAAACAAAATTCTTAAGTCTTTGACTTCACATGAACCCTTCAGACCTTGCTTCTCCCCCTGTGGCAGGAGCTCCCCTCTGCCCAGACTCCCAGGGCTTCCATGGCACAGCCTGGGTGCATCTCTGGAGCAAGACTCCCATGTCTTTTTCAAGCATTATCACTAGACATCTCCTGAGCTCCCATGAGGTCCCACCTGCACCCAGATCCATGGTAGGCATTCATCCAATGCCCACCAAGACAGATGAGGCCTTGCCCACTGTTTCCTCCCTCAAACTTACTCCCCCCGGGTCTCCACACTGTTCCCTGCAGGGCCTGCAAAAACCACGGTGTCCCCGTCGTGGAACACCAAGTACTGGCGGCAGAATCGGATGTTCTCCATGCGTTCCAGGTCCCTCTGGGTCCACTCTGTGAGGAAAGACATTAGTCTGCTGGGTCTGACCAGTCCAGGCTATTGCCTCCCTACCTTGCCCGGAAGGCCCAGTCCACCTTCTCAATCTGTCTTCAGATAGTCTGGGTACAGGATAGGACAAACTTGGCCACAGCCCAAGTCTAGTCCTCCAGAGACTGAGTTGACACCTCTCAGAGAAACCACTAATGAGTTGTGGTCTACAAGGCCCACTCCCAAATTCACATCTGAATTCTAATTTGGAGGGTGGGTTGGGGGGGAAGAATGAGGTTTAGGCCACACCCAGCGGTGCCCTGGGTGGTTATTCGGTTATTCTTGATTCAGTGTGTAGGAATGTAACCCTGGTGGTGCTGCTGGTTGTTATACCGTATATGGTACAGGGAATTATAACAAGGGTTACCTACATGCAAGGCTAATTGCCGGCGCCCTTGTACTATTTGGCAGGCCTCCAGATTCCAATTCTACTTCCACTTTCTCAACTCATATTTATAGGTACCATCCCATAATGACTGAACAACCTCCCCTCCCCCATAAACCTGTGTGCACCCTTTCTTTCACCCCCATTCCTCCAAGCCTCCTTTTCATTCACACACCCATGTGCACCGTCAAGCCGCGAGCATTCCACATTTCCCTCCTCTCCACCCGACTGCACGGCCCTGAGCGGACCCGCCGCCCGGTCCCCCCCATACACACACCGGTGTGCACCGTCCGATAGTGGCCCCCATACTGCGTGGTGACCTCCGGGCCCAGGCAGGCGGCGCTCAGCGCGGGTTGGCGGCTAAGGCCCCGGTACAGCGCCGCCGCCTCTTCGGGCTCGTTCAGCAGCACCTGCGCAGGGGACACACCAGGGTCAGGCCCGGCCCGGGCTGCAAGGACCACGGGAACCGCGAGCCGAGCCCTCACCTGCCGCTCCATAATCGCTCTCGGCCCGGGGCGAGGCGGGGCGTGCCAGCACACGGAAGTGAGGCTTAGGGGGCGGAGCCCGAGAGCGGCCCGAGTGGTCCCGCCTCCGTCCCGGGACGCCCGGGGAGGGGCGGGACCTCCGGCAAATGAGCGAGGACCGTTAGCAGAGGGGCGTGGCCCCGGTGGCAAGGAGGTGGGGCCTGCGAGAGTCGAACCGTGGGCCTGGGGGCCGGGGGAGGCCCGGGGAGGAATGAAGACCTCGAGGAAAGGAGCAGGGCCTTCCACAGTAGAGCTAGTAGACGGCTGAGAGGCTAGGTCGCGGGCCCCAGTCCTGGCCCTGTTACTGGGAAGGGACCAAGGGTATCTCTCACGAGAGGCGATGATACTGTGGAAACGGAATACGGGAGCAGATCTTTAGGGAGGAGCGAGGCCTCTGAGGAACTGCGGGGATTTGTCCGCCCAGGTTGTGAGTTGACTGGTCGGGGGGTGGGTCCTCGCCTCTGAGGGGAGGGGCCTGAGGTAAATACGGACCAATGGCTGTTGAAGATGAGAGTCGGGCCCTGAGGTGAATGTGGGCCAATGGATCTTTAAAGACGAGAGGTGGGGTTTGAGGTGAATGTGGACCAATGGATCTATGTAGGCGAGGGGCGGGCCTGAGGTGAATGCGGACCAATGGATCGTTGAAGATGAGGGGCGGGGCCTGAGGTTACGGACCAATGGATCTTTGAAGACGGGGGACGAGGCGGGGCCGAGCCCGATCTAAGTCCTTCGAAGTTTCTCTTCAATGAAACTGCGCTGATGAGGGGCCAGAGTAAGGGCGGAGTAGCGGTCTAATCCTGGGGCAGCCACAATCTCTCGCAGTTTCAGGGCTGAAGGTCCGAGGGCCTCTGGCTGCTTTACGAGACGTTCGCTAGACCGTGCAAGACCTGAGGGGTTCTCAGTTAGACGGGGAGCAAAGGGCCGAGGGCGGACCATGCAGAGGTCAGAGGTGCAGAACAGAGAAGGGCGGGTGCCGAGTTCTCAGGGTGTCGCCTAGGCTATCAGCCACCAGTCCTGTCCCAAAACTTATCTCTCCTCGCAAGAGCTCACCCGCCCTGCTCAGGGGCGCCTTGCTGGGGATCTGGAGCAGTTGGACCTCAGCCTGTCTCCTGTGGCTTCACTCTGTCCAAACTTAGGTATACAAAGTTGGCGGAAGCAGTTTCCACTCAGAATTCTCAGAATCAGAGAATTTCCCTTGAGGAAAAGAATCTTTCCTTGGTACAGTGGGATCGCGTGGGCAGAGGAGGAAGGAGAGGCTGGGTAGCAGCTAGCCAGCGGAAATGTCCTTTCCTCCATATGCTCCAGCCTAGCTGGTTTTCCACTCCTCAGGCAAGTGCTCACTTTGCCTTTGACTGAGACCCTTCCTGTCTAGCCTGCAGTGTTCTCAACCTTAGTAGACTAGTGAAATAAAAACTGTCCCCCACCCCCAACTCCGTATTTGAAGCCACTTGCTCTGTCAACATCCAGTGTGTACAGTCAGAGCTCGGAGCAGAAAGAGTGGCCCCAACCACCAATTGGGTCGGAAAGGTTGGAAACTAGGGTGTTCATCATGGGAAACCCGGGAACACAGTGTCTATCCTTCAAGGCCTGTGCAGAAGACTGGCTATCGACTCCAAATGTTGCTCTCTGGAAGCTGGACATTGGAGGGTCTAAGTACCTGGAATGAATCTGTAAAAGGGACCAGGGAGACTGGAGAGGGCCGAATGCTTGCTCTGCATGCTGGAGGCTTGGGTTCCATCTACCTCACCACATCCCTGGATCCAGGAAGGAGGAGGACAGCAGGAAGTGATCCCCAGCACCAACCCAAAGTATCCAGGTATGATCCCAGAGCAAAACAGAATAATAGAAGGCAAGAAAAGAGGGTGTGCTGCATCTTCTGGCTACTTTAGGGGCTATTCCAGGGGTTACTCAGGGGATACTCCAGGTTGTGTGCGTGGGAGTGCTCAGAGAACCATGAACTAGGCATCAAACCCAGGCCTTCTGCATGTGAAGCATGCTCTCCACTCTGCTGAACCATCTCTTCAGTTCATTACTATTCTACTATGGAGTGGCGGCAGGACTCAGCCCTGTAGTATTGGCCTGGTTGGTCTGACAGTTTGGTGCCCTGGCTCAGTGCTCCTCAGGGGTCACCAGGACGACACCAAGAAGTGTTTAGAAATATATGGGGTGCTGGGGATTTAACTTAAGCCTTTCTCATGCTTGGCATGTACTCTGCTATTTAGACTATTGCCCTAGACCCCCAGCTTCAGGCTTAAAATAATTCTGTTAGGAGAGAGAGAGAGTATAGGGGGTAAGGTGCTTGCCTAGCATGCAGCCAAAGTTGGTTAGAGCCCCTGGGACCATATGTGGTTCCATAAGCCCCACCAGGGGTTGCTTCTGAGCACAGAGGCAGGAATATCCTGTAAAGACTGTTAAATATGCCACCCCCTCAAAAAAATTTAGAAAAAATAAGAAGAGGCCTTGCATGTCTTGCAAGTGGACTGAATCTAGATTAAATCCCTGACACTGAACAACAACAAAAGATCAGGGATGTTGTTCAGCAGAATAGTACTTGCCTTGCATGCTAGAACCATACACTAAAATAAAAGTATAAATTAAATTTTAAAATGAGAGAAAGAACAGGAAGAAATACTCCATGGGGCCAGAGAGATAATACAGCAGGTAGGGTGCTTGCCTTGCATCCAACCAACCTGTGTTCCATCCCTGGCATCCCATATGATCCCCTGAGCACCGCCAGAAGTGATTCCTGAGTGCAGAACCAGGAGTAACCACTGAGCATCACCTGGTGTGGCTCAAAAAGCAAAATAAATAAGTGCTTCAAAATAGTAATTATAGGGAAAAGTCATAGGTGAATCTGCATTTTATAATTTTCCTAGCAACTCTGGGTAACTTTGGTAAGAAACTTCTCCAATCCTTTTGGGGGAGGACTTGGGTTCACAGTTCCCAAGTTTGGGTAAAGACGGCTGGTGTAGGACTAGTTGGCAGCACTAGGGGGCAGCAACGGCTCATCTGCTAACATGAAACCGGGGCAAGATGTGCTCATGGGTGGTGGCTGAGGGCACATTCCTCTCAGCGAACAAGCTGCTGCTCCCTCCAGATCCAAACTCAGGAACTGTCTGGGTGTGGGATACCTCCTCTGTGGGGGTCCTATGATCTTTGCACAGCTTGGGGTGGGCCTAGTCCTGGCCTTGCTAGCCCTTAGGCAACCCTTTGACTCTTTTCCCTTTTCCCTTACTTTTCCCTGAGTAAGTCGGAGATTTACTCATTTGCCTACACTCTCATTTCAGAAACAATCCCAGAGACAGCCTGTAGGTTGTTTATATCAAGTCCTTTTATTCTGATACCACAGAATTACCTTGTCACGATACAGGGGGAGGGACACGGAAGTACCACGAGTTCTCACAGAGCACAAGAGGACGGCACACAATTCACAAGGTCATGTGGAGGACTCGGGTCATTGCACTTACAACTGTAAACTTGTTTGTTTGACTTTGTACAGCACTCTTCCCCCCTCAAATAAAGGAGAGAAGGAGAGAAAGGGAGAGAGGGAAGGAGGGAGGGAAGAAAGGGCTGAGGGGAAAGCAAAAACAAGACGTGGAAGCTAGCAGGGAAAAGGCGTTGGGTGCCACCACTCTCCAAGGCCTTGTGCTTGGAGAGAAGGAGCTGATTTGATCCCAGAGGCTGAATGAGGCAGACACGCACACACATACACACTCACACGCTTGTTCACATGCACACACACAATATCTCAAGACTTCCATGGCGCTCCAGTGCCGCCCCGCAAGGCTGCAGGGATGTTGGTATCCAGAGAGACAGAGTTGACAACTCTGAGGCATTCTAGTTGATCAGGCCTGTCCCTCTGACCCTGTCGGAGTCCACAATAACGAGTATTTACAGAGTGGGGGCAGGGCAAGAGGGCAGGGAAGGGGGCCCACAGGCTGGGACCACACTGCCATGGCAAAGGATCTGCCTGAAAAGCTCCCCCCAGGCTCCAGAAGACAAGCTGTCTGCAGCCACGGCTGCCCTCCTCACAGGCCCTGAGACCGCTCTCTGCTCCAGGACTAAAAGGATGGTGGGGCAGCATCACTGTGAAGTGTGTGCACTGGGTCCTAAAGTGGACAGAGGAGGCGGTGCCCTTGCTGACACTGTGGATGGAGAAGGCCTGGACCACATCCCAGAGACCCTTGCCTATTGGAGATGTGCTTGATGCTCTTTGCTGTCCAAGGCACCGAATACCACTCCCTAGCCTCTGGCTATAGTGACCTAGAGCGATGGCTGCTCCAGCCACTTTCACAAGGAATAAATGCGTCTCGTGGACACGCTAGAGGGTGGGGAGTGGCAGATGTCAGAAATTTCAAAGTCGGATTGGCTAGAAAGGCAATCTTCTGAAAAGCTGTCGTATGGTAGAGGCTACCACCCCTATCACCTTGTCCATTTCCTGCCCCTGGCCCCACCCTGGCCTTTGGTGGGAAGGACAGCTTGGTGCCCCTATGTCCAGCCCCTAAGTCCACCCCACACAGACCTGGCCCTGGCTGGCCAGAGGTGCTGCAGAGTGGTCTCCCTCAGCCCTTGCTCTGCTGGCCTTAGTCAGTCCAGACCTGATCTGTGAGATGAGGCAGCTGTCCCGGGGGATGGATGAGGCTCACACCTAGAGTCTCAGCCCCACCGAATGAACAGCCTGTCCCCTAGCTGCCAGCAGTGGGCCAGGATCCTTCACTGAAGTGGAGTATAGACCTTAGAGGAAAGCATGAGAAATGTGGACCCCTGAGAAATGCATGGAGCAAGCCAGAGCACTCTGGAGGAAGGCTAGGCCTCAAGGGGTTGGGCAGAGACTGCCGCTCGCACTCCTGGCTCACCGTGGAGAAGTGATGAGTACTGGGGAACTTGGGAGTCAGAGATAGGGATGAGCAGAGTGTTTCGGCCCTGGACACAGATGTGGTGAGGGCCACAATAGAACCTTCTGGAATTTCTGCTATGGAGAAGCTTCCTAAGAGACTACTGAAAACCTCTGTGGACACCCACTCAGGTCCAGATAACATAATCAGCTGTCCTCACTACAGCTGCCAGAGGTCCAGCTCTTCTGAAATGTGTTGTGACCCCAGCTCAGCCTAGATCTCTTGACCACAGGCCTTTGAGTGTCCCTGTCACAAGGGAGAGGCACAGAGAGGAGCAGTCAGGAGCTGGAGTTCCTTGGACAGAGTTAAGCCCTGGCCTGGCTTTTGTCTCTCTGGCCACAAATGCAGCCCAGCTGTGTCCTGCTGAGAAAGGGTGGCCAGAGACCTCTGGCTCTGGCTTGGGTAAGAGGAGGTGCCACTTACATCTAGAGATCCCATCACAACCTTCAGAACATTCACACTCATGCATCCTGTGCGGGCTCCCACCTGCGTGCCACTTGCCACGGTTGGTCAGAGAAAGCTGCAGAGCATGGGGGGCTTTGCACTAACCTGCCCTGCCACCCCACACGCTCCACTCGGGCGCAAAGCCCAGCAGGTCCTCACTAGCTCGTGCGGAAGTCAGCTAGAAGCACTCCCGAAGGAGATATTCTGAGGCAAAAAGAACTCCAAGCAAGAGAGAGGGTCAAGCATTTAAAATGGATGAAGTCGTGCAAAGAGGCTGCGAGCTGTGCATGCTCCACTGCGGGACAGGCGGTGGCTCGCCTGGCAGCAGCGAGTCCTGCCACAGGTCAAACATGCCACAGACTGAGAATTTCACACACACGGTGGGAGCGGGGATGGGGTTTGATATGCGCATATCTATCTGGTTTCTTAATTGCAGGTTTGCAATTAACTCCTTATACATAACATGGAATTTATTAAATATTAACAGTTGTCTTTGAGGGTTTATATTTCATTGCATAGAACATTAGAGATGAGACTTGTGGCTATGCCCAAGATGAAGGGAGGCCCCCAAAGGAAGGGTGTGAGGGAGGCAGGCTGCCCAGTCCACCAAGTGGATGGACAGTGCCAAACTCCCCACCACAGGACTCTGGGCCCTTCCTTCGGCTGGCAGAAGCCCTGGCCTCTCTGCTCTGAGCATGCTCACTGATGATGGCTTAAGAAGGACTGGAATTGCACAGTAAACAGAGGCGGGCTGAGGGGCCTCCCTAGACCTCGCCCTGGAGTTGTGCTCTTGGTGGCCTGCTGCCCACTATTGCTTCTAAGTCAACATTCTCCCTGTGCTGAGCAGGGGCAGAGCAGAGAGGAAACCAAACCATCCGTCACAAGGTGGTGGTGGTGGAGGGGAGAGGCAGGGAGGGAGCAAAGAGAGAGAAAGGGAGGAGGAGAAACAAAAGAAAAAAATGTTTATGAGGTATACATGTAAATCAAACCGAAATGATTAAGGCTGCTCTTGAAATCAAAAGAAATCCCCAGGTATACAAATGAGGAGCCGGCTGGTGGAGACGATGGCGGTGCCGCTGGGACGCTCACGATGGCTGGGGGATGGCTTTGAGGTGGCGGCAGGTGAATCAGCACGCTGCCACCATGGGCTGGGAGGAGTCTCAGCCGGTGCCCACGCTGCTTTTTCGGTCCTATGGCCTCTGATTTCAGCGATGAGACAGTGGTAGGTCCTAATGTTTGTAAAGTTCTCCCAACCCCACACTAGCCACATGGAGTTCTGCTCCCAGGTCACCCAGAAGAGCTGGGTGAAGGGGGCAGGGCCTTGTGGCCACTGAGGGATCCGGGCCAGCTGGAATGTGAAGGAAACTGAGCCTGGGGCCCCCAGCCCTCAGTCAAAGCCCCTCTCCAAGGCTGTGGAAAAACTTCTGGCATCGTGAAGGAAGGGCAGCATTCATCAGAAACAGGCGGCGTGCCCCCAAACTCTGTGTATAACGCATCGAAAGCCTGGCTGGCTGGGTGGGCGGGCGGCTGCTGTGGGAAGAGCAGCCAGACACTGCTGGGGCCTCCTCCCTCCCGGCGGCAGTAAGACCCGGAGCAGCATGGGAGCCTGGCATCTTGCCAAAGCCGGCAGGGGTCATGCCAGTGGTTGCTCTTGTCCAGCAGGGGCTTCACTCAGGCAGTTGCTGTGAGGAAACAGCCCATCCTCACCCGAGGCCTGCCTGCCTCATCCCACAGGGGGCAAATCTTTGGGCCAAACGGTTTGCCAGATAGTAGATGCTTGAAAGGAAAAAGGAAGGAAAGATGAGAAGAAAGTTTTAGTTGGAGGCTGTGAACAACAGCTTCCCAGCCCCGTGTGCCACATGCTTGGGCCTCATGGAGCCCATCATTAGGGCTGGGCAGGGCAGTGCCTGGATAGGTTTGTGCTCACAGAAAGAAGGATGTGGGTGGGATGGGGAAGAACCAGGTTGGTTAGGAAGGGACAATTTTAACATGATACAAATTGGGGTTTATTTATTTATTTTTTCTGTTTTGCTTGTAAGACACAGCGAGACAGGGTTAGTGTCAAATGCACACACATGTATCAGCTGTGCAGGAGACAAGGGGCACAGAAACGCTGGAGGCTTGTTCCTGGTGGGAGCCAAATGCCAGAACTTGGGGGACACCTTTACCCATAGCTGGTGCACAGAGTGATCCCATGTTGTCTGGCAAGACCCAGAACAAGCCACACTCTTGGTTTCTCTTCCCAGTGAAGAAGTCTGGGCTCCAGATCCAAGGTGGGAGTGCGTGTGCTGGCCCTCCCCTGTGCCCCACTTCCGGCTGCATATCTGTTCTGGGGCCAACTCCAAGGCACCGTGTGGCACAGCGGGAGGGTGAGTGGGAGCCTGCTGTGGAGGGCTGAGGACAGGATGGATGCTGGGGAGCTTCCTGTGGCTACTGGGAGCAGAACACATTCTGTGTTCTTGGCCACCCAAGCCCACTCAGCTGGATTCTAACCCCCCACCCCTCAGACTTCACCCCTGACCACCTCCCCCTCCACAGGGCTCTGGCTGCGCTGACCTTTTGCCTGTCCCACATTCCACCCACCTCATACCGCCATCAGAGTCTCTGTGGGTGCTGGTCCCCACCTACCCAGGGCATGCCCTGCAGCAGCTGCTTCTGTTCCCTTTCCCCTTCCCACCATGGTCTCTCGTGCAGACCCACATGCCAGCTCCTGGACCCTTCACCTAGGAAAGGCCCAGGGCACCTGTGTGACCTGCTTGCTGGGGGCTGGGCCCTGCAACACACAGGACTGCCCAGTCCAAGAAGTGGCAAGTGAGTGGTAGTTCTCTGTGCAGAGTAGCTCCAGTAGCTGGCACCTACCCCCGAACAGGGCAGGGCTGGGGTCTGGGCTGGTGTCTGGAAGGAGCGTCTCACCCTGCCAAGGCCACTGTGGCAGGCAGGGAGAGGTGCTCCCACTCATGGGCCTGGGTTGCTCTGGGGCTGAGACTGCTGCAGAGGTGACCCCCTTTCCTCTCTGGTGCTTTCCTGCCACCCCACAAACTCACTGTGCTTTTCTGTGTGTATACACCGCTCGGTCTAGACGGCACATCTGGGGCTGCCTTCCCAACTAGCGGGAACAACGGCAGCACCAGGCCCCCAGGGAAGAGGACTGTGCCCCTATAGGAAAGTTTGGGAACACAGAGGACCCCTTTTGTGACTCAGGCTTTGCTGGCCCGTCTCCCCAAATGACTACCTACCTGAGGACTCTAGTCACCCCAGGAACTGCGGGAAGCCCACCAGACCCTTCTGAGCTTACACTGAGAAACTGAGGGGGTCTGGTCAGCTGGACCTGGGCTTCACCCCTTCTCTGCCCACCCTGCCCTGGTCCTGACACTCACTGTTATACGCAGAGTCCAGAGCTGTGCCCAGGTCTCTGACTCCAGAGATTTTTCCACAGCAATGATATCACCTCCCTTCATGTCTTCAGGAGCCTGCGGGGCGTTCACAGAGGAGGATGGGGAGGAGCTGCAGCCCAGGGGCCCCTATGCCAGTGAGAGTCCCGTGGGGCTGGAGAAGGACCTTGCGTTCTTCACTGGGTTGGTTCAGGGCCCAGGCTGGGGTTCTGTGACGGGCTGTGCCTCTCCTTCTCTTGCTGTCCCACACCCAGAGTTTCTGCTCCCACTCAGCTCTGGCCACCTTCCCCGCAGATATCTCCCAGAGGTCCTGGCAGAACTGAGAAACCCCGGTCCCCACACCCTTTCCCAAGGGAGGCTGCTCATACTTACCCAGCAGGGCGTGGTCACCAGAATGAGGAAAATTTTTTGCCAAAAGCAGAGACGGCTGTGAGGTAGAAAAAGGAGAGGGGCATCAGCAGGTTGAGCCAGGCTTCCTCCTGGCCAGGGCGCTTGGCAGAGCTCAGCCGCTCAGCCTGAGGCACAGGGACGGCCAGAGAATCACTGAGCACAGCAGGTGGGCCTAAAGCAGGCCTGGGTCTGAGGAGCTGAGCTCTGAATTGTCCCCCACCTACCACCGCTGCCTACCTTCTGTCAGCTTGCCAGCCTGCTCTGCTGCGCCCCCTGGGAGGATCTTGGAGAACACACTCTCTCCTTCGGCACCTGGTTGGCCAGCAGGAGCCCCGGGGGGCCCTCCAGGCCTGGCTCCAGCCTTCACCCCTGGAGGATAGAAACCACCCTGAGAAACCACGCTGGGCCCGGCTGGGGAAGAGCCACAAGAGTATGGGAATCTGGGAAGCCAGGGAGGCCCGGGGCGGGGTGCGGGGGGAACAGAAGAATGATGAGGAGGAAGAGGAGAAAGGAAAGTGCCCACTGGACACTTTCTCAGGGGATAGTGAGGATGCAAGGACAGGAGAGCTCAGGTTGCGGGGAGTTGGGGGGGAGGGGGGCCCAAAGGGAACTCAGGTCCTCGGTGCTGTCCTGAAGGCACCCAGAGACCAGCTCACCTGCAGCAGGGCCTGACGGCGGCTGGGTTTGAGGGGGCCTCCCTTGCTGGGGTGCTTTGGCTGTCCCTTTAGCGCTGTCAGCCTGTTCTGCCCGTGCCTGAAACAGAACCCACAGCTCAGATGCTATCCTTTGCCCAGGCCTGGAGTCCACCCTGGAGCCATACTTACCGCTCCTGCCGGCGGGGGGCCTGTGGCCGCAGCTGGACCTGTCTGAGGCTTTCCTGCTGGCTGGCTGGCAGCAGCGGCTGGGCCCCGGGCGCTGACCTGGGCCTGCTGCTGCAGCCGGACCTGCTGGGGACCTTGGGCTGGAGGTTGCTGCTGCGGTGGCGCCTGGCGTGAGGCTGCTGAGGGTGTCTGCCGGGACATTGGAGCTTGGGACTGCTGTGGCCCCGGAGCTGCCTGCCTGCCTGGCAGCTGCTGCTGCGCTTCTGGCTTTGGCTGCGGTGCTGCAGGCCCAGAGTGGGCCTGCCGGGAGCCCTTCTTGCTTTCGGAAGGATGGTGGTACGCGGACGAAGCACGGGATGGCTGGGAATATTCAGCAGAGCTGGGGTACCCAGGCTGACCCTTTTTCTGCATAGCCGGGCCAGGACTGGGCTGAGGGTGAGGCCGGGTCTCATGGCGACCCAGGTCCCGAGAGTGTGGTTTGGCAGCACGCCGGCCCGGCTCCTCACCAGCGTGGCGACCCGAGTGCCGCCCATGGTCGCCATGATGCCGGTGTTCCTTGGCTGAGGTGTGGCGGCTTGGGCCACCCTCATCATGCGGCCACATGCCCTCCTCAGGGGGTTCATCGTAGTCATGGTAGCTGTGCCTGGCAGGGCCTCGCTTCTGGGAGGAGGAGACTGCATGGCCCCCGTGGTGCCTGAACCGGTCAGAGCGGGCATCCCGGGGCTTATCAAACCAGTCTGTCTCCTCCTGGCCCAGGTGATACGCTTCAGAGACCAAAAACAGAACACGATCAGCCCCTGGAATGGCCGCATGGGGAGGCAGCTGAAGCCATGCAAGGAGACCACAGCGGGCAGGCCGCTGCCACAAGCATCACACCAGGCTCCCAGCACCCCCTCCCACCACTGGGGCCAGGGCATTGCAGAACAGGCAAGAAGGGCAGCCTGTGGCAGGGCCCACAGGACATCTCGGAGCCCAGAGCCCCATGGCAGGCAGGCCCCCCAGGTCCCAAGCATCGCGGGAATCACCCCCAGCTGCCATTACCTTCGCTGTCGGAAACTACGCAGTGGGAGTCATCCAGGATGTAGCCTTCTTCGCGCTTATACGTGTGAGCCCGTGGCCCGTCCTTGACGTGTTCCTGGACGTCAGGCATGGAGTGGCTGGAGCAGAACTGTGGGCAAGTATCTCCCGGAGGGAGGGCACCCCCAGCAGGGCGTGGCCGCCCTAGGGGGCTGACAGGACTCTCCTCTTCGGAGGTCTGGCTCCGCATGGGGGGCCGAGCCCGGCCATGGGCCATACCCAAGGATGAGGGCTTGGAGCCCCCCTTTTGGTGTCGGTCCATGACCTCCCGTTCCCGTTCATATCCCTTAGCCCGGCCACTGAACTCGTGACTGGACAGCTTCTCCCCACTGTAAGCGGAGGAGACCCGGGAGCGGCTGCTCCCACTGTACATGCGGTCATCCTCCTCCACCGGGTCCCGGCTGGACACCCCGTAGTACCGCTGCTGCTCATACACATTCTTCTTGAGCCCATAGGTGATTTCATCCTGGAACTTCCTTCCGCGAGAGGCCAGGCTGCCGCTGGCTGCGGAGGATGGATAGGAGGCCAGGTCTGACTCCACGTCCTTGGCCTCTTCGATCGGGGAGAACTTGGAGATCTTTTGCTCTATGCCCTGCTTCCGGTGCTTGCTGCGCTTTGACGGGACGGCAGCTGGAGCCAGGCTCTTGGAGGGGTGCTTGGGCCCCACAGGGCCTGGACCATACTTATCTGCTCGTGCCCCGTGTCTGTGGTCACTGTCACTGTAGTAGTGGGTGCTGGTGGATCGGCCATTGCTGTCCACGCCCCGGTGATGGCCACTCTTCCCCCGGGGGTCATATGAGTCCTCCTCAGACTCCTCCTCCCCTCTGGTGTAGCAGCAGGGCAGCACTGGCCCCTCCAGGCCACCTGGCTCTCCAGGCTCTTTCCCTGGCCGCCCACTGCTGCTTGGCCCCAGGGGGTCCAGCCGCTGGCTGTCTGGGGCAGTGGAGGTGCTGTCCTTGGTGAGCTCACTGATGTCATCGATCATCACATAGTTCCGAGGGACATTCTGCTCCAGGCTGGTGTAGTGGGAGTCAGAGGGGTAGGTGGGGGCTGGGCCGAGGCTCACGCTGCCGTGGTCACCGGCACGGGCCATATCAGGGGCCTTGCCTTGCTCGTAGCTCACTGCTGGGCCACTGTAGCTGGTCTCAGATGGGGCTGAAGACATGGCCACAGCAGGACTGGCGATAACTTCATAGTTGGTGGGCACTTTCTGTTCCAAATCGGCTAGTGAGGTCTGCCGTGGCTTTTGGTGTGGGGCGCGGCTGTCCGCTGGGACGGGGTAATGGGTGCTTTGTGTGCTTGGCATGGGTGTTTGGGCTGTGTAATGACCAGTGGGACGGAAAGCTTGTTGACTTGGTGGGGTGGGCTCAGTTGGGTAGCTGGTGCCAGGAGGGAAGGCAGGGGCTGCTGGGTACGTGCTAGAGCCGGGGTAGGTGGGAGCCTGGTGGGCTGGGAATCCATTCTGACTCGGCCCTCCAGTGCCTGCAGGATACTGCGTGGCCGGAGGTTGGAACCGGGGCTGCTGGAAAGCAGTGGGGACAGAGGGGGTGGTAGGAGCAGCGGCAGGGGCCGCGAAGTCTGCATACTGGCCAGCGGGAGTAGCGCAGCCCTGGAGCCGCAGCTGGTTGAGTTCACTGTCTGACAGGTAGTCACGGTGCTCGCCGAGTCCCCGCAAGGGTGGGTAGTCACGGCCGGTTCGGTCTTTGGTCAGAGACTCTTTGCGCTGTGTGATCCCCAGCTCCAGGTACTTGAGCTTGGCGTCGATCTCCTTCTCCTCCTCGTCCAGCTCTGCCTGCTTCTTACGCAGCTTGGTGGACTCATGCTCCACTAGCCGCAGGTCCCGGTCCAGCTCCCGGAGCAGGCTAGCCTTGGTGGCAGGGACAGCAGTGGGCCCTGCCAGCCCACGCTGCAGCAAGCTGGCTGCATACAGCTGCTGGGAGGCCTGGCCTGCCAGGGGCAGGTGGGCCTCCTCTGGAGGGGGGCTGGGAAGTGTCCGCTTCACCTTGCGGGCCAGGCCGTTGGGTGGCAGCGCCGACACCTGAGACAGAGGGAAGGGTGGCAGCACTGAGACCCAAGGTGTCGGTGGCTTAGTAGGGCACAGGGTAGTCAAGCTCAGGCTTGGGCTGGGGCAGTGGCTGGGTGCCACAGTTGGCCCTGGATCACCAGGCAGCCTTGAGGCTGCCCTGCCCCCTTCCTGGTCTGGGAGAGAAGGCTCAGGACCACTTTGGGGGCCTGTGGACAGAGGAAGGGCTTGGCAATGCTCACTAGGGCTGATTTGGTTTGGGTGCTACCTGCGGGTAGCCAGGAGTGGATGGTTCCTAGAGGGGTCAGGAGAGCCCTTGCTGACGGCGACTCTATGGATGTTTTCCACCTCCTGCCTGTCTTCTCTAAAGTGACCTGCACTGGCCCACTCTTCCCTGCACGCCACCTTCTGAGACCTTCAGGGGGTGCTCAGCCCTAGTCCTGCCCCCCCATGTCCATCAGCCCCCTGCTGTGTGGGACCCCACCCCTGCTTCTCACTGGCCCTAACTCTGGCTCCCTGACTAGCCCCCTGGGCTTCCTGGGTCTGTGGTCTGCTTTCCTAAGGGTCCTGTGTTTACTCTGGGACCTCTCCTTTGCTCTTTCCACTATCATAAAGAAAATGCCAGGGTGCCCCCAGATTCAGAATGAAGGCTACATTTCCTTTTTGAACTCCTCATCTTTGGTCCAGCTTTTATCATTTTTTTCTTTTTTTGCTTTTTGGGTCACACCTGGCGATGCACAGGAGTTACTCCTGGCTCTGCACTCAGGAATTACTCCTGGCAGTGCTCAGGGGACCATATGGGATGCTGGGATTTGAACCCGGGTCGGCCGCGTGCAAGGCAAATGCCCTACCCACTGTGCTATCGCTCCAGCCCCTATCATTTTTGACTACATGAGATGAACGGCCATGGGATCTCTGTGCCTAGCCCAAGTTGGAACCAGAACCACCTGCCTCTCTGATGTGTCCCCACCCTGCCCAGGCTCCCAATCTCACTCCCATCTGCTCTTTCCTTCACACCCCAAGATTCTCCCCTGCCTGAGCGTATCAGTTCTACAACCCCACCAAGATCCCACCTCTTTCCTCTCTGCCTCACTTCTATAAAGCAGGCCATACACCTCAAAACACCTCTGATTCAGGCCCTGTCTCCTAAGGACCACTGTCACCTACCTGCCCACACCGGCCCACTGAGCTTCCTTAAACACCCATTGTGTACCGGCTCACCTATCCCCCAACCCTCCAGAGGTTCCAAAGACCCCAGGGAAGCCTGACACTCGAGTCTTCACATCAGGCCCTGCACTCTTTCACTTCCCTGTTGTGGCAACCCATGGCAGGCCACCGTTCCCTGGCCCAGGATGTCACTGGCAACTAAAGTCACAGACAGCGTCAGTTTATGCTCTGCAAGGCAGGCAGCGAGGAAGGGGTCTGCTGAAGGCCAGGCAGGCAGGAGGCAGGAGCGGCAGCATGCACAGAGCAGCCCAAGGGGAGGGGCCTTGAATGCTGGGCCCGGGCAGAGGCAGCCAGGCAGGGCTGGGAGTGGGGCACAGTGTGGTCAGTCTGTGCCCGTTTTCCTCAGGAAGCATCTGCAGAGGAGTGGCAGGGTAGGAGGGATCCAGACAGAAGGGGAGAGCTGAGGGAGCGGGTGGAGGCTCAGGGGGTGTGGGCAGCAGGGGCTGGGCTGGACTAGGAGCGGGCAGTGGAGAGTCTGGGCTTCCAGTGGGGGCTGGGGCCATGGGCATGGGCTGTGCACACTGGCTGCGCCCTCCACCGGTTGGCATCGAGGAAGGGCTTCTCCTTGACCCCTTCCTCTGGGGCTCTGGGGTTGGAGGTGACTCCATCCCCACCCCAGTAAAGGCCCCTCCCTGGGAGGCCCCCACCCCCCGTTAGTATGAGAGCCCTGTCCCACCCGGGACCAGCCCCTGTGCCCATACCTGGCTACCCAGGCCCCCCTGGTGCTGAAGGAGGGAGAACCTCTCTTTGGCAGACTCCTCGGCGGTGGGGCTGAGGGGTTTAGGGTCAGACAAAGACCGCTGCAAGGTCTTCATGGGGCGAGGCAGCGTCTGCAGGCGAAGCGCGCTGTCAGCCGTGAAGAGCTTCTGGGGACTTACGTGAGCCTTGTTCAGTCTATCACTGGAAGCAAAGGAGGCGTCCAGGAGCCGGTGTGGGGACAGGGGTGAGACCGGTGAGTAGAGGACCTGAGGGGACTTGGGGGGCTGGCGGCTCACAAGCTGGGAGAGGGACTCCGGGGGCAGGTGGGCTTGGTATCCAATCTCCAGGGGATCTGGCTTCTTCCTCTCGAATCTGCCCAGGGCGCCCGGGGTCACCATCTGAATGCCGGGTAGGTAGGGGCTGATGGCGCTCGGCCCGATGAGCTGCGGCCCGGCCACGCCCTGGGCCTGGCTGTCGGGCTCCGTCTGGCAGGCCAGGCTCTCCCCACGCCCGGTCTTCTCAGGGGCCGATATGTACCGAATGATCTCCACCTTGGGGTCCGTGGCTGCTGTGATGTGGATGGCTGGAGACACCCGGGGCAGCTGGTCAGGCTCAGTCTGCACGGAGCAGTCGCTGATGGTCTGGATGCCCACGCTGCTCATGGGCCTGGCGGCGGCGGCAGCAGCAGTGGCTGCTGAGGAGCCAGAGGCATCGTGCTTGCTGTCGGAACCCGAGTCCGAGTGGCGGGAGAGCCGGGACCGGCGGCGGCGCACGGGCTGCTCCCATTCGGCGCTGTCCTCGTCGTCTGTCTGCACGCTGCAGTCAGCGCTCCGCCGTGTCCTGCGCCTCCGGGTCAGCAGATAGCGGCCCTCTCCCTCCTCGTCGTCTGTCTGGACACTGCTGTCTGCAATCCTCTTGACCACACAGGGCTCAGGCGCCGACTCTGGCTCGCAGATATCCCGGAGGCGTGGCATCGAGTGCCGCTTCTTAATGGCGCTGCGGCCTGCCTCCCAGTGCTCCTCGGTCTGCAGCGACATGTCTGAGGCTGAGCTGGGGAGGCCCCGGTGCAGTGTGGGCTCTCGGGGCTGTGCAGGCCCCTCGGGCCCAGCCACAGCAATGAAGGTGGCGTGAGTCAGTGGGGGCCAGTACTGGCCGTTCTGAGCTAGTTCGCCAGGAGCTGGGGGAGGTCCTCGGCCAGGTGCATCGCCTCCCGCTGCAGGGAATGGGGCCTTCTGCCGCTGCTTCTGCTCTTCCAGCTGCTGCTGCAACTGCTGCTGTAGCTGCTGGATCTGCTCCAGTTGTAGGCGCTGCTGCGCCAGCTGCTCCCGCTGCAGGGCGAACTGAGCCTGGCGCTCCTCCTGCTGTTGCTGCAGCACATGGTGCTTGATGGTCTGCAGTTCCTGCAGCTCCCGCTGCACCAGCAGCTGCTCCTCCTCCCGGTGCCGCTGCAGCTCTACTCGTTCCCGTTCTAGCTCTTCCTGCAGCCGCAGCTGTCGCAGCTTCTCCAACTCCACCCGCTCCCGCTCCAGCTGGAGCAGCTGCTCCTGCTGTTTGCGCTGCCTCTCTTCCTGCGAGGGCTCCTCCTTCTCCAGTCCTGGCCTGCCAAGGGCCCCACTGACACCCCCTGGGACTGCTTCTCCAGGTGGCTTCTGGCCAGCCAGTGGGACTGGGGCCGGGCCTGCTACTGCAGCCTCTTTGCCGGTGGCAGCAGGAGCTGTAGAAAGTGCCTCCTCCCGTGCAGCCCCTGCTGGCAGCTCTGGCCGGGGTGGGGCCCCAGCCCCAGGCGCCTTTGCAGCGGCAGGCTTTCCCAGATACAGGGGCCCCTCTGGGGGCGGCACGCTGGGAGCGGCCGGGAACCTGCTTGGTGCTGGATACCGGTATATGCCCGGTGGCCCAAGAGGCACCCGGGGGGCAATCACGGGCATACGTGTCAGGCTGGCGATTGGCACAGCTGTGACTGCCCCGGATGCATAGGGCCTGTACATGCCGCCACGCACCATGGGCCGCAGCACGGAGGCGGGTTGGGTGGTGATGGGCAGTGTTGCAGCAATCGGGGTGTTGATGGTGGAATAGATCATGCCGTCAGCTGCCCGAACCGTGGCAGTGGATGGCAGTAGCTGTCGAACTGCTGGTCCTTGGCCTGCAGTCGGCTGGTACTGAGCCAGGCTCCCAGGTGCTGGGTGGCCCTCTGGGAAGGTGGGGTTCCCAAGGAGGCCAGGCCGGAGGGGAGTCAAACCCTGGGGGGCACTGGGCCCAGGCTGGGGCTGAGGCTGGTACTGCATGAGGTCCGGGCCACCACCGCTGGCCCCGTGGCGCCCTCCGTACTGGTCCATGGAGTTGAGGGCGGCACACATACGGCTGATCTCTCGGGCCGTGGTGGCACTGTACTGGGCCAGGCTGGCCTCCTGGAAGCCAGCTGCATCTCCCCGAGAGCCATATCTATGGTCTGAGTAGATGTTTGACACTGAGCTGTAGCGCCTCATGGGAAGTGGGGGAGCCAAAAGTTCAGTGGGGTGACGCAGGTCTGTGAATGAGCCATACTGCAGGCCCTGGCCGAGGTAGCGGCCATCGGCAAAGCCCAGGCTGTAGGAGTGCTTCAGGGAGCTGAGGTCCATTGCCGAGTCTCGTCCAGGACCCTGGAAGAGCTGGCCGATCCTATGGGCATGGTAGTTGAGGCCCGCCTCAGCCAAGTTGGTGTCGGACATGGAGGAGTAGAGCCTGCCATGGAGGCCATGGGGGTAGGGCCTCTGCTCTTCATGAGGCCCAGGGCCCACGACCCCTGGGGCCCGGTAGGCAGGAGGTTCAAGGGGCTCAGAGTCCCGAGGACCATAGAAGGGGCCACTGCTCTGGCCAGGCGGGACCACCTCTGCCACATTCTTCTCAGGTGCGCTGGGGGCGGATTGGAAGGTCCCAGTACAGCTACTGCCGAAAGGGAACTTGTAGACCATGTCACAGCAGGCCAGCTGGCTCTCGGGCCTCATCCCTGTGAGATCCAGGGCTCCCGGGGGCTCCTCGGGGAGTAGCGTGGTCACTGTGCCTGAAGCCCCCTCTCCCATCTGCACCACCACCGTGTGCGGCTTCCTGGCCCCCGGCAGGGCATGGGGCCGCAGCTCTGCAGGGCCGGCCCGGGCGGGCTCAGCACCAGGCTCTGGCACTGGAGCTGGCTTGAGGCCGACACCCTGGGCAGTGCCCATCTGAGTGATCAAAACGTCCCTTCTGGTTAGAGGTGCCACCTGGTTGGGTAGGTTGTACCTGGCAAACTTGGCCTCCCTGGGTCTTCCCCTTGGCCCGCCTCGGTATGGGGCTGTCTGCACGGCCTGCTCAACCTGCTTGACCTGGGCCAGGCACACGGGGCTGCCTGTGCCCTGACCGAAGTCCAGTCTGTTCTGAAAGGGGTCTCCATAGACCACAGGCTGCTTCTGCTGAGCCATGAGCACGGTGGAGGCCAGCGTGACGCTCACGGTGGTGGCGGTGCTGAGAAAGGCATGTGTCTGCTCCTGGGCGTTGAGGTTAATGACCAAGGGCTGCACTGCCGTTGCCTGCCGACCTGGGATGGGATCCAGGGCCAGGCCATATTTCCTGGCTTCCACAGCGAGAGAGGTCAGGTCCATGCCCTGGTCAGTGAGAATGATGGGTGTGGGCTTCACAGCGGTGCGTAGATCGACCACAGCACTGCCGGGGGGGCGAGGGCCTGGCTCCACCCTGGATGTGCCCGGGACAGAGGAGATGCGGCATAGGGAGATGTTCTCAGCAGGGAGAGCGCCCCAGCCATAGAGCGCCAGAGGCCCTTCTGCACCGACACTGGGCGCCCGTGGGAAGCCAGGGGGCCCAGGCGGCTCGGGGGGCTGCGGAGAAGCACTTGGTGGCGTCGTCTGGCTGTAGCTGTGGGATGTGGGCTGGCTGTCAGAGGGGGAGCACACAGGTGAGGTGGAGGCGCTGGCATGCACCATCCTGGTCTGGCTGGAGGCCTCTGACGCCAGTGTGATGACCATGAGAGGGGCCTCCTGGGAGGACTGCTGCCAGGCCTGGCGCGGTGTGCTGGGTCTGTGTGGTGTTTGCGTGCCCTGTGCCACCATGGGCATCTGCGTGGGGGCACTAGGGCTCCGTGGCAGGTCCGAAGAAGGAGTCGGGCTTGGCGTCTGTGTAGAGAACTCTGCTGTGGGCCGCGGGCCCAGCTTGCCGGGGGAGAAAGTGGGGCTCTCTGAGGGAGAAGAGGGGGAGAGGGGTGGGCTGGAGCCTGCATAGTAGGAGTATCCCCGGGAGGGCTCATCACTCACACCCAGAGGCTTCTCTCGGGCCGCCCGTCCACTAGGGGTGGGGGGCAGCTCCTCAGTTTGGGACCCATAGTTTGCCGTTGTTGGGGTCTGTCCATAGCCGAGGCTCGTGGAAGAAGGTGAGCTGGCCAGGGAGGCTGGGGCCGCATAGCCTCGTGGTAGTCCTGCCAAGGGAGTCATAGTTGTAGTGGCAGGGACACCAGGGCCCTGGGCAAAGGACGTACCCACCTCCTTGGAGGTAGGGCTTGGGGAGGCGGGAGAGATGTGAAGCCTGACAGTGTCCTGAGGCTCCTTCGCAAAGTGCTGAGTGACACGGACATCAGGAATGACTCGGCCCCCGCCACTGTCTGAGGAGGCAGAGGTGAAGGACACAGGGGCAGCGAGCTGGGTGGGACTGGTCCCCGGGGTGAGCGGACCACCGTTCTGCTTCATTGGGTCCATGCATGCACTCTCAGCATTCAGAAACTGCCTCTCCTTCTTCTTGTCCTCAGCAAAGGCCAGGTCCCGGGAGGAGGCCTGGTGCATGCGCGCGATGCTCTGGGAGGTCTGGAGAATCTCCTCATACACGGTGGTGCCATCTGGGGCCGGCTGCACTGCCCGGCCAGAGTCCTGCTGCAGGGTGTCCTGAGGTTCAAAGAGCCCCTGGCCCCTGGGGGCTGCGGCCTGCGAGGGCCCGGTGGGAAGGCCCCGGCCTGCTGCAGCCTGACCTTGTTGCCGCTGGAGCAGCTCAGCCTTCCGCATCATCTCCTCGTAGGCCTCCTCGGCGCTCTTGAGGGGCCTGCCGGTGCTGGGGGTGGCCGCGCTGCCCAGGGGGGTCTCAGTGGGCGAGTAGAGAGACATGAAAGTGGGCAGGTTGTACTCACTGCCCGACTTGTAGAGCCGGCCGGGGCCGCCCTCCAGGGCCTCGGCTTCGGAGTCGAGGGAGGGGGAGGGCGAGTACTCGGAACAGGAGGAGCGGTGTAGCTCTTCCATCTCGGCCGCCTGCCGCAGCTCCTCCGTGGGGGAGGCGTCCTCGATGGGGGACAGGTTGCTGGGGGGCGTCTTGGAGCGCTCGCGCCGCCGCTGGGCCCGCAGCTCCTCCTTGTCCCGCCGGGTCTTGCGGGCAGTGCTGCGGATGCGCTGCTGCTCCACCTCTCGCATCTTCTCCTGCTCCCGCAGCAGCTCCTCCTCCTCCCGCAGCTCCTCCTCCTCGGATGAGTCCTCAATGGTGGGCAGCAGGGGCCCGTGGGAACGGTGCCGGGCCTTGCGCTGCTGCTTGGCTTCCTCTAGGCGCTGCCGGCGGCTGGGGCTGCTGTCGCTGTCCTCCTCGAGTGAGGACAGGGAGGTGGGGGAGGTGCCGGATGTGTAGCTGGGCGTGGAGGCAGGCAGGGTAGATGAGTGCTCCCCGCGGGAGCGATCCTCGGGTGAGCCCGTCAAACTCTCCATCTCCAGCTCAGGCTCCCGGTCCAGACCAGGGTCGGGGCCCTGACCCAGGTCCAGCTCATGCCCGTAGCTGCCAGAGCTGTTGAGCTCGATGGTCTTGAAGCGGCGCAGTCCACCCTGCAGGGCCCCGCTGCCGTCAGCAGCCTCGGCCGGGCCTCCCTCCCCGAGCAGCTCCTCATAGCCGGTGGTGGCGTTGTGGGGCAGGCGCCTCTTGGGCAGCGCTACGGGCTCCTGGCTGGGCTCAGAGCGGGACCTGGGCCCGCCCTTCTGGGTGCCGTGCTTGGCCAGGCCATGCCCGGAAGGGGCAGCCTCCTCTTCTTCCAGGTTGTCCTCCTCGGCGCTCATCTCCAGGATCTGCCGGCGCATGAACTCCTCGTCTGTCAGCTCCGTCCCCCGGGCTGGCGGCTGGGGTGGGACAGGGGACAGGCCACCCTCACTGCTGTCCTCTACATAGTCATGCCTCAGCTGGCTGCCAAAGTCGTCTGAGGACTCCCCTGTGTCCCGCTGCTCCCTCTGGCGCCCCCACTCCAAGGAGTCCTCCTCTTCCTCCAGGATGTCCTCCAGCTCCTCATCGGAGTCGAAGGCCTCGGGCATGATGGACAAGGAGTGGGGCCTCTGCTTCTGGTCCTCCCCGCTGCCGCTGTCAGGGGGCTTGCCCCGCTCCACAGCAGAGGCCGGGCCTTTGGCCTCCAGAGAAGGCCGCATCTTGTGGAGCTCTGAGGGGCTGGGCGGGCGTGGCCCTGTCACCCCTGCGCTGTCCAGCTGCTCCACTTCCTGCTGCACAACCCCGGTGATCTCGCTCTGGGAGCTGGAGACGCCGTCAGATGAATAGCCTGTGTCGCTGAGGCTTTGCGGGCTCCGGGACAGGTCCTGAGAGTAAGGCTTGCTCACTGGCTCCTGAGGGCAAGAAGCAGACATTGTAAGCAGATGGGTAAGGACCTGGGAGCAGGACGGGGGACTTCCTGTCATCCCAGAATGGAAGGAAGGAGGACACCTCCACTTCCCAGAGAATCAGGGCCCACCACTCACTCTACTTCTCCAGCCTGGAGTCAGTACCTGGCAGGTTCCATGGCAGTCCCTAAGCGGCAATTAGTTCTCCATGAACTTCACAACCTTGTATCTCACGGCAGCAAAACCCGGCAAAGCATCCCACAAGGTGCCAGCCCCAGGACTGGCCAGGGGCTCACAGGTTCTGTACCCCCCAGGACCCACCTTTGGAAACTTCCTGCCCTGGCACACCCCTTAGTGGCTGAGGGCAGCAAGCCCTCCCTGGCACTGTCTGCGGAGAAGAGAGGGGAATCGAGGGCACTAACCTCTGGCTCCCCCACCTTGGGAGCTTCTGGAGTGGCCTTGACAGGAGCGGGGGCAGGCTCAGTCTTCCGGGCCCCTGTTTTCGCTTTAGGGGTTCCTGGGGGTGGGGCGGTCTCCGGTGGTGGCTTGGGCACAGGCTCAGCTTTCACAGTCTTCTTTTCCTGGGCCGCACTTGGAGTCTTGCTGGCTTCTGCAGCCCGCGGGGGCTTGGTCTGGGGGCTGGCCTTGGTGGGCGGGGGACTGGCCTTGGCAGACACAGGGCCAGATGGCTGGCCTGGCCCTGGTGGCCCTTTCTGCTTCAGAGGGGCTGTGCCAGCAGCACGAGGGGCCCCAGCTGGGGGGTGCGGGGAGGTGGGTAGTGGCATGGGGCTCGGCTCTCCCAGGCTGCCCTCCATCAGCCGCTTAGTTTGGCAGTTCAGACAAAGCCACTCGCTTTTCTGTAAGGAAACAGGCAAGAAAAGAAGTTTGATCAAGGCCATGGGCAGTGAGGAACTCAGACAATTCCCAAGACAATCCCTGGGACCTTAAGAAGAAGAAAGTCTCCCAGACCATGATGCCAAAGGCACAAGGAGACAATGACTAATAGATATTTATGGCCCCCAAATGAAACTCTTCTACCTCTGTGTTTTTTTTTTTCTTTTTGAGTCATACCTGGCGATGCACAGGGGTTACTCCTGGCTCTGCATTCAGTAATTACTTCTGGCAGTGCTCAGGGGACAATATGGGATGCTGGGAATCAAACCCAGGTCAGCCACATGCAAGACAAACGCCCTACCCGCTGTGCTATCACTTCAGTCCCGCTTCTACCTCCTTAAGATACACAGTGGGGCAAGAGCAATAGTACCACAGGTAGGGCAGGTGTCTGCCTTGCACATGACTGACCTAGGTTTGATCCTTGCCACCCGATATGGCCCCCCAAGCCTCCTAGAGGTGATCCATAAGTGCAGAGCCAGGAGTAAGTTCTGAGCATTGCTGGTGTGGCCTCAAAACAAATCAAACAACAACAAAAACAACAACAATAAAAATACACACAATACCTAAAGTTCTGAAGATGACTCAGGGCCTGAGTGATGACAATGCAGAGGGCAGGCACTCAGGCCCTGCATGCAGGAGTCCTGGGCTCAATTCCTGGCACCACATGGTACCCTAAACACTGCCGGAAGTGATCTCTGAGCACAGAGCCAGGAATAGCCCTGGAGCATGGCCAGGCATGGCCCAATTCCCCATCATTCTTCCCCTTCCCCCGCCCCCACCACAAAAAGACAAAGCAAAGGAGCCAGGGACTTGGCTCAGGCACAGAACACATGCTGTGAGTGTGAGGCCCTGGGTTTGATTCCCAGCATCACAGAGAGGTGGGGGAGAGGTGGAGAGGGAGATGGACTGATCTTGGCAGGGAGGAAGATAGACCCCCGGGAGCCTTTCCCAAAGTCAGGCCTCCTTTCTGGCAAAGGTAAGGCCCTGCCCTGGCAACGGGAGGGGTGAAGCATGGAGGAGAGAAAGCCTCAGCCTGCTCTCAGCCTGGAGCACACAGAGCCAAGCCATTCCCACCCTCCCCGGCTGCCCAGACAAGCAAGACCCAGCAGCTCAGCCAAGAGGGTGGGCTGTTATGAGAACCACAGCTACAGAGCACAGGGAGGGGGCAGTAAGGTGGTCTCAGCCCCCAACAGCCTCAGTCCTGACTTCACAGCCCTGGGGGCTAGGTGAGCCCCTCTCCACCTGGCTGAGCCCAGATGACTGGCTCTCAGCTCTAGCCACAGTGGCAGTTCCTTCCTCAGTGATGCTGCCTGCGTTTGCTGCACAGCCCATATCTGCCCTGGACCCCGGAAGGAGCCAGGCTGACCAGGCAGCAGGGCTGGGGGATGTGCAGAGCAGCAGGCCAGGCCTGCTCCCTGGCCTTGTTACACAGGGCCTGGGACTCTCCCCCTTGCCAAGGCCGGGGCACCTGCTCTGTGGCCCAGTCCCACACATGGGCCCCAGGAGAGGCCCCAGTTCTGGAGGGAAACACCTCACACACTGTATGTACTCATTCTGTTTCTGAGGCGTCTTCCCAAGCCCCAGTGTTGATTCATTTATTAATTTTGGTTTGGGGAATTACCCCAGCCAGTGGTGCTCAGGACCTACTCCTGGCTTTGTGTTTAGAGATCACTCCTGGCCATGGGGAATGAATATGGGGAGCTGGGGATTGAACTCAGATTGGCCATGTGTAAGGTAAGAGTTATACCCTCTGTCCAATTTCTCTTACCCACCAAACCCCAGTGTTGACTCCCCTGGACCATATCTAATGTTCTGTGATCCATCCCCCATGACCCCAAAGGCATAAGGAGACAGCAACTGATATTTATTCATCATACCACTCCCTCCCCCCATGACGTCATGGGTGCTGCAGGTGGTTGGGCCTTTGGCTCTCTTGGCAAGGCAAGTTTCATGTCTGGGAGTGAGTGGGACCAGCTGTGACTGGCTACAACCAAACCCTTAAAAGGATAAGCATAGGTGAGAACTGCAGTGGGGTTCCCGCCCATTACCTGGGCGCATCTTGGAACTCCTTGATACTAGAGGGTTGTGAGGGGGTTGAGACTCCTGAGACATAGTACAGGTATGAGCAGAGGCCAAGAAGATTCTGAAAATGAGCAGGTAGCCCCTGATGGGGAAGGACCCACCCCCAAGATGGGCATGATGGGGTTAGGATCTGGGTCCAGTGAGGGGCTGACCTTTTCTCTACCTCCAGTCTGTGCACACAGTCACTCCAGGTTAGGCCTCTCTAAGTCTGGTCATCTTCCTGGACACTCCTTGATGCTTGGCAAAACTCTGCCTACTCTCTGTCCTGTGGACCCCATCTCCCCTGGAAGCTATAGTCCAGTATCTCGAGGGCGGGGGGTGGGGTGGGGGGTGGGGAGGGTGGGCTCAGACGCAGAGCTGAGGCCAGGGGCTCAGAGCCACACCCTGCAGTGCCGGAGAGTCACCGGATCCTTCCCCAGGGCCTTCTTCCTTCTCCGCTGCCCCACCGAGGCAGAAGGCTGCGGGCTGCCCTGTGGGCATTCCTGCTCTGGGCTCTCTCCTGGCTACTGCAGGCAGAGAGGGAAGGAGGGGCTCAGGACACAGCAGGGGGAGGCATGTGAGGTGAGCTAAAAATAAACACCTGCCAGGGTGCTGGAGGCCCTTCCTCAGCTTGGGGGCACCAGGTGGGGGGTGGGGGTGAGGAGAGAAGGTGCATATGGCCTAGAGGGCTGAGATTGGGGGTAGGTGCAAGGAAGACCAAGCAGAGCCTCAGTGCTCGGAACACAGCAACTGAGTCTGGTTTTCCACTCACTGTCTCCTCACCATCCCCCGTCCTTCACACCCCATTCCACTCAGTCTTTTTGAATAGGTGGGTGGGGGGACCATGTGGTGCCAGGGGTCTGCATGCAAAGCATGAGCTGCAGCCTCCTAAGCCATCGCTCAGGCCCTCCATGCCCTTGTGAATTCACTCTCCTCTTTAGTATTTTTCCCTCATTCGCTGGCACATGGACAGACTTCTCCTCACTCCGCCAAGCCAGCCCAGGCTTTGGGAATTGCTGCCTGCCCACCCTTTGGTGAGTGGCCAGGAAATGCTGAGACCAACAGGGACTGAAGGAGGCTCAGCCCCCACAGCTCTCCAACTTCCTGTTCAAACCCTTCTGGTGGCAGGGACCCCGGAAGGCGGTCAGCAGCTGCAGGAGGGAGAAGCGGGTGTGCACACGGTTACTCAGAGCTACTGCCTGGGTTCAAGGTGAGGATGGGGAATGTTGGGAGGACAGGTGAGATGTGCTACCTCGGGGGACTGCTGCAAGGAGCCCTTCAAGGCTGAGCTGGAAGCTGGGTGTCATCCCTGTGGCCTGCCATGGTCGGGATGACCCTATAGCATGCAGCCTCTGAGCAGGGCTGGCCCCTGTGCAGGCCCGTGACCGCCTGTGTCCCGTAGTCTAGCACAACATACCCAGCCCCACTCTCTGCCTGGGGTTATTTCTGGGGCTGCTGCCCCTCCTGGCCTCCGCCTTAGCCCCTTTGCCCCACTTGTTCTGGTCCAGAGCCTTGTAGGCTCCGGGCATGTGCTTTAGGGACCAAGCAGTGCTCCCTCCGGGCCCCAGGACCAAATGTGCTTGTTCCCTGTGGGGCATCCCTCCTGCCACACCCCCAAAGTTCATACTACCACAGTCAGAGGCTGGTGGGGACTCTGCCCCACACAGACACTCTCTTTAGGTGTTTTCGTTTCTTCTCCTGGCCTGAGGTCTGACCATGTGTAAATATCTGAGCTAAAGCAGCTCACCTGATTCTCCCAGAAACCTAAAGGGTGCAAAGACTTTCTTTTTTTTTTCTTTTTTGAGTCACACCCAGCGTTGTTGCACAGGGGTTACTCCTGGCTCATGCACTCAGGAATCACTCCTGGTGGTGCTCAGGGGACCATATGGGATGCTGGGAATTGAACCTGGGTCGGCCACGTGCAAGGCAAATGCCCTACCCTCTGTGCTATCACTCCAGCCCCAACCCCCAATTCTTATGGCGACTTCCTGAGGTCGCCACCCCAAGAGGCAGCCTGAGGCAGGTCAGGAGCTGTTAACTTCTGGCCCACTGCAGCCCCAGCCCTGTTGGGCCCCAACCCCAGCACCCCCAACCTACCTGTCAAAGGGACCAGGCTTTGGGTCCAAGGCCTAGGTTGCAGGGGTGCAGCTTCTCCAAGGCCCCAGCGGCATTTTTGGCAATTATAATGAACTAAGAAACTGGCAATGATACTGTAACAATTCCAATTTCACTAATTTCTTCACAAACTCTATTTTGAACTTAAAGCCAATTAAAAATTAAGCCAGAGGGTACTATTATCCTTCAAAAAGATAAATAGGTAAAAAAAAATTTTTGGAGTCAACAACTCTTAATTATGAAATGACTCACTAAATAGCACTATGGTTATTTTTTTTTTAAAGGAAATTTCAAAGGGGGAAGGAATCTAGTTTAACTGCCTCCTACACCCTGTTCTTTAGGCTGCCTGTGGAGAAAGATGGTGAGGACGAAGCCATCACACAGAGGTGTGGAGAGCAAGGGAGCTCAACACGCCGGTCCCACCCACAGGCCCAGCCTGCATGCAGACCCCACTTCACATTGGGCACAGGGGGCCTCCAGGCTGGCACTGCCCAGAGCAGTGTGGGAGAGCAGGAGAGCACCAGAGCCACACCCAGAGCTAGTGGGTCTTGGCCCTGGAGAAGGTCCTGCCACTGCTGTCTCTTGGCACAGGGCATCCGGGGCAGGTATGGGCTGCTGAAACATCAGGAGCCCCGCAGAAAACATACAAAACATACAAAGTATGTTCTGAAATCACAAAGTTGTTCTGAAATCCAAGCGGTCATTCACTGAGCTGAGATCCAAGCCTTCCCCTGGGCCTGGCTAAGGGCCTGAGTGAGGGGGAGAAACTGATGGGGAGAAGGGGGAGGGGCCGGCGCCAGCACCAACCTCTCCCAAGGTCTGCAGAAGGATTTAGCCATTGTCTGGTGAGGGGTAAAGGGCTGTGGGGATGTAGGGAAGAGACCAAATCCTCACACCAGATAGGAGGCAGCTCTGGCAGGGTTTGCTCCATGCAGTGAACGCTGAGGTGGGAAAGCGGGAGCTGAGGATGGGCCCAGGCCACCAGCTTGTCTCTCAGGTAGAAACCCTGGGGAGGGACACGATCATGGCTGCCCTTCCACCCCAGAGTTAACAGAGAAATCCCCTGAGTTAACACCTGAGGCTGCCCTCTGCACGGGTCAGGAGCAGAAGGTGGGGAGCAGAGGGCCTGGGTCAGAAGGTAAGGAACCCAGTAGATGCTGCGGGGGTCAGAGTGGGCCTGGTCGAGGCGGGGAGAGAGGGGCTGGATGTGAGAGGGTGAGGCAGGGGCCACAGTTGACCAGTCATATCCCCCTGTCATCCCCACTGTCTTTCTCAACAGGTAGCCCAAAGAACATGGTGTAGGAGGCAGTTTCAATAGATTTCTTCTGCCTTTGAAATTTAAATTTAAAAACTTAAGCCACCCAGAGGTATAAACTCAGGGTCGGGAGGTGAGAATCAAGCAGCCAATGAAAGTGGGATCAGAGTCTGGGTGTCCTCCTGGAGTCTGCGTGTGACAGTTTTCTGTTCGGGTTGAATCAGCACTTCCCTGGCCAGGTGTGTCCACAGGGCTCTGAAGGGAGCTGTGAGAAATCCTGCCACTCCTGCTCACACCCCAGTGTGTCCTGCTCAGTGAGGAAATGCCAGAGGGACCGCTCACAGAGCTCAGCAACCCCCTGAGCATCCTGCATCCCAGCCAGCCTGTGGGAGCTGCCAGTCTCTGGACTGGAGCACCCACCCTGTGGCGACTCACACAACCCCTTCCCCACTCACCCCATATTCAGCCAGGCTATCCCTGGGTATGGGTCACGGGAAAGCAGCAGGGTCCCAGAGGACGCCTGAGCCAGATATCTCAGGACCAGTCTGAGGTGGGCGGTGGCAGAGGGCTCCCCTAGCCCCTGCAGACATTAGGCTGAGATGGAAGGGTAGGCCTGGGGTACCTTTGAGCATCAGCTCTGTCTGACTCCCACGGCCTGGACCTGCTGCCTCAGGCTTCAGCACCTCCCCAAGGCCAAGAGCATGCATGTGGGGTCCTGTGCTTACCTCTACCAGGTGAGGCGTTGGGTTGAAACCGCACAGGTTGCACACCTGGAGCTTGCAGGTGGTACAGGTGTTGTAGTTGGCGGGGCCCTTGCCGCCCACATTGAGCTCGGCTTGGCACAGTGGGCAGGTGGCCTTTTCCTTGGGCATGGTCTTTGGCTTGGCAGCTGCCTTGGACACTGCCTGGTGCTCTGCTTTGCCATGCTTAGGGCTTGCTGTTCCCCCAGTTCTCGCCGGGGCTCCTGCCGGCCCTGCTCCTGGCCCTGGCCGAGCGCCAGGCTCAGTTTTGGCTCCCGGTGCTGGCCCTGGCCCGGGCCCTGAGCCAGGGGGTCTTGGGCCAGTGTCCTTGCTGGCATCACTGAAGACAATCTTGGGCGGTCCCTTGCTGGGGGCAGGCTGTCCCTGGGCCTCGGGCTCAGGCTGCACAGACATGAGTGTGCTCGCCTGGGTCAGCAGCGATGCACCAAGGCCAAAGAGCTTCCCAGTGAGGCCCTCCTGGGTCTGCTCGGCAGCACTGGGCCCAGAGGGCACCGTGGTGGCACTTTTGGCCAGGGCCTCTCCTGCAGGGGGCCTGGACTCAGCAGAGGAAGGCTTAGTGGGATGAGGGGGTTGAGGAGAAACCCTGCCCCCCTCTGGAGGTGCAGCTGCGTGGGCAGCCCCCGGCACTGAGGTGGCCCTGGCTGTCTCAGCCTGGCGGGCACCGGGCGTGGATCCCCCGGGGCCCCGTCCTCTCTCTTGCTCCGTCTTCCCCAGGGGCGGTTTGGCTGGGGAGTGGGCAGGAGACAATGCCGGGGAGTGCAGCTGCTGCTGACTCTTGGAACGAGGAGCCGTGGTCATGTCCATCCCCAGAGCCCTCTGCATCTGGCAGTTGAGACAAAGCCATTCCTTCACCTGAGGAGGAAGCAGCACAGTCAGTAGGGCGACCTGCTCCGGGGACCCTCAGGGACTACTGTGCTACAGACCCATGGCACCCGGGCCAGGTCCTAGCGTGAGCAGAAGGACCAAGCCTGGCTCAGGAGTCTGGGCTACCGTGTGAGGTGGGGGCAGGCTGAAGGTGCAGAAGCCCTGCCTGGCCCTCAGCAGCTGTCAGGCTCATGGAGCTGAGTGGAAGCTGCCACACAGGCCTGCTCCCAGCCATCCCAGAGTCCAGCCACCTGCTCCTGCCCAAGAGTCCTCCCACCACCTCTGTCATTCATGTGTGTCATTTTATGTCCATAAAATGCCTCTCCAGTCCACACTCCTATGCCCCTGGCTGGAGAATCTGGGCAGTCACTAAGGGTTGTGTCCCACACCTCCCACCCCACCACCTAATGTCCCCTTCACTCATTTTCACAGGGCAGTCCACAGGCTCTTACAGTATGACCCAGGAGGCAATGTGAGGTTGCAGCACAGACTCCCTGGGTGCATCATCAGTGAAGAGGAACAGGTGGGAGATGAGAATGGAAAAGAGAAAGGATCAGGACTCCCGGCCTGGGGAAGCTTGGGCCTTGCTGACACAGATGAACAATCTTGAGAGCAAGTCAGTGAACATAACATAGTGACAGAGTATGTGGAATCAAATCTTTTTCCTTTAGGAAGACATGGTTATGGGACAGAAGCTATTTCTGACTGTGCTCAGAGAATGACCCTGGATGGTGCTTAAGGGACCCTCCGTGATGCTGAGAATCTGAGCCAGACTCGGCAGAGGAAGTCACATGCAGAGCCGCATAGTGCCTTCCTTCCTGCACTGTCTTCAGCCCCAGGAAGACATTTGTTGTTGGTTTTTGGCCACATCTGTCAATGCTTAAGGCTTATTACTGTGCTCAAGGATCACTCCTGGTGGGGCTTGTGGCACTATAAGCGGTACTGGGGATTGAACTTGGGTCTGTAGTGTGCAAGGCAAGCAAATGATCTACCTGCTGTACTATTGCTCTAGCCTGACACTTAAAAAAATGGGGAGCCACATCTGGTGGTGATCAAGACCTTTTTCTGGTTCTGTGTTCAGTGATCACTCCTGGCAGTGCTCAGGGACCACATGCGGTGCTGAAGTTTGAACCGGAATTGGCTGTATACAAGGCAAGAGCCTTAACCACTGTACTCTCCAGTTCCAAAGAACATAGTATTTTTGGGTTTGGTTTTGTTTGGAGCTTTTAGTCCACCCCCAGTGGTTCTTGTGGCTTACTCCTGGCTCTGTACACAGGGATCACTCACTCCTGGTTGTGCTTGGGAGACCACAAGTGATGCCAGGGATCGAACCTGGGCTGGCTATGTGCAAGGCAAGTGCCTAACCTGATTATTTCTCCAGCATCAGGAAGACAATTTTTTAAAAAAGAAAACAGGATCATTGTGCTTCGGGAACAAACAAGACATGTGTTGTTTTTCATGTGACAGGCATGTGGATTGTCTCCGTCACTGACGTCTTCCTGAGTAAAGTGGGCTCATGACTCAGGCTGAGGCCAGCACTGACTCTAGCTAACAGTGCCTATGGGCCTGTGATCTGACAGACAGTTCTTTTGAGCTACTCAGTAAACAGGAGCAAGAGGGGCTTCTTGTCCTTTTGGGAGACAGTTGAAAGCCTTCTCTCCCCACGCAGAGGCGCTAGGATGAGGAGAGTCATGGGGTGGGGGAAGAGCTGTGCCAAGGAGAAGTAATGGTCTCAAGAATCCCATCTACTCTGGAGCTTCCCGGCCCCTGAGCCAACACTACTTTTCCTCAAAACTCCACATTTAATTCAGAGCTTCAACTACAGACTAGTCTGTAACCTTTCTAGCTGATTCCAAAGACTTCCATGGGAACCTGTGAGGCTGTCCGACCTACCCGCAACCTCACTTGCCACCTCCCCAGAGTGGTCTCTGCAGACACTCCGGGCCTCCTGCTCTAACAGGAGGCCTCTGCATTCCCTGCTGTCCCAGGGCACTTACCTGTCCCTGCGCCCAGGTAACCACAAGAGTCTCAGGTGTATTTTTTGTCTTTTTTTTTTTCTTTTGGGGTCACACCCAGCGATGCACAGGAGTCACTCCTGGCTCTGCACTCAGGAATTACCCCTGGCAGTGCTCAGGGGACCATATGGGATGCTGGGAATCGAACCCGGGTCAGCCTCGTGCAAGGCAAACGCCCTACCCATTGTGCTATCACTCCAGCCCCAAGACTCTCAGTTTGAGTGTCCCTGCAAGGCCTCCCTGGTGAGGCTAACATCTGCCTTCACCTCTCAGACTGCCAAATCACTTTCTCCAGACTCTATTCTCTCCTTAAGAATCTACTCATTCGTATCCTGGGAGTCTCAGGTTCACCTTCCGTGGCCTGGTGCCCTCATTGACACTGCCAGGCCCACACCCAGTATGGGGTACAGAGGAGGCTCAGAGAGGCCAGCTCACGGCATGCATCCCAACAAGTCATAGGGCTGCAGTGGCCAGGAGTGGGGGATTCGGCACCCCAGGGAGAGGGCCCCACTAGAGACCAAGGCTGCCCCCACCACCAGTCACCAGTCACCAGGAGAACTTAGAGTTGTCTTGTGTCCCTCTTAGGGGTGCAGTGAGTGCGGCTATCAATGACAGGTGGCTTTTTCAGATGGGGACCCAACAGCAGCATCTGAGGGTGGGCGCACATGGCACTTTGGAGAGCACCCCTGTTCCCAGGCCACACAGGGGCAGAGGAATGTTCACTCCATGACATGACTGACTGCCATGGTGAGCCTGCAGTGTGGCCAGCACCTCCAGGGCTGCCTGCCTCTTCCGATGGCCACTTGGGTCCAAACAGGCCAGGTCTCTGTGCAGAGCCCTTCAGCTCAAGAACTCCGAAGAGCAGGGGATGAAGCTATTCCCAGCTGAGGCTGTGCCACATCCCGATGCTGTTGAAGACCCAATGCACCTTCATGTATGCACCAAGAAAGCCACAGAGGAAACTCTGTGTCCCCAAATAACCCCTTAGGCGGGTCACTCCTGGAGGGATCACTCCATCAGAATGGGGGATCCTGCGACAAGCTCCTTCTGATCACCCTAAGACCTTGGGAAGGGGTTATCCTCCCAGAGGGAGGCCCAGGTGCTGGTTCCAGGTGGTCCCCAGTTCCAGCCTGTGGGGTACTGGCCCACATCCCAGGGCTCCCCCGCCCCTGCGACCTGCCCCTGTGGTGTGCCCCACTCCTAAGAGGGGAGCTGCTTATCTCGGGGCTCCTGGGACCTGCCCTTTGTTTGGGAGAGGGTTGAACTAGGGCACATGCTGAAACTCTGCACTGACTACCAGAACCTTCCTCCCAGCCCCCGTCATCCAGGTTGTGTCACAAGCATCTCTAAAATAGAACCTCTCTAAGGAGCGGCTGCAACGCCCCAGTGACTCACCACCCAGATGGGTGCAGCTATTTCTATCCAGCCTCTTCCAAACGGTGAGCACGGACCGCACCCTCTCCGGCTCTTCCCTGCTCAGGCCCGGGCTCCGGCACAGCATGCAGGCTTCCAGGCTGAGGGAGTGATGAACTCAGCAAGACTCCCCGCTCTGCCTCCCCATGGGATTCCCAGGAACCGGCTGGGAGGGGCTCACTCTCAGCCATGTCCTCCCCATCCCAAGCTCCATGCCCCTTGTTAGGAAGAGGGGCAGGGAGTGAGATGGCTGTAGACAGAAGGGTCAGGCCAATGGCCAACTCCCTGTCCTGGGGTGGTCATGGTGAGAACCTTCTGCAGTAGGACCCAGAGCCCAAGGCAAATTGGGCCCTCCAAACTTGAGCCCGACTTGAGACGTGGCCAGGAGTGGCACCAGCCTCTAGCCATGGAGCTCTTTCCTAGAGACTAGAGATGATGCGAAGGGACCCTTTAAGGGCTCCTGGAGGAGATGCTTTGCTAGTCTCTTGCTTTAGACCCATCCTGCCACCTCAGCAAGCTGGCAGAGTCCTCCACTGGAGTTCGTGTAGCCTCAAAATGGAAATGGGAGGGTGGGTGGGGTGTGGCCAAGAGGTGGGTTCAGGGCATGGGCAGCAGAAGCTACAGAGGTGACTTAGTGACAGAGTCACAGTCATCAGTGCAGGGAGATCAAAAAGCTGGGCTTCATGGGGCCTGTGTCCTTTAGGGGACTTTGTCCCAGCTTGTCACTTATTCACGTGTAACTGTCACCACTGGCCTGGCTGTAGGGGCTGGGGCTCGGAATCCCGATCCAAGGAGAGATGCGGGCACTATGCCTCCCTGCAACTCCTCACAGCTGTGCTCTAGGGGTGTCTGCCTCCTCCCGACAGGGACACTGGTGGCCCTGATGCCTGTCACTGTGTCTCCATTCTAGAAAGTGGGACCCAGCTTTGTTTGCCTTATCAGGCCCCAAATGCAGCAGCTCAGGGAAACTGCATCTGTCTCAGGGCGGGGCCCGACTCAGGACCTCCAGGGCCCCCCAGTAGCTAGGTCCCCCATCGCCCTCCCCCACCCCCACACCCTATAGGCATCAGCCCCTGCCTTCCTGCCATGCCGCCCTGGCCCTCCCTTGGAGAGCAGCCCTGGCGTGTCAGATCACCCGCGCTGACATCATGCCCAGCGCTGCAGTCAGGCTATTTTTTGTTTTGATACGAGTTCAAACACCACAGAAATAGCTTATGCTCGAGCCCTCCCTGTTGGGGCTCCATCAGAAGCCCGAGGGAGGCCCCACCAGCCAGTGTGGCTGATGGCGTGTGCCTCCTGCCAGGAGCCCTGGGGGGGCCTTGATGGGTGGTCACAGCCCACCAAGACCCCCAGGCAAGGGCAGCTATAGGAGGCATCAGGGATGGCTCTGTGCACCCCCAGGTGCTGCTGCCTTGACCTGATTCCCTGACTCAGAGGTGCCCGGTCTCAGATTAGGGCCAGGCCATCTACAAACCTAATTTTCATTTTTCCCCTTTTGGGTCACAGTTGGCTGTGCTCAGGTTTACTTCTGGCTCTCAGGGATCACTCCTGGTGCCATATGGGGTGCTAGAGATCGAACCTGGGTTGGCCACGTGCAAAGCAAGGGCCTTTCCCACTGTACTATCTTTCCAGCCCCCCACCCAGCCACCTGCAAGGTAGGACACGGAGCCAGCGTTGACTCGGCTAGGTCCTCTCACAGGGGATTCCAGTGCCAAGCCCAGCTCCCTGGGGCCTTGAGGAAGCCCACCCTGAGGCTAGGATTTGGGGAGTAACTAAACAAACTGTTCTTGGGGGCTAGCAGCCCCATAGTCAGTCAAGAATCGTGCCCTGATGGCTCCTTGGCGCATCTTCCTCTCCACTTCCTCAATGCCATCCCCTTGCACCCCGCCCCGGTGTCTCCCCTCCTTCCCAGCTCATGCACTGCACCCTGTCAAGTCTCCCACCCTAACCCGTCCAGCTTCCCTCACCGCCCCTGCACACGCCTCCAGGCCCTGTCATCCTCTTGAGGAGAAGCTGCTCCAGGGTTGTAGAGCCTGGCAGTGTCTCATCCTCTCTTAAAATCCTGGGGGCTCTGAGAACTCAGCACTGGGGTTCCTTCTCTTCTCCCCTCCTGGCTGCTGTTGCCTTCCAGACCTCCTCACTGTGGCCTTGACTTCTCATGGGCCTCTGCTGTGTTGACTCAGCACTGACCCACCTGTCAACCTCCATCCCTCGCCTCCTTCTCAGACATCTCCCCACTGGCATCTTCCGTCCCTGTGCCTGCTTAGGTCAGTGGCCAGAGGACTAGGGCATTCGCAGCCCCACTTGGCAGCTCCCCAGGTCCTGTAGAGAGTAACGCACTGGCTCCTCTGCCTTCATTAACCCCCATCCCGGGTAGGCATCACCATGCCCCCGATGTGCAATGCAAAATGACTTCACTCTCAACCATAGTCAGCTGAGGATATGGGCCCCTCCTTCCCACACCCCATCCTCAGGCCCACCCCAGAATTGCTGGCAGGCACCAGGCAAATGGGCTGCAATATGAGGTGCTTTTTGGAGGGCCATAAGGAGTTGGGCCACACTTGTCTGTGCTCAGGGGTTACTTCTGAGCCCATTAGGGGGTGCTAAGGGTTGAACTAAAAGCAGCCATGTGCAAACCAACTTTCTCCCTTCTTCCTTCAACTGGGGTTCTGGGAAACTTGTGTCATCTCTTTGTTCATGATCACTAGCTAACTCTCCCATCACTGGCCCTCCCCACCCCCTCCTTAGCCCTCCCTCTCCACTCCTCCTGTCTCTGGATCTGGTGGTAATCAAGATCTGGATATTGCTACCAAGGTCTGAACGAGCAGCCCCCGACTGGGAGGCCTCCTGCACCCTCAGGGTCATGACCTTCCTCTTCCTGCTCCTCCCATCATGAACCATCTCCTGCACCCCCAGGCATCCGTCTCCTTCCTCTCTAGTCTTGGACACTGCCACTGTCCACCGCTTGTTAGAAACCCTCCCAGGCCGCATGCCTGCCCACCCATGCACCTCCCCTTCTCTGCCAGGTGTCTCAAGAGCTGGCCAGCTGAACAAATCTCCAAAGGCAGAGTGAGTGCAAGCAGCTTTCTGGGAAGAGCAGATTCTGTGTGATGCCATCGACACAAGCTCTAGAGGAAGGAAAGCACATCCGAGGCTGATGGAAATCAGGGTGGCACTCTCTCTGGCAGAGGGGCAGGCCTGGACAAGGATAGGACAAGAGGGGGTTTTGAGGGACTGACAGAGTGCTTCCTCTCATCACAGAGTGTCTGGGGGGCATGGGCACAGCCTGCTTGCAAGGCAGGCACCTCACCCACTGTACCATCACTCCGGTCTGTGTGCCATTTTGTTCAGCATCAGCTTAACCTTTAACACAATGTAAACTTTACCTTCAAAAAAAAAATAAAATAAACCCTTAAATACCAAACCTAAAGATATCCTTGCTGAAGTGTTCAGGGGGGAAGCTATTGTCAGCATTGACTTGAGACTCAAGGCCCGCCCTAGCTCCCTTGCCTGTGGCACGCCTGACTCAGACTGGTCATTGGTCAGCCTGCGGAACTTCACTGAGGTGCTCATGGGTACCTCCATTTGACATGGTCCAAGTGGAAAACGTCACCTCTCCGGCCCTTCTCCTATATCCAGTGCTGAGGGGCCTCCACACACTCAGGATTCTGTCACCTTTCTCCTCTGTCATCACCACAACCCATGTTCTGGCCTGGCCCTGACATGCTTCCGGGCCCCATGCTTCCGGGCCCCTGACTCACACCACACAGCCACCAGAGGGGTGGAAAAGGGATGAGCTGTGGATGCACACGCAGCATCCCTGTGGGCCTCAGCCCAACTCACCCCCTGCAGCCTACTTCCTCATCCCTGCAGAAGCCTCCAGGTCTGGCCCAGGCCAAGCACTGGACTTCTTCCAAGTCCCCTTCAGCTCTTGCCTGGGGGTTGGGGGCTGGCTGATGCACCTGTGACCAGGAAGGGCAGCTTCAGCAGAGTGGAGGCCAGGAGATTCTGTAGGGTTGCACGGCGCGTCTGTTTCAGCAGGGTCCTCACTCTCAGGACCCCAGGGGCATGTGGGAAGAGAAGGGGGAGGGGCGTTCTGAGGGAGGGGACAAGGGCAGGGCTGCATCGCCCAAAGCTGACCTGAACCCACAGTAGGAGGGTTCAGTAGGAGTAGCAAACTCAACTGAGCACCGGTCAAGGACTCTCCCTGTTCTCCCCCTCCTCTCCTCCATCCCTCTTTTCCTGCTTTTGCCCCTTTCTCCCCAATTATTTATTTTTCTTTATAATTTTTACTCCATTCTCTTTTTCATTTTGTCTCTTTTGCTCTCACACACAAAAGCCGATTTTTAAGGAATAAAATCTCATATTTTCTGTACTAAATTAATTTTACAATAATGCTGAAGGAACTCTGCCATGTTTTCATAGCTAAAACCATGAGCTCTGAGGCTGGGGTTTGCTCAACAGGCAGCAGACCCCCAGCTTGACCCCCAAAACCACATTTGGTCCCCTGAGCTCCATGTGGGGAGTGGCCACGCCCACTGGTACGCCAGATAATAATGATAGAAATGAGAGTCCTATGCCCGATAGCTCCCCTTTCTGTGTTCGGAGAGGCTCTGGCCTTCAGCCCGCAGGGACCCACACCAGCAGGCCCGGGTACTGTCTCCTGGGCACAGACACTACCCCAGCACTGGCAGCCCAGTTGACTGAAGTCTATTTATTTGTGAATGTGGAGTTTGTCTGGGTCCAAGTGGCTACTGCAAGGCTAACTGCCCACAGGCGAGATGTGGGTTGGAAGAAAACCTCCCGGAGGGTCTGTCGCCCAAGCCCTGATTTTGTTTGGTTCTGAGTGGGAGGAGACGGCTGGGCCCCTGTGCAGAGACCTCCTCTGCTGGGCCCAGGACCTGGAGGGAGACGGTCTGCTCTGATCACTGCTGGCCTGTATGCAGCAGCCGTGCCTGTGGCTCACTGGAAGTGTGGCTAGGAGGAAGTAGCAGGAAGCGGGCAGGGCTGGGGTGCAGTGGCTCCATGGCTACACTCACACAGCCACCCCCGAGCCATCTGCTGCCCTGTCTCCCGGCCGGAAAGGAGTGGGATGCAGACAGGGGAGGGAGAGGCTTGTGGCCACTGTTGCTCCCTCCCTTCTCCACACCACCCACCCTGGGCAAGTGCCTGCCCATGGGGGTGAATTCCACATCACTGTCGGCTTGGTCTCAGCACGTCCAGACCTTGAAAGAGGAAGGAAAAGGCCGGGAGTCTTGCTTCTGTAGTTCTCCCAGAGGCTCGTGTGTAAATAATTTGGGTTAGAGCAATGGAGGTGCGGGGCAGATGAGCTGCCCTCAACCTGGAGGGCTGGGGATGGGGTGGCTGCCCCCACTGGGACAGAAGGTGGTCCTCCCAGGCAAGCTGATTTTCCTTTAGAGAGGTCTAAATGTTCAGGTCTGATGTTCCAGAAGTGTAAAGGGGGGATGGGAGATAGCTCAAAGGGTGCCTGACATGCCCAGGGCTGTGGGTTCCACCCCTGCCACCATCCGGCCTCCTGAGCACCACTGAGTATAGCCCTGGTGACCCCAAATACCACTAGAGAGGCAACACCAAAAGAAAACCAAACAAAAAAGGCCGCTGGAGGTACCTAACTAAGACCCCACATCTGGGGGGAGAAAATGTCACCTCCCGGCACCGGGCACTGAAGGAGCTCAGGTCCGCCTGCCTCTGCCCTAGCCAGTGCATCTTCACAGGAGGCGCCTGCAGGCAGGCAGAGGCATTTGGAACCCATCAAAACTCCCTAGGCTTCTGACATGGTTTCAGACAAGTTAAATTACTCATCTGACAAGCAGCCAGGACCAAAAACAGCCCTGACCACAAAGGGTCCCAGAGAGCCCTGTTCGTTCTGAAACCTCTGAGTGGAAATGGACCACAGACCAGACAATAGAGCTGAGAGTCTGGGAGAAAAGCGAGGACTTTGCCAAAGTCCTTTGCTCCAGAGTAACACAGGACAAGCCCAGACTTGCTGAGAACCCAGTCCCCTCGTCATAGGCCAGAAACACTACGAGCTCCTCTGCCGATTCCACCAAGTTTTTGTGTTGGGCACTCAGCATCTCGGCAAGAGAACAAACATGGGCAGACAGCCTCCTCTCCAGTGGTACAGCCCAAGAGCTGGCCAGCCCAGCCCTGTGCAGGGTGGCATGTGCCTGTCTGTGTCAGGGTGCACCCCACGGGCTCCCGGCCCTGCTCCAGGCAAATGAGACTAACTGTCCTACCTGTGTATGACTCTCATCTTCACACTCTGGTGGCCCTCTCTGCTGGGCTCAGATAAAGCAGGAAGACCCTGACATATGCCATGACACAGGACACCAAGCTTCCTGGGTCGCAGTGAGTGTCCCAGCATGGCCATTCAGCACAGCAGTGAGCAGCTTTATCACACTATCCTATCTGTGCTGCCACTTATTTACAAGTCATCCAGTGATTCACTGCTTGGGAAATACAGGAAGAAAGGTTCATGTCCCAGGGTCACAGTTCCAGCTCCGCAAGTCTCAGAGAGGTTACAAAGTCCCCTTGTCACTGTGGGGTCCCATCCAGGACATCCCTGCCAGTGTGAGGCTGAGCAGCCGTGCATCCTGCTGATAGGCCTGAAGGGACTGGGTCATTTTTTTTTTAAATTTTTGGGTCACACCCGGCAATGCACAGGGGTTACTCCAGGCTCTGCGTTCAGGAATCACCCCTGTCGGTGCTCAGGGGACGATATGGGATGCTGGGAATCAAACCTGGGTCGGCTGCGTGCAAGGCAAATGCCCTACCCGCTGTGCTATTGCTCCAGCCCCGGGACTGGGCCATTTTTGAGGCTAACACAGTAAGCCCCTGACAGTGCCCATACGACCCTAACCTGACAGGTTCCTGTCTGCACCCTGGCCCTGTGGGTGCAGGCAGTGTCTGCAGCGTCCCTGTGTGGGGAGGTGGGGGTGTGGCAGTGCCCCATCCTGCCCCTCCAGGGAAGGAGGACACTGAAAGAGAAAGTGATCTCTGGAGCCGAGGAATGGTCCAGAGCAGCCCCTTACTCATGCGGAGGCACCGGGACAATTCTAGAAAGAGCCACTGTGGCTGAGAAAATGGCAAGTTGGAGAGGTCAAAGAGATGCAGCCGGGCCAGGCTGGCCCTGATAGCGTGTGTGTGAGCAAACCTGCACGCTTGCTTCCCTGTCCCACGGCAGCATAGCTGGGAGGTGAACCTCTTCCTAGCAGAGCGACAGAGGGCTCTGGCTCAGGGCAAATGTGTGGTCAGGGCGCGAGGAGGATGGAGGGGGGCTTTCTTGGGAGGCAGAACACTCCTGAAAGCCGATTCTGGAGAAGAAAAAGGCTCTGCTTGGGGACCTCCACCGGATGAAAACCTGGAGAGTGGCCTAGGTCAGCACTTCCCAGAGGGGGTGCTGCGGAAGCAGTCCCTGCTGCTCTGTGAAAGCAGGTGTGCGAGGGTCACCTGGCGCTCACAGTGGCCCTCAGGAGGCTCAAGGCTCTGAAAGTGTCACCACCAGGAAGCATCGCAGTCGCCCAGGCTACCAATGGCCTCAAATCCCCGGCCTGCTCGGCCCCCAGCTCTGGGAATCTGCCGCAAGCTTGTGCCCTTTCCTCTTGGCCCTGAGCCCCGGATCTCTCCCAGCACCACGAGGCAGATGGAGCGCGAGTGGCCGAGGCCTCCCACTCTGCTGTTTTTCCAGGCACTCGGAGGCTGGCTCCCTTCCCACCTCCCTGACGGTGCCGGCCTTCGCGAGCCTGCTGTGTGGCAGGACTGTGAGGCCCACCAGGGAACGATGCCACCGTGCACGGCTCTTCCTGATCCCTACCCACCCAGCCAGCAGTGTCAGGCCTGCAGCCTGAGTGTGGAGGCCACCCGGGGAGCCCAGTGGCTCCTCTCTCCCGTCTCCTTAGCCTCCCTGCTCCTATGTGGCCAGGGGCTTCGAGCTTTATTTGGGGAGGGGTGCTTGAGGTGGGGGTTTAAGGTTGTTCCCACTGGGGAACCATTTGGTGCCGGGGAGTCAACCCCATGACTCCCGCATGCAAAGCATGTGCTCTGGCCTTTTGAGCCAGCTCCCCAGTCTATTTATTTCTGGTCTCTTGCTGGCAGAAAGGCACAGGCAAGCTTTCCTGGCCCTAATCACACTGTTCTAAATACTGGAGACAAACACTTACCTAACTGCTCGCTGCAGGGATGGGCCCGTTTCTAATCGCAGATGTAACCATCACGAGTGTGCACGCCCCCTCAGGAAGCCTCCACACTCCAGAGGCACTGAGTCATCCTTCCTCAGAATCTCACACTTACCTCTCGCAAACCACACGTCCCACACCCACAGCACCTCATGTCACAAATAGACCCCGACCTGTGAACAATTATTCTCACTCATTCCCCACCCCCTCGGCCCACGTGACCACATGGCTCCTGCTGCTAATCCCAGGGCCAGCCATGCCCGTGCCTGCAGTTGGCCACTCTCTGTCCCCCCAGTGTTTCCCCAGTGCAGGAGAAAGCCCGCAAGCCCAGTCAGTTTATTTCAAAGACGTTGCCCCAAATCAGCTAGCGGATGGCTGCACCCTGCTGTCAGGGCACCAGGAAGCTTCCAGGGGTTTGGCTGAATGCCCCCACTCAGCTGGGAGGGGGCCACTGTGGAGAGGCCCGAAAGACAGCTCAACAGGGTAGAGCTCAGGCTTTGCCTGTGAGAGCCCTAGGTTCCAGCCCTGCCATCGCATATTTTTCTGAGCATGACAGAGAACAAGACCTGAGCACTATTCATAGAGCAGTCTTCCCAGAACCTTTGAGTATGGCTCAAACAAAAGACAAAAGAATGGGGGGAGGGGCTGGAGAGATAGCACAGCGGGTAGGGCGTTTGCCTTGCACGCGGCCAACCCGGGTTCAAATCCCAGCATCCCATATGGTCCCCTGAGCACGTCCAGGGGTAATTCCTGAGTGCAGAGCCAGGAGTAACCCCTGTGCATCGCCAGGTGTGACCCAAAAAAAAAAAAAAAAAGCAAAAAAAAAAAAAAAAGAATGGGGGGAGGCGTGATGAGATGAGGCGCTAGGTCAATTGGATGGGGCTGTGATGTAAAGAGGAGACCAACCCATGGAAAAGGCCTTACAGTGACCTCTCGTGAGGATAGGCCACTGTCACCACTGGGGACGCCTTGGCCCAGTATGGCCTCTGCTTCACACTAAGACTGCCACCCTGAGTGGGGAACAGTTTCAGCCCATCAGGCCCAGCTAACAGGAACTGAAAATTGAGAAGGGACACTGGGACAATGGTGGAGGGATACTGAGTATGTGGTGCTAGAATATTTCATGTAAGAAATCCTACTACTAAGTTTGCAAACCATGGTGCCTAAAACAAAATTAAATTTAAAGAGAGAAAGAAAATCCCAAGATCCCTGCTGAAAGGGAGTTTCCTGTCTCCCTTAAAATCTTGCATCCCCTTATGAGTATTCCTCTGAGGAATACTCATCAGGAGAGGCTGATTGAGGCCAGGGACATCCACCTAACTTTGGCCCTCTCAAAATAAGAAGCCATGGGGAAAAGTTGTCCCCAAGTCTATCTTTGGCTCTCTCGAAGGCCATCTATCCAGGTCAAACCTGTCTAGGTAGGAAGGTGACTTCTAGGGTCTGGGATGTGGCTCAGGAATAGAGCACTGCCTTGCACGTGTGAGTCTCTGGATTGGATCCTCAGCACCACATGGAGAAAAAGAAAAAGAAAAGAGGAAAATGAATAAAAGAAAAAAGAAAAGAAAAGGGGGGAAAAGTCTCTTGTGTTCTGTGCTCTGGCCAGGCTTTCGGGAGGCACAGGAATCCCTGCGCAGCACTGGGCCCACAGCTATTGCCGCCTGAAGCCAGGAGACAAGTCACAGGAAGACAGACACAAGTGGGGCAAGGATGGTGGAGAGCGGAAGGGTGGTGGGGAGAGGCAGGACAGGCAGGGGGAGCCGGTGTAGGGTGGTTACCTGGGTGAGGTGAGGGTTGGGGTTGAACCCACACTGGTTGCACACTTTGCTGTGACACTGGGTACAGGTGTTGAAGTTTGGCTGGCTGGGGGCCGATGTGAGGTCCGAGGTCTTACAGATGGGACACAGCGTGCTGCTGGGAAGGGGGGCGATCTGGGGGACAGAGTAGGGTGATGTGGGGGTGCTGCCTCTGTCTGGCGACACAGAGGGAGAACGCCCTGATCTTTGCGTCCTGCTGTCTACTTGCAGCGTCCGGCGGGGGCCGTCAGCCTCCTGGCCTGCTGGGCCCTGGGCCCTGGTCTCCCGGGGGCTCTCGCGGCCCGGAGCAGTGGCAGAGGCTGGCTTCTGGGCTGCGGAAGCAGCTCTCTGGCTACCCAGGGGCTCCTTGGGATCCATTCTCCTGGAAACGCTGAAACAAGATTGAAAATGATGGCATTAGTGGCAGAGCTTAGAGAAAGAGCCCAAGCAGGTGACGCTGCCCCCCTCCCACCCTCCACAGGTGACCTCGTAACCACCGTTTACTGGGTGATGACTGTACCCCTATTGTACTCCAAGTGTCTCCCTCTTGAACCTCAGCATCAGGACATGTGGTGAGATCATGCACGTCCCCGCTGACGTCCCAACTAAAAGCAGGTTCTGACTCAGCGAGTCTGGGATGGAGTCTCTTCCTTTCCCCCTTGGTCAGGAACTGCACTGCACAGGGGATTAAGCTCAAGACCTTACACTTGGGGCTGGAACAATAGTACAGCAGGTAGGGCTTGCACAGGTTGACCCGGGTTCAATTCCTGACACCCCATAATGTTCCCTGAGCCCTACTGGGAGTGATCCCTAAGGGCAGGGCTGGGAATAAACCCTGAATACTGCCAGGTAAGGTCCCCCAAACAAAAACCAAAGACCTTACACTAGCCCTGCATGCTTCCAAAGCCTCTGAGCCACCTGCCAGACTCTCTCACTGGGACCCTGGAGCCCCAAAGCAGCTCGGTACATGGAGGAGGCCCCGGGGTTTCAGCTCACAGCCTTGGAGGTCCTATTCCATCTTCTGGGACCCTGGACTCTGCATTTTTATTTTATTTATTTTTTAATTTTTAAATTTTTTTTTTGCTTTTTGGGTCACACCCAGCAATGCACAGGGGTTACTCCTGGCTCTGCACTCAGGAATTACCCCTGGCAGTGCTCAGGGGACCATATGGGATGCTGAGAATTGAACCCGGGTTGGCCGCGTGCAAGGCAAACACCCTACCCACTATGCTATTGCTCCAGCCCTTTCATTTTTATTTTTATTTATTGATTTTTGGGACACACCTGGTGGTACTCAGGACTTACTCCAGTCTCTGTGCTCAGGGCCACTCCTGGTGGGACTTGGGGGACCATATGCACTGCTGGAGATTGAACCTGGACTGGCTATATATAAGGCAAGGCCCTACCTGCTGTACTCCTGCCCTGGTCTCAAGGGCTCTGAACTTTTAAGAATCTATGGGGGAGCTGGAAGCTGTCAGGGCGCGAACCCAGCATGCAGCTGACTTTGGTTCATTCTCTGGCCCCTGAGGACAGAGCCAGAGGTAAGCACTGAGCATCACCAGGTATGGTCCCAACACCCCCCACCACAAAAGAAAAATCTCTATTGAGAGGTCTAAAATGATTCGTGTTTGAACTGGGCAAGTCCTCATGTATGGGGACTGTTCACGTTCATGGATTCAAGCAATCGAGGATGCCAGTTGCTTGAACACAGAATCCGAGGATAAGAAAGCCCACTATAAGTTACATGTGAATTTTCAGTTACAGAAGAGACAGGAGGTTGTCTTCACCCCCTAATCTGAGCATTGTTTAGACAAGACTTGAAACCTATAAACTAGAAACATCTCGAGTGATTCTAAAGTCTAGAGCCTCAGGACCAGAAGTACAGCGGGTAGGGCATTTGCCTTGCATGCAGCCAACCCAGGCTCAATCCCAGGCATCCCATATGGTTCCCTGAGCACTGCCAGGAATAATACCTGAGTGCAGAGCCAGGAGCAACCCATGAGTGTTGCTGAGTGTGACCCAAAAAGACAAAAAAAAAAAAAAAAAAAGACTGCACCTGAAAAATCCTGTCAGAATCGTAGGGGGCAGAACCTGGTACTGGTCCCTTTTTCCTCCCAGGGTAATTGCAACACACAGTTTAGGTTCAGAACTGCTGTCCTAGCAGCTGTTATATTCTTTTCATCACTTCAGAGGCTAAACCCAGACAGTTTGGGGAGAGGGAGGGTGGGGCACCAAAGCCTGGTTAGTGCCATCTCCTTCGAGGTGAAAGGAACTGCCTTCAGGTGTCCTCCCACAGGCTGATGCCCCGCTAAGGCTAAGAGTCTGGCAATGAATCGCCTCTCCATCCACCCACACAAGGCAGGGTGGGGGCGAATCACCGCATTTAAACCTTGGAAGTGGCCAGACCCCCAACTCCATCTGAGCCGGCTCCACTGCAGGTGAGCCAACAGAGAGGCGTGGATCCATGAACTCAAAAGCGAATCGGACTGAAACTCAATTCTCTGACAGCCTTTCTCTTTTGATCCTACTTAAGTTCATTTCTGCCTCTTTTCCTTTTCCAATTTGAAAGCAGCTAAGCACAAAAATGTCAAAGGTAATGCTTGATATATTGCTTCCCTGAAGTTTGACATGTGCTTCAGTCTGGTCTCATTTGAGTGAAGACCAGCACCCAGGAGACAGGGCTGAGAGGCATTTTGGGTGCATAGCCCACACCCGCCTGCACAAGGGACCACCGGGCTGCTCCTGCCCCATCCTAGTGGGGTCTGACTAGGGGATTTTAACTTTGGTGTCCCTATAGCCATCTGCAAGCAGCCATCTGCTTGCCAAAATGATTCGGGTGCTAATGGGTACAACATCGTAAGACAAGCCATTTTGAAGGGGAGATGAAGGGCCCAAAGGTAAGGCCCCTCCAAAACCCTGCAATTCTTCCTACCTCCTAAAGAATCACAGGCGAGAGATACACCCTTGGATTAAAAAAAGACTCTTGCAAATGAAATAAATAGCATCAAAGTTCACTAGACCTTTTTATTTTTTCAAATTTATTTATTTATTTATTTTTGGCTTTTGGGTCACACCTGGCTAATACACAGGCATTACTCCTGGCTCTGCACTCAGGAACTACCCCTGGTGGTACTCAGGGGACCATATGGGATGCTAGGAATCGAACCCAGGTGGGCCGCATGCAAGGCAAATGCCCTGCCCACTGTGCATCACTCCAGCCCCCCACTAGACCTTTTTAAAAAAATCCACCAATAAGGCATACACACAGCTGTCGAACCTCACTTGGTGAGACCAGAAGCCTCTCTGAGTCATATTTTGCCATCAGCTGTAAGGTCCAGTTTGGTGGGGCCAAAGCATCTTGGACCCATAGCCAGAGCCTGGGTTTTAGGGCCTTTCAAATGGACTAATTTCTAGATATTATTTTAAAAAAGTTCCCATTTAGTTCATAGTTTCAGTATTTATTATTGGGGAAGGGAAGCACATCCAGCAGTGCGTGGAGTCATGGAGTTCTGGGGATTGAACCCAGGACCTCATACTAGCAAGATATGTGCTCCACCCCCGAGCCACATCCCAACCTCCAGAGCTTCATTTCACTTGAATCATTTTGGGCTAGAATTTAAAAGCACTCTTCAAACCCAGCCCAAAGCTCCAAGAGTTCTCTGTAACATGTGAGGTGTCTATAGCCCATTATAGGGTGCAGCCTGATGTGTGACGGGCAATCCTCCTTGGACACCAAGACTTTTTGTTCAATGTTGCATTACAGTGTAGGCTTTGGGGGACTTTCTGTGACAGCTAAGTATCCAAATCTAAGCTTCTTTTTTTTTTCTGCTCCACTGTAGAGATGATGAACAAATACAGGCTCTGCCCAGCAAAAGATGACAGGATGGGGCTTCCTGCACTCGGGCCTCCATCTGCCCGCCTGCCTCATGGCGCCCTGGCAGCCACACCGCACCTGGAATCCTGTTCCTCTCCTCTCCTCCTGGGACATTCCTATCTTCTCCTCCGTATTCAGTCTCCCTCCCGTCACCATCACTGACTACCTGCTGGCTGTCTCGCTGAGCAGGCAGAAGTCACTGAAGGGAATGTGCACATTTGTGGCCACTCAAGGGCTGTCCCGTTCTCACTTTCCATGCAAACATGCTTCTCTTATCCCCAGAGGAAAGGGACTTGGCACACGCTCTCCCTCAGTACTGCTCCTTTCTCTGCTACTCTTTTTTTTTTTTCCAGCAAAACTCCTTGAATAACTAACCCCATCCAGGGCCACCTGCTCCCCTCCACCCTTCCTCCCAACCCAATGCAACCTTAGCTTTTGCCCCTCGCTGAACAGGGTTCGCTCAGGTCACGCTTGCCAATGGCCCCACTGGCCACACAGTCAGATCCGACAGTCACTTCACAGCTCCTCTTCTCGCCTCGCCAGCAGCAGCACCCGACAGGCTGGGCACGCTCCTTCCGGAAATAAGCTCTTCACTTGCCTTCCACAGCACCACCTTCACCTGGGTTTCCTCCCCCTCCTGCCCACACTGTTCTAGCCTCTTTTCTTAGGTTCTTCCTCATTTCCCAATCCCAGAGCCCCAATTCTAAAATTGGGAGAACTCGGCATGTGGGCACATTCGTTTCTCTGAGGATACACAGTCCCTGAGTCTCAAGGCCCACCCAAACTTGATGCTTTAAATTCCATTTGCCACCCACCACTACCAGGCGTGTTTCTCTAGCCCAGAACGCTCCCTTAACGTCTCGTTTGCCTGAGTGTCAACTCTACATCTTCACTGAGGTCCCTTTACAAGTGGACTGTGAAGTCCCACAGCCTGGGAGCCTTTGCTTCTGGTCTCATCTCCTCTGCTCTCTCTCCCTCCTTCCGCTACTTAGGCTGGGCTCCCGCCTCTGCAGTTGCATTTGCTTCTTCTTTTTCTGGTGTGGGGGTGGGGTCGGGGGAGGCCCACACAGGCTGTGCAACAGGGCTTACTCTTAGTTCTGCACACTGGCATCACTCCTGGGAAGTCTTGGGGAGAACATATTGGGTGCCAGGGATTGAGCCTGGGTCACCCACATGCAAAGCAAGTGCCCTATCCATGGTACTCTCTCCCCAGCATTTGCTGCTCCTGATGCTCAAGTATCTGCTCTGCTGGCATCCTCAGGACACTTTCTCTGACCATTAAATGCAGCTTCTGGGCAGGAGAGAGAGTACCGGAGGTAAGGTGCCTGTTTTGCATGTGGCAGGCCCCAGTTTGAATCCCTGGAACCTTACGTAGACCCCAAGCAAAGCCAGGGGTAACTCCTGAGCACAGAAATAGTCTCTGAACACTATTGAGTAAGCCCCCAAACCCTAAATAAATAAAATGCAGCTTCTGTCCCTCTCTGTGGCATGGAGTACCTTTCAATTCATCATATCACATACTTACTGGTTTTGTGTGTCCTTTGTGATCCCCACATTAGAATGCCAGCTCTGTGGGCAAGGAAGCTATGTACTATTGCCATGTCTGTGTCCTAGAGCCTATCACAGTGTCTGCCACACAGTGGCAGCTTAATACATGTTCTTGAATAGATGCATGGGAAACATGCCAGGATGCATAACAGAAAAATGTGGCCCCAAAGTTTTCAAGAATTGAGAAAATACAGCACATACCTGGCAGGGCATTTTGTCCTTCCCTGGATCTGATCTCAGGCTAGAAAGCACTGCAGCACATCTGGAGTCCTCTCTGAACATGTGCTGCACCCCCGGCCCCACCACACAGAATTAGGTGGTCACAGTGGTGTAATTCCAACCCTCTCTGCAAGCTCCAACGTGAGCCAAGCACCTGTCGCACATGGACTCTAAAAGAGCCCTTGCAGAAAATCTGCTTTGGGTGAGACCCATTCCACTCATGTCATAGACAAGGAAACTGGCACTGTAGAAGTTGAGAAACATGTAAAGTGGTGGAGCCGGTGTTCATACCTACAGACCACAATTCCGCACTGCCACTCTAGGAGAGCCCAGTACAATCTAGAATCTGGATTACATACCTTTTTTTCCTGAAGAGCGATCTGGAAACTCCCTAAGAAGAGATCTCTGAACATTTTGCTTCCCACTGCAGCTCAGGAAGGACCCAGTTCCATACTCAGCCCAGTGGGGATGGCCAGAAAGCTCACACACACAGCACAGGGGACGAGTGTGTGGTGCATGTCCAGGGTGCGACTGAGTTAAGACAGCCATGATTTCGTGGGGAACCCCCTCACCTGGAGTTTGCCAGCAACACCGCGAGATTCCTGGAGAAAATGTCTCCAACCATGGACATTCACTCATTCATTTGGGACACTTGATCAGTCACAGTTACTGATTCCTGGACTAGTGCCAGGCCCTAGTCTGAAGAGATTATGTGTCATAATGAAAGTGGGACCCACAGGTGTTCATTGTATAGCTCTCATTTACATCTCATACATATTTTATAAGCATTCTTATATTCTTTATAAATGCCTATTCAATATTTCATTAAAATAAGAACACCATGTGAACCAGACAGGGATTCAGTCCTTGGGGAGCCTTCAGTCTAGAGGGGAGACAGGTGTGCAAATAAATCACTGTCAGACATCCTGCCACCAGGCCCGGGAGAGGGGCTGACATCTGAGGAGGCCCTGAGTCCCAGGAAACATGGACCTTAGGTCTTCAGGGATGGGGTTTTCTATGCCTGGTGAAAGGACAAGCTGGGCAGAAGGGACATGTGCAAAGGATCAGCGGCATGAGCGAGCCTGCTCGGCCATGGGAGCTGGGGTGTGAGGCAGCATCTCCACAGCATGGGGTGGCTCTGGGTGTCAGTGTGCATGCAGCTGCTGAAGGCTGGGAAGCCAGCGCCAAACAAGGCAGACTCCTAAGGTTTTCAAACATGGGAACTCTTGTGCTCTGTCTAGGAGATGAAGGTGGAGGGAAACTGAATAAGGCACCTGGGCCACGAGACAGGTCAGTGTGGGAAGGAGGCAAGTGTCAGCAGAAGTGCTCTGGCCTGAGGTCCAAAACAAGTGTTTTTTTTCCCCCTTAATCTAGGTATTTTAGTTATGTGTTTTATATTTTGGGCTTGGGGACCACACATGGCTGTGGTCAGGGTTTACTCCTGGGCTGTGCCCTGGTGGTGCCCAGGAACAAACTGGAGTCTACAATATGCACGGCGTGCACCTTACCTCCTGAGCTCTCTCTGCGGCCCGGGAGCCAGGGAGAAGAGGCACTGCACCGTGGGAGCCACACCGGGTGCACAGCCCTCCCCTCTCGGTCCAGCCGCCCGGCTCAGCACAAGGGCCTGTCTGTCCGTGAAAAGAGTCGTTATTGTCTCTGAGCACTCCTGTACACAAGCCCCCACGGGACCACACTGCTGGGGCAGTCTAGGGCCTCCTCCAGGAGAGCTCCACCACTGGAGGCCTCTCCACCAAGGGCTCTGCTGGAGGGCAGGAGTAGGAGGCAGAGGTGCCCACAGGAGAGCCCCGCTCTCATGGATGTGAATGTCCGACGATGTGGCACTTGAGGCCAGTGCACCCTTGGGGCAGCCACGGGGAGCCCTTCTTTGTATGTTTTGGTTTTAGGGCCACACCTGGCAGTGCTCAGGGATTACTCCAGACTCCGTGCTCAGAGGACCATAGAGGGTGCTGGGGATTTATTCAGACTGACTGTGTTCAAAGGCAAGAGCCCTACCCACTGTCCTATCTCTCTGGGTCTCCTGCTACTACTTTAAGGAGGACTAGGATAAGGTCAAGTGAGCAGGGAGCAGAGGGGCGCTACCATGATGCAGAAACATCACAGAGGGCGGGTAGGGGGGAAATGAGGAGAGAGCAGAGACAGGAAGAAGCAGCTAAAGCCCAGCGGCGAGAATAAAGATTCCACATCCAGGAAGCCAGACAGTCCTAAAATGGTGGAAAGGCACAGGGTGTAATTCTAGATAGATTTCTACCAGCTTTTCTCCCTTTCAGCACTTGAGGCTTTTAATTGATTAGTCAAGAGTGGAAGAGATTTAGCCTGGCAAAACGGTGTCCCAGGCTCAGGGGGGCTGCTGGGGAGTCCATTCAGCCACATCCACAGCAGCACCTCACAGCACCCCGGCCCTCTTATCTGTCCATGCCGTGACCATCACCCAGACATGAAGCCAGGGCCACAGCACAGGGGTAGAATGCTTGCCTTGCACACACCAACCAGGGCTGGATCCCGGCATTCCATCTGGTCCCCAGAGCCCTGCCAGGAATGACTCCTTAGTGCAGAGCCAGGAGCAACCTCTGAACCTCGCTGGATGTGACCCTCACTCCCCAAATAAGAGGAAATGACCCAAAGAGCAGGTCAGGGGAAAGGGGTGTGGCTAACAGGTCTTAGTGACCAAAGATGGATCGGGAGAAAAGCGGTCCTCCTGGGAGAGAAGCATCAGGCGCTGGGCCCAGGGAAGGAGCTGAGAGCTCCCCTGAGGGCTGCGCAGGGAGGCCTGGAGACAGCACTCCAGTGGGAAACCAGGCTGGCTCCACCTGGCGGTGTTGGAGAGCACTGCGTGGCCTGCTGAGGACTCTGGAGGAGAAGAAACATTTCAAGTCAGAAAGTTGGTAAAAGGCTGCTGGCGGGGTGGGTAGGTGTGGGGGTTGGAGGCCTGTGAACTTAAGGAAACTGCTTTTCTAAGAGCAGCCGGAAGAGTCCCACCGCTTCAAACAAGGCTCTGATACATTCATGGCTGACCTTTCTGTAACAGGCAATTAGGGCTGGGCAGATGCTGTGGGAGGACATGCGGCTTTGAGACCGTGCCAGGAAGGACCGTGGGGCCACCCTGTGCACGCTGGCAGAAGCAGGCGCCAGGGGCTGATGGGTGCAGACCTGGCTCCTCCTGGGAATGGAGGTGAAACTGTAGCAAATTTAAGTTTAGAAAAAAAAAATTCAGTTTTCACAAAGAAAACCTTTCTGGACCTGCCCAGCTTGTAGGTGAGTGACCTCCTACCCTTTTGGGGTCATGCCTCCCTGTCAAGAAACACAGCCACGAATTCCCCAATGTGTGAAATACACCTCCCTAAATGGGAAAGTTTTAAAGCACAAAATGGGAAAATAAATGCAAATCAGAGTGTTTAGCTCCATCCCTTCCCTGCTTGGCACACGTGTCCTAGCCTGGAGGCCACTGCCGGGGAAATTCCAGCCTTTAAAGGCACCCCTACTGCTGCCATCTCTGCTGCCCCATCAAAGGGGCTACTCCTGGGGGTTCACAGGGGACCACACAGTGTCAGGAGCTGAGCCCAGGATCCCATAGGCAAAGCACCGCCGCACCCCTTGAAGCTATTTCTCCCGGCTCTCTTTTTTGTCTTTTTGAAGTCCAGCAGCTTCACAGACCTGCTTTAGGGTTGACTATTTCATCTCAAGTTTTCTTGAAATAGAAATGTCTTTTCAGTGTGTTTCCTCAAACTAAAAATTTATGTGCTCTTTTACTTTCGGTTGGGGGTAGTTTTTTTATTTTTAAATTTTCTTTTATGTCTCTGAATATTACTGTGTTCCTTTGTTATGTTTTCTTCTCCAGGGATACTAGTTATACCTGATTTTAGTTTTCTTCCCTCCCTCCCTCCCTCCTTCCCTCCCTCCCTTCCTACCTTCCTTTCTTCTCTCTCTTTCTCTCTTTCTTGGCTATATAGGTCACAATGGGCATGTTTAAGGTTTAATTCTGGCTCTGAGTTCAGTCAGGACTCACTCCTGGCAGGCTCAGGGGACCATATGGAATACCAGGAATTGAACCCAAATTGGCCACTTGCAAGGTAAACCCCACACACATTACATAATTGTTCTGGCCCTCTTTTTAATATTTTTGTCTTTTTATTGTCCGGGGTGCTACCAACCTATGGTTCTCTTCCACCCTCTAATCCCATGTTCAACACCTTGGGCAAGTCCTCATCCCAGTAACTCCTTGTATGACATAGGGTTCAGAAAATGAAGCCGCATGTGCTGACTTTGCCAGTCTTTAAAGGGTGTTCTTGGGTTTGGCCTCTGGATTCTGGTCTCTCTACCCTAGTTCTGTAAATTTCCCCTCCCAAAAACCTCCCTTACTCCAGGCCAGTCTTTCCTGTGTTTCAAAACTGTTCACATTTATTGCCTCCGAGTGCTTGGGTGTTTTCAGTTTGGTTGAAGATTGGGTTTTCTTTGCTGTTTCTTGTTCTTACAGTTTTTAGTTGGTTCAATAAGGAGAATGGGCAAAGAGGTGCCTTCAATTCATCATATTTAACCAGAGACATTTTATAGCCCAAAACAAATACCATTTTCTTCTGGCTTTTCATTTGGGCCGGTTCTAAGTTTTCTAAAGAACATGGAGCCCTTTATAAATACAATTTAAAAATCTCAGACCTTATCCCCGGGAAGAAGAAAAGTACACATCATAAACATTTTTGTTTGATTTCAGGCGGCACCAGACTTCCTGAAGCCCATGGAGGTCAGACCACAGTGCCCTGCCCCCACTCCAATCAGAGGCTCTCCTGAAGCCAGGCCTGAAGCTTCTTCAGGGCCCTGGCCCAGCCCCTCCCATGCACCAGCTGAGCCAAACTAATGGTGTGGGGCCTCCCTGGGGCCCTACATATGCAGCCTCCTCACCAGGCACTGTCTGTACTCCCTGTCTCTCAGGTCCAACTGTCAGACTGAACATAAGGGCAGGGGTCCCAGAACCTAGTGTGGTTGCGATCCCTGTTTGCCAGTTGAAGGAAGTGGAAGTTTAGCAGGCTGTTTGAATCAGTGGATGAAAAACAAATTTGCATTTCAGCAACATTTGTGGGAAATGACCCTGATAAGGCTTGAAAGTAACATCCTTTAGGTGAGTTAAAATTATTTTTATACCATTAATTTTTCACAAAGGCCTGGTCCTGCCAAATATCAGAGTGTGAGAGAAAGGAATCCGAAGATTGGGTTTTGCTACGTTCCAGCACAGGAACTGGCTTGCTTAGAGCACGGTAGGAGGGAAGTGTGATTGCTTTGAGTGCCCTAATGCCTTCTTTCCCACTTATTCATGAAGCCTGAGTAACAGCTCATCAGTAGGAGATTCCGGATGGCTGCCGGGGAAGGGGGGGCCATGCAGGGAGCCAGGGGGACAGAGGAGGGAGGAGGCGTCAAGTGGGGAATCAGCGCAGCCACTGCCCGCTGAGCAGTCCTAGAAGCGCTCTTCAATCTCCATCTCCAGTGAGGCAGCCCAGGGGCCCTGACTGGGGGCATCAACAGGGACAGGAACTCAGGAACTCAGGAACTCCTTCCTCTGGGCACCCTGACAACTGAACCAGCTGCTGACATTTGGGGGAGCAACCACAATGTGTCCCTGCACCATGCTCAGCCTTTTAAATGTAGTTTCCTGGGGTGGGAGAGATAGTACAGCAGGTAAGAGGCTAGCCCTGCATGTAGTTGACCCAGGTCAATTCCCAACACCTCGTGTGATTTTCCCCACACACACCCCACACACACATCCCAGTTATTTTGGAAGTAAGTTTATAGTATTTTCTGACTTTTCTACAATGAGGGAAAATACCTGCAAGCCAGCCAGATACCCCACTATCCTTCCTGCCAGGCTCAGCCTTCTGAGAGATCACACATCTTTGCCATCTGCCCAGCCATTTCCTTGGCACCATGGCCAGACCACTGGTCACACACACACACACACACACACACACACACACACACACACACACACACACTCATACACGGTTTCCGGAAGGCCACAGCTTCCACATGACCCAGGAGTTTTGCTGGAGGCTAAGCCACTGAGTTTACTGCTCCCCACTCATCCCGGCTTGCAGAAAAGGGGCAACTCTGAGCTGTGACAAGTCCCAGTTTCCTGGCTCAGGGGAAAGCTCCTAAGGCTAGGAAGATCTAATCAGGAGTCAGAAGTCATTACATAAAGTGGAGCCAGCATTTCCTTGCTTCCAGCTCCTATGAATTCTACTACTCCCGCCTTCAGCCTAGAGGACTGAGCCACGCTAGTCAGCTCTTTTCCAAATTCTGCTGAAACCAGGAAGTCAAAACAAACTCAGAGAAAATTATGAATCTTTGTGACTCTGGAGGCATCAGGCTCAACTCCAGCCCCAACAGGGCACGAGGCAGGACTCTGGCACAGAGAGCACCACTGGCTCCTGCCAGTCTTCACCCTGTTCTGAGGACTCAGCGCTTAGCCGTTCTCAGGGGCTGCCAGGACATAACTATAGCTCACTGAGAAAGCCAAGGGCCTACTTAATCCCAGCCCAGTCCTAAGCACAGGAACTGACAACGCAGCTAGGGATTCAGTGCTTCAGCCAGACACCCTGCTCTACACGGATCCTGTGCTGAATCTGGAAACACCCCACTCTCTCAGGTGCCCCCCAGCCTCCTCTTCCAGACTTCCTAGGAAATCCCACCTGGCCTCAGTCAGACCCCTTAACTCCTTTCTCATGGGAAACCGGTACACTGGTAGAGGCAGAAGGAAATGCCAAGTTCTACTCCATGTAAAAACTGCATGGAGTAAATCTACTCTATATTAAAAAAAAAAAAAACCCACCTCCTTGTTGATGGGGCCAGGGTGATAGAGTACAGTGGTAGGGCACTTGCCTTGCATGATCCCTGGAGCCCAAACCGTTGCCTGAGCCCTGCCAGGAATGTTCTGTAAGAGTAGAGCCAGGAGTGAGCCTTGAGCTCTGCTGGGTGTGGCCCCCAAATGAAAAAAACAAATAAAAATAAAACTCTCTCTAGAGGCTGGAGATAATGGCTTGACAGTTGGAGCAGCTATTCATACCTGTGAGGGTCTGGGTTTAAAAGAAACAATTACCAAGTTCCCTTTAAATTTTTTTTTAAGTAATTGGGATTTCATCAACTTTTTTTTTGGGGGGGGCAGGGGGTGCACTTTTGTTGAGCCTCATCTAGCTGTGCTTAGGGCTTCTTCCTGGGTCTGTGCTCAGGGGCCATCCCTGCTTTGGGGACCATACACAGTGCTGGGGATTGTAGCCAGGTCAGTTTCCTGCAAGCAGGTACCTCCTCTTCTGTACTATCTCTCTGGGCCCCGATCTCTCTTTTGAAACCCAATGAAAAAGTATGAAAAAGGCCTGAGTAGACAATTCTTCAAAGATTTACAGATGGCTCAGAGACATATGAAAAAAAAAGTGTCTGTGATTATTATTAGGGAAAGGCAAATCAAAAGCACAATGGGATATCATCTCACTCCAGTGAAATGACCTGCATCAGAAAGACCTGAAACTACAAGTGCCGGCCAGGGAGAGGGTATGGAGAGAAAGGAACCTGGTTCTCTGCTGGTGGGAATGTAAAGTAGTACAGTTTCTATAAAAAATAAATTTATTTCCTTAAGAATGGAAATTCTACATGATCCAGCAATGCCACTGTTAGGTATTTATCTGAAGAATATGAAAACACCAATTCAAAAGTATAGATTTATTCTCCTGTGCCTGGTAGCATTATTCACAAGAGTTCAAACTTAGAGTCAACCTAAACGTCCACTAACAATAACTGGAGGGCTGGAGAGATAGTACAGTGGGTAGGGCACTTGCCTTGCACACACCAACCTGGGTTCAATCCCTGACATCACAAACAGGCCCCCTATCCCCACCAGAAATAGTTCCTGAGCACAGGGTCAGGAATAAGTCCTGAATAACACTGGGTGTGACCCACAAACAAACAAGCCTAGATAAGAAATGGTGGATGCCGACTGGTCAAGCCTTTCTGGAAAACAATATGGACATTCCTTCAAAAACTACAAATTGAGCTTCCATATGACCCTGCAATACAACTTCTGGGGATATATCCTGAGGATGCAAAAAAGCACAGTAGAAATGACATCTGTACCTATATGTTCATTGCAGCACTGTTCACAATAGCCAAAATCTGGAAACAACCCAAGTGCCCTAGAAGAAATGACTGGTTAAAGAAACCTTGGTACATCTACACAGTGGAATACTATGCAGCTGTTAGGACAGATTAAGTCATGAAATTTGCTTATAAATGGATAGACATGGAGAGTATCATGCTAAGTGAAATGAGTCAGAAAGAGAGGGACAGACATAGAAGGACTGCACTCATTTGTGGAGTACAGAATAACATCACATGAGGCTGGCACCCAAGGACAGTAGATATAAGGACCAGGAGGACTGCCCCATAGCTGGAAGTCTGCTTCATGAGTGAAGGGAAGAAGGCAGATGGAATAGAGAAGGGATCACTAAGAAAATGATGGCTGTAGGAATCAGTCGGGATGGGAGATGTGTGCTGAAAGTAGATAACGGATCAAACATGATAACCTCTCAGTGTATGTGTTGCAAGCCATAATGACCAAAAGTAGAGAGAGAGTATGGGGAATATTGTCTGCCATGGAGGCAGGGGGAGGGTGGGAAAGGGGGGGTATACAGGGATATCGGTGGTGGGGAGTGTGCACTGGTGGAGGGATGGGTGTTTGATCATTGTGTGATTGTAACCCAAACATGAAAGCTTGTAACTATCTCACAGTGATTCAATAAAATAAAAAAAGAAATAGTGGTAATGTTAATAGAATACTACTCTGCCATTAAAAAAAATATGAGATTGTGCCATTTGGGACAAAACAAATGGTGCTAGAGGTGATTATGCTAAGTAAAAGAAGTAAGAAAATGAATGAGCTGCCAGATGGTTTTATTCATATGTGAAATATAAATAAAGCAAACAAAAAAACCCAAGAAACTAAACACAAGAGGACAGTCAGCAAAGGGAAAGTGGTGCAGGTGGGAGGAATCGGGGGAGGGTCTTTTTGGTAATGGACTGCCTGAACACTGGTGGCAGTTCAACAAGTCCTGTACACATTCGAGGTGTAAGATCCACCCTTAAACTTCTAGTCTACTGTGAATTAAGGATAAACCAAGAAAAAGCAGTAGGAGAGGTGACTTCTTTGTTTAGAAATCAGATAAAATGGTTGCAAGCTTTTACTAGTAATACTTTGCTCACTTTTTATGTTCTATATAACATTAAAAACATTTTTAGGGGATTCAGGTATATCAGGGCGTTAAGGAATGATAGCGCTACATATCCAAACCACAGTCAGCAACACTGAAAACATGAAACCCAAATTTTAATAACCAAAATTTTAAAATGCCTGTGAAGATGGCAGATTGAGGCAGGGTAGAGGGGTCAGTGAAGGAGCCGAGGAATACTGGTGGAGGGAAGTTGACACTGGAGGTGGGATTGGTGATAGAATATTGTATGTCAAAAACCCAACTATGAATAACTGTAACTCACGGTGCTTTAACAGAATAAAATTTGGAGAAAAATGATTTTTTCATTTTTTTTTGTTTTGGTTTGGGTCACATCCAGTGATACTCAGAGGTTAGTCCTGGTTCTGCACTCAGGAATTACTCTTAAAATTGCTCGGGAGACCATATGGGATGCTGTGGATTGAACCCAGATTGGCCGTGTGCAAGGCAAGTATCCTACCCACTGTACTGTCTCCCTAAACTCTAAAAAAATAATTTTTTCAAGTATCCAAGTTTTATCATGTCATCAAATGCTAAAAGAAAACTGTCATTGAGCCTCAGCTTACACAATGAATATAATGGTAGAACCCCACCCATTTCCCAGAACTGCTTATTGGCACCCCACATTCTGTCACTTGCTCCACAGAATCCCAGGGTTCTGGGCTAGCTTTGGTGGCAGGCACAGAAGAAGCTACTCCAGAAGCTGAAGAATCCTGCCTCAGGGTAGAACCAGGCAGTGCTGACTCTGGAGATAAAATGAGAATGAACTCCATAAATTCTACCTTTGCCTTGAAGCTTCAAATTCATTATAATCCAGAGAACCAAAAAAATGCGACACTCCATCGGTCATACACAGCGATCTGAACTTAAATGGACACAAAATCTGAACTAAAGTGTGTTGGGTTTAAAAGCATTTTTAAAAGGTGCTTGTTGGAGCTGGAGTGAGTACAGCAGGTAGGGCGTTTGCCTTCTATGCAGCTGACCTGGGTTCAATCATCAGCATCCCACCTGGTTCCCTCAGCACAGCCAGGAGTAATTCCTGAGTGCAGAGCCAAGAGTAACCCCTGAGCATCACTGCCTGTGACCTCCCCCCTCAAAATAAAGGTTCTTGTCAAAAGGGCAGGCTGGGGGAGGTGAATATGAGGGGATGGAATCTGAGAACATTGGTGGAGGGAATTTGATACTGGTGGTGGGAACAATTATGTCTAAAACCCAACTATGAATAACTTTGGAAATCACAATATTTAATAAAATTTTTTAAAAGAAAAACCTACCTCAGGGGCCCAAGAGATACCACAGCAGGTAGGGTGCTTGCCTTGCATGCAGACCAACCAAGTTTGATCCCTGGCACCCTATGTGGACCACTGAGCTTACCAGGTGAGACCTTTGAGCAGAGTCAGAAGTAAGTTCTGAGCACTGCTAAGTGTGGCCCCCAAACCAAAAAAATAAATAAGCATAAAATCTACCTCAAGTGACCCACCTGCTTTGGCGTCTTCTCCAAGCCCCCAGTTCCTTCTCACTCCTGAGAATGTTCTCATCCCTCCCTGGCCTCAATCTACCTTCACCTGCAGGCAGCATGGGACCAAACACCCTGACCTAGATGAGGCTGGTGCTAAGGAAGTGTTATGTACCCACTGCAATCCATCACAGGGCTTGTGAAAGGAAATCAGAATGGCAGAAAGATAGCATCTCAGGGCTGCAAATGAGACTTGATATTCCAGCAGGAAAAACGTGCCCTCTCCTACGCCTAGCCCATTAGGAGACATTAAAAAGGAAAGTCATTCACTGCCCTTCCAGCCTTCACCATAACCAAGTCGTTTGTTCTACAGGCTCCAGCAACCTCACTGCAGAAAACTGCGTGGATGTGCTCATCTTCCTTTTCCTGTCAACATTGCAGCCCTTTCTTCGCGTTCCTTGCCATTCGTTTTGAAGCGGTCTAATTCAGAAAGAGAAATGGAGGATCTGCCTGTGGCTTCTGGTTCCTGCCCCACACTGTCCCTTAGACCATGAAGGACATGAAGGTGCCAGGATAGGGGGTGGGGGGTCACCTCTAGATGTCCCCAGATTAGTTGTCCTTTCGGGACTTGCCTCTTACAGGTATCTCAGTGAGGTGGGTGGCAGGAGAGACTTAGAAAAGTGGGGGCCCTGGCATCCCTGTCCCCAGTGGTTACCTAACAGAGAGGTGGGGCGTATAAGACCATCACCCATCAGAGGAGCTGTCCAAGTTCTTCAAGGGACTGGCCTCACTCTTAGCGAGGGAAAGCCTTTCCCTGCTGACCCCCAGAGCCTCTCCTCCCCACTTTATTTCCCTGCTCATTGGGAAGCAGGGGCTGACCAGAATCCTATTCTCTGAGGGTTTTTCACTTGCCGAAAGCATTAAACTCAGGAACTCAGGCTTCAGATCCACCCAGATGTTCTCCTACGGCGTGAGAACCATGATGGGGGTCTGAGCACAGGAGGATGAGACACAGTGTCAGAAGACATGTGTGCATGTGTGCACAGGGGAGATGCGTGTGTTCGTGTGCATTGTGAGCACACACTCCCCAGCACCCGCAGGATAGGAGTGAGCACCTGGCTTACCCCTGCTGGGTGGTGATGCGCTGCCAAGCTGCGGGGCTTTGGCAGACTCCCTCTGTGTGGCGCATGCTGAAGTGGCTGTGCGGCCCTGGAGCAGTGGCTAAGGATAGAGACAAAGGGCAACACGGTCTGGGCAGAGCAGAGGCCTGATGCCCACCTGATCCAGCCTACAGCTGCCAATAGCTGCTCTTCCAGGTGCTAAATGGGGTTCACATCCCTTTTGGGAGTGTTTACCCGCACCTGGCTGTGGTGTTGTTGGAAATTGTTCCTCGTGCCAGTGATCAGTCAGCAGAGCTGCGAGGCTCGAACAGCAGAGCCAGGACTGTGCTTGGTGCATGTGGTGGCACCAGGGCTTTGAACTCGTGACTATATGCTTGTAAGGCAGGAGTTCTTGGCCACTGTGCTTTTTCTCTGGCTTCTTGTGTCTGGTTTTTTTCATTTGTTTTCTTCTACACTGTATCATATATCAGTGTTTCATTCTTCTTGTTTTATTTATTATGCTGAACAATCAGGTTTCGAATTTTTTTGTTTGTTTTTGGGCCACACCCAATTGTGCTCAGAGCATATTCCTGGCTTTGTGCTTAGGGGATCACTCCTGGTGGGGACCAGGGGGCCATCTGGGGTGCCAGGTATCAAACCCAGGCCAGCCACATGCAAGGCAAGTGCCTTACAACTGTACTAGCTCTCTGGCCCCTAAACAATACATCTTACCAAATGTGCCGATTTACTAAATGTACAGCATTCAGCTCACTCATGTAGTGCCACCATCACCACCAGCTCCCCACAGACCATCCGTGTCCAGAAGTAAGCTCTCATTCTCCAGGCGGAAGCTGAATATGTTAGACAGAGGCCCCCATTCAACCTTCCAAGCCCCTTCAACCACTCTTCTAATTTCTATCTCTGAATGTGACTACCCAAGGCACAGCATTTAAGTGGAATTATTTGATATTTGTCCTCTGTGCCTTGATTATTTTATTCGGCGTGTCTCTAATATTCATCCCTATTACAGCAGGCCTCAGAATTGCATTCCTTTTAAAGTCTGAATAAAATTCCCCCGCTTGTAGAGATCTTGATTAGCCATCCATTATCAGTGGACACTGAGTTGTTTTGGCTATTGAGAATAACACAGATATTCTTGGGTGTCAGCAGTTGAACAGTGAGAACAAAGCCATGCAGACAAGTTGAGAGAAGATGCTATGGTTTGGGGACTGACCAGAAGAAGCAAGTATTCGGCTTCTATGTCCCAGGCCTCCCACCTTTGCTCTCCTACATTCCCACCTCTGCTCCCCCACACTCCCTTGCTGGCTGCTCTCTGCAAAGGACATGCCCTTTTAGCATCAAGCCCCAAAAATCCTTTGTCTACGGTCTCCTGCCTCAGCACTCAGGAGGTTGGTGTGGCTCCGTGCAGGTTCCCATTCCTCCTGTGCTTCTTTATTTTTTAGGGAGGGGGAATTTGAGAGGGGGAAGGGCCTTTGGGGCCATATCCAGTGATGCTCAGGGGTTACTCCTGGCAGGTTCAGAGGGCCATATGGGGTGACAGGGATTGAACCTGGGTCAGCTATGTCCAAGGCAAGTACCCTACCTGCTATACTATCACTCCAGCCCTCTCTTGTGCTTCTAGGCAACTATTATACTAGGAAAATATCCGGTTCACCTAATACTTCCCCATCCTTGCCTATCTCCTGCTGTTGGCGATTCCCACAGGTGGCCTGCCTGCTCCCGCTGGGTTACAGCACCTACAGTCACTGGTGCTGGGAGCTCCCGATAGAATGCTTCTGTGTAGCACAGTCTTGCACTTGTGTTGTCCTGGCCCCAGCAGAGAGAGCCCGAACTCTGTTTCTAATCCCCTCTTGCATTTGGACCCACAAATACCCTTTTTTCTCTGAAATCCCAAACCCTGGATTCTCAACACATTTTCCAGACTTTCTTCCAGCTTCTGCCAGATACAGGACTGGCTGTGCCTTCCCCAGCCTGGTCATGGGGCCTCTGGACTCTGTTCTGAGTCTGGCCCTCAGATCCTGCTCCTTCAACTCCCATATGCCAGTGGCTATATGGTTCTAGTACTTTCTCTTCCCCTGCATCTCTGGCTTCCCACTTCCCTGAAGACTTTGGCATCAGAGTCATAGGCTTCCGGCTCACTCCACCTGCTAGCAAGCCAGAAAAGGAAGGAAGGAAGGAAGGAAAGAGCTAATGTTTTTCTTGGTACCCAACAACTGCTGTATCTTGGGCTGGCATGACCTTTGGCACCCTGTGGGCTCAGCCTGGTCTAGGGAAGAGTGTGCACACTTGGCCCAGCTGCGAGGTCATGGTGCTCCAGGGGTGACTCAGACCCCTCCGTGCAGTTCTGCCTTTGACTCCCAACACAACTCTCTGGTCCTCTCACTTCATGCATGAGGACAATCTGTCCCCAGGAAAGGAGACTGTTTGGCGGCAGGACAGGAGGGATCAGGAAGTGCATCATCCTCAGTATATGCTCTGAGATGGTGCTCAGGAGGAGGAAACCAAGATTCAAAGAAGAGGAAGTGATGTGCAAAGGAGAAACCATCCTCACTACCTGGTTTCTCTTCCCCCAAAGCCCCGACCCACCCCTGTTGCAGTTTGGTGACTCCACTACCCCAGGACTCTCCTGGCCCTGGTGGCTGCCAACTGCCCTTAGGATTGGGTCAGTGATAAAGGGCTGTGGGACACAGGGACACAGGATTGCAGCACAGAGGAGAGGACATAGTAGGGCTGCGGAACCCATCCCTGCCATGCTGCCCACTGCCGGGCTCCAACAGGCAAACTAAGGAGCACTCCAAGGGGAGCACCGGCATGGGGCCAGAGTGACAGTACAGCAGAGAGGGCATCTGTCTTCTGTCTTGCACACAGCCGAACCTGGGTTCTATCCCTGGCACCTCATATGGTTCCCCAAACTCTCCCAGGAGTGATCCCTGAGTGCAGAGCCAGCAGTAAGCCCTGAGCACTGCCAGGTGTGGTCCAAAAATAGACAGAGAGGGAGAAGAGAGAGAGAGAGAGAGAGAGAGAGAGAGAGAGAGAGAGAGAGAGAGAGAGAGAGCCTGCAGGGGTGCATGCACAAGAGGTGCAGCCACACCTCAGCACTTGCGCCCTCCTTCTCATGCTCACACCTGGGCTAACTGAAGAGGTCTCCAGTGCACAGGCTCTCTGGAAACAAGGTCCACTTCCCACAGCTTCACAGAGAGGCTTGTGCCTCACAGGCAGGGCCACACATGATGAGCCCACAGAACATCAAGTTCTCCTGCTTCCCTTCTAGCTCAATCTCGGAGAACAGAACTGGAACCACGCAAGGCAACAGATGGAGCCCTCTCTATTTCAGCCAAGAGCCGTGACTCATTTAAACAAATCCCCCAGTTTTCAGAAATCTAATAACTGCCTTCTATTGAAAAATAACAGAATAAATTCTTCTGAAGGAAACCATGCTGATAGTTATGTACAAAACCCCAGAAAACTATTTTGGTGTCATTCTGAAACTGGATATAAACCAGGCTAGACTGATCCGGCAGCCTTTATGTCGCAAGAGACACTGTAGAATGATTTGGGGGAGGAAAATGGCATCGAGGGGGATCTGCCTTTGGCACTACCACCAGCACCTGGCCAGCTGTTTTGGACTAAGATACAGAGTGACAAGGTGGCCTTGGAGGAGATCCTACACTCAGACCAGCCTCGAGAAACTCACACTCTTACGAAGAGCTCACTAGGCTTTTGGCCACGCCCACATTTCCTGGATGGTCCTTGGAGAGAAAAGCATCTCTGACGTCTTTGGACACCTCACCCAGGAGCACAAGGAAGCACCTCCTGAGCTCTCCTGACCTGCCCTGCTTCGAAGACCAACTCCTCTGCCCTCCGATTTCTCTGGCATACCTCCAGGGCTTGATCCCCTGGATTCCTTTCCGGGAGTGAGGTCTCCCACTGGGAGAACCCACCCTTATCTACTTCCCTGGGGGCGTTCTCTAATACATGGTAGGTATCTGCCACTGGTCACAGGAGCTAAAAAAAAAGAACCGGGCTTCTGGATCTGATTTCACCCAGCTTTGAAGATGGCTCCTTATGGGTTCCACCCTCACTCTGGGCCATTCTTCAGTGTTAACCAGTTACTAGGTGTTTCTGTCAATGACCCCAAGATGGGGCTCTGGGTTGTGACTACTGAATCTACTCACTCCCAAGGCTCCAGGGACTCTCCTTCCGGAATGGAAGAGAAGGGGAGAGGAGGGAAGGGGAATAGTGGGCTGGGGAGAGAAAGGATGAGAAGAAGAGAGTGGAGGGGAGGGGTGAGGGGAGAGGGAAGGGGAGGGGAGGAGAGGGGATAGAAGGGAAAGGGAGGGGAGAATGAGAGGAAGGGAATGGAGAGGAGGGGTGAGGGGAAGGGTGGAGAGCTGAGAGGGGAGAGGGGAGGAGAGGGGAGAGGAGAGGGAAGGGAGGGAAGGGAGGGAAGAGAGGGAAGGGGAAAATGAAGGGAGGGAAGGAGAGAGGGGAAAGGAGGGAGGAAAGAAGAGGGGAGAAGATAAATTAAGAAGGATTTTTTTTATAGATCTAAACAATCTTCAACAACTTGTCGGCCACCTTTAGACTCAAGTCCAAGCCCTTTAGAGGCTGCTGGTCTAACCCTCTGTCCTGTGCTCACCACCCCACTCCACCTGAGGTTTCTGAGCCCAGTCCTCTCCTCCAACCAGGCCACCTCATAACCCCAGCACACTCCATCGCTAGCTTCCATCCCCCTGTGCCCTATCACCATTCTAACCTCGGGTCAAGGGCCAGGCTGGCTTCTTCCAAGGCCCAGGTTCAGCCATTAAACCGGAATCCCCTGAGCTGATCTTTCTCTCTCCTCCTCCTAAACCAGCAGTTACTGTTGCTGGCTTGACACACCCACCATTTCAAGATCAACCCATCCATTACACTCCAAGTTACTTAATGCCATGCTGCTTGCTCATCATTCAGGTTACTGCAGCTCCTAGAGTGCAGAGGGCCCACCCTCTCTGCAGGCCAGGGCATCAGCAGGAAGCAGGTTTTCCTCACCTACTATAAGGGGAAGTAAATTCAAGGGGTCTCCTTTCTCTTTATTGCACCAGACAAATCCTTAACAGCAGAGTCAACATTAACCACCAGGAAGATTACTAAATTCAACTCCTAGATTCAGGGCCAGAGAGATGTCTCACTGGGCTGAGTGTGTGCTTTGCATGTGAGGGATTGGGTTTAATCCCCAGGACCACATGGTCTCCTGAGCACAACCAGAAGTGCCCCCTGAGCATAAAGCAGGCAGTAGCTCCTGAGCACCCCTGGTTGTGATTCAAAAACAAACAAAACCAATTCTTAGATTCAAGATGCACTCATGAATTGATAAGGAAAAACAATGTCTGGTTTTATGCTGAAAAGCTATTATATATATTTTATAATTTTTTTTTTGCTTTTTGGGTCACACCCAGCGATTCTCAGGGGTTACTCCTGGATCTGCACTCAGGAATTACTCCTGGTGGTGCTCGGGGGGGCCATATGGGATGCTGGGAATCGAACCCGGGTCTGCCGTGTGCTAGGCAAACGCCCTACCCGCTGTGCTATTACTCGAGCCCCCAAAGAATATTTTTTTAAAAAAGGGGAAAAAATACTTGTCCAATGAAATTTACAAAATGTCCAAAATAATAACGAAAGTCTGTGGCATTTGGGGCACAGCTCACTCTGTCCACTCACCACTAGCCTGACCCAAGGAAATGCCACTGAAAGCATGGCAAAGAAGAGAAGATTCCTTCTCACACCAGCTTCCAGTTCATAAATATAGTTTCACTCCCAAGATCTGTGGCCTCCAGGCTTCTCACTGCCTCCCATAACACCACTCATAATCATCAATCCCCAAATAAAATACTTATAGTTAAACAGTCATAGCTCTTTATGCTGAAAATTACAAAATGTAGATGAATAAGTAAAAGAAAACCTAAATAAAGGTGAGGGGATACTATGTTCATGAACTAAAAGATAATATAGCAAAGATTCTCCTCAAATTGATCTTCAGGTTAATACAATTTCTATAAAACCTACTAGGGTTTTCACCAGAAATAAATAAATGTATTATAATATTTATGTGCAAAATGGTCATAGAGCACTAAGTAATATTGCTAAAGTATAGTAAAGTGAGGGCCAGAGCAATAGTACAGTGGATTGGGGCATTGGCCTTGCATGTGGCAGACTCGGGTTCGATCCCCAGCATCCCATATGGTCCCCCAAACCCACCAGCACTGATCCCTGAACACAGAACCAGGAGTAAGACTTGACCACTCCTAAATGTGGTCCAAAAACAAACAAACTAAAGAAATAGTAAAGTGAAAAGAATTATTCTACCCTATATCAAAGTATATTGTATAATGACAACAACCAAGACAGTATGGAAGGAATAGAAGAACAGACACATAAACCAATGGCACAGAATAGAAGATTCAGAAACCAAAGAGATGGTACAGTGAGTTAGACTCTGGCCTGGCATTTAGCCAACCTGAGTTTGACCCCCAGCACTTCATATGGTTCCCCTAGGAAGGCCAGGAGTGATCCTTATATATAACCAGGTGTGGCCCAAAAGCCAAAGGAAAAAAACATATATAAATAATATTTTTTAACAAATAGACTACTCAAAAATAGATTCATACATCATGTGCAACTTATTTTTTTAACAATGGTGCCAAACTAACACAATGGAAGAAAAATAGCCTTTTCTACAGTGATGGAACGAACAGATGTCTCCTATGTCAAAAATAAAAAGAATCTCGTCTAAGCCTACACCTTATTCAAAAAATAATTCACGATGGATAATAGGTTTAACTGTCATGAAAATATTCAGGATGTAGGTAGGCAAAGTGTTTTTAGATATTATAAGTAAAATTCAATTCAGGAGAAAATTTATTAACTGGACTTCACTAAATGCAACAAAACAATTTGCTTTGTTAAAGTCCATGTGAAGAGAATGAAAAGTTATAAACTAGGTAAAAGTATTTGAGATAATATGATCAGCAAAGGACTAGTATTCAAAAATATATAACTCAAAACTCAACATAAAAGTTAATTATAAAATCGCAAAAGACATGAATAAACAATTAGATAAAGTGGATATATCAATGTCACATAAAAATATGGAAAAATATTTCACATCCTTAGGCATTAGGAAATGCTTGTTAAAACCAAAATGAGATAGTGGGTCCATAGAGATAGTACAGCAGGTAGGGTACTTAATTTGCATGCAGCCAACCCTAGCTCGAGTCCCAACATCCAGAAGTTCCCCTGAGAACTGCCAGGAGTGATTCCTGAGTGCAGAGCCAGGAATAACCCCTGAGCATTGGCAGGTGTGGTAAAAAAAAAATCCCAAATTAATTAAAAAATAAAACTAAAATGAGATAGCATTATAGACCTATCAGAATAACTGAAAAACAAAATGTTATGTCAATACTATACTCCTGGCAGTGCTCAGGGAACCATATGATGCCAGACATTTAAACCCAGGTCTCTGGTTGGCATGTGCTCCAAGCCTGTTGAGTTATGTCTTGTCTTCCAGAAGCCCTGGAATATTTAAAAAAAAAAAAAGCAACTATCAAATGACATAGCAATTGCACTTCTGAGAATTTATACCAGAGAAATGAAAATTCACATTCACACAAATACCTGTGCATTCACACAAATACACGTTTAAAAAAATGCTTTATTTGTAATATATCCAAACTAGAATAGTATAATAATTATTATAAATATTACAAATAAACATGTTAGATGTCCTTCACCAATGAATTACCAGACTCACTGTGGTACATCACTGTCATTGTCGTCCCTTTGCTCATCAATTTGTTCGAGCAGGCACCAGTAACGTCTCTCATTGAGAGACTTATTGTAACTGTTTTTGGCATATCCAATACGGACAGGTAGCTTGCCAGGCTCTGCCGAGTGGGCTCAATACTCTCGGTAGCTTGCTGGGCTCTCCGAGAGGGGCAAAGGAATCAAACTCGGGTAGGCCTCGTGAAAAGTGAACGACCAACCGCTGTGCTATCACATACACACCATGAAATACTACTCAGCAATACAAAGGGTTCAATTACTGATAGATACAGCTTGGATAAATTTCTCAGGAACTATGCTGTGTGAAAATAACCAGCTCCAAGTGGTTACATACTATGTGATTCCACTTTAGCAATTTTGCCTAACAAAAATTTTAAATAGAGGGAAGACTGGTGGTTGTCAGGGACTTAGGAGGGAAGGGACAGGAGGGATGTGGAAGTAAAAGGACAAGAGAAGAGAACCTTGTGTTTGGGACTGTTCAGAATCTTGCCTGGGACAGTGAATACAGCAATCTGCATGGAGGGGCACACAGGAATAGCACAGGGGCCTAGACCGCCTACCCTGTAAGTTCTGTCACAAAGTCCCCAGTATCCCACATGTGCTGAGAGCAATCTGGGCAGTTCTGCTGCCTGCGATTTACCACAACCCAGTGTGTGTGAGCACTACGAAAAAAGCAAGCACCACAGCTAAAAGCTTGTGAGAGCACCAAAAGGGAGTGTGACCTCTGGCAAGCACGTGTGAGCACTGCAACCACTGAGGAGTCTGTGCACCTCAACTGAGAGTGTTCACCCCAGTGGGCACATGGAAGCACCTCAATTAAAGAAGTGCAAGCTGAGGCTGGAGGGGTTGAGGGGCCTGGTGTGGGGCTGAGCCTGGTTCCATCCCCAGCACCACCTAGACCCCTGAGCTCTAATGGGGTAGCCCAGGTCATTCCTAGCACCACAGGGTTCAAGCAGCATATCCTCAGGCCCTGGAACGGAACCACTGGTTGGCTGAGAATCTCTGAGAGAGGCCTCTGGACCTCCTGAGGCCTTGGAGACCTTTGGAGACCTCCCACCCCAAATAAAAGAAAACAAATATAAAGGAGTTCAACCTCGGTGACCACCACGTGTGAACACCGCACCCTGATGTGGGACCCCTGATAAGCCCCACAGCCAGGCATGTGTGACTTCCCCCAGTCATTACAACAATGTCAGTAATTATGTAGGTCAGCATAAAAGAAAGTATAACTGTATAGTCCTTCCCTTTTATTGTCTTCATGATTACAAGACAATTGTAGGCCCAGGCAGCGACCCACAAATCCTGCAGGGCTCCACAATACCACCGGAGACCAGACCTGAGAGTATAGAGACCGCAGACTATACTAGCTCTCGCCAGCTGCTCAGAGTCGTATGTAATCCACTGACTGTGTCTCCTGATTCAGCAGTACTGTGGTTGCAAAGAAACGGAAAAAGGCCAGGGTGGGGCTAACAGAAGAGCACTTGCCTTGCATGTGTGAGAATCTGGGCTTGAACCTAGCACATCAAATTAATAAATAAATGAGATTGGGGCAGAGAGATAATACAGCGGGTCAGGTGCTTTGTTTTGTTCAATGGGGTTCAGTCCCTGTCACCGCATGTGATCCCTCAAGCACTACCAGGAGTGATCCCTAAGTGCAGAGCCAGGAGTAAGCCCTGAGCACTGCAGGATGTGGCCCCCAAACCAAAATAAATAAATGAAATGGAAAAGAAATGGAATAAAAGGAGGACTGGAGAGATGCTCAAAAGGCTAAGGCACATGCTTTGCATGTAGGAGCTCTGGGTTCATTCGATCCCTAGTGTCACAAGAACCAATCTAAGGAACTGGAGTGATAATATAGTGGGTAAGGCACTTACCTTGCTAGCAGCCAACCTAGATTCAATCCTCAGCATCCCAGATGGTCCCCAAGTACTTCCAGGAGTGATCCCTGAGTGCACAACCAGGACTAACCCCTGAGCATTGCCAGGTATGTGCCCCACCTCCCCCCAAAAAGAAAAATAACCTGGGAATAATTCTAAAGTACCACTGGGTGGGTCTCAAAAAACAAAGCGAAGAAATGGAAATAGAATAAAAGGAGAAATGTGATGAATTCCATTCAGCCCTCCCACATTGAGGCTTGGCTGGCATTTACAGAGAGGAAAACACAGCAAAGCCAGCTGGGGGTTGCATGTCAACCTGGGCAAATTAGTGGGGTGAAGCTGAGGCTTTCTCCCCACTATGACTAGAGTGCAATCCAACAAGGCCAGCTTTTTGCTTTTGCTGTTTTTTTCTTTTTCTATAGGGGTCTCCCCAATGGTGATCAGAAGGTGTGAGGGTTGGGAGGAGGGTGGGGGCATGTGGTGCCAGTCTTCCTCTATGCATTCAGGAATTACTCATGGGTCCATATAGGATGTTGGGGATCAAACCTGGGTCAGCCTTGCATGCCAGACAAAAGCTGCTGTACTATCTCTCCAGCCCCATTGGTCTCCTCTATGCAAGCAACCATCCCACCGCTTTGAGCTATACCCCTGTCCCCGCCCCAATCCCAATAATTTTTTTCATGCTGAGTAACAAAAACCACCTAGTGGCTACTATGTTATATCCTCCCAGCAACTGACCACAGTCTTCTGCAACACTGTCTACATAAGATGAGCTTTGCACTGCAAGGTGCTACTTAGCCCTGGAGGATGGCAATAGGAAGTTACAGCCAAGTTACACACTGACTGCCACAGTCAGGACCTTGGGGCCATGCCATTGAGGAGCAGTAAGAAACTTCCTGGAAAGAGAAGGATGTCTCGGCCAGTCAGCTCAGGCATGTGCAAACAGTGCTTCAGAGCAGTCTCTGCACACTTGGCTTCCATGAGTTTACACTCTTTTTTTTTTTTCTTTCTGGGTCACACCCGACAATGCACAGGGGTCACTCCTGGCTTACTCAGGAATCACCAGTCCCTTTTTTTTTTTTTTGGCTTTTTGAGTTTATACTCTTTAGGGATGACTTCTCTGCTCATATTCCCATGCTAAGACTCAAAGAGAGGAAACCCTACTTCCTTTAAAAAAAGCTTAGGCCTCACACCTCAAAGCCACCACCCAGTTAAAAATTTAGCTGTACCAACTCATTAAAATTTCTGAACTTCCTGGAGCATATGACATCTCAAACTCTACAATACTGATAAACCAATAGTAGCACACCAGATTGTATAGGATGTAATGTAGAAGGCAACCAATCTCAATTAATAAAATATAAACACAGAGGCTTAATCTGTAACAGTATTTTAGTAATCTCTCATATAAGGACTTAATGTCTCCATGGTGAGATACAATTTACACTACTTTTCTTCTAAGGAGACAGTTTTTGATTATTTTGTTAGCAAGTTATTGGTAACAAGAAATATAAAATAAATTATTGAAGGCCTGATATGGGGGCAGGTTTGAGGAGGGTTGGGAAAATTGAAGACAATGGTGGAAGGAAGGCTCAAGTGATTTTGAGCATAGAGCTAGGTGATGGGGCTTGGTGTTGGAATATTAAATGCCTATAACAAATCATCATAAAAAACTTAGTAAGCCATAGTGTTTATATAAAAGTTATTTTTTTGGGTTTTTTTTTTATGCTTTTTGGGTCACATCCAGCAATGCTCAGGGGTTACTCCTGGATCTGCTCTCAGGACTTAATCCTGGTGGTGCTGGGGGGACCATATAAGATGCCGGGGATGGAAGTCGGGTCGGCTGCATGCAAGGCAAACACCCTACCACTATACTATCACTCGGGCCTTATGTTTATATAAAGTGTAGGGGGAAATTTACATGTGTAGGCATTACCTATTTACATATGAAGGCTTTACCTATTTCAATACCTAAAATATATTAACACAGAATTGCCTTAAAAGTTTTATTAATGGGGGCTGGAGCGATAGCACAGCGGGTAGGGCGTTTGCCTTGCACGCGGCCGACCTGGGTTCTTATCCCAGCGTCCCATATGGTCCCCTGAGCACTGCCAGGGGTAATTCCTGAGTTAAGAGCCAGGAGTAACCCCTATGCATCGCCGGGTGTGACCTAAAAACCAAAAAAAAAAAAAGTTTTATTAACAACACATAAGACATGATTAGTACCATGAGATCCAAGCATAAAATAAAATTTAATGTAATATACTTTTTCCTTTTGTATACACTTTAGATTCCACAGAAAGAAAACCTATATATGTAAATAAGACTAGGCGTTTTATTATATTGTATTAAATGGTTTTAATGTTCTTATGTACATAGGTTAGAAACATACAGTAATTACAAATTGGCTCTTACTAATTTAAATTTTCTCATCATTCTATTTATAATTTCTTAAAGTCTTTTTGGAATAAGAAATATAAAGTAAATCCATTATGTGCCTAAGAGGGGGAAGCTTGGGATTGGGAGGAGAAACTGGGGATGTTGTTGGAGGGAAAGTCACACTGATGGTGTTGGAGCACTAAATGCTTAAAACAACTTTGTGTAAATCATGGTGTTTTTAATAAAAATTAATCAAAAAATTACAAAGAGAAAGGAAAAAATAAAATTAAAAAAATAAAAACAGAAGGGTTTGGGCCTGATCCTGGTTCCATCATCGTCGTAAAAGATGACCCTAGGTTTTTTGTCTTTCTTGCTTTAATTCTCTTCATTGTTGTTTTGTTGTACTGAGTTTATTTACAGGTGTCTTTGTATATATCTTCCAATATTAAACACGGAAAATTCTCATGAAATTCTCACGGAAAAAGAGAAAGCTGGAGCCAGAGAGATGGTACAGAATTAAAATACTTGCCTCTAGACAGCTGACCCCAGTTCAGACAGGTATGTGGAAGTGCCAAATCCTTGACAAGAACCACAAAGAAACAGATGTGTAGAGCTGAAGAAATAGCTCAGAGAGTTAGAGTACATGCTTTGCGTGCTAGTGCCCAGGGTTCAATCCACAGTACCACATGGTCCCTTCAGCACTACCGGGCGTGGCCCCCAAACAAACAGAAGCCACGGGATCTTGGTCAGGAAGAACAACCCTTGGTGAACACATATGGGAGACGCACAGCCAGACACGCATGCAAGCCTGTTAACAACAACAACAAAGAAGGCAAAGGGGTGGGAAGCAGAGGATGGGAACAAAATTTTTTTAAAAACACTGTAAGTGGTCACTCTAGACAAGAACTGAAAGGAGGTAAGTTGCTATGTATGATACCCTCTCAGTAACAGTATTGCAAATCACAGAGGCTAAAAGGAAAAAAAGAAAGAAAAAAGTGCTTGCTGTAAAAAGGCAGGCTGGGGCGCAGGAGGGAAACTGAGGACATGGGTGGAGGAAAGTGGATGCTGGTGAAGGGATGGGTGCTCGAACACTGTACGCTGAAACTCTGAAATCTCTGCATCACATGTGATTCCTCAAGCACAATCTGATAGAGCCAAGAAAAGTCCCCCAAGGGCTAGAGAAATAGTACAGCAGGTAAAGTGCTGGCCTTGCCTGTGGCCAATTAGGGTTCAACCCCCAGCATCCCATATCATTCCCCAAGGTCCCCTAGGAGTAAGCCCTCAGCACTGGCTGGGTGTGCCCCCCCAAAAAAGACCTGAGCAATGTTGGGTATGGTCCCAGCTCATCTCCACTCCCCAAAAATGAATTAATCTAATCAAAAGGCAGAGATGATCAGAATTTATATGCTATTGACAAGAGATTAGATTGTAAAAATTCAAATAGAAGTTTTTGGTGTGTTTTGTTTTTGTTCTTTTTTTGTCATGCGGGTAGCTTAAACCTAGAGCCTCACAAAACCAAGTTTAAGTGCTCTAACTGTTGAGCTTCATTCCCAGCCCTTGGTTGAAATCTTAAAATAAGAAATAATGCTTTAGGGGTTAGAGAAATAGCACAGTGGGTAGGACGTTTGCCTTGCATGTGGCCGACCCGGGTTCGATTTCCAGCATCCCATATGGCCTCCTGAGCACCGCCAGGGAGTAATTCCTGAGTGCAGAGCCAGGAGTAACCGCTGTGCATCGCCGGATGTGACCCAAAAAGCAATAATAATAATAATAATAATAATAATAATAATAATGCTTGAGAGAGAGAGAGATTCTGAGCTTGATTACCTGGCCTGCTCTCAAAATTAATAAAGGGAGAAAAGATTACTATGAAGACAACTGAAGCATATATACTGATCAGATAAAGTAGACTTTAGAACAAAGAAAAATGTTAGAGAAGAGAAAATTTTATTAAAGGGGCTATCCATTAGGAATATTTAAATTACATACAATTATTAAAATTATACATAATTATATATAATCAACAGACAATATAAACATAATTACATACAATTTACAAACAAATACACACACGTGTGTATATATATATATACATATATATATACATATATATATATATATATATATATACCTAACCACAGGGCTCCAAAACATGTGAAGTAAATACTCACTGAATCAAAGAGAGAAACAAATAATCCAACAATAGTAGTTGGAAGTTAATACTTGTTAATGATGACTATAATGACTCAGCAGAAAATAAAGAAGAAAATTGAAGAGCTGAGTAACATTATATTCTAATTAGAACTAACAGGCATTTATAAAATATTCCACTCAACAAGAGCAGAATGCCCATTTTTCAAGGCACATGGGACAACCTCAGGTGAAGCCAAAAGCTAGGTATAAGTCTAATACACAAAGTATACCCTCACCACAGTAGTTAAGTTAGAAATCAATAACAGAAATTTAGGGAAGTTATAAATAGTAAAGTAAAACACTCCTAACTAAATAATCAATAGGTCGAAGAAGAAATCACAGTGGAAATTAGAAAGTACTCTGAGATAAATTAAAATAAAAACCAGTATACCAAAACACAGGATGCAACAAAAGCAGATCTCAGAGGGGAAATTATAGCTGAAAAAGCCTATATTCAAAAGAAGAAAGACTTCAGAACAAGGGGCTAGTACAAGGCCTAAGGCGCATGCAAATGAGGCTCTGTTTGGTCCCCCACCTTCACTCCCCCCCTCAGAAATTCATATAGTCACATCAGAACCAGCAGGGGTTACTTCTAAGCACCAAGTCAAAAAAATACTTCAAATCAGTATCGTAACCCTTCACCTTAAAAAATAAAAAAACAGAGAGTACACTAAACACAAGTCAATGAAGAAACAATGATTACTTGATCAGAAGTAAATGAATAGAAAATGAAAAAACAATGGAGATAATCTATGATATCAAAAGTCAGTTCTTTGAATGGGGGCTGGAGTGACAGCACAGCGGGTAGGGCGACCAGCCGACCAGCTGACCGGGGTTCTAATCCCAGCATCCCATATGGTCCCCTGAGCACTGCCAGGATTAATTCCTGAGTGCAGAGCCAGGAATAACCCCTGTGCATCACTGGGTGTGACCCAAAAAGAAAAAAAAAAAAAGTCAGTTCTTTGAAAAGATGAGCAAAATTTTTGCTAAAGAGGAAAGATTCAAATGACTGTGACCAGAAATGAAAGAGAAAAAAAGTAAAAAAAAAAAGAAAATGAAATGAAAGAGAGGATACTACTACTGATCTTAAATAAATAAAAATAATTAATATGAGCCATCATATACCCTCACATAATTTAAATGGAACTTAATATCCCAAGAAAGATGGAAACTACTAAAACAGAACCAGGGGGAAAATGACAGTATCGGAACAGGGGCAGAAGAGCTAGTACAGGGATTAAGCTGTTTGTATGTAGCAGACCCTGATTTTGTCCCTAGCACTGCATGATCCCCCGAGCACCAGGCAGGAGATATGGCCCTGAGGGTCTGGGCTAGCCCTGCTAATCCCCCACATCAAAGGACCTGAGCAGCCCCACATCCTTGGGTCTTCACATTGAACCACAGAATCTCTGCAAAGAGGCCCTGGGCCCTGTGAGCAATTATGAATAGAACTACAGACAAATTTATTTATTTAAATAAAATTAGTCATTTTTTTCTTCTTTTGGCTTTAGGGCCACACCCAAAGATGCTCAGGTCTTACTCCTGTTTCTGCACTCAGTATCTCTCCTGATGGGCTCGAGGGACCATATGGAACACTTGGAGAGGTCATGTGCAAGGCAAACCCCCAATTCACTTGTAATATCACTCCAGCCCAGACCTAGCCACTTTTAAACTTCCCACAAAGAAAAGCCTAGGCCCACATGGCTTCACTGGTGAACTCAATAAAATATTAAAAAGGAATTTGTATCAACATACCCAATAAGAAAAGAAAATTACAGATCTGACTTACTTAATATAGATGCAAAAAAAATCTACAAGGAAATATCAGCAAATTAAATTCAGCAGCTTCTTGTAAGGATTAAACATGATGATCAAGAGGAATTTTATTCTCTGAATACAAGGATGGCTGAACATCTTAAAAGTCAACCAATATAATATGTATCATATTAAAAGAGTGAAGACAAATCCATACAATCATCTCAATTGATACAGAGAAAATATCTGATAATTCAATATCCTTTGAAGATAAAACTAATTTAGGAATAAACTGGGAATAGAAGGGAACGTCCTCAACATGATAAAGGTCATATATTTTAAAAATTGTAGCTCACAGCATTCTCAGTGGTCAAAGGCTAAAAGCTTTCTGAGACCAAGCACAGAGGCTCAGGGATGGCTCTTTGGCAAAATGCCTGCACGGCAAGTGTGAGGCCCCAAGTCTGATCCCCTGCACTGTCCACAGGCACCACCCACTTGTCCAGCTCAACCCCAGGGACTCTGAGGTTTGGACGCCCAGCACCACAGCAAAGTCTACAATCTCTAGTAAACTAGCAAGTGTGTGGAAGCACTACAACTAAAGAGTAATATGTCCCTGGGAAACACCACAACTAAAGAAACATATGAGCACAGCCCCCGGGTGGCAGGTTTGTGGGGACCAGAACTAAAGTGTGCAGGCTCCACATGTAGTACAACCAGAATATGCGAGAGCAAACCAACCAAAGAGTTCATGCTCACAAACATGAACTTCATGCGCACGTGTGCAAAAACTACAACTATCAGTATATGAGCCCCAGCAAGTACCCAGTGAGTGCTGAGCACCTCAACCAAGTCTCCAACTCCCAGACACTACCACAACAGCAGCAAAGAGTGTGTGTTTGGGGGCGGGGGGATGGCTAAAATAAAAAATCAAGAACAGGATGTTTACTTACACCACTTTAATTTAACATAGTACTGAAAATCCTACCCAGATCAATAAGGCAATGAAAAGAAATAAGACATAGATTATAAAGAAAAGGTAAACTATTTGCAAACGACATAACCTTCAATAGAGAAAAGTTTTCAGAAGTCCACTGAAAAACCATTTGAACTAATGAAAGAGTTCAGCAAGGCTGCAGTATTAGAGATAAAATTCAAAGAACAGCCCCAAAAGGAAAAAATAATTCTATGTATAAATAGCCTCAAAAAGAATAAAATTCTGGGGCTATAAAAATAGTACAGGAGCTTAGGCCTTTGCCTTACATGTGGCTGATCCTAGTTCTATCCCGCACAAATGGTTCCCCAAGCACCACCAAGAGTGACAGTGAAGAAACCCTACCCTTCCTGCAATCCAAGAATAAAATACTTAGGAATAAACTTAACAAAAAGAAATGAGAGACTTACATATTGATAATTCCGAAAGACTGATGATATAAATTAAAGATCTAAAATAAAAAAGACATCCGTCTATATTCATGAATTGGAAGGTTATTAAAATTGTTAACATAAAAATATTCTCATATTGACCAAAAGAGTCAATGCAATCTCTATCAAAAATCAAGTTGGGAGGCTGGAACGATAACACAGAGAGTAGGGCATTTGCCTTGCACGCGGCCAACCCGGGTTCGATTCCCAGCATCCCATATGGTCCCCCGAGCACCACCAGGAGTAATTCCTGAGTGCATGAGCCAGGATTAACCCCTGAGCACTGCCGGTGTGACCCCCCCAAAAAAAGTTGGCTTCCTTGCAGAAATTGACAGGCTGCTCTTAAAATTCATATGAAGGGGCTAGAAAGATAGTTCAGAGGTTTAGATACTTGCCTTGCATTTGGCCCCTGGGCACAAAACCAGAAGTAGTTCCTAAGCACCACTGGATGGCCAAAAAAAATTTTATTTGAAAATGCAAGGGGTCCAAAGTAGTTTAAATAATCTTGAAAAGGTAGAACACTGGAGGACTCATATTCCTAGTTTCAAAGCTTACTTCAAAGCAACAGTAATCAAGTATGGTGCTGGAATAAGAATATAGACAGAGGCCTGAGCCATAATATAGCAGAAAGGATGTTTTCCTTGCAAACAGCTAACCTGGGTTCAATCCCTGGCATTCCATATGGTCCCCTGAGCATCACCAGGAGTAATTTTTGAGCACAGAGCCAGGAATAACCTCTGAGTATCTTTGGGTGTGGCCCAAAAACAAAGAAAGAGGGAGGGTGAGAGAGAGAAAGAGAGAGAGAAAGAGAAGAAAAATATAGACAAAAGAAACATAATTGAGGTCCAGAAATAAACTCACAAGTGTATAGTCAATTGGTTTTCAGTGACAATGCCAAGAAAATATAATAGAGAAAAATATGATGTTTTCAACAAATGGTTCTAAGATAAATGGATATTCACACACAAGAATGAAAATGAACTTCTACCTCACACCATACATAAAAATTAACTTGGAGGCCAGAGAGCTAGCTCAAAGACTGAATGCAAGCAGTCTTTGAGCCCTGTGACTGCATGAGCAATCAAGCACCGCCTGGAGTAATTCCCAAGCACTGGGTTAGGAGTAGTCTCTGATCACTGACAGGTGTGGCGTCTAAACAAAAAACAAAATGAAACAAAAATTAAATGGGGCTGATAAAATGGCACAAAAGGTTGTAGTACATTTTTTTTTGCTTTTTGGGTCACATGTAGCAATGCTAAGGGGTTACTCCTGGCTCTGCACTAAGGAATTACTCCTGGTGGTGCTCGGGGGACCTGGTGGTGCTTGGGGGACCTGGTGGTGCTGGGGATCGAACCAGAATCGGCCACATGCAAGGCAAATGCCCTTCCCACTGTACTATTGCTCTGGCCCCTGTAGTATATTCTTTGCATTTGGAGTCCCCAGCTTCCATCCCAAGTACTGCATGGTCCCCCAAGAAGTGCCCCTGCAGTAACTTCCAAATATAGCTAGGTGATCCCTAAAACTCAAACTAAAACAAAAAAATTAACTCAAATGGATCAAGATCTAAATATAAGTGCTAAAATTATCAAACTCTAGGAAGATAACATAGGATAACATGACCTTGGGTTAAAACCAAAAACACAAGCAGAGGCTGAAGAATACAAGAGTTAAGGTACTTCCTGTGCTGATTCCAGTCAAATCCCTGGTAGCACATATGGTTCCCTGAGCACTGTACAGAGACAGGTATAGTCCCTGAGAATTTTTTTCTAAAAAGATAAACTGAGGGAATTACTGAGGGCATAGCTCATAGAATAGCAATTATTTTCCTTGCATAAATGAAACCCTTGGGTTTGATTCCTGAGACAGAAAAAAAATAAAGGGGGAATAAATTGGACTATACAAAATGCAAAACTATTATGAAACCCAATCATTCAACAAATACTATGTCAGTAACTAAAAAAAAAAATTTTTTTTTGCTTTTTGGGTCACACCTGGCTACGCACAGGGGTTACTCCTGGCTCTGCACTCAGGAATTACTCCTGGCGGTGCTCAGGGGACCATATGGGATGCTGGGAATCGAACTTGGGTCGGCCGCGTGCAAGGCAAACGCCCTACCCACTGTGCTAGTGCTCCAGCCCCAGTAACTCAAAAATATTTGTTTCTTGGGGCTGGAAAGATAGTATAGAGGTAAGAGCTCTTGCCTTGCATGTAGCTGACCTGGGTTCAATCCCTGGTATGGTCCCCCAAGCCCTGTCAGGAGTAATTCCTGAGTGCAGAGCCAGGAATAACTCCTGAGCACTGCCAGTCATGGTTCAAAAACAAACAAAAGGATCTTTTTTTTTTTTAAAGCAATTTTTAACGTTTTTTTTTTTCTGAGCCTCCCAAACAGTGCTTAGGGGTCCAAACAATATTCCTGGCAACAGCTGGCCATGGGATTGGCCCTTGGTTCCTGAGCCTGCCAATGTGCTGCCTGGGCTCAGTGGCGCTGCAGACCACCAAGGTCACATTCAGTAGTGCTCTGGTCAGGTCCTACTGAGGGAAGGGATCAGCTGTTGCATGGAACTAAAATTGGTGCCTCCACATGCAAAGGATGTATTCCAGCCCTAGAGTACATACCTCAAAATCAAAACTGTCCCCCACCCAAATATCAAAAACTTTCATTCTGAGGGGCCGGAGCGATAGCACAGCGGGTAGGGCGTTTGCCTTGCACGCGGCCGACCCGGGTTCGATCCCCGGCATCCCATATGGACCCTAAGCACTGCCAGGAGTAATTCCTGAGTGCAAAGCCAGGAGTAACCCCTGAGCATCGCTGGGTGTGACCCAAAAAGCAAAAAAAAAAAAAAACTTTCATTCTGAAAATGTATAATTAAGAGAATAATAAACAACAAACCATAGAATGGGAGAGAACATTTATAAATCAAATATTGTAGAAGAGTTTAACATCCAAACATTAAAAACATAATATTCAAACATACAGGGAACTTTTACAACATAACAATTTTTTAAAAAAATAAAGGGTTGAGGGGGCTGGAGCAATAGCACAGTGAGTAGAGCGTTTGCCTTACACGCAGCTGACCCGGGTTCTATTCCCAGCATCCCATATGGTCCCTCAAGCACCGTCAGGAGTAATTCCTGAGCACAGAGCTAGGAGTAACCCCTGTGCAGTGCCGGGTGTGACCCAAAAGGCAAAAAAAAAAGTTTAAAAATGAAGGGTTGGACATAACACCCAAAAGGAGAGAAAGAGTAAGAGGGAATGTGTCTGCCACAGAGGCAGGGGGTGGGAAGAGGTGGGGGTGGCGAGAGGGATACTGGGAACATTGGTGGTAGAGAACTGGGCACTGGTGGAGGGATGGGTACTCGAACATTGTTTGACTGAAACATAATCATGAAAGTTTATAACTCTGTAACTGTATCTCACGGTGATTCATTAAAATAAAAAAAATAAAATAAAGGGTTGGGAAGATAGTGCAACTTTCAAGTGCTGCCTTGCATGCTTGGAGACCCCTGGCACTGCTAGGTGACCGGTCAAACCCTGGCACTGGCTGGAGCAGCGCCACATCCTTGGGCCCTGCACTGAACTCCCAGCAGAGGCCCTCAGGCCTTGTGAACACCCTTGGGAGACCACCCAACCAAAAAAGAGAAAACAACAAAAGATAAATAATGGGGGCTGGGAAGACAGTCTAAGGGTTGTGGTGTAAGCCTTCCATCCTTGGATCCCTGATTCAATCCTCAGCACCAGTGGCATCCCATCACCCCCAAAAGCATCAGAACCAGAGATCCTCCGGGTGTGAACCTGGTGGCCCCAGTGGTCCCAGGCACCACAGACCCCTGCTGTCAGTCATTAAAACCAGTTGGTGGAGTACTGCCGGTACAGTCTCCGGGACCCCCTGGGAACCACTTGGGAAGTGACACCTCATAAAAAGACAATCCAATTTTAAAATGGACATAGGATTGGAAAAGATATTTCTTTAAAGATGCGATATAAAAACAGATAGGGGATATAAAAATATGTTTGAATCAGTAGTCATCAGGGAAATGCTAATCAAAATTACAATGGATACCACTTTGCACCCACCAGGATGGTTAAAATTTAAAAGAAAGATAATGACAAGTTCGCGAGGATGTGGGAAAATGAAACCATCATTCACTGCTGACTAGAATGTAAAATCGTGCAGTCATTTGGAAAAGTCTAGTAATGTTTCTCAAATGTTTAATATAGAATGACCATATGACCCAGTAATTATACTCCTAGGAATATATCCAAAAGAAATTAAAATAAGCCTACAGAAAATTTATACTCAAATATTCATAGCAGAATTATGCATAATAGCTAAAGCCCAAAAGTAGAAACAGCCCAAATGTTCATGAACTGATAAATGAATAAAATGTGATATATTCATATAATGCTGCAATGGGCAATAAAAGGAAGGAAGCAGTGATGATACATGCTTACCTCATGAAAAGATGCTCAGTAAAAAAACACACAGCCCTACTGCATGACCCCGTTTAATCATCCTATGTCCAGAAAAAGCAAATTTTACAGAAACAAGTAGTAGACTGGTGGCTGCCTAAGCCTTGGAGGCAGGAAAGATTATGAAAAGATATTGCTAGTTGACATGGTTTCTTTGGGGGAAATCGTAAAAGTGTTTTAAATTTAGGGGGCTCAGGATATGGTTCAAGTAAAGTACACGCCTTGTATATATGAGCCCTTAGTTCAGTCCCTGGCTCCACACAACAAAAACAAGTTCTTAGACTATAAATATTGCTACACAACTGTACTAGAAACTATTGAATGGTACAATGTTTTGGTTTTTTTTGGGGGGGAGGGGCGTTGTGTGTTTTCTTTTGGGAAGTTTACAACCAGCAGTGTGCAGGGCTTACTCCTGGCTCTGTGCTCAAGGAACACTCCTGGCAGAGCTCAGGGGACCATATCAGGTGCCAGGGACTGAACATGAATTAGCTGCATTCAAGGGAAGCACCCTACCTGCTATACTATCCCTCTGCCCCCTTGAATATTATAGTTCAAGTGGTTAGATTTCTACTACATGAATTACGTCTCTAAAAATAAATTATATATAGTACCTGAGCCTTTAATCATAGAGAATATTCATTTCTAAATTGTAAGCATTTACTACTATGCTAAGATATTAAGCATCCACAAAAAGTATAAAATAGAAGATAATATTAAAAAAGAATCTTGGATGATGAAATAGGTAAGGATTTCAATGCCTTTCATTCCTGGGAGTCAGAATAGTAACAGCATCAACCCTAGCAGCTCTAGCAGCTATTATGATCTTAGCTCACTCTATGTGCCAGGCTCCCCCTTTACATAATCAACCTTCTAACAGCTGAGCAGGGAAAAACTGTTTAGATTCTCTTTCTTCCTAGTGATAAAATTGAAGGCTAAAATACACAGAAGCTGGAGGGCACCAGAAGGAAAGTCAATGAGGCAGGGACCTGACTTGGGAGTTGATTATCCACCAGTTCTGCTCTCACTCTTTCAACCCTATAATACTAAGTATCTCCTCTGAGACACACCCCAGGAAGCTCCCTGATTATTTGGAACTTCATAGAAAACTAAGTTTCCTTGTAGGGTTGAGTTTGAATGAAAACCTAGGGTGAGGAATCTTGAGATTTGAATGGTTGGAAATTCAGAATCTGTGTTCCTGGGACAAATTTAAAGGCAAATGTCTCTCAGAAGCAGTGAGAAAACAAGTAAAATAAAGACATTTAGGAGCAGGACATGCTTGGTAACCAACTGTAAGAACTGCCTAGAACAGCACTTGGCATGTCACAGGTACATGATAAATATCACTGACTGAATGAATGACTCCAAGCACTATTCTTGCCTAGAGGGGAACTGATGCAAAATGGAACATGGGCCCAGGGATATGGCTCAGTGGTAAAGCACTTGCCTTGCATGTGTGAGGCCATTTTGGATGCCTGCACTGCAAAATAATAATAATAATAATAATAATAATAATAATAATAATAATAATAATAAATAATCTACTAAGTGGAACTGAGCTACATTAGAAAAAAAATCTTCAAATTCCAAATACCAAAACTCAGTGGGGTGGGAGCCAAAGAGATAGGGTCTCTCCTTCAGATTTGGGATTAAGTCTCTGAAGGGACACAGGCAGTCTGTGCTAACATAAGTGCCATGGGGACCAGAGGAAAGAGGAACATCTTGCTGCAGCTGATCTCTCATGCTGCGAGTGGTCATGCTCTATAAGCACCGTGAATTAAGCCTGCATAGCCTTCAGAAGGGACGAATAGAGAAAAAGGAGCTTATATCACAGGCCAGAAACCCTTGCAACAACGAGGTAGTCCTAGTCAGGAGGACAGACTAAGCCTGAGATCCTCTGAGGCTTGGGAGCAAGGGCCTTAGGGGTGAGGCTACTCTCTGCTCCACCCATGGCAAAGGGTCTGATGGCTTACCAGGAGCTAAGTCCAGGACATAGGAAGGCCAACAGCCTCCAGAAGGCACGGGAGGGCTGCTCCCATTCAGGAAGTGACAGAGACACAATGCTGAGGGCCCGTGGCTGAGCCAGTGGCTGGAAGTACCTGCCTTGAGTGAGTGAGGCCACTAACTCTGTTCCCAGTGCCATCCACATGCACGGGGCACAGTTCCTGCAACTTGGCTGCCTAAGCAGCCTGATGCCTCCATAGAATGTGCGCTCACCAGTACCCAGGCATGTGTGAGTGCCAGTGTGTGCAGCCCCCAGAGAACTCTGCAAGCAATGAAGTCCAGCAAGTATGTACTCAAGCACCACCACCAAAATGTGCCTGAGTGCTATCACTAGATGCGTGTGATCTGGATGGACATGTGTGTAAGCACCATAACCATATGTGCAACCTCTCCAGTGATCGTGCGCGCGTGTGTGTGTCTGTGTGTGTGTGTGTGTCCCAGTCATCACAAGAGCAACAGAGGGAAGATGGGAAAATAAAATATAAATCAATTTGTTTTGTTATCTGCAGACCAGAAAGCAAGCTAACATGATGAAGTATGTGTTGTGCACACAGGAGGCCTGGGTTCTATCTCCTCCTCCAGCTGGTCCCCCAAGTACTACCAGGAACAACCCAGAGCACTGCACTGAGAGTATCTCCTAGGACAGTTGGGTGTGGCAAAAAAAACAACACAAACAAATAATAATAAAAAAAGGTATCTGGGACCAGAGCTGCTGATTTTGAGAAGTGGGAAGATGGGGAGAAATGTCTCCACATGAAACAGACTGAAAAGCACTGTATTCCGCATGATCCCATTTCTTTAAAAATATACATGAGTGGGCGGGAGAGATGGTGCAAAGGGCTGGGGTGCAGGCTGTGTATGCAGGAACCCTGGGTTTGCTCCCTGGCACCCCAGTGTCCCCCAGGAACACCAGAAGCAACCCCTGTTCAAGGAGGAGCCCTGAGCATCACTTGGTGTGTCCACTCCCCACCTGCAAAAAGAACTCTACCAAAAATAATTTTTAAATAAGCATGTAGGTTGTACCATTTATGATCAGGTGGGATCTAGTGAACAGTGAGGGGGCCAGGAGGGCAGCCAAGCAAGGCACAGGTGCAGTGACCTGAGGAGTGGGCCCAGCAGGGCTCCTCTAGCCCCAGTGACCTGGAAAGTCTTGCTGGCCCAGATGACTCTGGGATCCCCTGCCCGGTGGTTCTGGGGGCCCTATTGCCAGTGAACTCCCCAGACAGAAGGGCCCTGTGGAGACACTGCATCAGCAGCCAAGACCCAGCTACCCATGCTCCAGCTCCCCTTGACTGGGCCTCAAGGGCCTGTTCAGGAGCTCGACCTGAAAAGCCGCTTCCTGGCTGTGTGCGCACTGCTCCAGACAGCGGCCAACTCCCAAGTCCCCCGCCCTCCCCTCTGGATGAGCTTTTTCTGGAAGCACAGACCTTGAAGAGCTCGATGCCCCATTTTCTCTAAGCCTAACTGAGTTTCCTCCCTGACAGCACCTCCTTCCCTGGGGCTGGTTTCTGGACTAGTTACCACTACGTACTATTAAGGTCTGATATTTGACTTGAAATGGCCCTGGGGAGCTCAGGGTCCAAAAGCTCTGATTAAATGCTTGTTACTAGAGAAAATAAAACTATGATCCTCCCTGCCAGCACACAGTAGCCAGGGCCCCTCTGAACCTGAGTCTAGGAGGAGAATACAGTCAACCTGCTTCACATGCTCAGCCATACTAAGCAAGTGTCCAGCCAGAACTGTGATGGGCGGCATGGGATCGCCCAGGAAAGTGCCTTGTGCAGGCTTTCCTGCCCCCCGCACCCCATGCCAATCCCAGTCTCTTTTCCCTTACCTCTCCTTCCTAGGCAAGTTAAGCCAGATCAATGGAATCATCCCTGTGGGGCTTCATCAGATGCCTCTCTGGGAACCTGGCCTTGGCTTCCCAAAAGTAAGCTTTGGTGCTGAGGTTTGAGACCTATCCTGGGAGGTAGAGAGATAGCTCAACATACGATAGTGCATGCCTGGCATGCCAAGGTCTCGAGTTTAATTCCTGGCACTATGAGGTTTCTTGAGCACCTCCAGCATAACCCTGGTAGCCCCAGCACTGCTGGATCCAAAAATCACTTAATTAAATATGAACAGAAAGTGGTCCCTGGGTTCCCTGTGCCCTGCTTTGGCAATACTCCCTCCCCCAAATAAAACACTTTTGCTGCAGCCAAAGTGTCAAGGAGGGCTTCCCTCTTACCCCTGCCAAGGGCTATATGGTTATTTGGCTGATGTGGGCAACTGAGCTTGCTCCAGGGCACCCATGATACCACTTGCTTCATGAGAGGAAGTTGGGAGCATCCTGAGAGAAGAGCTTGGGAGAAGAAACCAAGCCTCAAGCTCCAGGAGGAACCCGTGGGCCCTCTTAGTCCAGCTCCTTCGCCAAACTAGTCCAGGACTGGACTGTGTGCTTCTCTCTCTGAGGGTTCCTGAAGAAGTTCAGGAGGGTCCTGCCATTGAGAGGCCCGGGTGAGGCCCAGGAGCTGCTGTCAGCTGCTCAGCACTACGAGGAAAGCAGCGAGCAGCTCTCGTCCTGCTCCCACTCCCAGCACCAAGCTCTTGGGCGAAGGAAGAGCTAGCAAAGGCTGCAGAGTCCTGTCTAAGCTGTGCTCCTGGAAAGGGACAAGGAACCAGGATCTAAATGGGAAGCAAAGGGAGCTGGGTAGAAAAGAGCAAACACATTGCGGGCCAGAGCAATAGCACAGCTGGTAGGGCATTTGCTTTGCACATGGCCAACCTGGGTTCAATTCCTGGCATCCCCTATGGTCCCCAGAGCACAGCCAGGAGTAAGTCCTAAGGGCAGAGACAGGCATAACTCTTGAGTACCATCAGATGTAGCCCAAAAACAGACAAACAACAAAAAAAAAGCACACTCACAATCCCAGAACTGAAAAGGGGGAACCTCAAAACAGGCTTCAGAAGGAAAGGTGGGAGCTGTGAAAGGCAAGCACCCAATGGAGCCCAGGGGTGCCCAGGGATGGGTGGCGGCAGATTGTGAAGCTGCTGGAATATCTTCTCTTCATGGGCAAGCAGAGCACTGACCCAGGAGCCGTCCTCCTCTTTGAGGCCAGTCACTCCAACCTGCCTTCTCTGCCACAGCCTGATACCGGGGTGACACAGGTTTGCGGGGTAAAAGCACTGGAGACTGAGCTGCACATGGAGGAGTTCTGAAGGCAGCAAGGAGCCTGCAATGAACCAGAGCTTCCTGCTTTGGGGTGAACCTCATGGAAAGACCTGTGGCCAACAGTCACACCTGACAGAGCCAGGATAACCCTGGGAATGGACAGGAACTTGACTACCTCCAAAACGCCTAGAAAACACAGCTGCCCCTTCTCTGCAGGAGTCACCAGCCCCAGTGACCCCACACAGTGCTGAGAGCTGCCAGCCATTAAGTAGCATGGACGGGGGAGGGGCAGTGAGCTCCTGGTGGTATCCAGTGGGAAAAGCCAACCAGTGGTCAGGGGGCACAGGAGGCAAACTGCCAGTGAGGGGTGATCCTGGCCACGGCAGCAAAAAGTGTGTTCCAAGTCAGGCCCTACACTCCCTCTTGCTGAAAAGGAACCTTCTGATCCTTTGAACATGATGCACCTTGGGCCCTTTACAAGGGAATCCTCCTGCCTGCATGGCCTAGCCCCCTTGCCTCATGGCCTACCTGTTCCCTTGACAACTCTCATCTCTCAGTGCCCCACTGCTGTCACTTCCTCTGGGCCCTAGTTCTCAGAGCATCTGGCTTCAACTCCTTCAACAGGATTTGGCTGCTATGGGACTAATCTTAGTCCACCAACCAGACTCTTAGCTCCTCAAGGACAGGGCTGGGCCCATTTTCCTTGCCATTCTATCTCAGACCCCAGCACAGAGCCCAGGAAGGAGAGAGCAGACAAGTTTATGTGAGCCTGGTTCCTCTAAGGTGCCTGCCAGAGCCTCAGAGGACCTGAGAGTTGACCCTGAGAAACAAATCTTCCCCTCCTACTTTTGCACCTGAGGGACGGTGGAGGCTGGAAAGGGGAAGGTGACAGCAAAAATGAAAAGGGGCTGAGAGGAAAAGTACAGGCAGCTAAGGACAGGGAAGTGCCCAGTGAGCTTCCCTGGAGCCCCAAGAGGAAGCAGGGTAAGGTGTGTGTGTGTGTGTGTGTGTGTGTGTGTGTGTGTGTGTGTGTACGTGCGCGCACATGCATGATCATGTGCATGCATGTGAGTGTGTGTGAATGTGTGTATGCATGCATGCACACATGTGTTTCTGCTGATTTCGGGGGATAAGTAGTTCTCTGAGGTCCAGGCCTGAACAGCTACCAAAGACCTACCACAGCCCCAACACTGTGAAGGTCCCAGGCAGCAGGGAGTTCTGCTGCTCATTGCCCTTGACTCTGCTCACCCAGGCTGTAGAATCCAACCAGGCTGACTATTGTGTATTCTCTGTGAACTCAGATGCCCAGACCCTGATATATCTCAGGACGAATAAATGTTTGTTGAATGAACAAACACTGAACAAAAATAAACACTGAACAGAAATGTTAGACAAGAAACAACATTCTCAAGATGAGACTGTGTCTTTTGGGAGCAAAGCCTTCCCTGGGGATAAAGCAAGGTGTCTGGAGAAGCAAACCAGCTCAGGGGAGATTTGCAGGCTGCCTGCATCTGAGGTATCGAAGCACACACATGCCCTCCCCAGCCGGCGTGGCCTCCAGCAACAACCAGGACTCTTTCTGGCCACTCCTGGCTCATCGCTAGTGGGTTGCTCTGGCAGTGCTCAGGACCATGCAGTGCCGGGCACCAAACCATGGACATGCATGCCAGCCCTTTGACCTACCCCCCTAACCCAATCAGCCTACTTTGCCTGAATAACTTCCCTACTTGGCCTTATTTCTGAAGACTGTGCATGGTGTGAGGGCCTAACCCATGTGGCTTTCTCAGAAGGTTTCCCCTTGTGTCCGTGGCAGTACATGAAAGAAAAGGCTAGACATTTCTGTCCTCATTCCTGTGCACCCCGAGGCTCCGACCTAGTACAGAGTGATCACACTTCACCAGGCAAAGCTTTGGTTTCCTCTTTCTCCAAGGAGTCTCACTGCAGGAGCTGGAGAGGTAGCACAGTGGGTACAGCACTTGCCGCGCACGTGACCAGCCTGAGTTCAATTCCAAGCACCCTCTGTGATCCCCAGGGCCCCACCAGGAGTGATCCCTGAGCACAGAGCCAGGAGTTAGCCCTGAGCACAGCTGGGTGTGGCCCTCAAACAACAACAAAAAAGAACAAGGAGTCACACTGCAGCACTGGCTTTGCCCCAAACTTGGCCCTGTGGCGCCTGGATTCTCTTCTGGCCCCAAAGTCTCATGCCTCAAGACCGTCCTGGGCTGCCTCCTGCTTCCTCCCCACATCTTGCTCTAATCAGGGCCAGGGAGGTGCTGAGCAGACCAGTTCTGCACGGTATATGCTCCATCCCCTCTGAACACAAGATAGTTTCCTCTGCCCAGAGTGGTCAGGGGGACTCAGCCAGCAGAGGCGCCTCTCCCCCACCCTGTCCAGTTTGCACAGCTCAGGCAAGCCAGGTACAGCGAAGGCTGGCCAGGGAGGTTCTGGACTGACTGGTGAGGCACAGGACCCCTGTACCTCTGGGGAGAAAGGGAGAGTAAGGGAACACTGTGGCTGACCTGCTCTGAGGCATTGGCCTGCTGTTGTGGGTCCCTCCCTCCCTTTCCCCCAGAGGCGCCCGCCTGTAGCACAGTTCTCCAAAAGCACCCTGGCTGGAAATCCCTCGGACCCTAGCCATTGGAGCTGAGCTCTGTCATTTGTAAAAGGATTTTCAGTACAGGAGGGAAGCAGGGATAGATGCTTGCTCATTGGGAAAGTCCTACTCCACCGGCCAGTGGCAGAGCGAGCACCATCTGCCCAAGCTGGCATCCAGAGCCCCGGGCAGAGGAACACACAGCCCAGAGTGAAACCCTGCTACCTCGTCCCAGCTGCCCCGAAGCAAATCACCACCCCAGAGAAGCAGTCCCAGGCCTACAGTTTCCTCCTTCCTGTCCTCTTCCCAATATCCCAAATCTGCCAAAAAGACTCCGCCCCATCCTACCGATCAGGCCTCCTGGGGTTTCCAAATATATAAATGAGGGTTAAGAGGCAAAGAGAAATGCTTCTCACACAAAGGGGTATTCTCTATGGCTCTAGTTGGCTGAGTTGCTGCCCCAACTAGTAAGATTCTGGAAACTTGTAGAATGGGCTGGGCCTTTCAAGAGAACTTGTCAGAAGCCCCAAATTCTGTTTCAGCAGCTATATATGAAGATGAGCAGGATGGACCACAGTAGGCCTTGAGCTCCAGTGAGTCTGAGTTCCCAGAAGGCAAGGGCCTACCCTTAATCAAGTTTAATTCACAAACATTCTCAGGACTGGAGAGATAGTTCAAGGGTACTGAAAGCATGTGGGGAGCCTGGGTTCGATCCCCAGCATTGCATGTCCTTCAGTGCCATGACAGGTGACCCCACCAACCCAGCCCCACACTGGGGCTAGTCCCTGCATATCATCAGACTTGGCTTCAACACAAAAACAAATAAACTCTCTCTGGTAAGGAGCAGGGGTTCAAATCTGTCTGTTCATCAGCCCGGGGCAGGAGTGGGGGCATCAATTGGTATTTAATACCAATCCTCATGCTAAGTGCTTTCATTTCTAGTATTGCATTTGATAAGATAAATGTTTGTTAAATTGCATGCACTTGACTTGCCCTCTTAGAACCCCAGTGTTGCCTTAATTTCTTCCTCTTTCTTATCTCTCTCTCGGGGTACTTGTAAGGAAGCAGGTGGCATAAATATTAAGGCATTTGCAGGTGAAGTGCTACTTTATTTTTCCAGCACAGACTTGAATGCTCAGCTGCCTACCTTACATCTCCCTTAGATGCCTCTAAAAGCGTGACTAACAGTTTCCTCTGCCTCTATGTCCAGAGCATATTCCAGCACTTTTAATCCTCCCAGCTACCTATGTGTCCTGCGATCGTCTTACTTCTCTAAACCATCCATGCCCCCCTGCCAGCTCCCTGCTTCTGCTCCATGTTAGCCCCTCAGGCTAGGCCACACAGAACAAAACCATGATTGCTTTGGCCATTTTGTTCCAGTAGTCTTATGTCTCCAAAACAACTCCGTACTGGAAAACCCATGTCAGACAAATAAAAAGAACTTTTCAACAGCATACCTACGTGCCTGGGAGAAACCAAAGGCCCCTGAGTATTGGCATATTCACAAGTCAGAGTTCCCACCTTCAGACAATAAGCGCAGACATTCTGGGAAACTTTGGGAGTTGGATTAGATCTCCAAATTACAGAAGGACAGAGCAAACATACCACCTGCCCAAACTAACCCTCTCTCCCAAGGGAAAGGGCTTGACCTGCTAAACCATGATGTTGGGAGGTATCTGACCTGAAGCCACAGAGCCTGTGGAGCTGTAGGATGAACTGCAAGGTGTGCCACGTCCACCTCCCCAGTCTTCCAGCTGACAGCTTGGCACAGCTGGAGGGAGTAGAGCTGTATCTCCCTCAGGCCTGTCCTTTCCATGCCTGTCCTGCACTGAGTGTTGGCGAATTCCACTGCCCTGAACTCAATCAAGGTACCAAGTTGTGTGTGTGTGCGTGTGTGTGTGCAGGGTGGGGAAGGTTGTGGGTGGGAGGAAAAACACTTGGGAGCTGAGCAGAGGGGAACATGGTGCCGGCAGCCGGCAGTACAGGCTCAGGGGAGCCTTTCTAGCCGAACCAGCAGGAGGAGGCCAATATTCTTTTTGTATGTGTATGTTCTGGGGATGGAAGAAGCCAGTAGCTTTTGAAGAGCCCCTGACTAACCAGGAGCCTCTCTGCCAGCCAGCACCTCTCCAGCACCCAGGTCTGTGAAGACATCTTGTCCACTCTGAAGGAGCTCTGAAGCATAACAGGAGAGCAAGCCTCTTCACTTAGCGCTCCTAATTAACCTGAGTGTTGCTCCTGTTTTCTCTCCTCCATGGGGCTCAAGAGCTATAAGAAGCATCACCACTGCTTTTTATTCGTCTCACAGGGAAAAAAAAAGAAAGAAAGAAAAGCTGTCAGATGTGGAGGGGATGCGGGGATCATTACATCTCTCATTTTACAGATAAAAAAAAAGCTGAGGACCTACCCGAGATATACAGCCCGTTTCAGTGCATGTTGGGCATGATTAAAACCTGAGCTTCTGACCCTCCCCCAGGAGGCCCCACTATTCAATCCCCACCCCCTGCTACCCTGTGCTTTGCTCGAATGTCCTACTTCCTGATCCTTTTCCATCCTCAAAGCCCTCCCCATCCTCTTGCTAAATTTTCCATCTTCTCAGAGCAGGAGGCAGGGAAATGACGTGGTCCTCCAGCTGTGCTCAGTGTATGGCATTTCAGTTTGCTAAAGTCAGCTAGCTGGCTGTTCTTCTAAATCTTTCATATTAGGCCCATGGAGCTCCCAACAGAATAAGTTAATGTTGTGAATGTGTTCTGTAAGCTGTAAGACACCATACAAATATATGCTCTACTATTTTGGAATATGAAAATAATACAACCTCTTATAACTGTGTTCTCATACTCTTAACTCAGTTAGACAAAAGGTAGGAGAAATCCTACTGGAAGGGACTAGAGAGCAGAGATCTTCCAAGCATCTCCCTCCCTAGACTGGGAGCCCTCAGAGCCCTCTCACTCTCCTTCCTTGGTTCTTCACATTTCACCCAGGGACAGGTATCCAGGAGGAGCTTGGCTAAAGGGCTCCTGAGCATGTGAATAAATTTTCACTTCATAATCCTTCTGCTTCTAAGTAGAATTGAGTTGAAGAAATACATCACATCCAGAGATGGAGCCACAGGACAGCAGGTAGGGCTTTTGCATTGTACAGAGTTGACCTGGGTTCCATCTCCAGCACCCCATATGGTCCTCCAAGTCCACCAGGAATAAGCCCTGAGTGCAGAGTCAGGAATAATCTCTGAGTACCACCAAGTTTGGCCTCCCCCCCCCCGAAAAAAGGAAAGAAATATGTCATATCCATTGTCACCTATAAAAATTTCAGATGACCCTACTACTTCAAATGCACAGACTGTATGGGTGTGATTTTCAAGAAATTTCCTTACCTCCCTTATTTTCATAGTACTCAATACTTTACTTGTTCTTCCAGCATCCTAGAAAGAAACAGCTCCTTCCTGGCCAGGAGCACTGCAGAATCTGGGTTCCTCTGAGTATTGGGGGGGGAAGCACTGATGGACCAACAGGGTGATCCATGCATGGGCTCATAGACAGGCTGCTGATCATAGACTCTATAATCTCCTCAATAATAAGAACAAGAATTCAACCCTTCAGGGCCAGGGAGATAGCTCAAAAGTCTGGGGTGCATGCTTTGCATGCCTGAGAACCAGGAGCAATCCCCAAGCACCTGAGCCTCTAAGTGCCTAGAGTGATGGTAGCAGCCCTACCCATTTCTAAGCAGTCAGAACTTTCCAAGCAATTCTATATTTGATCTCAGGGGAGCCCAGTGTGTTTCCATGTGGCCCTATTGATGAAAAGACATAGGGATACTGGGTAAGCAAGAGGTCGCTGCAAAAACATGGCTCTCTTCATAAGCCTCAATGCCAAAAAAGCAAAGAAGAGAAAGGAGAAATCAGGGCAGCCCTGGGACCAGTCTGGAGCACAAGGCAGGGCACAGATGAATCAGGGACCATGCTCCCTGGCTCTGTCCTACCAGCTCAGGTGAGCAGAACCTAAAGTATAAGACACAGAGCTTAGAGAATGGTGTGACGAGATAGATACCTAGTCTACAGAGATGGACAAACCAACAGGAGGTAGGACAGCAAAATTCCACCTCCCTTACAGAGGCAGGATCACCGAGGTCTGGGTCCCAGTTCCTTCCCTAGCTATAACAAGCTTCCTCAACTGTGCAGAGATAGCAGGAGTCCTGCAGAAAGGTAGCAGTGATATGAATCCAGCATCAATGCCAATATGACTGGAGGCGCCATGGCTTGACTGTCTGCCTTACCCAACACACCAGGAGGGCCCCCAGTCCTAAAGTAACACAGGGCCCTTACTGAGGGAATGCAGATCTCAGCCACCATTTCACCATTTAAAAAGAGTGTCCCTGGCAATGCCAAACAGACTATCTGAAGAAGCTGTGTGATTTAGGTGGAGGGAGAATATGTGTGTCAAACACCTAGCAGAGCTCTTAGGATGAAGCAGGCTTCCTTCCAGTAATATAGTGGTAATTGTCTGACAGTTTTGCCAAGTCAGCTCTAACTTACAGGTGCATGGGCTAAAGGATCAGATTCCCTTGGGTCCACACATAGTAAGGTCTGCCCCTCCCACCTTTCTCACCAACCAGGGAAAGGGCCTCCTTTCACTCACACACAAAACTTAGAAGTAGGGGAAAGATTTATTGGAGTCAGAATTCAGTTTCCTAGCAGCCTCCTACTTATAGATACGAGAAATCTCCCACAAGCCAGAATGAAAAGGCATGACGTAGGGGCCTCTGAAAGCTTTACCTTTTTAAATTCAGAACCAAACCTACTCAGAGAAAAGGGAACCTTAGGAAGAGAACAGAATAGTGACCCACTGTGGTATTCACTGGCTCCCAAACCAGTCCAAATTCTAGCTATATTATTTTGTTTTGTTTTGTTTTGGTTTGGTTTGGTTTGGTTTGGGGCCACACCCAATGGTGCTCAGGGGTTACTCCTGGCTCTGCATTTAGAAATTACTCCTGGTGATACTCGGGGGATCATCAGAAATGTTGGAGATCAAAGCCAGGTCTGCCACATGCAAAGCAAATGCCCTACCAGCTATACTATCACTCTGAACCCTCTAGCTTTATTTTTTGGGGGCGGGAGGTCACACCTGGCAATGCACAGGGGTTACTCCTGGCTCTGCACTCAGGAATTACTTCTGGCGGTACTCGGAGGACCATATGGGATACTGGGAATCGAACCCAGGTCGGCCGTGTGCAAGGCAAATGCCCTACCCGCTGTGCTATCTATCGCTCCAGCCCCTCTAGCTTTATTTTTATTGAACGTGCCATCCTATCAGCCAGAAGCCCTCAACAAACTTTTTAAAAAATTATTATTCCTTTCTGGGGCTGGAGAGATAGCACAGCGGGTAGGGCGTTTGCCTTGCACACGGCCGACCCGGGTTCAAATCCCAGCATCCCACATGGTCCCCTGAGCACAGCCAGGGGTAATTCCTGAGTGCAGAACCAGGAGTAACCCCTGTGCATCGCCAGGTGTGACCCAAAAAGCAAAAAAAAAAAAAAATTATTATTCCTTTCTAAGTTTTGTTGTTGTTGCTGTTGTTGTTTAGGTTCTTGGTTTTTGAGTCACACCTGGCTGTGCTCAGGGCTTCCTAATGACTCTGTGGTCAGGGATCACTCCCAGTGGGCCAGGGGGGAAAATGTGGTGCCAGGGATCAAACCCAGGTTGGTCACAAGCAAGGCAAATGCCCTACCTGCTGTACTATTGCTCCGATTCCCAAGAAACTTTTTTTAAGTCAGCATTCTTGGGCCAGGGATATGGTCCAACGGGGACCAGAAAGATAATACAGGGGATAAGGCACTTGCCTTGCTCAGGCGGGACCTGGATTCAATCCCATATGGTCCCCCCAGCACCTCCAGGATTAATCCCTAAACACAGAGCCTGCATGCAACCAAGTGTGGTCAGAAAAAAAAAGTCATAAAATAGGGACAGAAGGGCTAGAGAGATAATATATAGGTAGAGCACATAGCTGACCCAGGTTCAATTCCCAGCACCCCATATGGTCCCCTACACACTGCTTGGAGTAATTCCTGAGTGCAAAGCCAGGAATATCCCTAAACCTTGAACTTGGCTGAGTGTGGCCCAAAAACAAACAAACTATAGAGCTAGAGAGATAACGTAGGGGTGAAGGTACTTGCCTTAAATACAGTTAAACCTAGTTAAATTCCAGTACCACGTATGGTATGAGCACTGCCAGGAATGATCCCTTAGCACAAAGTCAGGAGCAAGCCCTGAGCATTGCCGGGTGCTAGGGGTGGCCTAGAAACTACACACACACACACACACACACACACACACACACACACACACACACACAACCACCACCACCACCACACACAACACATACACACACTTCCCTTATTAATGTTTTTTTGTCAGGAGGGGCTGCATCAGTATCAGCTTTCCCATTTTACTACAGTTATTAATGGCTATATGCACAAAGCTGTTTCTCTGTCCCTGGCATGAAGTACAAAACTGGCTGCCCTTTCTGGGTGAAATTTTGACGTTCCATTAGTGCAGCATTGCATGCTTCCATGAGAATCTAGTCAATATGGCCAAGCATAGTCTTTCAAGAATAAAGACCATTTTCAGATCTGAACTGCATCCCTACATTTTACCTTACAAATTAGCCTTGAATTTTTCTCAACATGGTTGTTAACTGATGGAGTTTAACAAACCTGGCTAACTCTAGACAAACCTGGCCAACCCAGGTTGTGAACAGAACTCCGGGTATAGCTCTCAAAGCAGCCTTGCCCATCTTCCAGTAAACAAGCAGGTTCTCTGTGCCCAGCTGCCTTTGGCTCACAATATCTCCATGGCATATGGGCTGGGAGTGAGCAAGATGTGACCTGGCCTTGATGACAGATTTTGAAGGATAATGAGGGGAAGAAGATTCACCTGATTCACCCCATCTCTTCTCCACACCCTGTACTGTGCCCCTTGTACTCACATTTCTCCTTCTCTCCATTTCTGATAACCCCACCACTTTTCCAGCATGCCTGGGGTTTTCTCCTTCTTTTGAAGTCAAGTTTTACCTCTCCATTCCTCCTGATAATCCCATAAAGACTGCGCATTTGACACTTCTAAAACAGTAAGTTTCAAAAAATGTCCCTCTCAGAATCCTTCTGTGATTCACTTCTTCCAGAGCTGTCTGACTGACCATTCTGTGTTATGCTAGAAGATCTGGAGCATCATACATCTTTCTGGTCAGACACCAAGCCAGCCTAGTGCTTATTCTTGACACTGATATATACACCAAAGTAGACTAACTAAAGATCAATTTGCAACTGTTAAAATGTGCAACTTGTGAGTAGGAAGATAGCTCAAGTGAGAGAGCATGTGTCTGGTATGTGCAAGGCCCTAAGTTCAATCGCTGGCACTGCATGTCCTCCCAAGAACCACCAGCCCTGGAAGTCCCGCATGCACCACCAGGTCCAAGTACCACATTCAAGGTCCAAGTATTGAGCCACCAGGCTTGCATTGCTGATCAATGATAAGAGAGCTCTCAGGTTCCCCAAGCATGTGCCCTTATTAAACAAAAAAGGCTAGAGAAGATATATTCAAGAACCAGTACACATGCAGTGCAGGCACAAGCCCCAGCTTCTATTTCTAGCACCTCATGGTCCCCGTGAATACTGCTGGGGACAACTCCCTAGAACCAAGTTTGAAGTAGACCTTGAACACCACTAGGTGTGGCCCAAAAACGAAACAAAAAATAATGTGCAAATCCACATGGTGTAAATTAGACTCCCACTGATCTACATAGCTCCTTTGGGCAATTGGTGGTGGAGACACAGCTGACAGTACATCAGCACTACCAGGGCTATGCAGTGATGCTGTAGAGTTCATGCAGTGCAGAATCAAACATAGGACCTTAGCATGTATGTATGTGCTCTACCACTTAAGCCATATTCCCAACTCCTGGGCAAGTTTTAAAAGTGCTTTCTGGGGTACTGATAAAATTCCATCCTAGGGGCTGGAGCAATAGCACAGCGGGTAGGGTGTTTGCCTTGCACGCGGCCGACCCGGGTTCGATTCCCAGCATCCCATATGGTCCCCTGAGCACCGCCAGGAGGAATTCCTGAGTGCATAAGCCAGGAGTAACCCCTGTGCATCGCTGGGTGTGACCCAAAAAGCAAAAAAAAAAAAAAAAAAAAAAATTCCATCCTAAACTGGTGGTGTTTCACGGGTGTGTGTGTGTGTGTGTGTGTGTGTGTGTGTGTGTGAGACTCCAGGTTCCCAGACTTGCACTACCACCTTCTTTTCACAAATGAAATTATTCAGCACCACTCTAGAAATAAACCTTCTTTAAACAAACAGAAAGCAGCCCCCACAATTGCCCCTGAGGCTACTGCCACCCCCTATTATCTTTTCAGTGCCCCTCAGGGAGGGCAGGATCTCCCACCTTGGGAAACACTATTCTCTGAGGATGCTGCCCACGCGAGGGCACAGACACAGATTGCAGAATGGAAACTGAGACAGAGTTCCGCCTTCCCCCATCTGGCACTACTTGGGAAAGGCGCAACCTATTTAACTGTGCATGTGACTCGCCAATGCCCAAAGTGCGATATCATGCAAGTGGGCTAAGAGGCAGCACACTGGGTGCTGTGGCACTGTCACTGAAGGAATCCAGGTCAGGCTTCTAAGCCCCAAATGCTGGAGCTACCCCCTCCCAGAGTCCAAGACAACTGGGTATGAGGATGAAAAGACTAACTGAGGGTGACAAGGGATAATATAGCCATGGAAAAGAACAAAAATCCAACTGCTCCCAAACTTCCATACCTCTTTGATATTAGTAAAATGGTCTTCCCACTCCCTGATCCTCCACCTACCTCAGTGACACTTTTAACTACCCCCAAATTCACAGCCTGGCTTGAAAACTGTGTTAATGCTCTTCCCAAATGCCCAGAAGCACATGCCACAGGGCTTTTCCTCCATCAATGGGCTTTTCTGTTCAGCAGTATCTTAGAACAGAACATGCTAAATTTGGCATCAGGTACCTGAAATACTCTGGTGATAGGAAGCAGAAACCCTTCTGTAGTTGAAGAAGAGACATACCACACAGCTGCTGCTCATACAACATGCTAGGACAAATCAAGTATCAGATGGAAGAGCCCCCGGACCTGAGCTTTGGGGACAAGCAGCCAGCTCACCAGCTGACAGTCACAGGAACTAGCATCACAGACCCAAATATAAGCACTGCCCACAGTCAGGAGCGAGATTAAGTGACTGCTCCATCTGGTAGTAGCCATGATTCCTTCAACCCACAATTATTTGTGGGTCTGCCCTAGAACAGAGCTCAGACAGGTCAGGAACAGAACACGGTGAAGCAGTAGATATCGGCCTCTGTCTTGCCCTTCTGAGCTACCCGAGTCTTTCCAGAATCTCATATGCTTGACTCTGCAACATCAGATAAACTACAAGCAGACCAGCCTGTTTGGTTACCAGATGAGATATGTTGAGTTGCTCATATAAAGAACTCCCCAGTCAAGGTGTTTTTCCATTCCACTGAGGATGCTTTTCCTTGAAGGGAGAGCTCTAAAGCCTGAATGAGTCTCCTTCAAGCTAAAGCTCAACAGCAGATCAACATGAAACAAAATGGACAGTCGAGTTCTCAGATCTGTGAGCCATTCCATTGCATTACTGTGATTGCTAGTGGAAATGGGTAGATTCCACCCCTAAAAGGGATGCTCGGGACTAGCATATGTGGGGCTGGCTCCAGACTACTAAGACCCATTCATTGCTGGTAGTTGTCTAAGAAATGACTTCTGGGGTGGTAGTATATAAGAGACACCAAAAGGTAGCTGAGGAATCAAAATGTATGTTCCCTCGCTGTTTATGTGCACCCACATAAGAGCTGAGGCAATATCATCAGCTGAAGCACCTCCGGTTTTGCTACTCCCCAGGCCTATTGGATGTTAAGATAATGCCTTCCATTTTATCCTGCTGTCTCTTGTTAGCTTTCCTGACTTTTCGGTCTGCTGGTTTATTACATATTGGCATTCCTTTCTACTGCATTCACTGCCACTTGGTTGGCTTTTTTTTTTTTTTTTGGTAGGATCTTGATTGGCTGGCATACCTTTTAAACAACCTGATTTCACAGAATTTGGTCAGAAATGTTCTGTTTAAGGCATTCTACGTGGGTTTTGGCTTTTCTGCTGGTTTGAAATCATACGGCAACAGAAACATATTTGGTGCTAAGACTATTCAACAGCATTTTTTGCTTCACCCCAACTGTTTCTCTAAATCTTGATGCGAGCACATGACCCTATTAGTATCGTTTAGCCTAAATAACTACCCTTCCGTGTCCAGTGGCATTTCCCCTTCCTCCAAGGATGCTTATTACCACTGCCTAAGGAAAGCACATGACCAAGTTCATGGTTGAACTGTTTCTCTGTCTCTGTTGGAGGCGCCGACACTTACCTTTCCTGACAGCCACTCCCATTGTGCTCTTTCCTCGGCCCAGCACAATGGACACATGTACACAGGGAGGACGTTTTCCATCCCACTGCTCCCCTGTGCAGAGGGACCATGCTGAGGTTACATAAGCCCCTCCTGAACCCGTGTTGAGGTGTAAGCGAATTTGGGGTTCGCGACAGAGTCATGGTCTGCAGGCCCGACTGACCCTGCGCTCACCAACCTGCCTTGCTGAGGAGGGGCGGCTGGGAAGGAGGGGGAGCAGCTTTGCTAAGACCACCAGGTTCACAACAATCAGGCTAAGTTCAAGTGCGACCAGATGTGGGACCTCGCTGTCCACGCTACATGGACCTCGCTGAGCAGACCAGATCCGGGGGGGAGTGGGCCCTGGCCCCGGCCTCAGACTGCAGCTCCCCGCCCCCCACGCCGCGCCGTACGCTTACCTGCCCGGGCCGGGGCCAGGCCCGGGACCCGGGCCCGGGCCGGGTGGTCCCGCTGTCCCCCGCGCCGCTCCAGCCGCGGGGAGCTGTCCACCGCCGGCCGGTGCTGAAGGAGGCTTCCCAGCGCCGGGGCCCGGGCCCGGGCCGGGGCCTCCAGGCGGCAGCGGCCCTTCGCCAGCGCCACCCTCCAGGCTGGCCTCGTTGCCCATGGCTGCGGGCGGGGTTGGGGTCGTCCTGGGCCCGGGCCGGCGGCTCCCGGGCGGCTGCTCACACGCTGGGCGCCGCCGCCGCCGCCGCCGCCGCCATCTCCCGGCTGGGCTCGCGCCGCCGCCCGCCGCTGCGCATGCGCACGAGCGCTCCGCGCGCCCCTGCTTGGCACACGCCCCCCCCTCCCCACGCGCGCGCTCCCGCCAGCCCGTGAGGACGTGAGTCCACTAGTCGGCCGCGGGGTCGCCGGGAAGCTGCCGCCCAGACGGCGCATGCGCCTCGGGCCTGCCGCGGCCGCCACGCGGTACCTGGAGCCCGGCCCAGCTTGGTGGGAGAGTTCAGGAACCTGGGCTTAGGGGGCGGGCCTGGCGACTAGCAGGACTGTGGAGGTGTCGCGCTCCTCCCTGTCGTGGATTCCGTGGCGCTCCCTAACCCGGGGATCTGGGGCTGGAGGAAGCCTCTGCTTCATGTTATCGACAACCGTCGGGCAATGGGGAGTAAGGGGAACGGGCAGACCTCAGAGAGGGGCCACCCGAGTATGACCTCCAAAGATATTTAGGTTTTAAAGAGACAAATGAACTAGGGATGGTCAGAAGCGCAAGATCGTGGAAGGATGGTGAGAGAGGATGCTGGGGGGAGAGGGGATGTGGCGGGATAATGAGGGTCCCCACCATTGTTGATAAGGACTCCTCCACATAAGACTGGTTCCATGGGACAGGAGCCGGGCAAGCACCCAGGAAAGGTGGACAGTGTGGCAGGGCTGGCGGGAAGCCAGCTGGGGAGGTGCCCCACTGGTCCTGGGACATTGACCTTGGGAGTTGGTTGATATTCCTCAAATATAGCTTCAAGAACTGTGTAGCAAGGGGGTTGCATCAACTTTAGAGCTCATCAAGTTATTCTTCTGTGCTGTTCCTTTTACAGGTGTCAGTATTTGCCCTCTACTCTGGTCAGTTAGCCTCGTGGCTTCTCACACAAGCCTGGGCTTTCCTGAGGTAGGATATTTTCCTAGAAGATGCAGACTATATTCCAAACAATTCCTGGCTTCATAAATCATCCAAGTGTGGAAGTTGAGTACACTTGGACCAATTTACAAACCCATTTAATTTTCCAAATAATGAGGAATATTAGATAGGCTGTCGGCCGTTCTAACCTGACCTGGAACAGTCCAGAGAGCACAGAGAGTACTGCAAGCCAGCGCCATGGACAGAGCCCGATTGAACCTGCACTGCACACTCTGGACTCCAAAACCGGTTTCCATGAAGCATGGACAATAAGGGGCTACTCCATGAGTAGGGTGAGAACAGCCTTGAGGCCCATGTTAGGATGCTCTTTGGTGTGCTTTCTCCTATACTGAAAGAAGTCTGCATCAACTCTGACTGGTGACTGCACAGCTCAGCTCCTCAAAGTTCCACAGCCCTGAATGTCTAGAGAGGACCTTGCAACTGACTTGCGCTCACCAAAGCTCCAAAGTGATGATAGCACTCTTACATAAAAATACAAATAAAATGCGAGGGCAAGGGCCAAGCATTCACTTGATATACTCTATTATTGGATGCCTCGTTGTTGGGTACCCTGGTTTTGGGGCTGAGGCCAGGTAAGGGGACTGTTCCATACCCTTTTGTTTTGTTTTGTTTGGGGCCACATCCAGCAGTGTTTGCGGGTTACTCCTGGCTCTGCCCTTAGGAATCACTCCTGGCAGTGCTCAGGGAACCATATGGGATGTTGATGTGTATTTTTTTTTTTTTTGCTTTTTGGGTCACAGCTGAGAATGCACAGGGGTTATTCCTGGCTCTGCACTCAGAAATTACTCCTGGTGGTGCTCAGGGGACCATATGGGATGCTGGGATTAGAACCCCAGTTGGCCGAGTGCAAGGCAAATGCCCTACCCACTGTGCTATCGCTCCAGCCCCTCATATGGGATGTTGGGAATAAAACTAGGGTTGGCCACGTGCAAGGCCCTAGCCACTGTACATACTACTGCTCCAGCTCCATGCTCCACACCTTTTATCCTGGAGAAGAACCATGCAGGAGCACTAGGACAGGCTAATGACCTGGCTAGTCCCACACCAATAGACTCCTCTGGTTTCATCTTCCCCAGTCACTGTGGGCTGGGCTACTGGGAAGCTAAGAAGAGGATGTTTGTTTTCTGTTTTTGTAAAAGCTATAGGGAGCTCTGGCTTTCCACAGATTTAAATCAACATACCTCCTAGTTCCTGTGGGGGTAATTAGCCCTACCCAGCCAGCTGGCCTGGGGGAGTTGTCCTGCTCAGAGTGGATTCCTGGCTATTTGTTAACAGACCCCCAGAGTCTCTGCTACCTTGGTGACAAAGGGCACAGCATAGTGGACCCAAGAGGCCCAGAAAGTATGGATTAGCGGCACCTCTATCTTCCTTTCAGACTCTCAGTCCCACTGTCTTTGAGAACCATCCCCAGGAATATGCCCACCCTCATACACTCCCATCGGCACAGGGCCTAGTCTCCTCCTAGCCATGGGGTGGTGCTGGTGAAGGAGCACCCTTTGCCTGGCACTCTTAATTAGTCTCCATTTGTATTCACTGTTCCACGGGTGGTTTCTTTTCCTCTGGTTCTAGGACCTCATGTTATTTGTCCTGTGCCCTGAACTAGGTTTTAGTAGGACAGGAGCTGATGGTTGACTGAGTTCTCCATAGACTTAGCATTTCCCTCATCTTTTCTTTCAAGGGGCTTTGCCCACCACCAAGTGGGCAAAGCACCCCAGAAGGACCTCTGCCTGTAGCTCCTGCATCACCACATTTAGGCTGTTGTCTTTTATAAGTAACTGGAAGAAGGGGCTGGAGCAATAGTACAGCGGGTAGGGCATTTGCCTTGCACGCGGCCAACCCGGGTTCGATTCCCAGCATCCCATATGGTCCCCTGAGCACTGCCAGGAATGATTCCTGAGTGTAGAGCCAGGAGTCAGCCCTGAGCATCATCGGGTGTGACCCAAAACACCCCCCCAAAAAAAAGTAACTGGAAGATGGGGCTGGAGATAGTATAGTGGGTAGGGCATTTGCCTTGCATATGGCCAACCCAGGTTCTACCCCCAGCATCCCATATGGTCCCTCGAGCACCACCAGGCCTGATACCTGAGTACAGATCCAGGAGTAACCCCTGAGAACAGCCAGGTGTGGCCTCAAAATCAAAACAAAAAGAAACTAGGAGGATACTCAGGCCTTCATATTTTCTCCTCATGGGAGTTGTTTGATGAGCTCCCTCTATCCATCTAAGGGAATTTACTAGGGCCGCACTTGAGAAGTGAACAAATCTCTAGATTATGCAAACCAACCATGTGATATGTCTAGTACCATTCCCTTCTATGTCTAGTTGCCCAGTTATAATCATGGTTTGGTGTCCCTGGGGTATTTTCCCAGCGCCCTAAACTTCACTTGATGACAGTGTCTGCTCACTTCATCCTTGAAGGGTGACATGTGGCAGCCATTTCAGACAAAGGCCAGATGAGAATAAATCAGTTTGCATACCCACTGGGAACTGTTGGATGAACACATGACCACTTACTTCTCCATTGTGTCTTCAATACTTGTAGGAGACCCAGAGGAAAAATGGAATGAGGGAGGGTATTCTTTCCTGTAGAAAAAGGCTCAGAGCCAGCTCAGCTTTGTGGGATGCGTGGAAATGATTAGTCATTGGAACACAAATCTTGGGAGAGTAAAGAGATGGCAGGATCCCAAGGAGCTTTACCTGGAAGTCAGCTGAGCCATGGCAAGGCAACATGCAGATCAGCCCAGAAAGCCAAGCAGGGAGCAGACTCTGAACCTTTTCTTCACAATCCAACTCACCCTGGGCTCAAAATCCCAAAACAAAGCTGTCAACTGGGAAGAAGAATAGCAAAATTCTGCAAAAAAGAGGAAGAGGTAGAATATAGAAGGAAGAGAATGAGGAAAGATCATTGAGGGGAGTACTGAAGATTCGGTGCCATGGGTCTGGGCCATTCCACAGAGACTGGGGGAGCCCTGAGTTCTGCTGTCTTCTTCTTTTTGGGGAGGCCGGGTAGGGGTGGGGGCAGCTCAGGACACACCTAAAATCACTGGGGGCTACTTCCAAGTTAGTGCTGTGGGAAATCCTGTGGTGTCAAGGATCAAATCCAAGCATGAGCTCCAGTCCTTCAGGCCATCTCCTCATGACTCCTGTTATGTTGCAGAGATTTGTCTAGCCTCCCAGTGAGAAGCAACTTGGGAAATTCCCTCCCTGCCTCTACTTCTCTGGGATAAAGAAACAGTATCATGGGGGATGAGGCAAGTGGCACAAACAACAGACATGATCTTTGTTCTATTCAGCAGCCCACTTGAGCTGGCCTGGACAATCTTGCCTATGAACAAGTCTTCAGGTGGCCCAGAGGCTAACAAGGTAGGAAAAGGAAGCAAAGTTGTAAGGGATAAATTTGCTGGATGTCTTGTCTGAATCATTCCTCCTGTTGCCATGTGAAAATCTTTACTTGTGATATGTGAGAAAAGCCAGTAAAAAATCATTAGAAATGTTTACCACCAGCCTAACCCCATCACCCAAGCATTGCTCCCAAGAAAGCTAATTAAGCCCCAGTGCTATGAGTTGTATGATTTTGAAGACTTGTTATGACAAGAAAAAATAATGAAGCCACAAATTCTCCAAGTTGTAAGTGCCCAAGTCAAAACATGCTTCTTTCCTTGCCCCTCTGCCTCTACACCCCCTCTTCGCTCCCCCTAGTCAGGCCTCCAGTCTGATTCTGTCTTTTTCATTCGTACATGCAGGCGCTCATCCAGGCTTATTCAGTGCCAAGGCTACATGCCTCGAGAAACTTCAGGGAAGAGAGACAAGCATACAAGTTATTCGCAATAAACTACAGAAAAGACCCTCTCAATTCCTATTTCAACCTTCCCTCTAGGATCTCAGTGGTGAAGGAGACCCAAGCTTACCTCAGTTCTATGCCTGGGGCTGGGGCAAGATGTGGGAACAGTTAGGTCATGGCCTTATCCCCTCTCCTAAGGAGCACACATGTCTTACGCCAGGGAAAAGGCAGCTTGCTCAGTCTCTTCATCAAGCCCAGGGAACTCTCCTAGACAGGGCTCACCTCTGTGGCTCTGCTACTGAAACCCAAGCACATTGCCTTTACTGCCGATGATTTTAGGCCATGAGATGTTGCTTTTCTCTCTGTTGAGCTTCATTTCTGTCCTGATCAGAGTGGCTTGTGATAGGACTTGCTTATCCTTTACATCCTGTAAAGATGATATCCTTTACTTGTTTATCATCTTCACAGAGTGCCATGAAGGTTTCCAGAAGCCACTGGAAAATTTCCTGCCTTGTAAGAATGATGCTCAGAACCAGGCAGAGTCTCTGAAGGTGCAGCAATACTCTTCTGGCATGGAAAGGCCTGGAGCCTCTTAGACCTCTGACAAGATAGATCTGATCAGTGCAACTAAATTCAAAATTACAGGTTACTTAGCACTTTTAAGTCCTGGAACAAGGCACACCTCAGGAGACACACAAGGATGCAGCAGACAGTGGCACTACTCAAGCCCCACTGAGCCTGCTACCTCCACAGCTGCTCAGAGCAGGCACTGAACCTGGAGGGCTTACTTCCAACATCTCAGAGCAGGCCCCCTGTGTTGCCACAGGTCCTGAGGCCTCTGGAGTGTCTGAGGAGAGTCCTCTAAGGCTCCCTCAGGTCCTGGGCCAGTTGCAGCAGGTAGCCACTATACAGCAACATTTGTGTTCTGTTATTTGCATATTAACAAAACATCCAGCTGGGCACAGGCATCAGCTTTCTGGAAAGGTTGTTTTGACAACTATTTTTTTTTTGCTTTTTGGGTCACACCCAGCGATGCTCAGGGGTTACTCCTGGCTTTGCACTCAGGAATTACTCCTGGCGGTGCTTGGGGGACCATATGGGATGCCGGGGATCGAACCCAGGTCAGCCGAGTGCAAGGCAAACGCCTTACCCGCTGTGCTATTGCTCCGGCCCCTGTTTTGACAACTATTGACAGTGTAAACTGAGAAATTCTTCTGAGCGCTGGACAAATGACATCATCCACTTGCCACTGAATAGAAGAGCCACATGTTCACATAAGCCTACCCCGTCCCATCTTTGCTGATCCCAGCCAAACCTGCCTCCACCCCCTGATCTGTTCCAGGGAGCTTATTTGGGCACACAAGGTGAAGAGATCCCTCCCCTGGCCCTGCCTGACCCTAGGAGGAAGATGGAGTTCCAGAAGATAGCTGATGTGCCTGGGACCCAGGGGAAGGTTTTGGGGTAGCTGCTGAGGTAGAGCTCTGGGGCCACAATCAGTGACTGTCAGCCTCTCGTTTGCACTTTAGTCACTGAAGTAGACACAAGTCAGCAGAGGGGCCCTTTTTCCAGCCACATGCCTAGTGCCTTCCCACCCAGGGGGCCTCCATTGCCTTCACTGTCCCCAGGTTTAGCTCCTCAACCAGCACAAGTGAGTGGTCCCTGGGAACAGGGGGGCTTCCTTCACGGCAGAGCTCAGAGACCACTTCAGGGCCTCCCCTAGCCCTCTCCACATGGGCTGCAATCAGTTCTTTCTCTCCTAAGACCTTCTGCAAGAAAGGTGCTGAGAGACTGAATAGTACAGCAGGAAGGGCACTTGCCTTGCACACAGCCAACTCAGGTTCAATTCCTGGCACCCCGTACGGTCCCCTGAGCCCTGCCAGGAGCAATCCCTGGTTATAGAGCCAGGGATAAGCCTTCAGCACCACTGGGTGTTGTCCATGCCCCTCTTCCCCAAAATAAAGGAAAGACACTGAAATGGGGAGTGATCCCTGAAAGAAGAGCTGCTTTATTTTGACTCGCCTTGAACTTGGCTTTTGCCCTTTACTGCAGAAGACTGGGACATGAAGATACAGAAGGCAAACAGCTCCCTCACCACCGGCCCTCAGGGCTCTGGCCAGAAGCCAACTGGATGTTCTCAGACCCTTTCTGCTGTGCAAGCGTGTGCCCAGGGCTGTGACATAGCGAGCCCCAAGTGATCCCCCAAGGTCTCAGGGTGCCTACTCCAGGGAACCCCGAGAGAAAGTCACAGCTGCCCCATCACCATCTAAGGTTAGTGCCAAGTGACTTCCCTAGAGGCCCGGAGCAAGGGGGCCCCAACCACCAAGAGCTGCTTCCCAGGATCCCCAGGTGGGTGCTTAGGCCACGCCTTCCTCAGGCGCTCTCTGACAATCACTGAATTCTGCTATATGCAGGACCCGAGACACAAAGCCTGAAGTCATGCAAAAATTAAGGCTTGGAGGGAACACAGCTCAAAGACTTGACCCCAGACACCACGGTCCTGTTCCCCTCAAGCAGCAGTGCTGGGAGCAACCCCAAGCAAGGTGTCCAGGTGCCTGTGTGCAGCCCCTGAGGTCCTCCAGGTGCGAGAGGCCCCAAAACAAAACTAAGGCGCAGGAGTGCACAAAGGAAGGGTCGTTAGCAGTTCCTTTTTACATAATCCGAACTCTGATTGCTGTCCTTTCCGTTATTTCTCACGCTTGTCCCAGACTCATCCGTGTTTCCTGCCGGCTTCCCTTTCTGAGGGACCTAGGCCCCAGCAGAGGCTCTGTAGCTAGCTCCAGGAGCTCCAATACCATCAAGAAACTTGTGGCGGTAAGCGAGCTAGGAAAGATGCTTCAGTTACACAGCGGGACCGCAGCCTAGCCTTCTGTGTTCCGGAAACCTCAGTCAGCCCACAGCCGGGTTCTAGGCGGGGTCCGCCCGTCCGCCCAGGGGAGCCTTGGCCCCGCCTCGGCCCCGCCTGCTCCCACGAGCCCGAGGCGCGGCTGAGCCCGCCCGCCCCTCCCGGTCCGCAGCCCGGAACGCAGTGACGCTCCGCCCCTGAGGCTTTCCCCGGCTTCTGGCGCCATCTCCTGGAGGCCTGCAGTTACTGTCCCCCCTCTTCGACGGAGAGCGGCAGGTTCTTTGCTGGGCTAAGTCAGCTGGAGGCAATTCCAAGGTTAGGAGATGACCCCTTTCCTGTTCCCAAATCCACCCAGGGATACTGTCTTCAACGCATGACGCCTCGTTCTACAAGCACATGCGCAGACCAGCTTTGCTCCAGCCCAGCTGAGACTCCAGGGTCACCTTCACCAAAGCTGGAGCCTGTGAGTAACTCTGGCGGGAACACCGACACACCCCACCCCCCTTTAAATCTTGTCTGCGCAGAGAGCGCCCAATGAGCTAACCACCTGCTTCAGAATAGGAGGCCCTGTTCATACCAGAACACTCGCCCCCCACCCCGCCCCTAAGCAGCACTGGGTGTCTCCTCTGCTCCCCTCCCCCTAAAATAAAAACCTTACCTTATCTTCTGCTCTGAGTCTTACATGGTCCTTAGAGAAGTGGTACCCAGCATTCCCCACATTGGTCTTTGAATAGTCCTTTTGCAGCTCTACACTGATGGGAACGTTACCATGGGGGTGGGGTCAAGATGCACACTGAAAACTGAACCTGCACAGGACAGTTTCAAGGTAACTTGTCTCAAGTTAGTAGTTGAAAAAAAAGTAGAGCGGGAGAAACCACTGGCCAAATTTTTGCTTTTAAATTATACTACTGGAGACTGAACCCCAATCATGAAAAACTTTGCTACTGTGTATCTCATGGTGATTCAATTAAAAAAAAAGTTTTAAAAATAAAACCAGTGCCTCCTCCCCCGACCCCCCCAAATTATACTAGAGGGAGTGAAGCTCACGTCTGAAGAGATAGCCTGTAAGGAGAGTCCCATGCATTAGAGGAGCTTGTTCAGCTGCAAATAAGCATGAAGTGGAGCTGGATGGAATCTCCAGTCCCCACCACAAACTGGTGGCAATCTAAAACAGGGCTTCTTAACCCCTTGCAACCCCTGTCCCACAACTAGAAATTTTTACATGGCCTCTGGTATATATAAAATACTTACACATACCAGGTATTGACTGATAATAAATCATAAGCAATTTTTAAGAGCTACACAATGCCATACTGAGTTATGACCTAGTTTAAGAAGCCAGAGAGGGCTGGAGTGATAGCACAGCGGGTAAGGCATTTGCCTTGCACGTGGCCAACCGGGTTCGAATCCAAGCATCCCATATGGTCCCCTAAGCACCACCAGGGGTAATTCCTGAGTGCAGAGCCAGGAGTAACCCCTGTGCAATGCTGGGTGTGACCCAAAATGCAAAAGAAAAAAAAAGCCAGAAAGTACAGCGGGGAACTCAGGATTGATCCCATGTACCACATAGGGCCCCAACCCCCACTGCCCCAGGAGTGATCCCTGAGTGCAGTCAGAAGCTCTGAGCACCACCTCAAATGACCCAAACAACCCCTGCCCCCACCAAAAAGAAAGCTAAGTTCTGGGGCCGGAATGATAGTGCAATGGGTAGTTTGCCTTGCATGCAGCTGACCTGAGTTCAATACCTGCCATCCCACATGGTGCCCTGAGCGTCACCAGGAGGGATTCCTAAGTTCAGAGCCAGGATCAACCTCTGAGCATTATCAGGTATGGCCCAAAGCCCCACTCCCACCCATTGCTCATCAGTTTGCTCGAGCAGGCACCAGTAATGTCTCCATTTGAGACTTCTTGTTACTGTTTTTGGTATATCGAATATGGTAACTTGCCAGGCTCTGCCGTGTGGGAGAGATACTCTTGGTAGCTTGCCAGGCTTTGTGAGAGGGGTGGAGGAATCAAATCTGGATTGGCCACGTGCAAGGAGAATGCCCTACCCCCTGGGCTATCGTTCCAGCCCCACTCCCACCAAAAAAATAAATAAAAAGCTAAATTCTAAAAGAGCTAGACAAGCAAGGAGCTTCTAGAAACCCCAATTATCTGTTCCCTTTACAGGCAGGCATATTGGGAGTAGTATCTCTATCCTCAACCCACCACACCCCCAGTTCCTAGAGCACCTCAGAACCCCTTGGAGGTCAGCACTGTCTCCACCTCATGGGCGAAAAGGCAGGCCAGAGGGATCCCAGGATTGTCCTGGGTCTGAGGCAGATGAGAAGGCAGGTTCCTGTGACTCTGAGGAGCCCCCATTCCCCTCTCAGCTACTCTTCTGTCTTGTCCTTCACCTACACCCTCACTCTAGCACAGGAGAGACCTCACTCCCCCATCCCCACCCACAGGAGAGGTCATAGAGACCTAACAGGAGTGCCGGGGACTGGGCTGAGGGTCTGCCGGGCTCACGGAGGGTGAGGCAGGTCAGAAGCCAGAGATACTGGGTCTTCTCATCCTTCTGGACTGCTGCATACACCCAGACCCCCTTGGCTTCAGTTGGGCCTTAGGCAGAATTTCCTGGGCAAAGAGTGAGGCAAGGTCTTTCCTGGGCGCCTGCTGTTTTTATTTTTGGGGGGTGAAGCATGCCAAGTTTTGACACTTGTCAGTGTGGCTCTCATGTGAGTTCCCATGCTAGCCATCAGCCGTATGTGCAATCTAGGATCTATCTCTACTCTGGGCCTTCAATGCTCACCCCGAAAAGCAGCATGAGGGGTGGGGGTGAGCTCACAAGAGGCACCAGTTGTTCTGTGACCAATGGCCCCTGATCCTGTCTGTAGATACAGCTGTTGTATCCTCACCTCCCACACCCTGGGCAGTGATCCAGGACAACCCAGCTCCTTCCTGAGCACTGAGTCATGGTAAGCCTACCCAGCTGGCCTGTCCATCCCAGGAAGGGCACTTAGGGTCCTCAGAACCTACAGGTCCAAGTAGGACAGAAAAGCCTGACCAAAACCATTTTCCCCTTCCCCATTCCAAAGTCAAGGAAAAGATTTCCTGGAGAATACTGAGAGAATTGCTAGCCAGAGTCCACAAAGCAGGGCAGGCAGAGTAGGGGTGGAACTACAGCTAGAAGAACTGTAAGAATTCATCTTTGGGGCCAGAGAGAGCTCAATGGGGTGGGCACATGCTTTGCAAGCAAGAGGCCAAGGTTTGACCTCCAGCACAGCAATGGTCCACTGAGTGAGCCCCAAGCACCCATCCAGGAGTAGCCCCTGAGCTAGAAGTGTGATCCTCTGCAAAAGATGACCAATGTCCAATCTTTGACAGAGCCCAGCTGGAGGGACCTCTCTTGAGTAGGCAGCCTTTACTATCTTCCCCTTCCACTCTGCTACACCAGGTTTTCTGCACATCCTACCTAGTCTGAGCTGACTCAGGAGAGAAAAAGTGCTAAGGGGGGAACCAGAGCAACAGTACAGCAGGTAGGGTATTTTGCCTTACACACAGCCGACCCTGGTTCAATCCTTGACATCCCCTATGGTCTCCCGAGCACTGCAAGGAATAATTTCTTTGTGCAGAGCCAGCAGTAACCCCTGAGTACTACCAGGTGTGACCCAAAATGCAAAAAAAAATTTTTTTAAAGGTGTGCTAAGGGGACCTGTCTGGAACATATACACATATGCTCCCAGGGGCACACAAATGGCAAGATATGTGGCTGAGCTGGATTTGATCCCCAGCACCATTTAGGCCACCAAACTCTGCCAGAAATGATCCCTAGGCAGAGTCAGAAGTAAGCCTTGATTACCACCAGGTATAGTTCCCCCACTCCCCTTGAAAAAATGGCAAGGCTATAGCAGCAATGGGGTTATCAGTTCCAGAAGTTACCTTTGAGGGATTGAATAGGGCACTTGCCTTGCATTTGTCCAACAGGGTTCAATTCCACTATCCAATATGGTCCCCCGAGCCCTGCCAGGAGTAATTCCTGAGTGCAAAAGGATTAACCCCTGAGCATTGCTGGTTGTGACCCAAAAAGCCAAAAGCCAAAAAAAAGTGTTCCCTTTGAGTGGGCCTCCCTGGGCTCCCTCTTCCTTGTCACATGAACTCCTGAACCTCCCACCCTCAATATTGAAACACAAAGGAGGTAGGGAAACAGAGGCTTGGAGGCAATGGCATTGTAATAAAGACACTGCTTTTTATTTAGTTTGATATGTTTCTATACAGAATGCAGAAAACACATCTTAAAATCATAAAGAAGGAAATAAAAACACGTCAGTGGTTGGTGAACACTTGAATGTGAGATTGGCTCTCTGTCTCACAGAGTCCACAGCCATCGCCAGCCCAGCGCTCAGGGGGGCAGGCTGCCTCCAAGGGCATTGTTGCTGTTGTTATTCTGTTCACTGCCCCAGCACCTCCAGTTGCTACGGCAACAGGCCATTCTGGGCCAGCCACGTCTCTGTGACCGCGTGGCAGTGTCCGATGGTGAGGTTGCTAAGGACAACAGAGCTGTGTGGAAGGCCTTTCAGAGGCCTCACCTGGAACACTGAGAGTTGTTTAATTTCTGACCAGGTCATCAGAAATAATCTCACCAGGTCAGATCCTCTGTGCTGTAGACTCTGGGGCACTGGGAAAATTCTGGTTTGGCCCAGGGCACGGAAGAACAAGGCCCCTGTCACCAGAGCTCCACCTACAGGCTCCCCGCAACTGAGGCACTGCTCATCTGTGTACCCTATTGGGGCCAGGCAGGAGGAACAAGTAGGCCCCAGGGGAGCAGGCGCGAGGGGATATGCCCTCTGAGAGGAACGAGGTGAGAACGCCTCCCTGTAGCCGCCCTCCCCTCCTGAGGCAACATACGAATCCGGCAAAAATGGTTCGATATGGCTTAGAAGTGGCTGCTTGGTGTGCAAAAGGAACCTGGGTCCACCCACCTGTCCTCTACCACGGAAGGGATACATTATTGCAAAAGGCATTCCTCCCCAAGAGGTAACCAAAATAACTCCCAGACATCAAGAAAAGTCATGCTCAAAATGGTTTCTTCCAAAGGAGGAGAATCAAAGCAGAGTGGGCACCCCTGAGTCACAGGACAGAGATGCAGATGGACAGACGGACATTCTGCTTAAAAAAAAAAAAAGGCAAAAGAAGTCCCAGTGTAATTCCAGAATTTAAGCCATTAGGAAAAGAGGGTAAAAAAATCAAAATGAGCGAAGCCGTCAGTTCCATGTGATCAGCACTAAGAGCTTTGTACAAACTGCTGGAAGCATCACCATTTTTAATCTTTTTTTTTTAATAAAACAATTTGAGGCTGTATAAAAACTTTAGTAAAAAATCAGCTTTGAGAGCCCACAGAATTTCACTATGAACTATTGCTGGCACTCCTCCCCAGTCCGGACCTTTCCAGCCATTCAGGCCCAAGGCCTGGGACTGGGGTGCCAGGAGGGGGCAGGGGTAGGGGGGGTGGGGGGGCCAGGGAGGGACTGTGGACTGTTGGGACAAAGTGGCCGAGGTCAAGTGAGGAAAGAGCATCACATGACATAAAAATATTGCATCTTCACCAAAATGTCCCCCACTGAGTGTTTCAAAAACCACAATTTTCCTTTAAGGAGGGGAAAAAACACACAGAAGAAGGAGAAACAAAAGTAAGTGGATGTGGTCGAGTTCCTCGACCCCCCAGCACCCCGCCCCACAAGCAGCTGGCCCACCTTGGAGCACCTAGGTTGGGGGCCACGGCCACCACTAGCCTGTTGGAGTCCCCTTTCCATGGAAATAAAGACCCCTTGATAGCGAGCCGCTAGCGTGCATGGGGTGAGGGTGTGGATGTCCACGGCCCAAGAGGCCCCTCCAGCTTCCACCCCTGGCAGCAGCAGGAGAGCAAGCCCAGCACCAGGGCCGGAGGCCCCCAGGCAAGCTCTGGGGTATCAGAGCAACCAAGTTTCGTAGTGTGAAAAAATAGGATTCCTTTGATAAAAAATACTGTCCCTTGGTCTTCTCTAAGTTTGAAACACCCTGGGAGCTTATTTTTAGCAAAGCAATTCCCCATACCCACCCAAAAATTATACATACAAGTTTAGGTAAACAGCAGATTAAATGTAAAAACTTAACCTTAACTTCTGAAAGTCCTTTGAACTTAAACTTTAGCTACTATTCTCCATGTTACGTCCTGCAGCTAGACACACGTGAATAGAAAAAACAGTACAGTTAGTGTTAAAGGCAAAACGCAGAGAGCCGGGAGGCCACCCAGCACTGCCTGCGAGTTCATTCACGGTTCCTCGCTCCCGCCGTCTACCTCTCCTCCAAACAGTGCTTTCAGAGCCAGCCATCAAAAACGCAGCGAAGAATTTTCTATGAACAAACAAAAAGCTGTTAGGCCAAAAAAAAAAAAAAAGTAAAAATATTCCCCAAAGTCTCTCCAGCTGCTTTGGGGTTTCGGAGGACCAGAGAGGGCGGGCTTGTCCAGGCCCTGTGTCAGTGTGTGCTAGGTCAGGTGTCGGCTCCCAGTGGGTGATGGTCTGCAGGCCACTGGTCTCCACAGACAACACTGGGTTGTCTCCAGGGCCCTGCCCTACCCCTGCCTCCACCCAGGCGCTTGTGGGTTAAGGGGGGACGTAGGGAGGGGGTGACCGGTATGGGGTCATGTTCTTGGGACGAGAGCCCTTGCCCTCCATGGGAGCTGTGAAGGGAGGGGGAGGCTGGTAGGGAGGAGCGTTGGGGTCCTCATCCCGCAGGGGCGTGTACTCTCCCACACTGTCCTGGTTCAGGGGCGTGGTCTCGGGCACACTCTGGTTGGGGTACTCAGGAGGGGGGAGGGGCGCTTTCTCCTCTTGCAGGATGAGTGGCATGCTGGAGGAGGGGGGCGGCTTGGAGTCATCCAGCTCATCCGCAAAGATGATGGGCACCCCCTTCTTGATGAAGGTGGCCTGGTCCTCGAGGGTGAGCTTGCCCTTCCGCTTCTTGCGATAGCAGATCATGGCAATGATGCCCGCAATGAGTAGGATGGCCGCCACTACCACGGCGGGGATGACCGTATGCAGATAGACGTCATCCTCACTGCTCTTCTCAGGATCCCTGTCTGTGACCTCTGTGGTCGGGGCCACAGAAGGTATCCTCCGCGGGGGTGCCACAGGGATGAACTGCAGGTGCCGACAGCTGCCGGCACCCACCACAGTAATGTTCATGGCCTTGAAGTCAGGCTCCAGGGCATTGGAGAAAGCGGCCCGAGGCTTGCCGTCATCCTCAGCGATCCTGCGGCTGAGCCCTGTGATCTGCTCCTTGGGACAGGGCTCGAGGGGCAGGGTGTTGTTGGTCCATTCCACCACGATGGAGCCCCGGGTGATATTCTGCAGTGTGATGGTGCTACAGTTGCGGTCCCCAAAGGCAAAGGCCAGCTTCTTCACTAGGGCAATCTTCTTGTGTATGTCATTCAGCACCGGGGCTGGGTCACCCACAAACCTGGCCTTGAACCGAGCAGGAGCCTTGTCCCCTTGTGGGCGCTTGTGGACATGGATCTCGAAGGCATCCACAGCCGAAAGGCCCCCTTTGTCTGTGGCATGCATGAAATACTCGTGCTTGCCCACATGGCTGCTATCGGGCAGGCCATACATAAGCTGACTGTTGCTATTGAACTGTACCCAGGACTTCTCGCCCACTAGCTGCTGCTCTCGAAGCTTCAGCGTGAGCTTCAGCTTGTCAGTGGTGGTGTCCTCAAAGTCATAGAAGGTGTCGGAGGGGATCTTTACCTCAAAGTAGGTGCCGACCCAGGCATCAACCCTGTCAATGTGGTTTTTGAGCTCTGGGCGCCGGTTGGCCTCTCCTCCCCGGGACACCCCACTGGTGGTGGTACGGATGCGAGTAGGCGGGGAGGCAGTTTCCAGTTTGGTGATGGGTGCTTTGGTGGTGACCCGGGGCCCTGGCCGAGGTGTCCGTGGTTTCTTGGTTGGCCTTCGAGTTGTGGTGGCTGAGGAGTCAGTTGAAGGGGTGGCTGGTTTGGGTGTGGACACTCGTGGCTTCTTGGTAGTAGAGGTGGGAGGGGTAACGACTGCTGTGGGCTCCACATAACCGGGAATGGTCATTGTTGGGCGAATCTGGCCAGGCACTGTGGTGCCAGCTTCTGACACTCGAGTGGGCTGGATTGGGCCCAGGGTTGGGGTCTGAATAATGGCTCCTCGAGTCCGAATGGTGACAGTAGGCTTCCCGGGAACAGGATCCCTGACTGGAGGAGCCATGGTCTCTGTTGGTGGAGCAATGGCTGGAGATGTGGGGGTGGGCACAATTCTAGACGGGGGCTCCTGGACTGCAGTAGTTGGGGGTCCGATGGCAGTGACAGGTGTGGGTGTGGCATGGATCTGCCTCCGGATACGTTTGGGGAGAGGAGGCTTCTTGTTAGCTATGTGCCAACCCACTACAGGGTAGCCAAGCTGGGCAGACATAGCACCCTCCCTGGCAGGGGCCTCCACGCCATGAATGTCAGGCACACTATTCTGATTCAGGGAGCAGCCCAGCTTCCAAGAGAGCAGAGCCCCATTCTCTACCACCTTTTTTGCATTTCCTGGGCCGGCCATGAAAGCCGACATATCAAACAGTCTGTTGTTCACAACCGGTACCAACTTCATGTTGTGAAGCTCCACTTCTGAGAAGCTCCGCATCCTGTGCAGGAGGTCAATCCTTTGCTTTGGGGTCATCTTAGTGAGGTCAGCGTCCAGAATTACCGTCAGGACTGTCACAGGCTCGTCAGCAGCACAGGCAGTTGATGCCACTTCACCTGGGTCTGGGGATGCTGCGCGCATAGACTGTGGCTCGCTGTGGTCTTCAGGGTAGACCTCTATAGAGAACACACTAGAGCTCTGGGGCACGTGGCTCCCATTGGCCCCAAGCCGGGCGGCGTTCACCGAGATGTAATGGACACCCTTATCGGTGTCAAGGGGGAGGCCCTCTAGGGTGTGGCTCTGTGGGTCCCAGTGCAGCCAGGATGGCAAGGCCTCCTTCCCCGCAGCTGAAACCTAGAAGAGACACCAGCACAAGAGCTACAGTCAGTCACTACGTAACTAGAAAAGGATCACAACAGTTAATCACTGGCCTGACATGCTTGATGTCTAATTCAGAATTGTTTTGGGGGAACCAACTCCACTCTCCCAGAACTCAGGGTCTGTCAAAAGACTAGGACTGCCAAATGAGAGGCAAATGATTCACCTAAAGCCAAACAGCGAGAACCTACCAGTGCTGGCATTCAAATACATGTCTTACCCTAGGCATAAAGCTAGAAGATTTTGCACATTTTTAGACCTGTGACATGTCCTACTCTGACGGAGCCACTGTACCTGGCTTTACAATTTCACACCAGACTTCTCCCCTGCCTTCCATAGAGCCCCGAATTTGCTCAAGTCACATATCTGGCCTAGAGTGCTTGCCTTGCTCAGACATGGTAATGAACACAGGTCAGGGTGCAAGGAAGAATTTGATGGTTCTAACTCTACAGCCACCATGTTACAATCAAGTGTAGTCGAACACATCTGGATACAGTTAATCACATTTACTGTCTTAATTACCCATTTTTTTTCAAATCTCAAGAAAAAGTGTGTTGTACAGAGTTGGAACTAGAAATTGCTATTTTAAAATATATATATTCCCCTCTTTGGGGGGGCCACAGCTGCCAATGATTAGAGGTTACTCCTGGCTCAACACTCAGGGGTCAATGAGAGCACAATGGTGGTGCTCAAGGATGCTGGGGATTGAACCAGAGTCAGCCACATACACATACTATCCTTCAAGCCCCTAGAAATTGCTATTTTAGAAGAATATTTATCAGAATTAATTCCAAGGCGCTCTGGTTTTTTCTACTCCTTTTTACCCAACTCATGTCCCAAATTTATTTTCAGGGTAGAAGTCCTTTTTACAGGGACATAACTGGTAAAGACCAAAAGTTCCCACACACAGACAGCTGCAGCCAATAAGAAAGAAGTAAGACTTTCCTCCTGTCCACGTTCCATCTACTTCTTTCACCTTTGGGAAACATGCCTGCCCCCATTTGCAAAAAGATGACACCCATTTTCTGGTCTGCCTAAATGCATTCAGTTCCACTGCCCTGTCCCCTGAAGTCCAGAGACACAAAGGTGAACAAAGCCTGTCCTACTGCCAGCCTCCACCCTGTCACAGCCACTGTTGGTCAGGTAAGGACACTGGCATGCTTCCCTCCATACTTCAGGAAGGCCAGAGGCAGTCTGCTGGGCTCTCTGAGAGCTCAAGTTCCCTGGGCTGCCTCCTACCAAGAGGCCAGGGCCCAAGTGACTAAAGAGGAGACCCTGGCTTGTGCCTGCTCTTCCCCAGATCCAGGCGTCTAGGCAACAAGCTAGCCAGATACTCACCTCCCTATGGTTCTTGCATTCAGTAAGTACCCACAAGAAGAAATCTGAGGGGCCAGAGTGATAGGAGAGTGGGTAAGGCACTTATCTTGGATGAAGCCTACCCAGGTTTGACCTCCAGCACCACATACAGTCCCCTCAGTCCCATCAGGTGTGATTCCTGAGTGCAGAGCAAAGAGTAAGCCCTGAGCACCTCTGGACGTGCCACCCCACAAAGCAAGTTAACTGGCATTACTAGGAGTTACTTTTTTTTTTTTTTTTTTTTGAGAATGAGCATATTAAGTGGAATTCAGGCTAAGGTACTCAGGGGTTCAGGAGGCCTCAACCCCTGTACTAAAGTTACTTTCACTTTTACTGTCCCTTCCTGATTCTCTTAGCCAGTGACCGTACTGGCTAAGCAGCCAGTACGTCTGCGAGCAGCATTTTTTTCGTGATGTCCCATTCCACTTTTTTTTTTAATTTTTTCTTTTATTCCATTAATTCTAAGGGCATGATTATCTGTCTCACTAGTAAGAATCTCCCTCCCCATCACTCAATATCTTCTGCAGTCAACACCAAGAATCATAAAATAATTATTAACATGAATGGCTTCAAACCTATGGAAAACAATAAATATATTCTCTTTATTTTTTATTTTTTGGCTTTTTGGGTCACACCTGGAGATGCACAGGGGTTACTCCTGGCTCTGCACTCAAGAATTACTCCTGGCAGTGCTCAGGGAACCGTATGGAATGCTGGGAATCAAACCCAGGTCGGCCACCTGTAAGGCAAGGGCCCAACGCACTGTACTATACTATGTACTATTGCTCCAGCCCCTATTCTCTTTAGGATAACTTTTTAACTACAAAAGTACTTGTTTTAAATGTCACAACTGAAAAATCTACGCTTTAACTTTTTTCAGTTCATATAAAATGCCAGTATTGCCACTTCAATATATTCACATATAAAGAAAATGGCTAAACACTTTAATTCTGCAAAGTACATGAAATTGCTTGTGGCCCAAAATCAAAACACAGAAGTCTGGGAGCAGAGGAGGCTCACTGGCAGGACAGAGGGTCACAGAGGGTCACATGTTGGAATAGGGCCACAGTCCAAGAAGGGCTGAAGGGTTGGAGAGATAATACAGCAATAGAGTGCTCATCTTGCACACAGCTGTCCCTGGTCAATCCCCAGCACACCATATGGTCCCCTGAGCCGACTGGGAGTAATCCCTAAGCAATCACCAACCTCACACTCACACAACAAAAAAAAGGGGGGGGGGAATTAAAAGGTTGAGAAACCATGATTTAAACTATGCTTGTTTGGTTTTAATTTGGGGTCACACTCAGCAGTGCTCAGGACTTACTCCTGGCTCTGTGCTCAGGGATCATCTCTAGTGGGGCTCAGGGGACCATATGGGATGGGATGCTAAGGATCAAACCCAGACTGGGTGCATACAGACAAGCACCTTACCCGCAGTATCATTTCTCAGGCCCCTGACTTAATCTATGATAAATAACATTACATGTTAATGACATGGAAGATAAATAACAAAAATCACATTCATGAAACCCTAGGTTTCACAAAATCAAGTTATGCTGCTCAATTTCACATTAAGAAGCAGAAAAGCAGAACTGGTAGTTTTTTGGGGTTTGTTTTTTGGGGTGGGGGGCACCCAACTATGCTAAGATCTTACTCCTGGCTCTGTGCTCAGGGATCAGTCCTGGTGGAGCCCCGGGGGTCTATATGTGGTGCCAGGGATCGAACCTGGGTTGGCCACGCATAAGGCAACCGTCTTCCTATTGTACTATCACTCCAGCCCAGAACTTGTAGTTTTATTTGGTTTAATGAAGCTGATTTTTTCTACCCACAGCTTTACTGATGTTTGGGACAAAGCCAGTAAGAAAGAGCCAAGCTTCCCCGGCCTGCACACCACCCACCCTCTCTGCAGATTCCAGCTCCCCAGGGTTGTAGAGGGACATTCACTGGTCATTGGACAGCGCGCCAGTTAGGCTCTTGAAACAGAAGTCCTCTGGCTCCTGGGTAGTCACCTGAACCCAAACATTCTAAAACCCAAGCATCTCTAAGCACTGAGAACATCAGATCCAGGCAGCAGTTTGTGTGGCTGATTCACTGTAGCAGAAGGGCACAGGAAGCCAAACCAATCAAAGTTCCACAAGGAAGCTAGCCAAGTCAAAGGCATGCACTGCATTCTCAAGGCCATTTGGGGGAAATTCCCTGAAATGGAAAGGCTCAACATGCAGGAAGGGCTGGTCATGTCCACAGTTCCAAAGGATTCCACTAGTGGGCCCTCCCTCCCAAGGACACTCAGCTGAGGAAATGTTAGAGCAAACAACTATTTCACCCTGGGTATAAGAGCTCCCAGCAAACATGCTCTCAATTTTCGATACTTCCAGGTCTGGACAACTTCTTTTTCACTCAGAGCATACGGATGAAGTGGGATATGAAGTTCCTTCTGAGAGACTCAGGAGACCCAGCTCCATGACAGGCCAGAACTCATGCCTGTAACAAGAGCCCAGCCACGCCAAAGTCCCAACAGAGAACAGCAGCTCCAGGCAGGCTGGGACCTGAGCTGATCTCTCAGGTCTCTTGGGTCTGACCAGCTGGTCAGTTGCGCGCGCGCGTGTGTGTATGTGTGTCTGTCCTTTCATGGCTGGGTCTTATGTGTGTTAGGAGGGTCTTATGTGTCTTAGGCCTTTGACAGCTGTGTGTCCCGTCCTTTCACAGCAGGTCTCATGTATGTGTGGGTAAGGAGGGTGGGGCCGGTGGGGTCATTCCTATATAATCACAGGGCAGACACATGCCGAGCTCAAGCAATGCCACTGGCCCAGGACATGTCCAGGCTCCGCTCCCCAGACCTTCCCAGCTGGCCTCAGATGCAGCACACAGTGAGGCCTTGTTTCCCTGCCCATACCCCAAAGCAGAAGCTCAAAGAAGCAAGGAAGTGGGAAGGATTCAGGCAAGGGAAAACTAAAATTTGATAGTGGACTGAGGCTAAGACTGAGGACACTCAGGAACTTGCCTGCCAATGAAGACCTGTCTGCTATGAGTAGCTAAATCCCTGGGGGCTGGGGGTGGGAGGAGAAGGTAGAACTCACTGCAGGTGACAATAATATACCCCAATAATCAGTATTTACTGCCTCTTCAATCTGTAACAGATGTGCTCAGTCCTGGCCAATCTGCACACGAGACCATCATTGGAGAAATTTCTACCCTGGGGGCTGGAGTGATAGTGCAGCACATGGCTGACGGGGATTCAATCCCTAGCACTCTGAGTGATCCCCTGAGTATTGCCAGGAATTATTCCTGCATGCAGAGCCAGAAGGAGTTAAGCCCTGAGCACCGCTGGATGTGACCCCAAAGAAGTCCAGAACTCATCCCTGTATCAATAGCCTAACAAACAAATTTTTAAAAATCAAAGACAAATAAAAATTTCTGCCCCAACAGAACTGGTACCACCCACAGCTCACCCGTAATGGCCATGAGGTCAGGAACAAAAGGCAAAAGGAAGGATTCAGAGCTGTGCAGTACACCAGCAATTGTGTGTGGGGACAGGTGGGTGCAGGAAATCCCTCCAGGGGCTCAACCGTCCCTTGGCAAGTGTCGGTAGCACCTGGCAGCAATAGGATGCAAGCCTGCAGATCTTATTTTGGAAAGGAACCTTGCCTTCAGGCATGCAGTGGAACATCTGCAGGAGCCAGAGACTGCAGAACTAAGACTGATTTGAGACAATTATAGGCACTAGCTTACAGGTCTCCCAGAAAGAACCGGAAATGTCTCCAGTGTCATTAACCCTGAGAGCAAACACACTTCTGAGCTGGAAGGCAAATCCGGCACTGGGGAAAATAAGATCCCAAACAACCACACACTGAAGTCTTAGAAATACTGATTCATAAATCCTATCTGAAAACACTCTTTCTTAGAAATATTTTATGTATAAGAATCAAAACCACAAAACCTGAGTTGACCCACAGGAAGTTCTAAAACTTCCCCCCACCCAGAGAAGTCCACAATGAGGCACTGTGACCAAATGACTGGGGAATTGCCAGGAAAGGCTTTGATCACTCCTCAATCTACAAGACCTAGTAAATGATTTCCAATTTGGTTCTGGGACACATCTCCAACTGTTTGGCTGGTTCTTCTCTTGTGCAATAGATCATCAAATACTTGGTAAGGATACAGCATCTATGTTCAACACCACACAACACAACCATTCTCTTGCCCTAAATCAGTTCCTTCTAAGAGCAATAGTACAGTGGGTAGGGTGCTTGCCATTTTATGTTACTTACTCATAATAAATAGCTCCATGTGAAATATTACTCCAACATCCTATGTGGTTCCCTGAGCACCACCAGGTGTAATTCCTGACTGCAGAGCCAGGAAAAACCTAGAGCACCACCTGGTGTGGTTCCCTCCACACCCCCCAAAAAAACAAAACAAAAACAAAACAAAAAACAGTTTCAACTCTACTCTTATGAAAATTCAGTAGAGAAGCTTCTGTTAGTCTCACATCTAAAAGCAAGTTTTCATCCACAGCATGAGCTAGGCAGTGGCTGGCACAGATGAAAGACAAAACTAAAAAACTGGGCTCTCACTAGGGCCTAATTATAGGACTCTGGGTTCTCTGGGTTTCTGAAACCAAGAAAACACTGAGAACTCTCAAGGTCATCTTCTACCCAGATAGGAAATGACCTGTAGAGAAGAGACTTAGAAATAGCAAACAAATAGGCCCAGAGGATACTCAGTGACCAAGAGCACCTGCACTACAAACTAAATGGTGCAAGTTCAATCCCTGGGGGCACCACATCTGCTAAATGCAACTACAGTGCTTTCTGGTCATGCCATAGCCAAGTGTGCTTGAACATCACAACTAAAGGTACACAATGCCCAGTGAGCATCACAACCAAAACCTGTGTGAGCAGCATAGCTAAAAAGAGAGACCTTAGGTTAGCACAGCAACAGAAGGAATGCGACCCTCAGTGAGTACCAAGACTGACTGTGCCAGCACCTTATCCATGCATGGACACCCACGCACCAGAACAATGAAGGGAAAGGAAGGTGGGGGGCAGAGAAAATGAAAAGGGGAAAATAAATGGTAAAGCAAGCCCTTACCTGTGGTACTATCTCTCACTCCCCATACACCCAGGTTCTTACTAATGCAAGGCACATTCACTACCACTGCGCCACAATCCCCGATCTATGTATTTTTTCCAAATCAAGAGCTTTTTTTTTTCTTTTGAAGCAATGGAGATCAAACCAAAGACCCCATACACGCAAGGCATGTACTCTACCACTGAACCACAGCCCTGGCCCTGAGAAGCCTCCATTTTCAATGTATTTGAGTTGATGGGTCTGGGCAAATGCCATTTGGAGAACCCACCCCCAGGGATGCCTTCCTTCGCCAACCCACATTTCCCGGTGTGCCATGCTCACAAGGGGCCCATTCAGGCTGGGAACACCCACTCAAAGCAGGAAGAAACCACAGTTCATCTCATGCAAGCAGGACTCCACAAAGCTCTCAAGCATCCAAAGAAATGCTCTTTTCATGAACGCCCCTCCTGGCCAAAGAGACTGCCCATTGTTCCCAATGGAACAATGAGGAGCCCCTGCCAGCAGCCGAGGGCACAGTCCCTGGAAGGCTTGTTCCCAGTCTGCCCACAACTTGGGTCGAGCGAAAGTCCACATTGTCTCCAGACAGGAGGCTCTGGGCAATAAAAAGGATAAAAAGCCATTTTCACAGACTCCATCAAAATGACACATCCAGGGGCTCTAGAAGCACCCAATCATTTCAGTGATGCAAAGATATCTCTACTGAGCCTCCTAATTGAGGAGGGCTGAGAACGTCTGTAGGCATTGCCCACCATCCTCATCCAGACAGTCCAGTCTGAAGGGAGGCACCAATCCCAAGGGAAAAAAGAGTCAAAATTTGCAACTCACACTACAGTCAACTCCAAAATGTCTAGGTCTGCCTACCAAAGACCAAGCCAGCTTTGGGTCCCATCTACACGGAACTTACAAATGAAGAGGGAAGTCCTGTGAGAGCAAATGTCAGCCATGACGTGGAATGAGCCTCACAACCAGGCATCCAGTCTGATTAAAGGAGCACACACCAGACCCATGTGTCCCAAGACCAAAGGAAAGGAGACAGTCCACAGAACAGGTCTTTCAGGAAAACTTGATAGCCATGAGGCCTGGGGCCACCTGCAGTCCCTTCCTGCATCACTGTGTCAATGGTGTCCATCTGGGAGTTAAGTTGGGTCAATAAAAGCATACTGATTATCAAGGAAGAGCTGAAAAACAGGTGGATAAGTGACAGTCTGGCCAGGCTGAGATGGCCCAAGGCTTATGTGGATATGAAACATTGTTAAGCAGCAGACCTATGTTTGATCCACGGCAATTCCATATGGTCCTCCCACACTCTGCCAGGAATTATGCCTAAGCACAGAACCAGGAGATCTGAGCACCACCAGGTGTGGTCCCAAAACAAACCAACAAAAAAATTAAAGTAAGGGGAGCTGGAGCAATAGCACAGTGGGGAGGGCATTTGCCTTGCACGCAGTCGACCCAGGTTTGATTCCCAGCACCCGAGCACCACCAGGAGTAATTCTTGAGTGCAGGACCAGGAGTAACCCCTGTGCATCGCCAGGTGTGACCCAAAAGGAAAAAAAAAAAGATCAAGAGTGCATGGCTTGCATTCCAGGGGCCTGGATCCCTGGTGGTACTATTCCCTTACCACAGAGGGATGGCAAGCATTGATGGCAGTAGCCTTCAGCACTGTCAGGTATGGCACAAAAACAGAAAGGGGTGAAGGGATGTAATCTCCTGTGAGCACTGCAACTAAAAGATGTGCAAACACCTCAGCTGACCAGGAAGTGTGACCACTGGTGAACACCAACTACAGCTAAGGGCCTCGACACTGAGTGTTAGCCTCAGTGCACACTGCTGCGAAGTATGCGAGTTGCACACCTGACAACACCCCCAACCCCCATAAGCATCACAGCCGAGTGTATGTGCAACCCTTAGTCACTGCAACAACAGCAATGATAAAGGGAAAGGGGGTGGCAGGGTTAAAAAAATAATAAAAACTTTTTAATTAGAAAGAAAATAAGGCACATTCCTAAGAAAAAAAAAAAAAACCATGAGGAGGGGGGATGATACACGTAGGGTATCAATCAAGCGACAGCAGATAAAAATGGTAAAATATGGGGGGACTAGAGAGATTGTTTAGGGGTTCCAGCACTCGCTTTAAGCAAGCTTTAATCACTGCTGGGTGTGGCAAAAATTTTTCCAAAAAGGAATAGAAATCTATTGTGATCTCAGGTCTAAGCTGTTATTTGTGTGTGGCCCACAGACATCTCTGAAGAGAAAATGATGAAGGGGTTCACTGTGAATGGTAGGAGCCGCAACAATTTTTTCTTTTTTTGAGGAAGAATGGGTTTGGGGGCCACTCTTGGCAGTACTCAAGGGCTATTCCTGAGGGCTGGAGTGATAGTACAGCAGGTAGAGTGTTTGCCTTACATGCGGCTCACCTGGATTTAATCCCAGCATCCCATATAGTTCCCCAGCACTACCACGAGTACTTCCTGAGTGCAGAACCCACGAGGAACCCCTGAGCATTGCCAAGTGTGACCCCCCCAAAAAAAGGGCTATTCCTGATTCTGTGCTCAGGGGTGACCCCTAGCAGTGCTCAGGGGATGATATGGGGTGACAGGGATCAAATTAGGAACAGCTTCATTGCAAAGCAATATACTAAACCCTTGGTACTATCTCTCCAGTCCTAGATTTTCTCTCATTTTTTTACACTATACAATTAAATTAAACATCTTTATCATAAGGAAGAAGGAAACTCTTACAAAGACCCTGCAATCTACTTTTATGGATGGGGAAACCAAAGTTCCATGAAAGAGGCCAGCTTTTCTGATCTGATTTCCCATCTAACACAGCCCTGAAGTAAGACTGTTTAGAATAGTGTTATACCTGCATCTGTGTTGACTGATCAGCTAACTAAAAGATCTGCTTTCTACAGATAAACATGCTTAGATAAAATCCGATTTCCCCAATAAAATCTCATAATTCTCCTGGTGAGTAAACCTATTACAAAAATGTCTCTCTCAGGCAGATTCCTGAATACAGAATCAGGACCCCTGAGCACTGCCAGGTATGGCACCAAAACAACAACATAAAGTCTCTCTTTCTTGGGGCCAAAGTTATAGTACAGACGGTAGGACACTTGCCTTACATATGGCCAAACCGGGTTCAATCCCTGGCACCCCAAATAGTACTCCCAAGCACTACCAGGAGTGATTCCCGAGTGCAGAGCAGGAGTAAAACCTGAGAACTGTTGGATGTGGCCCAAAACCAACCCCCTGCCAAACATACCAAAAAAGTCTCTCTTTCTTGGGGCTGGCATGATAATAGCAGGTAGGGTGCTTGCATTGCTCAGATAGGGCGGCTAATCTAAATTTTACCCCAAGTATCCCATATGGTCCCAGAAGCACTTCCAGGAGTGATTCCTGAGCACAGCCAGCTGTGATCCAACGACTAAAAAAGAAAAAAAAAAAGTCTCTCTGGAGCCTAAGAGACACTACAGCAGGTAAGTCACTCACCAAGCCTGGGGCCAATCCAGATTCAATTCCCATCACACCATATGGTCCCCCAAGCACTGCCAGGAGAGATACTGAGCACAGAGCCAGGGGTCAGGTCCTGAGCACTACTGCATGTGACAAAAAAATTACAAAAAAAAACCCACACCCATACATGGAAGGTCTACATGGATAGGAGACAGGAGTCAAGAGCCTGAACAATATCCTCTGTGATGCCACCTCTCAACAGGTATCAACCATTTTGCCATTCATGAATGAACTCTAATCCAATGTGAAACAAAAATGAGCTTTTCAGCTGAGTTCTAAATCTCTGAATTCCAGGCCATAAAATGGTAAGACAAACTGGTAGTTGGGCCAATAATACAGAGTTCAAGGCACTTGCCCAGCATGCATCTGACCTAGTTCAATTCCTAACATCACCTATGGTCCCCTGAGCACCACCAGGAGTGATCCTTGAGACAGAGCCACAAGGAAGTCCTGAGCACTGCCAGGTGGGACCCCACCTCCAAAAAAAACAGACAAATTGATAGTTTTTTTTTTTTTTTTTGCTTTTTGGGTCACACCCAGCGATGCTCAGGGGTTACTCCTGGCTTTGCACTCAGGAATTACTCCTGGCGGTGCTTGGGGGACCATATGGGATGCCAGGGATCGAACCTGGGTCGGCCGCGTGCAAGGCAAACGCCCTACCCGCTGTGCTATCGCTCCGGCCCCAGACAAATTGATAGTTTTAACCAGTATGTTTTCATGGTTCAATTATACCAAAAGATATCTAGGACACCATAGATATGTAAATATCTCAGATAATGAGCAGATACAAAAACTATCATAACAAAGTATAAATCTTTTTAATTTGGGGGCCACACTCAGTGGTGCTCAGGGATTACTCATGGCTCAGGGATCATGCCTGGAAGACTCAGGGTACACCCAGGTATCAAACCCAGATCAGCAGCACACGAGGCAAGCACCCTACCTGCTGTACTACCACTCCAGCCCCACAAAATATACATCTTAAAATATTTTTGGCTCATTTTTCATAACACACTTCAAGTGGAAGAACACTGTTGCACAGAATACAGTAAACAATGGCTGTGAGCCAACTCCAGTCTGCCACCTGCCTTTGTATGGCCTATGAGCTAAAAATGATTTGTGTATTTTCAAATGATTTTTTAAAAAAATATCATTTCTTGACATGCAAAATCTGTATGAAATAAACATTTCAATGTTCATAAGTACAGTTTTATTGGAAGACAGCCATACCCTTTCATTCATATTTTGTCTGTGACTACCTTCCCAACTATTTTCTCTACTTACCGACAGAGCCGTGACAGAAATGACAAGCCTGTGAAGCCTCCAATCTATAGCACAAACCCTTTAAGAAACAGCACGTCGGCACACTCCATTCTGGAGTCACCCACAGCCCACTCAAGGTGTGTAACTTCTCTCCCTTTACTGTTGGCCTTTCTTTTTAATATTTTCCAATTTTCCTCTTTGGAGAATTTTACATTTTCCTTAGAATTAGTATCCTTCCTCAATTAATCTATTTTACATGGGGGAAAAAAGTATGCTCACTTTTGCTCTTGGACATGATTATAGCTTAAAGGATATACCCTACCCACCTACTGACCACCGTGTAAACTCACTCAGAATCTAGGCGAAAGGTCAAAATCCCACAATCTAGTCAAAGGGGTGATCCTTCTCCAAACAAAAGCTCCTGTTTGATCTGATCAACTTTGTCATGACATTGTTCCATTACACAGATTTCAGATCAAATCCTCTTATTCTCCAGGGTTGCATTCCCCAAAGGAGAAGGGACAAGGCTGATTTTGGTTCCTTAGGAATTACATTCATTTTAGTACACAAAGATCATCAAATCAAAGGGGAGAAAGATCCTATATTTACTTATACTTTATACCTTAGTTTACTGTGGGATCACACCCAGTGATGCTCAGGACTTACTCCTGGCTCTGCACTCAGGAATCACTCCTGGTGGGCTCTGCAACCAACCATATGAGGTACCAGGGGTCAAACCTGGGTGAGCAGCATGTAAGACAAGCACCCTCCACACTGGACTATTGCACTGACCCCTTTAAGCCTTATTTAAAAAATGGGTTTGGGGGCTGGAGTAATAGTACAGTAGATAGGGCGTTTGCACTGCATGTGGCCGACCCGGGTTCGATTCCAGCAACCCACATGCTCCCCGGAGCACCGCCAGGAGTCTAAATATATATATTTGGAACCAGGAATGTAACTTAAGTGGTAGAGAATGATCTTTGTATGTCTGAGGCCCTGGGTTCAGTCCTTGGCACCATATGGCCCTCTCCAACCCCAATACTTCATAGTGGCTCCTGAGCACTAAGAGTCATGGCACCCCACCCCACCCTTCCAAAAATAGGTTCCAGCCTGGGATACTGCTCAAGTGGTAAGAGCACATCCCCAGTATGTACAAGTTCAATCTCTGGTAAAACGTGATCCCCCAACCCCAAACACCACCAAGTATAGCCTTAGTGGCTCCAAGCACTACCTAATGTGCCCTGATGAACCCTCAGTCCTGTCAAGAGTGGCATTAGTGTTCCCCGAGCTCCATCAGGCCTGAACACTGTGCTACCAGGCTCATACCATACCAAGTTAAGCACTGCTAGCATCCTCCTAAATATGCCCCTAATTAAAAGGAAAATAGGGTCGACAGTGACAGTACAAAGGGTAGAGTGCTTGCCTTGTACACGTACCACATATGGTACCCTGAGCCCCACCAGGAGTGATCCCTGAGCAGAGAGCCAGGAGAAGGTCCTGCCCACTGCAAAATTAAAAAGCTAGGATCTGCATGATATCCTTTCAGTAACAGTATTGTAAGACAGGCTGGGGGCCCTGGAGAGAAATTGGCAACATTGTATGACTGTAAGGCAATCATGAACTTTGTAGCTATGTATCTCAAGGTGATTCAATTTAAAAAAATGTTTTAATAAAAATGGAAACTAGGGGGCTGGAGTGATAGCACAACGGGTAGGGCGCTTGCCTTGCATGCGGCTGACCTGGGTTCGATTCCAGCATCCCATATGGTCCCCTGAGCACCGCTAGGGGTAATTCCCGAGTGCAGAGCCAGGAGTAACCCCTGTGCGTTGCCGGGTGTGACCCAAAAAGAAAAGAAAAAAAAAAAAAAAGGAAACTAGGCCCTGAGCACTGCTGGGATAGAGCTGGGGTATACTGGTATTCCTCATCACTGGATCTGAACACTGAACCACTGAGTCCAGTTAGCAAGTATCACCAGGAGCGCTGCTTTAGAGCACCACTGCCACACCACAAAAAAGAGAAAAACTGGTTCAACACATTTCAATTTCTCTAGTTCTTGGGTTTATGCCCACAAAAGGTGAGCCTTTTCTACACATAAAACTCCTAAATTCAATGACCCAGATACCTAAGCACAGATGTAACAGCTTTTTAAAGGTGACGCCCTCAGAATGAGAGCAAAAATAAAAATTTAGAATGCTATTCTGAGATATATGGGGACCCTCTGTGAACATCAGTGGGTGTCCCTCTCTTAAAAGGCACTAAGCTAAAGCTGGTCTTGGAAGAGTTGAACTCAAAATTGCTGGAGTTGAGAATTGAAAAAACTAGGGCTAGGTAGATGACTCAAAGGACGGAGAGTATGCTTTGCATGTGGGAGGTCTAGGTTTGATCCCTAGTACCACATGGTCCCCTGAAAACCCCTGGGAATGACCCCTGAGCACAGAACCAGGAACAGTTCCTAAGCACTGCCAAGCTATGTCCTAAATCCCCTACCCCAACCAACAAAATTTTTTGAAAAACTGAAAGATCACTAAATCAAAACTGAAATAAGATTTCTCCCTCATTCACAAAATGGAGACACGGACCCAAATGCGCGGTGCAGCTTGCGGGAGATCGAGGGGTGGGGAAGTACCAGTCTCCGCCCACCGTGGACACTTAAGGACAGTGCAGCCACTTGGGCTTCCCACTTGCCGCGCCCGCCGCTCCAGTATGACCGAGGAGGCCAAAAGAGCTACTTTGGACACCAGCAGCCCACTGAACAACTTGCAGTATGTGAACTGAGCATTTCCGCCAGGCTGCCCCGGCGGGGGCCCAGTATTTCTCTAGGTTTTCCCATCTTATGAGTACCATAAAAGGTTAAAAGATTGTAGCGATAGAATTTCTGGCAGAATTTTCCCTGGACTTTATACAGAAACCCAAAACCACGCGGCCGCTGCCATGGCCGTGCGACCTAATATCATCTAATCATCAGCAATATGAAACGGTTCCTTTTCAACAGGTTGGACTTTGGTGGAAAACCCTAACAAGAATAGTAAGTTTTTTGCTGAAATATTGAAGGCAATCAAAGTGGTAGCCATCTCTCTAGATTGAACTAAGCCATATCCCCACGCCGGCTGAGAAGAAATATCCTTCTTTCTCGGGAAGAATCGCGGCGTGGCATTAACCATAGTATGATGTCCATTAAGTTGACACGAACCTGGTGGCATGGGAATGGGATACAAGGGAATAAAGTATTATGTACATGGAACAGTGGGACGATGGTGGAATCTCGAGCCGGGGCCGATACCAGCACACTACTTTTGGTTCCAGAAACTGCTTGCAGACTTTCTACCAGACTATCAACTAAGCCAGAGCCCCACGCTGGCTGATGACGGGAAATAACCATCTTTTTCGTTTTTTTTTTCCCTTTGTCAGGCAGCATGGTGACTACTAAACAGGCATGAACTCGGTGGTGTGGGACGAGGGGGGGAAAAATAGAAAAGTTATGTAACAAACAGCGGGACTTAATATCTCTACATTCTCAGCAATGAAGAACTATCAAATGCTTCCTTGACAGTAGGACTGTCTTTTTTTTTGGGGGGGGAACCCCAGCAACAATAGCGAGTTATATGTTGAAACATAGAATGTAACCAAGATAAAGCGTAAATGAAGTGAAACTTATCACTTACAAGGGCGGGGACGGGGGGGGGGGGGGGGCGGGAGGGGGCGGGAGTTATACTTGGGTGGTTGGTGATGGAATATGGGCACTGGTGAAGGGAAGGGTGTTTGAATATTGTATAACTGACATAATCCTGAGAATTATGTAACCCTCCACATGGTGATTTAATAAAATTTAAAAAAAAAAAAAAAAAAAAAAAGATTTCTCCCTCATTTATACTTTATATCCAAGACTCACCTTGATAAGTTCTCCATTGGAGGCAATTAAATCTGTTGGAATGGTCACTCGAAATGAGCGTCCCACGACAGCTGTGCCATCAGGAATGCCAACCACTGTGGGCACAGCCTCGTGGAGGTCTGAGAGCACCGAGTGCATGGATGCCTCAAGCTGGTTCTCCCAGTCTCTGACAGCCTCCGAAGGTTCACTAGGCCAGTGGGACTGAGCCCCAGCCACAGAGAGCAGAAGGAGAAAGGTCCTCCCCCAGATGGGGAACAGCAGCAAGAGGTCCACAGACATCCTCATCCCAGGCTGAATCTGATCAAGCTAATGGTCTCGCTATGAAAGGAAACAAGTGATGTGGTCCCACAGCAGGGTCCTCACCCTCTGCACACCTGCTCCATCCCAGAGCTTCCAGAGCCTGCAAAAGAAGAGTAAAGTAAGACTTTAGCACACCCATGGTTTTGCCATCAGAAAAACAAAAATAATTATGTTTTCCCCTCAATTATTTCACAAATTTCAGGCAGATTAGATACATAAAAGAAAAAACCAGTCTGGGGCTAGAGCAATAGCACAGCGGGTAGGGCTTCTGCCTTGCACACGGCCGACCCAGGTTCAATTCCCAGCATCCCATATAGTCCCCCAAGCACCACCAGGCGTGATTCCTGAATGCATGAACCAGGAATAACCCCTGAGCATCACCAGGTGTGACCCAAAAGGCAAAAAAAAAAAAAAAAAAAAACCAACAAAACAAAACAAAAACCAGTTTGGTGGTAGTGGGATCAGTTAATCTTGTATATCAAGACCATAAATTATGATCAATACATTGTAAACATATTATTTTAACTATAATTTACTTTTAAAGTAAAAATCAGAACTGAAAACATTTTGGGTTAGCAGAGAGAGATAGTACAGAAGATAGTACTTTTGCCTTCCATGCACTGACCCAGATTCAATCCCTGCACCCCATGTTTTCTTTTCTTTTTCTTTTTTTTTTTTTTTTTTTGCTTTTTGGGTCACACCCGGTGATGCATAGGGGTTACTCCTGGCTCTGCTCTCAGGAATTACTCCTGGCAGTGCTTGGGAGACCATATGGGATGCTGGGATTTGAACCCAGGTTGGTCGCATGCAAGGCAAACAACCTACCAGCTCTGCTATTGCTCCAGCCCCCATGTTTTTAAATTTAGTTACTTTTACATTTAGTTAGTTGATCTTTTACTTTTCTAAACTGATTCTCCATCTTAAACCTTTCAGCTTATTTGTGAGGCCAGAGAAATGGTATGGAGGTTAAGGAATCTGCCTACATGTGGCTGCAACCAGGGCAAGGGTTTGAATTCTGGCACTACCACATGTGGTCCCTGAGCATAGTGAGGGGCAGTCCCTGACCATGGAGCCAGATGTGGCGCCATGGAGTCAGGATTTTATTTATTTGTAACAAATAAAATCATCAGCTTATATGAAAACAGTGAGACACACCCTGTCCTACCAGGAATATAAGCTCAGTCTGCTATCTGTGGACACATGACAACATGGGTATCTATTTCATGCGCATGACTAAGTGCTCTGCATTTAGCAAGCGGGTGATGTCCAGGGCACAACTCCAACTGCGAGTGTTGGTTTTCCATGCTCTGGGGAGAAAAGACCCATTGGCAACTTGGCAAAGACAACCAGTGTCATTCTGTTGCTAACTTCCTAAAAGCAAGACTCATGTCTCCCCAAGCTAGGATCTTGGCAGACTGCATTCTCACATCCGTATTAGGACATTCCTCTGGAAGGTTTTTACACAGCCTTATACTCACACGCTTGGTAATTCAGAGATGGAGGCACTGCAGAAATCTCCTCCTCCTCCTTTTTTATGGGAGGAGGGATGCTGTTTATATTTTGTTTGGGGGCCAGACCTGGCAATTCTCAGGGCTTACACCTGGCTCTGTACTCAGGATAACTCTTAGTGAGGATCAGGGACCATATGTGGTGCTGGGTATGGAAGCCAGGTTGGCCATGTGCAAGGCCAGCATGGCTCCAGCCCCTCTACCACTTTTCAGGAGCCAAGAAGAATTAACACCCAGTCACTGCCATACAGAGAGACGTTGTGGCCAGAAAGAACGTGGCCAGTGAAAGGAGAAGGTGCTCAGGAATCAGAAGACTGTGGCAGAGAGTCACACACTCATTTTCACAATAAACACACACACACACACACACACACACACACACACACACACACACACATCATAGTCTGAATACCAGTAAGTTTTCAGGGAAGTTCAAGAATACATCTCAGCTGAACTCAGTGATAGTGGTAGCACTGACAGAAGCTGCAGAATTCGCCCTACTGAGGGCGGGAAGATAGTACAGAGGTAGAGCTATATATGTTGTCCTACTGAAAAATGAGTAGTAACCGGAATAAGTATCTCATTTCTCTGCACCTGTATACAGTGCAGTGCCCACTACTATATCTCAACTCAGCACTACCCCAGACTCCATTAAGATTTAATCTCCAAATGCTATGTTATATAAAACTAGTACTTCAGGTGTCAAATCGCAAAGCATGTATTCAGCATGCAGAAGGCCCAGGTTTGATCCTCAGCACCTCATGGTCTCCAAACACTGAAACCAAGCACAAAGCCATGTGTAGGCCCTAAGTACTACTGAATGTGGGCAATACCCCCACCAAAAAGTCGTTTTGTTTTGGTTTTTGTTTGGGGGGGGCATACCTGACAGTGCTAAGTTGACCATGCTGTACTGAGTTTCAAAGCCATGGTGCCTTCATGTAAAGTTGTGCTCCAGCACTTTAAGCCATCTCCTAGGGCAGCAATTCAAACTTCCAAGGCTGGAGAAACAGCTCAAAGGCCTAGAGACTAGCATTACTAGAAATGCAGGTATTGTGTGTAGGATACCTGGTTTCAATTTCTGGCACCACCAAAAAAAGCACACTCATGGGGCCGGAGAACTAGTACAGTGGGGAAAGCCCCTGCCTGGCATGTGGCCAGCCTGGGTCGATTCCCAGCACTCCATATGGTCCCCTGAGCACTGCCAGGAATGATCCCTAAGTGCAGACCCAGAAGTAACCCCTGAGCATTGCCAGGTGTGGCCCAAAACAAAAAATTATAATTTTAAAATAAATTTCAGACTGAAAAATAAATAAAAGGGACCAGAGTGCTATGATAGTATAGTGAGGAGTACTTGCATGCAGCCAACCACTGGTACCACATATGGTGCTTCAAGACCTGAGAAGAGTCTTGAAGCACAGTGCCAGAAGTTAAGCTCTGAACACTGCTAGGTGTGGTCCAAAAGCAAACCAACCAAAAAAAAGTGTGTGTGTGTGTGTGTGTGTGTGTGTGTGTGTGTGTGTGTGTGAGAGAGAGAGAGAGAGAGAGAGAGAGATAGACAGACAGACAGACAGACAGACAAGGGGCTGAAGTGACAGGACTATGGGGGATAGGGTGCTTTCCTTGCATGAGGTCAACCTGGGTTCAATCCCTGACACCCCATATAGTCCCCATAGAATAGATACCTGAATAGAGCCATAGAAAGCCCTCAGCACCTATGGGTGTAACCCAAAAGCCAAAAAAAAAAAAAAACCAAGTAAACATCAAACAATATAAAAATTTGGGAAAGTTATCCAGTTTTAACTGTTCTAATGGCCAACAGTCTGAACAACAAAATGGAAAACAGTGTGAAGTATTGTTCGTTTGTGCTTTATAAACTTAACAGACAGGAAGAATTCTTGCACTGAGTTAAAAACAGGCCTTTTTCACTCTTTGGCATCAGATGAAAAAGGTGTTAAGTCAGTGATGTGTCACCAAGGTGTCACCCTCAAATTGCTCAAGCTCAGGAAGCAAATGAAGTTTCCCCTAATAAGAGGCAAAGGCAAGTTTCTTCATGTCCTCTGTACTATAGAAACAGCACTAGAGGTGTGGGGCAGTCCTGCCAACATGCCCTAGGGCTGAGGAACCCACCAAAGCGTCACATGCACAGTGCGAAATTTAAAAAGTAAAAATATGTGAGAGGAAAAAATACCATGTCTGAGAAGCAAGTGCTTCACAACACTCAATTAAACACAAACAGTACTTTGAATACTTTTCTCACTTGGTTAAACTCTTGCAAAGACTCACTTAGAGACCAAAAACAGAGAGAGGTCCAGAAATAGCAATGGTTTGTGGTGGTGGTTTTGTTTTGTTTTTTCCAACAAAGGCAAGAAGGAAGCAAAGACTGAATACATGGGTGATAAACTCGCTCAGGTACAAACAAGTACCAGAAGATGAGAATCAAGGTAAGGCTCAAAATCTAGAGCTGTGTGGCTGACTTATGAAAAGGTATTTATCACTCATCACGGAAAAGCTAATCAAAATTACAGTAGGGGCTGGAGTGATAGCACAGCGGGTAGGGCATTTGCCTTGCACGCGGCCGACCCGGGTTCTAATCCCAGCATCCCATATGGTCCCCTGAGCACCACCAGGGGTGATTCCTGAGTGAAGGGCCAGGAGTAACCCCTGTGCATCGCCGGGTGTGACCCAAAAACCAAAAAAACAAACAGACAAAAAATCAAAATTACAGTATCTCCTCACACTAATGAAAATGGCATACATCAAAAAGATGGAACAAGCAGTGTTAGTGGGGAAGAGACGGAAAAGGAAGCTGCTGGTGGGAACATCATCTGGTTACACGCCTTTGTGGAAATCAGTATGAAGAGTTCTCAAAAAATAAGAACAGAACTTTCATACAACCCAGTAATTTCACTTCTTGACCCCAGAACAAAAAACTATTAACTTGAAGAGTCACACACATACCCATGTTCACAATAGCAGGATATTGAAACAACCCATGTCCAATGACAGATAAATTGATGAAGCAGTTGCATATACATATATATATGTATGTGTATATATATATATATATATATACATATATATGCAATGGAATACTATGCAGCTATAAGATGGAGGCAGGAGACAGGGGTTAAGGTGCTTGCCTTGCAGTCAGCCAAACCCAGGTCCAGTTCTCAGCACCCCATATGGTCTCCCAAACCCAATGGGAATAAACCCTGAGTACAGAACCAGGCGTAAATCCTGATTTTTGTGTGTGGTGCAAAAATAAAAACAAAAAATAAAACCCATAAATGTTTGTGGTATATAAAAAAATATATATGTATATAGTAGAAGAATAATATCTATGGCCAGGGAAAACTGGGGTTTGGAATTAACCACAAGTGTGTGTGGGGCTGAGGGTAGGTAAGATAGAGAAGAGACTGGTATGAAAATAATTGCTGGGAATGATGACGCTGAACAAGATATGAGGGTGGGCTGGAGTGATAGCACAGCGGGTAGGGCGTTTGCCTTGCACGCGGCCGACCCAGGTTCAAATCCCAGCATCCCATATGGTCCCCTGAGCACCGCCAGGAGTAATTCCTGAGTGCATGAGCCAGGAATGACCCCTGTGCATTGCCGGGTGTGACAAAAAAAAAAATGTAGGTAAAGAGATTTTCTTGATAACCATTCAGTATCAATATTTAAAACCACAACATCCAAAAAGACACAGAGAGAGAGGGGTGGGGAGAGGAGGGAGAATGAGAAGGAAAGGAGAGAGGGGAGAGAGAGAGAGAAGAAAAGGGCCTGCCATAGAGGTAGGCAGGGTTGGGGGTGGAGAATGATGTGAGGGAACCTGGGGACACTGGTGCTGGGAAATGTACACTGGTTGAGGGATGGGTGTTGGACTACCGTATGATTGAAATCCAATCGTGAACAGCTTTGTAATGGTCTATCTCACAGTGATTCAATAAAGTTTTTTAAAAAATCCATAAATGTTAATACTCCCCTCATGTTACTGAAACTGGTTTTTGGGTTTTTTCTCTTAACCAAAGGCTGAGTGTTGGGGCCTAGAGCCTGGTCAATCCCAGGGACTACATGGTACCAGGATCCACTGAGCTCTACAACCCATCAGCACCAAACTGAGAGTAGTCCATGGGCAATGGCAGATGTGGCCCAAAAACCAAACCACAAAATCCATGGCTGAAGTCAACTACCAGTGGAGCCTATTTTTTAATCCAGGTAGATTTTTAACAACTGATCTAATAAAGCTCACTGGAAAAGAGCCCTTTCTACATTCCAACGAACACTACATACTTCTGTTAAACATTACTCATGACTGAACAGAAAACTGAAAAAACATTTAAGACGGAAGGCCAGAGAGATACATAGTTCCTGAGCACCACTCAATATGGACTAACAACCTCCAAAACATTTTAAGATGGCAAATTTTATATGTTTTTTTGTTTGGTTGGGTTTAAAAAAAAAAAAAAAGAACTGGAAGAGCAGCACTCTCACCAGTGCTCAGGGCTTACTCCTTGGATATGTGCTCAGTGCTCACTCATAGCAGTGCTGGGAGACCATATGGGACGTCGCAGCCGCATCCAAGGTAAGCACCCTACCCACTGTATTATCTGTCCTATTCCTGTTACCTTTTTCACTATAATTAAAAAAAAAACAAACTTAAAGATTATAAATTGTTATGTAAACTTTTGATATTTCCCCCCCCACACACACACACACAGGAATTCCTCCTAGCTCTGTACTCAAAGAGATTACTCATGGAGGGTTCATGGGACCATGGGATGCTGGGGATCAAACCCAAGTCTGTCTGAAAGGCAAGTGTGTAAGACAAGTGCCCTGCCCGCTATACTATCTCTCAGCCCCTCTTGTGAACTCTGAAGAAAAGAAAAACTTCAGAGTTAAAACAAACAGACTAATTATACAATAAACAGAGTAAAACACATGAGGCTTTGGACCAAACAACATAAAAGATAAACTGAGCTCAAAGACAAGGATAAGGCCTAAATGCATCTGGCAGTGGCAGCAGCAGGATTAGGAGTTGGGGAGAGAGGTGAAAAGTGGGCAGCCAGATTCAGTAAAATACAAGTAGGAATGAATTACCACATCTACATATCTGTGTGGCACCCAAGAACCCAATTAAAGCAAATTACAATTATCTCAAGACAGCTCAACAATAATTAACACTTCAGTGCATATTTACTGACTACCTACCCTCTGCTAGGTATGACGCTTTATTTGCTATGCAACACTCATTCTCGTACAAAAGTATTCCACTAACATTTACATACTTTACTAATGATTAAACACAAGAGGCAATAAACTCAGTATTTATATATTATGAACAGGCTCCTTTCTGAATCGTTGCTTATTCAAATGAAACTCCTTCACTCTCTCCAAACTCTCTCTTCCCCGTTGGTGCAAAGACAGAAAGGGAATACACTGTGAGGGCAGAAAGGTGTCTCTGTGCAGGTCAGGGCTGAATGCCAAGGGTTTCCCAGAGAAGGACAGAGTCTATACTCAGAGTCTATACTCAGATACAGAGTCTATACTCAGATACCTACCTTAGGTATCTGAGTATAGACTCTTGCTGTTCTTCACACCATTAGATGCCTACCACCAAGAAGGCACTCAGCAGATGTCAGAGTAAGGGAGTGGGTTTCCACTAAATCCCAAAGTAATTCACCAAGCACAAAAGCAGCAGACGGGGCTGGTGAGAGAGTACAGCAGAGAGGGTGCTTGCCTTGCACACAGCCAACCTGGGTTCAGTCCCTGACATCCCATATGGTCCTGAGTACCACCAGGAGTAATTCCTGAGTGCAGAGCCAGGAGTACCATTGAGTATTGCTGGTGTGGCCCAAAAACACCCCTCAAAAGAAAAAAAGCAGTAATTACATAATTGAACACTTTGAAATTAAAAGATGAGCTTTCTCATATTTTTTCCAGCACACTACAGATTAAAAATAAGTGTCTTAGCCAAAAACTAATATGCTAATCTGATTTCAGTGAATTATGTTCAGAGAAAGTATACTGATTGCTGTTCTTCCTGACCTAACTGGCTAATCAAACCCTAGTACAGAGGAAGCAGATGAAATATTAAAAGTGGCCCCAGACATCCCTAGATCCCCACTCAGGTTTACCCACCACTGACCTAGGGCCCTGCCACAGTCTCACAATATTGATTTCAGGAGTGTCCCTGGCCCTGGTTATTGGGAGCTCAAACCCCTTTACTATAGGTCACCACTGTACTGAATTTACAAATATTTCAGTAGCCAGGTGTTTGAAGTTGTGACCTGCTTTTGGCCACATCCCATTTGGGGTCACATTCTTAAAGTTCAACCATCAAGAACATTGCAACCATACCAGAAATTGTCAGAGCAACAAACCTTGTTTACAGAAAGACAAGACACAACTAGCACTCATCCTCTTTGCCCAGGCTTTCTTGATTGCAGAATTCCTTCCCTCCCACATAGGACTCTCCTTGGCCCTTCTGCATACCACATCCTTGCAAGTTACAAAATTTAAATAATCACAAGTTCTCTGAAAGAATTTAAAGGGTGTGCTTCCAAATCCTAGAGCAAAAAGTAAAAAGATGGCCTTGCAGATTTTTGTAAGCCCTGCACTGCAATTCTTGATCATTCTGTGTCTAGGCAGTAAAATAGTATCAAACAAGGCTGATTCTGCTGAACAAGATAGACACCCCTGCCAAGCTTGCTCAGAACAGGCTTGCCCAGAGTGGCACCAGAGAACAACAGCTCCCAGGGAATTAAAAGGCAAAGATAGAGGGTCAGGTCCCATCCACTCCTGCATTGCTGAGCTTTCCTACCAAAGAACACTGGGCTATTTCTCAAGGAATAGAGCACAGATTCAGACGAATGTGTCCACTAAGGAACAAAGAAAGATGGAGAAAAACATGACTTTCCTGTGCTTTCCTCAAAGCTCCAGAAACTCCCCAGCTACTGTCTGCCCAGCAGATTTACATCCATGTTAACGCAACTCAAGGAACTCTTGTCCTCACTTCTCACTGTCTCTACCTCCTTTTTCTGCAGGCTACGATCTTTAGCAAAAAGGAAAAAGGGCCTTCCACTCAATAACTATTTCTGCATTTTAGAACCCGTGAACTAAAAATTAAAAAGCAAAAATGGATAAGGAAAGAAAAAATGTCAAAAGATCTTCTTAACAAATGGGTAAAGCTAAACTAACCTAGTCTTAAGTTGTGGGAGGAAATGATGCTCCATAGAGTAGTTTTCTGTGGTGGCCAGAATCTCCTGATTTCACACCAGATAATGTTTTCTTCTTCTCAGCAGTAAATTTCAAAGCTAGATCACTGTCAGGCATGGATGGTATTCCAAAATTCAAATGGACAGAGACCTTACCAACCACAACCTAATTTTTCAGATATTCTATCTTCATGTCCAACAAGTCTTCAATTGATTTCTAATGTGGAGACATTAGAAGTCCTACCATTCCCAGTCTCGCTTTGAAAGTTCATTTATTCTGAGCACTATTTAAATGATCTCTATTGTACGTGAAATTTTTATTTTGTGTCTTTAAGCATAACAGATTTTTTTGGGGGGGAGGGGTGGTGTCTCCTAAGAATCGCTCAGGGACCCTGGCAGAAAACTCCTGGCTTGAGGGCACCAGAGCTATAGCCTCCAGGGTACCAGAATCAAACCTGGGACATCACATGACAGGCACGCAAGCCAGCCATTTGAATTTCCCCAAAGAATCAAATAAAAGCTCTGTGGCTGGGGCCCAGGTGGTAACTCAAAGATCTAGTATATGTGCTCTGCATTTGAGAGGCTTGGTTCAGCCTCCAAGTCTCCAAGCCAAGTGGGTTCAGTCTCCCATATCACACACTCCCTGGAGCATTGCCAGGAGCAGCACCCACCCCTCCTACCCACTTCCCAAAAAACTTCTTGGAGTAGCTCCTGAGCACTGCAGGCTGTAGTCCAAAACAAACAAAAAGTTCTGTAGTTTTAGAAATAGACATTATCAAAAGTCAGGAACATTATCTCTGCATATATCTGGGAGAGGGACAAAGATGACACTGTGGAGGTGTGGGGTTTGAAGTATACTAGAGGTGTTACTGGAAGGCACTTTGATGGTGGTGAGGTATGGTGACTAGAGAAGATCATAAATATTAACAACTTCTAACATATTACCTAAACTTTAATAATTAAATATATTTAATGATACTATGAAGAACTGCATTGTTAAACAGTCCTCCTAACAAGCTGGACCCTCACAGAGCCAGGGAACAGCCACTGGTCTACCTGCATCATGGGTTAGTAAAAAAAAAAAAAAAAAGAGGGAGCAATCACAAGCAAAAGACAGAGGAGGAGTTTCAAACTACAGTGTGAAATTGTTGTGATTCCGTTTTCTCAGACTAAGTGGCCCTGTAGAGCTTGACTGTTAAGCGAAATTTAGCCTCTGTCCCTATGCTTGTCCCTGACCTGAGTTATCCTGGATGAGGCTTTAATAGGAAGAAAGACATAATAGGGCAGCCATCAACTAGGAGACTAGGGAGAGGGTGTGCCACACCTTTGTCAAGATGTTTATTCTAAGGTAGCAAGATAAACTGGGCTTGAGACATTTCTTAACCAGTTGAGAATATGGTCACAAAAACCAGACTTTTTTTTCTCTGTAGGATCCTTTCTAGATTGTGCCTTTATAACCAAGTAGATGTCTAATCTATGAGCCCTCAAAACTGGAAAGCAATCACCAGGGAATCATAGCTCCTGAGAGAAACTTCTCATCCCAAGGGAGGACACACACTTCCAGCCCTCTGCTACCTTGACACCATTACCTGCTATATTTAGCAAATATTTGGAGGAAAAATGCAAACCTGGGTACAGGGGAGGTGGTCAGAACTGAAAATAAAAAATAAAGCTTAATGATAGAATTCATACTTTCCATGTATAAAGGTATACACACACACACACACAAACACATACATATACACACACACATATATATAAAAAAATAAAAACTAAAAACAAAGGAAATATACCAGTTAACTAGTAGTATTTTTCTGGCAAGCTGGAATTTTATTTTTGTTTTTTAACCAAGTAGTCTTTACAAACTCATAATTCACAGAAACCTCGGAAAGTCATCAGCATTCTCTTAAACCAAACTTTCCACTTCTCACACTCCAAAAATCAGTACATCTGTAAACTTGAGTAGCAGGAGGGTCCACCCTGAAAAGAATTATATAGCTGACTCAAAGAGGGCAAATTTAAAGTTTATAAGACTACTTTCAGACTTCTTATCATGACCTCAGCTAGCTTTTCTTAGTACCGAGTCTGCTAGTACTGAGTTTGACACTGACAGTGGAGCAGGCTCCAGAGGCCTCTTGGTCTCCACGAGAGTCTTACAGCTCACTAGTAGGGATTACTTCCTCACATCCTGCTATAGCACAAAGTCTAGTGCCCGGCACCAAAGCCTGCAAACTGTACTTTTGCAGATCAGATAAAGTAAACTTCAATGAAATCACTTCCAAAACATTCTGCTGATGGGAACCCAAGTAAAGCTCAAATTTTGGCCAGAATTGATGCTCACATGAAGTACAATCAGGGTGGCACTGGTGCTGGGATTTACGGTGCCACGATGGTGTGCAAATCTCTAACAGTGCAACCAAATGTGAACAAACACTTCAATGAGTACAACTAGAGTGTGTGACCTCCAGCAACTGGCCAAAAGCCCGCAAGCACCCCAACCAAGTGTGCAAGCCTCGAAAGCACTGCACCTGAAACATGCACAAATGCCAAAGCTAAACGCCCAAGGAGCACCACAATCAAGGGTGTCCTGGCCATCACAATGGACAAAAAGAGGTTGGGGTCATAGAAGAGTTAGGGGGAAAAAATCTGAAGAGCAAACATGCTCTGACTTGATCTATCCCTCACCCAGAAAGCAGTCATCCTCCTCAACAAACCTCAGGCACGGCTCGCTTGTGGTTACTAGACAAGTAAGAAAAAGTCAGTGATTATCAGGGGCCTAGCATTCAGGAAGTCAGAGCAACAGATGGCACAACGTAACAGCAGCAATTCTCTTGACAAAGATATTTAAAACCATTTCATAAATCTCAATCAGTTCTCAGAAGTCCTTGTTTTCTAGGTAAATACAGAATAAAATAAACCCAGCTACAATAACAATTAACAGTGTGAATAGAGAATGGCAAATAAAATAATGATACTTGGGTGTTTATTTAGATGAAAAAACGTCAGATATCACAGGGCCACAGAGAGAGCTCAACAGACTGAGCACCTGCTTTACCAGCTAGAAGCCAGGGCTTGAGACATTGCATAGTACCCTGAGCACTGCCAGGAGCAACCCCCAAGTATTGAACTGGGAGTAGTCCCTGAATACCACCAAGCGTGGCCCAACAACAAAACAGTATCACAGAAACATCTATTATTTGTTCTTACACGCCTTTTTTTATCCCACATAAACATGCTGCAGTATCAAAAAGTTCCCGGTAAGAATTCTATTTCTTTGGATTACTTGCCTTGCAGACTAACCCAAGTTCAATTCCAGACACTGAATATGGTCCCCTGAGCGATGCCAGGAGTAATCCTTAAGCAAAGAGCCAGAAATAAACCCTGAGCGCCACTGGGTATTGCCCCAATGCGCCCCCTTCCTCCCACCCCTGCCACCACCAACAACAAAATTACATTACTGGAGTCAGGAAACAGCAAAATGAACTGAGTCCATGTTTTGCATGCAAGAGGCCCAGGCTCAATCTCCAGCACCATATGCTCCTCTGAACAAGCTAGGTGTGAACCCTGAACAAAGGTCCTTGCAGTAGCCCCCAAATACCATCAGGTGTGGCCAAAAACAAAAATTCTATTTTCTATTTTTTTGTTTTGTTTCTTGGCAGTGCTTGGGGAACTTTATAGTGGCAGAGACATGCAAGGTCAGCACCTTAATGCCAGTACTATCTCTACAGCCTGTTCCTTGACTTTTATTCAACAAATTATGACCACCTACTCAATATCTGACACCAGCTTACCTTCTGCCATATGCTCTTTAATTCCATGTCCAATGTTTCAATCTCTTCATAAGCAGAGATATAAATAAAATATATATATTGCTCGAGCAGGCACCAATAACATCTCCACTGTGAGACTTGTATATAAATAAAAATATTTGCTCTTAGAGGGCTGAAATTAATCCTCTATTTTTTTATACTTGACATTTTTATTATGTTTTACCTACACTTATCTTATATCAAAGTAGAACTATTTTAAAATTAATAGATGCAAGATTTTCAAATTTTCTTATAGGCAAAGAAAAAGGACTGATAAATCTGGACAATTCAGTTCTCATTCTGTTTAAAGACTCATTCAACAACGGAGAAGTGCTTATCTGCTACTCCCACCAGATTTCACTTAAGGCTAGAAAACACGTGACACAAAAATAATTTAAGATCCAGGGGGCTGGAGCGATAGCATAGCAGATAGGGCATTTGCCTTGCACGAGGCCAACCCGGGTTCGAATCCCAGCATCCCATATGGTCCCCTGAGCACCGCCAGGGGTGATTCCTGAGTGCATGAGCCAGGAGTGACCCCTGTGCATCGCCGGGTGTAACCCAAAAAGCAAAAAAATAAATAAATAAATAAATTAAAATAATTTAAGATTGGTATTAACTAACAAGAGGAGCAGTTAACAAACTTTATAGGTGTTAATCAACCCTTGTTCAAATTGGGTACACATCAAATCTAGCATTAAGGGAGTTTTATTTGGAAGTGAACTTTAACTATTAATACAAACGCCAAGATACTACACAAAACATCCACAGGAACTTTTCCCCATCCTCTCTTATTTTTTAATAAAAACTTTCCCTACTAACCTATGTTCCTTGATTACTGAAAAAGAAACTGATTCACCTGGATCCTAGATTCAAACTGTTTCTCCGTGGAGGCTAAAGAGCAGGGGGGAGGAATGCAGGTAAGCACCAATCAGGAAAACCCCAAGTCACAAGGACTCAGAGATGTCCTTCCAGACCAGTCTGTCTAAATATGAACCTGAAGAAGGTAGGGAAGGGAACAGACGAGCCTAGACAGATGCCTGCATTCCCTTGGCCTTCCATGAACAATGGACGCATCACCATTACCCAGTGATGTGGGTGAAGACCCAGGCATTCCACTCAAGTTCAAAAGAGTCTATTCCCATCCAACTTGGTTCCTATCCCATGCTTCACCTTTCACCACCATGCTCGGCCTCTTCCACAAGCCTTGACACTAACACTGACCAGCCAGGCTCCAAGTCCTCCTCTTCTGAGACCTTTCTTCTCCACTCCAGGAGTGCTTTCGCTCCTATCAAAGAATAGCCAAGCCCTGCCATTCATTAAACAATGAGTAAACTCCCAGGTACAAACTCCTGAACAGAGAGCTACAGGTATTCCTATGGCACAACTATGCTCCATTTAACCTGGAATGCTTACTTCCATAATAACCAACTCAGCCCTTCAATGGAACAAAAGTTCAACAAATATTTGGTGGGTGAGTTAACACAAATCACTGCTTTTCCTCACATAAGGCACTACACCAAACTTCTTTTCCTCCTTTAGCTTTACCACTTCAAAAACAGCTAAACATTTCCACTCTCAGGCAAGAGTTCCCACAGAGAGGGAAGCAGAGGAATCCCTTTTCTACTACCAATGGCCAGCAGACTGCTCAGAGTGGGAGTGCATGCTTTGCATACAGAGGCCCCCACGTTCAATCCATGGCTCCACCTTGTGCACCAAACACTGACAGCAGTGGCTCCTGAAGCTGTGTGCCAAGTGTAGCTACCAAGCATTGTCATGTGCCCCCACACCCCCAATAAAGAAATGATGCACCAGCCACCCCAGACCAGGCGAGTGTTGTTTTCCATTCCATCTCCCTTGGCATGGAGGTTTGGTTGAACAGATAGACTTATCCACACCTTTTGAAAGCCCTGTTCTGACTTTGTGAGACAAGCTAACTTTATTACTTCAAACAAACAGCTCTAAAATCAAGAAGAGTGGCTCTAGACCCTGGCTGGATATCAGCAATTCTCCACACAGATCTTAGGAAAATCGTACCTGGTTCCCTCCCCCAAAGACTCTGATGTCACTGATGTTACACCCTGCCCTAAAGACACAATAGCTTTGCAACATGTTCATCAGGAGGTGAGTCATGTGGTCTGAGGACCTGACAACATGAAGAGCAGGTACTGAGGGGACTGAAATCTGCAGCAGAGTTGAGGAAAGTATCGAAAGACACAGGGACTTAGAATCCCCCTGCTATAACTGACCAACCCTAGCAGGACAAGGAGTCCTGTTTTGAAATTTCCAGTGGAGCCTCAACTCCAAGAATACAGATTCCCTAATAAGTTTCTCCCAGATATGCTGTGCTATTTCCTCAGCAGTGAAATTGGGGATCATGTTGTCAGTGACCTCACCCTGATCTGTCAGCATGAACTGAAAGTGACACAGGAGTCTTCCCGTAAGAGGCAGAGCTAGGACCAGCTCACCAAATTAACTTGCCTAAATTACAATCCCCCATCACATGGTTCTGGTATCCTGGGCAGTTCTTAAGCTCTCTACAAATCAGGTCCACCCGCTCACTCCCAAGCACAAAGGAAGTGCTTGAAATTTTAATTTGCTAAGTGGGGTTTTTCCTAACTTCCTCTTACTCTTTAGCACCCAGCCTCCTGAAAACTGCCCAACCAAGTCCTTCACTGTCTGATTAGTTCTCCATTGTACCTTTCGTTTTCAGAATAGTTCTATTTGATGGTGGTAGGAGTAGGGGAGAGCGGAGGGTTACCACAATCAGCAGTGCTTGGGAGCTACTCCCATTCTGTGCATGTGGTGGGGCGAGTCACTCCCTGCAGTAATCGGGACCATATGCAGATGGTCAAATCAGGGTTAACCACAAACAAGGCCAACACCTTACCCACTGTGCTATCTCTCCGGCCTGAAATTCTCAGTATAGTGAGAGAAAGAGCTAGATCTAATTTTCTCACATAGTCTAATGATGCCCAGAGATGACATAGGTGAAACCCATTTTTCATATGACACTAGAATCCACCTTAGGGAGAACAACATCATAGACCATCTCCAACACAGGACACTCCTATTCAATCACCTCAGGGACAGTCCACCTTTACTTCAAGTTTCTGACAACAGACATGGGCACTGACTCCTAAGCAGTCCACAGCCTGATCCCACACATATTCAGGTATATCCTTCCTCTTTAGAAATCTTTAGAAATCAGATCGTGCTTCAGATAATTTCCCTACCAATCAGTTCCCTACTAATCAGTTCTACTTAAGTAGAAATAAATTTGGGGGGGAGGGAGGGGCAGGGGTTTTAGGCCACACCTAGTAGTCCTCTAGCTCTCTGCTCTCTTAAGAGGACATACATTCCATAACACTCTTTTTTTCAGTTGCTGCATGATAAAGTGAATACAGATTTATTTTAAAAGATACTGGGGGGGGGGGCTGGAGCAATAGCACAGCGAGTAGGGCATTTGCCTTGCACGCGGCCGACCCGGGTTCGATTCCCAGCATCCCATATGGTACCCTGAGTACTGCCAGGGGTGATTCCTGAGTGCAGAGCCAGGAGTAACCTCTGTGCATTGCCGGGTGTGACCCAAAAAGAAAAAAAAAAAAAGATACTGGGGCTGGAGCGATAGTAGAGTGTTTGCCTTGCATGCGGCCAACCCAGGTTTGATCAGCATCCTATATAGTCCCCCAAGCACCACCAGGAGTAATTCTATGTAGTCCCCCAAGCATCCTATATAGTCCCCCAAGCACCACCAGGAGTAATTCCTCAGTGCAGAGCCAGGAGTCAGCCCTGAGCATAGCTGGGTGTGATCCAAAAAGAAGAAAAAAAAAAAATTCAGGGCCAGAAAGTGAGAGAGTGTACAGGGGTTAAGATACTTGCCCAGGGGCTGGAGAGACAGCACAGCGGGTAGGGCGTTTGCCTTGCACGTGGCCGACCCAGGTTCAAATCCCAGCATCCCATATGGTCCCCTGAGCACAGCCAGGGGTAATTCCTGAGTGCAGAGCCAGGAGTAACCCCTGTGCGTTGCCAGGTGTGACCCAAAAAGCAAAAAAAAAAAAAAAAAGATACTTGCCCTGCAATAGCGGCGCCCATGTGGCAACCACCATCCTACAGAACCCATTAACTAGAGGTACGAGACTGCAGTGATGTGGTGCGGAGGAGATCTCGGGAAGGAGGGGGGTGTTACCGGCACGCTCTCTGCCCAGACGAGAACCGGAGCAGCCACACACATGAAACAGCTCCTCTGCTCCTTAAAGACTATGATCCTGGAGGGCTACTAATCACTTTTGGGCCCCAGCGGCTTCTTACAGAAATGCATCTAAACTGTGAACTGAGCTACAACCCCAGGCCGCCCGGGAAGGAGAAAGGTTTTTCTCTCTCAGCCCTGTGTTTCGGTGACTTTTGCAGAAATCTCTCTGGACTTAATTACTAAAATATCAGAAATCCAAAACCTCATCCAAGAGCTCAATTTAGACTTAATTACTAAAATATCAGAAATCCAAAACCTCACTCCAAGAGCTCATATATTCTTCACTCTCAGCAATGGGAAACAAATTATCAAATGATGCCTTTTCAGCAGGTTTGATTGTTAGGGAAAATTCTAAATAATAATAGTAAGTCCTCTGTTGAAATATTGAATGTACTCAAAGTATAGAGAGAATAAAGTGAAGATCATTAGCCACTCAGGTGAGGGGTGGGTGTGGAAGGGGGGTATATCGGGGGGTTTGGTGGTGGAACAGGTGCACTGATGAAGGGATGGGGATTTGATCATTATATGACTGAGACTTAAACCTGAAAGCTTTGTAACTTTTTTCACAGTGATTCAATAAAATTAAAAAAAAAAGATATTTGCCCTGTATGTGATCAACTCAGGTCTGATCCCTAGTACCACATAGTCTTCCAAGCACCTCCAGGAGTGACCCTTGTGCAAAGATCCAGGGGTAAACCCCAATGACGAACAGATGATGACCCCAAAGCCCAAAATTAAATAAATAAAATGTTAAAATAAAAGACACCAGGTAATAAATACATGCACTATAAGTCTGCACTTTGGTTTCTAGATGCCACACAATAAAAGAAAACAAGGCTTCTTATAAGAAAGGGTTAATTGACAGGTTGGGGCAAGGAGCCTGGAATGTAATGAGGCACCACAGGCAGAAAGTTGTCAATAAACGATTTGGACATGAAAGAATACAGATGCCATGGCCAGAGCAGTAGTACAGGTGGCAGGGCTTGTCTTGCATGTGGTCAACCCAGGTTCAATTCCTGGCATCCCATATCCCGGCAGGAGTGATCTCTGAGTGCAGTCAGGAGTAAGCCCTGAGCACTGTTGGGTGCGCCCCCACACAAACACAAAAACCACACAGATGCTATACTAAAGGGGCTCCCAATGGCAAAACCTAGGACAATCCGGGCATCAAAATAAATAATGATAAAAATAAGCAGTATCACATTAAGTTACTAACACAAACTACTATAAAGCAATTAAAAATAGGTGAGAGAGGGGCCAGAGATAAATACTACGTAAGGTGCTTACCTTGCACGTGGCCAAACTGGATTCAATCCCTGGCACCCCATGTGCCAAACAGAAGTGATGCCTGAGCAGCCAGAAATAAGCCCTGAAGACAGCTGGGTGTCCCCCCTCCCCAAGAAATGTGGGGGAGAGAAGAAAAAAAACACTTCTTGGAGTAAGATCACAACCAATACAGAAAACGGATAGTCCTAGTATCATTAGATGCTATATAAGTAGAGGGTTTAGGGGCCGGAAAGATAGTGCAGTAGGGAGGGAGTTTGCCTTGCACCAGGCTGACCCAGGTTTGATCTCTAGCACCCCATATGGTCCTCTAAGCAAGCCAGGAGTGGTTCCTCAGTGCAGAGCTAGGAGTAGCTCCTGAGTACTGATGGGTGTGCCCCCCTAAAAAAAAAAAAAAGAACCAGGAAGTAAGTAGAGGACCTAAGGAACGGGATATTTATATAATTTCAAGGTTGTCTCTCCATGCACTACTTATCAATTGTAAATACAGGGGGTGTAGAGGAGGATAACTTCACAGTAAAACTTCCACATACCTCCTTATCTAGAGCTAGTCAAACTGGACAAACTACCACTGTTTTTCTCTCTTTTTTTTTTTTTTGCAGGGGGGGTACCTGCAAGGGGAACAAAGGGGAGCATGCTTAGCAGTGCTCAACAGCTACTTCTGGATCTGTGCTCGGTATCACTCCCAATGTGGCTCAAAGAATCATATTGTGCTGGGGATCAAACCCAGGCCTCACGCATGCAATGTATGCACTCAATTCATAGCTATCTCTCTGGCCCCCAAACTATCATCTTATATGTACTCTTACAGGGCTATCAAAGACACTGTGAGGCTGGGGATGTGGTCAGTGGTAGAGCACATGTCTTCAATGTATGAGGCCTGGGGTTAAATTCCGGATACCAAGAGCAAAAGCATTAACAACAACAGAAGATACTACTGGGAACAACTGATATTGAGAGGTATGCTGTGGTTATGTAAGAGAATGACCTTGATATCAGGAAATAATACTTGAGCACGTAAAGAAGAATTATGGTTGCCAATTACTTATAAATGGTCTAAAAGAGAAAAAGGGATATTCAAAAAGAGGAGGAATGACAAAATAAACAAAGTAAGAGAAATAATGATTCTATGGGAAGAATATGTAGGAGTTCCTTATACTACTCTTGCACTTTTCCTGAAAGTTTGAAGTTACATATATTTAAATATTAAAAATATGTATGCCAGGGGCTGGAGCGATAGCACAACAGGTAGGGCGTTTGCCTTGCACTCGGCTGACCCGGGTTCTAATCCCAGCATCCCACATGGTCCCCTGAGCACCGCCAGGAGTAATTCCTGAGTGCAGAGCCAGGAGTAACCCCTGTGCATCGCCGGGTGTGACCCAAAAAGCAAAAAATAAATAAATAAATAAATATATGTATGCCATTCAATATGGGGAGAAAGTGGAAAGAAACAGAAACATGGGATACAGTCACCTCCTTCCATGACTTCAGTCCTATCTGGCAAAGCAGGTCAGTAGATGAATTCTGTAAATTGTGACAGCCTATGCAACCTGGACCCCATACCTCTTATCTCAATTTCCTAGTATCCACTGCTATTCCAGGTACCAAGCACCAAAGAACTAGGCTACGTGATTCAAAACATATCCAAGTTAGGAAGGAAGTGGGAGTATTTTAGAAAAAACTTTCCTCCACAAACACAAAATATACAAAAAAGGGATTTGGGGGTTGGGAGACAGCTCAAAGGGCTACAGTGCATGCTTTGCAGGCAAGAGGCCCAGATCCAATCCCAGCACAGCTGGGAGCAATCCCACAACACGCCAGGAGTAGTCCCTGAGTACCACTGCTGAGATCCCAAAACAAAAAAACAAGAGAACTTTATTTTAAAAGTGACTTAGGTTATAATGGAAGAAAATAACACACTGAAGCCTGAAATTACTCCACTGGGCTATGTTTGCATAAGATTAAAAATAGATTTATCTTTCCTTCCCAGGATCTTCCCTCCTGAAGGAAAAAAATCTGAGAGCAGATCATCACTAAGTTCAGAGGTCCAAGAGATGAACTTCCACTAGTATTTGAGCAGAGACTGAATTTACTGTTTCCCGGTATCCGATTCCCCACTAACAGTTTCAGAAGATTTATAGTTAACCTCACAACAATCAGATGTCTGTTCCTTATTATTCCCCACAATCCAATTGAAGTAATTCATACTGAGGTAAACAAATTTCCACTGTACACTAAAGTGTAACTGAAAAGCAGGTTTCTTTCTAGATCAGCAGGTCAAGCTTAAATATGTCCACAAATGACATATTTCATATCTCTAAATACATAACATACAAACAGACACAATTTGTTTTTGTTTTTTGGGTCAAACCCGGCAATACTCAGGGGCTATTCCTGGCTCAGCACTCAGGAATTACTCCTGTGCACAGGGGACCACATGGGATGTTGGGGATTGAATCCACATTGGACGTGTACCTACCTGCTGTATTATAGCTCCAGCCCCTCACACACTCTCTTTAGAGGCTTTTTTCCCTCTGAAGAAACCTGTGTTCTCTCTTGAACATAAATCTAGCCCTTCACATTTCTCTAAGGAAATTTCTTTTTTATTTTTTAAATTAATTTATTTATTTTTGCTTTTTGGGTCATACCCGGCAATGCACAGGGGTTACTCCTGGCTCTGCACTCAGGAATCACTCCTGGTGGTGCTCAGGGGACCATATGGGATGCTGGGAATCGAACCCGAGTCGGCCGCATGCAAGGCAAACGCCCTACCCGCTGTGCTATCACTCCAGCCCCAGGAAATTTCTTTTTTAAAAATTACTTTATTTCACTTTAAAAATTAAAATTATAATGTTGATACTACAAGGTGAAGAGATAATACATGGGTGCTGGCACAAGAGTGAAGGCACTTGCTGTGCATGTGGCCAGACCCTCATTCAAACCATGGGAACACATGTAGTGTGTTGTCTACACATGTAAAAGTATGTACATGTGTACAGCAAATACTTGCTCCAGCCCCAAGTATTTCTTTTTAAATTTTACTAGAACTGGTAGACCCCCATAAGGTGGCTTTTATCTCCTTACTCGCCCATGCTACATGTGGCATAACTCAGGGTCTAAATACCCTGAGTGTTTTATTGTACAGGGTGCACTTTCACTATCATACTGGCATTCTTCTGGGAGGAAATCAGAGTAAAAAATCCTACATGTGGGGACAAATAGGTAACACAGTGAGAAGGGCATGTGCCTTGCATATGGCTGACCCGGGTTCCACCCTCAGCACCCCATATGATCCCCCCAAGCTTGGCCAGGAGTGATCCCTAGGTGTAGAGCCAGAAATAAGCCCTAAGCACAGTTAGGTGTGACCCAAAAACAAAGATCCTAGTTGTAAAATTTCAGGGCCAAAGGTTATGTACCTTAGAATATTAACAAAATGTTGGGGTCAGAGATATATAGTACAGGGATGAAAGCACTTGCTTTGCACGTGGCTAACCCTGGTTCAATACTCAGCACTACATACAATCTCCTGAAAAGCACCTGGTGCCCCAATCCCACCCCCCCCCAAAAAAAAAGCCTTAAAAATTTAAACTCCCTTTTTTTCTTTTTTTGCTTTTTGGGTCACATCCGGCGATGCACAGGGGTTACTCCTGGCTCTGCACTCAAGAATTACTCCTGGAGGTGCTCGGGGTACCGTGGGGGATGCTGGAAATTGAATCCTGGTCGGCCGTGTGCAAGGCAAACCTGCTGTGTTACCACTCCAGCCCCTAAACTCCCTTTTAAGATGAACTCCTTCATTAATAACATGAGATGAAAAGGAAGGAAGGTAGGCCAGGCTAAAGCAGCTTAAGAAAACTCTTTGCCCCTTTTGGTTTTGTTTTTAAGCCACATACAGCATTGCTCAGCACTTACTCCTGGCTCTGTGGTCAGAAGTAACTTCTGATGGAGGCTGGGGGGATGGGGGGAAGGAATATGTGTGGCTGGGGGTTAAAGCCAGGATAAGCTGTGTGCAAGTAAAAGTCTTAACCCCTGTCTATCCCTGGCCCTGGCACTCCTTGTATTGCTTGAGTAATGGGCATGGTGGGCAGGAGAAGTCATAAATTTCAGCTGGGAGTAACAGTACTTCACAGAGAGCCAGAATAAGATTATGGGAATGTGAGCACCCAGATGACTAATGAATCAAAACATAGCGCTATGTTTTTGTAGTCAAACTTGACTATCTCAGAGGAAAACTGCTATAGAAAATTTATGAGTTCATTATAATTACTCCAAATAATAAGGTCTCTGTAGTGACCTATGCCTATACTGTTGCTTCACTGGATCAGCCCTCTGGACCAGGGCAATGACTGAGCCATCCCAGAACAACGCTGGACTCAGGTCTGTGGGTACACAGATACAAGTGCTGAGAACAAGGAGGACAGAAGTGGGAAGCTAGACAGTATTTTCAGGCTCTGTACTAATCTTCACGCTATACTTCACTGGTATGGAAAACATTAACCTTTTTAGGTACCACTCCTGGCAGGGCTCAGGAGACTATATATTGTGCATGAGACTGAATATCTCCAAATATTAGTACCAATCAATGATAAAAACCTGTTGTCCTTCAACTGCAGGGTCAGGTCTGGGAGGAATGCAGGAACTCAAATTGGAGGAAGCCCCTGTGTTCCAGAGCAGCCATCTCAGACAGGCAGTCATGAGCCTACCACAGCAAGTGCCCACCAATGCACCTCTCATCTTCCTCTCAGGACAGTGTGCCTAGAACATGTGGACAATCAACAGAAAGCAGTGACCACAACAACAACTGACAATGCCAAGTCCTCAGATGAGCCTCCTCTACTGTGCTGGGATCCTGGTTCAAAAGCTGCTTGGAAGAAACAGGTGACCAAGAGCAATCACACCAAGATAAGAAGTACCAGGAATTAGGAGTCCTTCCTGCAGGACCAAAAAGAACACAAGAGAGAAGGACAGGAAGCCCTTCTGCAGAAGCTGAACTTCTAAAAATACCCTAAACCATGGGCACAGTGAAAAGGTGTCCGAGATCTACTTCAAAAAGGAATGAAGTGGGGCAGGAGTGATGGTACAGTGGGGTAGGGTGTTTGCCTCGAATGCAGCCCACCTGGGTTCGATCCCTGTCATCCTATATGGTCCCCCAAGCAGAGTCAACAGTAATTCCTGAGTGCAGAGCCAGGAATAATGCCTGAGCATCACTGGGTATGACCCAAAACAAACAAACAAAAAAGGAATGAGACAATGATTGAGTGTGTGGACAGTGCAAGACTAGCCACTCACTGATGACTCGAGACTGGTTATGACTTATATGGATTCAGTGTACTAGTGTATCTTTGAGTGGATTTGAAATTCTCCAGAATTAAGGAATCAAAACTAAAACATGAGAATTATACAAATGAAACTTCCAGGACTAAAAATATCAAATACATTAACAATTTAGTCCTGGGCATATACCCAAGATGATATGAACAACATTTCTATCACTATCTCCCTGGCCCCAGAAATGTTCTATACCTTGATCTAGCTGGTATATACAACTCTAAAACCGCATGATCTCCAAAGCACCTCTGGGAGTGACCCTCAAGATCAGGGCCAGGGTCACTTGGGTGTCATCTCTACTAAATAATCAGGGGATAAGAAGGAAAAAAATCAAACACGACAAGTCATCAGGAGTTCAGTGAAGTAGTTATCTCTAAAAAAGTAGATTTTCAATGACTTAAGAATGAGAAAAGGGGCCGGAGCGATAGCACAGCGGGTAGGGCATTTGCCTTGCACGCGGCCGACCCGGGTTCGATTCCCGGCATCCCATATGGTCCCCCAAGCACCGCCAGGAGTAATTCCTGAGTGCAAAGCCAGGAGTAACCCCTGAACATTGCTGGGTGTGACCCCCCAAAAAAAAAAAAAGCAAAAAAAAAAAAAAAAAGAATGAGAAAACTCGGTCCTGGCCTGGAATAATTTGGCTCAGGGTTTGCTACCAACCTGCCTGTCACCAACAGATACACAAGGTGCAGGTAGGACTCGTTCTAAGGCCAGTCAGTGCTAACTCATCTCACACACCAAACAAGACCAGAGCAGCCCACTCCAAAAAAAGGCTGTCACTACTCCTGCTTCACCAACTCAGCAACAAGCCATAGTTAATGCCTGACCTCACTAAATTCAAATAATTTAACTCACTTATGTCGTGGTATAATTCTCACACACGAGAGACTGAGCCCTCCCCTCCCAAGCCCGCTGCTGGAAGCCCGACACCCACTCCGGCAGGCAGCTCCCGAGCAGCAGTGCTCAGCAGCTTCTCCAGCTGCTGCCTCCCCAGCCTTCCTCCAGCACAGCCCACGCCTCCCTGACTCTGACATTCCTCGCATTCTCCGCCCTACAGGACAACACTCAGGAAACTTGGATTCAAAATAAAACCTATTCTATCACTTAGGTCTGAGAACCTTGGTGGAAATGCCAAACTCTGAGTTTACTTTGCTTCAAAATTATTTCAGTGGAAAATAAACAAAATTTAACTTGATTTTTTTTTTTTGGCTTTTTGGCTCACAGTCAGTGATGCTCAGGAGTTACTCCTGGCTCTGCACTCAGGAATTACTCCTGGTGTGCTCAGGGTACTATATAAAATGCTGAGGATCAAGCCCAGGTGGCTGTGTGAAAGGTACAGCCCTACCTGCTGCACTATCGCTCTAGCCCTTAACTTGATTTTTTGTATATGGTGCTGGGGATCAAACCTGGGGCTTCACACATGCAAGGAAAGTACAGTACATTACAACTGAAACACATGACTGGCCCAATAAATGAAAAGCAAAATATTTTGGTATGGGCACTACACCTAGTAGTGCCCAGATTTACTCCTGCTCTGTGCTTAATGGTTACTCCTAACAGTGCTCAAGGGACCACACATGGTGCAAGGAATCAAACCAGGATCTGCTGCATGCAAGGCAAGAGTCATAACTCTATATGATTTCTCTGGCTTCCCTGAAGTGATTTTTGAAGCTAGTATAAAAATACATGATTTCAGGGCTGGAGCGATAGCACAGCAGGTAGGGCGTTTGCCTTGCACATGGCCGACCCGGGTTCTAATCCCAGCATTCCCATATGGTCCCCTGAGCACCGCCAGGGGTAATTCCTGAGTGAAGAGCCAGGAGTAACCCCTGTGCATCGCCGGGTGTGACCCAAAAACCAAAAAAAAAAAATAAAAATAAAAAAAATAAAAATATATGATTTAAAGGAATTTTTTTTTTTTTTTTTGCTTTTTTGGGTCATACCCCGTGATGCACAGGGGTTACTCCTGGATCATGCACTCAGGAACTACTCCTGGCAGTGCTCAGGGGACCATATGGGATGCTGGGAATCAAACCTGGATCAGCCACGTGCAAGGCAATGCCCTACCCACTGTTCTATCGCTCCAGCCCCTTCAAGCAGAATTTTTAAGTTTTGATTTGTTTGGTTAGTTTTGAGCTGCGCCTGGCAGTGCTCAAAGATCACTCCAAATGATGCTCATGGGGCCTTATATGAGGCCAGAAATCAAACCTGGGTCAGCCACATGTAAAGCAACTATTTTAACCCCTGTACTATCTCTCCGGCCCAGAAATGTTATTTGTGTAGTGGACTGTACCTGATGATTCTCAGGGGCTACTGTTGGCTCTGTGGCATGCTCAGAAGACCATGCACGTTGGAGATCAAACTTGGGTCTCCCACATGAAAAGCACATGCTCAACCCTTTAGAGCTGTCTCTCTGACCTTAAATGAAATTTTCAATGTATAAAAATTGCAAAACAGGGGGCCAGAGCAATAGCACAGCAGGTAGGGCGTTCCCCGGCATCCCATATGGTCCCCCAAGCACTGCCAGGAGCAATTCCTGAGTGCAAAGCCAGGAGTAACCCCTGAGCATCGCTGGGTGTGACCCAAAAAGCAAAAAAAAAAAAAAAAAAAAAATTGCAAAACAAATCAGAACCACATGCTGTGCATCCCAGCACTAGAGCAAGGCAGATAAATCCCTGGCAGATAAATCTCTGTGGGCTAATTCCCATCTGAAAGACAGCAGGATCAGTCAAGTGGGACAGGCCCACCACAAGCACCGCCAGTCCTTCATCTGCAGGATCCTCACAACACAAGCAGCGGGGCAGCAGCTCAGTCTCTGAGGTGAGTACAGCAGCTTCCTCTGCCCTGAAACAAGGCTGTCCCTCAACTTCCTGGGTAATGTGGGGGACAGTGTGATGGCTATCTACCACAAAACCAGAACTAGCTGGCAATTTCCTCAGCCTAGAGCCAAAGCTTACTCACATCAAAGCAAACATCTCTGGCCATCCACACGCCCCCATCTTCGGCTGCCTGTGAGAACTGCCGCAGCACTCACAGCTGACCCGCCTTTCCTGGCCTGTAAGGCAGGTCTTCCCGCACGCACGGAGCTTGAGGCCAGTCAGGGAGGCTATGTGACCACAGGCAACCGAGCCTTTCCACTATCACCCAGCCCACCGGGCCTAATGGTGCAGATATGAAAAAAGATTAGATTCTGACTGTTCTCTTAGCACTACCCTTTCTCTTTATCCTCTGACTTACACCTGGGGCTATCCCTTATAAGAAGATACTAAGTTCTCTAAAAGAGCTTTAAACACAAAGAAAGTATGTCAAACAGAATACTTTATAAGGCAGAGTTTGAGACAAGTGTATAAGTCATCACCCTCAAGGCAATGGGTGTAGCTCTCAGTGGTAGAGTACATGCCTTACATACAGGCGATATGGTTTTGCTACCAACACCACAAAAAAGAAGGGGAAGAGAGGTGGAGAGATAGAATGTGTGTGCACGTGGGGGGGAGGGAGAAATAAGGATATATATTTGGAGATAAGACCATAAAAATAATTTAAAAATGAATATGGGGGCCAGGAGATAGTGCACATGCTATGCATGCTCCCTACCCAGGTTCAGCTCTCAACACATGGTCCCCAAGCATCACAGGTGCCACCCTGGAGGCCCCTGAGCACTGCCAGGTGTGGTTATAAAGGTTCCCAGCACTTCCAGAGTGGCCACGCGCTCCCAGCATTTCAGGGTACAAACAGTTTGGCACCCTCAAGTCCTCGAACTGAACCACCAGCCGGACTATGTGAGATTCACTGCTGGGGCCCCCAACTCCCTGAGCACCAGTTAGGAGAGTCCCCCCACACAAAGGCTATGAAAAGAATACAGGGACCTAAGAGATAATACAGCAGGTAAGGTGTTTGCTTTGCACGAGAATGACCCATGGTCCCCTGAGTGCACTAGGCGTGAACACTGAATGCAGAGCCAGGATTAAGCCCTGATCACAGGCAGGTGTAGCCCCCATAATAAAGGGGGAAGTACATGGTCCCCCAAGTACTGAATCAGGAGGAACCGCCAAACAAGCACAGCTAGCTGTGGTCACCCTATTCCCCCTAAAAGATGAAATAAATATAAAACCAAGCTGAAAGAGGCTGGAGACTTGCAAAGTAGTACATGCAGAAAGTGAGCATGTGGAAAGGGTGAACAGAAGGAAAAAGGGCTAGAATTCTCTCTCTGATAGGGAAGTGCAGTGTTAGGCACAAGGGTGCCCTCACCCAGGCCTCATGCACTCCCACAGCCCAGCTGCTTACGGAGCTGATATTACCTACCACCTACATGGCTCCTTTCTCCATCCTTCAAATGCTCCCCAGGGTTAGCATAAAAGTGTGAGGTGTTTTTTTTTGTTTGTTTGTTTTTAACATAGGGGTCACTCCTAGCAGTGTTCCATGGCACCCAGGGTCACATTGGTGGTAGGGACAGGGGCAGTAAGAGAAGCTGAGGACAGAACTTAGAACCTCACAAAGGATGGGTGTATGGTCTACCATGTGAGCCATATGCCCTAAGTGTATTTTAACCAGGTGCCTGTGTCCCCAACCTCACTGCGTTGTGTCCTTTCTAGTCTGTATTACCCACTGCAGATTTTCCTGAGTGCCACAGCCTGAAGGGCTTTAGCTGTATCCTCTCATACAGCACACCAGCTAGCACTGGCTCTCAGCCTCCATCATTCTTCACATCCTAGGTTTCTCTTCTTAAGGTGGCTCTATCTACACCATCCTAACTCTGTCATATCTGGGCTACCCATACTTACCACTAGTTCAAGCCAACCTGGCTACATAACAGTCACTAATCCCCACCCCACCCCTTCTCCTGACAGTAATCTTCTGTCTCCAAACTCCTCCAGCTAACTTAAGAACATAGCAAACCCAGCGAAGTTTTCCACTCGTTGAGTCATCATCTCCTCCCATCTCCTTTCCACAGTTTATCTTCTTTCCCTCCCATCTCTTCATAGACCTTCCTCAATTATCCCCCAAAGCACCCACATACACGCCCACACACCCTTACCCTAATCAAACTAAAAGGGGGACCTTCGACAAATTCTCAGAACACCATCTCACCAAGATCCCACAGGGATGGCACACATAAGGCATAGTATCAGAGGCTGATGATCGCTCACTATGTCACAGACTGGGGCAGGTGCCCAATGTCAGTTTGTCTGCCTTGGGGATAGAGTGAATAGTACAGTGGGTAGGGCACTTGCACTGCTGGCAGCCAGTCCCAGTTCAAATCCTGGAACCCCACAGGCACCCCCAGTCGGCCAGGAGTGATCCCTGAGCACAGGAATAACCCGAGAATTGCCAGGTGTGACTCCCAAAACTGAAAAAAAGGAAAAAAATCATTTACCTATGTATTCTTTAAAGTTCTCTCCCTGAACAGTCCTATCACCCTGATACGGAACTAGTCCCCCTCCACCAAAGTCCCTCTACTGATGAATCAGAGACACAAAGGCTGCTCAGAGAAACTTACAAGGGGCCTGGGGGCAGTCCCTCCATTGCCCACAGGCAGACCTACCTAGTAAGGTTGCTAATAGTATTTAATCTTAAACATGTCCTAATTCAAACTCCTTTCTTCATTTTTCCCCCCGATTATTAAACAGATTCATCAGGTGAGCTTATACATGTGAAAGACCTCTTGCAATATAAAGACTTTTAAAACTTACAGACAGCGCCTACTCCAGATGGAATCTCAGTGACCAAGAGCTTCCACAAGCAAGATCCGGGTTCCAGAACTGAATCTCCAGGCCGCATGGCAGCAGAGGACTAGGGCTGCCCCTCCCTGGGTCCCTGCCCACCCAGCAAACTGGCTATCACGCCCACAATTTGCCTCCGGGCACCATCTTAGCACACCAACAGCCCTGACTGAGACTCCCAATTGAATCCCAAAATTAGTGCCATACAGAGATGTCTCTGGAACCCAACCATTTACAATCTAGAAATTTACAGTTACAATTGCGGCCGTGCAAGCTCTCATGATATTCAAAATGAGCAATGGAAAATAAATTATCTAGCGTCTGCCCCTGGCAAGTAGGCTTGAATGGTGATGGGAAATTTCGAGCAAAACATAATGCCCAAAACTAGAGACAGAGTACTAGGAAAATTGTCTGCCATAGAGGCAAAGTGAGGACTGGGATGTGAGTGGTGGAAAATGTGCACTGGTGGAGGGATGGGTGTTTCATGATTGTATGGCCGAATCTCAAACATGTAAGCTTTGTAACTATCTCACGGTGGTACAATTAAGGAAAAAAGAAACAGGGTCAGATAGCTAAAAGGGCTGAGCACATGCTTTATTTGCAGGAGGCCCCAGTTCACTCACTGGGTACATTCATGGTTCTATGAGCTGCAAGTCAAGAGAACCCCCTGAGCACTACTGAGTGTGACTCAAAAATTTTTAAAATAAAATTAAATATATAGAGAGAAGACCAGGGATATAGCTTAACAGTAGAGCATTTGCCATGCATGTATGCGACCCTGAGTTTAATCCCCAGCACCACAAAAATAAATAAAATATAGAAAAAGGAGCCAAAGAGAATACAGGGATTAAGGTGCTTGCCTTACCTGCAGCCAAACCCTGTTCAAATCACCAGCACTGTGGCTGGTTGCCCCGGCAAGCACTCCTGAGCAGAGAGCCAGAAATAGCCCTAAGCACCATTGGTATGAGGGGCAGGGGTGGGGGAGAGGAAAAAAAGAAGAAAGGGAGGGAGAGGGAACAGAAAGAAGGGACTGGATGACTCTGGCAAAAAGTGACTGCCTTACAAGCTTTAGGCCACGAGTCAGGTCTCTGGTATAGCCCACAGGCACCAAGCAGTGGACTCCCCAGCCCCAGAGGTACAATCTCTGGTATATTACAACCAGGAATGTGACACCTGCATGGCATGTATGTGAGCACCAGAGTGACGCCCTGCCCCCCAGCAAACACATGTGCAGCACTCAAGTGCGCTGCCATGGCAAGCACAACAAGCAAACATGAGAGCATGAGGTTGACCTTTGGGTCATCACAACAGCAAAGGGAAGGAGAAAAAACTTACAAATAAATATGTAAAGCAAATACAAACCATCTTAATTCAGTCACCCATAATCTCTTACAGCGTAATGCTTCTGTGCTTCAGACAAGCTACATGAACAGACTAGCTGAGGAATGCAGGCATCACGATGCACATGACTGAGGGTCTTGCTTGCTCCACCTCAGATCCAAACTAATAAAACTACCAATGTCAATAATCCTCCTACACTGACAGGGTCTCAGGGGTGCTTGCAATGAAAACAGACTTGTTTCCACAAGAAGGCTTCTTCTATTCTGCTGAACTCCTCCTATTTGCCTACTACAGTGGCCTGCTCTGTGTTGCCAGCAAGACCAGGGCCTACTATGGGTGGATGCTTCCCTCTGGTCTACTGGAGTAAGGAGTTCAACAGGCTAAGAGCATGCTTTTCAGCAGGGGGGACCTGGGCACCACATGAGCACAACTGAGAGCAGCCCCCAGCACAGCCCAGTGTGCCCTTTAGTCAAGAATGTGTGTGCGTGTGCGCGCGCGCGCGCGAGCGAGCGCGCTCACATACACCAATCACTCACCCCCCAGCCCCCCATCCCGCCAATACAAATAAAGTAAATCAAAGCTTACAGGGAGAGTTCAAAGGGTTTAGTGCATTCTTTGCATGTGGGAGGCCCAGGTTTAATGCCTGGCACCACCTGAAAAACCCTGATCTGCTCCAGATATGGTCCCCAAATAATACTTGGTACATATGAGATAACCTATCTAAAGTTCATAATTATAAAGCGCAACTAAGACACAACCCTGAACCCATAGTTCAACCTAAGAAATATGATCAGCCTCTATTAAGTGTCAAACTCTTAGTTTACACCAGAAATAAAAGACAGATATGAAAGTAACAAGTAGCAATCATGGAGAAGTGGAGGATACAGTACCAGTGAACATCTATTTCCCCTCAGTAGCTTCTGAGGAGGATAATCTGCTCCAATTTTACTGAATCATTGGGGTCAAGGACCTTACTAAAGGCCACTTTAGACCAGAAGTCCCAGGGGACCTGGTATTTCTGGTTCCTTTCTCATGCCCAGCTTCCTGCTGCTGAGGGTACTCCACATTTCCACGTGGTGCTAAATATTTTGCCTTTCTTATCAAAAAGCAAGGGACTAGGGTGAGCAGATAGACCTCATCACTTAGTAAGTCAAAATCCAAAATTCAGAGGGACTTTCTGAAAGAAAAGTTCTCCTTTTTGTTGGTTGTTGTTTCGAGGTGACACCCAGTAGTGCACAGGATTTACTCCTGACTCTGAACTTAGGGATTACTCCTAGCAGTGCTGGACCCATGTGGGGTGCTGGGGATCAAACCCAGGTCTGCCATGTGCAAAGCAAGCACACTATCCACTGTACTATCGCTCTGGCCTGAAGAGCTCTCCTTTAGAAGACACAATACCTTGGGGTGGGAGAGACAGACAGGCTTGTTAAGGATATTGCCTTGCATGTAGTCAACACCAGTTCAATTCTGGTACCACATGGTTCCCCAGGCACAGTGGGGTATAGCCCAAGCCTCCACCCCACCCCACCCCACCCCTGTTGACCAAAAAAGCACAAGAAGAAGAAAACACAAAGCCACACTTGGGAGTTTTTTGAGGTTTTTTTTCTTTTTTCTTTTTTTTTTTTTTTGGCTTTTTGGGTGACACCCGGCGATGCTCAGGGTTTACTCCTGGCTCTGCACTCAGGAATTACTCCTGGCGGTGCTCCGGGGACCATATGGGATGCTGAGAATTGAACCTGGGATGGCCGCATGCAAGGCAAATGCCCTACCTGCTGTTGCTATTGCTCCAACCCCAACAAAACCACACTTGGTAGCATCTAAAATATGATCTCATGGGAAGATACAATACAGTGGATAGAGCATTTGCCTTGCATGTGGCCAACCTGTATTCAATCCCCAGCACCCCATATGGTTCCCCAAGCCCACCAGGAGTGATCCCTTGAGGGCAGAACCAGGAGTAAGCCCTGAGCCCCCACTCTACCCCCATCGGTTGCAGTCCCCACAAAAATAAAAACAAAATAAACTATGATCTCAGCATTTTATTCCTGCATTTAATAGAAACAAAAGGCCACTCCCAATCCTAAAACAGAAACAGAAATGCATCACTATGCTCAGGCAGAAGGATAAAATAGGCTAACTTTTTTTTTTTTTAACTGTAAGAAGGTAGAAGAAAGCAAACATCCAGGGCAATGCAGCGCCAGCTGCTCCTTTCATAAGACACTGCCAAAGAAGACAAAGAAATCGTACATATTAAAGCATAGTGTAAGAATGGAATTTTTTCACTCAGAAGATCAAGATAAATTCCCAGAACCATTCCAAGTCTACCTCTCTGGGTTTTAGAACAGCAATTTCTCAGCAGCCTACTATGCAATCATATACACCTCATGCAGAAAAGTCCTTCCTCAATGCCCCCGAGGACCACCAGGTTTTCTTCATCCTCCACATCCAGATTCATTATCTACCCTTCACAACCTGCAAGGTAGCTAGCTGGGCACACATATGACTCTATGTCTGAAGATGATCCTGGGGGAGGGGGGGAGGGGGGGTAGCTGGTGACCTATCTCTTATCTGTTCACTAAGCACAAATACCTCATTCTTTTTCCCTGATACACTCTGGCCTGAGGACAGAAGAATCACCTGACAGGTTAGGCATCAGGAAGAGCACCCATATCCAGAACAAACCTATTTGGGGGCTGGAGAAACATATTAAGGCACTTCCCCTGCACATATCTGACCCAAGTTTGATCCCCAACAACCCATACAGTTCCCTGAGCACCACCAGGAGTAATTCCTGAGCACAGGAGTAAGGAAGTAAGGAATAAGTAATTCCTGGATGCAAAGCCAGGAATAAACCCTGAGCATCCCTGGTGGGACCCAAAACTTAAAGTGACAAAGCCCATGTTTCACATACATGCAGCTGAGTCCATTCCCCATGACTATTAAAAAAATAAAAGAAGGTAAGGGAGCTAGCTCAACAGACTGGAATACAGGCTTTGCATGTGAGAGCCCTGATTTGATCCCAACACCATATAGTTCCCTAAGCATTACTAGGAGTGGTCTTCAAGTACCAAAGAAATACATGTTTGTACACACACACACCCAGCACTACATGATCTCCCCAGTCACTAATGGGAGCGACCTCAAAGAATAGCCCCCAAGCTTCACCAGGTAACAGAAGAAAAAAATGTCTTAATTTTTTAAAAGTTTTTTGAGTAAGAAATAGGGCTGGAGAAATATGTAGGAGATAGCATAGATTGCCCTACATGCAGCCAACTCTGATCAAATTCCCAGCATCCCATGTGGTCCCCCAAGCACAGACAGGGATTACTCCTAAGCACAGAAGCAGGAACTAAGTGTGGCCCAAAACCAAGAGAAAAGAAAGGCAACTAGTCCCATGGACTAGGATATGGCTCTGTGAAAGTAGATGCCTTGTTTATGTAAGACCTTGAGTTTGATCCCTGGTACTAAATGTCCCCCTCAATAGCACTAAATATAGCACCCCAAAGCAGAGGACCAAGTTCCCAGTCTGGAGAATCATATTCTGGCCTTTCATAATTCACTGAGGTGTCTCTGTTTTTGCTTATTTGGGGGGGCAGTGATGTTGGGCCACACCTGCCAAGTGCTCAGGATTTACTCCTGGCTCTGTGCCCAAGAATCGCGTCTGGTGGTGCTCGGGAGACCATATTCAGCATACCAGGGATCCAACCAGGGTTGGTCACCTTAACTCCTGTACAATCCTGTACAATACAAGTTTGGTCACCTTATCCCCTGTACAATCTCTCTGGCTCAACTTTATTGTTTTAAATTAACTCAGATAAAAATAATTTTTTTAACTTTACTAAAGTATAATTGAAAGGTATTTTTTATTAAATGAAAGATGTGAGGAGAAAAAAGAGGAATTACATGTTCAAGAGCACAGACTTGAGGACAAATCACAAAATTTAGTAACAAAAATTTCAAGTTCAGGGTCAGAGAAATAGAATAGCAGATGAGCACTTACCTCACACACAGCTGACTCAGGTTCAAGCCCTGGTATCCCATATGGTACCCTGAAGCTCTCCAGGAGTGATCTCTGAGCACAGAGCAAGGAGTAAGTTCTGAAGACAGCCAGGAGTTATAGGGTTTGGTTTTGTTTTTTAAGGTTTTGGGTTTGTTTTTTTTTTTTTTGAGGGGAGGTGGCTTTTTGGGTCACACCCAGCAATGCTCAGTGGTTATTTCTGGCTTTGCACTCCGGAATTACTCCTGGCAATGCTTGAGAGACTATATGGGATGCCAGGGATTGAACTGGGTGGGCTGTGTGCAAGGTAAATGCTCTCCCCGCTGTATGATCACTCTGACAAAAAAAAAAAATTAATTTCGAGTTTAAATTAACTCACAAATAGATTTACCTCATGCTTCCCAGTGGACTTGTAGTATGAGAAAGAACTAGGAATACCCAGACTCCTAAACTAAACAGTCATCAATGGGAGCAACAGGCCTGCCTCTCCAAATATGGACACAGAACTGCTGCAAGAGCAAGCTCAGGGCAAGAGAGCTCAAAAGGGTGGAATGGATGCCTTGCATGCACAAAGCACTGAGTTCAATCCCTGGCACTGTATAGCCCCTCAGGCAACATCAAGTTAGCCTAGTAGTCCCTGAGTACTGCTGTACTGTTGGAGAGTAACCTCCTCCCCACACCAAATAAAATAAAGCATAAAGCCAAAGAGATAGTACAGTGAGGAGAGCACTTGCCTTGCATACACATGGGTTTGATCCCCTGAGGTGAGCCCTGAGCACAGAGCCCAGAGGAAGCCCTGAGCATGGCTGGGTGTATCCCAAAAACCAAAAAAGGAAAATAAATAAGAATTTTAAAACGGTGACCTCAGACCTGGCAAAGGGGTCAAAATACGACAAAATCTGGGCTGGGGGTCCAGAGAGGTAACATGGGCAGAGGATTTGCCTTGCACATGGCCAACCAACCCAGGTTCGAACCCAGGCATCCCAAACAATCCCCGAAGTACTGCCAGGAACAACACTAGGAATAATTCCTAGCACAAAGCCAGGAGTAACCCCTGAATACTGCCCCAAAACAAAAACAAACAAACAAAAATCTGGGCTAGGAATGTAGCTCAGTGGCCCTGGGTTTGATTCCCACCACACATGCACACACACTACACACACACAAAATCAGAGAGTAGACTAAGGGTAAACAAAGCCCCATTGCTCTGAACACTCATGGACTGCAAAGCAGTGTGTGAGGAAGTGACTGCTTGCTGAGCTCCCCAGTCCCTCAGCCTCCAGTAACCACAGCAGACTGGACAGAAATGCCACAGCAGGCCTGACACTGAAGCACAGGGCTATGCCTGCAGATACAGTCCACAATGGACCCCATTCTCCCCACAAAGTCGTGGCAGGATGGGAGAGGAGAGGCCAGGACATTCCTTCACCCCCTCACGCAGAGGAAAAGGGCACAGGCAGCCCAGGGCACCAGAGGCTGCATAATCAGAAAGTATGAGCAGCCGCTTCCTTTCCAGCTGTGGGTATCAAAAAGGAAAGGAACCCCTCCTAAAAGCCAGAAGGGAGACCTGTGGGCTGCCCACTGGATCTTACAGATGAGCCAGCCTCCCCAGGGGTCCTCTCTAGATAGCAATGCCCAACCAGAAGGGAAAAACTCACGGGACAGGGACACCACATGTTCTCTAAATACAGGGGGGACCCTGACAATAGAACAATCAACTTTTCCTTTTACTATTTTTTGGGGAGGCAGGGGTAGAGGAGGAGATTTGAGGGCCACCATCTGGGGGTACTCAGGGACCAGTACAGGCTCCACACTCGGGGGTCATTCCCACAGACACCCAAGGAATCATAGAAGAATTGAACTGGGACCTCCTTCAAGCAAAGCATGTGCTCCAGCTAACTGAACTATCTTCCAGACCTCTAAATCATTTTTTGTTTGATTTTGAGGATTTGGTTGTTCTTTCTTTTTCTTTTCCTGATTTAAAGGTCACACCCAGCAGTATCAGGGCTACCCCTGGCTTTGTGCTTGGAGGTTGCTCCCAATGGTGCTGGGGGAACCATGCAGCGCCAGAAATTAAACCTGGGCCTCCTGCATGCAAAGCATATGCTCTAACCCTCTCACTTATCACTCTGGTACCCCCTAATCACTTTTTAAACTGCTTTTAAAACTAGAAACAGCATATCTTCAGACTAGCAAAAACAATTCTGCCTATGTTTTTAAGTCTATACCATCAGTCTTTCTGACAAAATATTGTGATCTTTACCAGGTAAGCATAAATACCTCATAAATTAATTCAGAAAGAGAAAATGAGATAGGAATCCTACTGTTATCAATTTGTGACTTTAATGAATTCTATTTTTAGATATTTAATAAAGAGGTTCTCTTCTAGTCTTCTACCAAATCTCTACTCAGGCATTTCAATCTTTCCAACACTGCTCAAAAGACTAAATACACAAGACACTTATTCAGAGCTAGAGAGAGTACAGGGGTGACCACACTTGCTTTGCACTCAGCTGACCCTGGCTCAATCGCTGATACCACAAATGGTCCCCCAAGCACTGCCAGGAGTGATACCATAGAAACAAAAAGATACTTATTCAGGAAAGTTAACACAACAGGTAAAGTTATTTATACTTCCTCATTTTCTGCAAGGTCCAGAATCCACCTCTACTCAAGGACTTTCTCATCAAATTCTCATCAGGTGGATTTACAATATTAGAAAATAATCCAGGGGGCTGGAGAGATAGCACAGCGGGTAGGGCGTTTGCCTTGCACGCGGCTGACCCGGGTTCAAATCCCAGCATCCCATATGGTCCCCTGAGCATGGCCAGGGGTAATTCCTGAGTGCAGAGCCAGGAGTAACCCCTGTGCATTGCCAGGTGTGACCCAAAAAGCAAAAAAAAAAAAAAATCCAGGAGGGCAGAAAGATAGCTCAATAGGATGGAGAGAATGAAAGTATCCCCTGAGCACTGTCAGATAGAGCAAAAAATAAATAATTAAATAATGATGATTTTAAAACAGAGGCGAGACCAGAGAGAGAGTACAGTGGGTAAGTACAGCAAGGGTTTTTTTTATTTGTTTTAATTAATAATGCAGTAAGCAAGGCTCCCTAAGATCAGGTTAGAGCCAATGCAAAGACAATCTACTAGTCTAAGCAATAATATACACATTACATTTACAGTGATGAAATGATACATGTTTTATGGAAGCATTCCATAGTGAAATTAGGGACTAGAAGAAAATGGATGGTGTCTCAGGGTCAGAGCAACAGTACAGTGGGTAGGGCATTTGCCTTGCAAGCATCGACCCAGGTTCCATCCCCAGCATCCCCTGTGGTTGCATATGGGATCCCTAAGCAACACCAGGAGTAATTCCTGAGTGCAGAACCAGGATTAACCCCTGAGCATCACCGGGTGTGATCCAAAAAGGAAAAAAAGGAAGAAAGATGGTGTCTCAGACCCTGATTAATAGCCAAGTAAAACAAAAACACTATTTACAAAATTCTTTTTCTGACTCAAGAGATAGAGAAATTGTATAGAAGAGGTTAAAGCATTGCCAAAGCAGAGTCAGTTCTGGTTCAATCCCCTGCACTGCATATGGTCCCCTTAATACCATCAGGAGTGACCTGAGCACAGAAACAGGAACATCCCTTAGGCACTGCTGGGTGTGCCGCACCCCAACTTCAATCTGGCTAAAAAATCCAACCCAGTTCTCCAGGGAAACTATTTAAGAGAGGCATTTATGGCAACTAAGGCAGAATTGGTTCTGCCATAAATATAACCATAAACAGTCTCAAGAATCTTCTTAAATAGTCTCTTAACAACCCTTGGAATGCAGAAGGGGGACAGAGAGAATGCTCAACAGAGGTAAAACAAAGATGACCATAAAAAACAACTGCAAGGGGGCTGGAGAGATAGCACAGAGGGTAGGGCGTTTGCCTTGCACGTGGCCGACCTGGGTTTGATTTCCAGCATCCCATATGGTCCCCCGGGCACTGCCAGGAGTAATTCCTGAGTTGCAAAGCCAAGAGTAACCCCTGAGCATTGCCGGGTGTGACCCTAAAAGAAAAAATAATTGCAAAACAAACATCTTCAATTGTATTTTAATACATAGATACCAATGATTAAAGAATCCTTTCAAAAAGTATTCTTTGTTTACACATAGATTCTCATACTCTATGTACAAAAACTCACCCATTGAAATGAGCAAATGTCAAAACAGATACAAGATGGACAGTGTGCATTATTCCCCCATATATAACATTCTTCCCAAGTGTATCACTCAACCTTAGGCTCCCTTCAACTGGCACACTTCCCTATACTTAGGGTATTCCAGGCTATGATTGCGAGAAGAATGAATCTGCGTGGGGCTAGAGACAGCACAGTGAGTGGGGCACTTGCCTTGCACATGGCCAGCTTCAGTTCAATTCTTGGCACCCCATTTGGTCCCCGAGCACCACAGGATTGAACCCTGAGCTCAAAGCTAGGAGAAAGACCTGAGCCAGATGTGGCATTCCCCCAGAAAAAAGAATGAACCTATGGCTTATACATACCCCCAATGGTAGTAAACACCAAGAGTGGGTATCTCTATGGATGTATGAAAACTGTACACCCACAGGCTAAGGAGATAAGAACTAGTACACATATTTTGCATGTGGAAGCACCAAGTTTGATCTCTGGCATCACATGGTATCCCAAGTACCACTGGTTCTGAGGCAGGAGCAGTCTTAGGCACTGCCAGGTGTGGCCCAAAGACATAGAGGAAAAAAATCCTTGGGACTGGAGATATAGTACAACAAGTAAGGAATTTACTTGCCTTGCACACAACCCACCCAGATTCTATGCGCAGCAACACAAATGTCCACCTGAGTACTACCAGGAGTGATCCCTAAGCAGAGTCAGGAATAAGCTCTGGGCACAGCCAGGTATGAACCAAACGCTGAAAACAAAAGAAATATTGTCCTTATAGGATAATTATCATTCCATAATGCTAGGAGAGGTAAAGGAAAATTAATTTTTTGTGGTTCTATTGTTTTATGGGGGGAGGGGTGGAAGGTTGGTTTGGGGACTACTCCTCTGTGCTCAGAAGTAACTCACAGCATAGGGGGAGGGACCAGGCCAGAGCAATAGGACAGCAGGTACATGATCAAGCCAGATTCAATCACTGACATTCCATACGGTCCCCTGAGCCCTACCAGGAGTGATTCTTGAGCACAGAGCCCATAGTAACCTCTGAGCATTGACAGGTGTGGCTTAAAATCAACAACAACCAAAAAATAAATAAAATAAAAAACCTGTTAGGGTGATCATGAAGTAACATGGACTGAACTGAAACTGACCACATACAAGGCAAACCCCTCTAGCCCTAAAATATTAAATCTTTATTCAAATCTAAACTCAGGGGTCAGAGAGACAGTACAGTAGACAACAGGATGCTTATCTTGCATGCAGTCACCAACCCAAGTTCAATTCCTGGCACCCCATATGGTCCCTCAGTCCCAACAGAACTGATTTCTGAGCACTGCCAATAACGAGCCACACCCCTGCCTCCAAATAAAAATCTAAACTCAGAAAAAGTACTGCCTAAAAGTCTGCTCTGAAGAACACCCAAAATCAGGGGGCAGGGGCTGGGAAAATGGTAGAGAGCAGGGACTGGGAAAATGGTACAGGGGTTAAGATGCTTACCGTGCACAGAGCTGACCCCAGTTTGAATCTCCTGCACCTCAGATGAAACCCCAAGCCCCATCAGAAGTGATTCCTGAGTACAGAGTCAGAAGTAAACCATAAGCATTGCTAGGTGTGACCCAAAAATCAAAAATTTCTAAATAACGATTTTTAATAAGGGTGAGGAATATAACTCAGCAGTAGAGTACTTACTTGCTGGTATGAAGCTCTGGGGATTTAATCCCCAGCACTACAAAAATTGAAATTTAAAAATAAATATATGCACCATTTGATACAGTTTTCCTCGCTGTACTGTTTTTACAATTCCGCAATATTTCATCTACGTGACTATTATTTGTTCTCCTTTTACAAAAATTGCTTTTCAAGTACCTCACCTTCTAGTGCTAGGCTACTTTAAAAGCCTTATCTTCCTAAAGAGCAGAGATATTGCAGAAAAAAAAATAAAGGAACCAATATTTATAAATACCCACAAGCAAAACAGAATGACCACAATGACCAATTTCAAAGGAAGTGGGAAATACTCAAGTTTCCAACCCATACTACCAAATAGTCACCCTCTTTGTCAGAGTTTCAATCCTGGACCAAAAATTATAAAAAGTTTTAAAGATATAAAATTAATTACAATGCTGTAATTTGGACAGTGCAATTTTTTTCACAGGGGGAGGGTAGAAAGACAGTACCAGAGATAAAGAGCTTTGCTTTGCACACTCCAGTTGGATCTCAAGCACATTTCAACAAAAAATTAAAAATAGCTTCATTAGATTAGACACCTTCAATTTACGCTATAGTACACTGCATCTCATCCATCTTTCCACCTAACACCCAGAACAAGGCTAAGAAAATGCTTAGCTATCAAACCTAAGAAACAGGAAAATAGGAAATTCTATTCATTAAGGTTAAATTAAGCCCTCAGGCCGGTATAATTTTGTAAACTACTCTAAAATCCTATTTATAGAAATTGCTATCTGAACAGTATTACTAATAATTAGAATGAAGGGGGACAGTCAAAAGGCAGAGCTGACTATCCAATTCATGAAAATACTGCTGTTAATACCCAGAGCATGGACACACAAAGCCACTGGGAAATGAACAGATTAATCACTTGTACATTCAAAATCATCACCTTACTCCAGGACTGGAGTATCAACACTGGAAAAGCGAAGAAAGATGGGGTTTAAGAAACATGGCGGGCTGGAGAGATAGCACAGCGGGTAAGGCGTTTGCCTTGCATGCGGCCGACCCAGGTTCAAATCCCAGCATCCCATATGGTCCCCTGAGCACAGCCAGGGGTAATTCCTGAGTGCAGAACCAGGAGTAATCCCTGTGCATCGCCAGGTGTGACCCAAAAAGCAAAAAAAAAAAAAAAAAAAAAAGAAACATGGCAAAGATAAAGAAACATTTTTAAGATAAAGAAGGGGAAAACCTAACTCTGTAAAAGGAAGGGAAAATCTTTAACCAAAACTCAGGGCACATTAAAGAAAACTATCTGAATTTATTCTCACTTCATGTTCCTCAGAGATTCAATGATTTCTCTGTAGTCTTCATCTGGGTCCCTGCTGATGCTCATGCCAGCATCTTACTTTTCTAGTACTATGAAGCCTCTAGCCCATAAGCAGTCACACTCCACAGAGGCGCATATCTAAACAGCACACCAGGGAACCTAGATATTGAATCAAATTCTCCTCACTGACTTCCTTTACAAGATATAAAATTCAGCACCCTTCCCTCTTATTCTAGTCCAACCACAAAATGGATCAGTAGCTAGTAGTCATTTTCAGTTTAGTTGTGCAGCTCTCATCAAAAGGAACTGTGGGGGGTGGGGGGAAGAGAGAAAGGGGTTGGAGCAATAGCACAGTGGGTAGGTAGGGTGCCTGCCTCGCATGCAGGAAGCCGAAGTACAAGCCATGGCACCACATACAGTCCCCTAAATACCATAAGGAGTCTGAGCACTGAGCCTAGAGTAGCCCATAAACACAGACCCAAAAACAGGAAGAAAAAAAGAAAAAGAAGGAAAGGCTATGAGCAAGAGAGACCTAAAGGCATACTTGGGTAAAAGGACACAGTGTATTCACACCATGGGGCACCCATAATTTGTCTGAAGGGGTCAAGAAGAAGGCCAGGACAAGACAATGACAATTGTTTTCTTTTTTTTTATTTTTGCTTTTTGGGTCACACCTGGTGATGCACAGGGGTTACTCCTGGCTCTGAGCTCAGGAATCACTCCTGGCAGTGCTCAGGGGACCATATGGGATGTTGGGAATCAAACCCAGGTTGGCCGCATACAAGGCAAACGCCCTACCCGCTGTGCTATTGCTCCAGCCCAATTGTTTTCAATTTTAAAACACACTGGTCCCCTATCCTACCAATGGGATTATTAAAAAAAAAAAAAAAATCAAGCTGTCTTTAGGACCAGAGTATGCCCAGCAGGAGACTCCATGGTTCCATTCTATGTACTCCATGCCCTCCACTATAGTAGCACTGTAGCACTGTCACCCTGTTGTTCAGCAATTTGCTCAAGCAGGCACCAGTAACGTCTCCACTGTGAGACTTGTTACTATTTTTGGCATATCGAATACGCCACAAATAGCTTAACAGTGCGGGCGGGATACTCTCGGTAGCTTGCCGGGCTCTCTGAGAGGGACGGAGGAATCAAACCAGGGTCGGCCGCGTGCAAAGCAAACACCCTACCCGCTGCGCTATCACTCCAGTCCCTCAGGTATGGTATACTCTTTTTTTAATTGAATTACCATACGATCCAGTCACAAAGGTTGTTCATGATAAAGCCTACTCTTTCTTTTTCTGTTCACCCAAGGACAGTCCCTCATCTTGCATATTTATCTCACTCCTTTCTCTTTCAGTTATCTAGGACCCATCTTTACACCACATTTCTCACGTCCTCATGAGCATGAGGCTGCTGTTACCTTATGTCCTTTTTTTTGGATGGTGCAGACAGTTCATGCCACTGGGACACTGGTTAGAATCCGCAGCATCACATATGGTCCCCACAGCACCACCACTAGGGGTCACTCCTGAGCAAAAAAAAACTATGAGTAGCCCTTGAGCACCTTTGGGTGTCACCCACGTCTCCCCTTCTTCATATGTGCCCCCCCACACACACACACAAATAAAACCTCTATTTTTGTTTTGGGGCCATACCCAGCAGGGCTCAAGGGACCTTAAACAGTGTACAGAGATTAGCCTGAGCTCCCACATGTATGCTCCAGCTCCTTGAACCATCTCTCTGGTCCCACAAAAATTTTTCTTTTTTCTGGTTTTGGCTTTTGGAATGCTTGGGACTGAATGTAGGGCCTCACACACACACAGAAAACTGTTCTATTGCTGAGCCTTATCTGTGAGCAACTCACAATTTTACTTTTTTTCTTTTTCAGTCATCTCTTGACCCTTCAACTCAATAGTGTGCCTGTGGGTACCAGCACAATTCATATTCCTAATGTCTGGAGAACTGACTCATCTTGAATCTTGTTCCTGTCTCTCCACTGCTGACTTTTGCTCCTTGTTTTGTGGGGGGGAGGGGTGCCCACACCCAGCAGTGCTCAGGTCTTACTCCTGGCTCTGTACTCAGGGATCACTTCTGATGTGCTCAGGAAACATGGGGAGCCACCCCTTGCTTACCTCTTAGAAAAGATGAGCGTTTCTGTGAAACTCTCAAAGCTGTGAGTTTCCTGTTATCACTCCTTCACCAAACCATTAACCATTCCTAAAGGTCCAGCTCCTCTGTCCCAGACCCTAGCTCCTTAACTTACTCCAGCATAGAAACCAAGCAACCAGTATAGGCCTTTGGAAGCTTTACCAAGCTCTGGTTGCTAATAATGGGCCCTCGGCTCTGACTTCAGTGTAGGGTACCTGATTACCTCTTCTCTATTGTCCTGACATCCTGTCCACCTCCAGAGACCTGATCTGGTCTACACCAAGGAAGTTATCCATCCAAAAACCATTATTCATAATTTGATGCAACTCAAACACAGATGGATAGAACCAAGTACTCAAACTCAAATCCTAACTCTGCCACCTAAGATTGTGTGACATTAGAAACATTCCTTCCTCTATGGTTTGGTTGACTTAGTTTCCTTAGCCAGCACAAGAGCAACCAATAGTAGGATATGCAGAGCAGAAACCCAGAAGAGGTTTATTCCTTTACAAGATATAAAATTCAGCACCCTTCCCTCTTATTCTAGTCCAACCACAAAATGGATCAGTAGCTAGTAGTCATTTTCAGTTTAGTTGTACAGCTCTCATCAAAAGGGCTGTGGCTGACCATCACATTAGTGACCTGCAGAACAAAAAGGGCTGAAACAACCGTGAGGTAAATAGCTGAATATGCTCAAAAATGCCTGAATAAGTTGAACACACATCTATTCTCCAAGTTAATACACTTGTGCTGCCCTGGGGGAGAAAAAATGTCCCCAAGTTTTACTGAGATTTATTGGGGGGGGTGTAGATTCTCAAGGAGTAATCAGAAATCAAAAGGATGAGGAGCGGGGGGAATTCCCGGTGAATCTCAACTACCAGCTGGAGATTTAAAGCAAGGACCAGAAGAAGCTGCTCAGGTCCTGAAATGCTGGGGGAAATCCAGGAAGTCCCAGCAGTGCTGGGACTCCCAAGGCAATCTTTGGGGACCTCCGAGTTGAACCCATTAATACACAGGGGGACCAAGTAGTGCCAGTCAAACCCAAGTTAGGTGCATGCTATGTATACGCCTTAACTGCTGTACTACTCCCCTACCCACCCACCCCAGAAGAACTTTTTAACAATTAAGTGCCACATCTAAAGGGAATCCCAGTTTAACGGCCCCTTCAAACTTTATCACTCTCAGTGGTTATCACACACCAGCAAATTTGCAAAAGAAGTGAATTAAATGCTTGGTTATGCTTAGGCTTCTGGCCCACACATTCCTGAACACAGGCTCCTCCCCCATCACAGCTTGGCATCCCTTCTGTTCAACCTTTTTAGCCTCTCCTCAAATGGCTCTTCCTTCCTCATCTTTCTTCTACTAGCAGACCTCACAGCTCAAGGTCCAAACACTCTCCTTTCTGTCACTAGACATGGGACCACCACCAAGATCTTTTCAAACACAGGTCTAGGCCATGTCATCGCCAGTGATTAAGTCTTCCCAGGTTCCTACATCTTAGCTATGATGCTAGAATTCCTGAGAAAGCCCCAAGACTGGCCCTGTCAAGCTGCAGGGCTCACAGGTGCTATTTTAGGCACCCATGTACGTGTGGTGCCTTGTGTTAGGACTTTGCTGTACCCCAGCTAATTCTTGCTGGCCCTACAAACCTCAGCTCAGGAATCCCCCTTCTGAACTCTCCCATGGAACCATGTGAACATACACAGTAGGAAGACACTCAATAATAGGCTCCCCACCTCCCACTGAGCTCCTTAAGGAGCAGAATAAACTTCCTTTACAAGGGTGCCCTAGAATGTGATTCTAATTCTCACAGAATGTGAGAAATAGTGAAACCAAGTATTTGGTAAATGAATGAGTACACTTTGCTAATGCAATTTTTCAGAACAGCAAACACTTACCCTCTTTTAGTGTGTAAGGTGGAGGGAGATAGGGGGATACTCAGTGGTGCTCTGCTTCCAAAGGTTGCATCGGGCAGCGTTGGGAAGCACGCCATGCCAGGGATCAAATCTAGCCTCCCATGCTCTAGCTGTTCCAGCTATCTCCCCAGCACCCTCTCCTCCTTTCAAGAGAGGCATACATAAACACAGCTTTCAAATTCCAATGGGACATTTGGGCACCTGGAGAAATTAGCAGTACTTGAAACACCTGCCTTTCAAGTGTATAGTCCTGAGTACAAATCCCCAATATCTAACGCGCCTAAGAGCAGTCCTGGCAGTTCCGCTACTTGGGCCACCAGAGGGTTTTTCTACATTCCTGTTTTTACTCCAACTTTCATACAGTATCCCAGAGACCTTGGCCATTTCACACTATGCATCCAATTCCTTCCTCAATTTTGATTCCTCCAAAAATTGTCTCTGCAATCTCCTAGAAGAATGCAGGCATGAGAGGCTGAAGCAATAGTACAGTGGATGGGGGGTGCCTGCCTTGCACGTGGCCAAGCCAGATTTGATCACTGGAACACCTTAGGGTCCCCCCAAAAAAACCCTGGACTAATCCCTAAGCACACAGCCAGGAGCAAGCAATGAGCACCACCAGGTGTGACCACCACCACCCCCCAAAAAATAATGCAGGCAGGCCATGATAATTCCTTGGTAAAGTTCATTTCAACTTTTCCATATTCAAATTATAGACTTTTTTTTCTCCAAGGCTGAAGTCTTTTTTTAAAACAGGATCATTCTAAAATTATGTCTCTGAACACTGAACACTCAGCAACTGATAAAGTTACAATAGCCCACCCACAGCAGACTCCAAAACACCTGGTAGTACATTCAACTCTTTATCTGGACTAGTGTCCTTTAAACACCACCCTCCCTGCACGGAGTCTGGGTTCCCTGCCAGGAATCACTTCTACCGGCTTATTTAGGGAAACAGTTCTTAAGTTAGAACTCTAGGCTATAAACGAAATGGCCCAAGCTCTCGCTCCCACCCGGGGAAATGTTCCTGGTCAATATTAAAACTTAATTCTGAAGTCGCTTTACAAATCTAAGGGCTTCTCAAAGTCATAAGGTCTAAAAATATATACGATTTTTAATTGGCGATTCACTTTCTATTAAATTAATTTGAAATGTCTGGTAGAAGAAAATCTCATTCCAGAGAATATTTTCTCCGCAGATAAAATTTTCCAAGAATACCCACGGGTGAACCTGATTTTCCAAACACCGAGTGAAAAGGTAGGTTTCTGAAGAAGCTCAGAAAGGGGGGTGGCACGGAGGCTGAGCAAGAAGCTCAGAAAGGGGGGTGGCACGGAGGCTGAGCACCCCCAGCCAGGCTGAGCAGCTCAGGACCTGGAGGCTGCGGCGCCCTTCCCCGCCTCCTGCGGGAGGTCCCGCGTCCCGCTCTCCGGCTTCAGTCCCAAGCGGGTCCCGCGCCCCTTTTTTCGGAAGCCCACGAGGCGGCCCGGAGGCCGCACACATCCCGCGCAGGCCCGGCTTTCCCGGCGCGCGGGGCCGGGCCCAGGCCTGGCCCGTGGCCGCGGCGCGCGGCCCGGCCCGGCCCGGCCCCCCGAACGCTCCGGCGTCCGCCCGATGGGCGGAAAGCAAGGGGGGGGCGGCTCTGCCCGGGTCGCGCCGCCGCCTCACCCGCAAGGACGTCCGCGACCGTCAGTGTCCCCGCCCCGGGCCAAACAGCGAGCAGCAGCAGGTGTTTCTCGGAAAGGCTCGAGCCGCGCCGCGAAGGGGGCCCTGGGAGGCAGGCTCGGCGACTGGAGACGGGCGGCGCACTCACCCAGCGCCGGCGGGCGAGCGGGCCCCAGCAGGTGCTCGCTCCTCGCGGCCGCGAGACGCCGCCGCCGCTCCCTGGGGGACTCGGCGCGAAGCCGCCGCCACCGCCGCCGCCGCCGCGCCGCCGAGCCCGAGGAGCGCGAGCGCCGCACCGCAGCCTCCGCGCGAGCACGTACCGGGTGGTGAGAGGGCGCCGAGCGCGAGGGCGGGGCGCGCGGCCGCAGCCTAGCAACCGCCTGACACGCGAGCGCCACAGCCAATCCCGCAGCCAGCTCCGCGCGGCGCCGACCGGCAGTCCGCGCGACGACCGCTACTGCCTGCGTCGGCCGCCCGCAGCGCGCCGCACCCGCGCGCAGGCCCCGCCCCCGCCCGCGCGGCCTTCCTCATTGGTCCGCCACGCCCCCGTCTGGGAAAACCACGCCCCATCACGGAGGCCCCGCCCACCGGCCAGCCAGGTCCGGGTCTCCGCGAGCGCTCCCGGCTGGCCGTTGGGGGAGGGGTGCCCCACCCAGCCCCGGCCTCTGGGCCTCCATCCTCCGAAGCGTCTGGCCCTCCCCGGGTGGTAGGCTGCAGCCGGCTCGGCCACGGTCGGCCACCCATCATCTGCGTTCGGCCCTTCTGGTTTTCCTCGAACGCAAGAGTTATTTTTAAGCTATGGAAACAATCAAAAATTGGGAAGGCTGGTGACACTCTTGCTTGGCCTTTTACTCAAATGGGAAAACCTAGAAGAAGGCCTGGAGGGACAAGAAGCTGCTGACTTCCTCCTGGGGGCCTAACCTGAAGCAGAAGGGGCGGCGGGGGGCGCGTCCCGGGCCTGACCCTCCTCTTGGTCACGGTCCCCTCCCCCTAACACTGGAATCCGGAATCCGATGCCTCCTCTGCTGCCTGAAATAGCTCTGACCCTCTCTGGCTTTGGTCACTCACTACTTGAGGCTCACATTCTTTCTGGGGGTGGGGGACTATAAGGACGGAGCTACTGCAGAGGTTCTTTTCAGGGACACTTGGAAAAGCGTTCTCGCACTCCCCAGGACTGACCTACAGTCCTACCCAGCGGACTGGGTGGGGACGTGACAATTATTGCAACTAACAGTCACTGAACCTGAACAGTTACTGGCAGGATTTGAGAAAGGGACTCCTGGTGGGACCTGCCCAGCTGCGCACGTCTCTTCCCTCCAGGGCTGTGCCTGCGGCCAGGTTGGAATGCCAGCAAGCACGTTCTGAAAACGGAACTTGCTACTGCTTACCCGGGTTCCTCTACAACTCTGGGCATCTCAGCTTTCTCCCCTTCCCTGAGAGTTTCTGGGAGAACCAAGTTTCAGAAAATGCAGTGGGAAATGCCTCATCGCCCAAGAACACATACCTGTTTGCGATTTTTTTTGGCAGATATATATTATGTATAATATCACTATCACTGTCACTGTCATCCTGTTGATCGTCAATTTGCTCGAGTGGGCCCAGTAACGTCTCCATTCGTCCTAGCCCTGAGATTTTAGCAGCCTCTCTTTACTCGTTCTTCCCAATGGTGTCACTTCAGAGGCTCTTCAGAGTCAGGGGAATGAGACCCATCATTGTTATTGTTTTAGGCATATGAATACGCCAGGGGGAGCTTGCCAGGCTCTCCAGAACCCAGAAATCAACCTGCTGAAAATGCAGCACATGGCTTGCATATGGCTGACCCAGGTTCGATATCTGGCATGCCATATGGTCCCCTGAGCACTGCCAGGAGTAATCCCTGAGTGCAGAGCCAGGAGTAACCTCTGAGCATCACCAGGTGTGACCCATAAAGGGGAAAATCGGTGCTAATATATTTCGGAGTTAACACGAAATAGATAAGGCCTATTTACACAAATTTTCCCCCTACACTTTATGTAAACACTGTGGTTTGCAGAATTGTTCATGATGATTTGTTATAGGCATTCAATGTTCCAACACCAATCCCACCACCATTATCACCTTCCCTCCACCTCTGTCTCCAATTTTCCCAACCACTCCTAGAAATTGTCCCCATGGCAGACCCACAATAATTCATTTTATATTGCTTGTTATCAATTTCTAACTGAATAATCAGAAAGTATTTCCTTAGAAGAAAATTAATGTAAATTGTTGTATGTCACCCTGGAAATATTAAAGTCCTTGTATGAGAGATTACTAAGATGTTGTTACAGGTTAAGCCTTCACTGTTTGGTTTGTCAAGATCCAATCTGGTGTGCAACTACTGGATTATCACTGTTGTAGAGTTTGGAGATGTTGCTCCAGGCAGTCCAGAATTTTTAACTGGATGGTACAGTTGGAGTTAAATTTTCGACTGGGCAGTATTTTTGGGGGTGTGGATGTCACTGCCAGGACTTCTGGAAGTACAGGGGAATAGGGGAAGTAGACGCAGAGAAAGCCTGTCAATATCTGTCACAAAAATCTGTCACAGGGGCTGGGGAAACAGCACAGCGGGTAGGGCGTTTGCCTTGCACTTGGCCAACCCAGGTTCAATTCCCAGCATCCCATATGGTCCCCTGAGCACTGCCAGGGGGTAATTCCTGAGTGCAGAGCCAGAAGTAACCCCTGTGCATCGCCGGGTGTGACCCAAAAAGCAAAAAAAAAAAGAAAAAAATCTTTCACAAAAACCTACATTATGAATAATATATATATATATATATAAAACTTTTGATTGATTTCCAGAACAAAAGACAGTGGCAATTACAGACCCACAGTAGCCTTCTTCCTTTTTCCTAAGGTCTTTCTAAAGGAAGCAACAACCCCATACCAAACAGAGCTCTAGCCAAGGGATTCTCTACCTTAACTAGCTAGTGCCCAAAAGTGCAATAAAAGGGATATGACTCAAAGGTAGAGCACATACTTTGCAGGTATCAGGCTCTGGTTCAATCCTCATCGCTATAAAACACACACACACACACACACACACACACATACACACACGCACACGCACACACACATGCACACACACGCGCGCGCACACATGCACACACACACACACACACACACGGTGCAATAGGCCCTTACAGTCTTTTTCCTTTTTTGTTCATTTGTTTGTTTGCCTTTACTAATTTTTATTTTGCTTGTTTTGGTTGTCTGGTTTTCGGGCCACACCCAACAGTACTCAGGGCTGACTCCTGGTTCTGTGTTCACGGATCACTCTTAGATTGGAGGGACCTTATACAGTACCGGGGCATCAAACCTATTTGTGTTGGCTTCATGCAAGGGAAGCAACTTTATGCTATACTGACACTCCAGCCCCTGTCTTTACTAATCTTAAGAATAAGAGGAAGAAAAGGGCCAGAGTTATTAAGCACAGCGGGTAGGGCATTTGGCTTGCACACAGCCTACCCAGGTTCAATCCCTGGCATCCCATATGGTCCCCCAAGCCCTCTGGGAGTGATCCCTGAGCACAGAGCCAAGACTAAGCCCTGATCATTGCCAGGTGTGGGAAGAAGAGGAGGAGGAGGAAGAAGAGGAAGAAGAAAAAGAAGGAGGAGGAACAGGAGGACACAGAGTTGAACTTGAAATCCTTACGGCAAAATCCTTTCCAATCCCCAGCTCTCCAGGTTGTAGATCAGTTGGAGGTACTGTGGTCCAGGCAAATCTTAGTCTTCTCTCCTAGCCTTTCAACCTTGGCAAATCTTGTCATTTTTCTTAGCTTTTGTTTTGAGTTGGTGTTCCTCCAAGACTCTGTCCCTGCATGCTCTTGAAAGGCAGGAGGCCTGGCTGACCAAGACGAAAAGTAAAAAAGTGCAGTGGATGACACCCCTGAGATGGGTTGGACTGGGGCTCTAAAAGTAAGGCCTCTGCAGTGCCAAGAATCAAATCTTTTTCCCTCCTAAGCAACCATAAAACTCACTGTAGGATTCAACTCCAGGTCCCCAGTCACTCACCTTTAGAGATCTTTCTGGAAACCCAGCAGGGTTAGGACAGCCTAGGTTAGCCTTGTAGTTCACATCCATTTAGAAATTACCACTACACATGAGGCCCAAGGGTAGCTACCTAGAGAGTCTGGACAGTATAAACCTGGAAGGAATGATGTCCAGAGGCTGAGCACTAAGTTTTTTATGCTTGGCTGTCAGCCTTTATCTTTCCTGGCCCTTCAGTCTCCAGTGCTTCTTTCCTCTTCTTAGAACTCTCAACCAGATGCTTCAGGAAGCAGTATCTGGTACTGGGTGTGACCATGTCTGGAGTGGAGAGCTTGGTCACACTTTGGTTTTGTTTTTTTGAGTGAGGAGGCCACATACAGTAGTGCTCAGGGATTACTCATGGCTCTGTGCTCAGGGACCACTCCTGGCCATGTTCAGGGGTCATATTGGGTGCCAGGATTAGAACCTGGGTCTGGGCTGGGGCAATAGCACAGCGGGTAGGGCGTTTGCCTTGCACGCAGCCAACCCAGGTTCGAATCCTAGCATCCCATATGGTCCCCAGAGCACCGCCAGGAGTAATTCCTGAGTGCATGAGCCTTGAGTGAACCCTGTGTATCGCCACCGGGTGTGAACCAAAAACCAAAAAAAAAAAAGAATCTGGGTCAGTTGTATACAAAGCAAGTATTTTACCTGTTATACTATCTTATCTCTCCAGCACCAGCTTGGTCACAATTTGGTGTATTTTTTTGGGGGGGTTGGGGATTTGGGAGAGGAATTAGGCCATACCCATCTGTGCTCTGGGTCTACTCCTGGTTCTATGCTCCAGGGCATTCCTGCAATGCTCAGAAGACCATATGAACTGCCAAGAATCAAACCACAGTTCACTGCATGCAGGGCAAGTAACCCCTGTACTATCGCTCCAGCCCCAACACTTAAAATTGTACCTTTTTTCTGGCATTTTGGGGTCACATCTGGCGATTCACAGGGATTACTCCTGGCTCTGCACTCAGGAATCACTCCTGGAGTTGCTCAGGGGACCTTATGGGACTCTGGGGATCAAACCCAAGTCAGCCGCATGCAAAGCAAATGCCCTGCCCACTGTTCTATCACTCCAGTCCCTAAAACTGTATGCTTAAAACACTTTAAAACTCCAACCCCGGGGCTGGAGTGATAGCACAGTGGGTAGGGCGTTTGCCTTGCACGCGGCCGACCCGGGTTCGATCCCCAGCATCCCATATGGTCCCCTGAGCACCGCCAGGAGTGATTCCTGAGTGCAGAGCCAGGAGTAACCCCTGTGCATCGCCAGGTGTGACCCAAAAAGCAAAAAAAAAATAAAATAAAATAAATAAAAATAAAACTCCAACCCCAACACTTTAAAAATGTCAGAGTGATAGTACAGTGGATAGGGCATTTGCCTTGCACATGGCTGAATTGGTTCAATCCCAAGCATGTCATATGGTCTTCCAAGTACCACCAGGAATAATTCCTGAGTGCAGAGCCAGGAGTAACCCCTGAATATCGCTGGCTGTGGCAAAAACAAAAACAAAAACAAAACTCTGGGGGCTGGAGTGATAGCACAGCGAGTAGGGCATTTGCCTTGCATGCGGCTGACCTGAGTTCGATTCCCAGCATCCCATATAATCCCCGAGCATTGCCAGGAGTAATTCCTGAGTGCATGAGCCAGGAGTAACCCCTGTGCATCGCCAGGTGTGACCCAAAAAGCAAAAAAAAAAAAGCAAAACAAAAACCAAAATATCATCTATCTATCTACAGGCAATATATAGCAGAAACTCAATTTCTTCCTTTAGTTGAAATATATACATATATATATGTGTATATATATATATATATATATATATATATATATTTTAAGGGGCCCAAGAGATAGTACAGCAGGCTATGTGTGCTTTCCTTGTAAACTGTCAACCTGGGTCCCATACCCAACACCCCATATGGTTCCCTGAGTACCACCAGGAGTGATCCCTAAGTGCAGAGCCAGGAATAAACCCTGAGCACCACCAGGTGTGCTCCAAGTACCAAAAAATGAAAAAAAAATTAACATGTCCAGTTTGGGAGCAGTGCTCAGAAGCTATCCTCTATTCAGTGCTTGGAAACCATTACTGGCAATGCGTAGCAAACCATGCCATTAGTTCTAGGGGTCCAACCTGGGTCTCCCACATATGAAGCAAGCACTCATCCCTTCAAGCTAGCTTCCTGGTGCTGCAACTCCATTTCTATTTGAAAAAGAATGAATTGGGAATACTGCTTCCCAGTGGCCTGGATCCAAACCCTGTGTAAGGTCCATGACAAATGTCTCAGTGCTTTGTAAGGAGATATGATTTAACCTAAGGTCACCTTCCCATTCAGACACCTACACGGACCAAACTTCCTTCTGGTCCTAAGATTCCAGGGTTTTTTTACTCTGGCATGTTCCCAAGGAATGGAAGACCAAGTGCCAATGCCCTGCCTCAAACATCCAGGGGGAGGGCGGGAGGCCCCTGCTACTAATCTTGCCCCAAGCTGATAGAGAGGGGCAGGGTTTATTGCTGCTGGGGTGGCGGGGGAGGGCTGGTAAGGCTCCTGACCCAAATGCCAGGCCTGAAGGTCTGCCTGGGGCTGTGGCTGGCAAGCAAGGCCAGCCAAGAGAGGGCAAGGGAGGGGTCCCTTTTGTCTGGATTTAACAGAAGGCAGATTGTCTGGCAGTTCTGGCAGAAAGAAAGGGCTGATAAGTTCATCCGGGAGAAACTGCCAGTAGGCGTGTTTGCGGATCACCACCAGCCTTACAGAAGCCAGTTCCTTCCCTTTCAGGGGCCCTTCACTCCAACCCTTCTAGAGGGCCCTTTCATACATGTCTGGCACAAGGCCTTTCTCCTCTCAGCCAGGAAATAGCTTCCATGCCTGGCCCTCCAGGAATATCTGCACCTGGAGACTGGAACCCCCTAGCGAGAGTAAGCATGGGTTAAATGAATCAGTCACTTCTCTCTGGAGGACATACATATCCATTTTCCCTTTCTTCAGCTTCCATTCCACTCCCTGCAAGTTTGAGGATAAGACAGTCCTCCAAGGCCAATTTAGGTGACTGTTCCCAAAATACTGGGTTTGTGACCTTGAACACTGGACTAAATACCAGATTAGGTCAGTCTAGTCAGACAGTGGGTGGAACAAGCAAAGCTATGGGGCCTGTGTGTTGATTCTCCTCAGACACCGACGAGCTATTATTAGCAGCTAACCCCTAAACCTAGTCTTGGGGGGAAGCCACCCACCCTCATCATGTTCACTCAGGATTACAGTCCCTTCTCTCCTTAGTTACATACTAACTTAAGAAAAAAAAACCCTTTTTGCCCCAGAATTAGGCTCTTGTCCTTGTTTTGTTGCGTGTTTTTAGGTGATAACTGGCAGTACACAAGAGTTACTCCTGTGTCTGTGCTCAGGGATTCCTCTTGGTGGGGCTCAGGGTGCCAGGGATTGAACTCAAGCTAGTCAAGTGCAAGGCAAATGCCCTACCTGCTGTACTACGTTCTGCCTCCAGGAACTGGCCTGACCTGGAAGAGGAACACAGGAGCTGAGTGGTGGAGAGAACTGTCTGAGATCTCTGTCTGATCCTCACATCAGCCTGGCTCTCCTCATGGGCACCTTATTTAAGAAACATTACGGGGCCAGAGTGATAGTACAGCAGGTAGGGCATCTGCCTTGCATGCGACTGACCAGAATTCAATCCCTGGTATCCCATATGTTCCACCAAGCACTGTCAGGAGTTATTCCTGAGTCAAGAATAACCCCTGAATACTGCAGGGTATGGCCCCCACAAAAAAAAAGGAAAGGGGGGCTGGAGTGATAGCACATTGGGTAGGGCATTTGCCTTGCACGCAGCCAACCTGGGTTCAATTCCCAGCATCCCATATGGTCCCCTGAGCACCACCAGGGGTAATTCCTGAGTGCAAAGCCAGGAGTAACCCCTGTGCATCGCTTGGTGTGACCCAAAAAAGCAAAGCAAAAAAAGAAAAGGAAAGAGAAAGAAGTACTGACAGGTTACCCAGTGGTTTTCAGCACCAGTGCACCTGTGGATAGACAACAGTCCACATACTGGAGGACCAGAGGCTGAAAACTATTGTCAGTTAAGCAATAATAACCTTTTTGCCAACCTAAAGGAAATTTCTGCGGATCAGCAACAGTGCATGAATCTGCAGTAGAAATCCAAACACCCATTGAATGTAACTAATAGTGCAGTTGACAGGTTTGCCCCTGGAACACCACAAAGGGTTGAAACTAAGTAGATAAAGAGTTTTTGCTCTAAGGGGCTGGAGTGATAGCACAGCGGGTGAGCATGGCCAGGGGTAATTCCTGAGTGCAGAGCCAGGAGTGACCCCTGAGCATCGCTGGAGGTGACTCAAAAAAAAAAAAAAGAGTTTTTGCTCTAAGCTGGGTGTTGGCAGAGATAGGCAGGATCTCTGCAAGCCCTACCAAAAGTCTGGGAAACCTCAACAGTTCCGAGAGGAATGAGAGGGATTCTTCCAAGTCATCTTTTTGTTGTCTTAGGGTTGTTGTGTTTTTTTTTTTTTTTTGAAGGGGGGGACAAGGCCAAACCTGGCTGTGCTCAAGGTTAACTCCTGGCTGTAGACTTAGGGATCATTCATGATGAGGCTTGGGGGACAAAACAGGGTGCTGAAAATTGAACCCCGGTCAGCCTCATTCAAGGCAAACACCCTGCCAGTTGTACTATCACTCCAGGCCCCCCAAATGATTTTTTTCCTGCCAGTCTTTTTGTTGTTAATATGGCAGTGTTATGGTGTCACACATTTGGTCCACAGGGATAGAACCAATTCTGCCAAGCTAGAGATTGAGCTCTTTAGGGATTCAGGTGGTACTGATGTAGGCAGGTAGATAGGGAAAGGCCCTTGGCAATGAAAATTGAGATTTAACAGAGTCTCTGGGAAGGAGACTCTTAAGACTTGCAGATTCAAGAAAACAAAAGCGGACCTTGAGGATAATGGACCCCTCCCCAGGAGGTTCCCCAAAGAAGGCCATCACCACTCCCAACCTCCCTGGTAACCTTAGCAACGAACTTTTACCTGGAAAGAAACCTCCTGTGGGGGGCAGGTTGAAGAAACCCTATAAAAAACACCTTGAACAAAGGAAGTGCGCGCATATGCTGCCTGAGCCCATGTGCTGCTTGCGCCCTAGTGGCCGAGCACATGTGTCGCCCGAGCACATGTGTTGTCCGCATCTCCCCTCTTGAGATGTGTACTTTCATGCTTTCATACTTTTGTGTCTAAAGCTCGGTTATGTGTAGGGGCTTCCTCCACCCTAGGAGAAGCCCGAGTTCTCTCTTGAGCTCGTTATTTTCACTATTCTCTCTCCCACTTATCCCTTCCTCCTTCCCTCAGAAACCTCTAAATGAAATCTACTTACTTCACTGCTTACTTCACAAAAAAATACTCCTGAAATTCTTTTCCGCAAGCGAGACAAGAACCCAGTAACTCTGGGTCCCGGGTGGTAGAGGCGGTTGGGGAGAAAGTGACCGTCTTTCTCCTCCCCACTTCATTTAAGTCACCTGTGGGGCCCACGGACTTCAGTACCAGGCACTGAACTTAAGCCTTGTGCCTGCAATACCAGTTTTACCATTGAGCCAGATCTCTAGGTCCAATCCCTCTAGACCAGGGGCCAAAAAGATAGGTAGCACAACAGGTAGGGGAATCCACCCAGGTTTGATCCCCAGCATCGTATATGGTCCTGAGTCCTGCTAAAAGTGATCCCTGAACACTTCCAGGTGTGGCACCACCACCACCAAAAAAAAAAAAAATAGTTCAACAGGTGATAGTACATATTTGTATTTAGAAGACAGTTCATCCCTGGCACTACATGATCCTCCATATATCACTAGAAGTGACACCCAAACACCCATCCCAGAAAACTTCTGGACACCATCTCTTGTATCCCTCACCACCCCTCCACCCGCAAAAAAATAAAAAGAATAAAAAACAAGGGTTAGGGGGCTGGAGCGATAGCACAGCGGGTAGGGCGTTTGCCTTGCACGCGGCCGACCCGGGTTCGATCCCCAGCATCCCATATGGTCCCCTGAGCACTGCCAGGAGTAATTCCTGAGTGCAGAGCCAGGAGTAACCCCTGTGCATCGCCAGGTGTGACCCAAAAAGAAAAAAAAAAAAACAAACAAGGGTTAAAGTACTTGATTTGCATGTAGCTACCCCTGGTTTAATCCAGAGCACCACATGGTCCCCTGATTACCTTTGGAGGTTACACCCCTGAGCACAGTGCTGGAAACAGCCCCTGAGCACTGCCAGGTGTGACCCAAATCCCATCCCCAAAATGTTGGGGACCAGGTCAGTGGCTAAAGTTCCTGGCATGCAAGTATGAAGCCAGGGGTCTTATCCACACTGATCCTGATTCTGGCAGTGCTGCTGAGATTCCCAGCACAAGCAGTGTGCAACACCAAGTGAGAACTGCAAATAAAAAGATGTGTGAGCACGATTCCAGGAGTATGATCCCCAGTGAGCACTACTACCAGGATATGCACAATGACCCCCAACTGAAGAGGGTGACCCCAGTGAGCACTGTGCAAGCACCACAGCTAAGGGAGTTTGACCCCTGATAAGCACTACAATTGAAAGTGTGCTAGTACAATGAAACTGCATGAAACCCCCAGTCATGGCAACATCAAAAGAGAAATAATACAGTGGGTAGGGCACTTGTCTTGCATGCAGCCAACCCAGGTTCAATTCCAGGCACCCCATATGGTGCTCCGAGTACTGCCAGGAGAAGCCTTGCATGTAGAGTCCAGGAGTAATCCCTGAGCATAGCTTCCTGTGGTCCCAAGACAAGAGGGGGAGAAATGGAGAGAAAGAAAAAGGAGGAAAGGGAGAAAAACTTAGAGTATGGCATTTGCCTTGCACATGGCTGACCCTTGTTCTATCCCTAGCATTCCATATGGTCCCTTGACCTTGCCTACAGTAATTCCTGGGCACAGATCTATCCAGAAATAATCCCTGAACATCACCAGACTAGGTGTGACCCAAAAATCTAAAATAAAATAAAACTAAAGTAAGGAACCACACAGTGATAGTACAGCAGGTAAGGGGATTAGCCAACCAGATACAATCCCCAGCACTGCATATAGTTCTACAAGCACCACCAGGAGTGATCCCTAAGCACAGAGCCAGGAGAAAGCCCTGGGCACAGGTGACTCAGAAACATTTTAGGGGCTGGAAAGAGGATACAGTGGATAGGGCTTACCATGCACATGGCTGACCCAGGTGTGATCCCAGCACACCAGATAGTCCCTCAAGGCCCTTCCAGTATCCCTGAGTACAGAGCCAGGAATAAGCACTGAACACTGCTGAGTACAGACCCAAAAATTTTTTAAAAATTAAAAAAAAAAGATTTTTATAAATGCCTGGGGCCAGAGATAGCTCAATGGGCCGAGCATGTAGTTTTGCATTCAGGATGCCTGGATTCAACTACAACTCTTGAAATGATCTGGACCATGTAGCCAGGTGTGGCCCCAAAACAATCCCCTACCCCCATAAGGTGAAAGTTTGCTTATCAGCCAATGTAATCTCATATATGTCCATGTGAGGAATCAGCTCCTGCTAGAACCTAGAGCTAAATTCACTGTGATCTTCCATAAAATACTTGCATTCTCTGAGCCTCTTGGCATCCCCATCAACAAAGTAACCTCACATATGGGCCTCAGACCTGCAGCTCACTGAGAGTGACAAGTGACTTTGTGAAGCATCCATTCAGGTAGTACATATCCACAGATACTGATATCTGTGTATTGCATGCTGGGAACACAGGAAGGGATCATCTGGAGAATCCAAATCCTCAGGGAAGCAAGAGAAACAGGAAATAAAGAATGAAATTCCCAGGTGGTTAAAATGGGGACAGCAGGGCTGCAAGGAGGAGCCAGGATGGCTATGTGATAAGGTTCATAAGGGGATTCTTCTTTCCGAAGACAGAGCCTGAAAGAGAAAGCCCAGGGGTTCCCCTGGAAGCATGGTGCTAACCCAAGGCAAAGCAAAAATCTGCAGGTAGGTGCTGGGGACGTAGTACATCAGGTTAAAGTGCAGTCTTGCATGAGGTTGACCTGGGTTCGATCCCTGGCACTCTATCTATATATTCCCCCGAGCCCATCAGGAGTAATTCCTGAGCACACAGGTATGACCCTAAAACCAAAGAGGGAAAAAAAAACAAACATCTAAAGGCAGTTTTGATGAAGTAACTGGGCAGGCAGGTCCGAGGAATCCTGGAGGTGGTCATGGTCCGAGCAGTGAATGGAACAGTGAACAAAGAAGGAGGAATGACTGGTAGGCAGTGGGCGCCAGGGCTGGAGTTTGCCAGCAGAGGATCCCAGGAGCAAAGGGCATGAGAGCTGAAGGGAGGAGAGAGGACAGGAGAGGGGAAGTGCCCCGGGCCTCCTGGAAGGAATGCGGTGGGGTGAGGAATGAGGGGGCAGTAGCTTGGCCCTGGAGCCTCAGCTTCCCCAGTAGGTGGAGCGAGAGAAGTGGGAGAACAGGCAGGGCGGAAAAGGGGGTCTCGTGGGGGAGGGCACCAGGTACCAATCAAGTCAGAACTAGCCTTAGGAGAGAAAAGGACTCACTCTTCCTGCCTCCACCTTCCCCCGGAATGTAGAGGAGGCCCCCTCCTCCAGCCCTGGGGGAGGGGTGCCCCTGGGGTGGGAGGGAGCGATCCCTGAGGCTTGAGGCTTAGGCTGCTATGTGCTGCTAGCAGAACTTGAGGGTAAACCTGCAGGAGCCCCAGAAAGAGCCTCTCACAACAGTACCCCTTGGGAGCGTGGGAGGGAAGAACTATCTTGTCCCAAGAAAGGTTGGTGGGGGACCCACACTTCTGACTTTCAGGAGCCCTGGAGACAGGTGGGGCCTCAGCCAGCAATCCCGATCACCTCTTCCTGCTATTTGCTTTCAGACCTGGTAGCCTTTTATTTTGTTTTTGTTTGGGGTTGGGTTTTTGGCAGGGGTGAGAGGGGGAGGCTTCCCAAGCCATGCTCAGGAGACCAGGGACCCCTCAGCAAACAAGACTGCAGGCTCAGGGGCTGGATAGATAGCACAGTGGGTAGGGCGTTTGCCTTGCACGCGGCTGATCCAGGTTCGATTCCCAGCATCCCATATGGTCCCCTGAGCACTGCCAGGAGTAATTCCTGAGCGCAGAACCAGGAGTAACTCCTGTGCATCGCTGGGTGTGACCCAAAAAGAAAAAAAAAAAAAAAAAGAAGAAGACTGCAGGCCATTCAAGGTGGGGGCTGAGGATTATCCAGACAACCTCATCAGTGCTCCTGGGGCCTCTAGGGTCATTCCTGGCTGAGCTCTAGCGCCTCCTTGGGGGACCATGTGCTGCTGAGGATGGACACACCTTAACCTCTGTACTAGCTCCCAGGCCTGGATCTGGTAACCTTCAAATGCCCCCTCTGGAGATCCCAGCTGACTGAGCCCACCTGAGAATGGATATGAGTGGGTCCAGGAGAATGTGCAGAACCCAGGAGAGGTGACTCAGCACATGTATGGGGCCCTGTGTTCCATCCCCGATACCTCATGACCCCCTCACTACTCTCCCTGGCCCTGCACATTCACAAAAATAGATAGATAGTGCTATGGGGAAGCCTCCTATCTTGCACAAAGCCAACCCAGGTTCAATCCCCAGCATCACATATGGTCCCATGCACACCGCCTGGTGTAGGGTGTGGACCCCCAGAAACAACAAAAATGGAGAGAGCCCTGGAAACAGGAAGGCCTTCGGTGAGAAGGACTGGGTGTAGGGCAGGCTTGACACTGGCCGCAGCGCTCTGCGGAGGTGCTGACATGTTCAACAGCCGGACAAAGACCCATTCATGCCCCACAGGGAGATTTTCCGCCGTCTCTGTGCTGCTGGGCTCAGGACGGAATTCAACAGCTGGTACAATACCGAAGGTGGGGACACGGGGTAGAGGCCAAGCTGGGGCCTCAGAACAAAGGCTCAGGCAGCTGTCCATCCCACACTGGAGGGACCCAGAAAGAAAGGAGCCCCAGTTGACCCTTCACCTCCCCTCTGCCAGACACTCACCCTGCTGCACTAGTTCACGTCCCCCGGTGCCAAGCTCAGAGCAAAGCAGAGAAGTGGGAGCCCACAGGTCTGCCAGCAATCGCACTCTCAGGGACCTTACTGCCAGTCGTTCCCCTCTGGGCCACAGACTCAGGCCGACACGCTCTCAGTGGAAAGGTATTAGTGGGCGGCCCAGGGTTGTGTCCTGGAGCCTGCCTCAGTTTAGGGACCTTGGGCACACCTTCTCTGAACCTTTTCCCTCTCCGACCCTCTGGGCCCCAGCGCTCCCAAGGCACAAGGTTGTTTACTCTTTTTCTTAGGAGAAGGGCCAGGACACAGGTGCCGATAAGAAACCGGGGAGCCAGGAGTGGGGGAGAGGGAAAGTCAGGAAAAGTCAGGTCTGCGGCGGGGCGGCGGCGAGAGGGGAGGGCTCCAGAGGGGTGCAGCAGGAGGATGGTCTTTGGGAAAACCACTGTAAGGGGGAGCAGAGCACTTGGCTTTCTCCCCGAGTCCCCATCCCCCACCCTGCCTGGCCGGCCTTTGCTTCCCTGAGGAATCCAGTTGCATCAGAACGCACAAGAGCTAAAAAAACAAAAAAACAAAAACGCTGGGAGCCTGCCGGGCCTGCAGCTGCTTCCCCTCCCCCGTGCCCTCTCCCCCAGGCTCCCGACCTTCTTTCCCAGGGCTTAGCTGCCAGGGAGCTTCCTCACCTGCTGCTGCCCTGGCCTGCAGCTGTTCTCAGTCAACTGGATCCCCGTCCAATGCTGCCTCTTCCTCCTGCCTTGATGGCCCTGCTGGTCTCCCACAGCTGTGTGCTGCCTGTCCCATCCCAAGGAACCACAGCTGCCACTACTCCCAGGCTCCACCCAGCCCCCTCCATTGCCTTCTGTAAGTAAGGTGCTAGCCCTGAACCTGCTCTTCCCCTTCTCCTCCCTTCCTCTTTCCTATCCTCTTCCTTTTCATTCTTTTCTTGTCCTATCTTTCTTTTTCCTGTTTTTTTTTGTTTGTTTTGTTTGGGTTCCTTTTGTTTTGGGGCCACAGGAGGCAGTGCTCAGGGGTTACCCCTGGCTCTGCTCTCAGAGATCACTCCTGGCCTGGCTCTGGGGACCACATGGGGTGCTGGGGTGGAACCCCCTAGTTCACATCAAAGAAAGTGCCCTGACCATTATACTATTGCTCCAGCCCAAACTTTTCCTTTCTTTTTTGAGTTTTGGGCCACACCCCAAAGTGTTGGGGTAGGAGGGCCACTCCAGCACAGTGTGGAGTATTTACTTCCAGGGGTGATCAGGGGACCAGTAGTGCCAGAGATCAGAAGAACCCAGAGCTTTTGCATACAAAGCATTTGCTGTACCCTTTTGAACAAATCTCCCTGGCATGGGGCTGGAGCGATAGCACAGCGTGTAGGGCGTTTGCCTTGCACGCGGCCGACCCGGGTTCGATTCCCAGCATCCCATATGGTCCACCAGCACCGCCAGGAGTAATCCCTGAGTGTAGAGCCAGGAGTAAGCCCTGTGCATCACTGGGTGTGACCCGAAAAGCAAAAAAAAAAAAAAAATTAAATTAAATTAAATATGAAAAAAAAAATCTCCCTGGCACTCTTTTCTTTTCTTTTTAAATGTGAACCACAGGGGCTGGAGCAATAGCGCAGTGGGTAGGGTGTCCGCCTTGCATGTGGTCAACCCGGGTTTGATTCCCAGCATCCCATATGGTCCCCCGAGACCGCCAGGAGTAATTCTTGAGTGCATGAGCCAGGAGTAACCCCTGTGCATCGCCGGGTGTGACCCAAAAAGAAAAAAAAAAAGTGAACCACAGCTGGCAGCACTCAGAGAACAGTAAGTGTGTGGGGGGAGGGGGTGGGACCATATATGGTGCACTGGATTGTATCAGGGTCTGCCCCATGTGCAAGATAAGAGCATCAAACCCCACCTTCCCCAATATCTCTCCAGCCTCTTTTGGGTGCTAGGGTTTGGGTTCAGGATCTCATACATGGACAGCATGTGCTCAGTCACTGAGCCAAATCCCTGAACCACCTCCTTGTTTTCTTGGACTTCTGAGTAGCTTCACCCATAAGACAGTGAGCCTATGGGGAGGAGCGGTTGTGGGGGCCTGTCCTCTGCGGGAGACTGCCTGCACCACCCAGTCCTCATAGGACAGTTCCAGAGCTGACTTTCAGACCTCTGCTCTGCTCTGATTCTGCTCAAGGATGACCCACAGGACAGGGATTCTTCTCTTGAGACTGGTGGGCCTAACTAGAACCCTCCCTTTTGCTTTACCAAGACCTTATCTCTTCTCCTTCCACTTCAACCTGCAGAGCACCGTCTCCTTTTATCTCAACACTTACCCACAATTCTTCACCCCAGGGTTTTTTGTTTTTGTTTGTTTGTTTGTTTGTTTGTTTTTTGCATGTGACCCCATGGAGCCTGTTCAAGTTTCTACAGACATGCTTGGCATATGCCCAGCTCTCCTGAAGTCTTCCCAAATGTGACAGTTCAGCCCATGTTATTCTTCTCCCACTTTACTACCTGTTTCCTGCTCTTCCGTATGTCAATTCCGGCCTGGGAAGTGTCTCTACTCAGTCCAGCCAGAAGTAGCCCTTGAGTACCTCTATACATAACCCTGAAACCAAATAAATAAATGAACTAAGTAAAACAAACCCTACTACAGCCCTTTATTGTTAGAAGATAAAGAAAGGGAATGAGAAGTAGCCAGATCAAATCACAAAACCCTTCGTGGAGCAGTTATTGCATTCCCAGAGCTGCAGGAAGGCCAAAGGAAAGGCCGGTGAGATGGCTCAATGAGCTGGTGCTTTGCTTTTTAGGAGTTCCAATTGAATTTCTTATACCACATGGTCCTGCGTCATCACCTAAAGTGACCCCTGAGCACCAAGTCAGGAGTAACCCCTGAGTACAACCCAATGTGGGATCAAAATCAAGCAACAAGGACTGGGAGATAGTACAACAGTTAATGTGTACCTAGCATGCACCTGGCCTGGGTTTGATCCTCAGCATCACATGGTCCTTTTTTTTTTTTTTTTGCTTTTTGGGTCACACCCGGCGATGCACAGGGGTCACTCCTGGCTCATGCACTCAGGAATCACCCCTGGCGGTGCTCAGTGGACCATATGGGATGCTGGGATTCGAACCCAGGTCGGCCGCGTGCAAGGCAAACGCCCTACCCGCTGTGCTATCGCTCCGGCCCCTCACATGGTCCTTGAGCATTATCAGATGCAGCCTGGAGGTGCCAAGCACACCGGGGTGGCCTAGGTATTCCCTGCACCACAGGGACCTGAGCAAGTGAGCTTTATTTTGGGAGGAGGGAAGGTGGTGAGGAAAGGTGCTGGAGCACACCTGGTGATGATCAGGGGTTACTCCTGGCTCTGCACTCAGGAATCACTCCTGGTGGTACTGAGGGAACCATGTGGGATCAAATTGGCCACATGCAAGACAAGTTCCTTACCTGCTGGACTATCTATCTAGCCCCAAGCCAGCATTCTTGACCCTTGCATGGAACTGCTGGTCTTGTTGGCTAAGAATATCTGATGGGGACCTAACCTAAGTGAGCACTGCTTAGGAGCTACTTCCTGCCTCCAATTTTTTTTTTTCAAACTCCAAACCAAGCAACCAACAGAATAAACAAAAAGAAGGCCAAAGGCAAAGAACTAGAAGCCATGGCAGCTAGAACAGGGGAAGTATGTATTCTAGCTCCTCCTCAATGGCAAAACTGCACACAGACACAGGGGTGTGTGGAGGGAGCCAAGGGGGAGCCCTCATCTAGGGAGTCCACATGGGGGAGGGGCCACTGGGTCTCCGGGGAGGGAGCAGCTCTGTGAATTCCCCGGAGGGGTTCAACAGTAGCAGAGCCTGTCCAGGCCAGTCCAGATGGACAAGAGTGGAGCAAAGGTGACTACCTGAGCAGACACCCACCAGGCAGCCCAGACTTTGCTAAAACTTGCCTGATCCTGAGTAGAATGGTCTGAAGTGGGGGGCCAAGCAGGGGGGAGGTTAAGGAAGCAGGACAGGATAGCAAGCTGGGCAGCCTGCACTCGCCCTGCATTGCCCAACAGTGGAGTCATCTCGTTCCAGATTCCTTTCATAATAGGATAACATGTGCCACCCGGAGGCCCAGAATGGAGCCTGCTAGAGCCCTGTGACTTCTGCAGCAGGACAGTGGATCCCAGGAAAGCGGGGAAACACACGCATTCCTTGGCTCCCCTTCTCTAGCAGCTGCAGGAAATTGCTCCCAGCTCCCAGCTCCCAGCTATGTCTAGCAGCCCCCATGAACAGGCCCCCCGAGGCAGATAAGGGGGCTGCCACAGACATTTCAGAAGGCAGCAAAGATGGGGGCCGGAGCGATAGCACAGCGGGTAGGGCGTTTGCCTTGCACGCGGTCGACCCGGGTCCGATCCCCGGCATCCCATATGGTCCCCCAAGCACTGCCAGGAGTAATTCCTGAGTGCAAAGCCAGGAGTAATCCCTGAGCATCGCTGGGTGTGACCCAAAAAGCAAAAAAAAAAAAAAAAAAACAGAAGGCAGCAAAGAGTCTCTCTGGGGATAGCTGGGAACAGCGTTCCATGGCCGTCATTTTCAGCGGCAAGGTCCCTCACCTTCCACAGCTCCACAACCTGAAAAAGCAACCGACATTTTCCCTAGAAAAAAATCTTCCTACACTCACGGTCTTGATTACAGTTTAAAAGGGTTCCCCTCCCCCCCAGGGCTGGAGTGATAGCATAGCAGGTAGGGTGTTTGCCTTGCATGTGGTCGACGTGGGTTTGATTCCCAGCATTCCATATGGTCCCTTGAGTACCACCAGGAGTAATTCCTGAGTGCATGAGCCAGTAATAACTCCTGTGCATTGCCGGGTGTGACGCAAAAAAAAAAAAAAAAAAAAGTTCCCCCACCTCCCCAGATTGTTGGGGAAATTGGAAATAATGGTGGTGGGAAGGTGCAAAGGTGCTGGGATTAATGTTGGAATACTGAAAGTTAATAACTAAACTGATGACTTAATAAAGTTATAAAAAATTTTTAAAGGGTCCCCCCAGTAGTCCTGCTATGCTCACTGAGACTCCCGCTGAAATCCCATGCTGTCCAGCCTTCAACTCTCCATTTGGGACCACTCCTGGCAGGCTTGGGACCATATATCGTGACAGGGATCAAACCTGGGTTGAACATATGCGAAGTGAAACCCCTACCCACTGTTTTACCTTTCCAACCCTTGAGTTCCTCTTTAAATAACTTAGGACAGTGGGCTTCAGCCAACAGTCCACAGGCTGGTGCCAGTCTATAGATGTGGAAAGTTGAAGAATAATGATTTAAGGCTTTAGATAAGCTGCCTCATAGGGCCATCTCACTCCCCTGCCAGGTCTTACAATTTCCTTCTTGCTTCCTCTTGTAACACCGCAATCAGCAACTTCGAACTCACAGTCAGAGCTGAGAGAAGAGCTCTCTGTCTGATCCATGGATCCAAGAGGCCTTTAAGAATGTGCTCAGGGGGCGGAGTGATAGTACAGCGGGTAGGGTGTTTGTCTTGCACGCGGCCAACCTGGGTTTGATCCCCAGCATCCCATATGGTCCCCCAAGCACTGCCAGGAGTAATTCCTGAGTGCAGAGCCAGGAGTAATCCCTGAGCATTGCTGGGTGTGACCCAAAAAAGAAAAAAAAAATGCTCAGGCTGATTTTGGGGAGGGGTACATTACTACAGCACTTACCCTCAATGTTCTTTATCTATTATTAATTATTTCTGTTTTATTTGCTTATTTGGGGCCACTTGTCAGTGCTCAGGGGCTATAGTGTGGTGTGGTGCTCTGGGGAGAATTTATGCCATGCCAGGGATAATCACTTTACATGCAAAGTGATCTCCCAGGCCCTAAATCATTTGCTTTAATTTCAACTAGAACAAAAACAATGAGGGCAAGCACTTCTGTTCCTGAAGTACACTCACATGGAGAAAGTACTCCAGAGTAAGGGAAATGGTTCAGCAGGCTGAGTGAGTGTTTTGCATGGTAGAGTTCATGGGTCCCCAGCACAACATGGTCCCCAAGCACCACTGGGAGTGAACCCCAAGCGCTGAGCCTAAGGCACATTATTTAACCTTTATGTTCAGTTTTCTTACCTGTGATATGAGAAGGAGATGGTGGTTTTCACCTGGAAGTGGAATGGTTTGAGTAAGGAATACAGTGTGGGGTTGGGGTACAACTTTGCATGCAGGAACACTGATTTCCCTTTCCAAGACCCCAGGGGCCCCCAAGCACACCTGAGAGCAATCCCTAAGAACTGAAAGAGGAGTAGACCACAGCATTGCCTGTGGTCTCACCAAAAAACTGAGGAGCCTACCTGCTTAAGTGCTTAGAGAACAATGTCTGGCACATAGTGAATACTAAATAGAGTTGTAGTGATTGCTGTTATTATTACTATTAACATTTCTAGGAACTTTTATTCATTGGATTGAATTTTTAAAAAATTTTTGTTTTTATGAGGGAAGTATAAGCACAAAAGTGTATAGATCTGTAACTGTACCCTCACGGTGATTCTCTAATTAAAAATAAATAAATTTAAAAAATATATTAAAAAAAAAAGAAAATAGGTTTAAAAATAAAATATTTACTGATTATAATTTAAAAAAAAATTTTGTTTTTATAAAGTTGTTCACAGTGATTTATTACATTCAGTATTCCAACACCAATCCCACCACTACTGTACCTTCCCACCACTATTTTTTTTTTCTTTCTGGGTCACACCCAGCGATGCTTAGGGGTTACTTCTGGCTTTGCACTCAGGAATTACTCTTGGCAGTGCTTGGGGGACCATATGGGATGCCGGGGATCGGACCCGGGTTGGCCGCGTGCAAGGCAAACGCCCTACCCGCTGTGCTATCGCTCCGGCCCCTTTCCAATCACTATTATTTCCAATTTTCCCAACCACCACCAATGCCTGTCCCAATAGCAGGCCCTGTATAATTTATTTTAAATTGCATGTTATAATTTGCTATAAATGATCAAGAAAGGTTTTCTTAGAAGAAAATGTGTGAAGATTGGAACCTTTATTTTTTATTTATTTTTATTTTTTGTCACTGTCATCCCTTTGCTCATCGATTTGTTCGAACGGGCACCAGTAACGTCTCTCATTGAGAGACTTATTGTTACTGTTTTTTTTTTAAATATGACAGGCTTTTTAAAATTTTATTTTATTATTATTATTTTTTGCTTTTTGGGTCACACCTGGCAATGCACAGGGGTTAATCCTGGCTCTGCACTCAGGAATTACACCTGGCAGTGCTCAGGAGACCATATGGGATGCTGGGAATCAAACCTGGGTCGGCCTCATGCAAGGCAAACGCCCTACCCGCTGTGCTATTGCTCCAGCCCCTTGTTACTGGTTTTGGCATAACCAATACGCACGGGTAGCTTGCCAGGCTCTGGCGCTCGGGCTCGATACTCTCGATAGATTGCCGGGGCTCTCCAAGAGGGCCACGTGAAAGGCGAACGCCCAACCACTGTGCTATCGCTCCAGCCCCCTATTTTTTGCTTTTTGGGTCATACTCAGCAATGCACAGGGGTTACTCCTGGCTTTGCATTCAGGAATTACTCCTGGCAGTGCTCAGGGGGCCATATGGGATGTTAGGAATCGAACCCAGGTCGGCTGCGTACAAGGCAAATGCCCTACCCGCTGTGCTACCACTCCAGCCCGGAACCTTTATTTTTTGAGGGGAGCCACACCCCAACAGCACTCAGGGACCACTCCTGATGGTATTTTGAAGACTATATGACCCTGGGGATCAAACCTGGAGGGATTCACATGCCTTTGAGCCATCTTCCTGGTCCAAGTAAGAGTTTTCTTTATGGGTCACACCCAGCAATGCTCAGGAGTGGCTCCTGGCTTTGCACACAGGAATTACTCCTGGTGGTGCTCAAGGGACTATATGGGATGCCAAGGATGGGTCAGCCACATGCAAGGCAAATGCCCTACCCACTGTACTATTACTCCAGCCCCAGTAAGAATTTTCTTAACTTGAATCAAAACTTGATTGCTGTTAGTGACCCATCCTGCCACTCAGCCTCTGAATCAAGGTACCATGCTTTCAGAATAAGTTTGGGTTGGAGAGAGAGTACAGAGGTTGAGTCATTTGCATGTGACTCCTAGCATTGCTAGGAGTGACCTCTGAGTGCCAGGCAGGAGTAGCCCCTGAACACTGCCAGGTATGACTAAAAAAACAAACAAAACAAGTTTATACAGAGTTCTTTTCCTCTCTCTCTCTCTCTCTCCTCTCTCTCTCTCTCTCTCTCTCTCTCTCTCTCTCTGACACAGCATATCCAGTGGTACTCAGGGACTACTTTTAAACTGTGCTCAGGCATGACCCTTTTACACTGTGCTCAGGCATGACCTCTAGCAGTGCTTAGGAAGCCATTTGCAGTGCCCAGGATGAAACTACAGGTCATGCTGCATGCAAGGTGAGCATATTACTTCCTGTACTACTTCTCTGTCTCCCATACTCTGAGTTCTTACAGAGAGAACAGCAAGTAGCTTAAAGAACCTGTGGGGCCTGGAGAGAGAGTGCATGGGTAAAGGGTCTAGCCTTGCATCCCATTGATTGGATCCCTGACCACCAGGCCTTACTCCTGAGCACAGAGCCAGGAAATACCTCAGCATCATAGAATGTGGAAAGAAATAAGAAAGAAGAAGAAGAGCTTCTGGATTCTCAAACATCATAAACAATGTTGGAGGGCAGAGGGCACAACACTATCTTTGAGTACTTTCATCATATTCTCAAATGACTCAGAACCAACACCCTTCAAAAGAAAGAGGTCTGGCTTGTAGGAGATGCTTTCAGCAGACAGCCCAGAGTCCAGGTATGTCCAGATGAAAGGGGCCAATGTAGGTAGGTCTCTCTTTATTTTTTTTTTTTGCTTTTTGGGTCACACCCAGGGATGCACAGGGGTTACTCCTGGCTCTGCACTCAGGAATTACTTCTGGCGGTGCTCAGGGGACCATATGGGATGCTGGGAATCAAACCCGGGTTGGCTGCGTACAAGGCAAATGCCCTACCCGCTGTGCTATGGCTCCAACCCCAAGGTCTCTAATTTTGAATTGGATTCTCTAGTGGTTTTTGTGTTTTTTTTTTTTCTGTTTGGTTTTGGTTTTTTGGTTTGGGGGCCACACCCCTGAAGATGCTCATATATTACTCCTGGTTCTGTGTTCAGACATCACTCCTGTTGGTGGTCAGGAACTGTATCGGATGCTGGGAATGGAACCCAGGTTGATGGAGTACAAGGCAATCACCCTACCTACTTTACTATCTCTTCAGCCTCCAGAGATTGAATTCTTTGTATCATAGTTGTCTTGATTCCAGTAAGAGATAAGATCTTGGGAAATTCCTCTGGAATGTTGAAGCTCTGGCTAAGAGTATCATTTCAGGCAATGATTCCTGAGTGCCGAAGAACCCTGAGCACTGCTGAGGGTATTGCACAAAAAAGCAAAACAAAAAGCAAAAAGGAAAGAACAACCAAGCACACAGAACATACCTCCAGCCCTTTCTACCCATCTGGCTAAGGGAGCCTGCTTTTCTTGGGCTCCTGACTCGTATTGCCCAGCAGGTGGCACTACTATCCTGACAATGTTGGGAGCTTGCCTGCTGGGGAAGATTCTCAAAGGACTACTAGGCTATGTTGCCAAAGGTGCTGTTCTGAATTCATTCACAAATCCAACAACCACCTACTTTATCCAAGGCTCTGTTATAGGTTCTGGGGATGTGGCTAAGAGCAAACCTGAAAAAATTTTGTTTCTAGAAGTTTTATGTTTTACTTATCCTTTAGGTTTTGGGGGGCCACACTCAGTAATGTTATCCCCTCCTGTGTTTAGTAGTGAGTGCTGAGGATCAAACCTAGGCCCCTGGGGCTGTAGAAATAGCGCAGTGGGTAAGATGCTTGCCCTACACATGACTGACCTGGATTCAATCCCCAGCACCACAAATAGGCACCATCACATACAAATACCACACATGGCCCCCAAGCCCCATCATGAGTGCAGAGCCAGTAACAAGCCCTGAGAACCCCTAGATGTGAACCAAAGGTGAAGAAGGAGGAGAAGGAGAAGGAGAAGGAGGAGGAGGAGGAGGAGAAGAAGAAGAAGAAAAAGAAGAAGAAGAAGAAGGAGGAGGAGGAGGAGGAGGAGGAGGAGGAGGAGGAGGAGGAGGAGGAGGAGGAGGAGGAGGAGGAGGAGGAGGAGAAGAAGAAGAAGAAGAAGAAGAAGAAGAAGAAGAAGAAGAAGAAGAAGAAGAAGAAGAAGAAGAAGAAGAAGAAGAAGAAGAAGAAGAAGAAGGAAAAGAAACTATTTTAAAGTACACATAATAGTGGGGTCAGAGAGTAAACTTTTAACTTTCTTTTTTCTTTTTTGGTCACACCTGGCGATGCACAGGGGTTACTCCTGGCTCTACACTCAGGAATTATTCCTGGCCGTTCTCAGGGGACCATATGGGATGCTGGGAATTGAACTCGGGTCAGCTGCATTCAAGGCAAATGCCCTACCCCTTGTGCTTTTCCTCCAGCCCCAAATTTTTCCTTATTTTAAGTGTATAATTCAGTGGCATAAAGTTTTATAATCACCACTGATATTTTAATTATCTTAAGAAAAAACTCTACCTGTTGAACAATAACTATATTTTCCTTTACACTGACAACTTTTACCTTGTTTATTTGTTTTAGGGCCACACCCAGCAGTTGTTTTCTTTTGGAGTTACACGTAGGAGTGTAATGGTAATGGTTAGGTATTTTGTAGGCATAATCTACTTTTCATTCATTTAATTTTTTGTTTTTGAATCACACCCAGTCATATTCAGGGATTACTGCTGGCTTTGTGCTCAGGGGTCACACTTGGAAATAGGCAAGGAAATGTCTGTTGTTCTAGGGAATCAACCTGGTTCACTGCGTGCAATGCAAATGCCTGGGGCAGGAGGAGCGATAGTATAACAGGTAGGGTTTTTGTCTTGCATGTGGCAGACCCCGCTTTTATTCCTGGCATTCCATATAGTCCCCTGAGCACTGCCAGAAGTAATTCCTGAGTGCAGAGCCAGGAGTAACCCCTAAGCATCACCTAGTATGACCCAGAAAGCAAAAAAAACCAACAAAAAACAAAAAAAACAAGCAAGCGCCTTAACACCTGTACTATTTCTCCAGTCACCATAAACCTAGTGTCTTGGGGTGGGCAGAGGAGGAGGGTTTGGACCACACACCTGGCAGTGCTAGCATTTTTAAGGGGCTACTCCTGGTTCTGTACTCAGGAGTGACCTCTGGCGGTGCTGGGTGGCTCACTTGTGCTGGTGATTCCAAACCTACTCAGATGACTCAGCTGTATTCAAAATTTTCTTCATCTTGGGGCCAGTGCAGTAGTACAGAGGGTAGGACATTTGCCTCACAGGCAGCCAATCTCAGTTTGATCCCCAGCACCCCATATGGTCCCGGGAGCCCTAGGAGTGATCCCTGAACACAGAGGCAGGAGTACACCTTGAGCACTGCTGGATGCTTTGGCCCCCTGCCAAAAAAAAAAAAAAAAAATCTTTGCATGCCTTGCATGCCACCGACCTTGGGTTCAACCCCCTGCACACCGTATGGTTCCCCAACCCACCAGGAATGATTCCTGATCACAGAACCAAGAGTAAGTCCTGAGCACCGCTGGGCGTGGCCCCAAAGAACTAACAACAAAATAGATCACGGGATGTAGTTTTGCGGTGAAACACAATTGTTTGACACACTGGATTCCATTCACATCCATCGCAGAAAAATAAAAGGGAGGGCCTGGAGAGATAGAATAGTGGGTAGGCAAGCGGCCAACCTGGATTTTATCGCCCGAATCTCACATAGTTCCCCTGAGCACCGCCAGGAGTGTATTCCTGGGTGTGAGTGCAGAGCCAGGAGTAACCCCTGAACATCACTGGGTGTGGCTCAAAAACCAAACCAAGACAAAAGACCAGGCAGTACATTCATCTATGCTTTTTATCTTCTTTGCTAGCTTTGTGCAAGGCAAGCACTCTATCCGCTGTACTATTTCTTAGGCCCCCACGACTTTACATCAATTAATGATGAGTGCCCCCTCCGCGCAGACGTAGTAACATAGCAAGCCACGATTCACCCAGAAGGCTCAGGCTCAGGACCACTTAGATAAAGACTTGTCATTTCGGGGGCGGGCCCTGCGGCTCCCAAGCTCGAGAGATGATTGGCTGAAAGAGCACTTCCGCAGACACTTCCGACTCCCGGCGCGTCGTGAGCCTGGCAATTGGCTCGGCTAGTCTAGTGCGATGTTTCCCGGGAGTTGTAGTTCTGGGGGACGCCGGGAAAGACCGTGGTGCGAGTCCAAGATCGGCGGTTGCGTTTGCCCGCTGCCCCTGGCATCATGTCCCGTGTGGCGGTGCCCTGCCATGTGAAAAGCACCGTGGCTCTGCAGGTGGGCGATATGCGGACTTCCCAAGGCCGGCCTGGCGTGTTGGTCATCGATGTCACCTTCCCCAGCGTCGCGCCTTTCGAGGTGAGCAAGCCCCGTGGGCGCGACCTGGCCTTCGGGGCGGGGCTGACCTGGGAACCCGGGTGTGTCCTAGGCGTTTAATCTTTTACGAAAAGCTTCACTGCCTTGTCCTCGCCCTTGTGAGTCAGTTAACCATCTGTTCTTCCAGTTAATACATTTATTAGAACGTAGCTTCCCGGCCTGTTCTCTTCAACATTTCACCCCCATTTCGAGGACAGTACTAGCACGCAGTGTCAAGACTGTACAGGCCAGGTACTAAAAACTAAAGTTGGGAACCAAATGAAGGTGAAGAGTCAGTTTGTCCCTGGCCACTGACTGGGGGCCCTTAGACAATGAACCTGCCTTCTGTTCATTCCTATGATCCCTCCTGGAGATCAGGTTCCACCCAAACCTCATCAGACCTTTCTGTGGCTCCAGTCACCAGCCACCCTTCACATCAGTGGCAGAGTGACTGACACCAAAAGACTGCAACACATAGAATAAAATCCATTTACTAATGATCCAGCATTCAGGGACACTCTGTGCCTTGCTTCCTTCTTGGCCCCATCGGTTTGTCTTGTGGACACTTGTAGAGTGTGATTCTCTCTCCGAATTGCACTACATTGAGATTTAGTAGAACTAGTAGTAGTAGTAGTACCAATTTAGTAGTACCAATATCTTTAAAAAAATACTTTTTTTTTTTTTTTTTTGCTTTTTGGGTCACACCTGGCAATGCACAGGGGTTACTCCTGGCTCTGCACTCAGGAATTACGCCTGGCAGTGCTCAGGGGACTATATGGGATGCTGGGAATCAAACCCGGGTCGGCCGCGTGCAAGGCAAACGCCCTACCCGCTGTACTATCGCTCCAGCCCCTACATTTTTTTTCTTGAGTGGTTCTGATGAGTCCTGTCATGAGAATTGCTATAGCCAGGTCATAGCTCTGGCTATTCCAGGTCCTTTGCAATTTGTTGCAACTTTGTGCTATTTTAACATTCTCAACCTTTCCTGGGACACTTTTTTTGTTTGTTTGTTTTTTGAGTCACACCCAGCGATGCATAGGGGTAACTTTTGGCTCATGCACTCAGGAATTATTCCTGGTGGTTCTTGGGGGACCATATGGGATGCTGGGAATCAAACCTGGGTCGGCTGCATGCAAGGCAAACGCCCTACCCACTGTGCTATCACTCCAGCCCCTTCCTGGGACACTTGATGAATTCTTCCTCCTCAGCTTCATGTGTTCATTTTCTGCCTCCTCCAGTTAGGACTCTGACCTCTGGTTGCATCTTGGACAGGTGACAAAATCCACAGTCCTGATTTGTTTGCATGATCTATTCACTTAGACTGTTCTTTTCTCAGAAAGTGAATTCCTCTGGGCTGGAGAGATAGTTCTGGGGGCAGAGCACATGTCAAATGACCTGGGGTTGATTCCGGCACCATATATAGTCCCATAGCACCACTAATTCTCTGAGTTCAAATCCAGGAGTAGGCCCTGAGAGTCCTGAACACCACTAATTGTAGCCCAAAACTAAAACCAAACTAAACCCAAACCAAAATAATCCTCTTTGGATTCCAGTAGTTTCTTGGGCATGGACATGATTTGTAGTGGTATTCCAGTTGCAGGAAATCATGTTTAAGAATTACTACACAGCCTTTCTGAGCATCCGAGTTCGCCAGCATATCTCACCCCACACGCCGCCCAAGTGGGTGACCTGCTTGAAAGACTATTGCCTGATGCCTGATCCACACAGTGAGGAGGGAGCCCAGGAGTATGTATCGCTGTACAAGCACCAGGTCAGCTGGGATTCAGCCCGGCCAGGGCAGTCCAGATAAGGGCTCCCAAGAGGTCTAGAAACCTGGCCGGGATCTCAGGAGGGGAGGGTGAGGGCTATGGTGGCTCAGGCTCTGGATCTTTGGTAAACGCCTTGGAGGGAAAACTATTGTGGTCCTGGAGAGTCAGTAGCTGTTTGTTGCTTATCGGGAGGCTCCTGGCACTGAGCTGGGGCCTTACTGGCTCCTTGTGTGTATGTGTCAGATGCTTTGTGACATGACCAGAATCCTGGAGCTGCGCCTGATTCTACGACAGCCATCACCACTCTGGCTGTCATTTACCGTGGAGGAGCTTCAGATTTACCAACGAGGAACAAAGGTACGTGATTAGCTGAGAGCTGTCAGGCCTCTCCCAGATGTGATGGGAGAGCTGGGCAGGGGGGTGGCAGTATCTGGGTATGAGTGGTGGCATTCAGAGGCTTTCTGAAAGTTAGCCAGGTGGGAATACTGCCAGCTCATGATGAGGGATGAGAACATTTCCTGACCTCTAGGACAGTTATCCCTTTTTTGTTCTTGGAGCAGCTACCCCTTTTTAGTTTTTGTTTTTGACCCACACCTGGTAATGCTCGGGGTTTATTTCTAGCTCTGCTCTCAGAAACCACTCCTGGCAGTGCACAGGGGATCAGATGGAGTGCTAGGAATTGAATCTGGGTTGGCTGCGTGCAAGGCAAGCACCCTCCCCGCTGTAATTATCACTCCAGCCCTCCAGGTTACCTCCATTATTTTTATTTTTATTTTTATTTTTTTTGCTTTTTTGGGTCACACCCGGCAATGCACAGGGGTTACTCTTGGCTCTGCACTCACAAATTACTTCTAGCGGTGCTCAGGGGACCATATGGGATACTGGGAATCGAACCTGGGTCAGTCGCGTGCAGGGCAAACGCCCTACCCACTGCGCCATTGCTTTAGCCCGAGGTACCTCTTTTAAGCTGGAGCCTTGATGTCATTAGGAAATATTTCTTCCTCTTGTTCTTGTATTTTTTGTTTTTATTCGTTTTTCAGGAATTACTCCTGGCACTGCTCATGGGACCATGTGGGATGCTGGGAATCGAACCCGGGTCAGCCACATGCAAGTCAAATGCCCTACCTACTGTACTATTGTTCCAGCCCCCATTGCTTTTATTCTTTTAGTTTTTGTTTTGTTTTTGTTTTTGGGCCACACCTGACAGCGTTCAGAGGTTACTCCTGGCCCTGCACCAGAAATCATTCCTGGCATGCTTGGGGTCCATATGGGATACTGAGGATGGAACCTAGGTCAGATGCATGCAAAGCAAGTGCCCTACCCGCTGTACTATCGCTTAAGCTCCAAAGCACATATTTTCTTTTTGGCGGGTGGGGTTTGGGCCATACCCAGCAGCGCTCAGGGGTTACTCCTGGCTCTACACTCGAATTACCCATGGTGGTTCTCGGGGAACAATATGGGATTCTGAGAATCAAACCCCGGTCGGCCACAGCCATGTGCAAGGCAAGTGGAGTAACTGATGTTCTATTCCTCTGGCAACACCTTTTTCATTTTTTTGTTTGTTTTGGGATCACTCCTGACTCAGCACTCAGGGATCACTCATGGCAGTGCTTGGGGTTGCTGGGGGTTTAAGCCGGTTGTCCAAGTTGAAGGCTAGTGCCTTAGCAGCTGCACTCTCTCTGGCTTCATCTTCTTCTTGTTCTTGGGTAACAAGAGAGGTCAGGCAGCACGACTGCCTTTTGAGCCTCTTTGAACCCCTGCGTAAAGTTCTGCTGTCTGAGGCACAAGGCCCTTCTTTACTTCCAGGACCTTGGAATACGGTCCCCAGTGTTCTTTCATTTTACCTATCTCACGGTACTCTACTTTTGCTTTGCAGACCCCTTCAGTGAACTTCCCCAAGTGGCTCTCCCACCCAGTACCTTTTGAGCAGCCCACTCCCCTCCTTGAGGTAAGCACTCTCCCTGGGTAAGAACCATATAGAAACAGTCCAGCCCTGGGTTCATTTTTTCTGCAAGAATTTGGGGCTGGACCCTGGGCCTGTGGTTCCTTCTTTGCCATCTTCCTTCTGGGAACTTATTGAGATTTGAGGCATTTCTGTGTGGGGCGTGGTCATCCACTACAAATTAGGCGCCCACCCAACTCCACAGGTCTGGGAGTGTCACTGGTTTCAGTTGGAGTGCCCCATAGCCTAATGAACCTCTTGAGCTCAGAGAGCACTGTGGGGTGAGACCCATAGCCACTGACCCCTCCTTCTGGAGCAGGGTCTCCCAGACCCCAGCAGGATCTCCTCCGAGGTGCAGCAGATGTGGGCACTGACAGAGATGATCCGGGCCAGTCACACTTCTGCAAGGATCGGCCGCTTTGACGTGAGTGATCGTCACCCTCGGCTTGGCTTGCATGGTCCTGAGCGAGTCAGATCTAATGCTTTTTTCTGTTGCAGGTGGATGGCTGCTATGACCTGAATTTACTCTCCTACACTTGAATGACATTGCCAAGACTTTGGCCTTTTGAGCCCCTCCAGTCCTGGTTGAGACCACCAGGGGTTGAAGTCTTTCCTGCGTTTTTGGAGTATTGCCTGAATCCAGTTCTGTCTGGGCCATATTCACAGATCAGGATTTTGGGGGATTCACCATTGTTCCTTCATCATGAGCTCCTGGGGTGGGGTGGGGGCTGGAGGCTGGGGTGCATTCTGTCCTCACCTGATTGCAGTTCAACTTCAACTCTCCTACCCTAAAAACATTTCGCTTCTGTTTGCTAAGATTCTTCAAGTGCCCTCTGCCCATCCTGCCAACACGCACACTCGTGTCCTCTGCCTGCTGCTTCTCCCCAAGAGCGCTGGGCTGGGCTGGGCTGACCTACTGAACCTGTTCTCTGTAGTTTTCGGAGATTGCTGTAGCCATGATACTCTTACAGTTTGGAAGCTTGAGAAACAGGAGCCCCATTTCTTCCTTCTATTCCTCCTAGTGGTCTCCTGTTTCCCTTTGTGTTGCGTCCCTGAAAAGACATTTCCTGGCTGTAGTCTTCTGCTGCATTGCTTGGGAGTACAGCTAGGATCTTGGGTAGCCTGATTCTCTCAGCCTCTGAGCTAACACCTGAGTGTGTGCCCAGGTGGGCCAGCCCATTGCACCACAAACTTGGGGTCTGTGAATGAGTCCCAGGACCCATCTGCCATCTGACACAGCCCAAAGCACCACCTTGGCCCTTCTCCCACTGCCCTCTTCCAAGAGTCATGCTCAGAGTGATGATGGTTCAACTCTGGTGGTGGGTGGGTCTAGGTGAGGCTTTGGATGAGGCTTTTTAAGAAACTTAGGTCCCCTCCCACCTTAGGCTAGCTGCAGAGAAGAAAGCCCTGCTTCTCTGACTGTTACTGACTCTGACCCTGGGAGCCAGCATGGGGCAAGTGGTACTGGAACTGTGTGGGAGCTGGAAAGTTGGATGTTTTTGTGGCTCCCCAGCTTTCCAGAAGAAGGTCATTCACCTTTTTGAAAGTCATTCACCGCTCCTGTCACCTCGGAGCTCTTACAGGTGGCATCTCCGCTTGCAGGGTCCACAGGAGTATGTGTGGGTGAAGGGGGAGGTCCTTTGGGGTGGCTGGGACTGTGTTTCACTCACGTTGTGTTCCCAGCCCCCAGCACAGGGCCTCGTGTGTGTGGCAAGATCAATAAATAACTTGTGGAATGCATGACAGTGCTGGCTGCCTGTGTCTGCCCAGTGCTGGGCTGGAGACCCTCCCTGAGTCCAGGCTCTGGGGTGAACTGCCTGCAGTTCACCACTCTCTCATATAGCCCTTCCACTCCTCTTCATCCATTTGACCTCCCTTTCCTCAAGCCCTGAAAGGGCAGTTCTGGCCCTGAGGGGAACTTTGATCCTTTGGCCACTGGTCAGTTAGCCTGGGGAGGTCTAACCCCCAGCTTGGCTTTTCAGCAGGTGGAGCCTGCAGCTCACTGCCCCAGATCAGATGGAGCGCCCGGGGCTGTTTCCTTCCCCCCCCACCCCCTGCTGCTGACCCAAGTCCCAGCACTCTGTGCTCTCAAGCCCCGCCTGCCTGCCCTCGGGGTTGCCCGCCCCCTCATCTATCCCCCTCCTCTCCCTGGCCGGAGAGAGACTGGTCCGAGCCGGTTCTGGACTACATCTCCCAGCGTGCCTGGCAGAGTGGTGGCCTCGTGTGCCGGCGGCTCCGGGTGCAGGCAACAATGCAGCGGGCTGTGAGCCGGGTGGCCCGTCTGGGCTCCCGTCTGCAGTCGCTTCCTTCGACCGTGAGCCGTCTGTACAGTGGCTCCCAGGTGGGCTAGAGACCGATGGGGCCTGGTACCAATCAAGGGGGGGCCGGGGTGGGGGGGGAGGCCGGGTAGGGGGAGGTGGTGGCACTGAGCCCAGCCGCCCGCAGGATGTGCTCCGCCGGACCCCCCTGTATGACTTCCACCTGGCCCACGGAGGGAAGATGGTGGCCTTCGCAGGCTGGAGTCTGCCCGTGCAGTACCGGGACAGCCACGTCGACTCACACCTTCACACCCGCCGGCACTGCTCGCTCTTCGATGTGTCCCACATGCTGCAGGTGAGTCGGGCCTTCCAACCACCCGGTGGTCTCAGAGCCAGCAGTTTGCTAGACCAACCCCTCCCCCGCCGGAACTTAACTCAGCTGCTCGCCGGAAGGGATCTGACCCTTCTCATCTCCAGCTGCTCTCACTTCTTGGCATGCCCCGACCACAGCCTTCTGCTGCTGGGTATCAGCTTGTAGAGGGGTATTTCAGGAAGGTTCCGGGGCCCTTTGGTTGTCCCTAACTCCCTCCCCCGTCCGCCCATTGTGTCCCTTCCAGACTTGGCAAATGTGGAGGGGAGTAAGGTTGGGCCTCTGCTTCCTGGAGAACGCAAAGAATCGCCAGTTTCTTCTGGGCTAGACTGAGTGGGGACTGCAGCGACGGTGCCTTTTTTGCCCACTCTTGTAGCTGTTGGAGTAGCCCGAGCCTTCTGATCTTTTGCAGACCAAAATTTTTGGTGTTGATCGAGTGAAGTTGATGGAGAGTTTGGTGGTTGGAGATATTGCAGAACTAAGACCAAACCAGGTAGGACCCTTTTCTTTCTTATTTCTGCCCAGTGAGTGTTCTTGATTATGAACCAACTAAGAGTCCCGGGGCTGGAGCGATAGCACAGCGGGTAAGGCGTTTGCCTTGCATGCGGCAGACCTGGGTTCGATTCCCAGCATCCTATATGGTCTCCTGGGCACTGCCAGGAGTAATTTCTGAGTGCATGAGCCAGAAGTAACCCCTGAACATTGCCGGGTGTGACCCAAAAGGCAATAAATAAATAAATAAATAAATAAATAAAAGGCTGAGTCCCTACTTTGGGTTGGAGGCACAAAAATGGATCAGACACAGCACAGGACTTGCATTCTTGGGTCACAGGCCCTGAATCATGTCTAGACAGACACCCAGTTGTCTATAAGGAGGGGAGGGGCCTGTCCTTACCACAGCAGGCTAGTAAGCCAGAAACCTAGGTTCAGGCCATGTTCTGAGATCTTCATGATGCCTGCTAAGGCCTTCCTTGCTGCCCAGTTCTTTGCAAAGTCCCCAAACCAGTCTCTTATCATTAGTATCATGTAAGGAATATAGTCTTAGTTCTGCTACAGATCTGCCTAATCACAGACTGAGTTACAGTTTATTGTATTTTAAGGAATAGTGTTGGGGGGCCGAGAGAGCGTACAGTGGGTAAGGTGCTTGCCTTGCATGCGACTGACCTTGGTAATATTCTCCTTACCACATGTCTTGTCCCTGAGTGCTGCCAGGAGTGATCCCTGATTGCATAGACAGCAGTAATCTCTGATTACCACCTGGTGTAGCTCAAAAACAAGAAACAAAAAATGTGAAAAAAATCTTGTTACACCCAGTGTTGAACCATAAGGTCCTGGGGATTGAACAGGCCTCCCATAGGCAAAGCATGTGCTCAGCGCTTTGGCCTGTCGCTCCATCCGCAAATCTGTTTTTTGTTGTTGTTGGGTGGGAGGCATATCTGCAGGTGCTCAGGTTTTACACTTCTGACTCTGCGCTCAGAGGTCACTTCTGGCAGACTTTGGGGGAGATCATATGTGATGCCGGGGATCAAATCCGCGTTGGGCATGTGCAAGAAAAGCACCCTATTGCTGTCCTATTGCTCCAACCCTCTAGAACCTGAATTTGTGTGTGTATGTGTGTGGAGGGGAGGGTGGAAGGTGGTTTGGGGCCACACCTAGCGATGCTTAGGTGCTACTCCCTGCTAAGTGCTTGAGGGTCACTCCTGATAGATGCTTGTGAGGACCATGCAGTGCCAGGGATCGAACCTAGGCCACCTGTTTGCATTATTCATTCAGTTAAGTTCTATCTCTGGCCCCAAGACTGAATTTCAATAAAATTTTCAGGTGATTCACATGATTAAGAGTAATCACATACTCTTTGTTCATCTGATGGGAAGCTGGGGAGAGCATTCGGTTTGGGAAAGCACTGCTATAGAGCACATTAGGTCTTCAAGGTGGGTTTTTTTTTTTTTCTTTTTGAGTCACACCCAGCGATGCACAGGGGTTACTCCCGGCTCATGCGCTCAGGAATTACTCCTGGCGGTGCTCGAGGGACCATATGGGATGCTGGGAATCGAACCTGGGTTGGCCACGTGCAAGGCAAACGCCCTTCCCGCTGTGCTATCTCTCCAGCCCCTTCAAGGTGGATTTTGAGGGACTGAAGAGTCAGTACCACAGGCAGGGTACTTGCCTTGCATGTGGCTGACCTGTGTTCCGTCTCTGGCATACCATATAGTCCTCTGAGCCTGTCAGGAGTGATTCCTGAGCACAGAGCTAGGATTAAGCCCTGAGCACAGCCGGGTATGGCCCAAAAAACGGGGGGGGGGGGGGGGGAAGAAAGATGGATTTTGAAGGTTCTTGGAGATTGGACATTGGCTGAGTTTGGGGATCTAAGTAGTGAGTAAGGAGAGGTACAGAAATCCCAAGAGATCAAGGAAATCCCTGAAAGCTGACCTTCGCAGTATATCAGTATAATCAAAGACCCTGGACTGGGGCGGGACCTGAACTCTCAGCCTAGCACCTTGTACACCTCCAAGCTTGTCATGAGGGCTCATGAATTTCTCATCAGTAATGAGATGGGCTACAAATATATCTGGCTTATTCAGACCTAGAGTTAAAGATGTTCATTCTTTTTTGGTGCCAGGGGACTCTGTCGCTGTTTACCAACGAAGCCGGAGGTATCTTAGATGACCTTATTGTGACCAACACCTCTGAGGGGTACTTGTATGTAGTGTCCAACGCAGGCTGCTGGGACAAGGACTTGGCCCTGATGCAGGTACAGCCCCTTTCTACACAATACCCCGTCTCCTCTATGCACAGAGAAGCTTGAGTAAGTGCGGGACCAATGGTTCGATGTGTAATACAAAATAAAATGAAGTGATTGGCTGCGGTGGCATTCTCTCTCTCGTCCGCCACAAGCATTCCGTGGCTGTGTGCCACTGCCCCGCCTCACCTGCAGCCGCCGCCAATAGACACAGGAAGGAGGAAACAGGCCGCCAGGCTGATTGGTGATCAGTTGCTGTTTATTCCATTTTCCCCGTGCGCCTGTTCCAGTCTCATACTGGCTCTCATTCCTGTCTCCTGTCCCTCATGCTAGTCTCTTCATGCTCTGTCTCACAGCCTCCGTCTAGCCCCAACCTCCAAGCCTTGGGGGTAGTCACCACACAGGTGAGGCAGCACAATCAACATATGTAAAGGCCCTTCCTTCTGGGGAAGCTCTTCTAAGGATCTCCTGTAGCCAGGAGATCTGTTCAAGGGCCAAATACTGTCTAGGAGTGTGTTTCACCTTTCCTTAGTCCAACAACCATTTAAACATTCATCTTAATTCTACATCTTAATATTAGTCATTTTATATGGACACGATAAGCGATACATTAAGCTCATGGGTGGCTCTTCTGCTGGGGACATCTCGCTATACATCCCAGACTACAGTGCTCAGGCCAGATTAGTCTTTCCTAACCCTAGCAGGGTCCTAATCCAGTTGTTACTCTTTGGATCATGACAGAGTTTGTCCATGACTGTACTCTTTTTTTTTTTTTTTTTTTTTTTTTGCTTTTTGGGTCACACCCAGCGATGCTCAGGGGTTACTCCTGGCTTTGCACTCAGGAATCACCCCTGGCAATGCTCGGGGGACCATATGGGATGCCGGGGATCGAACCCGGGTCGGCCGCGTGCAAGGCAAACGTCCTACCCGCTGTGCTATCGCTCCAGCCCCATGACTGTACTCTTATAGTTAAGTATTATGGCACTTGACCTTGTCCGTTTCTATGCCAGGGTAGCTCACAGCTTGCTCTGGGTTCATCCAGTCTCTCGTCAGGGCGCTGCTTTTTTGGGGTGCTAGGAACTAAGGGCAACTGAGGCTTAAGAAAGCAGATGCCCAGAAGTGAATATTATTTGAAGTCACTTAACTCCCAAATTGCAAAACCATAGCATTAACACTGTCTTCCTGTGTCTGTGCAAAAAGGACATTGCTCTGAAGTAAACTATGCAAAGAACATCAGGGAAGGAGAAAAGCAGTATTTCACTTACAAATAAAAAATCAGAGATTTCTGAGGAATTTGACTTTACAAGTCACAGGTACTGCTTAGGGGAAATGAGTAATTAACAGGTAGAGAAAGCAGAGCACAGAGAAGTTAAAGATGAATACCGAGGAAATGGGAGTGCTTTGCGAGCATTGTGATGGGTATTACTCAGTAAACCTAAGCTCCTTGTGGCAGAGGAGAAAGCACAAACCAGGAGCAAGAGGCTTCAGTGGTGGGGGAGGGCAGGCAGAGCTGACTGCCCCTTAAGTAAGCCTCCACTACCAAGGGACAGAGGCATGGCACCTGCTGTGACACCTGCATATAGGTCCGCCCACCCACTTGGTACTGTTATGCCCTTTCAGACAGACCCAGCACAGGGCGCAGGGTCTGGGCTAAGTGGTCCCAGAACCTGATGTGCTATGTCTCTTTACTCTCAGGACAAGCTCAGGGAGCTTCAGAACAAGGGTGATGATGTGGGCCTGGAGGTGGTGGATAATGCCCTGCTGGCTCTGCAAGGTGAGTGGGCTAACCTGGGGGAGGGAATGGCCCTGGCCTTCCTGAAGTCGTAACTGCTTTGCACAGAGGCCTTGTCAGGAGGAAGGTGCGGCTGGTGCCATAGTTAGGTGCCAGGGTCCTCAAGTTGGGTGTTGTGCCCTTCCTACACCTGCTGCAAGGCCCAAGGCACTTCAGAATGAGTGTCTCTCCCACCTGCAGAGTCATATTTGCTCTGGTCCCCAAGTAAGGGTTGTGTTCCTGCTCTGAGGGGCATAGGTGGTGCCTGGACCCTGGGTCACTGGTTCCCTGGGCTCAGGCCCCACTGCAGCCCAGGTACTCCAGGCCGGCTTGGCAGATGACTTGAAGAAACTGCCCTTCATGACCAGTGCTGTGATGGAGGTGTTTGGTGTGTCCGGCTGCCGTGTGACCCGTTGTGGCTACACGGGAGAAGATGGTGTGGAGGTGTGTGAAGTGGGTGCCAGGGCAGGGGGTGCAGGGCACAGAACTGTGTGGCTAGCTGCCCACCTGCTCCCTGGTGTCCCATGCAGATCTCTGTGCCGGCAGCCAAGGCCGTCCACCTAGCAACAGCTCTGCTGGAGAACCCGGAGGTGAAGTTGGCGGGACTGGCGGCCCGGGACAGCCTGCGTGTGGAGGCTGGCCTCTGCTTATATGGGAGTGACATTGATGAGCACACCACACCGGTGGAAGGCAGCCTTGGTTGGACACTGGGTGAGCTTTGCTAGCACTGCGGGATGGGCTCCTGGAGGTTATTGGAGGGGCCAGTAGGAGATGAGCCAGCGCATACTGCTTGCAAGATTGGAGTCCATAGCAAAGAGCAGCCTCCCTGAGGGTCTGAGGGTGTGTGTCATTGTGGCTTCGCCCATCCGGAGGAACCCTTAACCCCCAGCAAGCTGGGAGGGGAGCATTGTCGTCAAGAACAGGGACAGGAGTTGGGTGGCTAACTGAATGATTGGGGGCGAATGCACGGTAGAGGAGCTGAGCAGTTTCATGTTTCAGGAAAACGCCGTCGAGCTGCCATGGATTTCCCTGGAGCCAGGGTCATCGTTCCCCAGCTGAAGGGCAAGGTGCAGCGGAAACGTGTGGGGTTAACCTGTGAGGGGGCACCTATGCGGGCACACAGCCCCATCCTGAGTACGGACGGTACCGTGATTGGTAGGTAGACCTGGAGAACTGGGAGCCCTGTCCCTTCCCCAGGAGTATGGGGGTCCCGGGCTGGCAGGGTTGTTGGTGTTGACTCATGTACATGTATGGCTTGTGCCCTGACAGGTGCTGTGACCAGTGGCTGTCCGTCGCCCTGCCTGAAGAAGAATGTGGCGATGGGGTATGTGTCCTCTGAGTATAGTCGGCCAGGCACCCAGCTGTTGGTAGAGGTGCGGCGGAAGCAGCAGATGGCTGTGGTCAGCAAAATGCCCTTTGTGCCCACAAATTACTATATCCTCAAGTGAGGAGTATCATGGCCCTCTGCTCTAGGAGCCTTGCCTTGAGCATGTTCTGGGGATTAGTTAGGAACTGACATCAGGTTAGAGTAGACATTTGTTCTGGTTGTCTGGTTGTTGGTGCCACTATCTCTGGCTGACCCCCCCCCCCCCGCCCCACCGCCACTCTTAATTTAAAGAGCCCTTTTTTTGTTTATGATTTTTTGGGGCCATACCTAGTGATGCTTAGGGGTTACTCCAGGCTCTGCACTCATGAATTATTCCTGGCAGTGCTCAGGAACCATATGGGATACTGGGGATTGAACCCAGGTTGGCCACATGAAAAGCGTCCTACCTTCCTTCTGTGCTATCTTGTTAGCCCCAAGAAACTCCCTCCTTTTTTTTTTTTTTTTGGTTTTGGATACCCAACAGTGCTCAGTGCTTACTCCTAGCTCTGCACTCAGGGATTACTCCTGGAGGGGCTGAGGGTACTTTATGGGGCACCAGGGATAGATCACAGGTCAGCTGTGTGCAAGGCCAGCAAGCACCTTACCCACTGTATTACCTCTGTCCCCACCCCCAGTCCTTTTCTTTTTTTTTGGTTTTTTTTTTGGGGGGCTACACCCGACAATGCTCAGGGCATACTCCTGACTCCTGACTCTGCACTCAGTAATCACTCCTGGTGGTGCTCAGGGGACCTTATGGGATGCCAGGGATTGGACCTGGGTCGGCCTTGTGTAATGTAAGTGCCCTTCTTGCTGTACTCTCTCTGGGCCATCGAGCCCTTTTCTAACTAATGAATCAGCCTACCCGAATGTCCTATTTTTAGTTTATTAATATTATTTATTAATATTATTTTGGTTTTGGGGATACATCCGGCAGTGCTCAGGGTCTATTCCTGGCTGTGCTCAGGGGATCATAATGTGGTGCCAGGGATTTGAACCAGGGTTGGTGGATACAAGGCAAGCATTTTAATCCTTGTACTGTTACATCTCCAGCCTGCCAATATCCTGTTTGAACCTATGAGCCCATCAACTTCACTCTTGGCTGCTGGGCCGCATCCATCTAGGTTTCTCTCCCTTCACTGCTAGCTGCTGGCTGTGGAGTGAAGGCTCACTTATGGGGACCCCACCTGCCTCACCATAGTTTTTCACCCTGCGGAGGGTCATGCCAGTATACTGGCCACCTCCTCTAGTTCATGTTCCATGACTACAGAATGCTGCCTCTCCCCGGTCATGTTGGATTCCTGACTCCCAGAGGGTTTTCAGAGTTGGGATACAGTGCCTGTGTGTAAATTTGGAGATGGCTGGGGTCAGTGGTGACACAGATTCACTCTGTATGTGTACATTCCCAGGGCCCCAGAATTATTGTGGGACCGGCTGGGTCTCTCTGACTTTTCTTACCCTGAGCTGAACTTCACCCATGGGGGCCCAATATTCACTTCACAGACTCTTCAAAATCATTAAACAAATTTTCTTCATACTTGATGGCCAGACTCTAGCTTCATTGTCCTTTATCTTAGGGATCTTGGGGTGCCAGCCCAATGTCTGCCTACCTGGCCTATGAGGTAGCTGCTTGGGTATTCTGTGGTAAGGACCAGGTCTTTAAGAACAAATAAGGAGATTGCCCCTTTTGGGCACCGGGTCTCACCTAAAACATTTCCTTTTGGGTACCAAGGCGCAACAGTTCCTGGGGTGTTCCCTCTCCAGTCCCCTGTGCATGCAGCCCAAAGAATCACACAACTGATGCGCTTTCATGTTTAATAAGCCACATGTTCAGTACGGGGTGAGATGTGATACCCCTGATTCTATGTGAGGGTGTCAGTGGGTAGGCCCCAGGCTGTGAAACCATCATCCTGCCAACTGGAAGACAGCTTTAGAGTAGGTGCATGTACACAGCTCAGTGTCCGTCCTACTTCTAGTGCACCTTTGTTGCAAAGGCTGGCAGGTGACAATGTGACAGCTGCCAGGAAGCAGAACACTGAGGTGGCAGGTGGCCCAACTGAAGCAGGCAGAAGTCCCAGCATCTGGGTACGAGGCAGGTCCAGGTCCATACTGCTCTCAGGAACTGAGGTTTGACACCCACACCTTTGGAAGCTCCCTGAGCCCATTGTGGAAGTAGTACCTGGCTTGTCTGTTCTCTTAATGAACAATTCCTGGGGCTGAGATGGTGCCACTGGGGGAAGAGTTCAACTTGGTTCTTAGGACGAGCCTGTCAAATCTGGGTCAAGATAGGAAGTGACCGAACAGGTCATGTGAGGTTGCTCTGTATTCTAACTTAGTACCACCCTATGAGGGCCAGGGAACAGATTCAGAATCCCCATGGGTCGGTCTTGTGAGATAGCTCAAAGGGCTGGAGTGCCTGCCAGGCATGCACAGGGCTCAGGCCTAAATTTCCAGTACTACGTGGCCTCCTGAGCACCGCTGGGGAGACCCCCTCAAAACATAACCCCATGGGCACTTAAGCAGTGGGGGGACTTGACTTGTTTCAGCAACCTGGCTTTCCTCCAATGATTGAGAAGAATGAGTGTTTGTGATGCTTGGGGAAAAGACAATTTCCATGGCCTGATTTACACCTAGCAAGCCAGCGAGTTTAAGTATTTGCTGTTGTCAGATTTGGCTAGTGCCTGCTGCCTTACTCTTGAATAACCAGCCTAGTGATCATGAAGTATAAGGCTGTGTCCAGACCAGGACACCTTGAATCTCTGCCTATAAAGCAAAACCAAAGAAATTCAGAAAACCTAGAGCCTGGGGGGAAATGAAGACCTCCCCACCAAATCTCAGAGCTGGTCAACAACAAAGCTTCCTCTTTGGGGGATAAATTTGTATGGGGTCATATCCCAGGGAGATGGGAGTAAGGAACAGGAAAAAGGCAAGATAGCAAAATGGAATGTTCGTCTCCCCGACGCGGGGTCTTCTGAGCTGATCCCAGAAAGAGGAGGAACATGCCTTTTCTCCTTAAGGCACCCTCATGAGGGTAGAGGCAAACTACTAGCCCAGTGCCTGGGACTGCTGGAAGCAAAGCCAAGAGCAGTGGAGGCCCAACTCTGGGGTACTCCCTGCTCCCTGGCCTAACTCCCCCACCCATGCCATTGTCCCTGGGGTCTGGGCAGCAGCAGAATCCAATGTGGGAGGCAACACGCCCAGCAATATTTCTGGAGGCCCTTCTGCTGCTTCCCTCTATTCTCTGTGAGTTTTGAGAGGTTCATTTGCTGCTGTTTCCCTAAAAGTGATGGAGAAGAGGAGAAACAAGGATTAATCCATTGAAGGTACAACAGTCCCTAATTGTGATTCTCTTTAGCCTTTCCTAGGGGGTGGAGATGGGTTCTGGAAGGCTTCTGGAGGACCATACTTAATTGTGACCTCTCCACTGCACTTTCCCTCTCACCTTGGGCCACCACCTTTTCCTGCAACTTGTTCTTCTTCCCAGCTGCTCACCTTCTATGATGCTCCCATCCTTTCCAAGTTGCCTTAGAAACCTGGGCAGTGGTAGGCCTTTCCTGCCTTCTCTCTAGGACTTTTTTTTCTTTTGTTTTTTGCTTTTGGGCTACACTTGGCATGAACAGGGGTTACACCTGGTGGTGCTTGGGGGAACATATGGAATGCCGGGGATTGAACCTGGAATGGCCCTGTGCAAGGCAAGCACCCTACCCACTGGACTATTGCTCCAGCCCTCTCTAAGACTTTTTTTATCTACTTGCCTTGAATCATGCAGTTATAACTATAAAAGCAAATTAAAATGAGGCCGTGCTCTTGCTGAGATTGCTCACAGTTCTGTGAGATTTGGAAGAGGGCTTTATAGGTCCCACCATACATACCTTCCTGTTTGCATTCTACCTCACAGCCTTGCCCATCCTTCCAATTTCCCTTGTTCTTGCTTCTGAAGCCTTCAGAGAATGAATGTTCTCTGCTGGTAGCTTATGTACCTGACACTCCTACCCCTGCATTGCCACCTTCTTCTGGAAAATCTGTGGTTCTTGCTGTAAGGACCTGTGTTGTCCTTGTTCTCTGGACCTAGGGCGGTGCCTGAGGAGCTCTGGTAGGAGCTCAGAGACTAGCTAAATGAATGCCCCAATTACTGAGTTCATGTTTTCAGTTGAAAAGGCAGATACTAATAATGCCAGTCAGTTCATTAAAGACAGAAACTCTTGTCTTTCCAACTGAGGGGTATGGAATCCAACAAACTCACCACTTCATCTCTAGAATTGACAATGCCACCCACCCCATGATTGCTGAATAGACATTAGTGTCACTGGGAAGGCTGGCTCTACTTGAAGATCTGGAGACTGGCTCTCTGTCCCTGCCCCAGAGTGTCCACTGCTTGCCAAGCTTGGGGTGAGATAGAAACAGATTTACTCACCATGAAGGGAAATGCGTGGAGCCATCAGGTGTGGATCCGTTCTGGCCGCCCAGACCTGGGGGGCAGGAACACATCCAGAGCTGCAGCAGGCTGGGGGTGGGATCTTAGCAGGCACCAGCCCAGGTCAGATTAAAGGCTAGTGGTACTGCTTGGTGGAGTCTTGGGGGACCAAAGGGACATAACTGGGTGAGGGTTCAAAGGAACAATTACGTGGTGGGTGGGCCGGTGGGATTTCTGGCATAAAACGTTAGCATAAGTATGCTGGCATAGATTAGGATTTAGGATGAAGCCCTTAGGGCAGCAGTGGTAGTATAGGGAGGGGGTCTCCTGGGGAGCCTAATGTTGCAGTCTGGATGGGGTGGGGGCGGCCTGTCACCGAGGTTGTTGGGGAGCCTCACCTGGGCGGTGATACAGCCCTGTCACCGTGCTCCCGTAGAAACCCCACGCCAGCTGGATGCCCAGGAGACTTAACACCAACCACAGCAGCAGCAGCTTGAACAGGGTCACACGCATGTCCTGCGCCTCCCACTCCCGCAGGAACTCGCTGCCCAGAGAGCCCAGCGCGCCCAGCACTGTGGCCGGCAGAGCTTGCAAGTACTGGCCAGACCAAGGCTCCGCCATAACTGTCCCGCGCCCCACCCCGGGGACTGTCACCTTAGTCTTCACTGCGCAGACGTCTGAGCTTCCGGGGCTAAGCCCGTTAGTGCGCACGCGTATACCCGGCCAGGCCCAGCCTACTCTTTTGCGCGAAGAGTTGGCAGTTTGGGGCGGAGTATCAAAACCGCGCACGCGCACCTAACCCCACCCTGCTGACTTAAAGGATGAGTGACTCGAGGAGTATAAAATAGCAACCAGGTCTTTTATAGCCCCGGAGTTCCCGTGATGCCCTGCGCGCCTGCAGTGATTGGCTAAGCGCTTGGCTCTCGGGGCGGGGACGCGCTCCGGAGCAATCGCGGCCGGGCTGTGAGTGTGCGCGCGTGCGCGGGGCCGCGGCTGGCGACTGCTCGAGCCCGCCGGGCACGCGGGGGCGCGCACGTCTCTCCCCGCCCTCCCGCCGCTGCCGCCCGCCCTCGCTCGCGCTCCCCGCCCGCCGCCCGCCGTCCTCGGTCGCTTCTCTTCGTCTAGTCCGCCGCCGCCGACCCTAGCCAGCCGTCCTGTAGTCTCCGAGTGGGAGACTTGGCGGACAAGCGTCCTCGGCGCGGGCAAGTCGGGTTCACAGTCGTCGCCTGCGGTGAGTTAAGAGGGTTCCCCCCAGCCGCCGCGGCGCCCCGGGCCCGCCCGCCCGCCCGGCACTCTTCCGGCCGCCCGGCCGCGGCCCCGCCGTGGCCGCGCCCCACCTGCTGCTCCCGGCCGGCCAGCCGGCCGCCCCGCCGCCTCGCTCCCCGGCGCCTGACCCTGACTCCCGGCCCGAGTCCCGCGCGCCGAAGGGGCGGCCCCGCCCGCGCAGTCCCCGGAAGCGCGCCCCGCGGCCTCCCGCGCCCCTTCCCCCGCCCCGCCGGGCCTGCTGGAGCCCGAGCCGCCCGCCCGCGGTCCCCGGCGCTTCCTCTGCCGGCCGTCGGGCTGGGCGGGGGCTGCGCTCCGGGCCCCGCCGCCGCGCTGAGGAGCCGGCCGCCGCGAAGCGCGCGTGGCCCACGGAGTTGGAACGGGAAAGAAACTCGGCACAAACTCCATTTTTGCCCTTTACTACTTCCTATGAAACGCGAATCCCCCCCTTTTTTTAAAAAAAAAAAATATTTTGGGTACTGTGTGAAGTTCAGTTACGTCTAGGTAGATATTCGTCTTTTTATGCCGTGTTCTTCGAGGGTGTGTGAGTAAAGGGTGTTGGTGAATCTCAGTGGTTAGGAGGCCCTCGGTATTGAAAATAAAGAGTTTTCGTTTCGAGGGACATTTTGGGAAAAAAAAAAGATTTAAACGATGTCTCATCAAAAAGTGTTGGCAGTTCTGCCTAGTGAAGTTTTTATCTTAGTCACCTGAACATCTGTGCTCGTTTGTAGGATCCAGTTGCAAAGTCATCTTCATTAATTAGCTCTATTTGTACTGAAGTTGATTTGGCCAGAAAATTGTTTGGTAGTTTGTGGTGGGCAAGTGACAATCCTTCTTTCATTAGAATTGGTCCTACTTGTGTTTTTTTTTTTTTTTTTTATGATTCTAACTGAAAACTTTTTTGTGTCTTGGTAACTTGTTTTTTCCTTGTGGCTAAGAGTTTTTTAAAGTAATGTTTCTGGCAGGTGCATAGTGGATAGTGCATAGTCCTTCTGAAATCTGATAGAAGAAATTATTTTTTTTAAGTGCTTTAAAGTACATATATAATGAGAATTTTGCTACCACTTGGTGTCACATGCCCAGCTGTGTGAACGTCTGTGTAAACGTACCATGGACACGATTGTCACTTAAAACACTTGACTAACTTGGTGTAGATATTTCGAGCTCTTGGCACAAGTGACATTATACCAGAGAAAATACAGGACTAGTTCTTAATTGTGAAAGATAACATCTGTTCAGTAGTAGTTTCTTCTACTTTATAGAAGATTACTTGCTCTTTGAGATTAAAAAAAAAAAAACAAATTGTTAAGATGGAATTTAGATGGAGTTTAGTTTTAGTATTATATTCTCTAGTCTCACAAAAATTGGTATTGGAGAGAAGAAGAGGATGGAATCCCAGCAACTTTTTCATGGATACAGAGTTTTAGACTTGAGAGGAATTTTTAGGATTTGTGGTCCAGTCCTAGTTTCAGATGAAAAAACTGAGTCCCAGAGATTTAAGTCAATTCTCTAAAGATGTGTGTAATTGAGTGCAGGCCAGAATTACCTTCTCTGTAAGTACTTTCCACATATTCCCAAACTTCCAAACCCACTGCAATTATGACTTAACTGTCAACAGTGTTTTCTCCTTTATTGTATTGTTGATTTTATATAATTTGAGATAATCTGAAAATCATTTTAGAAGCATTTCAGTTCTTTGTCTTTCATAGTACTCACCTCTGTGTGGTCCTGCAGCTGTTGATTGAAATAGATAAATGAACATATGGTTCCTCCCTGGTCTAGCCTGTCTTTAAATATTTGGGTTGTAAGGGACTAACTCTTACAGAGGAAAAACCAGACCACTCTTGCTCCAAGTTTAACATAATTAGGTCTGGCTAAGGTGTTAGCAGCGAACTGTGGGTTCTCTGCCTATTGATTTGAGTTGGAAGAAGCGGTAGGCCTACTAAGTTTCCTGTGTATATGTGTGTGGTGACAGTTTTGTTGGAGTATTTTTGTAATTCTGTAATTATTTTTTGTCTGTCAATTCCTTTTAAAAGCTTATCCTGGTTGCTGAAGGGATGATATAGCTGGTAGGGTGCTTGCCTTACATGAGGCTGACCTGCCAGCCCATATGGTCCCTTGATACCCCCAGGAGTAACTCCTGAGTATCACTGGGTGTGGCCCTCCAACCCCCCAAAAAAGTTTATTATGTGAAAATGTAAATTATCGGGGCTGGAGCAATAGCACAGCGGGTAGAGCATTTGCCTTGCACGCTGCCTACCCGGGTTCGATTCCCAGTATCCCATATGCCCCCCTGAGCACTGCCAGGGGTAATTCCTGAGTGCAGAGCCAGGAGTAACCCCTGTGCATCACCGGGTGTGACCCAAAAAGCAAAAAAAAAAAAAAAAGAAGAAATAAAGAAAATGTAAATTATTAGGAGAGTGAAAACTGATTGATCTTCAGGTGTTTGCAGTTCAGAGGTGGAGTCAAAGCCATTACTGGATGGGGAGATGGATTTCTACTTTGGGGATTCATTGTTCTTAAACTGAGAGATATGTTAATTCTGTTGGAAGACTGATATTTCAACATCAAAGAGAGCTAATTTGGACTTAGTGAGCTGATAGAGCCTGCATCTTGAGTTTAAAGACCTTATACCTACTCGAGATAATCATAAGTGGTAAATAATCATTGTATTTGAAAATTAGCCATACATTTATAGTTTTGCTGTTGTTTTTTTTTTGTTTTGGGGCCACACCCAGCAGTACTCAGCAGTACTCTTGGCTGGTCCCCATATATTCAGGGACCATATGTAGTACGGGAGACTGAAACGGGGTCTGCATGCAGGGCAAGCATCCTACCTGCTTTAGTGTCACTCCAGCCCTTGTAATATTATAAGGTCCCTGGATGTTTGCCTACCACTTAGTTGCTACGGGTTTTTTTTTTGGTTTGTTTGTTTGTTTGTTTTTAATGTACCTGACCTGTGGATCTCAAGTTTGCCCGCTCCATTAAATTTTGTTAGTGTCTGTTATGTCTAACTACATAACTTTTGGAATAGGCTTTCTGAAGTATTTAGAAAATTACTAATTACTAAAATTTCCAAGGTAGTTTAAAATTTGGCATTACTGTAAAATTCCCGTTTTAAATGTTTCTATTTCAAGTGACTCTTAATATCCCATGTTGAAGTATAAAATGAAGATTTTATACACACATAATTATGCTAGTTACGTGACTAAAAATCAGACTTCTCATCTTGGGTTTTTGTCTGAGCTTACTGGTGTTTCCTCTAGTAAATAAATTCGGTTTCCTCTAGTAAATAAGTAACATGGTTCTAAATAAATTTGTATAGCTAATATCAAAATATGAGACTCTTAAATTACAGCTGTTTTTCACCAGCTTGATTTTATTTTGGGGGGAGATGGGGAGGCACACTTGCAGATGCTCAGAGGTTTCTCCTGGCTCTGCACTCAAGGATAACTCCTGGCAGTATTTGGGGGACTATATGGGATGCCGGGGGGGAATTGAACCCTGGTTAGTCATGTACAGGCAAGCACCTCACCTGTTCTATTTCTCCAACTGTTAGCTTGATTTTTATTTATTTATTTATTTTTTGCTTTTTGGGTCACACCCGGCAATGCATAGGGGTTACTCCTGGCTCTGCACTCAGGAACTACCCCTGGTGGTGCTCAGGGGACCATATGGGATGCTGGGAATCGAACCTGGGTCGGCCTTGTGCAAGGCAAACGCCCTACCCGCAGTGCTATCGATCCAGCCCCTAGCTTGATTTTTTTAGCTTGATGCTTTTACAATTTTGTAAGATGGATGAATAAAGTTAATATGTTTGAGCATACAATTATAATAATTGTATCTTAATATTCAATGAAGGGAAAGGCTACATAACAGTCAGTGAAATGAATTTAGTGGAGTCAAGAGAAAATGGGAGGTAGAATAGGAGACAGACCAGACAGATCGTGTGGGGATTTCAGGAAGTTCTTTGGATTTGTTCTGGGATGGTAAATAATTTTTTTTATAGAAGAAAGAGAATGATTTTATATAAATAACTGGAATTAATCACTGAAAGTAGTAGATTTGAATCTGATACTGGTGAAGCTCAGAGCTTACTACTGGCAGTGCTATGTGACCATATGGGGTGCCAGCCAGGGATCTAACCCTGATTGACTCTGCAAGGAAAGCACCTGACCAATTGTACTCAGTGGTTTGTGATTTTTTTTTTTTTTCAAGATTGACACTTGGTGTAGTGCTCACGCACTGTTACCAGTTCTGTGCTCAGGTCTCTCCTGGCAGTACCTTGTGTTAGGAATCAAACCCCAGGCCTCCAGCGTGCAAAGCCTGTAATAATTTGTGACAAATCTCAGAAACTCCTGATGAAAATAAGAATGTGCCTAAAATATTAATATTATCTTTTGGGTCACTTTTGTCGAGGCTCAGGGGTTACTCCTATAGGCTTCTGCACTCGAGAATCACCCTGAGCAGGATGATTTGAGATTCTGGAGATTGAACCTGGTTCCACTGCATGCAAGTCAAACTCCCTGCTGCACTATCTCTCTGGTCTCAATATTTAAAAAAAAAAATTAAGATTGAAATTAGTGTTAATTTCCTTGACCTAAAGATTTCAAGGTCTGAGAGATAGCTTAATGGCCAGTGCATGTTTGCCTGCCAGAGCCCTGATTCAGTTTGATCCTGGGCAGCCCTAGCAGTTGCACAAAAGCTGTATGAAGAATTTAGCCTGTCCTTTTAGAACTATTGATTTTAAGACAATTGCTTTAGTTTATACATTTTGTCTAATGTCTGTATTAAAAAGGAAGCACAGTGAGATAAATTTTTTTAATTGAATCACTGTGAGATACAGTTACTAAGCTTTCATGTTTGAGTTTCAGTCAGACAATGATCCAACATCCGTCTCTCCACCAGTGTATATTTTCCACCACCATAGATAAATTAAGTTACTACTGTGTTCATAGTCTACGTGGTAGATATGCCAGATGTTTACTTTAACTTTTGTTGTTTTTATTTAGGGGCCACACCCAGATCTATGCTTGCAGCTACTCCAGACTGTGCTTGGGAGTTGGTCCCATAGTTAGGTGACTGATGGTAGACCAGAACTTGCCTCTTCTGCAGGCAAGACATAGGCTCCAGCCCTTTGTGATATCTCCTTGATCCTAACATTATTTAACTTTTCTGTGGTTTAGAATTTTTTTGTCTTGGTTGGAAGATCTGTGAACATAGGATTTGTTTGATTTTGATTTTTGCTTTTTAAAGGGGGACATTAGCTTCAAGTATTCAGAAAATAAGGTTAACTACAGTTTGTCAAGTGAGGGAAGCCAAAACTTGTGTAAATGTGATAATTGTGTTAATTAAGTTTTTCCTTCTCCTGTACCCAAATTCTTAGTGGAAATTTGGACAAGTCCATATTTTTAATTCGGACTTTGTAAATAATTTTTGATTTTTTTTTTTTTTAATGTTTTAATAGTGCCTTTCATCTGAAAGTAAAGGGACTTCGCAGAACTTCTACCACACAGGTCGTGGGTCTTTCAGCACATTTGTAAGGTATGTTAACATAAACCTCTTCTGTTCCTCTTTACCCAGGGAAGAGATGATTATTATTACAACTGTACTGTTAATGTATTAATACAGTTCTAGAGAAACATAGATGATCCCTATTTTTTCCTTATCTTAAGATCTTTATCTTACTCCTTAACTTTTCTCTCTTCTTTTCCTCTCTCTATAAAACACTTCTAATTTTCTTTTTCTCTTCTTTGTGATGTTTCTTCCTTAAATGAAAATCTGTGTTTCCTAACCCTAAACATTTTGCTACTTGATCTTCAACATGTGTGTCAGGGGCTGGGGGCAGGGGATTGAACCTCAGTCCTCACTCATGCAAGAAAAGGTCTTTACTGCTGAGCTATGGTTCTGACTCCTCTTACTTGATCTTTATTTTTAATATTTGTTAATTTATTGTTTGTTTTGGATCACACCTGCTGTACTTAGGAGCTATTCCTGGCTCCATGCTCAGGGGTCATTCCTGGCGCTGCATGAGGGACTATATGATGCTAGGGATTAACCAGGCCTTCAGCAGGCGATACACGCACTCCAGCTCCTTGAATTTTCTGTCAGGCCCTTTATTTAATCTTTCTGTTTTGTCTTGTTTGGGCCACACTCTGCTGTGCTCAGGACTTTCTCTTGGCTGTACACTCAGGAGTCACTCCTGGCAGTGGTGCTCAGGGGACTATATGAGATGCCAGGGATTGATCCCCTGTTGGCCATGTTCAAGGCAACTGTTTTACCCACCATACTGTTGCTCTGCCCCTCCTTTAACTTTTTTTTTTTTTTTTTTTTTTGCTTTTTGGATCACACCCAGTGATGCACAGGGGTTACTCCTGGCTCTTGCACTCAGGAATTTCTCCTGGCAGTGCTCTGGGGACTATATAAGATGCTGGGAATTATATTACTGTAAGCCATGTTACCTCAATTTTTAAAAAATATTGAGTTTCATAAACAATGGCTAGGCAGAAAATTAAAAAAAAAAAAGATGCTGGGAATTAAACCTGGGTCGGCCATGTGCAACGCAGTCCCCCTACCCACTGTGCTATTGCTCCAGCCCCACCCTTCCTTTAACTTTTAAAGAAGTAGACTCACTATTTTTATTTATTTGGTGGGGGTGGAGCGATATTCAACTGGCAAGGCATTTATCTTGCACATGGCCTATCTGGTTCAATCTTTGGTGTCCTATGTGGTCCCCCAAGCACCACCAGGAATAATTCCCAAGCGTAGAGCCAGAAGTAACATTACCCCTGAGCATCACTGGGTGTGGCCTAAACCCTTAAACCGACCCCCACCCACACACACAAATCTGGATTCGATGAGATGTAATGTGTAACTAACAAAAACATTAACACAGAGGGCTTAACTTGTAACAGCATCTTACTAATCCCTCAGAAAAGATTTGGTGTCCTCATGGTGAGATGCAACAGATTTCTCTAATTTTTTTTTTTTTTTTGGAGGGGGGTTCTCACCTGGAGATACACAGGGGTTACTCCTGGCTCATGCAGTCAGGAATTACTCCTGGTGGTGCTCGGGGGACCATATGGATGCTGGGAATTGAACCCGGGTTGACTGCACGCAAGGCATATATTCTACCCACTGTGCTATCGCTCCAGCTCCTCTAATTTTCTTCTAAGGAAATATTTTTTTGATCATTCTGTTAGCAACTTACCGGTAACAAGCAATATAAAATAAATTATGTGGGCCTGCTATGGAATAGGTTTGAGGAGTGGTTGGGAAAATTTGAGACAGTGATAGAGGGAAGGTGATGGTGGTAGGATTGGTGTTGGAATATTGAATGGCAGTAACAAATCATCATGGTTTCCTTTTTTTTTTCTTTTTGGGTCACACCCAGCAATGCTCAGGTGTTACTCCTGGCTTTGCAGTCAGGAATTGCTCCTGGCGGTGCTTGGGGGACCATATGGGATGCCGGGGATCGAACCCGGGTCGGCCGAGTGCAAGGCAAACCCCTTACCCGCTGTGCTATTGCTCCGGCCCCCAACAAATCATCATGAGCGACTTTGTAAATCATGGTGTTTATATAAAGTGTATGGAGAAATAAGCTAATTAAAAAAATAATAAAACAGCAAGTGGAGGAAGGATAAAAGAAAAAGTAGTGCCTAATGTGGAGGCAGGCTGGGGAGCAGGAAGGATGGGGATATTGGTGGAGGGAAGTGGATACTAGTAAAAGGACTAGTGTTGGAACATTTTGTGTATAAAACTCATCATGAGTAACTTTGTAATTCATAGTGACTCAACTTTAAAAAAAATGTTTTAAATAGTACAGCAGGTAGAGTGTTTGCCTTGTACATGGATGCCCCAGGTATAATCTCTCATTGCTGTGCCAGGAGTAAGCCTTGAGCACTGCTGGGTATAGCCCCCAAGATAAAACAAAATTCTCTTTTCTAGTCTGGGGAGAGAGTACAGTGGCAGGGTGCTTGCCTTGCATGTGACCAACATGGGTTCAGTTCCCAGCCTTGCGTCCCTGAGCCTACCAGGAGTGATCCCTGAGTAAAAAGGAGTAAGCCCTGAGCACTACTGGGTGTGACCTAAAAATAAAAGAAAAACGAAGATCTGTTTTCCATTAGACTTTCGAGTATAATTTTCCTGAACATAGTCCCTAAGCAGAAGTTCTAGGGACTGGAGATGGAGAGGTAGGGTGATTGAGCTGCACACTGCCAACTTGGGTTCAATCCCTAGCACCACAATGATCCCTAAGGCCTTGTCAGGAGAAACCCCTGAGCACCACCAGGTGTGCTTCCCACCCTTCCCCCCCAAGAAAGAAGAAGAAAACCCGAAGTTCATGCTGGAGAGCATTCAGCTGAGCTGAGCATATTTTTTGCATGTGCGATCCCTTTGGTAGATCCTTGGCACCATATGGTCCTTCAGCACTATTGGGAGCAACCCAGACACACACCCTTGGTGTGACCCTATAACAAAAAATGTATATTTGGGAGGGGCAGTTTTATAGTTTATAGCTTTTAGGTATATTTTTAGAAATTTTTTGACAGGTAATTTGGATCATGCTCAGCAATACTTTACTCCCAGTTCATTGATTAGGGGGACCTTGTGTTGCAGCAAATCAAATCCAGACCTCTAGCATGCAAAGTATACATTTTAGCCCTTTTATCTGTCTTGACCAAAAAAGAGAGAAAATTATTTTCTGAAGACCCTAGGTACTATAATTGCTCAATTCTATTATTTAAAAAAATACGTTAAAAATAAAATTAGGGCCTGAGAGTACAGCAGGCAGGACATTTGCCTTGCGTTTGGCCCACTGGGTTCGATGCCCTGGTATCCCATATGGTCCCCAAGCCCCACTGGAGTGATCCTTGAGCACAGCCAGGTTTGCTCCCCCCCCCTTGCAAAAAAAAAAAGGGGGGGGTCCAGGGCGAAAGTACAGCGGGTAGGGCGTTTGCCTTGCACCCGGTTGACCCAGGTTTGATCCCTGGCATCCCATATGGTCCCCTGAGCACTGCCAGGAGTAATTCCTGAGTGAAGAGCCAGGAGTAACCCCTGAGCATCGCTGGGTGTGACCCAAAAAGAAAAAGGAAAAAAGATATTTTGACTTTAGGTACATGGTTGAAATTTTCTATTTCCATCATGTATATTGTTGTTTTTACTTTATATGCATGATGGTGTGTCTAAATTTGAATGGTGCAAATAAGTTTTCTAGTATGTCTTCCGGAAATTTATCCAAAGAGCTACTTTTCTGTTGTGCTTATATATAATTTTATTGGTATTTAGTCTTCAAGAGGCCTAGTAAGTATATTTAAGGTGAAAAATGAAACTATGCAGTGTTTTACTATGATAAAATTTTATGACTTGGCTGTTAAATATTTTTTGCTGAGAGTATTTGGGCCATACCTGGGCAGGTACTATTTCTGACTCTGCTCGGGAATGACCCCTGGAGGGACTGGGGATTATGTGGTGCTGGCAGTGATTTGAACTAGTTTGATCCTTGATCACGTATGGTTGCCAAGCACCTCTAGAGGTAATTTAGAGCACAGCTGGATAGTCCCTTAACACTGTGAGATGTGTCCCCAAGTCTCCCCCTGCCTCCACATTAAATAGGGACTTTATTTGGAGGGCCCATATCTGACAGTGTTCAGGGCAAGTTCGTACTGCTCAGTGGCCATTTCTGGCCCTTAAGTCTTTCTGTTTTGGTGGTGGGAAGCTATGGTTTATGGGAGTGTGGAAGTTGATGGGTGGGGTGCTTGAGCTGCACGTTGCCAATTTGGGTTCGGTCCCTTGCTCTACAGTGATTACTCTGATCAAGGTTTACTGTAGGATCTGTACTCAAGGGTCATTTCTGGTGAGAGTCAAGTAATGGTAGGTGATGATGGGGATCAAACCAAGATTAACCACGTATAAGGCAAGCACCTTACTTGCTAAGTGGGGCTTCTCTGGCCCCTTATTTAAAAAATCTTGTCTGTGATCAGGAGTCATTCCTGGCAGTGTATAGAGTACTGTATGTGGTTCAGGGTATCAAACTGAGTTTCACCCATGGGGGCAAGTCCCTTCATTCTTGTATTATCTCTGGTCCCTTGACTAGCTTAATTATGAGCTGATATTTGTGCTCTCATTTAGGTGGCTAGCGTGTATGTATGTTCCCAGATGCTGTTTTCTCTCTGCCTCTACCCGTGTGTAGGAGAGTGTGTGTGTGCGCCCAGACTCAGGAATTACTATATGGGGTGCCGGGGATTGAACCCAGGTCAGCCGCGTACAAGGCAGATGTCCTATCCACTGTACTATTGCTCTGGCCCCAGGTTTTCTTATTTTCTTGTTTGTTTTTGTATGTCTTAGACCTTTTCTTTCAGTTTCCCAGTGCTGCTAACAAAGAGGCTGTTGAACTGACATTGACCCTTGGCAATTGCTTGATCAAGATGGCCAAGTAATTATAGTACCAGACTCAAGTTGATATGAACAAAATGGACAGATGATAGTTCAGACATTTTTTCAGGGATTTTCTATGTAGCTTGTAAAAAGGGGAGGAGCTTTATATTTCAGTTTATTTCATAAGTATTTGATGTTGTTTCTGCATGCCTATCACAGTCCTAGATATGAGTGAATCTTGCTGAAGTTGATAGTACAGGTCCCTGCAAACTGTAGACGTTAAATGCTGAGAACCTGGTTGGCCACGTGCAAGGCAAATGCCCTACCCGCTGTGCTAATTGCTCCAGCCCACAATAATGATTTTATATTGTGTATGTTGTGAAAACTTGAAATTTTTCATTTTTTATTTATTAAGTTTATTTATTTTTGCTCTTTGGGTCACACCTGGCAATGCACAGGGGCTCCTCTTGGCTCTGTACTGAGGAATTCCTCCTGGTGGTGCTTGGGGGACCATATCGGATGCTGGGGATCAAACCCAGGTCAGCCGCAGAGCAAGCAAGCAGTGGGTAGCACCCTGCCTGCAGTGCTATCTCTTTGGTCCCTGCCCCCATTTCTTTTTTTATTTCATTTCAATACTTGGCAGTGCTTGGGCTACTCTTAGTCTGTCATCAGGAGTGATCCCTTGTTCATATGGCTCAAGAGACTACCTTTTTACAATTTTCAAATACACAATATAGTATTGTAAACATAAGTATTGTATCCATAGGATTTATTTATTTATTCATTTATTTATTTATTTATTTATTTATTTATTGCTTTTTGGGTCACACCCGGCGATGCACAGGGGTTATTCCTGGCTCTGCACTCAGGAATTACTCCTGGCGGTGCCCAGGGGACCATATGGGATGCTGGGATTCGAACCTGGGTTGGCCGCATGCAAGGCAAACGCCCTACCCACTGTGCTTTTGCTCCAGCCCCATGTATCCATAGGATTTAATTTTGACTTTTGTACCACACCAAGCAATGCTCAGGGGCCACTCCTGGCTTGTTGCTTGGGGTCACTTCTAGTGGTGATTGAGGGTGAAGATCATGTGGTGCTGGTGATCAGACCCAGGTCTCCTGCAGACCGAACAGGCTCTCAGCCTGTTGGGCTATTTTGTTTTGGGGCCACACCTAGGCGTGCTCTAGGCTTGCTCCTGACTCTGCCTTCAGGGATCACTCCTGGTGGGCCCAGTGGACCATATGGAATGTCAAGGATTAAATCCTGATCAGTCATGTGCACAGCAGGTGCCTTACATGCTGTACTATCCTATTGCTGTAGCCTCAACCGATTGAGCTATTTCTCTGCTCCCAAGCTTTTTTTTACTTGTTTTCAATTTTTTGTGTGTTTTTAGGTCATCTCCAGCTGTGCTCTGGGCTTACTCCTGGCTCTGTGCTCAGGTGTCAGTCCTGGCAAGGCTCAGGGGACCATATCAGGGATCAGACCTGATTGTGTGCAAGGCAAATGCTTTATCTGCTGTACTATTTCTTCAGCCCTATGCCAGTGTTCTGTACTTTATTTTATTACATCTGGCCTCAGACCCAGGACCTTATACATGCAAGGCAAAAGCTCTAATGCTAAGATATACTTTGGCATTTTGGGCATTTTCCATTGGCTTTCTAGTAACTAGCTTCCTCTCCCCACACTTCAGATTTGGTGTATGTGGGGTGCGGTTAGGAGTGGGATAAGAAGCAGTTGCTCAGGGGCTCCATTAAGCTCAGCATGCAGAAATTATTCCTGGTGATGCTCTGGAATCTGTGATTGCAGGAGTCAAGCCTTGGGGTCCTCATGAAAAACATTTGCATTAGCCTTTGAGCTATCTCCCTGGCCCTGTAATAGTATTTTACATACTTCTTGTTTTGGGACTGCTATTAGTGAATCTTTGAATCCACTTCTGATTTGGTGGTGGGGTTGTTTCCAATGATGCTGGGGGATTATATGCTGCCTGGAATTGAACCAGAGCTTTATACATACTTATAAGGCATGTGTTGTTACTGAGCCACAGGTATCTTATATTTTGTATTTGTATTTTATATATATATATATATATTTTTTTTTTTTTTTTGCTTTTTGGGTCACACCCAGCGATGCTCAGGGGTTACTCCTGGCTTTGCACTCAGGAACTACTCCTGGCGGTGCTTGGGGGACCATATGGGATGCCGGGGATCGAACCCAGGTCGGCCGCGTGCAAGGCAAACGCCCTACCCGCTGTGCTATCGCTCCGGCCCATGTATTTTATATTTTTAATGTGATTTTTGTTTTGGGGGCATACCTGGCGATACTCAGGGTTTACTCCTGGCTCTGCATTCAGGAATCACTCTTGCTGGTGGTCAGGGGACCATCTGGGAGCTGGGGATTGAACCCAGATCACTCTTTGCAAGGCAAGCTCCCTACCCACTATACTTTCTGGCCCAAATAATTTATATCTTTTGAAGTAACGATTATTGGGGTTGGGGGTATGGGTCCCAAAGTAGAGCACATGCAAGAGGCCCTGGTTTCAGTACTAGAAAAGACTCAGTCTACACATAGCTATCAGGCATATAGCAGTTGGACTTGAAACTTTACAGAAGATTCTTCAAAAGTATTGAGAGGGCTAGAGAGGTAGCTCATGTTTTGCATGTTGAAGGCCTGGGTTCTCTCTGGCCCCTCTACTCACTTTGTGACATAGCATACACCCTACCTAGCATCACCAAATGTGGCCCCCATGACAGATTGTCATGTTTAAAGCTGTGCTAATACTGATGTGTTTGAGGATGGGTTGGCATACCCAGTGTAGCTCAGGTTCTACTCATGACTCAGTATATGTTGCCAGAGATTGAACTGGGGTTAACTGCATGCAAGGCAGGTGCTTTAAACCCTGTACGTGTCTGGTTGTGTGTGGGGAGGGTTTTGTTGTTTTTTTTTTTTGTTTGGTTGGTTTTTGGCTATTTGGGGGGGCTTTTTAGGTCACATCCTGCGATGCTCCGGGGTCACTCCTGGCCCTGCACTCAGGAACTACTCTTAGTGGTGCTCAGAGGACCATATGGGATGCTGGGAAACAAACCTGGGTCAGCCGTGTGTATAAGGCAAGCACCTTCCCTGCTGGACTATGGCTTCGGCCCTGTTTTGTTTTTTGAAATGTGCTGTATTGAATGCTTTTATTTCTTTGCCCATTTAGAAATGGCAGAGGCTTGCGTTAATCATTGCTGTTTCTTTTGCATAATTAGTGTCTTTAAAAAATTATGAGGTAAAATTGTAATTATCTCAAGTATGTTGAGTTAGTAATTTTAAAGCCATTATTCTGCATGAGAATTTCTTATTTTTACAGAATACTAAGATCTTAATCTAGCACAACATAGTTACTCAGTTGAATTATTTCTACTCATTTTTCTGTTTTGTTTTGGGGCCCCACTTGGTGATGTTCAGGACTTCCTGGCTCAGAACTCAGAAATCACTCCTCACTCCTGGTTGGGCTCGGGATCATATGGGATGCCAGGGATAGAACTCAGGTCGGCCACATGCAAGATCAGCACCCTACCAGCTATATTGTCTCTCGAGCCCCTCTACTCTTTTCTTTCTTTTTAAAACTTTTTGGGTCACATGTCAGGATGTTTAGTAGTTACTCCTGGCTCTTGACTCGGGAATTACTCCTGGCAGTGCTGGGGGGGAACCATACGGGATGCCGGAGATTGAACCCAGGTTGGCCGCGTGCAAAGCAAGCGCCCTATCCGTTGATCACTCTGGCTCCATCTGTTCTTTCTTAGCTGGAGAACTGTCTTGTCCCTGGTTTTAGTGAATGGTTTGACTAATTAGTGTTAGGTAGTATATGCTTTATAACCTATAGCACCATCTCAAGTGTCTTTGTGGCTCCTAATTTGCCAAATATGAGCTAAAATTGTGCAGTGAGGCAGATTTACTCTTAAGGAATTAAGTCTTGCTTAATTTACTCTAAGAAAAAAAGTATTTTTTTATTTTTTTATTTTATTTCATTTTTTTGCTTTTTAGGTCCCACCTGGCGATGCACAGGGGTTACTCCTGGCTCTGCACTCAGGAATCACTCCTGGCGGTGCTCAGGGGACCATATGGGATGCTGGGAATTGAACCCAGGTTGGCCGCATGCAAGGCAATCGCCCTACCCGTTGTGCTACAGCTACAGCCCCAAGTCTTTATTTTTTAGTTTTTAGCGAGCTATTTATTTATTTATTTATTTTTTGCTTTTTGGGTCACACCCAGCGATGCTCAGGGGTTACTCCTGGCTTTGCACTCAGGAATTGCTCCTGGCAGTGCACTCGGCCAACACACCCGGGTCGGCCGCGTGCAAGGCAAACGCCCTACCCGCTGTGCTATCGCTCCAGCCCTCAAGTCTTTATTTTTTATAAAATACTGAAAATTCATATTTTCAGGGCTAGAGCAATAGCACAGCGGGTAGGGCGTTTGCCTTGCACTCGGCCGACCCGGGTTCAAATCCCAGCATCTCATATGGTCTTCTGAGTGCAGAGCCAGGAGTGACCCCTGTGTATCACCGGGTGTGACCCCCCCAAAAAATTGTATTTTCTAAATAAGTTATCAAAATTTCAGCTAATTTGGATTGTTCGATTTGGATTGGTCAGGCCTTCATTTTAACTTAAATGCCCAAACCCCAACTAATCTGTTTTGTTTCAATCTTCCAACAGATACCATGAGAGACTCAGTTCACACACATAGTTATCAGTCACGTAGTATTTAGACTTGAGACCTTATGAAAGATTCTCCTAGGGGCTGGATCGATAGCACAGCGGGTAGGGCATTGTGCATCGCCAGGTGTGACCCAAAATAAGATTCTCCTAAAAGTATTGAGGGTGTCAGAGAGATAGCTCATGTTTTGCATGTCAAAGGCCTGGATTGTTTATTTTTCTTCTGGGTTTTTTGGACCACACCTGGTGATGCCAATGGATCACTCCTGGCGGTAATTGAGGTACTATATAGGGTGCTGGGGATTGAACCATGTGCAAGACAAGCACACTACCTGCTGTACTATCTTCCTGATCCTCAGGAATTAGTTTATTTAATTTTTCCTTTTTGAATCACTCAGCAATGCTCATTAGGTACTTGTGACTCTGCACTCAGGAATTACTACTGGCAGTACTCAGGGAATCATATAGGATGCCAGGGATTGATTCCGGGTCGGCCGTGTGCACAGCAAACACCCTACCTGCTGTACTTCCAGCCCTGCAGAAAATAATCTTTTTCTCTTTTTTGGGGGGTGGGGGTGGGAGTCACACCACTGTACTACAGAGAGGGAGAGAGTTCAGTCCCTTGACTCTTGGTCCCCTGAGCACTGCTGTGTGTGCCACCTTGCTTCCACTTAAAAAATCAATGGCATGAATGGGAGATACAGTACATTGGATAGGATAATTATCTTGCATGTTGCCTACCTGGCATCCCATATGGTTGGTCCCCTGAGCACCACCAAGAGTAATTCCTGAGTACAGAGCTGGGAGTAACTAATGCCTGACCATCATCAGGTGTGCGCCCCCCTCAAAAAACAAAAACGGTGGTAGTGTTTTTATTTTGTTGGTTTGGTTTTTGGGCCACACCTGTTGGAATAGAACCAGGGTTGACCACATGCAAGGCAAGCACCTTAACTTCAATACCATTTTTTCAGACCCAGTGTATTTGTGTTGAGTGGAGAGGGAAAGTGGAAAGAATCACCTGCAACAGCTGAAAATGTATCTGACCTCAGAACCTAACCTTTTCTGCATTGACTGTTGGCCTCAGAATTTCATATAGGAATTGGTTACTTGTAACTCTTGTTTGACTAATTGAAATAACTTCCTACTTAAAGAAAACTAACACCAGTTCAGAAAAGAAGGGAAGTAACTTATAGGAAGTCAATTTGAGGTAAATATCTAATCTTAGTAACTTGAGCTTTTGAAGTTTCCTTTCCAAAAGTTAGAAAATTACCTCTTTCTTAAAAGAATACATTTTTAGAAGGGGTTGTTTGGAGGTACACCTAGCAGTGCATCAGTGCTGGAGGGAACTTCTTATTTGATGTAGTAGTAACATGCACTGCTCTCCAGGCTCCATACACAATGCATAGGCCCTGGCCATAACAAGTTTTTCATTTGTTTGTGGACCACATCTAGTGATGCTCAGGGGTTACTCCTAACTCTACTCAGAAATTACTTCTGGTGGGCTTGGGGTACATATAAATTGCTGGGGATCGAATCTGGGTAGGCTGCATGCAGTGCAAGTGCCCTACTCACTGTTTTTGCTTCAGCCCCAGTATATAATATTTTAAAATTTGCAGTTATGTGCTGGCTATTATTTAGTCCAAATGCTTTCCTCTGTTGACTCATTTAATAATTACTTCTATCCTTTGAGGATAGAAATCATTTTCCCCATTGGTATAGATGAAGTATGATGTACTCTGAGGGACTAGTAATGTGTCCAGAGAATTATAGCCTGCTTTAAACTTTAGCTCCTCACTCCTGACACTTCTCAACGCAGACAAAGAAACAAAACAGTATGCAATGCAAAATAATCATTTGGGGGCAGGAACAATAACATAGTAGGTAGGTACTTGCCTTGATGAGTCTGACCCAGATTCTATCTCCAGCATCCCACTTGGTTCCTCAAGCACCTTTAGGAGTGATCCCTCAGTGTAGAACCCTGAATACTGCTGTATGTGGACCCAAAACAAAACAGTCATTTGGGAAATAGCACTGAGTATTCCATAGGTTGTAGGAGTTTATTAGGGATGAAAAAAAGTCTGTATTGGTAGTAATAAAATTAGGCTTCTTTGTGTAGGGTGTAGCTCTTGGTCTTACAGAGATAAAGGGAATGAATATGAGCTGTGGGAATCAGTTTCCTGCCTCTGTACACAGGAATTACTCCTGACAGTGCTTGGGGGACCATATGGGATATGGGGGATTGAACTTGGGTTGGCTGCATGCAAGGCAAATACCTTTCTGGCTATACTATCACTCCAGCCCCTTGTTTTATTTTCTTAAAGGGGAAATAGTGGGTGGGCAAGCTGGTGTGGGGAGACGGATCAGTATATTAGACTCCAGAAGTCAAACCCCAGGGTAGGGGCTGGAGCAATAGCACAGCGGGTAGGGCGTTTGCCTTGCACGCGGCCGACCCGGGTTCAATTCCCAGCATCCCATATGGTCCCCTGAGCACCGCCAGGAGTAATTCCTGAGTGCAGAGCCAGGAGTAACCCCTGTGCATCTCCAGGTGTGACCCAAAAAGTAAAAAAAAAAAACAAACAAAACTCAAACCCCAGTGTAAAATTTTGTATATATTGCTTTATTCCTTCTCTGGCCCTTTTTTCTTTTTTAAAGAATATACTATGTGTTGAGTTTAGCTTTCCAATTGTTTTCCTTCAAATCTCTTCTTCATGACTCACTTCATGTTTCTTGTTGTCATTGTGAAGATCAGTTATCTCTCTCCATTTCACACATTAGAGGATTATGCTCTATCTACTTGTAACAATTTACTTAAGCTCCATTTGGGTTTTTTTGTTTCTAGTTTTGGGGGAAGGATAGCTCATTCCATTTTACCTTTCCATTAGGCTTTCTCATACCTTCACTATGGTAGTCTCATTCCTCCTATCCAGTTCACTTCCCGGCTGTCTCATTCCTCTCCCATTGTTTTCTTTGTAAATCAGAACTGACCATGCCATTTCATTGACTTCGCTCACAAAAAGGTTGTTACGCAGATTCTCAAGTCTAAACATTACCCATCTTTCTAAGCCTTATTTTTTTTTTTAATTAATCACTGTGAGGGTACAGTTACAGATTTACACATTTTCGTGCTTACGTTTCCTTCATACGGTGTTTGTGAGCCCATCCCTCCACTAGTGTCCATTCTCCACCACCAGTGAACCCAGTATCCCTCCCACCCCCCAATCCCATTCCCCCACCCCGCCTCTGTGGTATTTTGTTCTCTCTCTTCTAAGCTTTATTTTATAGTAGTCTCAAACTTCCTCATATTAGAAAATACCTTCTCAGTTTCTCACTTGGGGGTTTATTTTTCAGGATTCTGGTCAGATACTATTTTCTCTGTATTTTTTGTTTTGTATTTGAGCCACGTCTAGAAATACTGTGAGGTTACTCCTGGCTCTGCTGTCAGGAATTACTCCTGGTGGTGTTTGGGGGACCATATGGATGTCAGGGATCAAACCCAGGTAGGCCTTGTGCAAGGCACACATCCTACCTATTGTAATGACGCTCCAACCTCAGGTGTTACTTTCTCTATAGCCCCACAATTGTTTGCTTTTTCTTTTTTTTTCTTTTTTTTTGCTTTTTGGGTCACACCCGGCGATGCATAGGGGTTACTCCTGGTTCTGCACTCAGGAATTACCCCTGGCGGTGCTCATGGGACCATATGGGATTCTGGGAATCGAACCCGGGTTGGCTGCGTGCAAGGCAAACGCCCTACCCGCTGTGCTATTGCTCCAGCCCCTTGTTTGCTTTTTCTATTCATACCAGAGAGAATAATCTATTAATGTATTTAATTATGTTGTATTGTTTTATCTAAGAATGTCTTCCAAATGCCTCTGATGTCTAGCACCATTCTAATAGGGAATGGTTGGTAGAATACCCATGATCTGTGTGAGACTTCCTACTGTTAAGAGAAATAAGAACTGGGACAAAGCCAGGACCTGGCAAGAGAACTGATGATCACAATTACATTGAAGTAATGAGTTGGAGGAGTTAGTGATTGGGAAGGAAGCATGAGAGGTAAATGGAACTGCCCGTCAGAATTTGTCTTCAAATGACCTGCTATATACTGTGTGAATGTGCTGTACTGCAGAATTACATCCCTTGCCCTTGCTGTAAAAATGTTGTGGGGGATTCTTTTTTAAATTTGTACTCAGTGGTACTCAGGGCTTACTTCCTAAATCCTATCTTTTTGCTCAGGGATCACTCCTAGTGGGATTCAGGGGACCATATGTTGTGCTAGGAATCAAACCCAAGTAGAGCACATGCAAGGCAAGTGAACTGTCTTTCGTATCCTCCTTAAGTTTTTTTTTAGAAAAGTACATTGTCCTTGGCAAATTCTTGTAGCATGGGGAAAAAAACTAGAACAGTAGCCAGAGAAATAGTACAGAGATTAAGATGCTTGCTTTTCACATAGCTGTCCCCAGTTTATCTCCCAGCACTATGTAATGGTCCCCCAAGCACTGCACAGAGCCAGGAGTAAACTCTGACCACAACCGGGTCTGGCCTAAAAACAAAAAACGAGAACATTTAATAAGAATCCGGTGCCCGCCAAACAGCTGCGGAAGAATTGTTTAGCCTTGCTCAGTAAATCTTCTGTAATAATAGACAATATAATAGGCTGTTAGACTGGGAAGCTTGTCTAGTGTGACCATGAAATTAAAAATAAAAATGAGATAGTGGTAAGTAAGGCACATTCCTTGCATATGCCTGACCCCAGTGTTCGACCGAGGTACCAAATAGTCCACAGGACAACATCACATCCTTAGTTTGAAACGTTGGATCCGTTGGTTGAGAATTGGTGGGAGGAACTTCAGTCTTTCTAATTGCCACTTGGAAGGTCCTCAAATGGAATACTAAGTTAATAATAATTAAAACACTAAGTAATTGTAATAGTTGCATGTGATTAGTGGCTACTGTGTTTGGCCATTAAACTGTAATAGTACCAGCTATGGGAGTGAAAACAGCCCAAAACATTCTGTTCCCTGGGCTGGAGAGAGTACAGCAGTTGCCTTCCATGTGATGGACATGGGTTCAGTCCCCAGCACTACATGTGATCTGGGAAAAGGGGGAAAAGTACGATTTTTAAAATTCTTTATTTTCAGCTACACCAGTGGTACATTGGGAACATGTGATGCCAGGAATTGAGCCCAAATGTCCATACAAAAACTATGCACTCCAGCCTTTTTGAGTTATCTCCTTGGCCCCTTCTTCCATTTTGAAAGACAAATAATTGCCAGATAGAAATAGAGGGCTTCTGGGGCTGGAGCGATAGCACAGCGGGTAGGGCGTTTGCCTTGCACTCGGCCGACCCGGGTTCGAATCCCAGCATCCCATATGGTCCCCTGAGCACCGCCAGGAGTGATTCCTGAGTGTAGAACCAGGAGTAACCCCTGTGCATCGCCGGGTGTGACCCAAAAAGCAAAAAAAAAAAGAAAAAGAAAAAAGAAATAGAGGGCTTCTTCGGCAGAAAGAAGGCTTCCTATCTCATAGATAGGTAGCCTGTGTCTCGAACCAAATAGCTCTCAATTTAAACAAAATTGTATTGTGATGCACATGATAATGGAAGAGATCAGAATTCTGCTTGGTGGTTCTGATAGGGTTTTTTTTTTTACTCCGTGTTCTTGGTGGTGCAGGGTGGGAGCTGGGGACATTATATGTACATTATATGGGGACATTATATTGTCAGCTGCATGCAAGATAAGCACCCTACCTGCTGTACTATACCTCCAGTCCTGGAGATAGTCTTTAGTTTCAGAGAAGGGATTTTGCGGACATTGCTTCTGTAGTAACACTGTTCTTGAAGCCAAGAAAGGTTTCTTTACTTGTGTGGTTGGTTTTGTGATCCAGACTTAAATTTGTAAACTTCTGTTATTTTTGTTTTGTTTTTGGGAAAAACCTTGTGATAGCTTTGTGACTAAGACTTAAGTTTAAGATTTTATTATTTTGGTTTTGGTTTTGGGCAATACTTTGTATTGCTTAGAACATATTCCTGATTCTGTACTCAGGGATCATCATTCCTGGTGCTACTCCGGGAACCATACAAGTGCCAGGGTTGGCCAGGTGCAAGGTAAATGCCTTACCTGTTGTACTATTGCTCTGGCTGCTAAACATTTATACTTGGAACTATTCTTTTTTTTTTTTTTTTTGGTCACACCTGGTGATGCTCAGGGGTTACTCCTGGTTCTGCACTCAGGAATTACCTGTGGCGGTGCTCAGGGGACCATATGGGATGCTGGAAATCGAACCTGGGTCGGCCGCATGCAAGGCAAACGCGCTACCTGCCGTGCTATTGCTCCAGCCCCAAGTTTTCTTTTCTTAATTAAAAAAATTTGGGGGGGGAGGTGCACACCCAGCAGTGCTCAGGGCTTCCTCCTGACTCTGCACTCAGGAATAATTCCTGGCAGTTTTTGGGGAGCCATCTGGATGCCTGGGAACCCAGGTTGGCTGCATGTAAGGTAAGTGCCTTACTTGCTGTGCTATGACTCTAGTCCCCTTGAACTGATTTTTTCTACCCCTACATTCTTCTTACTTAACTATAGGTGATGTTTTAATTTACTATAATTGCTTAATTGCCTAGTAAAGCCTACTATCTAGGAAGTTATTAATGGTTGATTTAGAAACCTATGATAGGGCTACAGAGATAGTACAGCAGGTAAGGGACCTGAGATAGATTTTTTGCTTTTTGAAGTTTTGGGGTCACATTAGCATGTCTGGGTGTGGACCAAACCCCTTCCAAAGAATTTGTGTAATAAATTTTATCATTGAAATGACTTTTTTTTTTCTTTTTGGGTCACACCCAGCGATGCTCAGGGGTTACTCCTGGCTTTGCACTCAGGAATTACTCCTGACAGTGCTTGGGGGTCCATATGTGATGCCGGGGGTTGAACCCTGGTCGGCCGCGTGCAAGGCAAATGCCCTACCCGCTGTGCTATCGCTCCGGCCCCTGAAATGATTTTTTAATCTTTCGGATAATTAAATTTAACAGTTTTCTGCACGTATTTATTTTAAATAAGCTATTATTTAACTACTTTTTTTTTATTGGTCATATTCAGTAAATGTCATACTGTGGGATCACTCTGGGTTGGGCCTTCTGGGTTGGTTGTGTGCAGAGCAAGTGCCTTATCCTCTGTACTTCTCTATCCCCTACCAACTCTTTTGTTTTGTCAGTTTTTGGGCTACACCCAGCAGTGCTCAGGGATTACTCCTTGTAAGACTTAGGGGAACTTTATAGAGTGCTGGGGATGAAATCTGGGTTCACTGCATGCAAGGCAAGCAACCTAGCTGTCCAGCCCACCCTTTTTTGTTTGGTTTTTGGGCCAAAGCTAGAGCTTCTGCCCTCAGGGATCATTTACTTGTGGACTCAGGAGACCATTGTGAAACCAGGAATTGAACTCGGCTCTTGTGCATACAAGACAAGCTTTCCCTCTCTCTCATCCTCTCTTCTCCTCTGCCCCCCACTGCTACTGCCTCCTATCTACTCTTGATCGCTGTTTCAAGGAAAAATATTTTTCTATTCTATATTTCAACCCTTTGTAATTTTGTATGTGCTTTGAGTCTTAGCTAGTTTACATACATACATACAGATTGTTCATGTAGAGGCTCTTCGTGGATTTTGGGGGTGTGTGTTGTTTTGGGACCATACCCACATGTGCTCTGGGGTGGGGTCTCTTCTGGCACTCTGCTTGCAGAACCATGTGGGCCGGATAGTTGGGCTCTAACCTGGCTTCCTTCTGCTTGTAAAGCATGCCTCAAGTTCCTATCTAAGCTATTCTCTGGAAAGGGGGGGGGAGAGAGAGAGAGGGAGAGAGAAAGGGAGGGGGAGAGAGAGATTCAGCAGTGTTGGGAACTGAACTCAGGTCTCATGCATGCATGGCATATGCTTACTAGAGGCTCAGTTTATTATATTTAATGTGATTACTGATAATAAAGATTTTCGTATATGCTGTCTAGCTTTTTTCCCCCTGAGGTGATAAGTCTTTGGTGTCTGGATTGAACTCAGGAGTTCACATAGGAGGAGTGTGCTATATAACTGTCAGTTTTATTTTTCTTTGTCTTTATATTTTATAGTAATTCTCTTCTGTTTTTTGTTTGTTTGGAGCCAAAACCAGAAATGCTTAGGGGATATTTCCCATGCATTGCTGGAGGATCACTCTCAGCAGTGCTCAGGAACCATGTGGGACCATGTGATTCTGGGTCTCCCTTATGCAGCTCAACTCATTTGAGCTGTTTCTTCAGCCCACATTGAATAGTAATTGGTTGTTACTTTGGAGATTGCAACTAAAATATGCATTCATATGGACTAGAGAGATAGTATCAAGTTTAAAGCAGTTTGTATAAAGGTAGCCCCAGTTCAACCTCTGTTACCTCATTTGGTACTGGAGCACCACTTGGAGCAATCCCTGAGCCCAGAGCAAGGAGTAAATCCTGAGTGCTTCCAGGTGTGGCCTGAGTGGCCCCTCCCCCCAAAAAATACTGCATTTGCAACATAAGAAATAGTATAGGAGTAGTACCAACTTAATTTTAGGCTTGACTCCTTTCTTTTTTTTGGGGGGGGGTCACACCCAGCAATGCACAGGGGGTACTCCTGGTTTTACACTCAGGAATTACTCCTGGTGATGCTCAGGGGACCATATGGTATGCTGGGAATGAACGCAGGTCGGCCGTGTGCAAGGCAAACACCCTACCCACTGTGCTATCACTCCAGCCCCCTAGGTTTGACTCCTTTCCAGCTCTGCCCTCATCCTTTTTTTTGTGTTGGTTGGTTTGTGGCCACCTCTGGCAATGATCCTGGTTTACTCCTGGCTCTGCACTCGGGAATTACTCCTGGCAGTGTGCAGGGGACCATAATGGGATGCCAGGGATTGAACCCATGTCTGCTGCATACAAGGCAAGTGCCCTACCCGCTGTACTATTGCTTCATCCCAAAAGAATGGATTTTGTTTATAACATATATATACATCCATGAAGTTATCTGTTATCCCTAGTTCTTTAATGCTTTGAGTTAATATCCACTGTCCTTTCAATTTAGCCTGAAGACTCTAAACTTTAGTTATTGTTTGTAGGGCAATGCTTAAGGTAACAGACTTTCTCAGCTTTTTTTTTTTTTTTTAATTTTATTTATTTATTTTTTTTTCTCAGCTTTTGTGTATCGTAATATTTTTTTACTTAGTTCCTTTGTTGTTTCTGTGATGATTGGGTGGTAGACATGGAGTTGTATTTGCACACATGGTAGACCATTTGGTGTTGCTCAAACATTTTGTTGCTGTCACCAGGGGTTCCACACATGCACACTTGGTTGGGGTGGGCTGGACATAACACTTTTTTTGGTTTTGTTTTGGGGCCACACCAGCGGTGCTCAGAGGCTACTCCTGACTTTATACTGGGGCCACTCCCAGTACAGGGTACTATATGCAGTGCCAAGGATTAAACCTGAACCTCCTGCACACAAATCATACAGTCAACTCCTTTAATCTTGTTTTTTGGGCCACACCTGGAGGTGCTCAGGGGTTACTCCTGATGTGACTTGGAAAACTATATGGGGTTCTGGGAATTGAATCCAGGTCAGCCACATACAAGGCAAGTACCTTACCCACTCTGCTTACTGTCTCTTTAGTTTCTCCTTTTACATAATTCAACATGATACCTCCAATCCATATCACAGCAAGCTGCATGATTTCATCTTTTCTTAGAGCTGCATAGTATTTCTTTGTGTAAATAAACCACAGTTTTCCTCTGTTGTTGTGTCATTTGGGTTGTTTTATATCCTGACTGTTGTATTGAATGCTTCAATGAAAGTAGGTGTGCATCTATCTTTCAAATTAATGTTTTTGTTTCTAGAGGGTAGATTCTTGGAAATAGAGTCATAGGGTCATATGGGAGTTCTTACCCTTTTTTTGAGAATTTCCTCGCTGTTTTATGTATTGTCTGCATCAGGTGACATTTTCATCAACAGTAAATAAGGATTCTTTATCCTCCATATCCCTGGCAGCACTGGTTGTTTATTGGGAGGTGTTGGGTGGGGGGGCTAGAGGTCAAAGCCAGAAGTGCTAAGGAGCTGTTCCTGCATCTATGCTCAAAAGTGACCCCTGGTGATGTTCAGGAGACACATGGACCATATGAAAGGCAAGCACTTCTTGTACTGTTTCTCCTACCCCCAACACTGCATATTTAAAGTAGGAAAAGCTTATTTAACTCATGGCTCAAGTTTTTTTTACCACCTTTAAAATTACGGTTTCCCAATCCTATCTAGTAGCCAGTGATACCCAATTATGGTGGAGGCTGTGTTTCAGAATTATTGCTTTTAGTCATCACAAACAGATTTATAAGCTTTGAGTGTTGTCTCTGATTCTTATAATGCTGTTAGACCTTTATTAGTCCTAGGACTATCCAAATATTTGATGCTATTTTAGAACTCTTTTGCTTTAGCCAGTCATCTGTGTCAGCTCATTTCCTTGTGATGAAATAAAGAGTAATGTTGAATCCTGAATATAAATTACTACCTTGGACTAGAGTGATAGCACAGCGGGTAGGGCATTTGCCTTGCACGTGGCCGACCTGGATTTGATTCTTCCGTCCCACATGGCAGAGACTGGCAAGCTACCCGTGGCGTATTCGATATGCCAAAAAACAGTAACAACAAGTCTCACAATGGAGACATCACTGGTGCCTGCTAGAGCAAATCGATGGACAACAGGACTGCAGTGCTACCTTAGACTTAATCCTACGAAGTTTTACTTTATTATAATGATGTGAGAACCTATTTGCAGAAAACATTGTTTTCTTCATGGAATGAAAACTACCCTTTCTAAAAAACCTTCAAAAAAGAATAATTGTTACCATTAATATAAAATAATTCTTGAATGATTTTTAGCTATGAAAAATAAAATCCAAAGATTATATAGGAAATATAAATGACAGAGCCTCAATTTTTGCAGCTGTATTTGCATAAGAGCCTATAAAACCCAAAATCCAGTAAATAAGGAGGTGAACCTTCCTTGACTCCTTCTCAGCAAGTTTTAACTCCTTAGTCTGTATATACCGTGAGAAATGAGAGGCCAAGAGATGACTCAAAGGGCTGGCTTCTATGTTTTGCATATGGGGATTCCAGCCCTACATTATCCCCTGAGTTTTGCCAGGTGTGGTCCCAAAACAAAAAAGAAGGGGAGAAAACAGAAACAAAGACCAAATTCTCAAAGGGTTTTAAGACATTAGTAGGTGGCAATGGCTGGAGAGATAGCCAAATAGTCTGAGCATGTGTTTTACTTGCTGGAATTTAGGTTCAATCTCTAACAATCCTTGAACACTGGCCAGGCGTGGACCACCTTAAAAGATTTCAGAAGGAGGTTTTTTAAAAAGTTTTTATTTTTATAAAGTTGTTCGCAATAATTTATTACATTTTATATTCCAACACTAATCCCACCATTACACCTTCCCATCACCATAATTTGAATGTTTCCACCCGAACCCCAAACCGTGCCCTCAAAGCAGGAACAAAATGGTTTATTTTGTATTGCTTGTTATAAATAATCCACTAAAAATGATCCCAAAAAGTTTCTTTAGAGGAAAGTATGTGAAGATTGTTGTATTTCACCCTGGAGTCATTAAGCCCTTGTATAAAAGATTAACATGTTATTAAAGGTTGAGCCTTGTGTGCGTATGTAGAGATTTTTATATATATATATATACATATATATATATGATTTTTTTCTCCCCAAGATTGGTTGCCTTCTACTTTATACCCCATCACATGTGTTGTGCTGCTTTTGGTTCATGAGTGGTATAAAGTAGGAGATGTTGTGCGGCTGTATTTGCTCTAGGAATTCTAAAATTTACACCTGACAGTGCTCAGAGGACCACGTGGGGATGGTGGATATTGAATCCAGGTTGGCTTCATACAAGGCAAACATCCTACCCGCTGTACTATGCTCTGGCCCCTGTTGTTTTGGATCACACCCAGTGGTGCTCAGGGCTGAATTCTAGCTCTGTGCTCAAGGCTCACTCCTGGCAGGGCTTAAGGAACCATATGGAGTGCCCAGTATCAAACCCAGGTCATCTGTGTGCAAGTGCTGTACTTGTTCTGTTATTGCCCCTGTGGAGTTGCTTGTTTTGTGCATTTATTTTGGGGCTGCTCCTGGCTCTGTGGTTAGGGGACCATGCATGTGGTGCGTGGATCAAACTTGGATTTCCCACATGCAATGCATGCAGATTTTTTCTTTTAAATTTCTCAGAATTTGCACAGAGTGTTAAGTTTCAGAGTGAATACATCCTGCAGTCATCACCATTATTAAGGTATCGCATAATCAAAATCTCCAAGGTGCCATCTTCTGAGACATCCTTAAACAACTAGCGCAATTTCATTCACTCTAGATTGGTTTTGTTTCTTTTCTTTTGGGGCCATGCCCAGCAGTGCTCAGGGCTTTCTCCTGGCTCTGTGCTCAGAAGTCACTCCTGGCACTTGAAAAACCATGTGTGGTACTGGGGATTGAACCAGGGTTGGCCACATGCATGGCAAGAATCTTGCCCACTGGATTATCTCTGGGTTTCCCACGTGAAGTGCAAGCTTCTCACCTGGTTTATGATCACTTTGACCCCTAGGGAACTGATTCTTTTTTTTTTTATAGGGGTTACTCCTGGCTCATGCCCTCAGGAATTATTCCTGGCAGTGCTGGGAATCAAACCGAGGTCGGCTGTGTGCAAGGCAAACACCCTATCCACTGTGCTATTGCTCCAGCTCCTGGAACTGATTCTTAAGGAAACAAGCTGGTTGAAGTGTCATGGCTAGATTCTTGCCTTACTAGAATTATTTTGTTACTTGAAAACTAATGTTTACAAGATTTAAAATAATAGGAGATTAAGTCAAGCATCAGTGCCTTATGAAATTTTCTTATGGCCCTGTAAAAGCATTTATTTTATTTCTAATTCAGTGTAATGCAAAGAAGACTCTGGGATATTGTACGCTAAAACTCTAAACTCAATAAGCATCTACAGAAGACCTTCAGGAAGCTCTTTAGAAAATGTGAGTCAATATTATGCTAACACAAACATGAGGAAATCACCTCCTAAGACTGCTGTGTGAAATGAAGAGACCTAAATGTTAGGGTGTGGTTGTGGTTTACCTACCAAAGCAACCACTGTAACAGCTGAGAAACTTTCGACAGACCATTAGATAAGCTAGAGTACAAATAGATAAAGGCTCTAATTACTATAGGATATCAGATAGACCTTTAAAAAACGTGTAGAGGACTGATCACTTACTCAGTCTTAATGGTAGCAAAACTTTCTGAAGCTCACAGGCCACAACCCTTGTTGGATTGGACATCATCTGTTCCTCATCAAGTAAGCAAACAACAAAAAAAATACTAGAGGCAATAGTGGACTTTATAGCAGCTCAAACATACTTGACATTTGGCGTGCTCTCTTCCTTTGGTATGTAAGTGACATTCTATAAAGAATGTGTGCAAGAATTTTGAAAGTGCCACAACCTAGGGAAATGTGAAATAAATATGGTTTGGAGGCTGGAGAGATAGTATAGCAAGTAGAGTGCTTGCCAACCTGGGTTTGATCCCCAGGACCGAGGTGATCTGAGCCCTACCAGGAGTGATCTCTGAACTCGGGTCAGGACTAAACCCTGAGTCGAAACAAATCAAAGTCTTTGCTTGCACATTTTTTCAGTTTTATGAAATATAATTGTCATATAGTACTAGTTAAGGTAATACCCATGTCGATCCACAGATTTTAGCCCCCCTTATTTTGTGTGTATGGTAAAAACATTGAAGTCCAGGACTCTAGAGATAGTATAGCAGATAAGGTGCTTGGCTTGCATGTGTCTGATCCACATTCAATCCAAGCACCACATATGGTCCCCTGTTCATTGCCAAGAATGACTCCTGAACACAGCTGAGTGTAACCCCCCCAAAAAAAAAAAACTAAAGAAAAAAGAAAACATTGGGGTTGGAGAGAAAGGCCAGTGGGTAGAGAGAGCTTACCTTGTATATGAACAACCTCCTAGGGTTCAATCCTGGCTCCCACATGATCCCCGAGTCCTTCCAGAAGTAATTCCTGAGTGCAGAGCCAGAAATAACCTCTGACCATCACTGGCTGTGGCGGAAAAAAAAAAGAAAGAAAGAAATTTGCACTCTGTTAGCTACTCAGGGGGTGTATAAGTGCATGGGGATTGGGGCCATATTTAATGCTGGGGATTTGAACTGGGGCCAGCTGCATTCAAGACAAATGCCTTACTTCCTGTACTATCTCCAGATCAGAAATTTTTATTAAGTTTTTTTTTTTTGTCGATTATCAAAAGTAATATTGGGAGGGGCGAGGTAGTTTTGGATTTATACCCTATAGTACTTGGGAAATAATTCTGTTGGAGGCAACTGCATGCAGAAAAAACACGTTAACCCATGCATTGTTTCTCTGACCCAGTGCCTGGGATCTAACAGGACCTTACACGTGTAAGCAAGTACTCTACTGCTGAGTACATTACTAAACATGCTTAGACATTTTTTCCTTTTTTTTTTTTTTTGGAGGGGCCACACCCAACAATGCTCAGGAGTTACTCCTTGCTCAACACTCAGGAATCCGTCCTGGCAATGCTCAGGACCATATGGGATACTGGGGACCGAACCTGGGTCAGCTGTATGCAAAGAAAGTGCCCAAAATGCTGTACATTAGATTTCCAGAAATGGGAAAATTTTATAGTACATAAATAAGCATTTATAACAGCTTTTTATATTTGTTCTCATTTGGGGGCCAGAACTGTCAGTGCTGTACTCGGAGGTCACTCCCCACGGTTCACCAGGGACTCTACGTGGTATAGGCCACAAGCAAGACGAGCACCTTAACTATCTCTCTGACCCTATAAAGCATTATCTGTGTTTGGGCCATTTGCAGCTATGCTCAGGAATCACTCTTGGTGGTACACAGGAGACTGACCATATATGGTGTTGGGGTGCAAAACTTCTAATGTGTGGGCTAAAGCTGTAGTACAGCAGGTAGGGCATATACCTTGCATATGGCTGACCCGGGTTCAGTGCCCAGCATCCCAAGTGGTCCTCTGAGCACTGCTGGAAGTGATTCCTGAGTGCAGAGCCAGGAATAACCCCTTCGCATAGCAGAGTGTGGCAAGCCTCTTCCCCTCCCCACTAGAAAAAAATAAAATTAAAAACAAGCCACAAAAAATGTAAGTGGACTGAAGAGATAGTGTGAGTGGGTGCATATGTTCCCCTGAGCACTGCCAGAAGTGATCTGACCACAGAGCCAGAAGTAAGCATAGCCAGGTGTGGCATAAAAAATAAAACAGATACATATGAGGGCCACATAAGGTGCTTTCTCTGCACCTGGTTGTAGCCTACTGGGAGTGATATTTAAGTACAGAGTTAGGAGTAAGCCCTGAGCACCTCTGGCTGTGACCCAAAAAAGAGGGATAAGGTCAGAGAGATATTAAAGGACTTTAGGTACTTGCAAATAAGGAGTGAGCACCGAGCACAGCCAGGTGGCCCCAAACATTCCCTCTACCACTCCCCAAAAAGTGCAGATAGACAGGCAGGAGAGATAGTTCAGGGATTAAGGTACTTGCCTTGTATGAGGCTGGCACCAGTTCACTGTCCAGTACCACATAAAATGTATGCACATGGTCACAATGATAGGGGCTAGAGAGAATGCCCAGCCTGCCAGAGCACATATATTTCTATGCAGTAGCTCCATGTTCAGTCCTTGGCACTACATGGTCAGCTGAGCACTGAGCTGGGAATAGCTGTGGTTCTGACCCAATAAACAAAAGGGGTGGGGAGGGAGCAGGAATACAACTCACAAGACCCTAAATTTTTTTTTTTTTTTTTTTTTTTTTTGCTTTTTGGGTCACACCCAGCGATGCTCAGGGGTTACTCCTGGCTTTGCACTCAGGAATTACTCCTGGCGGCGCTTGGGGGACCATATGGGATGCCGGGGATCGAACCCGGGTCGGCCGCGTGCAAAGCAAACGCCCTACCCGCTGTGCTATCGCTCCGGCCCAAGACCCTAAATTTTATCCCAGGCACTGCATGGCACTTCAGGCCCTACCACCACCAACACCACCACTGCATAGCACCTAGTGTATAGGTCCCATCATGAGGCAGATCGTTGCTAGGAGTGATCCCTTGAGGTTGGTGTTTTTGTTTTCGGGTAGTTTTTTTTTTGGGGGGGGGGTGGGCTACACCCAGCAGTGCTAGGGCTTACTCCTAACTACTCTCAGAGATCATTCCTGGCAGCTTTGGGGAACCATATGCATTTTTCACCTGTAGCTTCCTGGAAATACCTTGAGAGGATCATTTTTCAACTGAGGGTCACATGGCCCCTTGTGTTGCCACTAGGGTATCTTCAAGGTACCACAAATGAAAGTTTTGGAAGTGAGAAATTATGGCATGATATGAGGGGGCTCATATGAAGGGGCTCATGATATGAGGTAAGGTAAACGCCCTACCCGCTGTGTTATCGCTTCAGCCACTCACTCATAGGTTAATTTTTGTATATAATGTATAAAATAGAATTCTGACTTCAGTCATTTTCATATTTTTTATTCAGTTGTTTTAGCTTTGTGGAAAAGACTGTATTTGGGGGCTTGGGAATGTGCTCATCAAGTGATAGCGCAAAGGACATCCTTATAAATACGAGACTTTGGTTGAGCTTGATCCCTGTAAATCCCCTCTCCCCAGTTTTTCCCTAGAAATTTAAAGAAAATACAGTTGGAAGCTATAGATAGTACAGCGGGCAAGCTGCTTGCTATGCACGTGGCTGACCTGAGTTCGGTCCCCAGTATCCCATGTGGTCCCCCTGGTACATATAAACAGGCGTGATCCCTGAGTGCAGAGCTAGGAGTAAGTCCTGAGTACCACTGACTGTTCCCCCTCTCAAAAAAATTATTTGACCCTAATGTGAGGACTTTTACCTGGGGGCGTGCAACACCCAGCTGTGCTCAGGGTTCACTCCTAGCAGGATTTGTGGGACAGTGTGTAATGCAAATGTCTTATACCTATACCTGTCTATATCTCTGGGGGACCCCACACCCTTTTTCCTTTTTTTTTTTTTTTCTTTTTGGGTCATACCCAGCGATGCACAGGGGATATACTCCTCCTGGCTCTGCAATCAGGAATTACTCCTGGTGGTGCTCAGAGGACCATATGGGATGCTGGGGATCGAACCCAGATCAGCCATGTGCAAGGCAACCGCCCTACCCACTATGTTATCGCTTTAGCTCCATCTGGCCCCTTTTCTTTTAAAAAAAAAATTAAATAAACAAAACCTTTTGTGTGGGATTATGTGTGGGTTTGTTTTTCTTCTCACTTTGCTGTATCTTTGTACTAATGACTCATTTAATAAAACTAATGAGATATCTAAATTTAAGTTTTTTGGGGCTAGGATGGTAGTATAACTGGTAGGATGTTTTGCTTTCTACACAGCTGACCCAGGTTCCATCCCCAACACCCCATATGATCCTCCAAACCCACCAGAAATGAGCTAAACCCTGGGTGTGGCCCCCTAAAAAACATTTTGTGTGGTTTGGGGTTTTTGTTTTGGGGCCACACCCAGCGGTGCTCAGGCCTTACTCCTGGCTCTGTGCTCAAAGATCTCTCCTTGTTTGAGGACTAGATTTGGTTCTGGGGATCCAACATGGGTTGGCTGCACATAAGGCAAGTGCCCTACCACTTGACTATTTCTCTGACCCAGGAGAACTTATTTTTGAACTCTATAATCTGTCAATCTACTTAGCTCTTGGTATGCCAGGGCAACCCTTTTTTTTTTTTTTTTTTTTACTACAGTAGCTTTGTACTAGGTTTTGAAATCAGGAAGTGTAGTTCTGTAACTTTGTTCTTCTTTTTTCAAGAATGTTTTGGCAGGTCTAGATCCATTAAATTTCCATGTAAATGTTCTTACTTGGTTTTTGAGCCACACTTTGCAGTCCTTTAGTCCAGGCTCAGTACTTGGTAGTCGCTACTAGCATTATCAAATCCTAGACCTTCTTTTTGCAAAAAATGCACTCCAGCCTTTACTGGTCTTCACCCACTCCCCCATTTCCATGAGAATTTCCTGACCAGTTTGTTCATTTCAGTAAAGAAGCCATCTGGAATCTTTCTTTTTTTTAATCACCATGAGATACAGTTACAAAGCTACAGGATTGAGTTTCAGTCATAAAATGATCTAACACTCATCCCTCCACCAGTGTACATTTTCCACCACCAAGCAAGCTGAAATTTTGATAGTGATCTGATTTGGATTAATTTGGAGGATATTGCCTTTTTTTTTTTCTTTTTCCTTTTTTGGTCAGACCTGGTGATGCTCAGGGGTTACTCCTGGCTCTGCACACAGGACTTACCTCTGGCAGTGCTTGGGGGACTATTTGAGATGTGGGGGATTGAACCCAGGTTGGTTATGTGCAAGGGAAATGTCCTACCCGTTGTCCTATGGCTCCAGCCCAAATATTGCTGTTTTAAATTACTTTCTATTCTATGAGCCTCAAATGTACTCCCATCTATTTATATCTTTAATTTCTTTCAGTAGTGTTATAGATTTCAGAGTATGTTCATTTGATTTCTGTTTTTGATGCTGTTACAAGTGAAGTTAATTTTATTTTCAGTTGATGTTTTGTTGATATTTAAATACATTTTGGGTTTATTTTATATTATGCAATCTTGCTAAACTTACTGGTTTTAGTTTAATAGTTTTTAGTGATGTTTTTAGAATTTTTATGTAAAAGATCTTGTCATGATATAGTTTTATTCTGTTCCATGCCCTGGATGTCCTATATTTAGCTTCTTGCCTGATTCCCTAGCTAGCATTTCCACGTTAGATGGAAGTGGCAGCAGGCAACACTCTTGTCCTATTATTGACCTTTGGGGAAAAAACCTTTCAGTCTTCTCACAATTAAGCTTATTAATTACAGTTTTGGTAGGACATTCTGGTCATTGAGGGAAAGATGTCCTATCAGTTTGTACTTAAGTTTGCTAATACAGGCTTTGCCCCGTGGTTAGAAAAATATTTGTGATATTCTGAAACTGTTCAAGTTTCTTGTGCATTCCAGATAACACCTTAGTTTTGTGTTTCAGCAATGGCTGCCATCCGGAAGAAACTGGTGATTGTTGGTGATGGAGCCTGTGGCAAGACATGCTTGCTCATTGTCTTTAGCAAGGACCAGTTCCCAGAAGTGTATGTACCCACAGTGTTTGAGAACTATGTGGCAGATATTGAAGTGGATGGAAAGCAGGTAAGTACACACTAACAGCTGATATTTTGATTTTACGTTTTCAGTATTTAGCAGTAAAACACTTTGAACATATACCTCGCTTGTTTGTCTCTGTCTTTCTTTGCTTATTTCTACTCTGGAGAGGCCTTTGTTTTCTCTCAAATGTACTTTTCCCTCTCTCCTCACATCTTCCTAAATAAGTTTCAATAGAAACTTTCTTGTTTCACCCAAAAAAAGAACAAAGTGCTAATTGTAATATAATAGAAAAAATTTTTAATGGAAGTTTTATTTGGAAATAAGAAAATGGGGGGGGGCTGGGCGCAGGAGTGGGTTTTAGGCTAACCTGGCAATGCTCAGGGATTATTTCTGGTGGGGATTGGGGGACCATATGTGGTACTGGGATCAAACCCAGCTCAGCATATGCAAGGCAGATCTCCCTTGCCCTCCTGTTTGCCCTCCTGTTTGGGTGGTTTTTCTTTTTTGTTTTATTTTGGAGATCAGGGGACCATATGGGATGCGGGCGTCAAACCGGGGTTGGCTACATACAAGGCAAGTGTCTTACCTTTTTTTTTTTTTTTTGGTTTTGTTTTGTTTTTTGGCCATACCTGGCAGTGCTCAGAAGTTACTCCTGGCTCTGCACTGAGGAAATGCTTCTGGCGGTGCTCAGAGGATCATATGGGTTGCCAGAAATCTGCTTACTGTTTCCATGTCAGCTGCATGCAAAGCAAATGCTCTACCTATCTGACCCTCACCCCCTTTCTTTGTTTTTTTATCTTTTGCTATTGTGGAAGCAACAACATTGAATGGTGCTGGGAGGAAGGGGTCACGTATTGTTAGGGATCAAATCTAGGACTTCAGACATATAGACATTTGCTCTGCTTCTTGTGCCAGTTCCCTACCTCAAATATTCTTGTCCTATCATGTTAGCCCAAATTTGCTCATTTTAATTTACTTTTTATTTATTTATTTTTAATGTAAGATTACTGCTATGTACTCAGCCATTGATTAAGCTGATTGAACTGGGCATGAACTCAACATTTTTTTTTTAATTGAATTACCTGGAGACACAGTTACAAAGCTTTCGTGTTCAAGATTCAGCCGTACATTGATTGAATATCCATCCCTCCACCAGTGCACACTTTCCACCACCAGTGTCTCCAGTATATTACCCCACCCCCAATCCCAGTCCTCAACTACCTCTGTGGGCGGGCAATTTCCCTAATACTCTTTTCCTACTTTTGGGCATTATGTTTTGTTCAAATTTTCCCACCACCATTCAAGCCTGCCTGCCAGGGGCAGATGCTATATCATTTATTGTCCATTGCTCATTTTGAATATCATGGGTGCTGCAGCTGTGTGCTTCTGGAATCCTAGATTGTAAAGGGTTGGGTTCCGGAGACATCTCTGTAGAGCACTAATCCGTTTTGGGATTCAGCTGGGTGTCTCTGAATCAGGGCTGTTGGTTGCGCTAAGATGACGCCCGGAGGCACATTGTGGGTTTGACAGCCAGGCCAACTAGCGGGCGGGGAGCCTGGGAGGGCTGGGGAGACAGGAGGAACAGCACCTCTGCCACCAGGCGGCGTGGAGATTTAGTCCTGGAACCCGCATACCTGGGCCTTGCTTGTGGAACCTCTTCATCACCGGAATTCCATCTAGAGTAGGCAGGGAGACTGCACCTGCTCTCTGGGGTGCTCCCCTGAATTGGCTCAGTATGGGGCCCAGAGAGATCTCTGACTCTGTGGTGTCTTCCAGGACTCACTGTTGTGTCTCTGGCTTTTGTTCTTTTTTTTTTTTTTTTTTTTTTTTTTTTTTTTTGCTTTTTTGGGTCACACCCAGCGATGCTCAGGGGTTACTCCTGGCTTTGCACTCAGGAATTACTCCTGGCGTGCTTGGGGGACCATATGGGATGCCGGGGATTGAACCTGGGTCGGCCGCGTGCAAGGCAAACGCCCTACCCGCTGTGCTATCATTCCGGCCCCTGGCTTTTGATCTCTTTTGAGATTTATTTATTGGTCTTTGAAGCAAGGCCAGTAATAGAGTTTACAGGGTGGTGCTAGAGTTGGTTCATGGGGGTGACTGCCAGTGCTTTTTTGTGTATTGGGAAGTGGGGTAGGTAGCCCACCCCAGCTCCATGAAGACCTGGAGATTTCAGTCACAAAACCCATATACCCGAATTTTCAGCAGATTATATCTTGGTGAGGTCCGTCCTGAGACGGTCGAGTCAGGCCGGGGTATGGCGGAGATTTTGGATTGTGGAAGCAGGCGGCTGTTGGGAGCTCTGCTTGGGCAGGCACAGACCAACCTGCCCCCCTCCAACTTAGCCAGTCTGTTCAGCCATGCATGGGTCCAAGATTAACTGTGGCTTTTGATCTCTTTCAGGATTTTTCTATGGGTCTCTGAAATAAGGCTAATAAATGAGCTTGTATAGCTCAGCCAGAGGTGGTTTGTGGGCGTGGCTCCCACATACCTAACTTTTGGCCGTTTAATTTCTTGGTAAACTTGGTCTCAAGTTGTTGGGGGCTGGCCAAAGGTCATTTTGGGGTATCATCAGGCTGCTGATGCACTTGCCCCGCAGGTACAGGTTGACCTTTTTTTTTTTTTTTTTTTTGCTTTATGGGTCACTCCTGGCAATGCAGAGGGGTTACTCCTGGCTCTTCACTCAGGAATTACTCCTGGCGGTGCTCAGGGGACCGTATGGGATGCTGGGAATCGAACCCGGGTCAGCCGCATGCAAGGCAAATGCCCTACCCGCTGTACTATTGCTCCAGCCCCACCCCCAGCTCATTTTAATTTAAATAAATTAGTCTGAGGGGAGAGTTGGGCCATTCATTTTTCCTGGCACTGCTTAGAGGTCACTCCTGGCAGTGGTAGGGATTGATATGGGGTCAGCTTATTGTAAGGCAAGCACCTTAACCCCTGCATTTTCTCTCTGGCCCTCTTTTTTTCTTTGAGAGGGTTTTACGCCATATAGGACTGCTTAGGTCTCACTCCTTGTGTGACTGGGTGACATGGCATATTTCTCAGTAGGTTAGTTGAAATTGTATTACTTGGTCCAGTGAGATAGCATGGGGTTAAGGCACTTGTCTTGAATGCAAGGCTACCAGGGTTTGATCTCCAACACCTAATGTTCCCTGAGCACAGAGCCAGGTGTGGCCCCTGACATTACCAGGTATGTTCCAAACCCCCACCCCAAAAAAAGTCCAGTAAAGCCAAAAAGAGGAGCTAGAGAGAGAGTCCAGCAAATAAGGTGCTTCCCTCACACATGGCCAGCCTGGGTTTGATCCCCAGCATGCCATATGGTCCCCCCCGCCAGTACCTACCAGAAGCAATTCCTGAGTACAGAGCCAGGAGTAATCACCGAGCATCACTCTATGTGGCTCCAAAACAAGAAAAAAAATGTATTGCTGTTTTTTCCTGTCATACTGAGAACATCTCTCAACAGGAATGTATTTGTGATCAACTGTTCTGGTTTGCTTTTGTTACTTTAGTTTGGTGATTGGGGAATCACGTGGTGTGGGGATTGAATCTGTGGCTCTCATATGCAAAGCATATACTTCAGCCCTTTGAACAGTTGTTTTAGTCATAAAAAGTTATTCTTTATCTTATATTTTGATAGACACTTTATTCAGTTTGTGTATCTACTTATAAAATTGCAACTTTGGCAACTGTGTGCTACCTATATGCTGCCAAGCAAATAATGTTGCTGCTGAGCATACGTGGTGTGCAAGCCTGTGTTGCCCACATCTCCCCTCTTAAGATATGTACTTGTATACCTTAATATTTCAATGCTGGGATGTGTATTTGGGCTCTCTCACCACTCTGGAGAAGTCCGTGTTCTCTCTTGAGTGCATTATATTCTCTCCCCCCCCTCCTTCTCCCCTCCTGTCCTCCCTCCCTTTCTCTTCCTCTCTCTTTCCCTTCCTCCTCCTCACTCCCTCTCTTTCCCTTCCTCCCCCACTCTCCCCCCTCTCACTCTTTCCCTCTCCTCTTCCTCCTCTCCAAATAAAATGTTATGCTTCAGAGAAATAAAACAAAATCTTTGAGAAATTTCAGCCTAAAATAATGTCAGGCATGTCTCTTCGTACCTGATTCCAATGACTGATTACTTTAGTATTTACTATTTGGCAATTGCCTTTCCTTTGTGTTGTTTGTCACAGTACTAAAATGTGTCACTTCTCAAAGTGGATTAACTTGTACCCTTTTTCTTACACAGGTAGAGTTGGCTTTGTGGGACACAGCCGGGCAGGAAGATTATGATCGCTTGCGGCCCCTCTCATACCCAGACACTGATGTTATACTGATGTGTTTCTCCATTGACAGTCCTGATAGTTTAGGTAAGTAGCTCTGGGACCTGAAGACTGTCACCCATGGTTTCTTACTTTGTAGGCATCAATTAGTTGAAAAATATAAGAGCTTCAGAGAAGGATTCATCAGTGTCAGAGTCCTAGAACCTTGAGGATGTGAAACCTGAGTTTCGGGTTCTGCTCAGTGTAGGTTCTAGTAACTGCGACAGTATCCATCTTGTAAAGCAGATGGGTTCCAAATACAAAGTCTTCTTTTTTTTTTTTTTTTCTTTTTCTTTTTCTTTTTCTTTTTGGGTCACACCTGGCCATGCACAGGGCTCACTCCTGGCTCTGCACTCAGGAATCACCCCTGGCGGTGCTCAGAAGACCATATGGGATGCTGGGATTCGAACCCAGGTCGGCCGCGTGCAAGGCAAACGCCCTACCCGCTGTGCTATCACTCCAGCCCCCAAAGTCTTCTTTTTATTTCTGACTTTTTTTTCCTTTCTGGGCCACACCCGGTGATGCACAGGGGTCACTCCTGGCTTTGCAGTCAGGAATTAACCTCCTGGTGGTGCTCAAGGGACCATATGGGATGCTGGGAATCGGACCCAGGTCAGCTGCGTGCAAGGCAAATGCCCTACCCACTGTGCTATCGCTCTGGCCCCTCTTTTTATATCTTTAAAGCATATATACCTCACACATGCAAACAGTATTTTTCTACTGAACCACATCCCTGCCCCTACCTCCTGATTTTGTTTGTTTTGTTTTGCTTTTGGGACCACACCCGGCTGTATGAGTTATTCCTGGCTCTGCACTCAGAAAAACCCCTGATATTGTTTGGGGGGTTGTATGGGATGCCAGGAATTGAACCCAGTTTGGCCATGTGCAAGGCAAGCACCTTACCCACTATACTATCTCCAGTTTCCTCTCCTGAGTTTTGTTGTTTTGTTTGAGGCCTACGTCCAGTGATGCCAGTCATAGAGCCCCGGATGGCCATGAGCAAGACAAATGCTGTACTGTCTGGTCTCCTACCTGCTGATTTTTTGGTTTTGAGTCATACTTGGCAATGCTTAGGAATTACACCTAGCTCTGCGATCAGGAATTACACCTGGTGGTGACCAGGATCTACTATACTACAATCCTGCCCCCCCCCATGCTGATTTTTTAGGATAACCACAGACTAGTGGAGAACTCTCTGGAAAGGTGACTTACGAGCAGAACAGAGACCTAAAAATCATAGGGGAAATCAGTTCAGCTCTCAGACAACAAAACCAACAGAGCTTTCTTGCTAACTTTTGTTTTGTTTTTAGCACGGTAGTTTTTATGTAAATTGACTTAGAAAGATGAAAGACGGGCAGGGGTTGGGGGAGAACATGTTTCTCCAATGTGGAAAAAGCTGGCAGAGGAGGCTAGAAAAATAGTGCAGGAGGTAAGGTACTTACTTTGCATGCAGCAACCTGGATTCAATCCCTAGCACCCCATATGGTCTCCTGAGCCCTGCCAGGAGTGATCCCTGAGTGCAGAATCAGGAGTAATCCCTGAGCACAGCCAGGTAACAAAAAATTTAAGAAGGGGGGAAAAAAAGATTTGAGCTCTGAGAGATAGTATAGCAGGTAGGGTGCTTGCTTTGCACACTTGGGTTCAGTCCCCAGCTTCCCAGATCTCTAAGTACCACCAGGAGTAATCCCTGAGCATAACTAGGTATGCCCAAAGAGAAGGCAAAGTGACAGACAAGCAAGATGCATGTTTAAAGGAGAATATGGACTTGAAAAGCAGCCAAACAACAGAGCTTTGTGAGCAAGGGCTTAAGCAGGTGCAAGTTATTGAGGCAGGAAGAGGAAGGACTTCAGTGTAATTATAGCAAAGTGGGTGGGAGAGTCAGAGACTTGTGGTTAATGCTGTGGACCTCTCCTTTTATTGTGAGTGATAAAACAACAAAACAACAGTCGGGCTTGAAAGATAGTACAGCAGGCAGAGCAATTGCCTTGCATGTGACTGACCTGGTTTTGATGCCTGAGCACTGCCAGGTCTGACCAAATAATGAGACACAGAGGGAGAGAGGGAGAGACAGAAAAAGAGAGAGAATAGATAGTACAGCAGGTAGGACACTTGACTTGCACGTGGTGAACTGGATTTGATCTCCAGCAGTACATATGATTCCATCCCCCATACAACCCCAGCACAAAGAGTGATCTCTGAAAACAGAGCCAGGAGTAAGTCCTGAGCAAATGGTGGGTGTGGCCCCAAAAATCAAGAAAAAGAACATTATGGGGTCAGAGAGATAGTGTGCCCTGAGCATAGACAGATGTGGCCAGAAAACAATGTTTTCACTGTTTTTCCTTTATAGTATAATAGTTTTATTTAGGAAATTTGGAGTAAGGAAGTCCCATAAATAAAATGGAGAGAGGGACTAAGAAGGTAGCTCAGAGGGCTAGAGCGTGTCCTTTGCAAGTGTGAGCCCTGGATTCTTGTTGTTTTGTTTTTAGGTCACACCTGGGAGTGTCCAGGGCTTAATCTAGCTCTATGCTCAAGGATCACTCCAAGCAGGGTTTAGGGGACCAAGTGGGGTGCTGGCGGTTGAACCCAGGTTGGCCACATGCAGAGCAAACGCCCTACCCACTCTTATTATCATCCTCCGGCCGCGTGAGCCCCGTGTTTTGTCCCTTTTTTTTTTTTTCCCTCACTCTGCAATGCTCAGGGGTTACTCCTGGTTCTGCACTCAGGAGTTAGTCCTGGCAGTGCTCAGGGGATCATGGGATGCCAGGGATCACATTCAAGTTGGCTATGTGTAAGGCAAACGCCTTACCCTCTGTACCACTGCTCCAGTCCCAAATGTCCACTGTCAGCTGTCATCCTATTGCTCATTGATCCACTTGAGCGGGCACCAGTGATGTCTCCATTATGAGACTCATTGTTATTGTTTTTGGCATATCGAATACTCCATGGGTAGCTTGCCAGGCTTTGCTGTGTCCACTATTTTTCTGAAATTGTTTTACTGTAATTTAACTGGTGCTTTTAGAGATTCAATAAATTGTCAGTACCCCTAAATTATGTTATTTTGCTTCTTTCAGAAAACATCCCAGAAAAATGGACTCCAGAAGTTAAGCATTTCTGTCCCAACGTTCCCATAATCCTGGTTGGGAATAAGAAGGATCTTCGGAATGATGAGCATACAAGGCGGGAGCTGGCCAAGATGAAGCAGGCATGGTCTGGGGCAGGGTACTCTGTCCTAAAGCATTCTTGCACCTCGGTCCTAGGTGTTAGGAAGGAGTTAGGGAGACTAACAAAAACCCTCACAGGCCAGGTTATTTTCAGAATCTCAGGAGCCTTCCTGTGTTCGTCTGGTCTTTGCTCACTGGGACCTACACAGAGACATTTAAGACTCCCTTGTCAATATGTGAAGTGATCAACCATCACAAAAGCAGTTCATGCTTCAGAGTGGTTTATGTTAAACCAAAGATAAATGGTGGCAGCTGAAGGAGGACCAGGAAATCTGAGTGACTCCAGACAGAGAGCCCATGTGCCTTATAAAGATGATGATGGTGACATGTTCACTTCTAAGAAGCCAATAGCTGGACTTGTTCTCTGCAGGAGGCGTGCCTTGAAGTTGCTGCCATGGTTCTCCCACTGTGGTTTATCCGTTTGAATGTCACGGTTAGGATGTCTTTCCATTCAGTTCCAGGAAGACCCAAGAACTTAGCCTGGATGGATGGGCAACTTCTGTAATTTTGCCTTGATTCCCTCCATAACCCTCCAAGGACTCCTTTGACCTCTGCCTTCTCTGCCTCAAAAGAAGAGCTCACTTAATAGGGATTTTTACGATGTTGGGGCAGGTCACTGCATATCAGTTTTATAAATAAGTTTTGCCTGTATTTGAATGCTCTATATGTACTAACTGCATATATGTGATACTGTTAACTGAAAGTGCTCTTTTCTCATTGCCAGGAGCCAGTCAAACCGGAAGAGGGCAGAGATATGGCAAACAGGATTGGTGCTTTTGGGTACATGGAGTGTTCAGCAAAGACCAAAGATGGTGTGAGGGAGGTTTTTGAAATGGCCACGAGAGCTGCTCTGCAAGCCAGACGTGGAAAGAAGAAATCTGGGTGCCTTGTCTTGTGAAACCCTGCTGCAAGCACAGCCCTCATGCGGTTAATTTTTGAAGTGCTGTTTATTAATCTTAGTGTATGATTACTGGCCTTTTTCATTTATCTATAATTTACCTAAGATTACAAATCAGACGTCATCTTGCTCTGCAGTATTTAGAAGCCAGCCATGATTATTAATGATGTCCAACCTGCCTGACCCGCCGCCAGGGTCCCTCTCACACTGCTCTAACAGCCCTCCTCTGCACTCCCACCTGACACACAGGCGCTAATTCAAAAAGAATTTAACTTCTTGCTTCTTTCTAGAAAGAGAAACAGTTGGTAACTTTTGTGAATTAGGCTGTAACTACTTTATAACTAACATGTCCTGTCTGTCATCTGTCAGCTGCAAGGTATATTCTGGTGAGACACCACTTCAGAGCTTTACTTCTTAACACATTACATTAGCATAGCTCTGGAGTGGGCATTCCATTTTTTGGGGGGAAATATTCTCAGCCAGAAACACCCAAGTCCATGCAGCTATGACAAAGTTACAGTTCTGTGGTTTCATGTTAGTTACCTTATAGTTACTGTGTAATTAGTGCCACTTATGTATGTTACCAAAAATAAATATATCTACTACCGACTAGATGTAGTATTTTTTGTATAATTGGATTTCCTAATACTGATATTTGTCAATCCCACAGAAAGTGTATTGGTTTTTTAAAAAAGAAAGTGTATTTGAAAATAAAGTCAGATGGAAAATTCATTTTTAAATTCCAGTTTTGTCAGTTTCTCTGATAAAAGATGGCCATATACCCATTTCCCAGTACCCCCTCCCCAGAGCTGGGCTAAGTAAATAGGAATTTGGTTTCATGCCTAAGGCACTTAAGACACTTCAGAAAGTGGCATAACCTATCTCCCCTGAACTGCAGGGTCTGGCTCTAGGTCACAGTGCTCTTTTCTCCTCACTGTATCCAGGTTCCCTCCCAGAGGAGCCACCAGTTCTCTTGGGTGGTACTCAGTTTCTCTTTTTCTCTCCAGCTGACTAAACTTTTTTTCTGTACCACTTAATTTTTCCAACTACTAATAGAATAAAGGCAGTTTTCTAAACTTCCTGTATCCTGGTGTTTGTGTTGCTCTCTGCAGGGCTGGGAGTGGGAAGAGGACCCAGACTAGTTCACTTGGAAGATTCCTTCAGGGGGGGGCTGGAGTGATAGCACAGTGGGTAGGGCATTTGCCTTGCACGCGGCCGACCTGGGTTCGAATCCCAACATTCCTGAGCACCACCAGGAGTAATTCCTGAGTGCAGAGCCAGGAGTAACCCCTGTGCATCGCCGGGTATGACCCAAAAAGGAAAAAAAAGGTTCCTTCAGAGTTCATAGTACTGGCTTGTCCCTTTCCCCATCCTCAGTCTATCACTAGAAGGTGGAAAAGGATTAAGTTGAGACTGTTGTGAGGAATGCAACTTATTGGGGAGACAACAGGCCCTCCAAGCAGTAGTTGTCCCAATTTCCCTCTGTCGATGGAATGACACTGCTGCCTGCAGTACTCACTGAGAATCCCCTTAGTTGTGCTCATACTCCTGCCTGGCTGTGGTGCAGCCAGACACTTAGTGGAGCCAGAGTAGTACTGATGGCTTAGGTGTGTTTGATCCTGGCATTACAGTGGTTTCCCCAAGAGGGGCTTGACCCCCCCCCCCAAAAAAAAAAGAAAAAACTGCTCAGAATTGTGTATCTCGGTAAAGCTGTCAGCCTTGTGCTCCACACAGATGGCAGCACTGAGTGGACTAGAGTTGGCCTCACTTGTGAGCATGTTAGCCACTGGCCTCCTCGTCCCTAAGCAGTAATTCTTAAATCTTAGGGGTGACATTTTCCTTTCCTCCCTGTCTTTCATCTTTCATTGCTCTAGATAGTTGACTAGGGATAGAGGAGAGCCTGAAGTTGGCGGGATTTTCTTGGCCCTACATACTTGGGGCTCCACTCAGAAGGCTGTGCCAGAGCCTTGCAGCAGCCCCTCAAGGAAACCTGGATGAGGCCACAAGGGTTGTGAAGGAGGCCAGATGTCTGGACATGGAAACAGCAGCTAGTCCCCAAACGTGGAGACATTCCTCAGCAGAATTTGGAAGGGCAGAGTGCTAGCTGTGGCACTGAGTACATAAAGGAGGTCCGGGTTGCATCTCACCACAAGATACACACGTGTGGCCCCAAACCAAAGGATCTTGAAGCCTAGTTTCTGGCGATCCCTGAAATTGCCCACTCTTCAACACAGCCCTCCATCCAGAAAGTGCCTTGGCAGCCACTTACAAATGTGCCATTACAGCAGCCTGCCCAGCAGCTGGCACGGTTGTGAGGGCAGTGACCAGTAGGCCAGGGCTGGGGAGGCTGTTTGGTGGCTCCGTGACCCAAAGATGCTCAGAGAAGGAGGCGAGCGACTCACGCAATACCCGCGGCTCTGCACGGTCAGGGCGGTGCCCGCATCCGGCTGCAAGCCGCACCCCTTTTCCGCGGGTCACCCGCCTGGGGACGATAGGCCGGATGAGGCGGGGTTAAGGCGGTGCCCTAGCCGGAGGAGCGGCCGGAAAAGAGGCTGCGCCACGTGACTACCCCGGCGCAAGCCTGTTAAAAGGCGGTGCGGCCGGCGCGGACCCCTGTTGTTCCGGGCTGTGCTCCCCGCAGTAGGGACGTGCTCGCCATGTGTGCAGCTCCGGCGGCGGCCGCGATGGCGGCCCAGCGCTCCGTGCACGCCTTCTCGGCGCGCCCGCTGGTCGGCGGGGAGCCCATAAGCCTGGGCTCCCTGCAGGGCAAGGTGCTGCTCATTGAGAACGTGGCGTCGCTCTGAGGCACAACCGTCCGGGACTACACTCAGATGAATGAGCTGCAGCAGCGCTTCGGGCCGCGGGGCCTGGTGGTACTCGGCTTCCCGTGCAATCAGTTCGGGCATCAGGTGTGCGGGGCGGGGCGGGGCGGGGATGGGCGCGCAGCGTGCAGGAAAGGGAGTCGCTCCCTTCGAGTCCCCCGGGTTCCTCCCGCCGCCGTGCGCGCGACCTGGCCGTGCTGCAGACCTCCCGAGGCGGCCCGGCCCGGTGACTCACCGGAATGAAACGTTCTTGTTTGCGGCGAGGTTTCCCCTCCTCTTGCGGGTGCTCAGCGGCCCTTCCCTCCCGCAGGAGAACACGAAGAACGAAGAGATCCTGAATTCCCTCAAGTACGTTCGCCCGGGCGGCGGGTTCGAGCCCAACTTCATGCTTTTCGAGAAGTGCGAGGTGAACGGCGCGCAGGCGCACCCGCTTTTCGCTTTCCTGCGGGAGGCCCTGCCCGCGCCCAGCGACGATGCCACGTCGCTCATGACCGACCCAAAGCTCATCACCTGGTCTCCCGTGTGCCGCAACGACGTCTCCTGGAACTTCGAGAAGTTCCTGGTGGGCCCCGACGGCGTGCCCGTGCGCAGGTACAGCCGCCGCTTCCCCACCATCGACATCCAGCCCGACATCGAGGCGCTGCTAGCCAAGCAGCCACTGTCCTCCTAGGGCGCCCCGGCAGCACCATGCCACCCTTGGGGGCTTCCGTCCTTGACGGTGTTTCTCTAAACCTGTATGGAGAAACCCCCGATGCCCCGGGAAACCCCCCAAGACTGGCGTGGGCCCTGCCCCTCTCCCCGACCAAGACTTCTCACTAATAAAGTGTCTTCTGGCCACAGAACTTTGTCGTTGTCGACTAGCCCGTCATAGGCTGTGAGCTGAAGCCCCCACTCCTTGGTGCTTATCCCAGCCGAGTTAGAACTTCCTTTCCTCCGCCCCGCGTAAATAGCCTCTTCTCTGGAGATGCCCCTGCTCCAGGCAATATACCAGTAGGGCTACCCCGGGCAGGCCCAGGTCCAAAACCCATTATTCTAAAGCAGGAAAACAAGGGCCTGAACCACAGTACTGCGGGAAGGGTGTTTGGACTGCACGCAGCAGACCCGGGTTTGTTCCCCTATCATCCCATACTGTCCCTAGTATTGCCAGGAGTGATTCCTGAGTGCAAAGCCAGGAGTAATCCCTGAGCCTCTCTGGGCATGGCTCAAAAAAACAAAAAAATACCTCGACCAAAGCAGGAAGACAGGTCTGATCCAGTTGCAGACCTCTCCTTCCTGAGTATTTGCTGGAAGGGAAATGTCAACCACAAAAACTCCATAGGCTTCCATTCACATTCAGATTCTGGAGTTAGGCTCACAGAAGCCCATTTTACACAGCCACAAACCTATCAGTATTACAAATTCTTTAGAACCATCTTTGCATAGCATCCCTACAACTCTGATAGGGGCCTTACCAGTTGCTGCCTCTCTTGTAATCAAAGTGAGAAGCTGTGACCAGGCCACCATGGCACACAGATGTTAGCAATTATCAGGCTCAGAGTAGGGGCATATCTTGGGGACCATCTGCTGCTTCTCAGGCATGGTTTAGGTCCAGCCTCTGCATCTGTTGACCCTGCTTTTAATCTCACTAGCCAAAACTAGAGTCACTTCTTAACATCCTCAAGGGGATTTTTCAGAACTTGAATACAGCTGCTGCTTCTGGCAAACAAGGCCCCAGAGACATGTTAATATCACCCCCACCTAGAATAGGGCTGCCTTACATGCAGTCAACCCAAGTTCAATCCCTAGCTCCCCGTATGGTACCCTGAATTTTGCCAGGAGTGACCGCTGGGCACAGCCAGATATGACCTCCCAAAAAAGCGATGAATGAACAAAACAAAGTAAAATTAGTGGATCATGATAAAATAATAATAGATTACCTAAAAAGAGATTGGGGATGGGAGAAAGGATGAAGGGGCATAAGAAATAGTGGGAGTTGTATTGTTTTTCTGGGAAAAAGACATTCTCAAAATAACATCATCTGGGTATATGGAACAGAGGCCAACTGCCCTCTGAAGAAGCTATTGCCATGACTTTAAAGAACACAGACTTCATTGGAGCCAGATAGATAGTATAGCTACAACCGGTAGAGCATTTACCTTGCATGCGATCTACCTGAGTTTGATACACCCCATATGGTCCCCCACCCTCAAGCCTGCCAAGAGTGATCCCTGACTGCAGAGCCAGGAATAAGCCCTGAGCCCTGTTGGGTATGGCCCAAAAAACCAAAAAATAAACAAAAAAAACTGCAGAGTCATGGCTGGGGTGTGGTTCTGTGACCCTGCATGTACAAGGTCCTGGATTCTCCTTGGCAGGACCATCATAAATAAAATAAAGGATGCAAATGATCTAGAATTAGGGACATCTCAGGAATTAAACCTTGGCATAGAGAAATCTATGTTAAACCTTGGCAGACAAATAGAGGCAAAGGTTGGTTCTTGTTTTGTTCTGCTTCTAAACAGAGGCACTCTAGGCCCATCTCAGTGTTGCTGACAGTGGTGAGGGCATAGGGCACCAGGGCCATACCACTTTGGCTGTACAGGTATCTGCTCTTCCTCTTGAGGTATTTCACCCAACTTTAAGAGGTAATTTCTTGTGAGACTGCATCTCTCCTTGAGACTCCCAGACCCCTTATCCATTCATTCCTTAGCATAGGCTGTAAGACCCTGGTTTATCCCACTTAGTTTAGAATTTATAGCCGTGTAAATTCTCTACCAAACGTCTAAATTTGCTAATTTCTCTTTTAACCTATCTGATGTTCATGTGTTCTTCGTACCTTAAGCCCAAGAGAAATCCAGAGAGGTGGGGAAATGTTCCCCATCACCCTGATAAAACTGAAAAAGCCTAGAAGCTGTTAGCTGAGGAATAAGCTGATGGAGGTACACAGGGAGGACGACACATGAGGATCTGGGGTGGACAACACCTTGGGGAGCAGGTTTGAGTGTGTGCTCAGCAGACGGGGGTGTGCTCAGGCTCAGGTGTGCAGACTGGCAATACGGTTCAATGGTAAAGCACACAACTTGTGTGTGTGAGGTCCTTCATCTGATCCCTGGCACCAAAATCAAAAGCCCCTACCTGAAACAGATTCAGATATGCTGCATGAGACACTGAGATGGAGGCAAGGTGCAGCAGATGGAGACGAGAAATGTCAAGAAGGAGCAGAACGATAGTACAGAGGGGTAGGGCATTTGCCTTGCACGCAGCCGACCCGGGTTCAATCCCCTGCATCCTATATGTTCAGTCCTATGTGTTCAATCCCCAAACACTGCCAAGAGTAATTCCTGAGTGCAGAGCCAGGAGTAACCCCTGAGCATTGCTGGGTGTGATCCAAAAAGAAAAAGAAGGAGCAGGGCTGGAGAAGGTCTTGCCACTAGAAGGGATGTGATCATCTGGGAAGAGTGGCAAGAAAAAGATCAGTATGGGAGCCAGAGCGATAATACAACGGGTAGGGCATTTGCCTTGCATGCGGTCGACCCAGGTTCAATCCCTGGCATCCTATAAAGTACTCCAAGCATTCAGTAGTAATTCCTGAATGCAGAGTCAGGAGTAAACTCTGAGCATTGCCAGGTGTGACCCAGAAAGTCAAAAAGATAAATAAAAGATCAGGAGGGAATCCTGGGTCAGGTGGCAGAGGCACACTAGAAGGACCAAGGAGCCAAAGGAAGTGGTAAACTGGGGCAGGAGAGAGAGCTCAACAACTGGAGCATAAGCATTTTTTTTTCCTTTTTGGATCACACTTGACAATACATAGGGGTTACTCCTGGCTCTGCACTCAAGAATTACCCCTGGCTGTGCTCAGGGGACCATATGGGATGCTGGGATTCAAACCTGGGTCGACCCGTGCAAGGCACGCGCCCTACCCGCTGTGCTATCACTCCAGCCCCAGAAGCATATGCTTTGCATGCAGGAGGCCCAGGTTTCATTCCCTGGCACTGCATGGTTCCCTGAGCACTGCCAGAAACAGACCACCCTGAGCTGGGCCGGAAAGAGAGCACAGAAGGTAGGGCATTTGCCTTGCACATGTCTGACCCAGGTATGATCCCTGATACCCCATATGGGCCCAGAGCATGACCAGGAGTGATCCCTGAGTACAGAGCCAGGAGTAAGCCCTGAGCACTACTGGCCCCAAAACATCAGCAACAATAAAAGGTAGACCCTGAGCAAAACTTGGTGTGGCCCAAAGACTGAAAGAAAAGTCACCCGGCAAAAGTGCAACAAATAGGGCCAGAGCAATAATACACTGTGTAGGGCACTGCCTTGCACACAACTGACCCAGGTTGGATCCCCAGCATCCCATAGGGTCCTCTGAGCACTGCTAGGAGTGACCAGTGAGTGTAGAAGTATGAGTAACTCCTGAGCACTGCCAGATGTTGCTCCCCTCAAAAAAGTGGAACAAGTGTGTCTCAATAAGGGCAGTTTTAGGCAGGTAGCTGGAGCTTAAGCCCATAAGCAAGAGCCTGAGGTGTACCGGGTGGTGGTGTACGAATTATCTACACAGAACCCAAGATCACTCAGGGGGTTATTAAACCCTGTATCCCAGGGCCTGCTTCACTGTATCACTGTATCACTATCACCCCATTGTTCATTGATTTGGTCAAGCAGGCACCAGTAACATCTTTATTTGTCCATGTCACATGTTAGTGTAGCCCAATGGCATCTGCTCACTCTGGGAACACGAAGAGCACATTGTTGTTACTGTTTTTGGCATATCAAATACATCACGGGTAGCTTGCCAGGCTTTGCCATGCGGGGAAAATAAATTAATTAATTAAAAATAAAGAGGTCCAGGAAAAATTGCATAGCTCTCTTCTGGGAACTTTGTTTTATAGTCTCTGGATTTCGGCTATTGATGAGATTACAGGTTGGGGGGTGGTGGAGCGGGGGGGGGGGGGGAGTGTTTGTGGGTGTGACTGCCAAGCTACTGAAAAACTGAGGAGACCCAGTCCTGATCCGAGCAGGCCACATCCCCGCACACCTGGATTCCTCTGTCAGTTCCTTCATGGGTCAGTCATGGGTCAGGCTCATCCGAGTGTGTGGAGAGTGGCCTTGAGCATGGCTGTGGCTGGGTTCTGGAGGTTTTTGGCTGCTGGGGCTCTGCTTCAGTTATACTAGTTTGGAAAATCGAGACTAACATCCTACTCAGTGACTACCAGCTAGACTCTTGAGGAGAGAGCCCTGCCCCCATCTTCTGCAGAGGGTCACTTTCTAACTCTTGGTCAGGCTCCAGCACAAAAGCCTGGGATTTCCCAACTGACTTCAACCTCTTCCTCCCAGTCAGCTTGTGACTCACTCTGCTTGCTACTGGGTTTGGGGGTAGGGGAGGAGTTTGGGACCACACCCAGCAGTACTTACAGGGACTGTTTCTGGCTCTGTGCTCAAGGCTGGTCACTCCTGGTAGTGCTCAAGAGATTATAGATGTTGCATAGATTAAACCAGTGCAGCTGCATAAATGGCAAACAACTTACTCCCTGTGTGATCTCTCTGGCACCTTCCACTTCTTTTTTTCCCCTTTAGTTTTTAGGCCACACCTGGCAGTATTCAGGGCTTACTCCTGGTTCTACACTCAGGGATTACTCCTGGAGGTGCTCAGGGGACCCTATGGGGTTTCAAAATTGAACCCAGTTTGACCACATGTAATGCTCTTGCTACCCACTATCTCTCCAACCCACTTACTTATTTTTTTTTTAATTGTGTTTGAGCCTTGGGTTTCTAGGATGCTTTTTATTTGGGGGGAGGGGGTCGGGGAGTGGATGAGTGGCAGAAGGGGAAAGTAGCTCCCAAGGAAGCCTGGTGATTTCAGTAATATTCACCAGTTTCATGGGCTGATGATTCAGTGTTTAAGCCTGGCAATGCAGTATCAGGGATTGAACTTGGGGTCTCAAGCATGCAAGACATGTACTCCATTCCCATGAGCTAACTTCCCAGCCCAGGGAAGGGCACTGCTGAGTTTTCCATGTAATTGACCTTGGCTGCTGAATATTCCTTGTTAGACTTCAAACCTGCCTATTTCTTTTTAACGGGAATTCCTTTCCAATTCTCTCTTCTTCAAGAAACCTCAGAATACAGCCAACTAACACTTCATCTTCCATCCTAAAAATCTGAACATCAGGCCAGAGGTAGGGTGCTTGCTTTGTACACAGCTGACCCAGGTTCAACACTCTCACACCCACCCCCCTCATGCCATATGTTTCCCCATGCATCACCAGGAGTGGTTCTTGAGAGCAGAGCCAGGAGTAAGCCCTGAGCACTGCAGGATACAGCCCAAAAAACAGAGACAGACAGACAGACAGACAGACAGACAGAAGAAATTAAACTGGATATTTTCTCCCAGTGCAAATGCAAACACGCGCACAATCCCAGACTTGCACATGTTTTATCATTCAATAGTATAACTGCTACCTGCTTGGACCTGTACCCACCCCACCCCATCCACCCCACTGTGAATCAGCAGCACAAAAGAACAACTAAGAACTAAAGAATCACCGAGGGGGTCTGAGCAATAGTACAGTGGCAGTGGGTGGGGCATTTACCTTGTACACAGGCAACCTGGGTTTAATCTCCAGCATCACATGTGGTCCCTCCAGCCCTCCAGGAGTGATTCCTGAGTCCAGAGCCAGGAGTAAACCCCGAGCACTGCTAGCTGTGTGACCCCACCCACTCCCCCCGCCCCACCAAAAGAATCACAGAGAGCCTGCCTGCCAGAGGACCTAGCCTTTGGTAGAAGTAGTTGTGAGACATTGTTTTATCTGGGGCAGGTGAAGTATTTAGGCCACCAGCCATCTAGATGGATCCTCTTGTTACTGAACTCAGTTCAGAAGCTGCAGTTTGAGCAGTGCTTCCAGAAATGCTTACCCCTTCACCTCTTTTGGGGGGATGAGGGACTCATAAAAGTGCTCTAGGAGTTCCAGGGCAACTTCTGGAGGTAATCAGCAATCAGGCTTAATAGGTAAATGCAAAGGCCCAAGGATGTGATGCTCTGGTGCTGGGGACTACTGGGGCCACCCCAGCGCTGCAGGGGGCCACCAGAACCACACCCACAGCAGGGCATGTGATGTTGGAGGTGCTTTGCATGTACCCTGAACCCCTGTACTAGCTCCTTGGCCCCTCTCTTTGTTTTGTGAAACATTAAACTTTTGCTTTGCTTTGTTTTTTGGTTTTGGGGCCACACCTAACAATGCTCAGCAGTTACTCCTAGCTCTGCACTCATGTTTTTTTTTTTTTCTTTTTGGGTCACACCTGGCGATGCACAGGGGTTACTCCTGGCTTTGCACTCAGGGATTTCTCCTGGCGGTGCTCAGGGGACCGTATGGGATGCTGGGAATCGAACCTGGGTCGGCTGCATGCAAGGCAAACACCCTACCCGCTGTCTATCACTCCAGCCCCAGCTCTGCACTCATGAATTACTTCTGGTGGGCTCAGGGGACCACATGGGATGCCAAGGATTGAACCCAGGATGGCTATGTGCAGGGCAAGCTTCATACCTGCCATACAATTGCTCCTGTCCCAAGTTAAACATTAAATTTGATCAATTATGCATACTTATGTTAAGATATCACAAAGTATACTTAAAATGTTTTATAATTTCATTAGTACATTGTATTTCAACAAAGCTTAGAAAAGAATCTGGGGCCAGAGTGATAGTACAGGAGTGAAGGAAGCTTGTGTTGCACATGGCCCATCTGGGCCAGATCCCCAGAATCACATATAGTCCTCTGAGCACCACTGGGAGCAATCCCTGGACGTAGATCCAGATCCAGATCCAGGATTTAACCCTGAGCACAGCTAGATCTGTGTGTGTGTGTGTGTGTGTGTGTGTGTGTGTGAGAGAGAGAGAGAGAGAGAGAGAGAGACAGAGACAGAGACAGAGACAGAGAGAGACAGAGAGAGACAGAGACAGAGAGACATAGAAACAGAGAGACCGACAGAGACAGACACAGAGACAGAGACAGACAGAGAGGAGAGTGATTAAAGTCAGTTAGACATTTTCTGCACTATCAGCCCTTTATCAGATGACATCCTTTAACTCCATGACTGCATGAAGAATGCCAAGAACGAGAAAGCCACAAACAGACGCCTGTCTTTGGAAACCTTTGAGCTCATTCCTCAACATGGTTTGGCGCGAGCCTCAGGCAACCACAAACTAACGTCCAAGCTTTCAAAGCTGTGCAGAGAAGTGGTAAAGGAAGACCTCAAAGAGAGAAGAGCAGCAGTGTTGGCCGATGTAGCAGAAGCCGGGAAAAGTATTCGCAATGCTCGCCTGTCCTTCACCAACTACAAGACCAAGATGACTGCCCTCTGACGTCCTGATGGATATATCACATCTTCCAGAAGGGCAATGGAGAGGATTATTCATGACTTCTACTCAGATCTCTTTGACATCTACCTGCCCACATACCAAATTCTGCAGGATGGATATGTCATTCCCAACATCCTCCCTCCCGAAATCCGACAAGCCATTTCGTCAGTAAAGATGCATACAGCACCCCATCCAGACAAGGTCAGACCCGAACACCTGAAGAATCTGCTGCCAGTACTCATCAATACACTGGCTCAGCTCTTCACACGCTACCTGTCTGAATGCAAGGTTCTGTCCCGGTGGAAAACCAGCAAGACCATCCTGTTGTACAAGAAGGGACACATCCACGACATCGGTAACTATCATTCAATCTGCCTGCTGTCTGTCGTCTACAAGTTGTTCACTCATGTCATCCTGAATAGAATAGGCAGAACACTAGACAAAGGACAACCATGCGAGCAAGCTGGGTTCCGAAAAGGATTCAGCACCATCAACCATATCAACAAAGTGACCAAAGTCATTGAAGTTTCGAGAGAGTTCAAGATGCCGCTCTGTCTAACGTTCATCGATTTAAAGAAGGCCTTTGATTCTGTTGATACTGAAGCGGTCATTGAAGCCCTAGCCAAATAGGGTGTTCAAACTCAGTACATCAAGATCTTCTGCAAGCTGTATTACGGATTCACCACCAGGATCTCACCATTCTACAAGGAAGAATTTACATTGATGTAAAGAGAGGGGTTCAGCAGGGTGATACCATTTCACCGAAACTCTTCAGTGCCACCCTCGAGAAAGTCATTCGACGACTGGAATGGGAAGGAATGGGAGTGAGGGTAGATGGTCGGCAACTACACCACCTCCGCTTCACTGATGACATCATTCTCATAACGCCAAACATTAGCCAAGCAGCACAAATGCTGGTCAATTTCGACCACGAGTGTGGAAACATCGGACTACAGCTGAACCTCAACAAGACGATGCTCATGAAAAATGAAATAGTCCCTGATGCTCCATTTGCTCTCGATGAAACAAACATCTCTGAATGCAGCAGCTATGTGTACCTGCATCAAGAACTCAACATAAGAAACGATTTGGCTACAGAACTGTGCAGGAGGAAGAGAGCAGCGCGGAACACCTTCAAGAGCATCGAAGAAGTGGTTAAGAGGACGAAGAACCTCCGATTCTGGGCACATCTTTTTGATTCCACTGTTCTTCCTGCACTAACGTATGCCTCAGAGACCTGGGCCCTACGCAAACAGGATGAAAACGCTATTTGAGTATCCCAAAGAGGAATCGAAAGAGCTATGGTAGGAGTATCACGTCTCACTCAAGTGAGAGAAGGAATCTGGAGTTCTGACCTCCATCGACGGTCAAGAATCAGGGACACTGTTTCATTTGCCAAGACATCAAAGATCAGATAGGCCGGACATGTAATGCGATTCAGAGACTACCGCTGGACTAGAGCTGTTACTGATTGGATTCCACAGGATGTCAAAAGACCGAGTGGCCGCCCACCAACGAGATGGTCAGACTTCTTCATCAAAATCCTGAAGGAACGGTTTGAGACTCTTCCTGTTCCTGGAGATATCATTGGGCTATACTAGCATGCGACAGGGACAAATGGAGATGTTACTGGCGCCTGCTCAAGCAAATCAAAGATCAACGGGAAAACAAGTGATATAAGTGACAAGTGATCCTTTAACTGTCTTAATGTAGGTCCACATATAACATTTAAAGCAAACTTATTTAAGTGGCTTATTAATTTTTTGTTTTGGAGAGACAGTGGTGTTCAGGGTTCATTCCCAGCAGTTTTGAGGAATCAAATGGTGGTTGTATTGAATCAGGGTCTCACATCTGCAAAAACTGTGCCCCAGCCCTCTTGAGCTATCTCCATAACCCTAAAATTACATTTTAAAATTTAACTTTTATTTAGACTGTGATTCACAAAGTCATTTATAATAGAGTTTAAGGCTCCATGTTCCCACCTCCTCACTGACCCATAACCCCATCCCTCCTTGTTTGTATTGGGGCCACAACTGAAGTTCCTCAGGGATTATTCCTGCTTCTGTGCTCAGGGATCCCTCCTGGAGGCACCATATGGGGTGCTAGGGATCTAACCTAGGTCAGCCACCTGCAAGGCAAATACCCTACTCGCTCTACTATCGCTCTGGCCTACATCTCTCCACTTATGACCCCAGGTTTCCTCCTACCCCCTCAACTGAATTATTCACAGAGGCATTGTTTTTGTTTTATTTTTATTTTGTTTTTGTTTGGGGGATATGTGTGTGTGTATATATATATATATATATATATATATATATATATCTGGCTAAACTCAGATATATTCCTGGTTCTGTGCTCAGGGGTCATTACTGGCTGTGCTTGGAAAACTACATGGGGTCCTGGCAAGCCTTATCTGCTGTACTATTTTTCTGGGTCCTAACAGATACATTTTTAAAAATTGAATCACTGTGCATTACAGAGTTACAAAGGTAAGTGCAGGAGTGATAGTACAGTACTTGTTAAGGTGTTGGCCTTGCACACGGCCAACCCAGGTCAATCCCTGACATCCCCTACTCAAGCACCATCAGGAGTCACTCCTGAGTGCAGAGCCAGGAGTAACTTCTGAGCAAAGCTGGGTGTGACCTCCCCCCGAAAATACTTATAAAATAAATAAGAAAAAAATATTTATGATTGAGTTTCAGGCCTACAATGCCTGAACACCCATTCCTTCACCAGTGTCCTCTTCCCTTCACCAATGAGGTCCCCAGTTTCCCTCGACCCCCTAGCCTGTCTCTGTGGCAGGCACATTTCCCTCCCCCCCTTTACCCACTGACGTTTGTAATACTGTTACTAAAAGGTTATCATGCAGATACATTAAAAAATAAATAAATTAGGAGCCTACCCAGTGGTGCCAGGGGCCTCTAGACCCCCTAGCTGGTGGTTGGTGGTGCCAGGGAAGCCACGTGGAACACAGGGATCAAGTCCAGGGCCCTGCGAATGCCAGACATGTGCCCCAGTCCCCAGCAGGGTAAGCTTTAACTTTTTAAAAAAGAATTAACTTTTGGATAAAACTGAGCAAGAAATACTGGTTAAATATTTCCCTGAGAGAAAACAGCAAGGGTTTATAAAGAATGGGCAATGATCCCTGTCAGAGTTCCCAGAATCCGACAGGTTTCTGCCGGTGCACTCACCTGACAGGCTGGCTAGGCGAGCTCTCACACAGAGCTGTGTCATACCCACATGGGCCGGGGCTAAGCTACAGTTCAGCCTCACTGGGCTGCCAAGCTGGGAGCACAAAGGAGAAGTTTTTTGTTGTTGTCATTTTGTTTTTTTTGCTCCTAGGTCACACTTGGAGATACTCAGGGGTTACTCTGGGCTCTGTGCTCAGGGATCACTCCTGGTGGGGTGCTTGGGGATTGAACCAGGGTCTACCAGGTGCAAGGCAAGCCCCCTCTCTGTTGTATTATTCCTCTGGCCTTGCTGCCTAAGTTTCCTTAGATTTCCTTAGAGGGCTTGGATTCTGCAGGAAGCAGCCTCTGCTGTGGATGCAAGTTTCCCTCGGCCCCTCAGAGAGGTCCTGTGAAGGTCAGAGCCTGCTTGTTGCCACCTGGTGGCCATTCCAAGCCTGGGCCAGCAGGAGCCTCCTTTCCTGTCTGCCATGAGTCTGGGGCAGGGCTCCTGGGAAAGTCCCCAAGGTCCAGGGAGCAGGAGGGGCTTCTGCCCCTTCTTCTCGTGAGTCCTGTTGAAGGACCCCTGACATACTGTTAGCTTTTATCTCCCAAGAGCTCAAATCCAGACTTGTCATGTGAAAAACAAAACTCCAAATCCCTGGGGCTTGGATGTGGGGGAACACAGACCTTGCCTGCCGGTGTGGAGCTCTGGTATCTGGCCCAGCACCGCAACAATAAGCACCAAGTTCCTACAGGCCGCAGGATCAACAGAGAGCCAAGGAGAGGGCTGAGTCTCTGCCATCCCGGCCTCGTCTGTCCCAGTCAGTGACTGTCCCCTTGTAGATGAATGTATGAATCTGTAGATCCCCGAATGTCCCCTGCAGTCTCATCATGTACCCCCAGAGCCAGGGAAAATGTAAGCACAACTTTGCTCACTCAGTTGCTTAATTTTCTTCGCAGCCAAATATCTGCTCCTCCATGTCCATGGAGCACTTTTTGTTTTGTTTTTAGGTCACCCCCAACGATGTTCAGAGGTTACTCCTGGCTATCCACTCAGGAGTCACTCCTGGCGGTGCTTGGGGGACCATATGGAATGGTCAAACCCGGGTTGGTCACGTGTAAGGCAGATGTCCTACTGGCTGTACTATATCCGATTATAGCACCAGCCCCTCTGGAGCACTTCTATCACACATCACAGGATCCGCACAATCACAGATGAAAACATCTCTATAATGGCTGTGAAGCCCCGGAGAGAAAGGAAAGTACATGCATACAAACACAGTAGATTACTACTCAACTTAAACAATGACTAGGCTCTCTACCCTTCACTCAATTAAGAAAAGCTTACCACGAATTTACTTTGTGCAAAGAGCAAACTCACACACGTGACCATCTAACTGCTTACTTATGGCAAGGACATTGAAGATGTCGAGAAGAGAATGCACTGGCCCCACCCCCACCCAGAGGGCTAGCCACAGACAAGGCCTAACAGGAAGAATCTCTTCAACCATCCTGAGTCTCCACTACAGAAAGGGGATCCCACTTGCTCTCTGAAATTTTCTTCTTTCCTTTTCTTCTTTTGACCATACCTGGTGATGCTCAGAGATCACTCTACTCCTGGTGAAGGCTCAGGGTACCATATAGGGTGCCAGGGTTGACTGTGTACAAGGCAAATATGTTACTCACTCTACTATGTTCTTAATTCAGAAATATAGTAGAGAGGGCTGGAGCAGTAGTACAGTGGGTAGGGCATTTGCCTTGCATGCGGCCGACCAGGGTTTGATTCCCAGCATCCCATATGGTTCCCTGAGCACTGCCAGGAGTAATTCCTGAGTGCATGAGCCAGGAGTAACCCCTGTGCATTGCCGGGTGTGACCCAAAAAAGCAAAAAAAAAGAAAGAAAAAAAGAAATATAGTAGAGAATATAATACTATATTCCTTTAGCATTTTTGAATTTTAGGCCACAACAAACTGTACTGGGGGGAGGGGAAGTAGCAGAGGACCTTAGGGTGCCAGGAATCAAACATGCAAGACAAATGCTTGACCACTAAGCCACACCCCTGTCTCCTTCATGTCTTTTTTTTTCTTTCTTTTTAGTTTTTGGGGCCACATCTGGTGGTGATCAGGACTTAGTCCTGGCTCTGTGTGCTCGGGACCACTCCTGGAGGGACTCAGGGGGCTATACGTGGTGCCGGGGATCAAACCCAGGTAGGTTGTGTTTAAGGCAATTGCTCTACCTGCTGTACTATTTCTCTGGCCACTCCTACATGATTTTGCTTGTAACCTAATCTTTATATAACAGTGGTTAAAGTGTGATAAAATGTTTATCTGGGCCAAAGATACAGTACAGGGGTCAAGGTACTTGCCTTACATCTGGTCAGCCTGGGTTCAATCCCCGGCATGGTATATAGTCCCTCTAGTCCTGTCAAGAGTGATCCCTGAGCACTGCCAGGTATGGCCAACACCCCTGACAACAAAAAATGATGCTTAATTTTCCTTTTTTTTTTTTTTTTTTTGGTTTTTGGGTCACACCCGACGATGCACAGGGGTTACTCCTGGCTCATGCACTCAGGAATTACTCCTGGCGGTTCTCGGGGGACCATATGGGATGCTGGGATTCGAACCCGGGTCGGCCAAGTGCAAGGCAAACGCCCTACCCACTGTGCTATTGCTCCAGCCCCGATGCTTAATTTTTCTAACCTGCATTTTTAGAACCTTTTCTTTTTTGTCTATTTGTTTTGTTTTGGGGTCATACCCGGACCTGCTGGTCAGGGTCTGCTGCTGACTACACCTAGGAATCACTCGTGGCAGGGCTCAGGGGACCAATATGGGGTACCAGGGATTGAACTGGGGTCAGCCATGTGCAAAACAAGCACCCTACCCTCTGTACTATCACTCTGGCTCCAGGACCTTCTGTTTTTCCACAGTAAAAGAGCAGGATAAGGAAACACAGGCGAGAAAGGAACAAAAATATTTCCCTTCATGGAAGAAAAATATATCCACCTCTAATCAAAAGTTGCCCAATATTATAAACCTCTGCCACATGTGTTCTGTGATGGCAGACAGAGTGTGGACAGAGGGTGACTAGGGAGGGCCAACTCCAGTTAGGCTAGGCGCGAGCCATTGAAACAGTCAAGGCAAGAACTTGATAATTTGGAACCAAATAAAGCATAGAACTCACACACCCAGACATTACAAACCCTCAGTGAGATCACGATCCATGATCATGCGGTGTGTGACCAATAGGCCAGGCCTGTTTGCTCTAGCTCCCTTCCTGCTTCCCCTCCTTGGCCACAGCTCCCTCACAGCGGGTGGGGGAGTGGCTTAGTTCAGCGGGTTTGATTTCTGCTGAGTGGCTTAGGCCTCCACTTCTCCCTGGGCCCAGGGCAACTCCTGGGCTGAATCACAGTTTTTCTGCTCTAATCATCTGGTCACTCCCACAAAAAGATGTTTAATTTTTCTAAAATGTATTTCTAGAGCCTCTTCCTTATTGTATCCTTGTTTTGTTTGGGGTCTACACCTGGTGGTGCTCAAGGCTTATGTCTGACTCTGCATCACTCCTGAGGGTGCTCAGGGGACCATATGGGGTGCTAGGAATCAAACCCAGGTCGGCCACATGCAAAGCAAGTACCCTACCTGCTATACTATCACTCCCCCAATTAAACTTTTTTAAATCAAATTTATTAAAAAGGTATTTTGGGGGAGGGCACATGGGAAGAGCTCAGGATTTTTTTTTCTGTCTCTGTGCTCAGGAAACCATTATTTTTTAAATTCATTATATTGGTCTGGGGGCCTCATCCAACAATGCTAAGGCTTACTTCTGGCTCTGTGCCCCGTGGTGGGGCTTGAACAAACCTATGTGGAGGTGTAGATCAAATTCCCCGGATGACCACAGGAAAGGAAGATGACTTAATTGCTGTACTCTCTCTGGCTCTAGAAAATGGTATGTGTAAAAGTAAAAAATAAATAAATAAATAAATAAAATAAAAAAGGGGCTGGAGTGATAGCACAGTGGGTAGGGCATTTGCCTTCCACATGACCGACCCGGGTTCGATTCCCAGCAACCCATATGGTCCCCTGAGCACCACCAGGGGTAATTCCTGAGTGCAGAGCCAGGAGTAACCCCTGTGTATCGCTGGGTATGACCCAAAAAACAAAATGCAAATGAACAAAAAAGAAAATGGTGTGTGTAAAAAAAAAAAAGGGTGTGTGTGTGCACTCGGGCATGCGTGCATGCGTGTGTGTGTGTGCGTGTGTGTGTGTGTGTGTGTGTGTGTGTGTGTTTAGTGGGGCACGGGAAGTCATACTCAACTATGCTCAGAGCTTACTCCTGGCTCTACACTCAGGGATCAGTCCTGGCAGGGTTTAGGGGACTGAGGTTCACTGCATGCAAGATAAGGCCTTAACCTCTGTACCCAATTTAAAATGTGACCCATGGCCCCAATTAAAAACTTTTTCTTGGGTTCGGACAATAGTACAGTGGATAGGGTGCTTGCCTTGCATGAGGTTGACTGGGCATTGATCCTTGACACCCCATAAGGTCCCTGGAATCCTAGCAAGAGTCATCCCTGAGTGCAGAGCCAGGAATAAATCCTGAGCACTGCCAGGTGTGGCCCAAAAAACAAGTCTGAAAACAGGAGCTGGTGAGGTAGTACAGAGGGTAGGGCGCTTTCCTTTCATGTAGCCTATTCAGGTTTGATCCCCAGAATCCCATATAGCCTCCTTAGCCATGCCAGGAGTGATTCCTGAGCACAGAGCCAGCAATAAACCCTGAACACTGCCAGGTTTGGCCTAAAAAAACAATATTATATAACACCACACACACACACATACACACACACACATAGGAGTTGGGGTATAGTAGAGCAGGTAGGGCATTTGTCTTGCATGCATCTGATTCAGTTTGTCCCTTAAAACCTGCCAGTAGCGATCCTGAACACTGCTCGATGTGCCCAAAATATAAAATATATATAAAATAAAGTATTGATTTTTTTTAAAGGAGGGGATGGAGTGGGAAAAATTAAGATTGGAGTGTCCACTTGCACAGGGGAGCCCTTGATTTGACCCCTGACACTGCAGTTTTCTGAGCAACCCTGGGAGTACCTCTAAGCACTGCTGGGTGTGGCCATCCTGCCCTCCCCCCCAAATTGTGAGAGGCTAGGGAAATTGTTCAAAGGGCTGGAGCGCAACTCTGGCATATGGAAGCCCTGAATTCAATCCCTTGCACTTTATTGTCCCTGAGCACTGTCAAGGGGGACAGCTTAGGATGCTGGTCTTGAGTGGTCTTGAGTTGGGTCCCACTAGTTATCCATGCACAGAGAGGAATCTGGAACTTGTCTATGATCTTGTGCACCATGAGCTATTTCTGGAAGCAACATAGCTAGGTATTTAAGCCAACACAAAAAGGAATCAAGTGCCAGTGGACACCACTAAAAGAGATGTGCCAAGGAGAAGGGAGGGGGGTGGAGAGAGAGAGAGAGAGAGAGAGGGAGGAAGGAGAGAGAGAGAGAGATGGGGCTGGAGCGATAGCATAGCGGGTAGGGCATTTGCCTTGCACGTGGCTGACCTGGGTTCGATTCCCAGCATCCCATATGGTCCCCTGAACACCACCAGGAGTAATTCCTAAATTCAGAGCCAGGAGGAACCTCTGAGCATCGCCAGATATGACCCAAGAAGCAAAAAAAAAAAAAAAAAAACTACCTTCTTCCTGTGATTGGGGTAGGCTTGGGTGATTGTGGAGAAAATTTGAAATATTGGCGGCAGGAAGATGTCATGGTGATGGGACTGGTGTTGAAATATTGTCATAAAGGATTGTGAAAAACTTTATAAAAATGAGAGAGAGAGAGAGAGAGAGAGAGGCCATTGGCCAGGAAGGTAACTTCCAGTGAGCAGCGTGTGGACCACAGTGCTATCCTCAACAAGTGGTGCGACAGGGAGTATGGAAAGACCCTACACTGGTGGGCTGAACTTAGCAAGCACCACAACTAACATGCAAGTAGTATGGCCAACTATGAGTGAGCTATTATCACAGCAACAACAAATGGGAAGAGAAGGGGGGAAGAAGTGCCATGTGCCAGTGTATTCTACCTCTGGGGTTACACGCCAGGCACCTAAAAAAAATTAATTTAGTCACCATAAAATTAGAGTCATTCATGATTTGGTTTCAGGCATACAATGTTTCAACACTGAACCCTTCAACTGTCAACTTCCTTCCACCAATCGGGGTTCCCCATTGGCTTCTCCCCCATCAGCCTATCTCTGTGAGATGCACTTTTTGAAATAAGTTTTTGCAATGCAGTTTACGGTACTGTTGCTGGGTTTCATGCATAACACTTTATCCCTTTCCGTACCCCCTCCTCCACCTGGTTGAACATCTCTCTCCTGGGTAGTTGTAGCCCCCTCCCTGCCCTCCCCCCACACCCTCCACCCCCACTCCTGACACTTTGTAATCTTAATATAAAAATTTCAGGAACTATACATGATTAGGACTATTTTTTTAATTGAACCACTGTAAGATACACAGTTACAAAGTTGCTCATGATTAGGTTTCAGTCATATACAGTGTTTCAACACCCAGTCCTCTGCTAGTGTACATTTCCCACCACCAATGTTCCCAGTTTCCCTCCCACTACCTCCCCACCCTCCCAGATTAGGGCTATTTTTACAGTGTTTTAATAGAACTGAAACAATCTGGTTTAAAAAGATTTTCTAAAGTTTTCCAGTTTATAATTAGGTTTTGGCCCCCTTTCTAGTGGTGCTGAGGACGTGTCCTACTTCCTTAAGACTCTGGTCCACACTATAAATGGTATAGGAGGAACTACTTAAAAATAAGAAGAGGGAAGCAGAACTTTAAATGTAGGTTCTGCAGTGGGTAATCCAACTTTTCCCCCATAAATAAGAGCACTTAAAGTAGTAGTTCTCATTTGATTACACTTGGGTGTGGGGTAGGCTTTGCTTTCCACTTACTCCTGGCTCTGTGCTGAGGGGTCACTCTTGGCAGTGCTGGGAGACCCTATTTGGTAGAGGGGACAAAATGAGGGTCACTATCAGGCAATCATCTTAACCCCTGTACTATTTTTTTTTTTTTGCTTTTTGGGTCACACCCTGCAATGCACAGGGGTTATTCCTGGCTCTGCACTCAGGAATTACCCCTGCGGTGCTCAGGGGATCATATGGGATGCTGGGACTCAAACCCGGGTCAGCCGAGTGCAAGGCAAATGCCCTACCCGCTGTGCTATCACTCCAGCCCCACCCCTGTACTATCTTCCTGGTCCCTTCATTACAATTTTTGTTTGTTTTGGTTTGGGGTCACAACCAGCAGTGGTCAGGCCTTACTCCTGGCTCTGTGCTCAGGAATCACTCCCAGCAGGCCTCAGAGGACTATGTGTAGTGCCAGGGATTGAATCCAGGCCACCTGCAAGCAAATCAAGCACCTGTACTCTCTCTCCAGTCCATTTTTTAAAACAATTTCAAAGAATTTTTGTAGAAGGGAAACCATAGAATTATCACTTGCTGGTAATTTTTCTGTAGAAGATTAATTACTATGTGGTTATTCAAAGCAATTTTCTTCCAAATTCACTTTGCCCTGCTATCTATCCACGGCCAAGAGGCCTCTGTTACCAGATGGTGTTAAATTGATGTCTGGGGGAGTATAATTAATTTCAATTAGCCAAAACCCAACCTAAAAAAAGAGTCAATCTGTTTAAATGACCTACCACACTTTCATCTGGCCTGCTCTCTTTCCTCCACCCAACAGTGAACATGGGTTCATCTGGTTTTTCCTTTACTCCCATGCAGCCACTCTCACTGGAACTTTCTTCACAGGCTTCTGGGCTGAACCACTACAGTGGCAGAGCACCCTTAGTCCTCGTCTCTGCTTCAAGCCTTCTTACACTATCTGCAGCCAGTTCAGGCAGGCATGTGGGCACACTGGCCTCCTTCCTTTTAATATTTTTCCTTCAGGTTTTTTTTTTTTTGTAATGTATGCCCGGCACTATCAGCCTAATCCTCACTTTTTTTCCCGTTTTTGGCCACTCTTTCAGGGCTATATCCTGACAGGCTCGAGGGACCATATGGGGTACCCGGTATCAAACCCAGATTGGCTGCATGCAAAGCAAATGCCCTCCCTACTGTACTATTGCACTGGGCCCCTCATTTTTTTTATTCTGTCCTTACTGTTCAGGGAATTCTCTATGACTCCTTTTGTAACACGCATCCTTATTTATATACTTTTTTCAGCACCGCTCTCAAGAGCTGGAGAGGTAGCTCAAGGGCTGAACCTTTGCATGAGGAGGCTTGGGCTCCAATTCCGGAAACATGTGGTCCCAGCGCTGAGCCTTGGAGTAGCTCCTGGGGCTGTGTGGCCCACCAAAGAGTCATCAAAAGCTGCTTGTCAATCTCTCCTGACAGCTCAGGTCTACTTCTTGCTTCACACCTTTTTTTTTTTTTTTTTGCTTTTTGGGTCACACCCGGCGATGCACAGGGGTTACTCCTGGTTCTACACTCAGGAATTACTCCTGGCAGTGCTCAGGGGACCATATGGGATGCTGGGATTCGAACCCGGGTTGGCCGAGTGCAAGGCAAACGCCCTACCCGCTGTGCTATCACTCCAGCCCCATTGCTTCACACCTCTAATGGCGCAGAGCACATTTCATTTGGTGCTGGGGTTATGTGTAGATCTCTCCTCTGTTGGATCGTAGAAGGGCAGGGGCTAGTCTCAGCGGGCTGACCTGCTAGACCAGTGAGCGGGGCTCAAGCGTTTTCCCTCGTATTGACTCTGGACTTACCTCTCCAGGAGGAGCCTGGCAGTACCTTTTGTGTGAGGGGTCGTGCGCAGAGGGAAAGTAAGTGTTCAAGACAATATCTCACTGCAGGAACAAGCTGAGCAGCAGGCAACTAATGTGAACACCCCAGCGGAGCCTCCTCCCCCGGTTGCTGTCGCCCCTGTCCGGCTGCTGGTGTCCCTGGCACCAGCGTGGAGGGTTTCTGGGACCGTGTGACAAGCGTCCACACAGGTGGACGCAAGTGACCCTGGGATCCTTCCACATCCCGCCGGGCCTAATGGGCAGGCACCTGGCTCTCCAGTCTGGAAGGCTTAAGGTCTCCCCTGAGGTCTCCAGCACTGGAAAATTCTAGTCCCAAGGCTTCTTGCATGTGGCCCAGCATTTGTTTCCCTCTCCAAGATACCCACAGGCCCGATGGGTGCGTGAGGGATCACTGAGCCTGCGAGTGCACGCCCAGAGGGGGCCGGGTTTGAGGAAGAAAGGGATGCAGGGGGGCGAGCGGGGGCTGCAACCGCAGGAACGGAAGCCCGGCGCCCGCCTCCTCTTCCGGCCCGCCGGCCCCTCCGCGCCCCCGCGGGCCAGGGGCGGTGCGCGGGGCGGGGCGCGCGCTCCGGCTCGGGCCGGCGCGCGCTCGCGCGTGTGCGCGTGTGCGTGTGTGCGTGCGTGGGCGCGGCCCGCAGCACGCTGTGCGTGAGGCGGATGTCCGGGCCGGCTGGGCCGGGGCCGCGGACGAGATGGCGGAAGGCGGAGGCTGCCGTGAGCGACCGGATGCGGAGACCCAGAAAACCGAGCTGGGGGCCCTGATGAGGACCACGCTCCAGCGAGGGGCGCAGTGGTGAGCGTCGGGCCGGGCTTTCGGCGGCCGCTGCTGACCCGGGGCTGGGGGCTCCGGGGCCCAGGCTGGGCCGCTCCTGACTGGCTTGGACACTGGCCGTGCGGAGGAGGCGATGTTGGTGACCCGCGGAGAGGGGCTTGCCCCTTGAGCGAGAAGCCTGGGAGGCGCTTCTCGGGACGTGCAGGTGTAGCCGAGGGTGGACCTTGCTCGTTCGCAGTCCCCGGGGGCAGGGCCGGCGGAGGACCAGTGCTGCGGGATGGATGGGGAGGAGGTTGCGCTCCCCGGGGACCTTCCCGGTGGGAAGAGCGCTTTACCTGCGAGCGCTCGCCGTGTGACCTTGGGCAAAGAAGCGCCCGCGACTCCCAGACCCGGTTAGTGACTGGTGGCATCGGCGCCTCCCCCGCCCCCTCTCGGTGGCTGGAGGCGAGATCCGAAGTAGATTCTTTGTAACTTGTAAGCTGCGGAACAGATGTCAAGGTCAGAAGCGAGAGAGAGCCTCCGGGTATTTGGCGGTAAATGTTGTAAATTATTGTGTCGGTAACATTGTTTCAGAGTCGAAGGGTAAGGAAGCCTGTAACCTAGCTGAAATGAAGATGGGTCTAGTATTCAGAGGACCGAGTCTGAGACGAGAGATTGTTTGTTGTTGTTTTTTTGCGATGCCAGGATATCGGGCCTCAGGGCCTCACACATGCGAGGCGAGTGCTTTACCATCGGGGCTACATCCCCGCCCCCTCAAAGACGAGAGGTTTCTTAGTGTGTGTGTGTGTGGGGGGGGGGTTGGGGGCTGGGTAAGAAGGGACAGTATTTATACTAGTGAAAAGATTCATGGGTAGAGTAGTGAGAGAGTTGAAAATTAGGGCTTGGCTTTGCTTTGAGTACGATTGAGTGACCCCTGCTTTTAGGAAGCCACGGTGGAGCCTGCAACAGCCTCGGCAGCAGCAGGCATAGATTATGGAGGCAGCTGGGATCCAATTTAGGTTCATGGAGCAGGGAAGGGAAACAGGGGGGTCAGGTGGAGATCAGGTACAGCTTTTCAGTGTTCCCAAGCTGTGAAAATGAGGGCAGTCAGATACCTGTGGAAGTTACCCTGTGAAGGTGTGATGGAAGAAAAATACTCTACAAGGGTATTTGAGAGCTGGATGGGTTGAGCCCCTGAGCACATGCTGAAGGCCCAGTTATGTTCTGAAGCCTCCTGGACCCCTGAGTACCTCTAGGAGTGGCCCCTGAGCTGCTCTTGGGGTTGCCCTAGAGATCAGAAAAAGTAGACTCAGCAAAAGCAGAGGAAAGTAGAGGGGAAAAAAAGCACTTTAGAGATTGAGATGTGTTTATTGATCGGGCAGTAGTTAACCAGGGCACGGGCTGCCCTATAAGGATCTTGCTTGCCATCAGTAGTAGCAGCTTTGGGTGCAGTTGGGGGAGGGGAGCACACTTAAGAGTTGTTTGACTTAAAAAGATTTTTCAGAGAGGTACTGATTAATTTCCTGAGTCGTAGGCCCAAAGGTTTGGGAACCTTGATACCAAGTATATTGGTTGGTGTGTTTTGGACCCCATCTAGCAGTGATTGGGGTTGCTTTGGGAACATTGCTGGAGGTCGCTCCAGGCAGTGCTTGGGGGACCATGCGGTACCCAGGATTGAACTTGGGTCTCCCACGTGCAAAGCTGAGGTATGCTAGTTATAATTTGTTTTGTATCCCCATAGAAGTTGTATCCTCACTCGAGTTCCTGAATAAGGATCTCTATAAAGATCATTATGAAATTATTCAGCTAGTCACTTGCAGTAACATTTTAGCCATAGAAATATTTAAGTATGCATTTAAATAAAATAATTTCCATTTATTGTCCTTTTTTTTTTTTTGAACAATCAGTGCACTTGGCAGATCGCTATCCTGGGCCAGGCTCTGTGCCCTGTTAAGCCTGGCTGGCCCTATTGCTCTTGAGGGTTTATTATTTGGTAATTGTTTGGTCCCCAATTGGAGAGGTCATTTAAACATTAAGGGGGCAGCTGCAGACACTCTCCTGGTATAGTTACTTTTTTTTTTGTCTGTCTCTAGGTATCTTATTGACAGTCGGTGGTTTAAGCAGTGGAAGAAATATGTGGGCTTCGACAGCTGGGATATGTACAATGTGGGTGAACACAACCTGTTTCCTGGCCCAATAGATAACTCTGGACTCTTTTCAGGTGCAGTATTCTGTCGGTTTTCTCTTCTCTTTTGGTGGGGGAGTGTGTGTGTGTGTTTGGGTCACACCCAACAGTACTAAGGACTTACTTCTGGCTCTGTTTCGGGGTCATTCCTAGCAATGCTAAGGGGACCAAGCATATGCGGGGCAAGTGTCTTTTTTGGGGTGTGGGGGTCATAGCCAGCAATGCTCAGGGATGGCTCCTGGCTCATAGGACACTGGGAATCCGGTCAGCCTGGCCAAAGGCAAGGCCCTACCTGCCCTACTGCCGCTCCAGCTCCAGGGCAAGTGTCTTAACCCCTTCACTATCCACTATCTCTCCAGCTCTTCTGTTCCTTTTCTTTCCTTCTATTTTTTAATTTTTTGAGTACCCATTGATACTCAGGGCTAACTCCTGGCTCTACACTGAGGAATCACTCCTGGGGGAGGGGTGGGAGGTGGAACTCAAGTTAGCCGCCCTACCTGTATCTCTCTAGCTTGTCCTGTTGCTTCTTCTCTCTCTCTCTCTCTCTCTCTCTCTCTCTCTCTCCCTCCCTCCTTCCCTTCCCTTCCTCCCTCCCCCTCCCTCATCCCTCCCTCTCATCTTTGCTTTTCTTTCCTTTTTTTTAGGGGTTACTGACAATCATGGGGGGACCAGATGATGTGCTGGGGATTGAACCCAGCTCACCTGTGTGCAAGGCAAATGACCTACCTACTGTAATATTGCTTCAGCCCTGCCTGTTCCTTTTCTTTCTTTTTTTTGCGGGGAGGCATGGCAGGGGTTCACACCCCGTGATGCTCAGGGCTTACTCTGGCTTTTTACTCAGGAATTACTCCTGGACATGCTTGGGAGACATGGGATGCCTGGGATCAAACTTGAGTTGGTTGTCCTGCTGACTGTACTATTGCTCTGACCCCTGATATTGCTTTATTTTTTTTTTCTTTTTGGGTCACACCCGGTGATGCACAGGGGTTATTACTCCTCGCTCTGCACTCAGGAATTACTCCTGGCAGTGCTTGGGGGACCATATGGGATGCTGGGGATTGAACCCAGGTCGTCTGCATGCAAGGCAAACGTCCTACCTGCTGTACTTTTTTTTTTTTTTTTTTTGCTTTTTGGGTCACACCCAGCGATGCTCAGGGGTTACTCCTGGCTCTGCACTCAGGAATTACTCCTGGCAGTGCTTGGGGGACCATATGGGATGCCGGGGATCGAACCCGGGTCGGCTGCGTGCAAGGCAAATGCCCTACCCGCTGTGCTATCGCTCCGGCCCCCTACCTGCTGTACTATTACTCCAGCCCCTGCCTGTTGCTTTTCTAATTGAAATAGTCACCTGGGCAGTGTCATTGTGTTTATTTGTAATATGAATATTGTGAACCTGACTTCTCCTGTGCAGAGAGATAATAGGCACGCTTGATTTGTATCTATAGCTGAAGTCTTTACACATTCTCATTTAAAAGATAGGTTGCTCTCCCCACCCTCCTTTTTTTTTTTTTTTTTGGGCCACACACAGCAGTGCTGTGGGCTTACTCCTGGCTCTGTGCTCACACCATTCTTGGCGGGACTCGGGGACCCTATCGAGTGTCAGGGATTGAATCCAGGTTGGCCTTGTGCAAGGCTCTACCCGCTGTACTATCTCCTCCCCAGCCACTGCTTTTTTTATTCTTAAATTAACTGCTTCTGACAAAAGAATGTCTGCCATTAAATTTTTGTTATTTTGTTTTGCTTTTGAGCTACTCCTGTCAGTGCTCACCATATAGTGCTGCTGATGGAACCCAGGCTTCCTGCATGCAAAGCATGTACTCAGCCCTTAAGTTCTATCTTGAGCTTAGTGGGGTTTGGGCCACACCCAGTGGTGTTCTATGGCTATTCTTGAGTCTGTGCTCAGGGGTCCCTCTCAGTGCTTAAGGTACCATATTCAGTCTGAGGTCAGCTCAGTGCAAGGCTAATGTCTTACCCCAGTTCCCTGTCTCTCGTACCCCCCTGAATTCTTTGTGTTACCTTGACAGTGGATTACAGACCCACTGACCATCGTCAGACATTCTTGTATAGTTGTAATGTGAGGAGAGGTGGGAGTAGACTTGTCACCATCTGCTGGAAGATCTGTTTGAAACATTGATGTGTGACACACTGGAGCTTGGCTTGCATCTGTGGATGCACAGACATGACAGTTGTTTTTTCTCAGATTTTGTTTTGCCCTTGCAAGCAGGAAAGAGGGCATCTATTGTCCTTAAAATTAGGGCAGCAAGAAGACATAGGCATGAGACTGGTCCCAGCTACCTAACCTAAGAGATTTTTTTAAAAGAGTAGACCTATAGTGGAGAGCTTGTTTTCAGGGAAGATCTAAATGACATAATAATGTCTTATACCTGTTTTCTGATGGCAGTCAGGTGGTAGTGTTACACCTCAAGTTGTTCCCAAGGATCACTCCGTTATGTTTTTACTATGTCTTCCCCATCCCCCCTTTTTGGGAAAAGAAATAATCTTGAGACTTTTAAATGTAATGATGATGAGAATCCTACTGCTGGAGGGTCCCTAAAAATAATTGCATGATTTTCAGCTAGAGGCAAGCATTTCTTCCATGGTTCCCCAATCCAGTAGCACCTGACTCTCTGGCTTGAAACATTTACTATACTCTTAGGAAGTGCGACTCACATTCCACTTAGACTCCTAGAATATTAGCAGTTTTGGAGTGATGTATCTTTGGTGAAAAAAAATTGTAAATTAGAAAAGTTTGCAATTTATTTTGGATCACACCTGCTGTTGCTCAAAGGGCTATTCCTGAGTCTGTGTTGAGTCACTCCCAAAGGTGTTCAGGGCACCCTTCATGTTGCCCAGGATCAAACCTTGGTCAGATTCGTGCAAGGCAAGCACCTTGCTCTACTTCTTCTCCAGCCCCTACCATTTCTTTTCTGGAGTATGGGAGAGAACCCAGGACCTCAGCTTTGGTGCGTTTGGGAACTATGTAGTGCTTAGGGATCACTCTTGGGGATGCTTGGGGACCATATAAGGTGCTAGGTATTGACTCAAGTTTTTTGCAAGCAAGACAGGTGCCTGCTTGCTATACTGGCTCTCTGGCCCTTGAATCCTTTTTGGTTTTTGGTTTGTTTTGGGGCCACACCTGTGGTATTTAGAGCTTACTCCTGGGTTTTGTGCAAGTCAATCGCCTTACCCCTATGCTACCTCTCTGGTTCCTAAATTCTTATTTTTGGAAAAAGACAGGACACTTGGGGTGGGGGAGGAGCAATATTACAGTGGGTAGGGTGTTTGCCTTGCATGCACCAGACCCAGCTTTGATCCCTGGCATCCCATATGGCCTCCTGAACAGTGCGAGGAGTAATTTCTGAGTCCAGAGCTAGGTGTAACAACCCCCCCTCCCCGTCCCCAGCATCACTGGACATGACCCAAAAACCAACAAAAACAAACAGAAAAAAAGGACATTGGTGCTGGTGGCAGCCTAAACTTTGTTAGCATAAACATTGACATTATTGTAGAGATATAAATGCGTATAAAAATAGAAAAAAGTAAAATAACATGTGAATTAATGGCTTTTTCTGGTTTCAGATCCAGAGAGTCAGACCCTGAAAGAACATTTAATTGATGAATTGGATTATGTATTGGTTCCAACTGAGGCCTGGAACAAGTTGTTAAACTGGTATGGTTGTGTTGAAGGGCAACAGCCCATTGTGAGAAAGGTGAGTACGTGAATTGTCACACTAGTTGGTTAGTGTCTGTGTGCTCCTTGGGGTGACACTGATGGTTTTGGTTTCCTGGGGTACTGAAATGTATGTAAAGTGTATCTAAGTGGTTGTTGAAGTTGAATGTTCCAGTGAGTGGCCTTCCAACATCAGATATGTTTCGTGGTACTCAGGGAACACACCTCGTGCTGTGGGGCTTCCTCCTGGCAGTGCTTAGGGGCCATGTGGTACTCAGAACCAAACCTAAGCCTCCTGTGTCCAAAGCATTGCCCAGCTGTTGGAATGTTCTCTCAGACCTCTAGAAGATGGAAAGTTTACCCTGGATTATATGGGGGTTATAGTAATATATTGCTTACCTGTAGCCTTTTTGTTTGTTTTGGGGGCAGTAACAATGATGCTTAGGGCTTACTCCTGGTTCTGAGCTCAGGAATTACTCCTGGCATTGCTCAGGGAATCATCCCAGGTGCCCAGGATTGAACCAGGGTTGGCTGCATGCAGGGCAAGTGCCTTATCTGCTGTACCATCTCTCTGCTTCTTAAGGGAAGGCACCACCTTTGAGATTGGAAGTCAGATTGTTCCATTTTGGGGGTGGGGTGGGGAGGGAGCTCCCAAATAGTTCTCAGAGAACCAGGGCCCCTTCCAGTATCACATCGTGACCCAGGCAGGATAGTTTGATGTGATGCTCGGGATCAGAGTGGGGTCCTGTATATTCTTTTTTTTTTTTTTTGCCACACACCTGGCGATGCACAGGGGTTATTCCTGGCAGTGCTCAGGGGACCATATGGGATGCTGGGAATTGAACTGGGTCAGCCGCGCGCAAGGCAAATGCTCTACCCGCTGCTTGTATATTCTTTAACCCCAGAACCGTGTCCCTAGCACAGAAACCCAGATTGTTAACCCCTCTGAGAGTCATGCGATCACCTCTGTGACCCCCACATTGTTGTCTTGTTCTATTGGAGGCAAACTCACGAGAGTTTAGGCATTGGGTGAATTTCTTACTTTTCTAGGTATCTAGGAAACGGTTGCAGTCCTAAAGCTTATGCTTCTAAGAGTTACCTCTTAGGGCCAGAACTATCTTTTTTTTCCCCCTTGGGTCAGGGTTCAGAGCTCCCCAGGTCTGCTTGCTGCTGTCAGGGCTATACTTTGTGTTCAAGAGTCCATGTGGTGCTGGCAACCATAATCAGGACCCTTGGACCTATCTCCTGGGTTCCCTGACCTACCATTTCCTTTTTTTCAGCTAGGAATCAGGTTAGTGGTCAGTGGTTAGTGTACTGCCAGCTTTCTATTAATATCTCATGCCCACAGTGCTGTCATGGTGTGAGCATTTTGCCACAGGTTAAACTCTGTCTTTGATTTGGCCAAACCCTGAAAGGAATGAAAAATTACACTTCATTATTGTTCAGTGTTACTAAGTCTGATTCCATCAAGATGCTCTTGATTGGGCCTGATGAGCTTAGTAAAAGTTATTTATTTATTTTTAATTAATTAATTTTTTGCTTTTTGGGTTATACCTGGCAATGCTCAGGGGTTACTCCCGGCTCTGCACTCAGGAATCACTCCTGGTGGTGCTTGGAGAACCATAGGGGATGCCGGGGCTCAAATCCAGGTCAGCCGTGTGCAAGGCAAATGCCTTACCCACTGTACTATTCCCTCCAGCCCCTCAGGAAAAGTTTTTAAACTTGCTGGTGGTGTTTTGAGGCTGCTCCTGGTTCTGTGCTCAGGAGACCATATGTGGACTTGAACCAGGGTTGGCCAAATGCCAGGCAGGCTCCTTAAACTCTGTACGAGCTTTCTGGTCCTGCTGTTTGTTTTGTTTTTATTATTATTACTTTGGTGTCACACATGACTGTGCTCAGGTTTCACTCCTGAGGCAACACTTGGGGGACTCGTATGTACTGTTGGGAATGAACCCAGATCAGCTTCTTGTACAAGCACCTTAACTCTGGTACTGTCTCTCAGCCCCTCCATTGTTTTGCCTGTTGGTGTTTTTAAGTATCTGTGCTCTAATCACTTTTAACTGGTCATCACGTGGATTCTGTCTTTTGCTACTGTTGAGACATACAGTTTTTAAGGTAATTCATTGTGGAATCATGCTTCTTTTGTTTGTATTTTTGAACTATGCCTGGCTCTGCATTTAGGAATTACCCCTGGAGGTGCTCAGGGGACCATATGGGATGTTCAGGGATTGAACCCAGGTCGGCTGCTTGCAAGGCAAATACTGTACTTGCTGTACTTTTGCTCCACTCCTGGAATCATGCTTCTTAATCCTTGCTGCTTATTTATAGGTTGTGGAGCATGGCCTGTTTGTCAAACACTGCAAAGTGGAAGTGTACTTGCTGGAACTGAAGCTCTGTGAGAATAGTGACCCCACCAATGTCTGAGTTGCCATTTCAGCAAGGCAGATACCATTGGTGAGTAGGTGGATCAGAGCTCCAGGTATTCAGTGCAAGGATACAGAGTACTTGGGAAGGAAGCTGAAATGCTGTCTCTCTTTTTTTGGGGGTGGGCTGGGCTGAGGTGGTGGGCAATATCCTGCAGTGTTCAGGGCTTACACCTACCTGGCTTTGTGCTCAGTTGTCCAGGCAACCATATGTTGTGTCAGGGATCAATCCTAGTTTGCCTTTGGCTATGTGCAGGTAAGTCCCATACTTAAAAGTCCTTCCTTCCTTCCTTCCTTCCTTCCTTCCTTCCTTCCTTCCTTCCTTCCTTCCTTCCTTCCTTCCTTCCTTCCTTCCTTCCTTCCTCCCTCCCTCCCTCCCTCCCTCCCTCCCTTCCCTTCCTTTCCTTCTTTCTTTTTCTTCCTCCCTTCCTTCCCTTCTTCCTTCCTTCCTTCCTTCCTTCCTTCCTTCCTTCCTTCCTTCCTTCCTTCCTTCCTTCCTCTTCTTCTTTCTTTTTCTTTCTTTCTTTCTTTCTTTCTTTCTTCTTCTTTCTTTCTTTCTTTCTCTTCTTTCTTTTCTTTCTTTCTTTCTTTCTTTTTCTTTTTTCTGTCTCCTTCTTCCTTCCTTCCTTCCTTCCTTCCTTCCTTCCTTCTTTCTTTCTTTCTTTCTTTCTTTCTTCTTTCTTTCTTCTTTCTTTCTTTCTTTCTTTCTTTCTTTCTTTCTTTCTTTCTTTCTTTCTTTCTTTCTGTCTTTCCTTTTTCTGTCTCCTTCTTCCTTCCTTCCTTTCTTCCTTCCTTCCTTTCTTTCTTTCTTTCTTTCTTTCTTTCTTTTTCTTTCTTTCTTTCTTTCTTTCTTTCTTTCTTTCTTTCTTTCTTTCTTCCTTCTTTCCTTCTTCTCTTCCTCTTTCTTTCTTTCTTTCTTTCTTTCTTTCTTTCTTTCTTTCTTTCTTTCTTTCTTTCTTTCTTTCTTTCCTTCTTTTTCTTCCTCTTTCTTTCTTTCTTTCTTTCTTTCTTTCTTTCTTTCTTTCTTTCTTTCTTTCTTTCTTTCTTTCTTCCTTTCCTTTCTTTTCTTCCTCCCTTCCTTCCCTCCCTCCTTTCTTTCCCTTCCTTCCTTCCTCCTTCCTTCTTCCTTCCTTCCTTCCTTCCTTCCTTCCTTCCTTCCTTCCCTTCTTTCTTTCCCTTCCTTCCTTCCTTCCTTCCTTCCTTCCTTCCTTCCTTCCTTCCTTCCTTCCTTCCTTCCTTCCTTCCTTCTTTCTTTCTTTCTTTCTTTCTTTCTTTCTTCTTTTCTTTCTTTCTTTCTTCTTTCTTTCTTTCTTTCTTTCTTGTTGCGGGGGACTCATCGTGCAGTGCTTGGGGGCTGCTCCAACCTCTCTGCTTGGGGGTTTCACTCTTGAGTGCGCAGGTGGGGATTGAACCTGAACTTTTTGCATACACAGCATGTGCTCAGCTGGTTGCGCTGTCTCTGGCATCCTCTTCAGAATTGTTATTCAGGTGATAATCTTGGAATCTGGTTACTAGTTTTTTGTTTTTTGTTTTGGGACCTCACCCAGCAGTACTGAAGGCTTCCTCTGGCTGTGTGCTCAGAGATAACTCCTGGCAGGAGTGGAGGTCCACATGGCGGGGAGGGGCTCCTGAGAGGAGAGGGTGCTGTTTTTTTGTGTTGGTCACACCCAGCTTATTCCTGGGGATCACTTAGGGAGTGCTGGGTTAGAACACAGTTCTGCCATGTGCAAGGCAAGCACCCTGCCCTCTGTGCTATTGTTTTGACCCCAATTTCCTTTTACTCTCTATTTTTTAATTGAATCATTATGCATAACAAAGTCACAAAGATATTTATGACTGAGTTTCAGGCAGTGTATTGTTTCAACACCAGTCCTTTTACTAGGGCTCACTACCCTCTACTAATGTTCCCAATTTTCCTCCCACACCCCAGACTCTCTGTGGCAAGCACTTTGTCCCCTCCCATGTCCTAGTGTTCCCATCTCTAACTTATCCTCACCCCTGTCCCAGTGTCGAGCTTCCTACTACTGAATGCCAGTTCCGCTGCTCTTCATTTCTGTTGCCATGGCCCCAGTTTTCTGTTTTGCTTTTGGGTCATGCCTGGCTGTCCTCAGGGCTTATACCTGACTTTGTGCTCAGGGGTCATTCCTGAGCAGTGGTCAGAGGACCATATGCAATGGCCAGGGATGGAATGTACAATGGCTAAATGCAAGGCAGCCGCTCACCCTCTATTCTTCACCCTTCACCCCCCAGCCCCCAATTCTTATGGAGAACTTAGCTTAGGAGTCAGGTTCTTCAGAACCCTGGGGAACAAATGGTCCCTTCCCATTTGATAACTTGGTATGAAAAAAGGCAAAAAAATTAAAGTAACTTTTTTTTTCTTCCATTGGATCATACCCAAGGATGCTCAGAGGTTACTACAGGTTCTGCTTGGGGGACCATATGGGATGCTGGATCAAATAGAGGTCGGCTGGGTGCAAGACAAACATGCCCTGCCCGCTGAACTGTTGCTCTGGCCCCAATTAAAGTAACTTATTAAAAATTCTCAGTGAGGAAGTATTTGGCAATGGATCCTTCTCAACTGCGAAGTTAAAATTTTGTTACTTTTTTTTGTGTGTGTCGGGGCACCACTCAGTGCTGCTCAGATCTGACTCCTGACTCTGCTCAGGGGTCACTTCCGGTGGAGCTCAGTGGATCTTATGTGGCACCTTGGATCAAATCTGGGCTGGCCATGTGCAGGGCAAACACCCTACTTTCTGTGTTGTTTCTATGTTATCTGTGGGAAATACATCCTCTTAGGAGAAACGGGGGAAATTTCTGGCTGTATGAATATAAGACACCTCCATATCCACGTGTTTGTGATTCCATAGGAATCACAGGAAGCTGAGGTCAATTGGAACTTGTTCTCAAAAGTACCCAGTGGACATTTGAAAGGGAAGGGGCATGAGTAGTAGTGCGTGTGTCTGTATTTAGCCTTACGTCTAGAAATAGTCCTGAGTTGGTGTGTTTTTTTCTGCCCCTCCCCAGCAACCATTGAGAAGGAGATGCGGAAACTGTTCAACATTCCTGCAGAACGTGAAACAAGACTGTGGAACAAATACATGAGCAATACCTATGAGCAGTTGAGCAAGCTCGATAACACTGTTCAGGATGCGGGGCTTTACCAGGGCCAGGTAGGACGCTGCAGCCTTGCTTCACAGGCAGTTCTCTTTAGGGAGTGTGGCAAAGCTTGGTGATGAGTTTGGCAGGAGTGTGGTGGTTCCAGGTTTGCTGCTTCTTCATTGATTGCCTCTTTCACTCAGGTGCTAGTAATTGAGCCTCAGAATGAAGATGGTACATGGCCGAGGCAGACCCTTCAGACAAAGTAAGTGGACTTCCAATGGCTGGTGGGTGGGCACACAGGAGTTAAGAGATTCTATCTAAAGTCAGTTACTTGTGTGAGAATTTTTTTTAGTTTGTTTTTGGGTTGCACTTAACCTTGGTTATTTAAGGGTCATTTCCAGAGGTGCTCAGGTGACCATGCAGTGCCAAGAATTGAACCAAGGGACACACAAATGATCTGCCACTTAGTCACATTCCTGGCCCAGAAAATTTTTCTGAGCAGGTAAAAAGGGAACATTTGGTGTCATATCCAGAGCCTATATCCTGGCTTTGTTATGTACTTAACCTGCTGGGAAAAGGATTTTTTTTTTGGGGGGGGAGGAGGGCCACACCTGGCAATGCTCAGGCATTAATCCTGGTGGTACTTGGGACAGTATGGGATGCTGGGGATCTAACACAGGTAGGCCGTGTGCAAGACAAGTGCCATACCTGCTGTACTATCACTTGGGCCCTTCATTTCTTTTTTTTCCCTATTTGTTTGAGGTTGTTTACATATGGCTTGGGCGCCATAGCCAGGGTTTACTACTGGTTCTGCACTCAGGGATCACTCTTGGTGGAACTTGACCATATGTGGTACCAGGGATTAGACTGGGGTCCAACTGTATGCAAACAAATGCCTTACCCACCTCTTTTTTGGGGGCAGTGGGGGCAAGGAGACACACCTGCCAGTGCTCAGGGATTACTCCTGGCTCTATTCAGGCATCACTCCTGGCAGGTTATTCAGCCTGCAGAACATCTCAGAGGCAAGAGGAGTGCAATGGAGTAGTGCTTATATTATGGGACTTTTAACAATGGATTCAGGACATGTACTGTTGAAATTGATGATCTGCCATGCCAAGGGCAAGAACTGTCTCACTAGAAAATTGGCAGAGACCAGTGGCTCACCGGAATGTCTCTAGTAGCAGAGTGAGTAGCTTTTGTTTTTAGAGTGTTGGTGGCATCAATTCAGTTATATTTAAGAGTGAGATCTTTACTCTCCTAGTTATTTGTTTCAGGATGTACGCTGAAACTTCCCCCCTCAAAAAAATATTGACAAGTCCCTGAACCCAAAATACCTGGCTTTTTTTTTTTTTTGGGTCACACCTGGTGATGCACAGGGGTCACTCCTGGCTCATGCACTCAGGAATCACCCCTGGCGGTGCTCAGGGGACCATATGGGATGCTGGGATTTGAACCTGGGTCGGCCATGTGCAAGGCAAACGCCTTACCCGCTGTGCTATCACTCCAGCCCCCGGCATTTTTTTTTTTAATTAATTTTTTTTTTTTTTTTTTTGCTTTTGGGGTCACACCCAGCGATGCACAGGGGTTACTCCTGGCTCATGCCTCAGGAGTTACTCCTGGCAGTGCTTGGGGGACCACATGAGATATGCTGGGAATCGAACCTGGGTCTGCTGCATGCAGAGCAAATGCCCTACCTGCTGTGCTATCACTCCAATTCCGAAACCCAACTTTTTGTATTTATTATTGGGTTTCTTTTTAGCCGAGTTTACTCTGAAAGCTAGTATAGCTTTTCCCTCCCGCCCGCCGTCCTTTTTGGGTCACACCTGGCGATGCGTAGGGGTTATTCCTGGCTCTGCACTCAAAAATTACTCCTGGCGGTGCTCGTGGGACAATATAGGATGCCTGGTACCAAACCCAAGTTGGCTGTGTGCAAGGTAAATGCCCTACCTGCTGTACATTGCTCCGGCTCTTATTCCTCTCTTTTTTTTTTTTTTGTGGAGGGAGGGTCAGCCAGAATATTTCTGTTTAAGGAGTTGGCAAATGTTGGATACATGGAATTGCTTGTGTAGGTGTTTGTATTTTTTTTGTGCTATGTCTCATAGTTTGTTTTGTTTTGTTTTTTGCTTTTTGGGTCACACCCAGTGATGCACAGGGGCTACTCCTGGCTCTGCACTCAGGAATTACTCCTGGCGGTGCTTGGGGGACCATATGGGATGCTGGGGATCGAACCCAGGTTGGCCGCATGCAAGGCAAACGCCCTACCCGCTGTGCTATTGTTTCAGCTGCATATGTCTCATAGTTTGAATTTCACTGTCTTACAATGCTTGTCTTGACTCTTGCAATACCTGAGTCCTTCTTTGCTTCTCATACCAGTCTTGGATTGCAGACTGTCCTCCCTCTGCAGGAGACTGGGGAGTGCCTGCATGGAGCTGATGGGCCTCAGATGTGGGCTAATATTATCAGTAGGGTGGGAGAGCAGGCTTTGATGGGCCGTACTATGAGGAGCTGCCGGCTGAATTTCTGCCCTCCCTTGAGGGTGATGCACTGAAGCAGCTGCTTTCCAGGGTCAGAGAAAGTACCTTTCCCAGGAGAAGATGAGAGACTATGGCATGCTTTTTGCCTCTCGCTCTGACCTCAAGGTTGTAGAGTCAGATCCAGTTGCCCACTCAGGCCCTTGGGTAGTTAGATGATTCCTGCCCACTGATGGCATGGGTACAGGGTCTTTCCTTCCCTTTGTTGCCATGTTTTGCTTTACCACAGGGATCCCTGGCTGAAGTCTTATTCTAGCTGGGCACTATGCTAGGACAGCACATCTTAATCATTTCTCTGTATTCTGAAAACAACTCACCTTTGTGTGTTTTGGGGCCACTTAGGCAATGCTTAATTACTCCTCTCTTTGCACTCTGGTGTTCTTGGTGGGCTCAGGACCATGTGAGATGCTGTGAATTGAACCCAGGTTGCCTGTGTGCAAGGCAAATGCCCTACCTGCTGTACTGTTTCTTTGACCCCAGATGTACATATTTGAAACAGTGTTGATTCATTTTTTCCCCATGTCTTTGTATAGGTTTAATTAGAAAATTACTGAGATTTGGGATGACTAGTTCTTGAATTAATTTGAAAGTAGGAGTAAGTCTAAAATAAATCTAAAATAAGATGCTGGGGCTGGAGTGATAGTATAGAGATGCTTGCCTTCCACGCAATTGACTTGGATTTAGTCCCTGCACCACATAAGGTTCAGCCTCCAGAAGTGATTCCCTGAGTGTAGAACTAGGAGTAAGACCTGTGCACTGTCGGGTGTGGCCACCCCTTACCCGCCCCCCCCCCATTTTTTTCTGTTGGTTTTTAACCCTTTTTACACCTAAAGCACCTGTCTGCACACTGATCCATGGACTGACTAGTGATTGAAAACCATTGCTATAAAAAAATATTAGAGCATGAGTTTGAGGGGGCCAGAGACGTGAGTGTAGGAGGTAAGGAGCCAGCCTGCATGCGGCAGCTCTGGTTCCATTTCCAGCATGTCTCCAGTCATTGAGCCCTGCTGACAGTTACTCCTGAGCACAGAGCCAGGAATAGCTCTGATAGCCCTGAGCATCACTGGCTGTGGCCCAGACAAGCCTCTGACCCCCCAAAATTAAAAAAAACAAACAAACAAACATGAGTTTGAAATTCAAAGGGTGCATTTGGCTAATTTGAGGAAATAAAGCAGCTCCTCTTAATGAGCCTAATGAAACTGATTGCCACTTTCCTCTTATAGTCTACTTGTAGCCATTTAATTTGGGTTCATTATTTTGGGGGAAATTCTTCTCTATAGTAGCTATCTTTTTTTTTTTTTTCTTTTTGGGTCATACCCGGCAATGCACAGGGGTTACTTCCTGGCTTTGCACTCAGTAGTTACTCCTGGCAGTGCTCAGGGGACCATATGGGATGCTGGGAATTGAACCCGGGTCGGCTGCGTGCAAGGCAAATGCCCTACCCACTGTGCTATTGCTCCAGCCCCTATCTTTGGTAGCTATTAAAAGTACATTTATGATTTGTAAATTAATGATTTATTTAAACCAGGATTTCCTGAAGAGCACCCTTAATGTCTTATTCTCCTGAGAGATTATGTATATGATCACGTAGATTAAGCAAACTCTGATTTAAGTAAAATATGTCTCTGACAGGACAGTAGGCCTTTTGTGGTTGAAGTAACATGATATGGAGAACATTAATTTTCTTGAGACTCAGCATTCTTAAGCAGGACTTGTTCTTTTCCAAAATATCAGTAGCATTGTTTTTGCTTCTCTCTCAGATCAAGCACTGCGCCTAGCAGAAATTTCACTACCTCTCCCAAATCGTCAGCGAGCCCCTACACCTCAGCGGCTGCCTCTCCCGTTGCAAATGGTGATAGCACTAACACTTCTGGGGTGCACAGTTCCAGTGTCAGCCGGGGGTAAGCGCAGGCTCTTCCACTCGGCTTCTCTTTCCTCAAAAATCCTGGCTGCTTCTGTACTAAACTTGTGGGATTTGCGTGCCCCCCTTCCCCGGAACGTGGTCCATGAGGGTTCTCACTGCATCTCATACCACAGCAAAGTGGGCCTCCTCATTGGAGCTTACCTCACGCTTCCCCTCCCGAGAGGAAGTGTTCTCCTTTCACAGCCTAAGTCACTGGTGACTGTAGTGAGTCACATTTGTCTGTGCAAGTCTGAGAGCAGAACAGCTATGGGGATTGTTCCCGGCCATGGGAGAGTCCTGCTTATTCCCTCCTGCGTGGCTTTAGTTCTTGCCCTAAGTGCTTGAGGAACACCTGGTGTGCATGTGCGTTAGACAGGTGGGAAGAGAGGGTGAGGAGAGAGAAAGTGCATGTGAGCATTTAGGTGTACACAAGACAGGGTGTGGACTGTGGTGGTGCTTAGCAGATTTAAGATCCTGGTTCTGGTAACCACCAAGTGCTTCCATGAAGTCTTCTAAAGGGATACAAAATAACCATTGCCCACTTCCAGAGATTGTGGAAATCATTTTTTCTTTCTCTTAAGTATATGTTTTCCACCTAATATCATGTCAGAATCAGAATAGAGGCAGTGCCAGGGGTGGGGACTGGCAGAGGGTACTGGAGAGGGAACTTATATTAGGGGGTTATTACCAGATAAAAATTCGAGATGCCCCAGAGAAGACTCAAAAAGTGTCCTGAGGACACATGTGCAAAACTCACTTTTATTGCTGATTTGGATTTTGTCTTTCAGTGGCTCTGGCTTCTCTGCTTCGTATAATTGTCAGGAGGCCTCGTCATCTCAAGTACAACCTGGGATCTGTGGACTCGGAAACCTGGGGAACACCTGCTTCATGAACTCGGCTTTGCAGGTAGAGGAGAGCGTTCGTCCAATTAACTTACGGTCTTCACAGTAGTAGAGACCTGCGTGGCAGCGACTGCTAAGATGCTGGGCTGGGTCAGCTTCCGGGTGTCTTCAGTGAGCAGCCAGCTGTCTGGTTGTTAGTAGTTCAGGGACTCTGCCAGGACACCTCCCCCTGCCTCTCAGCATACAAAGTGGCTTTATCATTGATTTGTGGTTCTCAGTTGTCTTTGTCAGTTCCAGATTTGGGTTTTGCAGTAAAAGTATTTATTTATTTATTTATTTATTTTTATTTGTTTTGTTTTTGGGCTACACACAGCTGTGCTAAGGGCTTACTTCTGGCTCTGCACTCAGGAATTGCTCTTGGCAGTGTTGGGACATATGGAATGTTGGAGATTGATCCTCTGTGGCTGTGTGCAAGACAAGAATCCTGCCCACTGGCCAAGGGACTATCTAAGTCCCCCACACACCCCCTCAGTTATTTTCTTAGAGCCTGAGAGAATACAGTGGGTAAGGTGCTTCTCTTGCTTGTGGCTGACCCAGGTTCAATCCCTGTCACCACACACTGGCCCCTGAGTACCACTAGTAGTGACCCCTGAGCACAGCTAGGATTAAGCCCTGAATATGAGGGCTTGACTCCCTAATACAGCCAGGTAGGACCCCAAAACCAAAAAATATTTAAAAAAAATTTTTTTTAGTTAGGAAGATAACTCAAAAGAACTTGAGCATGTGACTGGCATACAAAGAGATGCTTAGTTCTATTCCTGGCAATGTTTGAACCCCTGAGCATTGCTTGAGAAGTTACAGCCTCCCCTCTCCTCCTTTTTTTTCTTTATTGACCAGGAGACTATATACAGTGCGGGGATCAACTTGGGTTGGCTACATGTAAGGCAAGCCCCTTAACTGCCTCACCAACCCCAATCAACTCACCCCCCAAATTTTTTTCTCCCATTGACTAGAAAATTGCTACATGTCAGGCACTTGGGACATACAACTGTTGCTGTCAGCTAATTTGTTTCTGTGACAAGTCCCCTGGGCTCCTGAGGTATCATATTTCTGGAGATGCACTGTCCTTCAGGCTCTGGGGTGGCTGCGGCTTAGGCTTTCAGAGAATCTGCTGCCTGCTTCGTTTTTTGTTGGAATCCATCCATGTTGCTCCTTCAGAACTTGATTTGTCATGTATTCCTGCTTGCTCTCCAGAAGGGAGGTGACCCCCTTTGATGATGTTCTTTCAGTGCTTGAGCAACACCGCGCCACTGACGGACTACTTCCTTGACGATGAATATGAAGCGGAGATCAACAGAGACAACCCGCTGGGGATGAAAGGGGAAATCGCAGAGGCCTATGCAGAGCTCATTAAGCAGATGTGGTCTGGCAGGGATGCCCATGTGGCACCACGTATGTTCAAAGTAGGTTGATCAAGAGGCGTTTTTCTTTTTTGGGGGGAATGGGTTAGTGTTTTAATGAGACATTTATTTTCTCATATTTTGGAATTAAGACGGGACCTGAGAATTTAACCAACACAAAATCAGATTCTTTAGCACACGTCTATCTTAGATGTTCTCAGTCCCCGTTGCTGGGCTGGGGATGCTTCAAAAGCTTTTGTAAGCCCAGTTGTATTCTGCGGTAGTGTAGCCTTTCAGTGATTATCACCCTATGCCAGGCCATAAAACTTAAATATAGGAACTGGAGAGATAGGTGAGGTGCTTGCCTTATATGCAGTTGACCTAGTCTTGATTCCTGGGACCACATATGGTCACTTGAGCCCTGCCAAGAGTGATCCCTGAGTGCAGAGCCAGGAGTAAGCCCTGGGCACCATCAAGTGTGACCTTTCCAATATAATTTCCAGCGTCACTTGAAGGATTTTACCAGGTCCTCTGACTCTGGAATTCACAACCTGTGTGCTTTGAATTGAACCTTTTATTCTAATTTATTAAAAAAAAAATTAGTACTGAGTCATAGATACAGAGTTACAAAGTTATTCATGATTGGGTTTCGGTCATACGTTTCATCACCCTTCCCTTCACCAGTGTACATTTCCCACCACCAGTGTCCCCAGTATCCCTCACACCCCCCACCTCATTCTATGGCAGACACTTTACTTCTCTCTCCTTAACCCCCCTTTCCCCTCCCCTCTTGGGCATTATGGTGTGCAATACAGATACTAGGAAAGGTTATCATGTATATCCCTTTATCTATTTTCAACCTTCAGTTCTTGGAATTAGACCCTTTGTAATAAGTAAGACGTTTTTGAAAGATGATGTAAAGGACCCCAGGACAGTTGGGGGAAAGATGGGAAAAATGAATTATATGCACTTAGAGCAACCCGACTTTCTGTTGGTTTAAATAATTTCTTCTGCTGAGGGGGACATGTTTTTTGCTCTCATGGGTTGAAATCTGAGTAACTGAAGTTTGTGCCACTGGGATTCATGTAGCTTTCATGAAAGGCATTGTAGAAAGATTAACTCTTCTTAGGTTGAAGAGTCCAGTAGTTAAGGCATTTGCCTTGCAGGCGACTCCAGTTCTGTTCCTGGCACAGCATATGATCCTTCCTTGAAGCTCTATCCTTCCCTTCCCTCAAAAAGAGACAGAGGTCTTTTCTTTTCTTTTTTTTTCTTTTCTTTTCTTTTCTTTTCTTTTCTTTTCTCTTCTCTTCTCTCCTCTCCTCTCCTCTCCTCTCCTCTCCTCTCCTCTCCTCTCCTCTCCTCTCCTCTCCTCTCTTCTTTTCTTTTTCCTTTTCTTTCTTTCCCCTCCCTCCCTCCTTTCCTTTTGTGCCACCCAGGGTGATGCTTAGGGCTCATAGCTCATAGCTTTTTTTTTTTTGCTTTTTGGGTCACACCTGGCGATGCACAGGGGTTACTCCTGGCTCTGCACTCAGGAATTACCCCTGGCCGTGCTCAGGGGACCATATGGAATGCTGGGATTTGAACCCGGGTCGGCCGCGTGCAAGGCAAACGCCCTACCCGCTGTGCTATCTCTCCAGCCCATAGCTCATAGCTTTGCATTCATGGATCATTCCTGGCAGGGTTCGGGGGACCATATGGGGTACGGGGAATTGAACTGGGCCTATGAGGTGCAAGGTAAGAGCCTGACCTGCTGTACTACCACTCTGGGCAGATACGTTTTTCTGATTTGCAGAGAAAGAAACAGTTCCTTTCTTCAGCAAGGAGATGTAAATCTTAGACCATTGATTGAAATAGAAAATTACTTTCCTCTCCTTGTTCACATTAATCCCTGGGAAACATATGCAAACATTCACATACTAAGTCATAAACTAATAGTTGGTTACAATACTTTGTGCTCAAGCCAATACAAATAAAACTGTTCCAGGTAGTGTTTTGTGCTACGTAGTGCAGAATTTCAGCAGTGATGGGACATATTCTTTCTCTACGCTGTCCAGTATGGAGCTATCTGGAATGTGGTTGTGTGAACAAGGAGCTAAACTTTTATTTGTATTTAATTTTAATTAAGTGTTTTATTGTAGTTAGTGGCCAGTTTGAGAGAGCACAGATGTGGAACACTGGTGCTTCAGCCTTAGGCTGCATCAGACTCTTGGAGGGCTTGGTAGCAGAACACAGACAACTGTACCCATTTATAGAGTTCCTGAAGTTCTAGTTTTTCTGTTTTGTTTTTTCATTTGGCCACACCCAGCTCTTGGCTCAGGGATCATTCCTGGCAGTGTTTGGGGATCATATGTCGTGCTGGGAATCAAACCTGGGTTGGCTGTGTAGAAGGCAAGCACCCTACTTGCTATACTATCACTCCAACCCAGAGTTATGAAGTTCTGGGGTGGTAGCTGGGACTCTGCTTTTTTTTTTTTTTTTTTTCTTTTTGGGTCACTTATGGCAGTGCTCAGGGGACCATATGGGATGCTGGGGATCAAACCCGTGTTGACCCACGTTCAAGGCAAACACCCTACCTGCTGTACTATTACTCTAGCCTGGAATCTACATTTCTAGTAAATTCCTAGGTGATGTTGATTTCCCTAGTTAAGGATCACACACTGCTGTCACTGGTGTAGTTATTTACAGAGAGAGTTTCTCTGTACTAGCAGGATTCCTGCGATTGATAACATTTGTAAAATTCTTTTTTGGGGGGGAGGGGAGAGGGAGGTGTTTTGGGCCATACTTGGCTGTGTTCAGGGCTTACTCCTGGCTCTGTACTCAGGTCACTCCTGGTGGTGTTTGGGGGATCATATGTGGTTCCGGGAATCGAACCAGGGTCGACTGCATTCAAGGCAAGTGCCTTAACCCTTGTGCTATCTTTCCGGTACCTTATTTGTAAAGTTTTTTATTTAGATTCTGAATGAGGAAGGAGATTGGAAAGGGATTTATATCAGTACGTAGGAGGTGTGGCTATTTAGTGTGTCACTTTTCACTCCTCTTGTAGGATAGGAGTCCAGAGTCCAGACCTGTCATTTTTTTGAGGTTTCTTTTCTCACCTTTTTATGATGAGAACTGCCAGTCGCCTTTTTTATTTACTTTTTTTCTTTCGCCACACCTGGCAGTTCTCAGGGATCTCCTGGTGGGCTTGGGGGACCATATGTGATGTCAGGGGTCAAACCTGAGTTGGTCGCCTGCATGGCAAGCGCCCTACCTGCTGTCCTGTCGCTCCAGCCCCCCTGCCAGCCTCCTTTAGGCCTTTGAATTAATTAGGCTGTGCCTGCTGATTCTGCAGGGCTTTTTTTTTTTTTAATGACAGTGTCCTATCTCGTGTCATGTATCTATCTTATGTCATTGCTCTTAATTGTAGACACAAGTGGGACGTTTTGCCCCCCAGTTTTCTGGCTACCAGCAGCAAGACTCTCAGGAGCTGTTAGCCTTTCTTCTGGATGGATTGCATGAAGATCTGAACCGAGTGAAGAAGAAGCCCTACCTGGAGCTGAAGGACGCCAATGGGCGGCCAGATGCGGTACTACATGGGAGAGTTTGGAGCAGTAGTAGTCCAGGGAAGCTGTTCCCTGTTGCGAGTCTCTGGCACTGTTCTGGTTTTGGTGCTGTCTTGGTGCCAGGGCCTCGGTTGCCTTGTGCTGATGCAGACATAGGCTGTAGTAGAGAAGTAAATGCATTCTGGGCCCAAACAGGGGTAACTCAAGTTACTCCTAATGCTCGTGCTTGGTTAGCTTTTAACTTAGAGACCTTTTGTTTAGTTTAATTTTCATTGGGAAACTAGAGATGAGGCCATTCTGGAAATCATCGAGTGTGGGCCCTTGAAATTGTCACTGCTCTTATTAAACGGTGGTTATTGTTTAAATAGTTATTAATGTTATTAGGGAACTTCACACTTTGTGATATATTAAATGGGAATTTTTGTATTTAAGTTACCCTGTCATTGGGATATTCACAATGACTAAAGTAGCATTTAGGTATTAAAGGAAGCATGAGTCAACTGAACTCTGTAGAGTGAAAACTTCGAAGGGATGTGGGCATATTGAAAGCCCTATAGAAGGCACTCCTTGCCCTGCTCAGTTGTCTGTGCCCACATAACGTAAAGCATCTCCCTCATGGAGGATATACACATGGAGGTACCTTGCTCTCCCTGGTCCTGTGTCAGCACTGTTAGGTGTGGGAATGAGCATAGAGCTGTGAAACCAAGAGTCGTCAGGCTGTGCAGAATGCCTCACACTGTCCAGCTCTGATTGTGCTGCCGATGAATACAGCTAAAGAAGGGTGTTGACAGTGTGTTATTCATCTCATCTTCCAGGTGGTAGCAAAGGAAGCCTGGGAGAACCACAGGTTAAGGAATGATTCTGTGATTGTGGATACATTCCATGGCCTCTTCAAGTCTACTTTGGTTTGCCCTGAGTGTGCAAAGGTTTCAGTGACCTTTGACCCATTTTGCTATCTCACTCTCCCACTGCCCTTGAAGAAAGATCGAGTTATGGAGGTCTTCCTGGTTCCTGCTGACCCTCGCTGCAGACCTACTCAGGTGAGAGACGCCGCGCCCTTCTGGCACCCTTGCACACAGGCCCTCTGGTGGGAGGGATGGTTCCATTGGCGTCATTGGAGCCCTGCATTCAGCCCTGCACTCGGTGCTTGACTTGCCAGTCTTAACCCATCGCCTTCCAGATACCTTTGTGCAGTCTCAAATCACGCAAGACGTTGTGTGTGTCCTCATGCCCTGTTCATGGGACTAAAGTAACCTGCTTGGCTAAGGGTCTTGAGTTTGAGTGTTGGGGAACCAGAGTAGGGTGCTTTGATCAGGTTTTCTGCCAAAGCAGCGAGAACCTGGTACGAGCAGAAGGCCAGAGGAGAGCAGCGAGAGCTCTTTGTACCCAGTCCTGCCAGTGCTTGTAGCATGGCGGTACTGAGTAGCCTTCGCTCTTTAGTTTTTTTTTTTCCTGGAATATTTCCTGTGCTGGGCATCAACTCCAGGACTCTCATTTGTGTGAGACGGGCTCGCCTTAGTTTCCTTCTCTCTGAAGGAGGAGCACCTATGAGCTGTTGGCAGCTTGTATGATTTCAACATTTCATGAATGGAATCTGAAGGATCTCAAATATTTAAGCGTAAAATAAAGTGGTCTTTCAGAGGGCAGGAGATGGCCGAGGCAGAGCAGACAGGCATGTGCTCTTGTAGAAGACATGCTGGGGACTGGGGACTCGGCTGGACCCCGACCTCACCGGACCCTGTTTCTGGAAGGTCACCTCTGCCTCCCGTGCTTTCTCCAGCTGATCATCCTGTACCCTTTGCGGAACATGCTGCTCACCCTGCCAATTTTTCCTTTACAGTACCGCGTGATTGTGCCACTGATGGGGGCCGTGTCCGATCTCTGCGAGGCGCTCTCCAGGCTGTCTGGCATTGCTGCAGAAAATGTAAGCTAGTGGTCAGTGGCACTCAGCCTATGGGATAAGCTTCATAGTCCTTTGAAATTAATTTTCAAAGGTTTGCGGGATAGGGGGTTGGTGGGAGCGACAACTGTGCGGTGTTCAGCCATGCTTGATCTGTCTTGACTCTGTACTCAGGAGTGACTCCTGGTAGTACTTATAGGACCATGTGTGGTGCCAGAGGTTTGAACTGGAATTTGAACGATACAAGGCAAACTCCATCACCTCTATCTCTGACTCCTGGTGATGGTTCTTAATTAATTTAATTTTTATTTTTTTTAAACCAAGCCCGGCTGTGCTCAGGGCTTACTCCTGGCTCTGTGCTCAGGGATCACTCCTGCAGGACTCAGGGGACTTCATGTGTTTCTGGGATCAAACCCGGGTCAGCCACATGCATGACAAATGCCCTGCCCAGTATGCCTCCAGCCCCCTTTGGTGGCTCTTGAATTTGACCCTGGCTGGCTCTGCTGCAGGCCTCCTGATGCTCACTGAGCATATTGTGACTGAGACTGTTCCTCTCAGCCCCAGAAAATACTTTGTTTTCTCCACTGAGGTCTCATTAGCCTTGATCAGAGTGCCAGGAGTAAGTGTTCAGGGTCTGCTCTCAGCTCTGTTGCCGTCACCCACACCGCCTCTCGTGTTGCAATGGAGAAGCTGGGAGTTTCTTCCTGCCTAAAACCCAAGAGTCCATGGAGTGAGACTATGACAGAAATCTATTTTCGTGGCTGGAGCAATAGCACAGCGGGTAGGGCGTTTGCCTTGCACGCAGCCGACCCGGGTTCGATTCCCAGCATCCATATGGTCCCCCCAAGCATCACCGGGAGTGATTCCTAAGTGCAGAACCAGGAGTGACCCCTGTGCATTGCCGGGTGTGACCAAAAAATAGAAAAAAAAAAAAAAGAAATCTGTTTTCGAGGAATTGCCCATGCTGGGCTTCCTGCTAAGTCTGGATCTCTGTGGACATGAGGGCCTGTCTACACCGAGTCCGTTCCAACCTCTCCCCTGGTCAATGAGTGTCCTTGCTGGTCCCTGTTCTCCATTGAGCCCCAGCTAGTTTTAGGTGATCATGATTTTGGTCAGTTCTGTTACATGCGAAGGGTAATCTATGGGGCACCACAAAGGCTCTGGATGGCCACCATTCCTGGTCCTACCTCACTTCCTACCTTCTGTCACTGAAGGACAGACCCCATAAACTTCAGGCACACTACCAGCTTGTTCTTTTTTTTTTTTTTCTTTTTGGGTCACAGAGATGCACAGGGGTTACTCCTGGCTCATGCACTTAGGAATTACTCCTGGCGGTTCTCGGGGGACCATATGGGATGCTGGGAATCAAACCGGGGTTGACTGCGTGCAAGGCAAATGCTCTACCCTCTGTGCTATCGTTCCAGCCCCCACCAGCTTGTACTTGGCTGGTGGTGGCCATGCTGCTCCCCCTTGGTCCCTGAGCCCCGAGGGGTGGTCTCTTTAGAGGTGGCACTCCAGCAGTGCAGTCTCTCATTTGCTCCTGGGTTTTCAGTAGAAGACACTCTCATCTAGCCTAAAATCTCCATTATGGTTCATTCTTAGATGGTGGTCACTGATGTGTATAACCATCGATTCCACAAAATTTTCCAAATGGATGAAGGTTTAAACCACATCATGCCTCGGGATGACATCTTTGTGTGAGTATTTAGCAGCTTCTGTGCAGGGTCAAAGGAAACGTGATAAAGGCCCCACCCTACTAGGTGCTGGACAGGAGTTCTGGTAGTGTTTTGTTTGTTTGGGGGCCACACCTGGCCACAAGTAACTGCAGCTTCTTTCTCCTTGCTTGCTGAGGCCTGCTGCTGAGTGTGTTCTTTTGTGATCGATACAGGTATGAAGTCTGCAGCACCTCCACTGATGGTACAGAGTACATCACACTTCCAATCTACTTCAGGGAGAGGAAGTCCAGGCCTCCGAGTACATCCTCAGTAGCAGTGCTTTATGGACAGCCACTGCTGGTTTCCGTCCCCAAGCACAAACTAACCGTCGATTCTTTGTACCAGGCTGTCTGTGAGCGTATCAGGTCAGTCCCAGGAATGTGATTTGCTTATTACAAAAATCAAGACCAGGGACCAAAGATTTGACTCAAAGTGGTGACCCACTGTGCTTGAAGCCTGAGTTGATCCCTGGCACTGCTAGGGAATTGCCTTCCATTGCCCCCAGTCCCTCTGTATGTGACCCAGGTAGCCCTGAGCATGTGGCCCACACACCGAATCTTCATCAGGCCCAATACTTGTTGTGGGAGACCCTTCCACCCCCACAAGGGTTCTGGAGATTGAACTCAGGGCTTCAGATGTGCAAGGCCTCAAATGTGCTCAACCACTGAGATAATTCCTGCTTCTAATTTGACCTGGAATTTCTCCATGTTTTTTTGTTTCCCACCACTTTTATTTTGGTGGTTACCTGTTAATGCAAACTGGGGTCCTGTACAGCTGAGCCAAATAGTCTGATATCCCCTTTTGCAGCAAACAAACAAAAAACCAACCCCAAAACAAACAGACCCAAGAAGAGTAATGACTTCTCTTGCTGAGTGCCCTTGTTCATTCCTAGTCTGTAAACTAGGGATCTCTGTTAAATCCCTAGTTTCTCCTAGAAATGCAGTTGTTGTGGGCTAATTCAAAGGGACAGAATGTATACTTTACTTCTAAGAATTCCAGGTGTGCTTCCCTCCCAACCCTCCTCTCCAAAAAAAGAAAAACCAAGCAGTCATGTAATCATAAACACACTTCAGCCCCTGGGAGGACCATGACCAGTACTGTTAGGATGGGATAGTCTCATCTGGTAAGCACTATGACAATTTAACCCTTTCCTTCCATATCACATCTGTCACATCTGCTGATAAATAGTCTGCTTTAGATAGTCTAGTATTGGAGCTGGAGCAATAGTACAGTGGGTAGGGTGTTTGCCTTGCACACGGCTGTCCTGAGTTCGATTCCCAGCATCCCATATGGTCCTCTGAGCACCGGCAGGGGTGATTCCCGAGAATCTGAGTGCAGAGCCAGGAGTAACCCCTGTACATTGCCGAGTGTGACCCAAAAAGCAAAGAAAAAAAAAATAGTCTAGTACTTTGTGGCTTTGTTGATTGGTTCACACCCAGTGGTGCTTAGGGGCTACTCCTGGCTTACAGCTTTGGTTGTTCCTGGTGGCTCGCTAGTGACATTATATGGTGTTGGGGATTGAACCTGGGCCGCCTGCATGCAAAGTATGTGCTCAGATTCATTGAGCTACCTGGGGGATATGTTTTTCTAAATGATGGTGCCACATGCTAGACTTTTAAGAATCTTTAGTAGCTTTATAGATATCTTTTAGGTTCTGAACTTTCAGTTTCTTTTCTTTATTGGGGAGGTGTCTGGACCACATGCTCAATGGGCTTTTCAAGGTTTCCAAGTATGTGTTTACCTGAAACTGAGCTGGGATTTGCCACATGCCTTTTACCTCTTGTACTATCTCTTCAGCCTCTTTCACTTTCTAGAAATGTTGAGTCATCATATGAGTTTATAACACTTTGAGGTATAAAATTGCTTTGTGAGTCTGGTCATGTGATCTTATGGAATGTTTCTCCCTCTGAGTAGGGTCAATGTTACAACTAATGTTTTTTTCCCTCCTTGTTTTCAAGCCGCTATATAAAACAGCCTTTGCCTGATGAGTCTGGCAGCTCGCCCTTGGAGCCCGGGTCCTGCAATGGCTCCAGGGGCAGCTGTGAAGGTGAGCGCGCGCCACGCTGTGGGCTGTGAGTGACCAAATCCCTCCTGACCTCCCTCTTCTTCCAAAGGTGGTGTACAGGTGGGAGAGGGGGGCTCTGAGGCTGGGTGGGGGCTCTGCCCAGAGAGTTGACCTGGGAGCTCTGATGGCACCACTCCAGCAGTCCCCGTTGCCCAGCTTTCCCTCCCACCCTCCTTTGGTTTCTCTTAGAATATCCTTGGACGTGTAGGCTGAGTTCTACCTCAGATAGACAGACTTGAAGGATAGAACATGCCCAGGGTTGGGGGGAGAGTCACAACTTGATTCTGATCTGCTGGCATTGCACTGTGGCTGCTGATTCACTTCCTTCATGGTCTGGCTTCTGTTGGCTCAGCTGTTAGCTTGGCCCTTAACCTATCACAGGTGTCAGCCAGTCAGAGTGCAGAACTTTTCTCTGGGGACTTCATGTCTGTATACCCAGGAAATAGGTGATGTCTCCCTCTCTCCAGCTCCTGCTGTGGGAGAGAAGAGTCAGTCCAAAAAGTAGGAAGAAGGAGTTGGAGGGCTGGAGCGATAGCACAGCGGATAGGGCGTTTGCCTTGCATGCGGCTGACCCGGGTTCAATTCCCAGCATCCCATACGGTCTCCTGAGCACCGCCAGGAGTAATTCCTGAGTGCATGAGCCTAGAGTAACCCCTGTGCATCGCCGGGTGTGATCCAAAAAGCAAAAAAGAAGAAGGGGTAGGAGAGAGTACAGGGAGTAAGGTATGTGCCTTGTACGCAGCCTACCCGACTTGATCCTGGTTTCACATACCATAACTCAAGCACAGAGATCCAGGAAGAAGTTCTTGAGTGCTACTGGTTGTGGCCCTCAAACAAAAACAAAAGACTTCAGAGGGTTGGGGAGATGACTCAGAGAGGTAGTGGGCATGCTGGCATATGAGTGGCCTGTGTTAGATCCCAGCACTGCAAAGCCAGCGTCTGGGACAGCCCCCAAGCAGTGCTCCAGGAATTGTTCTTGAACCCCTCCTGATATGGTTCAAAAATCCAATTAAAAGAAAAAAGGGCAGGAAGGAGAGCTGGATCGATAGTACAGTAGAAAGGGAGCTTGCCTTGCAGATAGCTGACCTGGGTTCCATCTCCAGCACCCCACATGGTCTTCCCGAGCACCATCAGGAGTGATCTCTCCCCCTGACAAACACGGCAATGAGATAGGTTGTTGCAGGAAACCCAGAGCCCTTGTCTTTCTCGTTGATGAGGTTCACCCACCAGTCCCCTACCTGGTAGTTGTCTCTTAATTCTGTTATGTCTGTGACCCCTTTTTTGTTTGTATGTTTTGTGTTGGGGTGTGTTAATGCTTTACCCTCTGTCCTATCTATCCAGCCCCCTTCATGGATATTTTTGTAGCATCATTAGAAACCAGGTTTCTACAAACATTTGGGAACTTTGTCTTTTGACAGTGCCAGTATGGGGGGATGGGGACCCCAAATAGGGCCTCTCATGTGGTTCTTGGGGGACCTGATGGTTGCTCCTCAGGCTACTCTGCCGGCTGTGTTGGAGGGTCAGTGCCAGGGCTGGATATACATAGCGCTGCTGTATGGGGCTTCTAGGCCGCACCTGGTGGTGCTCCTAATGCCATGTGGTGCCCGGGATGAAACCTGGGTTGGGCACTTGCCCAGCCTAACCCTAATGTTATCTTTTTGGTCCCACCATGTTTCTAAACTGCCTCCCTGTGATCTCTGGGAGCTCAGCGATCTCAGATGGGAAGAAAGGAGGACACTGCTGTGTCCAGATGCAGCGTGGCGCATGCGCCTTTGGTGATGGCTTGCTAGAGGGACAAGCAGCCTGTTCTCATTCAGAAAGTTGACATTAATACATTATATTTAGAAACGAGTTTTGGGGTTGGATAGATAATACAGGGGTAAAGCACTGAAGTACATACGGCTGAACTTATGTACATGTGGAACTACCCATATGTAGTCCCTTGAGCCCCCAGGGGTGATCCCTGAGCACTGTTGGTTGTGGCCCCAAACTAAAAAACAAACAAAAAAAGACTTTCAAGAGTTTTTGTTTGTTTCTCTTATTGCGGGGGGGGGGGGGGGCATGTGTCGTGCACACCATTCTCTGCTCAGGGTTCACTCCTGGCAGTGCTCTGGGGACCGTATGGAATTGCTCAGAATTGAAGCTGGGTCGACAGGTGTCCTACCGCTGTAGTATCTCCAGTCCCTGAAGTACAGGTTTTAACATGGAGATCATGGCAAATCACATACATGTTATTCTTAACCTGTGTGCCAGGAGAAGATGAAGAAGAAATGGAGCATCAGGAAGAAGGTAAAGAGCAGCTGTCTGAGACGGAAGGCAGTGGCGAGGAGGAGCTGGGAAATGACCAGGGTGAGACTACCCAGAAGGTCCGAGACCAGCGCTGTCCCAGGAGGCTTTTTACCTTCAGCCTTGTGAACTCCTACGGAACAGCTGACATCAATTCACTGGCAACAGATGGAAAACTACTTAAACTCAACTGTAAGCACTTTCCCTGGCCCTTCCACCCCGGCTGTTAGGGATCTAATCCTCTTTTGCAATCCTTGCCCATAATAACCACTTCCTTAGATTTGGTCATCTCTGTGCTGCTCCAGAAACAAAGCGCATGTGATCCTTGGCTTCAGGTTCCTTAAGGATTCTGAGACCTGATCCCCCCAACTGCCATATACCCCACAGCCCTTGCATCCAGATTTTCTCTGCTGTCCTTGATGACGTCAGAGGAAAGCAAGCCCCCTATCCACTCCCTTCAGCATCCTTTGTTCAAAGTTAATGACAGTTCGGTGGCCCTGCTCATAAGGCGGCATTGCCCTAACTCATCTGGCTAATGGAAGTAAATGCATTTCTGTTGTGCGCAAACACACTCAGGTGGGGCTGGAGAGTGCCTTGAGTGCTGCTGACCTGGATTTGATCCCTAGCACCCCCTATATTCCCTTGAGCACAGCCAGGAATGGCCCAGAATAAATGCACAGCAAGAAATGTGCCTCTTAGTTGTGAATTTTGTTGGCTGCTTGTCTCATGGTTCCGTATACTGAGACTTTGCTGTGCAGGGTAGATGGGGGAGCCCCACAGGGTGCTGTGAATCAGGAGCAGGACTGAATAGTAACGGCAGTGGCACAGGCTGGAGAAATACCCCTAGTGTCTTTTTTTTTTGCTTTTTGGGTCACACCTGGCATTGCACAGGGGTTCCTCCTGGCTCTGCACTCAGGAATTACTCCTGGCGGTGCTCAGGGGACCCTATGGGATGCTGAGAATTGAACCCGGGTCAGCCGCATGCAAGGCAAACGCCCTCCCCGCTGTACTATCTCTCCAGCCCCACCCCTAGTGTCTTTTAGCTGAATCCATCCTTTATTGGAGAAGAATATCTCCTAAGGGGCCAGAGTGATAGCACAGCATAGCATTTGCCTTATACATGTTCAACCTGGGTTTGATCCCTGGTATTCCATATGGTCCCTTGAGCACCACCAGGAATAATTCCTGAGTGCAGAGCCAGGAGTAACCTTGGAGCATCACTGGGTGTGATCCAAAAAGCAAAAAAAGAAAAAGAAAAAAAAAGAATATCTGCTAAATTTCCTTGATCTACTTCACTTTCTTTCTTTCTTTCTTTTTTTTTTGGGAGGGGGGTCACACCCAGCAATGCACAGGGGTAATACTGCTGGCTCTGCACTCAGGAATGACTCCTAGTGGTGCTTGGGGACCATATGGGATGCTGAGAATCAAACCCACATCGGCTGCGTGCAAGGCAAACACCCTATTCATTGTGCTATTGTTCCAGCCCCTACTTCACTTTGTTTTGTTTTTACTTTTGACCCTTTCACAGAGATCACTCTTTTTTTTTTTTTTTTTTGCTTTTCGGGTCACACTGGTGTTGCACAGGGGTTACTCCTGGCTCATACACTCAGGAATTACTCCTGGCGGTGCTCAGGGGGACTATATGGGATGCTGGGAATTGAACCCAGGTTGGCCGTGTGCAAGGCAAACTCCCTACCCGTTGTGCTATAACCCAGCCCCAGAGATCACTCCTGACTGTGCTCAGGGAACCATATGGTAAACCGGGGTCAGCTGGGGCAGGAGAGATAGCACAGTATGTCAGGTACTTGCCTTGCATGAGACTGAGTTGAGTTCGATCCCTGGCATCCATATGCCCCCAACCCCAACCCCCTCCCACATATCCCACAACCCATCCCACCCCGAGTGTCACCGTGATTGATTCTTGAGTACATCACTGGGAGTGGCCTAAAAGCTAAAGTGTAAATAAACTGGGGTCAGTGCATGCAAGTCAAGGACCTTAACCTCTGTGCTATCTTTCTTTTTTTTTTTTTTGCTTTTTTGGGTCACACCCAGCAGTGCACAGGGGTCAATCCTGACTCTGCACTCAAGAATTACTCCTGGTGATGCTGGGGGACCATACGGGATGCTGGGAATCAAACCCGTGTCGGCCGCGTCCAAGGCAAACGCCCTACCCACTGTGGTATGGCTCTAGCCCCAACTTTATTGAGATTTAACAGTGTCCCCACCAGGTTCCCTGCAGCTCTGCCTGCAGTGCAGCTTTCTTCTCTAGTGCAGCGTCAGTGCTGAGCATTTGCGGGCATCTTCCCAGTACCTGCTCCACACCTGGGGCCTCCCTTCTCTCTCCGCCTGTCCCAGGCTGTGGCCTAGGAAATGCCTTCCAGGGCAACAGGGACAGTGGAGGCATCACTTTGTTTCATGTCAGTTGTCAGGTCGTCTTGCGTTTTAAGGCAGGAGCTAATTTTGTTCTTGACCTCTGCATGCAGTAGTTGTATGGTCAGTGTTGCCCTCCGGTGGAGAAAATCCTTGCCAGCAAGGCCTGGGGCTGGACATTGCTCTTGGCACTGCCTGTGCATGGGGACACAGGTGTTAGGGGCATCTGACTGTGCTCCTTTTCTTGTCACCTCTTTTGTTGCCATTAAGTGGTGAGTGATACTTGTCCTTCTCCACAGCTCGATCCACACTGGCCATTGATTGGGACAGTGAGACCCGAAGCATTTACTATGATGAGCAAGAGTCCGAGGTAGGTCACCTGAAAGTCTGTTTTTTGGGGGACCACACTTGGTGGTGCTCAGTGGTTACTCCTGGCTCTGCATTCAGGAATTATTCCTGGAAATCCTTAGGGAACCATATGGTCTGCTGGGGATTGAATCCAGGTCTGTCTCCATGCAAGGCCAGTGCCCTACCCACTGTACTATCACTCCAGCCCCACAATGGGATTCTTGGTCATTGGAGTGAGTGAGCGCACTTCTGCTCTGGCTGTTGTAAGGTCACGCTTGCTGTTGTAAGGAGAGTAGAGTGGGTAGGGCGCTTGCCTTGCACACAGGTGACCCATGTTCAATCCTTGGCATTCCATATGGTCCCCAGAGCCCGCCAGGAGTGCAACAGAGCCAGGAAGGAGTAAGCCCTGAGCACTGCTGGGGTGCGTCGTCCCTCCAATACCCTAAACAAAAGAATAAAAAATTGTTGAAGACGTTGTGGGTTTCTGTTGAGAGGCTCCAGTAAACCCAGTGTGTTCCAGGTGTGAGAGATGGTGAGGCTGTTCCTTGGCCTGGTGAGATCTTGCTTCCTCAGCAGAATTTTGTTCCTTTGTGCCTCACAGGCCTATGAGAAGCACGTGAGCATGTTGCAGCCGCAGAAGAAGAAGAAGATGGCCGTGGCGCTCAGAGATTGCATCGAGCTCTTCACCACGATGGAGACCCTTGGAGAACATGACCCCTGGTATACAACTCCCACTCGGCACAGTCTCCAGACCCAGACTCTTGGATCTGCCAGGGCCCTCTATGCACACTTGGATGGGGCACTTCCGTTATTTCCCAGCCCTACAGCACAGGTTTTTCTGTGTGAATTGTTTCTTCCAGCCTAGGACAGTCATTGCCCTGCTTTGGAAGGTGGCTCTACCCCAGCACTGTTGCCTCAACGGCCACAGCGGGGTTGTTTGCCTGTCCCAGGTTGTCCGGGCTCTTGCTTCCCCACTAAGTGAAACGTTCTCTTTGCAGGTACTGTCCCAACTGTAAGAAGCATCAGCAGGCCACAAAGAAGTTTGATCTGTGGTCCTTGCCCAAGATACTGGTGGTCCACCTCAAACGTTTCTCCTACAACAGATACTGGAGAGATAAACTTGACACTGTTGTGGAGTTCCCAGTCAGGTGCGCCCTTTTCAGTGTTATTCAGAAGATCAGAAAACAGGCTGCATATCTCGGCACTGACTGGCATGAGATTCACCCGCCAGGCTGTTCTATATTAGTATGTGTGTTGCTGGGCTCTGGAAGGCCCGGCCGTGGCTCACTTCACCTCCTCATCCTCTGCATCTGGAGGAAAGAGTCTCTAATAGGAGCACTTCCACCTCCGCTTCCCCTGTGCCATCTGCTGAACTGGGATTTCTGTTGTTAGCTTCTGGGAGCTGGAGCTAAGTGGAGCGGGACGGGAATAGAGCTGCCCCGCCCGCCTGGGGCAAGGCAGCCAGAGGCATCTTTGCGGTCCACGTGTACCTGGGTTTTATTCCTCAGATGGGACTGGAACTGGCTATTTTCACAGGTCCCAGTGTTCCAAGTGTCGCTCACACTCAGAAAGTCCACAGATTAGGGCTGCTCCACATAGTGTGGATTCTGAGCAGCTTCCGGGTGGAGGTTGGGTAGATGAAAAGATGCCTATCAGTGGAGGAGTTAGTGGGGGCATTTTGGGAAAATTCTTTTACTTTTCTGAAGCTTGAAAATTTTGAAACAGTGGGCTAAAGGGCAGAGGGGGCGCATGCCTGGCAGGTGGGAGGCCCTGAGTCTAATCACTGGCACCCGATGGCCCGCCCTTGCCTCTGAGAAATGCTGGGGTGGCCCTGGGGGCCACAAGCACTGAGGTGCCAGCTCAAGCTGGCTCTGCTAGTTGAGAACAGGTGGGAGGTCTCGTGCCCTAATTGTGGCCCCTGTTTCAAAGTTTTTTTGGCTTTTTGGGTCACACCCGGCGATTACTCCTGGTTCATGCATTCAGGAATTACTCCTGACGATGCTCGAGGGACCATATGGGAAGCTGGGAATTGAACCCGGATCGGCCTCATACAAGGCAAACACCCTACCTGATGTGCTATCGCTCCAGCCCCCGCTGTTGAAAAGTTTTATAAAAAGCAAGAAGCATTCTGGAACCTGTCCTGGTATTTAGCTTGTTTCCGTGGCAAGCTAAATTTGGTTTCTCTGTAGTTGATGCAGACCTCTTGTCTGTTCCCTGGGGCCTTTTTCACCATTTGATCTGCAGTTGGTGGCTTCTCTTTCCTCATCTCACCCCACCCGTCATGGTCCCTTCATTCCTTTTCCACGCTTTCATTCCTTCCCTGTTTAGCATGTCCATCAAGGGGTTGCTGACTTCTTTTCTGGCTTCTTTCTCTGAGTGTTAATGGATTTTTGTGTTTTGTGCTCAGAGGTCTGAACATGTCCGAGTTTGTCTGTGACCGATCAGCAAGACCATATGTGTATGACCTCATCGCCGTGTCCAATCATTATGGAGCCATGGGGGTTGGCCACTGTAAGTACTGGTGCCTGTGCCCCTCTTTTTGAGCAGGGAGGGGTCCTCCTAAGCTGCTGAGGAGTCCAGGGGGAGGGCCCCATCAGTATTTCCTGACCTGCCAGGCCAGCAATTCGCGCAAAGGTGAGAGAGTGTCTTGCCGCTGCCAGGCGCTGGGGATGGCTTCATGGGCCCTTTTCTCTGTTGCTGCTCCTCCATTCTTACTTAATTTTGATTTTCATATTCTTTCTCCAACAAGCCCACCTCTGGGAGTTAAAGCAAATTATATTAGGGTTAGGATATATCCCTTTGTTCATAACCCTGAGAAATTAGTCACAGCATTGATATCTCCTTGGTGGATGAGTACACAGCCATTACAGAAGAAAATGAATAGTATGTTCTTGATAGAGCCAGTGGAAACACTGCATGGCTGTCCTGTTACATGGGTGACATCATAACGGTGGCAACACATCCTTTGAATGCAAGAGATTCTGCTTCAGCCCCCAGCACTGCATGGTTCCCCTGGGTACAGAGCCAGAGTAACCCCCAAACAGACACAAAAAATGGAATAAATATTCATGGATCGGGAACTTGAAAAGAGATGTCAAAATATTATTTTACTTTTTAAAATGTTATTCTCTATTTCACTCACTTGTTAGGGGCAGCTTTATTTTTGTAATGAGAAGATCTAGTACCTTTTGGTAACCTGTTGATGGGAAAGTATTTGTGATAAGGTGAATGGCTTTCTGTTGTGTCTGCACTGTTACTGCACCCCATATTGGCAAGAGATGATGGTCTAATAGATACCTTCCACTTACAGGAGACTGCCCTTGGCCCCAGTCTTCTCTGTTTTGGTGAATTTTTTTCTGTGGGCCAGTAGCCCGCTCTCCCATCCTGTGTCCTGCCTCTGTGGAAGGCTGCTCGACCCTGCCTTCTCTGCAGTCAGTCATCACCAGAAGATGAAAATGGGATGAGCTTCCCTCTCAGTCAGACTGCTCACAGCCCCCCTCAATTTCTTATTGGTTGTAACTTTATCATGTGGTTACTTCTAATTGTAGAAAAAGTTGGGAAACAAAAATTGTGATAGAAAATTGAAGCTGTAGTGAAGTGGCAGTTTTATCACGTCATATCCTACAACACTTTTTGTAATCAAAAAGTTAATTTTGATACATGTTCATGAGTACTGGTCATGTGTATGTATTTTTACCCACTATTTAGCACCTAAACAGATCAACAAGTTCTTTAGCCTCTGATGCTTCAGTTTTCTCATCCATCATACCAGTCTGGTTTTGTAAGGGCCCGTCTTGGTTCCGTAGATGGAGCTTCAGGAGTGAAAGCCAAGATTGCTACTGCTGTTATGCCAAGTACAGAACGTAGGAACAGGCTCTGGATACCTCCAATATCTCTTCCTGTCTTCCACGCCACCACTTTATTCTAAAGGCACTGCGTTAGTGAGGAATGAATGGGAAACAATTGCCTAGTATCCCAGAACAGTTTGAGAGAAGAAGCCAATTGTCCCTTATAGTCTGGGTAGAGCAGAAAGTGAGCATGGCTAGCAATGCTGTTGTTGTAAGCAGTGTAAAGTCAAGACCAGAAATGCTGGCTGTGGGGAATGCTTGAACCATTGTAAGGAATTGTTCCTCAGCCACAAACTCAGAGTTGAGAAGAAGATAAATGTAAGACTTCTTATCTCTTAGCTCTGCATACTCAACTTTCCAAGAGTCCCTTGGTACCAAGATTACATGCATAGACTCCAGAAGCAGCAAAAGACAGGAGTAGCCATTCGCCTGGACCAAGTGGGAGAGTTTTACTTAGTGTGTTCCAGAGTGTTTTGCTTGAATCTTAAAATACCCTCTCCTTATGGAGCTACTCGCTCTGCGTTACTGCCCAAAGTTACCCTGAAGAGTGATTCTCTATTTCTTCTTTTTAGGATTAGTTTTCCAAAATTATAGGGTAATTTTTTGTTTTGATTTGGGGCCATACCTAGCAGTGCACAGAATTTAGTCCTGGCTCTGAGCTCCTGGCAGGCTCGGGGAACCATTCAGGGTGCAGAAAATTGAACCTGGATTGACTGCATGCAAGGCAAATGCCCTATCGACTGTAGACTTGTTCTGGCCTGAAATTGCAGTTTAAATTCATCGTAGCTTATAAATCTGTTCTTCCTCCCTGTCCCCTCCTCCTTAGAGCCTTTCTGAGAAGGAATAGAGGAGTTGTCTTTTGGTTCTTGGTGAAGTTTATAATTTTTAATTTCAGGGGCCAGAGAGATGGTACAGGCTGTAGGGTGCTTGCCTTGTACATGGCTAACCTGGGTTCAGTCCCTGCACCCCAGTCTCTGAGCACTGCTAGTAGTGATCCTGACTATAGAGCCAGGAGTTAGCCCTGAGCATTGCTGCTGGGTGTGACCCAAAAACTGTAACAACAGCAACAAAAATTTTAAGTTCAGAGCCTTTGCTTTATTCCATATTTGGGACTTTTCTTTTTTTTTTTTTTTTTTTGCTTTTTGGGTCACACCCAGCGATGCTCAGGGGTTACTCCTGGCTTTGCACTCAGGAATTACTCCTGGCAGAGCTTGGGGGACCATATGGGATGCCGGGGATTGAACCCGGGTCGGCCTCGTGCAAGGCAAACGCCCTACCCGCTGTGCTATCGCTCCGGCCCCTTTTTTTTTTTTTTTTTTTTTTTAATTTTTGGAGGGATTGTTGTCTAGCAAATTGGCCAAATCAGTTCTCTAGAGAGATTGCTAGTATATTTTTCTGTTGGTTTGGCAGACACTGCTTATGCGAAGAACAAACTGAATGGGAAATGGTATTATTTTGATGATAGCAACGTGTCCTTGGCCTCTGAGGATCAGATAGTGGTAAGTAGGCCCTGATACCTAATCCTTTCCCTTCCTTTTATGAATTAGAGCTGGGACACTTTCCCACCAGCCATCTTGATAGGGCAGTGGGAGTTGGGTGCTGTGTGGGGAGAGATAGCTTCTGTTCCTTACAGGCCGACCTCCTCCCTTCCCTGTGGCTGGATGTCACAGGCACCTGCCTTTCTCCTGTCTCTGGACAGGGCCAGCAGGAGCCAACCTAAGGAAAGGGTGACCCCTGTGCATGGTTCATGTATGGGGCGCAGTGGCAGATCCCTGCAAGTTGTGGATGTGAGATTTTAGAGAAACGCTGTCAAGGTTTTCAGGGTGGGGGCTGGGGGGTGATGGGAGGGAACCTGGGGACACTGGTGCTGGGAAATGTGCACTGGTGGATGGATGGGTGTTGGAATACTGTATGACTGAAATCCAATCATGAACACCGTTGTAAGGGTCTAGCTCACAGTGATTCAATAAAAAAGTTAAAAAAATAAAAAGGCACTCTAAAGCATAAAAAAAAAGTTTCCCAACCCGTGAATGGACATTTCTCCTTTTTATTTGTTTTAGACAAAAGCTGCTTATGTGCTGTTTTACCAGCGTCGAGATGATGAATTTTATAAGACTCCTTCACATACAAGTTTTCCTGGACCTTCTGACGGAGGGATGAGGCCCAGCGGCTCGCAGCAGGGCATGGGGGATGACGAGGCATGCAGCATGGACACCAACTGATATGGCCTCCGTTGCCCACGCACCAGGGGCGTCCCCAGGAGAACATCTTTGACACTGGAGACTGTAGTGCTCAGTCTAAAAACCAGATGAGAAAATTCCCTTTTACGAGTGGAAGAAAAAAATACCCTGTTTGCTCAGAAGGGTTAATTATTTTTCTTTTAAAATAGGTGGTGAAAAAGTTCTGTAAAACCTATGGAGCTGTGGAAGGGGGTTGGGAGTGGGGGGCATTGATATAGTATGTCTGATGGATTCCAAAGAACAGAGAAACACACTGTAATCAAGAATGGGACGGCAAGGAGACCCAGCTCTCTGCTGCTGCCTGCCTGGATTTCTCATTCTGGTACTGGCTGCTGGACACCCCAGTAGTCTGCCAGCATAAACCAAGCCTCGAGTAAACTACATGTTGTCCCCCTTTCCCTTGCTGTGCACTGAGCCAGGTTTCGACTCTCCAGCCTCTTTTTCTTTGGGTGCCATCCCCTGTAGTACCCCTGGGCTTAAGGGTGTTGCGGGGGGCGGGACCTGAGTCCTCAGTGCTGTGGCGGGAGCAGGCCGTCTCTGACCCCTCCCTTTCCTCGGATTCATAAATTTCTCCCCTCCAATGAAATGGGCCTACTTAAGAGGTGGGGTCTCCTCAGCCTAGACACTGTCACGTGCCCTTCCATCTTTGGACTGCGGCCGGGAACACGACACGGGACTTGCATTCCCACCCGGGCGCCCAGCCGCCGCGCCCGGCGCCCCCGCCTCTGGTTTCCGCGTTTCGCGTGGGAATGGGAATGTGTTCGGCTGGCGGAGAGCCCCAGTTACTGGGAGACCAGCGGCCCCTTCCCCTGCTGTCCCCGGCCACGCCGCCTTCCCATGCGGGGGCGGGGGGGGGAAGGAGGGGGGACGCGTGTGTGTGTGTGTGTGTGTGTGTGTGTGTGTGTGTGTGTGTGTGTGTGTGTGTGTGGCGGGGAGAGGGGGGGGCCTCGCTTTCTCCAGCCCCTGCCGGGTCAAGGGTGAAGCCTCCCGTGTCCTGACCTTTAACCTGAGCCGCGGGGGGCCGCGCAGCTGACCCACAAGCGCGGGCTGTGACCGCAGGGACAGCGACCGTTGGCGGTGGCGGGGTGAGGACCGAGCCAGAGACTTGTGGGCCGGGGGCTGCGGGCTAGGGGGTCCCCGGGCGGGGGGCGGGGGCGACCAGCCTAGGTCGCACTGTCCTCCCTCGTGCTCGTACTGGCGCGGATCGAACTCGCCGGGCGCCTCCGCCTCTCCCTCTCCTGCCCCGCGCCTTTCCGCCGCGTTACGTAACGGAGCCGCGGTCGCTTTCAGGGGCGATGTCTGAGAAGCTGCGAAGATGCAGGAAGGAGCTGACGGCGGCCATTGACCGGGCCTTCGAAGGGGTCAGTCAGCCCCTGGAGTGCGCGGGGCCCCGGCAGGGGCAGGGGCTGGAGCCTGACGCGGTTCCGCTCCCCTTCCCGCTGCCCGCGCAACGGCTGCTCTGCAGGAGGCACCCGCCGGGGCCCCCCTGCGCCTCAGAGAACGAGAGCCCCGCCTTTGCGTCCAGCCATGCCCCGCTGCACGCAAAGCCCCAAGCCCTGTGCCCCCCAAGGAAGCCGCTGAGCAGCAAGGAGAACGTGTTGGTGCACTCCTCTGTCCTGACGCCCGAGAGGCAGTTTTGGAGAGCCCCAGGCGATGGGGAGAACTGGAGGAAAGACAGCCTAAGGTGATTTAATGTGGGTAGCTTGAGGAACCCCTTTCTGAAGTGGGCAGAGTCCGTGACACTCCCAGCCTCCCCTTGGGAGCACTGAAGACTTGAAGAATTTGGTCCCTATCAAGAAACTAAGTACTCAGGTGACCTGGGTCGACTGCAGGCCACTGTATTGTCTAACCAGCCCTAGGAGCAAAAATCTCTATTTTCTTCGCTGGGGGTGGTGTGTCAAGAGAACACCTGGCAGTGTTCAGGGATCACTCCTGGCTAGACTCAGGGTCTCGGTGATAGGTGGTACCGGGGATCAAACCAGGTCAGCCACATGCAAGAAGCATGTCTTCCCCCTCTGTTATCGATGTTTGGCCCAGAAACAAAGATCTTTATCCTAGTGTCACTTGCCACATTGGGGAGAGGACCAGTGGAAGTCTGTGTCCACTTCTGGTGGCTTTGTTTCTGTGCCCCTCCTCTACCCATCACTCTTCAGATTATCCCTGGGTTATGGGCTCAGATCTTGTGCAGGCACCTTGCTTGGGACAGGGATGAGTATAGAATGAAGTTTAATATGATTGTAGTGTGGACACACTTGAGTGTGCTCTGAATCACCAATGGTGCTGCCTTTTCTCTGCTGCTCCCCTGGCAAGCACGTGAAGTCCATGTAATGAACACTACCAGTATTTTCATGCACAGTCTGTCAACATCACTAATCAAGCATTTCTGTTAGTTCCCTCATCACACCTTCATTGACAATTTAGTGACTAGTAGTTTTATAGTTAGATGATCTAAAACTGGGCAGGAGTGATAGTATAGTTGGGAACACACTTGCTTATACATAGCCAATCTAGGTTCAATCCTTGTCACCATCTATGGCCCCTTAATCCCTGCCAGGAGTGAGCCCTGAGGACCATCCAGGTATGGGCCCAAAACAAAAGAAAAGTATGATCTAAAACTGAATTTCCTTCCAATATTTGTTTGAAAGAAGATCTAATTTTCCACCTTTTTCTTTTTGTGTGTGTGTGGGGGGGGGGGGCTGCAGAAAAGACATGGATAAAGATTTGAAGGTTGACTCAAATATGCCCCTCAGCAGTTCTAGCCAAGAAGTCACGAAGGATCTGCTTGATATGATCGGTGAGTACAGAGCCACCTCTGGGAGGACAAGCCCTTCAGTCACTCCCTGTCACCAAGGGTCCTAGATGACAAAACCACTCTTCTTTCTCATCCATTTTCTGTAGATTGTTTTGCTGTTGACAGGGGCTGTGTGCTGGGAGAGCAGGGTGCACTGGCACATCTCCAGGCCATTTTATAAATGATTCATTATAAATCCCCGGTGGCAAACCCCAGGTGGTGCAGGACGTGGTGATTCATTTTGAAGAGAAGATGGACGTAGGCAAAAAGGAGAGTGGAGGGGAGGAAGGTGCAGAAAGATAGGGGGTAAAGAGTCTTGTTTTGGGCCACACCTGGTGAAGCTCGGGATGCTCCTGGCTCTGCACTCAGGGGTCATTCCTGGCAGTGTTTAGGGGACCATATAGGATGGCTGGGATCAAACCTGGGTCGGCTGTGTGCGAGGCAAGGACCCTGACCTCTGTGCCATCTCTTCGGCTCCTTATTTTTCTTTCAATCTTACTTTACCAGGAGCCAGGTAGAGAACTTGCTTTGCACATGACCCATCTGGGTTCAATGCCTGACACCCCATATGGTCCTCTGAACTCACGAGGAGTGATACCTGAGCTTAGAGCCAAGAGTCAGCCCTGAGCACCTCTGGGTGTGGCCCAAAAACCAAAAATTAAAATAAGATTTTGCCAGAAAGGGAGTGCAAGGATAAGGGACTTGCATACAGCTGACCCAGGTTATCCTCAGCACCACATACGGTCCTCTCGTACAGCCAGGAGTGATACCTGGATGCAGAGCCAGGAGTAAGCCCTGAGCACTGCCGGGTATGACTCTAAACAAACAAAACAAAAAAAATAAAATAATGTAAGGCCCAGACCTCCTCGATAACTCCACTGTCCAGAGCTAGCCACTGTTAACTCGATAGTTTATGTATGTGTATAAGCTTCACAGCCTCTAATTTCTTTCTCTTTTTGGGTATTTGGGCCACACCCAGCAGTTCTGGGGTGCTGTACCTAGCTCAGTGCTTGAGGGTTGTGCTTGGGGACCAGGCGAAGCCAGGGCATGGAGCCTGGCCTCCTGCATGGGGAGCATGTGCTCGTGCCAACTGAGTTCTCTCTCCTATCCACGGTCTCTTCTTTTTTTTGGTTTCATTTATTTATTTATTTATTTATTTATTTTGCTTTTTGGGTCACACCCGGCCATGCACAGGGGTTACTCCTGGCTCTGCACTCAGGAATTACTCATGGTGGTGCTTGGGGGACCAGAGAGATGCTGGGAATTGAACCTGGGTCGGCCGCGTGTAAGGCAAACGCCCTACCTGCTGTGCTATCGCTCTAGCCTCTGTTTCATTTTAAAATTTTGTTTTGGAGCCACACCCAGCAGTGCTCAGGGCTTACTCCTGGCTCTGTGCTCATTTTCAAATAACTCCTCTTCAGCAGACAGACAGCAATTAGTTAAGACCTTGAGCACTGCTTAGAGTTATTGGCTGTGAAAGGTCTCCAAATTTTGTGGGATGCAGAGGAGGCCTGGTAAAGGGATGGCCTTGGCTACAGAGCAGACTCCTGCCAGGTCCCAGTGCTGGCAGCATTTTATTAGCCTGAAGGCCCATTGTTTACATACTTTGTCTTGTCATCTTTGCAGGTCTCAGGGAGTTTCTTAAAATCCAGGGCAAGCAAGTGTGTGTCAATGCCCTTCCACTTCTACTTTCCTTAGAGATAGGGGCTTGATAAGTTCTGAGGTCTGAATGCAGGGCATCACACTTTGGTCACCTGGTGTGCCCAGTGGCAGGATTGCCCACTTTGTGCCATCCCAGAGAAAAGACTCCCTTTGTGCCATTTTTTGGGGGGGGATAAAATTGTATTTTGGCTTTGGGCCACACTTGACTGTGCTCAGGCCTTACTCCTGACTCTGCACTCAGGGATCATTCCTGGTGAGCTTAGGGGACCATATGGGGTAGAGGAATCAAACTCGGGTTGGCTGTGTGCGTGGGAGGTGCCCTACACACTGTGATATCTCTCTGGTCTCTGTGCCTTTTTTTTGGGGGGGGGGGGTCACACCTGGCAATGCACAGGAGTTACTCCTGGCTCTGCACTCAGGAACTACCCCTGGCGGTGCTCAGGGGACCATATGGGATGTTGGGAATCGAACCCGGGTCAGCTGCGTGCAAGGCAAACGCCCTACCCACTGTGCTATTGCTCCAGCCCCCCGTTTGTGCCTTTTTAACTTATACCAAAATGTCTTCTGAATCTCTCACTGGGGCTGTAAGGTGAATGTTCTTATTTTTAAGACCATACAAGTATCCGAACTATTGAAGAACTGGCTGGGAAACTTGAATTTGAAAACGAGTTAAACCGTGCGTGTGGCCGCTGCGAAGACTCTCCCTTCAAGGAGGAGGCATGGGCGCTGCTGGTGGACGAGAGTCCGCAGAAGATCTCAGAGCTGCAGCCGGGTGGCCTCAAGCGGGCCTTTGACGATCACAATATTGTGGAGACTGTGCTGGACTTGGAAGAGGACTACAATCTGATGGCCCCTTTTAAGTACCAAATTGAGTAAGGGCTGTGGGCTCAGCTGGGGTTCCTGGCCACAGTGTGGCTGGGCCTCTGTAAATAAATGGTTGGGGGGTTGTTGCAAAGGGTTGGCATGAGCTGAATTCTCCCCCTTTTCACTTCCAGTTGAGGCCCCTTTGTAACCAAGGGACCAGTTTGTTTATTCTGCCATTTTGAAATGTTTCTTAATGTTGATATATTTTTCATTTGATATCTTGAATGTGTTTTTTTTGGGGGGTTGTATTTTTTTTTTATGTTGATTATACCCAGGCCCAAGGCCGATGTGCATTGTGGGCTTCTACTGTCGTTGGTGTTCTTTTCCATGGGCCTCTGGAAAGTGCTAGGGCCACATCCAGGGTGGGCTTTGTGTACCACCCAGTGCCATGCCAGTGTAGCCCTGCCGCGCACTCTGCCCCATGCTTCCTCTACACATGTCTCCTTTTCCCTGGAGATCCTGGGCCCCAGGTGGTTCCCAGAGCAGTGACCCTGCTGCGGTAAGGTGGGGAGTCAGTGGGTCAGGCCCTGCCCGTCTGAGGTCAGCACAATGGCAGCAGAGGCCTAGGGGCCCTGGTGCCCCTGCGCTCCTTCAGGAAACCCTCTAGGACAGCAGGCAATGATTGACAGCTTCCTGGAATGGGCATGGGGGTGAGGACAGCGCTGCAAGGGCTGCTCGTAGAACCCGGGGCCATTTCCAGGCCCATGACCCCAGTGGAGTCAGTGAGACACTTCACCTGTGGTCTGGAGATTCTTGGCTCATTAGTCAGATGGAACTTCAACGTGTCTCACACTGGGACTCACTGCCCAGCCTTAGCTGGTGGGATCCTCCTCTTGGCTCACCAGAAAGTCCCCCAGACCACCTCATGTTCAGTCCTGACCGAGTCAGGCCCCTCCACCAGCACCCAGTTTCCCAGCCCTGAGCCGGACAGCTAGGAGCCTGGAGAAGCCGCCCTGGCTCCCAGCTCCCCCATGCTGGGAAGGTTGTTCAGATGGAGAATTGGCTATAAAAGAACAGAATAAGAGAATGCCAAGTGATGTCATTCGTGTGTGAACAGAGAAAAAAAAACTAAATAAAGGTGGACATTTGGACTCTTCAGCCAGTGGTCCGTACGAAAGGGAGAAAGCAGCCATGTGTGTAGGAAGGTAGAGCCAGACTCAGTGGGGAGCCTGATGTGGCTTCTAAGCACGATGATTTTCAGTAACGCACACCCCAGACCTCTCACTGCTATTCCAGTGTTGCTGCAGTCAAAAGTGCCCCTCAGGGTCTCCCAGCCCTCTAGCAGTGTGACCTGCAGTGAGTCAGGCTTAGTGGTGCATTTCCAAGGGCTGGAGTCATCCTCTGGGGATGCATAGACATGCTAAGCCTGTCATCTGCATGTGCATGTGCCCTGATGGGCTGCGGCAGGCTGGCACTTCCCACAGTAGCATTTGTCTCATTGAGAATATCCTCGACTTGGGGATATTCTACTTCCCTGACCAGTATTCATGATGTCAAAGAGGGTGCTGGTTTGATAGCTGTGAGTAACGGTTTCGGTTTCTGGTTCACCACATGGTCCCCCAAGCCAGGGGCACTGCCACGTGTGTCCCCCCACCCAAACAAAACTTTCAAGGTCAAGAACAGGAAAGTCTCAAAGTGGGGGCTGGGAGTGCTCACAGTGCAGTATGGAAGCCTCAGGTCCATATAAGAAGAGTAGGAGATCAATGGGAAAAGGCTGCAGTTTAGGAAACATTAGCTTATTTTTGTTTCTTTTTTTTGGGGGGTCACACCCAACAGTGCTCATGGCAAGAGCCCTACCCACTGTACTATTTCTCTGCCCCCTTTGTTTTTCAGTTTTAACAAAGATGCCACAATTATATGAGATTCTTAAAATTGTTGATTGAGGGGCCAGAGCAGCACTAGTTCAGCAGGTAGTGTGCTTGCCCTGCATGTGGCCAACCCCGTTTCGATCACTGGCATCCCATATGGTTCCCTGAACACTGTCAGGAGTGATTTCTGAGTTCAGAGCCAGGAATAATTCCAGGTTTGGCCCAAAAATCAAAACAAAAAAGGGTTGATTCTAAGTTTATGAAAATGTGTGTGTATCTATGCAAAAAGTTATTAGGAGGCAAGAGAGGTTTTAAGTTTTGGGTTTTTCTTTTTTTCCTAATTTATCTATAGAGCTAAGTATAACTTCTAGAGGAAGAATAATTTAGGCCCAGAGCAATGGCTGAGAGCACCCTATTACCAGCCTACTGTCACTAGGTCAAATCCCTGGTGTCCCCACACTCCTGGCAGTTCTGCTGTCTGTCATCCCAGCACTACAAGTGATTTTTGGCTTCAGTTTTTGTAACTCTAAAGGGTTATCGCCCCAGCAAGCCTTGTAGCTAAAAAACATGTCCAAGTGGCCATAGCCCGGAAGTGCAACACTTGGCTAGTACATGTGACCTCTGTGGTGAATATTACTGTACCAGGTGAGCCTCAGCTAAATAGTACAACTCTCAGCGAGTAAGTGCAAGTTCTGCAGCTAAGAGTGCAAACCTCAGAACACATGCGGCATCAGGAGGGGTTGGCCGCATGCCAGGCAAATAGCTAAATTCCTGTACCCTCTCTGGTTCAGAAATTAGTTTTTAATAGGAGCCACCATGGCACTGCATAGGAGGCGGGAGCATGCAGGACTGGTGATTAAACTCAGGGTCTTGCACATGCTAAGCAACCTAATCAGATGTTTTGAGGAGTGACACCCAGTGTGCTCCAAGATTACTCCTGGCTTTGCTCTTGCTCAGGAGACCATATGGGGTGCCAGGGATTAAACCCAGGGTAGCTGCTTAAAAGCCCCTAAAATTGTTTGATTTTTATTTTTTGGTTTGTGGCCACACCCAAGGCTTGCTCAGGGCTTGCTCTTGCTCTTGGGTCTGCCCTCGGGGATCATTCCTGGCGGGCTGGGGTTAGGTGGGGGGGGTCATATAGGGAACTGGGGATCAAATCCAGGACAACTGTGCTTCTGTACCAGCTGTACTGTCACTCCACCCAAGTTATATATATGTATTTTTTTGGGGGGTGGTGTTTGGGCCACATCCAGCCTTGCTCAGGGATTACTCCTGGCTGTGCACTCATGAATCATTCCTGTAAGTGCTCAGGGGATCATATGGGATGACGAGGATCAACCTGGTTGGCCGTGTGCAGGGCAAGAGCCCTAATCCACTGTACTCTGTCTCCAGCCCCTCAAGTTGTTTTTCAGAACACTCATCTCCAGGCCCAGGAATGACTCATTGCTAGTCTGCCTTGTAGACATGAGTTCCCAAGTTTGAATCCAGGCACCGCCCACCTGTCTGAGTATGATCCCAGTAGCACTGCCATTGGGGATCTCCAGCACAGCACATGTGTGAGCTCCGTTGCATTGCAACCAAGTGTGCGTGAGCAGCACAGCTGAAGCATGTGACCCTGATGAGCACATGTGTGCGATCCCTAGTCAGCACGACAAAGCAACAAAAACAAAAGGAGGAGAGAAATCCATGTTTATTGGGTATCCCTCACTTGCTAAGCAGACTTCAGCCACACTTGGGGCCAGGAAGAGAAGTCCACAGGTGCTGAGTCTTACTGAAGGATCATCTGGCACCAGCAGTTCCTGGTCTCTCAGATTCGGTTCATCTGAAGGTCTTTGCAAAGGGAACTGCAAGGAATTGGAAGCTTGCTCCCACCTTCCAAGATCGAAATCAGGAGGATTTGTTTTTCTCCCTAAGCTTGGGTTAGAGGTGGTGGGGAGGAGAGTTCAGGCACTCGCTGTCTAGAGGACAGGTTTAGGCCTGCATCAGCAGAACTGGTAAGTGAGAATTCAGATTTACCACAGGTAATTCATCCTGAAAGCTCTGGGGGAGGAAGAGTTTTCCTCATTATGAAGACATCGGTTTAATAAAGCAGGCAAGTTGTGAGCCTCTGGCATGCAAACCAATACTGAGAATTACCAGGAGGGCTAATTGTCATTTGTCTGTGACATCTGCTCCTGTCTCTTCTTCCCCTGACTTTTTGAGGCACCCTAGGGAGACCTCCCCTTCTCCTGCCTTGGCACAGCCAACTGATGAGTGCTCATTGGCCCAAGGCAGGGGCTTGGAGAGAGTCTCCAAGGGTTTTGCTGGAGGGCAAACACAGGCTCTGAACATTTATTTAATAAACCTTCCTTAGGTTTGCAGGGAGCTGGGAGCAGGGACTTCTTGGGGAGACGTGGATAGTCATAATTTAGAAATTAAAAATGTTTTACGTCATTTGGTTCTCTCCCCCGCAGTTCATCTTGGCAAGCCAAACAATCACTGAATTGTTTCCGTGGAAACACCAAACTGCAGTTTGGATTAGCAGAATCAAAATAGAAACAAGGCTGCTTCAAGAATAAATAGGAGCTTTGGAACCTGCGAGTGGCACCACAATTTCGAGCCACAGCACAAGGCATGTGAGAAGCTGGGCTCATCTAGCCCTGTAAGGAGAGGGTTGCAGGTCCCCAGATGCATCTTATCTGTGTTGATGCCTAAGCCGCTAGAAACCAGCTGTGTGCAGACTGAGACAGTAATACCACATAAGGCAGGAGCAAGTCTGCAAAACCCCTGGGAAAGGCTTAGGGGGCAGGAGGGAAAGACAGGAAGAGGGACAGGAAGAAGATGGGCCAATGGCTGAGTGGGGATCCTACCAAGAGCAGAGCCACCACTGAGGCTCCTAGAGCAAGGTGACAGTTCTCTTAAAAGACCAGTTTGAGGTTCAGTGATGACGAGGTGGAAGCATGACCCCACCCCATCTCTGTCCACCCAGGGATGTTCTCCACATTTTTGCACGTTGCTCTGTGGATCTAGGTCTAATCTGAGTTCTTTCCAAGTGAGTGCTGGGAGCACTTTTGGTTAGTTCCTCTGTACTCTTTGCTCCAGCTGGCACATTGGAGTATTGGGGCCTACCTCAACTTTCTGAGCCTCCTGTCCCCTCACTAGGGGAAGAGGAGAGCCACTGGCCCTGCTTCCTTGGTGTTCTCCTAGACCCTACATTTTTAGTCTCTGGGAAGACACCAAGATGTGCAGGAGCCTGGGAAGGAGAGACAACGTGGGCCCTGTGGCCCTCACCTTCACACCCAGGAATGTGGTGGTAGGACAGCAGCATTGATAGCCTCTAGCTACTGGAGGTGTGATCAAGGAGTTGCCAATGAGGCTTAATTCAGGCCAGTTTCCTCCCTCTGAGTGGTCAGGCCAGGGCTCACCTTGGGCGGAAGTGGTACCTTCTAGGAGGCACAGGACAGTTCCTCTGACAGTGAAGGCCAGTGCAGGCATGTGAGCAAAGGGAGGCCGTGTGCCTGAGTGCAGGTGACTATTGAAAAGGCCATCAAAAAAGAAAAGTGAAAAAAAAAAAAAAAGAAATGGCCATCATCCCGACAAGCTGAACTTCTGCAACTGGCTTTCTCCCCAGATTATGTGGGAGACATTAATATTTTAGGTTCCAACTAAATATTTATAGCGGAAACAAAGTTTTACTCAGGAAGTCTAACTTGACAATGGGTTCCAACCCTGGTGAGGAAGAACTCTCTGTCCTCGACCAGCTGGAAAATGTCTGATTTGATGAGTTTTGGCCTAAGGCCCAGCATGAAAGAAATTTTCAAAACTGCTCAAACTTTGGAAGAAGCAGCTCTTGTTTTAAGGGCAGAAAGGTGGCGTTTTCTGAGCATGTGAAGAAGGGTGGTGAGAGCTGGCTTGGAAGAGCAGAGTGAACATCCCATAGGAAGTCCCTCATCGGGGACCCTTTGGAGTTACTAGAGAAAAATATATAGAAAAGGGAAATTGCAAAGTGGGTGCTAGAGAGAGCTGATTTTCAGGACAGATCTGTAGAGTTGATTGAAGTAAGGCAATTCCTGTTGTCAACTGAAATTTTTTAAATTTAGGCACCATCATTTACAAAGCTTAAGTTTAGGGCATTTGATGTTCCAGTTCCATCAATAAGCTTTTATTAAGTGTCAGACACAACTCCTAGGTACTAAGGTGACAACAGGAACAAGGCTGAGCTGATGACCTTGCTTCCTGAGTTTAATATTTTGCTGGGCAAAGTATCTGAAAGTATTTACCATTAATGCAAAGTTTCAGAGGGAACTGTAGGAGAAAATAACCGCAGGGTGATGGGTGGCGTAGAGCATGCTCCTTCAGGACTGGAGTCAGAAAAGCCTCTGTAGGGGATGGATTACTCTAGTTTTGGGCCACTTCAGGCATGCTCATGGTTTACCTCTTGCTCTAAGCTCAGTAGTCACTCCTGACAGGGCTGGGTGCGAGGGCGGTGATGGTATATGGGTGCCAGGGATTGAACCCAGGTTAGCTGCATTCAAAGCAAGTGCTTTACCACTCTACTCTGTCTCTGTCTCTCTCTGTGGCCCCCGTAGGGGACAGTTTAAATTGAGACTCGAATGTCAGACAATTAGATGCTACAATTGGCTTCTTGTCCTTCCTCAGACTAGTGGGAGTCATGTCAGAGGGAGGTCCCCCAGGTGGCTCTCTGGGCCCTCAGCCCATAGATATCCCCTCCACCACCACCACATCCGCCCCTGTGGAGCCACATTCATATCTATCAGCATCTAAAGAGCCAAAAGCAGCGTGTGCTCCCGGGACGTGCCTGGGCTGTGTCACGCTCACCAAATCTGGCAGGAACACAGTAGTTTAAAAAAAAAGTCTTAGAAATAAAATAAGAAACAGAATATTCTTTTCCTGATATATGCCAGAGATAGTCAGTGTAATTTTAATTAACCTAGCTTTGTTAATGTACTGTTCATTCTCCAAAAACACCAACTCATGGGACACTGAGTCACTCTGACCTTTGACTTGTTACACAGAATGAAATAGTACAGGATTTCATAACTCGCAGCAGAATCAAAGAGTGGGGGGTCCTGCGCTGGCCTTTCAATGTTAGTGTCCTCAGAGAAGGCCACGGTCATAAATACTGATGGAATTTTCTCAAGGTCTAACTTTGAATTAAAATGGTCAAATATTAAACTTTTCAACTTGGAATAATAAAATAGTTTGAGTGCTTACTCTGGCAACACATAAACTAAAATTAGATAGCAGGGGCCAGAGAGATAATACAATGGACAGGGTTTCTACCTTGAGTGTAGCCTGCTAGGTTTAATCCCCAGCATCCATTTGGTTCCCAAGCCCTACCAGTAGTGATCCCTGAATGCAAAGCCAGGGACAAGACCTAAGAATTGCCAGGTATGTCCCCGACCCCCAAAAAAGGAATGATATAGAGTTTAATATGCCTAGCATGGCTTCTGTGTCAAGGAGGACACAGATCTATGAAGCAGTTTACATTTATACATACTATATAAATACATACATATATAAATATATACATATATAAATACATATATGTATATAATTTTTTTTGCTGCAGGAGATTGAACCTAGGACTTCACACAAAATAGGTGCTCCACATCCACAGCCCCAAAGCGTTCATATATTTATGTGATAAATTATATATTACTATAATATATAATAAGTTATGTAAGTATATACTATAAGTATATACTATAATTATATACATTATGTAATATATTAGTCATAAATAAAAGATAATGGAGAAAGACAACTACAGGATAATTTCATTTATATATGGAATATGTAGAAATATAAAAGCAAACCTTAGTAAACTCTTAGGTTCAGAGCACAGAACTGAGGTTTCCAGAGAGAGAGGATGTCTGTTGGATTGTGCTTGATGTTACTGGTAACTTTGGTGATGGGTGTGGTTTTGATAATATACATTTGAAGAGGTTAAATTTGTACTCCTGGGGCTGGAGCTATAGCACAGTGGGTAGGGCGTTTGCCTTGCACAAGGCTGACCTAGGTTTGATTCCCAGCATCCCATATGGTCCCCTGAGCACTACCAGGAGTAATTCCTGAGTGCAGAGCCAGAAATAACCCTGAGCATCGCTGGGTGTGACCCCCCCCCAAAAAAAAAGCAAAAAAAAAATTGTACTCCTAAAACTTAAACAATGTTGTCAATCTGTCAATCTACTTAAAAAAAAGAATTTCCAGATGTACACCCTTCATGTGAACTGCTCAGCAACCAAGTTCATCTTGGCTGTTGGTTTGGGCAGAGCTGAAGTGCTGCGTGCATGGCAGGACTTCTTCCTCTCCCACACCTTCCTTACACGCAGAGGAATACAGCAAGGAAAGTAAAGGAGGCTCACAGAGGGCAGGGTGGACAGACACCCAAGGGAGGAAAAGCCAGGGTGGGCTGCGATTTTCTGGGCTGGGATTGTTGCCATTGCCTGTGGCCCCAGCTACAGGCCTGAGGCAGCTTTGATCTGGCGGGGAATGAGAGCAGCAACGACTAGTGCCTGCCACCCCTGCCACATGCCACAGGCAAATTCAACAGCCAGTATTTGGTGGGATGAACACCCGAGCATAAAGACTAATAATAAATCAAGATCATTGCTTTCTAAGTAGCCCATTCAGAAAGCCCATGTTAAGTTTGAGAATGGGAAAATTTTGGAAACTGCCCTGCCCACAAAGAATTTTATTTTCATTCGGGTATAGGAAAGAGAAAGAGGCTTGGATAGGAGTTTGTCTTGCCTGCGCTCTACCTGGGTTCAATCCCTGGCATCTCATGTCCCCCAAGCACCTCCAGTAGTAATTCCTGAGTGCAGAGCCAGAAGTAATCCCTGAGCATCACTCAGGGATGTGACCCCAAAACAAAACAAAGAAGGAAAGAAAAACAGTTTAAGATGGGTGTTACCTATTCAAAATCCATATTTTGAGAAGCCTGGAGAATAAAAAGATATGCATCTTATTCATTTCCTAGCAAGAGAGTAAATAAACTTAGGGGGGAAATATGCTCTTAAAAGCTTGTCTTCATTTAAATTCAATTTTTATTATAAAATACATCTGAAAATATTCATAAACTTCAGCAAGAGAGAAATGGAAAGCAAAAGTGTCATTTATAAGCTCACGGTTCTCCAGATGATACAAGACTTACAGCTGTTTCATCAGTTTTGTTAGCTTTGTTGTCTCAGTAGTTTTTAAGTAATTGAAAAAACATCAATTCAACAAACAAAAAGAAAATGAGGTAATGTAGCCTGGAAACAGTTCTGCTTATTTGGTGCATGTCACCTCTTGTCCACGGGCAGTTTTCACTCTATTTCTGTGTTGATGGGAAGACTAATAGTGTGGCCCGGACTATGTCCACTGACCAAAACACACAAACACTCTCCGCCCCCCCAAACCGCCAGGCCCAGGTATCCCCAACACTGCAGGGTCCAAGCAGCAGCATAGCCTCAGGCCCTGGTGATAAACTGAAGACTTCTGGTTAGCCAAGAATCACTCACTGATGGGTGTCCCTGGGACTCCTAAGAACCATTTGGGAGCCTCCCTAGTGACTGTCCCATGCCAATTCTCCCCAAAAGACACCACAAACACTGGTGACAAAATGGGATGAAGATAAAAAATCCTGAGGCTTGGGAAGATACTGGTCATGTGTAAGGAATATTGTGAAACTAAACACTCTGCATTTTGATGGGGAGCAACAGCCTCAGTACAGCTGAGAGCCCGCCAGGAAGCTGCCCTGCTCTCAGGAAACTGTCTCCCCACCCCTTCTCCCCCACTTCCCAATCTGCCCCACAGCAGGCACTGCCCTAGCTCTCATCACCCAGTTTCCAATTTCAGACCAAATAAGGATGCACTTCCTCACGCCCTTGTACCCTTCCCCTACTCCACACTGACATCACCCATAGGGCTTCTGGCCTGAGGACTCCAAGTTGGGAGACTTTCTATTGTTGGCTAGCAGAGTGTTCAATAATTGTCTTCAGCTGACCAATAAAGTCACTGTGGGCTAATCAAAAACCATCATCACTGCTATCAAAATCCAGGTCATACAGCAGAATTTTCCCTGGTTCCCTGCATTTTGGGGAGTTGGAACTGCTAAGGTTGAGGTCACTGAACCAGTGTATGTGGTGGTCCCTTTGGGAACTGCTGTCTTGGCAAGAATGCCCACTGGCCTGCAGGAGGTCCCCTTCTTCTGTCTTACTGACACTTCCTCCTAGAGCAGGGTCCTCTAGTGTAGAGAGGTCAAAGACCTCCTGCTGCCTGTGGGGGGCCTTTTGAGGAACAGAATCTGTAGGTGGAGGATGTTTAGAACTAAAAGCACAGGTATTGCTTGGAATTTGCTCTTGCTTCCTGGCTCGTGGCCTGCCTCTGCAGGCTTTCCTAAGCTGCTGCTTCTTATCCTTCCTCACTCTCGCTCTGGTTCTGCCTTTCTGGGTTGTCACCAACCTCTGTTCAAAGGGGTCATATAAGAACATATCTCGGGCATGATGTTTCTGAGAGCTGTTCTTAGTGCTGGTTGCGAAGCGGTCTAAATGCAGGTGTGTAAGTGGTGAGGCTCCTTGGGAAAGCAGGTCTGAGTTCTCAGGAAGAGTGTGGTCAGTGCTGCCATTCTCAGAGCTGGCTTTAGTCCCAGGATGATTCTTGCTATTAGTCTGCACAGCCTGGTCCTTTACCTCCTGCTTCCCTTTACCTGCTCTAGAAGCCAGCAGTTCAGCCTCTTCTTGAAGGGTATCGTGCTGAGCTCCCTCAACCCAGACACTTAAGCTAGGAGGTAATGGGGAGCCCATACTGAGCTTCCTTACAGCAGGGCGGACCTGCGCCTGCTGTAGAGCGGAGTCCTCAGGGGCACAGACTTTCTGGTTGGTGAAACTGAGGCTCTGAGCCAGAAGAGGTGAGGTCTGGGAAGTGCTGTCTTTCACATGCGTGACTACTCCAGGGAATGAGACCAAACTCTTGATCTCTGCTAAGACACCAGGAATATTCAGCTGGCTCAGCTGCTCTCCCAGCTGCTGCAAATCCTTACTCTGCTGGATAACCAAGACTTCAAGATGCTCTAGGCTGGTTTTCATTTCCACAAATTCTGCTTGTTTCTGAAGAAAGGCAGAAAAGAAAGTTGAGAGGTATGGGCACAACTCAGAATGCCTGATAGAGGATGCGAGAACAAACTAAAGCAAAACCCAGGTTTGTCCCTCTCTAGACACATTACGTGAAAAGGCTCTGGAATTAGCATAGTGCACTGAAGGATCTTGGGAGCCAAGCTTGCCTCTATCAGGGCCTGTGCTAGCCACTACTCTTGGTTTAAAAATTGCAGCTTTAGGACTGGAGACAGTACAAGGGTAGGGCGTTTGCTTTACACTGCATACGGGGTCCCAGAGTACTGACTGCTGGGAGTGATTCCTGAACACAGAGCCAGGTATAAACCCTGAGTACAGCTGGCTGTGACCCAAACCCAATTCCCCCATACAATTTCAATTTCAACTTTAAAGGGGTCTCTCTGGGTTTTAGTGATTAAGCCAAAGCCACATTTGAGGGAAGAAGCTGAGTATTCACTTACAGCTTCAAATCTCTTTTGTATCTCAATGATGGCCTGCTCCAGGTTACCAGTGTCCTTCACTCTTTCCAGCAGCAGGTCTTTTTGGGATCTTGATGTCTCAAGCACTAAATACAGAACAGAGCAATGACAATTCACTTCATGAAACACCTTTGCTTAACTGTAACTGGGAAGAAGAAAAGCTAGAAACTGCGTAGGTCACTTGAGTTTATAACAAGAACCCAGGACTCTGCCCAAATCAGCCTTGTAGAGGATGAGAAGTCAGAACAAGCTGTTTCCTTTAGTCTCTTTTTTTCCCTCCCTGAGAAGATCCTGCCCAGGGCAGCCCAACCTCAGCACCCATTGGAAGCCCTGTGAAGCGTGCTGCCCACATGTCAGTACCAGCCTTTTTCCTTGGCCTTCGTTCCCAGGCCGGTCATCAGAATGACCTTCTGACAATACAGATATGTGCATTGCCCCTCTGAAGCCTTCATTGATGCATTCAAAGGTGTTCACTGACCACTGGATGGTGTCCCAAACACTATTATTTATTTTAACACATTCGATTTTAGGTAATGTGTTTACAACAGGTTGACATTTCTGGTGTTGGTATGCAGTTATCTCACCTCACCACCAACAAAGTGCCCAAGGCCCCCTACCCCCACTGAAACCAAAACTTCAAATTGGCTCTAGACCCCTGCTAACTTACCTTTATCCACTGTCTTCCTCTGTTTCTCTGGGCTGTGTTTCCTAAGCAATTTCTCTCTCGCCATGGGTCTCTGTGGGTATTGTTCCCTCAACATACTTCTGCTTCTATACCTGTCATCCTACCAATCCCCTCAACTCCTTAAGCTAAATAATTACTATTTTTTCTTCTGCTCTCAGTAATTATCTCCTTGAAAAATATCATTTCTGGTCTGGTTTGGGTGCTTCTGCTCTCTGCTGGTAGCACTGTGTGTGTGTGTGTGTGTGTGTGTGTGTGTGTGTGTGTGTGTATCATCACTTAGCACCCCACACCTACTTATTTACCCTCTAATTTGCTTAGAAACCTGAATACAAGTACTCAGAACTGATACTGATTTTCCTTATTTGCTTGGAGAGATTTTCATAAACACAGTGTTTTATTGCAACTTTATTAACATTGAGTTGCAATTATTGTATTCTCTTGCTAAACTGTAGGTCAAATAAGATGCTTTTACTTTTATTCAACAATAAGGAGCCTCTTCTATAGTCCAAGCAGTGAACTAGGTGCCCCATGAAGTACCTTGTAGTTTCTTCTAAGTTCTTTTAAAATGCTTGTTGCCTTCCTAAAAATGAGGCTACATGTTAAATTTCTTATAGTAACAAATTTTAGGTAAACAATTTAAAAATAATTTTAAAAAATGTTAGAGGCACAAGAAAGAAAAACAGGGGAAGTTATAATTTTGTATCAGAGAAGGTCTTTCTAAGAACCAAGTCAGAAAATCCAGAAGACATTTTAAAAATGGTAGTGTTTTGTGTCCTCATTGAGTATATGTCTAGGTATTTCTCTTGTTTTGGATTTATAAACACCATGGCTCCTCCTACCCCAGTGCATTATGCATTAATTTCTGTTACTAAATTATCTTATGATTTTGGGGCACTTTTTCAGCTGATTCTCAGAATTTAATTGTAGATCAGAACTACCTCAAGCTGATTTAAATAGAAACTTAACATTTCCCCCCCCACAAGCTGTATTTTTAGAGCCAGAGCACCTGTGCTGATTATAGGACCTTGTCCTCTGAGTAGCTCTAATCTCCAGGGAAACCAAATTCAGCCTCTGCAGAACCAAGACGCTAGAGAACTATGACCACAGTGATTCTGAAAAGAGAGGTCCCACGAGGAAGATTCTGCCTTACAAGCATAAACTGATTTAAAGTCTATCAATCAGCCTTATTCTAACTGCCCATTTCTCTAATTTTTGCCTTAATCCCTAACTTATAAAACAGCGCTTATGGACCATGCAATGCTGGTGATTGAACCCAGGCCTCCTGCCTGCAAAGCATGTAATCCAGCTGCATGAGCTCTCTCCAGCCTTTTGAAATGTTATTTTCATGAGGCTGCACATTGGCAGAGCATATGACTTGCACATGTGAGGCCTTGGATTTCATCCTTGGCTCTATATGAAAAACAAACAAGTAAATATGCACCAAATAAATTCAAATTGTGATAAATTCTCTGATAGTCATTATACTAAAAACGAGAGAATGGGGAACCAGAGATGTAGCTCAGCACATGCTTCATATACATAGGATCTGGGTTTGATTCTGACACACACAAAAGAAAAGAAAAAGAAAAGAAAAGGAAAAAAGGGATGGGAGCATCTATGGATAGGATCATCAGAGACGAAACACCTAAGCTGAGACCAGTAGCTGAGAGCCAGAGCAATATTACGGTGGGTAGGGTATTTGCTTTGCATGTGGCTGACCCTCCACAACACAGCCACCGCCACAGTCCAGGCTGCTTTCCGGACACTCGGGCAGAGCTTCTCATGAGGGAAGCCCCACAGAAACAGATAAAGCAGAACTCTGTGACCTTGAACTTCAGGCTCAACGAGATCTGGAAACAAGATCCTCTGTCTGCCTCCTCCAATCTCCGGCACCCCAGGGATCAAACCCAGACGCCTCATCCTACCCACGCCAGATAAATACCTCATTGGCCAACCTCCACTACCTCCACTACCCAGCTACCGCCACGCACCAGGCTGCTTTTTGGACTGCACGGCCGCAAGGCGGCCACACAACACAATAGGACACCTAACACCCATTTTCCATAATTTCCGCACCATATTTGATGGGGTTGGAATTGGTGTGAACCATGGGAACACCTGTAAGGGCTATTGGAGGCCTCCCTAAAAGCCTCCATCCCTCTCGGAGAGCCCAGCAAGCTCCTGAGAGTACCCTGCCCGCACGGCAGAGCCTGGCAAGCTACCATGATGTATTCGATATGCCAAAGACAGTAACAGCAATGGGCCTCATTCGCCTGACACCAAAAGAGCCCCCAATATGATGCCATCATCATTAAGAAGGATGAGCAAGGAGAGGCTGATAAAATCGCAGGGACAAACTAGACTGCCAAAATGAAGGACTAAAATTAATGTCTGTACTTTCAACGCATGTATTCTGGCATCAGAAGTATCCATCAAGGACCTGATGGCACAAATGCAGAAGATCAAGTACGACATCATTGGTCTGACCAAAACGAGAAGGTAACGATCATATTATGACATTTTCGACACTGGAGAAGAACTGTTCCTCAGAACATGTGACAACAGAGACGTCGGTAGCGTCAGTGTCTTTGTCAACATGAACTTGGCCACGAGCATTGATTCATTCGAATGCCTAACAACCCGAATTGGATGATTACACTTGAATAGATGTGGCTCACTGCTGGCAGTTTCTATCTTTGTCGTCTACGCACCAACATCCAACTACGATGAAGAAGAAATTGAGAAGTTCTACATGGAGCTGGAGAGGTACTATAAAGAAGACCACACCTTCTATAAGGTCATTGTTGGTGATTTTAATGCCAACATAGAACTGAGAAGGTCGCCCGAAGAACTCCACATTGGAACCATGGCCTAGAATGGAAAGAACCGGGTGAGAGACTGAGTTCATCATGTCAACCAAGACCATCCACGGTGATTCACAGTTCCAGAAGGTCAAATCTAAATGCTGGACATGGGAGTCTTCTGGTGGACAGTTCCACAATGAAACTGACCACATCATATTCGGTCAAAGGTTTTGCCTGACCGATATCCTTGTTGTCCCAAAATTTCAAACGGGATTGGACCATTGTCTCCTTCGTGCAAAATTCTACTTTACAGAGCAGGGAGAAAGGACTTCAGAGTTTAAGATTAAGAAGAGAACTCCCAGAATGACCACCAACTGGGAGCTCTTTGGCACTACTGCGGCAACATGGGAAGATGCCGTCATTGACAACATCAATGAGGAACACGATCAACTGGTTCAGCACCTCCATGACTATATGAGGAACGCCGAGAGTGTAAAAGCCACAAAAAGACGCCTGTCTTCGGAAACTCTCGAGCTCATTAGCCAACATGGTTTGGTATGAGCCTCAGGCAATCACAAGCTAACGTCCGAGGTCGAAAAGCTGTGTAGAGAAGCGATAAAGGAAGACCTCAAAGAGAGAAGAGCAGCAGTGTTGGTTGATGAGGTAGAAGCCAGGAAAAGTATTCACAACGCTCGCCTGTCCTTCGCCAACTACAAGACCAAGATGACTGCCCTCTGATGTCCTGATGGATCTATCACATCTTCCAGAAGGGCAATGGAGAGGATTATTCATGACTTCTACTTGGATCTCTTGACAGCCACGTCCACCTGCCCACATACCAAATTCTGCAAGATGGATGTTGTTCCCATCTTCCTCCCTTCCAAAATCTGACAGATCATTTTGTCGGTAAAGATGCATAAAGCACCCCATCCAGACAAGGTCAGACCCGAACACCTGAAGAATCTGCTGCCAGTACTCATCAATACACTGGCTCGGCTCTTCACATGCTACTTGTACGTATGCAAGGTTCCATGCTAATGGAAAATCAGCAGAACCATTCTGTTGTAAAGAAGGGAGACATCCACGACATCAGCAACTATCGCCCAATCTGCCTGTTGTCTGTCGTCTACAAGTTGTTCACTTGAGTCAACCTGAGTAGAATAGGCAGAACACTAGATGAAGGACAACCATGCGAACAAGCAGGGTTCCGAAAAGGATTCAGCATGATCAACCATATCCACACAGTGACCAAGCTCAATGAAGTTTCTTGAGAGTTCAAGATGCCACTCTGTCTAACGTTCATCGATTTAAAGAAGGCCTTTGATTCTGTTGAGACTGAAGTGGTCACCAAAACCCTAGTCAAACAGGGTGTTCAAATTCAGTACATCAAGATCCTCCACCAGCTGTATTACGGATTCACCACCAGGATCTCACCATTCTACAAGAAGTGATCATTGATGTAAAGAGAGGGGTTTGGCAGGGTGATACCATTTCACCGAGACACTTCAGTGCCACTCTCGAGAACATCATTCGATGACTGGAATGGGAAGAAATGGGAGTGAAGAGAGATGGTCGGCAACTACACCACCTCTGTTTTGCTGATGACATTGTTCTATTAACACCAAACATTAGTCAAGTGGCACAAATGCTGGCCGATTTCGACCACGAGTGTGGAAAGGCTGAACTGCAGCTGAATCTCACCAAAATAATGTTTATGAAAAACGAACTAGTCCCTGATGTTCCATTTGCTCTCATCTCTGAGAACAAACATCTCTGAATGCAGCAGCTATGTGTACCTGGGTTGAGAACTCAACATGAGGAACGATTTGGCGCCAGAACTGCGCAGGAGGAAGAGAGCAAGGTGGAACGCCTTCAAGAGTTTTGAAAAAGTGGTTAAGAGGATGAAGAACCTTAGGCTCTGGGCACATCTTTTTAACTCCACCATTCTTCCTGCACTAACATACGCCTCAGAGACCTGGGCCCTATGAAAACAGGATGAGTGCTATTCAGGTATCCCAAAGAGGAATTGAAAGGGCTGTGCTTGGAGTACCACGTTTCATTCAAGTGAGAGAAGGACTTCAGAGTTCCGACCTCCATCGACAATCAAGAATCAGGAACGGGCCGCTGGAGCAATAGCACAGCGGGGAGGGCATTTGCCTTGCACGCGGCCGACCCAGGTTCGAATCCCAGCATCCCATATGGTCCCCTGAGCACCACCAGGGGTGATTCCTGAGTGCATGAGCCAGGAGTGACGCCTGCATCGCCAGGTGTGACCCAAAAAGCAAAAAAAAAAAAAAAAAAAAAGAAAAGAAAAAAAGAATCAGGAACGGTGTCTCATTTGCCAAGGTGTCGAAAATCACGTAATGTGATTTTTTTTTGGTTTTTTATCACTCCAGCCCCACGTAATGTGATTTAGAAACAACTGCTAGACTAGAGCTGTTACCGACTGGATTCCACGGGACGTTAAAAGACGGCTTGGCCACCCACCTATGAGATAGTCAGACTTCTTTGTCAAAACCCTGAATGAATGGTTTGAGGCTCTCCATGTTCCTGGAGCGAGCAGATATCATTGGGCTACACCAGCACTCAACAGGAACAAATGGGGACGGTACTGGCGCTTGCTCGAGCAAATCAAAGATCAATGGGATGACAAGTGATACAAATGACACAAGTGGCTGACCCAAGTTAGACCTTCAGCATCTCATATGGTCCCCAGAGAACTACCAGAAATAATTCCTGATCACATATCCAGGAGTAACCCCTGGGCATCACTGGGTGTAGACCAAAACCAAAACCAAAACCAAAACCAAAACCAAAACAAATATATAAATTGACCTTCTGATTCTTCTTCAAGCCCATATTCTCCCTTAAACATGTATCTTGCATGCTTGTCTCTGTGTTTCTTTGCTACCTATTCTCTCTTGAACATGTTTCCCATTTTTCTCTCCTCTCACACTTTTCTCAATAAATTCCAATTTTAAAAACGCTACCAGGTTTGACCAAAAAAAAAAAAAAAAGGTAGTTGAAGTGACAGGAGAGTAGGTAAAGAGCTTGTGCGCTGGAGTGGTAGTACAGCAGGTGGGGCATTTGCCTTGCGTAGGGCTGACCTCGGTTCCATCCCCGGCATCCCATATAGTCCCCTGACAAACACCAAGAGAAATTCCTGAGTGCAGAGTCAGGAGTAAGCCCTGAGCATCGCTGGATGTAATCAAAAGAGAAAAAAAATAGAGGTAAGGAACTTCCCTTACCTTGGGCATGACATCATGGTACCACCTGAGTACCACGAGGAATGATTCCTTGAGTAAGGAATAAACAGCCAGGAGTAAGATCTGAGCACTTCCAGGTGTACCCTCATTCCCTGCCCCCCAATCTCTTCCCCCAAAGAAGGTAGCCTTGCAAAGATTAGAGGAAAGTTCAGGTAAAGACAATAGTAAGCAAAAAGTTCTAAAGTGAGAAGGTCCAGGAGATGATTCAGTGGCTAAAGCTCCTGCCTTATAAGCACGAGACTGCAAGTTTGATCCTGGTGGCACATTGCATGCAAAATGCCAAACTGGTAGCTCTGCTGTCTGTGATCCCAGTGCCATATGCATTTCTAGCCAAACTGCAGCCAGGTATGTGTGAGCATCACTGAAAAACACAACCAGAATGCACACGTGTACTGCAACTGAAGAGTGCTACCCACCAGGGGAGCACTATGAAAGCACCCCAATTCAGGGAGGACCCCAGGCTGTTCCCAGGCAAACAGCCAAAACATGTAAGCACAATTAAATATGTGTGAGACCCCCAGTCATGACACCATCATCAATAGATTGAAGGAGAAAACTCTAAGAAAGAGGCTGTTATGACTAGAGTAAATCAATGGGCCTTGCCCACTTCCCTAAAGAGGTAAATTTTTATTTTCTGTATATTTAGTCATAATTTAAAAAAAGAGGATTTTTCAGAAAGCAAATGGTGCTTGCCTTGTACGTGAATGACCCATGTTCGAACGCTGGCACTATATATAGTCCCTGAGCACCATCAGGAGTGATTTGTGAACAAAGAGCCAGGACTAAGCCCTGGGCACCACTGGGTGTGGCAGAAAGGAAGAAAAAAATAGAAGGAAGGAATGAAAGAAGGACAAAAGAGAAAGAGAGAGGAGGAGAAAGAAAGAAGAGCGAGGGGGAGGGAGGGAAAGATGGAGGAAGGAAAAAAAGGAGAGAGAGAGAGAAAGGGAGGGAGGGAGGGAAGGACAGACAGATGTTCACCTACTTTTCAATATAAGTTAAATTTTACATGTTAATCAGTTAGAAAAATGTTTTTGCTTATGTTTCAAGTACTGGATTTCTGTTCCTAAATTCAATTAGTCAAATATTTTTCCAGAAATCCATATGTAGATATTTGTAGTAGAAAGCAAACCTAATTATCCTACTCTAGATGAGGGCCTAAATAGCAATGTTTCTTAGCAACAGTGAACATTACCAAGCACAAAAGCACAGAATGAGAAAGGCAAGCAAACTGTCCAATTTGAGATCTGGTGGTGCTCAGGAAGAATCTACCAGTGGCCCCACTTATTTTTTCCTTGTCCCTGAGAGACAGATGTGCAAATAGCAATGTTTATTTCCTATTAAAAAAAAAGCCTTACAGGAGCTTTTTTTGTTTGTTGTTTTTGGACCACACCATGGAGGTGTTTGGGGGACCATATGTGGTGTTGGAAATTGAACTGAGATCCCTTGCATGCAAGGCAAGCACTTGAGTCCCTGCACTATTGATCTGGCCTCCTGAAACATCCCTCAGGTTGTTTCCATAGGTTGGCAATTATAAGTAATGTTGCAGTCAATATAGGGGTGTGTATAGCACTGCACCGTCATAGCACTGTCCCGTTGTTCATCTATTTGCTTGAGCAGGCACCAGTAACGTCTACATTGTAAGATTTGTTACTGTTTTTGGCATATCAAATACACCATGGGGAGTGTGTCAGGCTCTGCTGTATGGACAGGATACTCTCAGTAGCTTGCCAGGTTCTCTGAGAGGGACGGAGGAATGGAACCCCGGTCAACATGCAAGGAAAACGCCCTACCCACTGTGCTATAGCTCCAGTCCATGTAGATATCTTTTTGAATTATTGTTTTCTAATTCTTTGAATAAATACCAGTAACAAAATAGCTGGGTCATATTATATTTCTATTCTTAATTTTCTAACTAATGTTTGGACTATTGTGACAGTAGTTCCACCAGGTTATATTCCCAGTAATAGCATATGAGGCGTCCCTTTCTTTCACATTCTCACCAACACTTGCTTCTTGTCTTTCCAATAACAGCCGTTCTCTAATGTATGAGGTCATATCTCACTGTAGTTTTGATTTGCATTTCCCTAAATTTAAGTGATTATTATATCTATTCATGTACTTCTTTTTTTTTTTCTTTTTGGGTCACACCTGGCGATGCACAGGGGTTACTCCTGGCTCTGCACTCAGGAATTACTCCTGGCAGTGCTCAGGGGACCATATGGGATGCTGGGGATTGAACCCGGGCTGGCTGCGTGCAAGGCAAACGCCCTACCCACTGTGCTATCGCTCCAGCCCCTATTCATGTACTTCTTGTTCATCTGTAGATCTCTGGAGAAATGTCTATGGAGCTCATCTACCCATTTTTTAAATCAGGTCGCTACAGACTTTATTCTTAACAATTATAGGAGCCAGAACAATACAGCGGGTAGGGCTTGCCTTGCACACAGCCAACCCAGGTTTGATCCCAGATGGTGGCCCCCAAGCACCACCAAAACAGATCTCTGAGTGCAAAGCCAGACTAAGTCCTTTGCACGTAGAGTGTGACCCAAAACCAAACAAATAAAAAGTTTATGTTCCTTACTTAGAACATAACTTAGAACTCAGAGCATTTCTTAGAGTATTTCTCCCTATAAAATTATAAAAATGTTGCCCATGTTTTCTTATAGTTTTTAAATTTATTCACCACCCATAGTATATTGATTTTATCTATAATTAATTTTGGTATATAGCATTATCTCCTTTCCAAAGAGATATTTTCTGATCTTGTTGAGGGGGAACTGGTGTTATTCCTGGTAGTGCTTAGGGCTACTACTGGCTCTGTGCTCAGGGATTACTCCCTATGCTTAGGTACTATGTGGTTCCAGGATCAAACCCAGGCCTCCTGCATGAAAAACATGCACTTTTCCCTTTAAGCTATTTCTACAGTACACATTTTCTGATCTTAATAGCAGCGTTTCCTTCTAATTTTACTAATGATCATAATTTTTCAATATAAAAGATTCCTACTTATGAAAGTATTATTCTGACTCAGCTAATTGAGCTAAACCAAAATTAAGTAGCATATGGAAGTAGCTTTGATAATTCCTTTATATTACTCTGGTCCTTAGTGTTCTCAGCTATGGAACAAGAGGAGTTAGATGAAATAACTTGGAATGATCTTTCTGGTTATTCAGACAGAGTGTAGGGAAGATTATCTCATGGTGTGACGCCACCAACTGCATAATAACATAAGATCACACTTTCAGGGCCAGAACAATAGCATGGAAGGTAGGATGCTTGTCTTGCACGTGGCTGACTAGTTTGATCTCCAGCACCACATACAGTTCTGAGTTCTCCCAGGAGTGGCCCATGAGCACAGAGATAGGAGTAAGCCCTGGGCATTTCGAGGTGTGGCCCATCAAACAGACCAAAAAAAACAAACAAACAAAAGATAGCACTGCACACAACCTCTTTCCTTTAAAAGCAAAGCGAATGCAAACTGGAAGCCCACAAAGTGCACCAACTGGCAAATTTAATGCATCAGTAAGCTAGCCTGAGCCTGAATATATGACAGATGATTTGCTTGGTTCCTTTTTTTTTCCCATTAAACTTTGTTTTTAATAGGTCTCAAAATTCTGCGACAGATTTTTGGTCAAGTTGTTTCCATTAAAAAGTACTGATTTTAGGGGCTGGAGTGATAGCACAGCGGGTAGGGCATTTGCCTTACACACAGCTGACCCGGGTTTGAATCCCAGCATCCCATATGGTCCCCTGAGCACTGCCAGGGGTGGTTCCTGAGTGCACAGCCAGGAGTAATCCCTGTGCATCGCCAGGTGTGACCCAAAAAGCAAAAAAAAAAAAAAAAAGTACTGATTTTAGGGGCTGGAGCCATAGCACAGTGGGTAGGGCATTTGCCTTGCACACGGCCGACCCGGGTTCGATTCCCAGCATCCCATATGGTCCCCTGAGCATCGCCAGGAGTAATTCCTGAGTGCAGAGCCAGGAGTAACCCCTGTGCATTGCCAGGTGTGACCCAAAAAGCAAAATAAATAAATAAAAATAAAAAGTACTGATTTAAAAAACTAATAACTTAAACTGCCACACACACAAAAAAAATACAAATTGTCCACAAAACATTTTCCTTTCCTTCGGAAGGTTTTAGGGTGCATTGCTATCATTAACCAGTCTTTTACTATTAAAACTTAAATGGCCAATTGAGACAAACAGTTCTGAGACCGTCCTTCCACCACTGATTAAGACTGGGGTGGGGGGCTAGAGCAATAGCACAGCGGGTAGGGCATTTGCCTTGCACGCGGCCAACCCGGGTTCGAATCCCAGCATCCCATATGGTCCCCTGAGCACCGCCAGGAGTAACTCCTGAGTGCACAGCCAGGAGTAACCCTTGTGCATTGCCGGGTGTGATCCCTAAAAAAAAAGCTAAAAAAAAAAATCCTCATCCTCTCCCAAGCAAAGGCAACCCAGTTTGTCAGGGAGGGACTTAAAAAAAAAAAAGACTGGGGTGGCAGGTACTGGGGATCATATTCATTTAGCCTTCTGAGCCTTCTGGGCAGACTTGGTAACGTTGCCAGCTCCAGCTGCCTTCTTGTCCATTGCTTTGATGACACCCACAGCACTAGTCTGCCTCATATCACGAACAGCAAAACGACCCAGAGGAGGGTAGTCAGGGAAGCTCTCAACACACATGGGCTTGCCAGGGACCATATCAAAGATGACAGCATCACAGATTTCAAGAACTTGGGGCCATCTTCCAGCTTTTTCCCAGAACGACAGTCAATCTTCTCTTTCAGCTCAGCAAATTTGCAAGCAATGTGGGCTGTGTGGCAATCCAGCACAGGTGCATAAGCAGCACTGATCTGACCGGGATAGTTCAGGATAATCACCTGAGCTGTGAAGCCTGCAGTTTCCACTGGAGGATCATTTTGCTGTCACCAGCCACACTGCCATGACGAACATCTTTAATAGACACGTTCTTTTTTTTTTTTTTTTTTTTTGTTGTTGTTTTCTTTTTGGGTCACACCTGGCGATGCACAGGGGTTACTCCTGGCTCTGCACTCAGGAATTACCCTTGGTGGTGCTCAGGGGACCATATGGGATGCTGGGATTAGAACCCGGGTTTGGCCGAGTACAAGGCAAATGCCCTACCCGCTGTGCTATCGCTCCAACCCCTAACAGACACGTTCTTGACGTTGAAGTCCATGTTGTCCCCAGGAAGAGCTTCGATAAGAGTTTCATGGTGCATTTCAACAGACTTAACTTCAGTTGCCATCTTTACAGGTGACTTTCCAACCCTTGAACCAGGGCATATTAGCACTTGTCTTCAGCATGTTGTCACAGTTCCAATCAGAAATTGGCACAAATGCTACCGTGTCAGGGTTGTAGCCAATTTTCTTAATGTAGGTGCTGACTTCCTTAACAATTTCCTCATATCTGTTCTGGCTGTAGGGTGGTTTAGTGGAATCCATTTTGTTAACGCCAACAATGAGCTGTTTCACACCCAGTGTGTAAAACAGAAGGGCATGCTCGCAGATCTGCCCATTCTTGGAGATACCAGCCTCAAATTCACCCACACTAGCAGCAACAATCAGGACAGTACAATCAACCTGAGAAGTGCCTGTAATCATGTTCTTGATAAAGTCTCTGTGTCCCGGAGCATCAAAATGATGGTTACGTAGTACTTGCTGGTCTCGAACTTCCACAGGGAGATATCAATGGTGATACCAACTCATGTTCCGCTTTCAGTTTATCCAATATCCAGGCATACTTGAACGAGCCCTTTCCCATCTCGGCGGCCTCCTTCTCGAATTTCTCAATCGTTCGCTTGTCGATGCCGCCACATTTGTAGATCAGGTGGCCAGTGGTGGTGGACTTGCCTGAGTCTACGTGTCCGATGACAATGAGGTTGATGTGAGTCTTTTCCTTTCCCATTTTGACTTGCGTTTAGCTGTGATTTTCACCACACTTGTGTTCTGGCGGCAAACCCGTTGCAGAAAAGTACTTGGTTCCTTTCTGCTTTTTATCACTGTCTTCCAAGAAAGTACATAATTCTGGAGAGGCTACTAGTGCCATTTTCAATAATGAATTGGATTTTGGGGTCACAGCAATAATATAGCGGGAAGGGCATTTGCCTCACAGGTGTCCAATCCGGGTTTGATCCCTGACACCTCATATGGTCCTCCCACTTAGGAATAATTCCTGAGTACAGAGCCAGGAGTAACCCAGCATTGCTGTGTGTGACCCAAAAATAAAAATTAAAAAAAAAACAAAACCCTGAACTTTGAACTAGTATACTGCATTACTTGCTACTGTTTTCCATATGATAGTGGCTCCCTCTCCTAAATCATACCCTCTGAAAATAAGGAAACCAACAGGGGTTAAGGATAAGGATGCATACTCCTAATTTTTTTTTTTTTTTGGTTTTTAAGCCATACCCAGTGGCAGGGGGTTGGAGAGGGCTATTCTCTGCTTGTTACTCAGAGGTTGCTCCTTAAAATACTGTCAGTGGGGTGCCAGGGACTGAACCCAAGGCCCCAGCATGCAAAGCATGTGCACTGGCCTTTTAAGCTATTTCCCCTCATATGCCTACTATTTTTTTTTCTTTTATTGTTGGGCCAAACCTGGCTATGTTCAGGACTTAGTTATGACTTTGTGATCAGTGATTACTCCTAGAGGTGCTCAGAGGATCATATTTGGTGCAGAGATCGAACCCAGGTAAGCCGTGTGCAAGACAAGTGCCCTACCTATTGTACGATTGCTCTACCCCTATTATGTCTACTTTTATTAGTAGTATTCTTTAGGACCACACCTAGCAGAGCCAGAGGCTGCTCCTAGATATTTGTTCAGGCGTCACTCTGGGCAATATTCAAACTTGGGTCAGTCACATACAAGGCAAGTGCCTTAGTCCATGTACAATCTCTCCAGTCCCTCATAGGCCTACTTTAAATCTGATTAGTTGTAGCACTTTCTCTGTGTTATTTTGTTGGGGACCATGAGCACTCCCATTTTCTATTCTGAGCCTTAAACATCATAATCTTCTTCTTATTTTCATCCAGTTTAAAATATAGAACCCCCCCACCCATGCCAAGCTGTTTTCACTGGGGCACCTCAGAAGGGGGCTGGTTGAGTTTCTCTCCCTGCCCCAAGCAGAACCCCAGCAGCCAAAAAACTTCAGAGCTAAACTGCCACCATGCTCAAGGCCACTCCCCACATGGTCGGACAAGCCTCACCCAAAAGGAGATGAGCCTCACCCAGAGGGGACGAGCGTCACCCAAGATGGAATGAACCTCACTCAAGAGGGGACCGGCAGAAAAACCCAGTTATGCAGGAACCTGTGTGACTGAGATCTCCATGCCTGCTCGGATTGGGACTGGGCCTCCTCCTCCCAGCTCCCCAGTTTTCCAGTAGCTTGGCATTCATACCCACAAAATGCCCCCGGCGCCATGTAATCTCATCAACAGCCAAGATCCAGAGACTATAAACTAAAACTCCTGGAAGAGAACAATGCAGAATTTCCTGGAGCGTGTGGCCACTTTGCAGCTGTGAGACCTCTTACAGTCTATCTCACTTACTTACCAAAAGTAGCAAACATTTTTTGGTTTTAACATACTTTCTTGTATTCTCTTATATTTGTGCTTCAATGGCTCCAGAATGAAATACAACAACCTTCACACACTTCCCTCTTATTGTGGTGGGAAGGTGCTCAATGGTGGGATTGGTGTTTGAATATTATCTATAATGAACTATTGTGAACAACTTTTATGAAAATAAAAAATATATATAAAAGTATATACATTGTTTCATATAAAACAAAATAAAATAAAATATAGAAAACTGGGTTGGAGCAATAGTACAGTGGGTAGGGCGTTTGTCTTGCACGTGGCCGACCCAGGTTCAATTCCCAGCATCCCATATGGTCCCCTGAGCACCGCCAGGAGTAATTCCTGAGTGCAAAGCCAGGAGTAACCACTGTGCATCGCTGGGTGTGACCCAAAAAGCAAAAAAATGAAAAATAAATTAATTAAGTAAACTATAGAAAACCAAAAGACACTTTTTTTTTTTGCGGGGGCAGGGAGCGTGGGACACAACCAGTGGTACTCAAGGCTTACTCCTGGCTCTGGGCTTAGGGATCACTCCTGGCAGTGTCTGGGATCCTAGAGATCAAACCTGGGTTAGCCTTCTGCAAGGCAAGCACCCTATTTATTGTACTATCTCACCAGCCCCCAAAATGACACTTTCCTTGGAAACTTAATAAAAGAGTTATTCTCTTTTGGGGGATTGAGAAATTTGGGCCTCACCTGTTTGTGCTCAGGGTTTACTCCTAGTGCTATGTGCAGGGGTCACCCCTGGAGATGCTCAGGGCACCATTCAGGGTGCCAGGGATTGAACCTGGTTGGCCGCATAAAATGCAGATATCTTACTGGCTGTACTCTTTCTCTCTGGTCCCTGCCTTGCTATATCTCATAAGGGTAACAGTCCTAGGCTTCCACACTGATTTCCAAACAGATGCACAGTTGCCCTGTGTGTGGGAAAACCAGCCTGAAAGCCAGCAGATAGTACAGTGCTTTTTTTGTAGACAGATGGGGATTAATTTCAATGACACACAAAACGATTAATTTCTGTAAACCATGAGCAATCTGCCCAATGGCATTTGAATGTTTTAAATTTGTTTAAAATAAAAAATAAACAAACAGACAAATGTAAACAAATACAGATGCAATCATCATATTGTTTAGCTGGAAAACTATTGGTTTTAGAGAGGTGTCCGAATAATGAAAACTGTGTTCTCGCTTTCTTCTGTTAAGGGTCAGCACCTGGCTTTCTTCTGCTAAGAGCCAGCACCTTGGTCTTTGTTTTATATTTATTTTGGTGGGGGGGGCACACCTAGCAATGCTAAGAGGTTACTCCTGGCTCTGCCCTCAGGAATTACGCCTTGCAATGCTCAGGGAACCATATGGGATGCTGGAGATAAAACTTAGGTTGGCTGAGTGGAAGGCAAACACCCTACCCATTGTACTATATAGATCTGGCCCTAAAGGTTTTCTAATTAATTCATGTGTAAATCATTAACTGGTGGAGTAGGGGACTTTACAAACCACAAACTGTAACCGAAATTGAGAAAGATGTTGTGATTCACCACAAAACAGTTCTTACTGAAATGAAAGCAGCAAGAAGAGCAGTAGGCAAGTGGAGAATTTCTAACTCCTAAGAGAGCAGTGTCTCTATTTCTAAATCCTTTGAGAGTGCGTCTTTACAGAAGCACAGTGAGCAATTCATTTGGGACTCATGGATGCTGCTGATTCACTGCTGGCAGTAAAATGAGCAATAGTAATTTCACCTATCCAAGGCAGCGAGGTTACTGGGTAGAGGATATGTCTCACTGAGGGCATCTAGGGACTAGAGCATTCCCACAGCAGTGAGTCCCACCATCCAGATTAGTGTGCTCTACATCTCTTCAGGACTAACTTGATGTATTCTCTCATCTGAAATACTTGATGGAACCTTACCATTGGCAGAAACCTGGCTAGGGTCAGAAAGTTCATGTTCACTGCTCACCAGTGCCCTCTGCTGATAACCTCAAATAGGAAGTACTCACATGTCTTGACCACAGTCTCCAAAGAATCCACAATAAATTGACTTCTTAAACTGAGACATTCCTCAGACTTTTCCACAGTGGTCTGCAACTAAAGAACCACAAATAAAGGGGAAAAAATCACTCTTTTGTTATTTTGCTAAATTAGAGAATTTACATTGATAACAAAAGATGTAATTCAGCTGGAGATATACCAGACAGGGTCAGGTGCTTGTTTTACATGAAGCTGGTTCCCTCCCCAGCACTGCACATGACCCCCAAAGTACCTCCAGGAGTGGCCCCTGAGTACAGAGCCAAGAGAAGCTCCCCCTGGGAGTCCCTGAGTAAGACCTAACGCCCCCAAAAACCAAATTAAAAAATTGAAAAGCAGTATACTTAAGCACTGTCTTTTTACAATGAACCAAAGTTAATACAATGCACTATAGCACTGTCATCCCATTGTTCATCGATTTGCTCAAGCAGGCACCAGTAACATCTCCATTATGAGACTTGTTGTTACTGTTTTTGGCATATCGAATACGCCATGGGTAGCTTGCCAGGGTCTGTCGTGCAGTTGGGATACTCTCGGTAGCTTGCCGGGCTCTCTGAGAGGGACGGAGGAATCGAACGTGGGTTGGCTGCGTGCAAGGCAAATGCCCTACCCGCTGTGCTATAGCTCCAGTCTGAAAGTCAATACAATGTAATTATGAAATACATTTTAAAATGTAAAATGTTCAGAGTCGGGAGATAGAACAGTGATTAGGGTCATGCCTATCATATGCCTGACCTAAGTTTGATTCCCAACACCACATGGTTTCCCTCCCAAGTCTCACTGGGTATAAACTTTTAGACACGCCCCGCCCGCCTCCAAGCACTGCTGGACATAGTTCTGCAGGTCCCCAACACCACTGCAGTGGTCCAGGGATCCCCCAACACTGCAGGGCCTAAGCAGAGTATCATATATATCTTCGGGCCCTTGTGCTGAACTGAGGTTGACTAAGAACTGCCCGTGGAGCTCCAAACCTCCTGAGTACAGCTTGGGAAACCCTTTCCCAGAAATGCCAAGATTTTTTAACTCCTTAAAATGCAACTCTACTTACCCTATCAATGCTTTCTCTGACATGGGAAATAAAGTTGTACAGAGTCTCACTAGGAGAAAAAAGAGAAAAAAAGTCCTTGTGAAATACTGAAACAATATGGAACAGAGTGATTTCCTGAACATGACTGGCTTCCACCTAGTATTGCACCACACAGTGCTTGATCAGAGTTAGAGACCAGACCCTGAGGAACCTGAATGTCCGCAAGGAAAACAAGAGAATACAGACTTTTCATGACCATATTCAAACAGAACCAGATTTTCCTTTTTTAAATTTACTCTGTATTTTAGCCAGGGCAAAAATTTAACTCAGTGGTTACTATGTAAAACAGAACGAATTTTTGTTTTTTCCTTTTGGCCACAGCCAGGTGTTCTCAGGGCTTACTTCAGGCTCTGTGCTCAGGAATCATTCCTGGCAGGACTTAAGGAATCATACCTGGTGCTGGGGATCAAACATGGGTTGGCTGCTTACATGCAAGGCAAGCACTTTACGGCACTGTCTCTTTGACCCTAACTTTCATTTTCATGAAGATAGTCTTTCTGATAGCTCACAGTTCCTAAACACACTTTAGAGTAATGATGATTACTCTGATTATGGAGACAGTATTTAGATAATTCCATGAACAATTTTTACCTCATTTCCCATTCCTTCATTGCTTATGTTTTTTGGGAGTGGCCCAGAGGAATAGAACATTTATACACACTTGGCGAGGCATGGCCAGAAATCATTCATTAGTATAACTAGAGATTATACTAATGAATGACTAGTATAGGGATTAGAGAGTGCAGAACTAATAGGCTCAAACAAAAAACTATGGGGTCCTACTCATTATATGTGGTGACAGCAGGGATTTGAACTTGTGACTATATATATATTTTTTTCTTTTTTGGGTCACACCCAGCGATGCACAGGAGTTACCCCTGGCTCTACACTCAAGAATTACTCCTGGTGGTGCTCTGGGGACCATATGGGATGCTAGGAATCAAACCCAGGTCAGCCTCGTGCAAGGCAAATGCCCAACCTGCTGTGCTATCACTCCAGCCCCGATGACTATATAATTTTAAGTCACTGGGGTAGGGCTGGAGTGATAGCATAGCGGGTAGGGCATTTGCCTTGCACTCGGCCGACCCGGGTTCAAATCCCAGCATCCCATATGGTCCCCCAAGCACTGCTAGGAGTAATTCCTGAGTGTAAAGCCAGGAGTAACCCCTGAGCATCTCTGGGTGTGACCCAAAAAGGAAAAAAAATGTGAAAAATAAAAGATTATCTCCTTAAGTCACTGGGGTGACTGAATAGCAGTCACTGTGCTACTCCTCTAAACCAAACAGAAATTTTTATTCTTGTTTGTAGTGTTATAAATGGAATCCAGGACTTCATACATATAAGGCTTGTTCCCTGCCACTAAGTCACATTCCTGTATTCCCTCAATATATCAAATTTTAAACCTAACTGGGTAATTTGTTTTTTGGGGAAGCCGCACTGGCTGTGCTCAGGACTTACTTCTGGCTCTGTGCTCAAAGCACTAGTTTTTTTTTTTTTTTTTTGCTTTTTGGGTCACACCTGGCAATGCACAGGGGTTACTCCTGGCTCTGCACTCAGGAATTACCCCTGGCGGTGCTCAGGGGACCATATGGGATGCTGGGAATCGAACCTGGGTCGGCCGCATGCAAGGCAAACGCCCTACCCACTGTGCTGTGCTATTGCTTCAGCCCCTCAAAGCACTCTTGACAAAATTCAGGACCATATGTGATGCCAAGATTGAACCTAGATTGTACACATTTTATTTTACTTGGCTTGTGGGCCACACCTGGTGGTGTTTGTGGATCATTCCTGGCAGTGCTCAAGGAACCATATATGGTGCTGGGAATCAAAGCGAAGTCAGTCCTATGCAAGGCAAGTCTTACACACTTGTCTGTGTGTTTAATCTCTGTGATTAAAACAGGGTTGGGTATATGCAAGACTTAAGCCTTAATCTCTATATTATCTCTTCCGTGTCCTGCCCCCTCCCTCCCCAGTTGTATTTTTAAAAAACGTAGTAAGGCCAGAGATATAATACAGGAGGTAAGGCATTCGGCTTGCATCTTGGTTCAATCCCTGGCACCACATATGGTACCTAGAGCCGTGCAGGAGTGATCTTTAAGAACAGAGCCAGAGGGGCCGGAGCGATAGCACAGAGGGTAGGGCGTTTGCCTTGCACGCGGCCGACCCGGGTTCGATCCCTGGCATCCTATATGGTCCCCCAAGCACTGCCAGGGGTAGTTCCTGAGTGCAAAGCCAGGAGTAACCCCTGAGCATTGCTGGGTGTGACCCAAAAAAGCAAAAAAAAAAAAAGAAAGAAAGAACAGAGCCAGAAGTAAACCCTGAGAATAGCTGACTATGCCCCAAAACCCAAAAAATAAAAATAAAATGAAAAAGAAATTCTATTTGTTGTAATTTTATTGTACTACCCGTGGTATATTCGATATGCTCAAAACAGTAACAAGTCTCACAATGGAGACGTTACTGATGCCTGCTCGAGCAAATCGATGAGCAACAGGATGAGAGTGACAGTGAATAATTTTATTGAAAAATGCATACAATTAAAGACAATTTTTTTTATTTATTTATTTATTTATTTATTTATTTATTTATTTATTTATTTGCTTTTTGGGTCACGCCCAGTGTTACTCAGGGGTTACTCCTGGCTGTACACTCAGGAATTACTCCTGGACGTGCTGGGGGACCATATGGGATGTCGGAAATTGAACCCAAGTTGGCCACGTGCAAGGCAAACGCCCTACCTACTGTACTGTACTATCGCTCCAGTCCCTAAAGACAATTTTATTTTATTCTATTTTATTTTATTTTTTGCTTTTTGGGTCACACCCGGCAATGCACAGGGGTCACTCCTGGCTCATGCACTCAAGAATTACTCCCGGCGGTGCTTGGGGGACCATATGGGATGCTGGGAATCAAACCTGGGTCGGCCGCGTGCAAGGCAAATGCCCTACCCACTGTGCTATCTCTCCAGCCCCGCCAAAGACTATTTTAAAGGTGTCTCAAAGTCTCATAATTCTACCAAAGCACTACATATGAAAATCTCTACTATATAATACCACCAGTTAGCATGTCTGTTATTCTAGTGACCTCACTCTCTGATTAGCACATTTGGAAACAAATATTCATAACACTGAACTTTATTACACAAACTAAATAGCTTTTGTATATAATTTTAAGTATTTTATATAAATGATAGCTCCTTATTATAGCTATTTCTTTTAATATTGGCTTATAACTTTATTATTATTTTTATCATTTGGGTTTTAAGCCATACCTGGTGGTACTCAGGGCATTATTCCTGGATCTGCACTTAGAAATCACATCTGGTGGTGCACGGTGAGCCATATGGGATGCCAGGGACTAAACCCAGTTGACTATATGCAAGGCAAGTGCCTTATCCACTGTACTATGGCTCCAGCTTCTGTCTTATAACTACATATAAAGTTATAATGTATACCTTATAAATCAACATTTGTGGGGCTGGAGAGATAGTACATTATAGATAAGGGGCTTGCTTTGCACACTACTGACCCTGGTTGGATCCTTGGTGTTGTATATGGTCACTGAGAACCACCAGGAGTGATCCTTGAGCAGAGTCAGGAGTAAACCTAGGTTTCATACCCAGCATTTTATGAACTCCTGAGCACTGAAGGGTATTCCCCTAGTGGCCCCTGGGAAGGCCCAAAACAAAAGAAAATGTCTTAAAAAATTCAAGTCACTTAGGGATCAGAGAGTACAAGGCTTAAAGCACATGCCTTGCATTCAGCAGACCCTTGTTCAAATCCCTGCCACCACATGGTCCCCTGGTCACCACACAGTAATCCAGATAATCCCCAGCACCACAAACCCAACAGCACCACATCGTCAGGCCCTCACATTGAACCACAAACTTGGCTGGCTGGGAATCGCTGTGAGGAATGCCCATAGGCCTCCTGAGTACCACAGTGGGGGTGTCCCCATTTTGCCAAAATAAGAACTCAAGTCACTTAACAAACATCTGCCATTTTAGCAAAAGTTACAGTATAGTAACTATAGGATTTATTCATCTTAAATAACTGAAATTTTGTACCCTTTGACTAACTTCTCCAACCCCACTAACCCAGCAGCTATCATTGTAACCTGCATCTATTGAGTTTGACTACTTTACATTCCTCAAGTTAACGGTGTCATGCTGTATCTGTTTTTCTGTCTGGTTTATTTCACTTAGTAGAATATTCTTTAGGTTCTTTCATGCTATCACAAACATCAGTATTTCCATCTTTTACAACCAAAGAATATTCCACTATATGTATATATCACATTTTAAAAAACAAGTCCTCATAAACTACAGTATTTTAAATATTAATTTTTTTCTTTGCAGTGCCAGGGAATGAACCCAAGGCCTCATACATGCATGGCAAGTGCTCTACCATTGTGCTACATTCCAAACCTACAATATTTTATTTTTCATTGTTTTCTTCTTCCCTTCCCATTGTTGCTATTCTGTTGTAATGAACAGGGGTTGCACATGCTGTGATGTTCACAAGCTTGCTGGAAGTTGCATATTTTGGGGGGTATCTTTGACCATACCAGCTTTACTCAGGTCCTATTCCTGGTTCTATGCTCTGGAGTGACCCCTGGAAGCACAGGGGGAATCATATGTAGTGTGGGGGATTAACCCTCGGTTAACTGCATGCAAGGCAAGTGCTGTACCCCTGTACTATCTCTCCAGACTAAGTAGCACATTTCAGTTGTAGTGCTTACACTTTAATGTGGTACCCATGCACATTCTGGTTATATCCTCACTAGAGGCTGCTGTGGTGCTCACACACATTTATCAGAGATTTTATTCCTGGCCACAGTGCTTGCACATCTTTACTTGCACATGCCTGGCTGTGCATCAGAGATACAACACACTATTGTGGCACCAGGGCTCCCAGATAGCAAAGGTTATGGGACAGAGTCTACAGGCATCATAAGAGATTGAACTTATGACATTATAATTGCAAGGCAGGTACTTTTAGCTACTGAGCCATTTCTGACCCCTTCTCAGTTTCTTTATCCATTCATCCATATTTTCGTTACTTTCATATCTTTGTTATGTTTAATGCTTCAATAAATAAGGGGATGCAAATATTTCCTCAATTTCCTGTATTTTCAATTCCTCTGAATGTATACCCTGAAAAGGAACTAATGGATAATATTTTAGTTCCATTATGAAATTTTTTTGTAAACTCCATACTGTTGTCCACAGTGTCTCTACCAGTTCACTTTCCCACTAAGTATAAGAATTCCTTTTTCTTCACACTATTTCCAACACTTGTTATTCTTTACTTATCTAAATAACAGTCATCCTTACAGGTGTGGAATGTGTTTCTAATTTATCTGTCTCTGGTGCTTAGAGGTACTGAATAACTTTTCATATATCTGTTGGCCATTTGTATCTCTTCTTTGAAGAAATGTCAGTTCGGTTCTTTTGTTCATCTTTTTTCTCCATGGAAGTCATCTCCAGCAGAGAAAGGGCCATTGTTGGTGAGACTTGGTCTAGTGGTACAATGATATCTAGTTCCAGTCAACAGGGCTATAGACAGAAGAGCTGGGGAGAGAGGGGAGGTCACATGCAGTGCCAAGGATTGAACCCAGGGGCCTTGTACATATCAAGCACATGTTCTGCCACTTGAGCTATTTTTCCAGGTCTTTTTTTGCCCATTTTTTAACTACACTCTTTTGAAGGGTATTTTTTAGGACTTCACTCTCTCTCTCTCACTCTATATATATATATATATATATATATATATATAAATATATATATATACGTACACCTATATATGTATATATATAATCCTTTATCAACTACATGACTTGCAAATATTTTTAATTCCGTAGGAATATTTCCATTTTGTTGTTTCCTTTGCTGTACAGAAATATTTTAGTTTGATGTAATCCCACTTGTCTATTTTTGCTTTTGTTGCCTGTGTTTTTGGTGTTATATCCAAGAAATCATTGCCAACGGCAATGTCAAGAAGCTTTTCCCCTGTTTTATTCTAGGATTTTTCAAGTCTTGTGCTTGTTTTATTCTATTTAGAGATTTTTTAGGGGGTATCATGTCTTTGTTAAAAACATCCTTTCCCCATTGTATATTTTTGAAATTCTTTCATGTTGTATTAAATATTTAAAATGTGACCTGTGAAAGACATATAGACTATAACGCAACCATTACAACTATTTTGTCAATGAAATTAAAATAGAATAAATAATTAAATGTATAGGTTTCCTTTTTTGTTTGGTTTGGGCCACACCCAGTGATGCTCAGGGGTTACTTCTGGCTCTGCACACAGGAATTACTCTTTATGGTGCTAGAGGACCATATGGGATGCCAGCAATCGAACCCAAATTGGCACATGCAAGGCAAATGCCCTACCCACTGTACTATTGCTCCCGATCCATAGGTTTCTTTTGGGAGAGGGGTTTTGGGCCACACTCATTGGTGCTCAGGGGCTACTCCAGGTCCAGTGCTCTCAGCTGTGATCAGGAGAACATGCAGTGCCCTGGATTGAACTTGGGTTTACTGCATGTGTTGAGCCCTTTGCGCTATATACCCTTGGCCTCCAATTATTAAGTGAAAAATATGATTACAAAAAAAGCCCATAGGAAACAATCCTATTTTTATTTTAAAATACACCAAAACAGAGTTATATAAAACAGTGTTACTGGAGGTTCACAGAGTAAGCTGATTCAGAGGCAGACTTGAGAATCTGACAGACCCAAACTCTGCCTAAAACTCCTACTCAGTTTAGATGTACTCCCTGGGATAGAATCTTTCTGACACCTCCAGTCAGAGTGAGGAGCCTGTCCTTGGGACTCCCAAAGCACTTGGATACAACCTCTACTACAGCACTTACAACTTTATAGTTAGAGTGGAAATCTAGAATCTTAAGCTGTTACACATCTGAATCTAATTTTTGCTTGAGATCTTCAGGTTAGGGGTTTGCGGGGAAGTTAAACCACTTTCCTCCTCTGTCAGTCTTTTCCAAAGTGGGTGATACCTGCCTTCTCAGGAGTAACTTTTAAAAAGAGGGTAGTAAAAAAAATAAGTTTGGGGGGCTGGAGTAATAGTACAGTGGGTAGGGCGTTTGCCTTGCACGCGGCTGACCCGGGTTCGATTCCCAGCATCCCATATGGTCCTCTGAGCAACGCCAGGGGTGATTCCTGAGTGCAGAGCCAGGCGTGACCCATAAAGCAAAAAAAAAAAATAAGAAGAAGAAAATTAAGTATGGGAACACTGATCTGGACACTTGACTTGATTACGTTTCTCAGGAATCCTGTTCTCTCGTCTCACAGATGCTTTGCTGGGGGAAAAAAAATGAATTCTCTCTCTGGTGTCTCTAGCTACAATAACAGAAAGGTAAGTGTTCTAGAAAACTGATAGAAGCTCCAGGACTATGTAATGGCAATATGCAGGGAGGGTCTAGGGTACCATGGGTAGGAAGTAGTGGCAGCAGAACTTCACTAAATTAATTTTAAACCTTGTTTTGGGGGAGTTTCCCATGACGGTAGCCCTTGAGAATTAATTGTATGACAGTGGCAAGAACTTAAAAATCTTGTTTTATTAAATGGAAGTCAGAATCCTGATTTTTACGTGTTTATTTTGTCTTCAGGCCACACCAGTCAGTGTTCAGGGATCATTCTTGGCAGTGCTCAGAGGACCATATGTGGTGCTGGGGATTGAACCCAGGGTAGATGCAAGCAAGGCAGGTGCCCTATCCACTGGACTACCTCTCTGGCATTGAAACCTCACCTTCACCCTAGAATCTACTATCACCTAGATGAGTCAGAATAGCTCAGATAGGTCTAGACATTGCCAGACTCCTTGAAAGCTAGATATAGCCATATGAGTAAATTTTAGCCTATGTGACATGCGCAATGACAGTGTTATGTGCAACTTCCCTTTCTAAAGGGAAGGGAAGGTGCATGTGCTACCTGCATCTCCTCTCTTGATATTTGTACTTGCATACTTTAGGGCACATTTCTCCATTCTACCATTTTACCATTGTAGAAATAGTAAAGTATGTTTGATTTTATAAGAAGCTGTGAGACTTTTAGGACCCAGTGATGCAGATCAGTGGTAGAACACTGCCTTGCATGCATGAGGCTATTGGATCTCTGGGGTAATCCTATAGTGCTGAACATGACCCACAGTGCCACTAGAAGTTATGATCCCTGATGCACAACAACAGTGTGACTACCACAACTTAAGTTAGCAAGCCTCACAACAATGACAACTACAAAGGGAAAGGAGGGGGAGAAGTTTTTCTATTAAAAATAAGTGCTAGGCTTTTCCAGACTATATCATTTTTGGGGTTGGAGAGATAGTACAGTGGGTAAGGCACTTGTATTTAACATAGCTGCTGGGTTTGATCCCCGGAACCCCATATAGTCCGCTGAGCACTGCTAGGAGTGATTCCTGAGTACAGAGCCAGGAGTAAACCCTGAACATTATTCTGTATAGACGCCACCCCTCCCTCTCAAAAGGAAAAAAACTGAAAAAAAAAAAGAAGAAAAAAAACCCCTAGAATGTATCATTTTGCATTCCACCAATAAGAATTCCAACTGCTGGGGCTGGAGCGATAGCACAGCAGGTAGGGTGTTTGCCTTGCACACGGCCGACCCGGGTTCAATTACCAGCATCCCATATGGTCCCCTGAGCACTGCCAGGAGTAATTCCTGAGTGAAGAGCCAGGAGTAACCCCTGTGCATCGCCAGGTGTGACCCAAAAAGAAAAAAAAAAGAATTTCAACTGCTCCATATGGTTGTCTAGAACTTGATATTGTTGCTTTTGCTTTTTATTTTTTTTAATTTTAGCTATGATAATAGATGAATAGTAATATCTCACTGAGATTTAAATTTGCATTTCCACTCCAGGATTTCTCGGAATGGGGATAGGCTACCTCTCCCCACCACCCTGTACTTCTGGAAGCCTCAGCAGTCACATCACACCCCAAAGCTGCCACCCAATTAAAAAGCTACTCCAGCCTTATCATCCTGATAAAAATACTGAATGCCCTGAACAAACACAATGACCTCTTACTACCTGTATTGCACTCAGAGAATTACCGCTGGCGGTGCTCAGGGGACCATATGGGATGCTGCGTGCAAGGCAAATGCCCTACCCGCTGTGCTATTGCTCCAGCCGCCGATTCTTTATATATATATATTTTTTTGCTTTTTGGGTCACACCCAGCAATGCTCAGGGGTTATTCCTGGCTTTGCACTCAGGAATTACTCCTGGCAGTGCTTGGGGGACCATATGGGATGCCGGGGATCGAACCCGGGTCGGCCGTGTGCAAAGCAAATGCCCTACCCGCTGTGCTATCGCTCCGGCCCCTCTTTATATATATATATATATTTTTTTTTTTTTCTTTTTGGGTCACACCTGGCGATGCACAGGAGTTACTCCTGGCTCTGCACTCAGGAATTAGCCCTGGCTGTGCTCAGGGGACCATATGGGATGCTGGGATTTGAACCCGGGTCGGCCGCGTGCAAGGCAAATGCCCTACCGGCTGTGCTATCTCTCCAGCCCCCCCTCTTTATATATTCTTGATACAAGTCCTTTGTTCTCTTACAGTGCCTGTTGCACAGCAAATATTTTGTGGGGGTGAGGGACAGAGCAAGGGAGCATTCCAGTGGTGCTCACGGGACTATGCAATATCAAGGATCAAACTCAGGTCTCCAACATACAAAGGGTGTGTTTCAATGCACTGAGTCATCTCCCTGGTCCTTACTACAGTGTTTCTTGAATGAATGAATAAATTTCACTAAGGTCATCAACAATTCTTGAATTAAAAGTTATTTTAATGCTATATTTCTGGTACTTATTAATTCATTAGAAGCCTAATCTGTTTTATAATATATTATAGATAATGATAATTTGGGTAATGACCATCCACTGTTTGATGTCCCCTTTTAATCCAATGGGGGTATTACTTTCTCCATGCAAGAAAAACAATTCTTGAGACCAATGGTCTAAGTTGTTAGCTTTCCACGCTGGAGGCCTGGGTTTGATCATTGCCACCACATGACAGAAGTAGCCCCTGACTGATTCTGGTTAGAACTTACAGTCACAACCCTTTTATTCATACCCAGGACCTAAGTAAGTTTATCAGAAGTTTTCATTAGAACTTTTCAAAATTGGATAAAAAGGAAGCATGTCCTTTAGTGGGAAGCTGTTTTCTTTCTCTTTAAAAAATAAATTATTGGGGGCTGGAGCAATAGCACAGCGGGTGGGCGTTTGCCTTGCAAGCGGCTGACCTGGGTTCAGTTCCCAGCACTGAACCCAGTATCGAACCCAGGTCGGCCACATGCAAAGCAAACACCCTAAAGAAGATTATTTTTCTTATTCCAGATTGTTTAACAGAGAAGATCTAAGGGAGAGCAAGGTAACATAAAGGAGTGAAGCACATGCCAGGTGGCCCTGGGTTTGAGGTCCTTCATGTAAGGTCCTAGGCCCAATCTCACAGACCACAAAGTCCCCCAAGCATCTCTGGATGTTACCCTACAATAATAGTAACAACTAATCAAAGAGTTAAATTATAACAAATGTAATCTAAAAGATAAAGCCTTCTTCAGAGAATTTTAAATTTCATATATCCTATTATTTTGGGAAAATGTACTTTCAAAATATATCAATTTGTATATTATTGGTTTGTAACATTTCTGTATCACACCTATTCTCTTTTCTCCAAGTTTATAGTGATATGCTTCTCATTAAAACATTTTTCACACGGGGCTGGAGCGATAGCACAGCGGGTAGGGCGTTTGCCTTGCACACGACTAACCCGGGTTCGATTCCCAGCATCCCATATGGTCCCTCTGAGAACCGCCAGGAGTAATTCCTGAGTGCACGATCCAGGAGTAACCCCTGTGCATTGCTGAGTGTGAGCCAAAAAGAAAAAAAAAACCAAAACATTTTTCACTCATCTTACCATATTTATTGACAAGAACTTATTAATAGAAAAAAGGAATTAAAGATCTTGGGATTTTGGGAGCAGTAGTGCAGTGGGTAAGGCACTTGCCTTGCATATGGCTGACCCGAGTTTGATCTCCAGCACCCCATTTGATTCCTCAAGACAGGAGTAAGCCCTGAGCACCAGTATTAAATTATTAATTTAATAATTTAAATTATTACCGTCACACCAGTGTATGTGACGACCCCAAACAAAAACAAAAAAAAAAATCTTGGGATTTGTTTTCACCAGAATTTACCAAAATATATTTTTCTGCTTGCTGTAAAAGTCATTTCAAGCTTTACATTCTCTAAAGATATTCTTTACACTTCTCATAATTTATTTCTTAAATAAATTCTACATGTATAGTTTTTCTACGTGTATATATTTGCCATCTTGTAAATGATTAGCTGAAACTCATTTCACTATTAAAAAAGAAAGGAAATCAGAGGAAGGAAGGGAATAAAAAGGAAGAAAAAATATTTTACTGTCACAATAATAAAGTGCAACTCTGCTTGGTTGTTAAGATTTTTCTATTTTGGTTGTTAAGATTTTTGTAATACCTATGTTATTTTCCTGGTAAAAACTAATTACCAAGAAATTAAAAAGTTTATTTCCGGGGCTGGAGAGATAGCACAGCAGGTAGGGCATTTGCCTTGCACACGGCTGACCTGGGTTTGATTCCCAGCGTCCCACATAGTCCCCTGAGCAGTGCCAGGGCTAATTCCTGAGTTCAGAGCCAGGAGTAACCTCTGTGCATCGCTGGGTGTGACCCAAAAAGAAAAAAAAAAGAGGGTTTATTTTCCTCTGTAACTTCAAATTTAATATTTGAAAATTAAATATTTTAGTTGCTCAAATATTTACTTAAAATAATTATAAAACAATAAACATTTAAAATTTAGCATGGGAACAACCTTTACATAGAAAAGCCCCTGAGCACAAAATAAAGAAATTAAAGGGCAGAAATTTATGAAAAATTAAGACATCACTTGAATATTGCATTCCATAATAAGTTCTTTATCTTTTATTTTTCAGAGAGAACAAAAATGTAAGTTATAAATCTGTCATAAGTCACAGGAAAGCAGATAAAAAGAATAGGGTAATTATTATATGATCTATAAAGACAAGAGAACTATCACACTGGCATTGAGTTATTTCACTATTGACTTTCCATTTTCTTCTTTCCCTCAGAAAAGATGACTCTTCTCTTTCATTCAAAAGGTTTGCTTACCTGGGGCTGGAGCAATAGCACAGCGGGTAGGGCATTTGCCTTGCACACGGCCGGCCCGGGTTCGATTCCCAGCATCCCATATGGTCCCCTGAGCACCGCCAGGGGTAATTCCTGAGTGCAGAGCCAGGAGTAACCCCTGTGCATTGCCAGGTGTGACCCAAAAAGGGGAAAAAAAAAAAAAGACTTGCTTACCTGTCATATTTGTCTTCTGCTCTTTTTTTTTTCTCCTCAAACTGCTTCAGCAAGTCTTTTGATTTTCTAACTGACACAGGAAGAGGAAATAAAGTTCCATCTTTTGAATCTCCTCCTCCTCCAAATAAGTGGGGTTTGGTCTGGTACTTTGCGAAAACACTAGGTTCACTCTGTTAATGAAAAAATCATTCTAACACATAAAAAATATTTATAGCAGTCACTATTTTCTGTAAGATTTAAGTGAAAATCACAATTCTAAAAACCAACATAGCATATGGTAGTTCCTTTTTATAGCAGAAAATTATAATAAAGCAATTTTTTGTTAGTGTAGTTTCTGCTTTACCAAATCACATATATATATATAAAGTGTCAGTTAATATAGCTTAAATGAATTATGTACACTTAAGGACAATTACAGTAGGAGTCTGCTTTACCAAATCACATATATATATAAAGTGTCAGTTCATATAGCTTAAATGAATTATGTATACTTAAGGACAATTACAGTAGGAGTCACTGCTTTCACCCCATTGAGATTGATTAGATCCCCCAAGAAACTCTTGTTCTCGTGCCCCACCCACATCCTACCTGCCCTTCAGTACCCTGGACTGAATTATGGGCTCTCAGCATGAACATTTTTTTTGGATCAAATGTAATTTTCTTCTCCTTTTTCTTATACAAAATCACATACCAAGAGGAGTACTCGTATAGTCTGAAAACCTGGGCTGTAAGCTCAGAGTTCTGCCAGGTGTGGCCACAAAACAAAATCAAACAACAGAACTGAACCTTGAGAATATACTGGTGGATTTTACATGTCTGCTGTTGGCAGATAACTTCCTCTTTGCTTTGTGTGTGGTTGGGAGTGGAGATGGGGGTCTGCCAAACCAGCAATGCTCAGGGATCACTACTTGGGAATTCAGGTTGTGAAGCTGAGTCAGTGACATGCATGGCAAGTGCCCTTCCCACTGGACTCTCTGGCCCCTATCGGGAACTCAAACCTTTGAATTTTTGAGAATATAATTTTGAATTTTGAGAATATAAGCACACTGGAAGCATATAGTTGCTGGCATCCCTGCCATAGCTTCTACCAGATAAGCCTCATCCCTGTCCCCTCTCATGCCAATCTGTGTCCTTCTCACAAGGTTCACAGGATTTATACAGAATTTAAATTTCTGGGGTCAGAAATAGTCCAGGAGTACAGGTCTGGCCTTGTAAGCAATCTGCCAGGGTACAATCTTTGAAACAATGCAGTATCCTCAAGCACCACCAGGAATAGACCCAAAGTTCTGCCACTTGTGGCTTCAAAACCCAAACCTGTGTCCGATAAAACTGAGTAGCAGGAGTTGTCACATAAACAATACATTTTTTTTCTGTTGGATTTTGGGTCATACCTTGTAGTTGTTGCCTACGATGCCCAGTGGGGTGGCAAGGACAGAACCCAGGTCAGCTGTTGTAAGTACCCTAGCAGACTATAGGTCCAGCCTCTAAATTTAATAATTTATTTTTGGTAGGGGGCTGGAGTGATAGCACAGTGGGTAGGATCTTTGCCTTGCACGCAGCCGACCCAGGTTCAATTCCTCCATCCCTCTTGGAAAGCCCGGCAAGCTACCAAGAGTATCTCGCCCTTACAGCAGAGCCTGGCAAGCTATCCGTGGCGTGTATTTGATATGCCAAAAACAATAACAACAAGTCTCACAATAGACGTTACTAGTGCATACTTGAGCAAATCGATGAGCAATGGGATGATAGTGATACAGTGAAGGGCAATAACAGAATTATTAATAGTGTCTCTGAGAAGATTAAAACTTTATATGAGTGGGTTTTTTTCTGTTTTTGATTTGAGGGCAATAACTGATCATACCTAGGGCTACTTCTGGTTCTGTGCTTGGGGATTGAACTGGTGTCAGTCACATGAAAGGCAAGTCCCTTAAACCTCTACCATCTCTCCAGACCCTACATAAGTAAGCTAAACTCAGATTGCAATTGCTCAGCTGCTGATGAACTAGACCTACTATAAGTTTTATATGAACTAAATAGTTATATAACCATGGTAAACCATTCACTGAATTCATAGGTAAAACTCTCTAAAATACTCAGTACATCTATTCCTTCCTATCACTAGTTACCAATTTTTGTATTATAAAAGAGTACACCCTTATAAATAAAGTAAATAAATCTTATTCATTGTCTCTATTTGGTTCAGGCAAGTCTATATATAAAGTTAAATCTAGTAGTTGAGCGAAATAAATTTATATATAGAAATATTTCTTACAAAAGAAGACAGGCTGGTTTCAAAAAATCAAGGACTCACTGAAGAAAATCTACTCCTTATTTCGGCCCATTTTTTATTAACTTAAACCACAGAATTTTCATCTCCTTCAAGGAGAGAATGTAGTATAGTAGACTAAAATCTACAAACTACTTGTGTATCAGGAAAAACATTTCTTAGGGGCCAGAGTGATAGTACATATTTGTGGTAAGACATATTTGTCTTGTAGGCAGCCAACCCAGGTTCGATCCCCGGCATCCCATCTGATCCCCTGAACACCAACAGGAGTATTTCCTGAGTGCAGGCCAGGAATAATTCCTGAGTATTGCCAGATGTGACCCAAAAAGAAAAAAAAAAGTATAAGTAAAATAAAATAAAGAACTCGCCTTAAAAAAATGAAAAACATTTCTTAAGAAAAATGTTTATCTAAAATAAAAATTTATGGGTCAGAGCAATATATATATATATATATCGATGTATATATATCAATATATATATATATATTGTTTTACTCCTCACGGTGCTCGGGGGACCATATGGGATGCTGGGAATCAAACCCAGGTTGGCCGAGTGCAAGGCAAACATCCTATCCTGCTGTGCTATCAATCCCCAGGGTCAGAACAATATTACAATGAGTAGAGCACTTGCCTTGCATGGGGTCAACCTGAGTTTGCACCCCAGCATCCCATATGGTCCCCTGAGCACCACCAGGAGTAATTTCTGCGTTCAGAGACAGAAGTAACCTATAAGCATCGCTGTGTGTGGCCCCAAAATTTAAAAAAATCACATATATGTATATGTACATATATATATTATTTAGGAAATTCTTAAATAGGTACAATTCTAAAATATAATCCAACAGAATAAATATTATTTATTTCATATAATGACTGTAAATGTGTGCAGAGAAATTCTGAAAATGAGACTCACATCCAAAGAATTCTGTTGTGACTGTTTTGGGTTCTTCAACTGGACATCAAAGTCCAAGGGTGCTGACTGGGTATCTGAACTTTCTGGACAGAACTGGGAACCAAAAAGGAATTGGGAATCACTGAGACTGGAGTAATCATTCTGATTACTATTCCAGTTAGATGATTTAGCAGTCCTGAAATTAAGGAGAAATAAAGATTATATTAAACAAACAAATGTCAAAAACATGAAATCATAGTACCCAATTAATAATTTCGGAATATTCAAGCTTGTACTGTCTTCCTAGTTCTACACACATTGTCAATACTACTTTCAAAGAAACATTTGAATACCAGATAATTTGATTACAACTTGGGAACAATAAGATAAAAATGCTAAGGATTAATACTATTATTTCTTCTTCAACAGCACTATGAACAATTTGAAGATGAAAGTTCACAAAATTTTGGAGATGAAGGTAATAATAGCTTTTCAAAACTTGAATAACTCATCCCTAAGGGAACAAATAAAGAACAACCTATGGAAGGAATGGAGGAAAACATAGGAGTTAAGGCACTTTCTTAGCATGTGACCTATCTTAGTTTGATTCCCATGCATGGTTGTTGCCCAAGCACTGCCAGTAGTGATAACCTGAACACAGAGGAGTGGGTCTAAGCCCCAAGAACTACCAGTTGTGGCCCCCAAATCAAAAAAGAAAAAAAGCCCTTCCAACTTGTTTTTCATGTATATGTAGGCCAATGTATATTTTGTAACAATTTTTGTTTTTGTATTTTTGAAACTTTTTTAAAAAATTTTAATTACCATGAATTACAAGCTTATTCATGATTGAATTTCACTATAAAATGTTCCAACATCAGCTCCTTCACCAGTGTCCACTTCCCCCCACCAATGTCAGAGGCAGCTTCCCTCTATGGCAGGTCACTGTCACTGTCACTGTCATCCCGTTGTTCATCGATTTGTTTGAGTGGGCACCAGTAACGTCTCTCATTGTGAGACTTATTGTTACTGTTTTTGGCATATCGGATACGCCACAGGTAGCTTGCCAGGCTCTGCCGTGTGAGCGAGATACTCTTGGTAGCTTCCCGGGCTCTCCGAGAGGGGCAGAGTAATCACGGGTGGCTGCATGAAAGGCGAATGCCTTACTGCTGTGCTACCGCTCCAGCCCATGTCAGGTACTTTTTTAAAAATTTTTTCTTTTTCTCTATGCCAATTTTTCCCTCTGGTTTTTTGGGCCACATTCGGTGATGTTCAGGACTGCAACCAATTCAGTGTCCAGGGGTGTTCCTAGAGGTGCATGGGCTACTGTATGGTGTTGTACTTCTTCTCCTACATGCAAAGCACTCATACTAGCCTGTTGAGCTAACTTCCCAGACCTGTAGGCCAGGTTTTTTTTTTTTAGGCCAGGTTTTTTGGTAGGTTTTATTTGGACCACATCCTGTGGTACACAGGCACTGTACAGCTCAGTACTTGGCAGTACCCCTCAGCAGTGCTCTGTGATCATGTGGTGCCAGGGATCAAATCTGGGTTTCCAGGGCTGGAGCAATAGGGCATTTGCTTTGGACATGGCTGATTCGAGTTCATCTCTGGCATACCAGTTTAATCCCCCAAGTTCACCAGCTGTCATCCTTGAGCACAGAGTAAAGAGTAAGCCCTGAGCTCCACTAAGTGAGCCCCCCCTAAAATAAAAAACAAACCTGGGTATCTCCTGCATGTAAATCATACACTCCAGTCCACTGAACTATCTCTCTGGCTCCTGGAACAGTTTTTAAACCATTCAAATGAAAAGAATAGCAATACTGGTAACAATTAAGCCATTCTTTTTTTTCTTTTTGGGTCACACCCGGCGATGCACAGGGGTCACTCCTGGCTCTGCACTCAGGAATCACCCCTGGCGGTGCTCAGGGGGCCATATGAGATGCTGGGAATCAAACCCGGGTCGGCCGCGTGCAAGACAAATGCCCTACCTGCTGTGCTATCACTCCAGGCCCTCCCAATTAAGCCATTCTTAAGTACAGTGTACTAAGCCATATAAGTATGCAGATAAGTTAAAGCACAATCTTCAGGCTTTTATTTGTAAGATATTTCAATAATAATTCGTAAATTAATGCTGTGTAACCTGAAGAAACATGCTTTTCACTACAACACATACAATGTTAAATTTAATCAAATAGCATATTCTCAGTCAAAGGAGTCTTTACATTATTTAATTTTTGGTTTTTAGGCCACATCTGACAGTGTTCTGGGACTGTTTCTGCTTCTGGGCTTAAAAGTTATTCCTGGGGTCCTTGAGGAGAACACTGCAGAGGGGAAGTGAATCCAGGTCTCCTGCATGCAAAGCATGCACTTAGCCCATCAAGCTATCTCTCAGTACCAATTAGTCTTCATATTAATAAAACACCAACAAAAATGTCTCTAATAGCTATGCACAGAGAGGAACAATTAGTTTGATTTGTAGAAATATTTTCTAAGATTAGCTAAGGTAATGGGCTACACACGTATAATACAAGTTGCATAATCATTGCTCAAAATAGCTAAATAGCTCTCTGTAACTCTACTCTTAGGTCAAAAAGAATAATTTGCTGGGCTGGGGAAAAACAATTATTTGATCCTGCAAAAATCATGTACAATTTATGTCTTAAAACTATGGCTGGAGAAGTTGGGGATATAGCTCAGTAATTCAAAGCACATACTTATGTTTAAAAGTATAGGTTCAATTCTGAAACCAAAAACAAAATAAACAAAAATGAAACACTATGATCTGAAATTTAACAAGGATGTATTTTCCTGGTCTGGAGAAATGGTACAGTGGGTAGGGTGCTTGCCTTGCATGCATCCAACCCAGATTTAATCCTGGCATCTCATATATCCCCCAAGCACCGCCAGGAGTGATTACTGAGTACAGAGCCATGAGTAACCCCAGAGCACCACGAGGTATGGCACAAAAAGCATTTTTAAAAAAAGAAAGATAAATTTGGGGCTGGATCGATAGCATAGCGGGTAGGGCATTTGCCTTGCATGCGGCCGATCCGGGTTCGATTCCCAGCATCTCAGATGGTCCCCTGAGCACCGCCAGGAGTAATTCCTGAGTGCAAAGCCAGGAGTAATCCCTGTGCATTTCCAGGTATGGCCCAGAAAGCAAAAAAAAAAAAAGATAATTTTCCCTACTTCAATTATTTTCCCCACTATTATTAGGGGGAGCACACTTAATCATACTGCAGTGGGGAGGAGGCCAGATAGTGCTAGGATCAAATCATTTGAGTCACCTCCTTAGCCCAGGTTTTTTTTTTTTTTTTTTTTGGTTACAATAGCAATGCTCATGGGTTACTCCTGGCTCTGCACTCAGAAATTACTTCAGGTGGTACTTGGAAGGTCATATGGGATGCTGAGGATCAAACCCAGCCTGGCCCAGTGCAAGACGAGCACCCTATCAGCTGTACTATTTCTCCAGCCCTGTTTTTATATACTGAGTGTGATTTTTTTTTTTTTTGAGGAAGGTATTGGGTCACACTTAAAGGTGCTTAGGAGATAATATGTTGTGCTGAGGATTGAACCAAAGTCACAGAGCTGCAGTCACATGCAAGACAAATGTTTTATCTCCAGCCCAAGGGAGTGATTCTTTTTATTTTATTTTATTTTTTTGGCTACCCTCCCAGTCAGCCGCCCAGACCAGGACTGATTCTTAACCAAACAGTATCTCCAAATTGTACCACACAATTGAACACATATTTGAACAATGTCCTGAACATTGTCCTTGTTTCAATAGTAGTGGTGCCAAATGAAATGAGAATTTCTAGGTACTGGATTATATCTAACTCTTTTTGTTTGCTTGATTTTGGGGCCACATCTGGCGATGCTCGGGGTTACTCCTGACTGCACTTGAAATTACTCCTGGCAGTGCTCAGAGGACCATGTGAGATGCTGGTAAGCAATCTTGGTCAACAGCGTGCAAGGCAAACACCCTACCCACTGTACTAGTTCTTCAGCCCCTATATCTAACTCTCATAAGATTTTCAGTATCCAGTGCTGGACAAAGAGTCACTTTTCAATTAATACTCAAAGCTAAATTTATAATGTTTCGGTAAGCACCGCCAAAAGTATTTCCTGAGTGCAGAGCCAGGAGTAACCCCTGAGCATTGCTGGGTGTGATTTCCTCCCCCTCCCAAAAAAAAGCAATAATGATAATAATAATAATAATAATGTTTTAGTAATCAAATTGTAGGAAGAAGAAAAGTATGAGGGAATGCAGTGGTGACAGGAGAAGGGAAGAGAGAGGGAAAAACACTGTATGGGGTGATTCTATTTCTGTACTTAATGAGAACTTCTATCTATGTAATGAAGGCAGCTACAAGACACTCTTTAGTATAAGAGACTGGAAAACTTACCCCGCGCCTGAGGGAATACTGAACATATCTTTGATATTCCAGATATTAAAATTCATTTCCTCTTATTGATCCTATTATAAAGAGAAAAATTTTAAAAATCAATATAGATAGACATTTCAGCAATTATATTGGAAGATATCCAATTGTTCATAATTTTTATTGTGTCAAAAACTATTTTTCACCCTACTATTAAATCGCATATTAATTTTCCTACTTTTTGATGGGGTTAAAGAGACTTCTAGTAGTGCTGAGAACCACCTGGGCCACATCTAGAAGTGCTCAGTATTCAGGAGGCCATTTGCTGCAGGAATCAGAGCTGGGGCTCAGTCTATACTATGCAAGTTATCCTTGCCTCTGCCTTCCTTTTTAGTATCAGGGATATCCCAGTGCTGTGAAACAGTAAATTTTCCTACCTTACTATGCTCTTTTGTCTTTTTTTACCTTAGCAAATCACAAGAACAAATAAATCCCATATTTTGTTGCTTAATACAATGAATGATTTAATATATCCCAGACCATTTTGAGATACTGGAATGCCACGAGAACTGTAGGATATGTAAAGAAGGAGATAAGGGGGGCTGGAGCGATAGCACAGCGGATAAGGCGTTTGCCTTGCATGCGGTGACCCGAGTTTGATTCCCAGCAACCCATATGGTCCCCCAAGCACTGCCAGGAGTAATTCCTGAGTGCAGACCCAGGAATAACCCCTGAGCATCGCCAAGTGTGACCCAAAAAGAAAAAAAAAAAAGAAGGAGATAAGGATCTAGCGCTTGAGCAAAAGTGCCTTTCCATACCTCTCTGTGGTCTGCTCACTGCCTACCCAATACAATTGCACAATTCAGTTCTTTATGATCATATTAGCCTGACTTTTTTTTTTTTGCTTTCTGGGTCACACCTGGAGATGCACAGGGATTATTCCTGGCTCTGCACTCAGGAATTACTCCTGGCAGTGCTCAGGGATGCTGGGAATCGAACCCGGGTCAGCCGCATGCAAGGCAAACGCCTACCCTCTGTACTCCAGCCCCTAGCCTGACTTTTTTTTTTTTTTTTTTTGCTTTTTTTGGGTCACACCTGGCGATGCACAGGGGTTACTCCTGGCTCTGCACTCAGGAATTACCCCTGGCCGTGCTCAGGGGACCATATGGGATGCTGGGATTTGAACCCGGGTCTGCCGCGTGCAAGGCAAACGCCCTACCCGCTGTGCTATCTCCCCAGCCCCCAATCCTAGCCTGACTTTTATAAAAAAAAATCCTAATTCTATCTTGCAGATCTCACAACATAGGAACATTCATATTTATAAGATCATCACAAAATGAGTCCCACTATATGATAGACTATATGATAGACCTGTGTGATCAAACATCAATTGCTGTCCCAAGACAGATAAGAAAAATTAATTCTAGACAAATTAGTGCTCAGTGTTTATTTTTTGTTTGTTTTGGGGCTATAACCGGTGATGCTCAGGACTAAATCAAATCCTGCTCAGGGATTACTCGTAGAGGTGCTCCAAGGACCACATGGAACACTGGGAACCAAAGGTAGGTTTGCCACCTGTAAAGGCAAGTACCCTACCAACTAGACTATATCTCCAGCCCCCTTAACGTACTTTATAAGAAGTTTTGAGGCCAAAGCAATAGTACAGTGGATAGGGTACTTGCCTTACATGTGGCCAATCCAGGTTCAATTCCTGGCATCCCATGTAGTCCCCTGAGTACTTCCAGGGCCAATTCCTGAATGTAGAGCCAGGAGAGTAACCCCTGAGCACTGCAAGATGTGCTCCAAAACAGAAATGTTTTAGAGTGACACCCAGTAGTACTCAGGGATTACTCCTGGCTAAGTGCTAAGAGATCACTCCTGGTGGTCCATGTGGTTCTGGAATTGACCTGAAGTCAGTTGTGTGTAAGGCAAAGCACCTTAACCTGTCTTAGTGTGCTTTTGAAATAATTTTACCTTATTTACTCTTTTAGACTGAAACTTTCAAATTTTCCAGATAAAAGATACATTTGGGTATGGGGGAAACATGAGCACAATAATGTATAAATTTGTAACTGTACCCTCCCGGTGATTCACTAATTAAAAAATAAATAAATAAATAAATAAATAATAAAAATAAATAAATAATTAAAAAGATACATTTGGGTATTTCTAATCACTTACTTTGTGAAAATGTTAACTGTAGAGCATAGGATCAGAGACTAAAGAGATATTGCAATAATTCTGACTATATGCCAGGCACAGTGCTAGATACATTGCAAGATACAAGTATATTTTGTGAGGGGGGTAAGATTAACCCTACTTTCATGTTTGTGAAGGTTCATATGGGCTAAATAACTAAACCAAATTCTTTCTAATAGTTAGAGATCAAGAATGTACAGTAGGTGGGGCGTTTGCCTTGCACGTGGCAGACCCAGGTTTGACTCCCAGCATCCCATATGGTCCCCTGAGCATCACCAGGAATAATTCCTGAGTGAAAAGCCAGGAGTAACCCCTGTGCATTGCCGGTGTGACTCAAAAAGCCAATAATAATAATAATAATAATAATAATAATAATAATAGGGGGCTGGAGCAATAGCACAGCGGGTAGGGCGTTTGCCTTGCACGTGGCCGACCCGGGTTCGAATCCCAGCATCCCATATGGTCCCCCGAGCACTGCCAGGGGTAATTGCTGAGTGCATGAGCCAGGAGTAACCCCTGTGCATCACCGGGTGTGACCCAAAAACTAATAGTAATAATAATTATCACTAGAGCAATAGCACAACGGGTAGGGCGTTTGCCTTGAATGCGGCCAACCCAGGTTTGATTCTCCATCCCTCTCCAAGAGCCTGGCAAGCTACCCGTGGCATATTCGATATGCCAAAAACAGTAACAACAAGTCTCACAATAGAGACGTTACTAGTGCCCGCTTGAGCAAATCGATGAGCAACGGGATGAGAGTGATACAGTGATTATTATTAGAATCGGTGTTCTATGCTGTCAGTCCACTGCCAAACTCCAAAGTTTTAAACCTATCATGCATGTTCCCCCCGCCCTTTTTTCTCTTGTAATGCTGAGGATCAAATACAGGGCTATGTGTGCCCCTCTCCCCAACAACACATATAAAAAACTTGTAAAAGTATTGTTTGGAGGCCATATCTGGCAGTGCTCAGGGCTGACTCCTGGATCTGCATTCAGCAATTACTCCTGGTGGAGCTTGGGGGACTATATGGGATGCAGTGGATCAAACCTGGATTGGCCACATACACCTTACTTGCTGTTCTATCGCTCCAGCCCCATACTGTTATTTTTTAAAGTATTTTTTGTTTGGGGGTTGGAGAGATTGTACAATGGGCAAGGCACTTGTCTTGCATACAGCTGACCTGGGTTTTATCCTCGTGAGTGAAGAGTGAGGAGTAAGCTCTAAACATTGGATGTGCCCCCTTATACAATATATACATATATATTCATATATTTGTTTGGGAGGAGCAGGATGATTTTTGACCACCTGGTGGTGCTCAGGGGTTATTGTTGGCTCTGTGCTCATGGATCACTCCTGGTGGTGCTTAGGGGGACCATATGTGGTGCTTGAGATCAAACTATGGTTGACTATATGCAAGGCAAGCACCTTAAATCCTATTATCTCTGGCCCCAAACAGACTTTATTCTTTATTAAGTTTGGGAATGGGGCTGTACCTGGTATTGCACAGAGGAACATGCAGTGCTGGGGATTAAACTTGGGCCTCCTAAGAGCCAGACAGATAGTGCAGTAGGTAGGACACTTGTGTTGCATGCAGCCGACTTGGATTCAATTCCCAGCATCCCATATGGTCCTCCAAGCACTACCAGGAATAATTCCTGAGTACAAAGCCAGGAGTAAGCCCGAGCATCACTGGATGTAACCCCAAAACAAACAAACCAAAAGGGAAAAAAAAACTCACAAAACCCTTGGGCCTTCTGCAAGCAAAGCCCAAGCATCACTGGATGTAACCCCAAAACAAACAAACCAAAAGGGAAAAAAAACCTCACAAAACCCTTGGGCCTTCTGCAAGCAAAGCCTGTGCTCTAGCCTGTTGAGCTATCACTCCAGCTCCCCAGACAGACATTTTCTAAACTTAATTTTCAAATTGATGAACAAAGGGGCTACAGTGCTACTACAGTGCTACAGAGGGACTGGAAAGATAGTACAGGGGTAAAGGCATTTGTCTTGCACATTGTCAACCACAACTGGATCCCTGACACTACATATGGTCCCTCAACCACATGGGGTGATCCCTGAGCACAAAGCCAGGAGTAAACCATGAGCACAGCTCAGTGTGGCCCAAAAAACAAAATAAAAATATTTACAAATAAATGTAAAGGCCAGAGAGATATCACAGGAAATTAAATTCATCCCTTGCATGTAGTCACATGCAAGGCTAACCCTGGTTCAGTTCCTGGCACTGCATACGCTACTCTGACCACCACCAGGGATCATTCCTGAGCATAGAGCCAAAACCACATAAGTTATTAGTCAAAATCATGAAAAGTGAATAAATAAATGGAGGGGCCAGAGTGAAAGAACAGTGGGTAGAGTGTTTGTCTTGCACACAGTCAAACTGGGCTTAATCACCAGCATCCCTTATGGTCGCTCAAGCACCGCCAGAAATAATTCTCGAGTGCACAACCAGGAGTAAACCCTGAGCATTGCTGGGTGTGGCCCTAAAACCAAAATAAACCAATAAGCATAGTTTTAAAAAGCCAACAGTAGGGACCAAAGAGATAGTACAGTTGGGTAAGGTGCTTGTCTTACACATGACCAATCAGGTTTTGCTCCCAGGAGCCCCTTATGATACCCAGAGCTCCACCTGGACTGAATCCTGAGTGCAGAACCACAAGAAAGCCTTAGCACAGCTGGATGTAGCATCACCCCACACACACCCAAAATAAAATAACTGAAATAACTTGAGAAATCTGGGGAAGAGTACACCCTGATGCCAAGGTTGGTTATTATTGTTAAATGATAGGTACACTGGGCCGGAGCGATAGCACAGCGGGTAGGGCGTTTGCCTTGCACGCGGCCGACCCAGGTTCGATCCCCGGCATCCCATATGGTCCCCCAAGCACCGCCAGGAGTAATTCCTGAGTGCAAAGCCAGGAGTAACCCCTGAGCATCGCTGGGTGTGACCCAAAAAGCAAAAAAAAAAAAAATGATAGGTACACTGGGCTGGAGCGATAGCATAGCGGTAAGGCGTTCGCCTTCCACACGGCTGACCCGTGTTCGATTCCCCTGCCCCTCTCGGAGAGCCCAGCAAGCTACCTAGAGTATCGAGCCCGCATGGCAGAGCCTGGAAAGCTACCCGTGGCGTATATGCCAAAAACAGTAACAATAAGTCTCTCAATGAGAGATGTTACTGGTGCCCACTCGAACAAATCAATGAGCAACAGGATGACAGTGACGGTGATAGGTACACTTGAGTTCATTTATCCATTAACTTTATTTTTTTATTTTTATTTTTTGCTTTTTGGGTCACACATGGTGATGCACAAGGGTTACTCCTGGCTCTTCACTCAGGAATTACTACTGGCAGTGCTCAGGGGACCATATGGGATGCTGGGATTCAAACCCGGGTTGGCCGAGTGCAAAGCAAATGCCCTACCTGCTGTGCTATCACTCCAGCCCCCTTATCCATTAACTTTACATGCTTAAAATTTTCCACATAAATAAGTTGATACCCTGAATTTACTGACAACTAAGTTGTTACCTCAAGTTCAGATTCCCTCTGTAAATTTCAGAGTCCTCACGCAGCCGCATTTGTGGCTGGGCAACATTTCATACCACACACCACCCATACTCCAAGAATACCGCACCACATTTGATGGGGTTCAAAGTAGGAGGCAAAAAATCTTAGAGGGAAATATTTTTTTATATATATACATATATAAGCACACAAGTTTCAACCTTTAACAACATGTTAGTGATCTCTTATAGAAGGGCTTAATGACCCCTGGGTGAAATACAACAACCTTCACACTCTTTCCTCTAAGGAAACTTTTTTGTAGTATTTTTCAGTGGTTTTTCATAACAAACAATACAAACTATATTATTTTGGTTCTGCTTTCGGGCAGGGGTTGAGGCTTGGGATGGAAACATCCAAAATATGGTGTAATGGTGGTGGGGTTGGTGTTTGAATACTAAATATAATCAAATATTGTGAACTACTTTATAAAATAAATTTTCAAAAAATAAATAACTTTCAGAGTCCTAAACCCAACTGCTAACCACACATCTCTATTTGGATAACTAATATGCACCTCAAAGTTATGATGTCCAAAACTCAGATATTGCCTTCCTGCCATTTTCTCGGCCTAACCTTAGCACTTCTGTTAATAACAACTCCTTTGCTGTTGCTCAGGCCAAAATCTACCAGTCCTTTCTTGATTCTGAAATAGGCAAACTGGGACATGGGGAGCTGCTGGAAATTAGTGCTAGGGAAGTAATAAAACCAAAAGAGAATTTAAAGAAGTTGTGCCACTAGCCCTAAAGTACCAAAACATAACATGAAGCCTCGACCCACTTCTTGTGGACACAGGAACTGAGGTCTGATAAAACTCTTACTAGTCGCCAGCAGAGAGCCAGAGAAGGCTGGAACCCCAGTGCCCTCTGAAGAGTGAAGAAACCCCACGGTTATAACCGCAACAAAGTCTAAGAAGCACTCCTTCACGTGCTGGGCTTCCGTTTGAGCCGTCATCCAGGCAATGGCCTGTATCCATGCTACCTCTAGGGACTTCTAAATTCCCGGTGGAATTTCATTAGCCTAAAGTGTCCTTGCAGATACCAGCATTCTTAGCGTCCTAGTTATTCTGAGGTAAAAGAACATTTAAGGCCTCACATTCAAGACTTTCAAGGGCGGCTTTCTTCACTTCCTTTGAAAGCAGCGGAAGGAACTCAGGAGTTAGGGTGCATGCTACGGCTGCCGGACCCCAGTTCCATCCCGCCCACCCCCAACCCCACACCAGTGTCCAACAAGCGCTTGGCTGGGAGCGATCGGAGCTCAGACACGGAAGTAGCCCCCCCCCGTCCCGCCCCCCAGCTTGCGGCCCAAATGCTATTTTCCCAAAGCATCAAAGAAGCAGTTATGTGTATGCCAGAGAGACCGCGCTTGTTCCGGAGGAAGGGCCCTGGCAAGACAGTCGCTCAGGGAAACCGAGTGCTAAGGAGTCACCCGCCCCCAGGGCCATAGAGCGCCCCTTCCCACCCCTCTTCCTCCTCATGGTGTCAGGCGCTGCGGGGGGGGGGGCCTCCCGGTCCCCCACTGACTCAGAAAAAGTGGGTTTCCCTTCAGACTCTGGGTGACCCCCAATCTCACAGCCTGGATGGCGCCCGCCTTCACTCTAGCCTTTCCACGATTCCTTCTGCCGTCCTTCCAGAGGGCACTGAGGGAATTGTCTCCGTCCTCATCCAGGGGGGGTTCCGTGGCTTCCACTTCACTCAGGGATTCCCCTCGTCTCCTCCTCCCCTTGGGCCTGAACTTAAGACTGATTAAAAACAGTGTTTCAAGAATAGCTGCAGACAGCGTTGGGGGACAGGGGTCTGTTCCCACACAGAAAAAAAAATGGCGGCTAGGAAGCCCCAAGTGAGGCTCCAGCGGAGAAGGCAGAGTTCCCAGAAACTCTTGGAGATCCCTATATCCCGAACCTCTCCTGGGGGTCCCAAAAGCCCCCCACAGGCCCCCATCTCCACCCACTCCGTCCCCTCCCCACCCACTCTGCCCAAACCCCTCCAACCTCCACTTGAGCACGTGCCGAGGGCTCTGTCAGCCTGGAGACAGACGCAGCTAGCCCTGCAGAGGGCTTGTGAGCATGCTCGGCCCCGCCCCTGGCACCTGCTCTGACCAATGAGGATGACGCCCTCGTCCCTGGGCTCCACCCCTTCACAGCCCCGGGCTGACAGTTTTAACAATCCTAACGGGTTTGACCAAGGCATCCTGCATGGGGTCTAGAAGACCTGTTTTGCCATATTCAACTATGTGCGCCCCACGCAGCCTATGTCCTCATGGAAAGTATCCGCCTACCTCCACACTCCCACCCAAATGGCCATTAACAACAGCTCAGCTAATGCAGACTTGATCATCAGGAATGGGACTTATACCCCACCAGGTGTGAATATGGTCGTTTTGGGGGAAGGGCAGAGTGAGGGCTGTTAGAGAGAGAGCAGTCAGTGGAAGATGCCGTGTGGTCAGGGAGCACACAGGGCTGGAGAGAGAGCACAGAGATTAAAGCTCTTGCCTTGCATACTACCTTACCCGATTTTAGTCTTGGCATCACATGGCCACCTAAGCAGAGCCAGAAGTGATCCCTGAGCACTGGTAGGTGTCCCACACACACAAAGAAGTGGACAGAGAACTGAGAGCCTGGAGTGGAGAGTAAAGAGAAAAAAATTGACCAAAGTCTCTGTGTGGGATTTAGGTCAACCTGAGACCTAAAGGATGGGACTTAACTGTGCTTCTCATAGTTAGAGATGACTTGGGGGGAGTGGGGAGGAGACTATAACCACAATGCTCAGGAGCTATTTTTGGTTCTCTGCTCAGAAATGAGTGACACCAGGTGGTGCTTGTGGGACCACATGCTGTGCCAAAATCAAACCAGGATCAGATGTATGTTATGCAAGTGTCTTAACCCCTGTACTATCTCTCTCTGGCCCATAGATGGCTTTTAAGTCAGGAAGTAGGATGAAATCATCAATGAAGGGAAAACAGACTGTATTGAGTCCCAGAAATTTAAAGGTCTTGGGGCTGGAGAGATAATACAATGGGCAGGGCACTTGCATTGTACACAGTTGACCCAAGTTTGATCCCAGGAACCCCATAGGTCCTCCAAGCACCTCCCGGAGTAATCCCTGAATGCAGAGTCAGGAGTAAGCCCTGGGAACCAGCAAGTGTGACCCAAAACTATTCCTCCGCCAAAAAAAAAAAAAACCAAAATGTAAAAGTATAGATGAGGGAAAGCAGTGAAGGAACCGGAATAGGTGTAGTCAAGGGGAGGAGACCAAAAAGTGAATGTGTGATAGCTGCCCCTGGGCATCCTTTAATGAAGAGGAGCTGACCAAAAGATGCCATAGTGGCAAAAGTGCATGTTTTGCAAGTATGAGGTCATCTGATGTAACCTTGAAGCAACCTTGTGCTTTGGTGGAGGTCTTGGCAGTTCTACTGCTTGGATCCCCAATGTCTCAAAAAAGGTGTTTCCACTGAACTCCAGTCAGGGTTCTGTAACTACTGTAAAATGTGTGGTCCTGGTGAGCACCACGCACAAGCAACAAGACTCACGAATGGGTGTTACCACCTTGTAGTCCAAGCAAATGAACAACTTCAACCAAGTATGTATGACTTCCATCATTGCTAGAAGTCACAACAAAGGAAGGGGATAAAAGGTAGACAAGGAACTAGAGCACATGTCTTGAATTAGGGCCTGAGTTCTACCCCTGGCAACACATGGCCACCTTCAGCTTCATTGGGTATAGCTCTGGAGTGCATCCTCCAACCCCCGCAATCACACAGCTCCACAACAGGTATGGCCCTTGTTGCCTCCAGCACTTCTGGACCCCAGGAGCACTGCATCACTGTTGGACTTCCCTTCCCAGGGTACCTAATATCAGAGCAGTGCTTGGGAAACCACCCTCTCCAGCCACCCACCTCAAAAAGAGGGACCCATGATATAGCTCAATGGTGGAATAAATGAATTTGTCACATGTGTGAGACACTGGGTCCATCCCCAATACACACACACACAAAGACATCAGCTGTGTCAAACATTGCTATTGTGTCAAGGAAGATGAGCTATTGGAGACCTTTATGAATAGTTTTAGTGGTGTAATGGAAATAAAATTTATTTTTATTCAAAAGACAATTCTGGAGGGTGGAGTGAGACCTCAAAGGTTCAGTATACATGTTTTTCATCCAGCAGTGTTCAAGGGCTACTCCCAAGTAATTGCTCACGTATTGCTTCCTGGCAGTACTCAAGAGACTGTGTACTGGTGGAGTCAAACCAGGCCTTGAGCATGCATAGCATGCATGCACACTATCCTTCCAACCCGGTGAATCCAGCTCATACTGCCAGTGGCATACACTTTGTTATTACAACACAAATTGCAGTTGTCTTGTCACAATATCTTCCCAATCTTGGTGCAAATAAACTGATGCATTAAGATAAAATATTATGGAAAAGGATATTTGAGGCAAATTAAACAATTATATCTAGTGTTGTAATTCCATCTCACTGAACTTTTAACCTAAAGATGCCTGACTGGCAACCGGTTTCAATTACACCTGGTCTTCCTTTTGCAAAGATCTTTTTTTCCCCTTTTCTCTCCAGAACTCATAAGGAGTATAATGTATAGGCATTTCCTAAGTCTTTGTCAATCGTTTCTACATCATGTCCTCCCATTGTCCTTTCTAAACACTACAGTGACACATAATTTGGGTTAATACCTGAGTTTGTGCTCATTTTGTAAATCTGAACTTCCCAAATAAGTAATGTTATATTATTTGAGCATTGTTATGTTTTTCCCTAGACATTATTCAGTGCTAAAAAAATGAGCTATCAAAATATAAAAAGACACAAAGGAAACAAATACATTTTCCTAAGTGAAGTCAATCTGAAAAGGTTGAATACTGTTGGATGATTCTAACTATATAATGTGGTGGGAAAGGCCAAAGTTCTGACCACAAAAAAAATGTGGCTAGGACTGTAACTAGCCACTTTATAACTCAGTAATAAAAAGCACCTGCTGGGCCAGAGTGATAGCAGAGAAAATAGGGTGTTTTCCTTGCACGAGGCTGACCCGGGTTCGATTCCCAGCATCCCATATAGTCCCCCAAGCACTGACAGGAGTAACTCCTGAGTGCAGAGCCAGGAGGAACTCCTGAGCATCACCGGGTGTGACACAAAATATTAAAAAAATATATACCTGCCTTGCTAATACAAAGCCAAGTGTTTGATCCCCAGTGACACCTGCATATGCCACACACATTTCTGGTTACTCCACAGTGTATGGGATCTCTAGCACACTACTTCCAAGTGTGTGGGAACCCAAACCAACTTGTGAAAACTTTGCAAGGATCAAAACCAAAAGTTGTGTGAGGGGCAAAGATATAATATAGGGATTAAGGCACTTGTCTTGCATGTTGCCAGCCAGGTTTGATCCCCAATACCCCATATGTTCCCCTGAGTCCCACCAGGAATGAGACCTGAGCACAAAGCCAGGAGTAATCCCTAAGCACTGCTGGGTGTGCCCCCTTAAAAAAAACAGTACATTTAGGAATAAGGATCTGGAGAGATAATCCAGGAGGCAAGGTGCTTGCCTTACATATGATGGAAGAATGGAAGCCACAGCATGAGCCATAGTACAGCAGATAGGGTGCTTGCATCGTATGCAGCAGATACAGGTTCAAACTCTGGCATACCATATGGCCTCCTGAGCACCACCAGGAATAATTCCTGAGTACAGAGCCAGGAGTAACCCCTGAGCATCACCAAGTGTGGCCCCAAATCAAAAACAAAAAGGAATGAAAACCCTGATGAGCATATGTACAGGTACTACAACTGAAAAGGAGTGAAATCCCAGGTGAGAAACATAAATGAGTGTGTGAGCACCACAACTTTGTTGGTGTGTCGTGGTGTGTGATTTCCAGCGAGCACCTTAAAAACAAATGTGCAGGGGCCTGAGTGATAGTACACTGGGGAGGGCATTTGCCTTGCATGCGGTGGCCAACCCAGGTTTAATACCCAGCATCCCATATGGTCCCCTGAGCACCTCCAGGAATAATTCCTGAGTGTAGAGCCAGGAAAAACCCCTGAGCATTGCCAGGTGTGACCCAAAAAGCCAAAAAAAAATGTGCATGCAACGTGGCAAGACGAAATGAGCAACCCTTATTCTTCACAACTAAATGAAGAGAGGATTGAAAAACAATAATAAAGAGTGAAAGCTCCATATTGCCCTCCCAGGTACTACTGCCCTTACTTCACTTCTCAAATGACTTCTACCTGATTTTGAGACTTACCATTACAATGCATATCCATGTTTAGATCATATATTCATATCAATAAATAATATGTTGGTTTACATATTTGTATTTTATAAATTGTACACTTTGAATCTATTTCTCCAACTTGACTTTGTGTTTGTGTATGTGTGTATGTGTGTGTATGTGCACGCTACACCCAGCAGTGCACAGGGTTTACTTCCAATTCTACACTTAGGAATCACTTCTGGCAGGACTGAGGGATCATCTGGAGACGGAACCTGGGTCAGCCTTTTGCAAGGGAAGCAGCCTCCCAACTGTACAGTCCCACCAAAGTCTTATTTTTTTTTCCTTTTGTGTCTCACCCAGTGATACTTAGGGGTTACTTCTATCTCTATACTCAGGGATCATTCCTAGCAGTGCTCAGGGGATCATATGGGGGTTCCGGGGATTGAAATCAGGTTGGCTGCATGTAAGGCAAATGCCCTATCCACTGTACTATCACTCTGGCCCCATCTTTACATTATTATTATTATCATTATTATTTGCAATGTCATGAATGTTTTCCATTTAAAACCTGGCTTTGCATATGCAAGGCAAGTGCTCTACTGCTGAGTCATATTCCTATTCTAACATTTATTCTAATTCTATAAAATGCTTCCTAAATGGATATAACTGGCTATATGGTAGCACAATTTTAATAATGTGGGAGTCACCTATAAAATGTTTTTTAATAGTTCATTGACTACGAGTATATCAGACTCCACTGTAGAGCCTTATATGTTTATATAAGAACTCTCCCTGGCTATTAATGTTGAAGAGCAGGTTTCCCTCACGAAGAAGTGAAACAAAGCAAGAAGCACACAGAGGTAGCAGGCTGGGCCTGCCTCAGTGATCAGCAGCATTATGCAGTCATCATCCCTTTTGTCACTAAGCAACAAGCTGAACTCCTGAAATTCTCTTTCCTCACACAGATGTAACCTCAGAAGATAAAAGGAAAGTTTGCCTTTTCTTCTTCTTTCCTGGAAAGATGCAAAATGATATTATAGGCTCCTGGGTAAGAATGCATTAACTTGCTAATCCTGGCCCCTGGCCCTGGGATAGTGTCTGAAATTTGAATAAATCGTGAGACTAAAGCAATAAGGCTTCATCCAGCACTCAGGCTGCTTGGAGCTCCTGAACTGCCTGCTTCTCGCCCTGACATCCTGAGGTGACCCCTGGAGCCTTAACTACTCTTTCAAACACCTTATGCTCATCACCCTCCAAATCTACTATTACTCAAGATATTTGCTTGATTCCCCATCTCAAATTTCTGAAATTTGACTACTCTCTGGCCTGGGGACATCTTGAAGGGCAAAGACTGTTTGCTTCCATCTGTATATCATATGCCTCGCTCCTTGTCGGGCATGTAAAAATGACCCAGTAAATACTGTTAAACTAAACTGAAGAGAGAGCAAAGGCTGTTTGACAGAGAGAATGAACAGATAAGCTGGTGTCCCAAATCTTTGATGGGATGAGAGAACAAGGGGACTCCCACTCCTATTTAGGATCCCTTGTAAAGCCAGCTCTAGATAGGTTCTTTCTACATAGGACTATAACTGTGGTGACCAGACATGCCTGCAGTCTTTAGGAAGCTCTCAGGAAGAGTTTGGCCTCTGAATCTTTGCCTTTCCTGTTCTACCGTGTAGAATGCTCCTCAGTTGTGACTGAAGAAATAGTATAGGTGTTAAGGCACTCGCCTTGCATGTGGTCAGCCCTAGTTTGATCCCCAGCACCATACAGTTCCCCAAGCACCACTGGGAGAGATCCCTGAGCACAGGGCAGGAGTCCCCTCCTCTCCCAGCAAATAGCCCTGCCAGGTGGAGCCAGCAGAGTTGAGGATAGGAGAAACCCTTTCACTGGCTCCTCTGCATCTGCAGAGCTGTGCTGCTTTCTTGTTCTTTTTTTTTTTTTTTTTTTTTTTTTTTTTTGCTTTTTGAGTCACACCCGGCAATGCTCAGGGATTACTCCTCACTCTTTACTCAGTAATCTCAGTAATCACTCCTGGCAGTGCTCAGGGGACATATGGGATGCCGGGGATCGATCCTGGGTCAGCCACATACAAGGCAAATGCCCTCCCTGCTGTACTATCGCTTTTGCCCCTCTATGGTTCTTTCCTGGCCTCTGGCCCTAACTTTTGGGACTGATGGGTGGGCATTTGGATGGGATTCACCCTCCTGCCTGCCTTATTATAGTACAACAGTGGATTCTATGGGCACTACAGAGGTCAGTTCAGGAGTGATGGTGCTCGAGAATACCGCCATGCAGCCAAGCCGAAGCCTCCAGCAGTGTTTCTGCAACGATGTCAGGTACAAGACAGCCCTTGGGGGTGGGAAAGACAGGGGGATGCTGGGCATGTTTCTGCTTCTCTCAGATTTCAAAAGCATCATCCCAGCCTTACCACAACTGAAAAGACAAATGAGACTAGCCTTTCCCCAGGACATGCATGAGGTCTGGTTCTCTTCCTGAAATGACAGGTCTTCCCCCACAGACAGGCCGGCCAGGAGCCAGCACCGGACTGAACGCTCTTGCTCAATTCCTTCTAGAGGGAGGAAGAGTCAGATGAGAAGGTGACCCTGGAAAGAGATCTTCTCAAACCGTGGAAGGAAGCCTTGATTTTAGCCACAACTGCCCTCCAGATTAGATTTCTTGATGCCAAGAAAGCACATGGTCTAGTTGAACTTTACACAGTTCGGAGGCCCAGGAATGAGTAGGTGTCTTTGGTCAGGGAAGCAGTATTGAAAATGGCTGACTACCTCCCCGCATGGCTGGTCAAGAAGGACTGGACTGGGATGATGGCAGAAGTGGCTGAAAGAATGACTTCCAAAGAACGGGAGCGAGAGCTCAGGTCCTTCACTGTTTCCAGCCCGGAAACATGGAGGAGGCACCTGGATCTGTCTGTGTCCCAACAGTAAAAAGGTAAAAAGCCCTTGGGGCTGGAGTGATAGTACAGTGGGGCGGGGGGAAAGAGGGGTACTAGCATTACATGTGGACAACCCAGGTTGAATCCCCAACACCTATTGGCCCCACAAGCCCTACCAAGAGTGATCCCTGATGGGGCTGGAGTGATAGCACAGAGGGTAGGGCGTTTGCCTTGCATGCGGCCAACCCAGGTTTGATTGCCAGCATCCCACATGGTCCTCCGAGCACCGCCAGGAGTAATTCCTGAGTGCAGAGCCAGGAGTAACCCCCGAATATAACTGATGTGGCCCAAAAAATAAAAAGATAATAAGCCCACTCAAAATAGGAGAACTCAGGAAAATGAAATATGAAGGAGTATGTGAGGCAGCTTCAAGGAAAGATGGTCTTCACTACCCACCAAATGATTAGTACTTCTAGGTGAAGGGGCAAGGAGACAGTTTGACTCTGAGAGCCCTAAAGGAGAAAGTGATATAAACAGGACCAGCCTCAGAGCAGTGGTGACCTCAGGTGATAATCTCAGATAGAGAAACCCCCTCTCTCTTCTGCCTTCCAACCCCTTCCAGAACTTCACAGTGACCTTCGAAGTTAAGCCTGATAAGTAGCAAAATTCAAGAACCTCCTGAGCAAGCACAAGGTAGAGGAGGAGGAAAGAACCTAGAAAAGTATCTGGAACATACTCTGTCCACTGAAGTTTCTTTGTTTGTTTTGGGGGCTATCCCTGGCAGTGCTCATGAATTACTCCTGTCTCTGTGCTCAGGGGTCCCTCTTGGTGGTGCTCGAAACCAGATGGGGTGCCAGGGATCAAATCCAGTTTAGTATTATCTCTCTCGCCCTGGAACATTCCTTCTTAACCTCTCTCCAGGGACAGAGGAACAGAATAGAAAACATGTTTTGGGAAATGTTTTGATTGAAGTAAAGGCTAGAAAGCCTCATATTAGCATTATCAGCAACCCTAAAGAGCACTATCTGTTTGTCTTGTGTGAGAGGAGGCCTCCCCTGCAGTGCACTGGTTCTGGGGGCTGCTCCCAGCAATACTTGACCCAATGATTTGGTACTTCTCAGAGTCAGCAGTGCTGATGACTACTATGGTCATGCTCAGTGATATTTTGGTGCTGGGGATTGAACTCAAGGCCACAAGCATGTAAGACATGCACTCTAGCTCATTGAGCGAGTTTCCTGATCCATGATCTCTGTGTCTTGGACTCAGGTTGTATAAGTGCCAAGATGCCAAGTCTCATAGCTCCTTCCAGGTCTAAAACTGTTGTAATTACACTGCTCAGGGAACACATTATGTTTTCTTATTAGCTGAGAGATAACAGTTTTCAGCTGGCTGGCTATAGCTGTTGTGTTGAAAGGCTTCCAAGACGAGAAATCTACTTTCTTTACCTTGAGGCAGATAGAAATTTTGTTTTTGTCATTTCAGTGCAAGAAAATTTATTTATTTTCTCTCTAAACAAAATTAATTTATTTCTAGCCTTCACCTTCCCACCTCTTGGGAACTGTAATACTCCATTCTATTTTTTTTGGGGGGGGTGGGGGGCACACCTGGCAATGCTCAGGGGTTACTCCTGGTTCTGCACCTAGGAATTATTACTGGCAGTGTTCCGGGTACCATATAGGAACCCTTAGGTTGAACCCATTTGGTTCTGTGCAAGGCCAACACCCTATCCACTGTATTATCTCCTCAGCCCCTCTCTTTATTCTTGAAGTCAGCAAGAGGCCTGCGTGCCTGGCTGTCTTCCCTGGGGCCCCTCGGAAGGGATGGGCTCCAGCTTCCCTCCCCACCCTGAGCACAGCTCCCAGTGGCCGAAGACCTCCAGAACCTAGCTCAAGGCCCCTCTCCACATGTTTGGACGAGCCTCACGCATGAAGGTACCGGCAGAAGAACCCATGTGTGTGGGACCCAGGGCTGAGACCTCCAAGGCTGCTCGGATCAGGACTGGGCCTGCTCTGCCCAGATTTCCCATTTCCCAGTAGCTAGGCGGTCATACCCAGGGACTGCCCCCAGTGCCGTGTAATCCCATCCACGGCCAGCATCCAGAGACTTAAAAGCAAGCTCCCAGAAGAGAGCGACGCAGAGAGTCTCTTGCCTGCGCGCCTAGAAACAAAGATGGAGGTAAAATTCTCTCCAAGAATTCCCTGAACTGCCTGCATTGGGAGGGAACCATGAACTTCTCCCACAGCTGTGAGAACAGAACTCAAATCAGTGGGAGTAAATAGATTATTCTGCCACTGTGAAAATAGTGGGTTTCCAAAGTCAGAACTGCCTGACAACAGAAGCATCCACTTTTTAAGGCTATGTATGGCTTTATAGCTGAAGATAGAGGTGGGGGAGAAAATTGGAGGTCAATTAGAAATTATCCCAGGCCCCCACATTTTCTTAGAATTAAGATTTTTCTGGAGTTCATTGTAGATCATAGGAGTTATAAGAGAATACCTATCACTCCACATTTATATTTTGCCTAATTTCCCCATATTTCAAAACTAAAGTATAATGGGTCGGAGAGTACAGCAGATAGGGCTCTTGCCTTACCTGTGACCAAGCCAGGTTCGATCCCCCAGCATCCATGTGGTCCCCTGAGCAATTCCTGAGTGCAGAGCCAGGAGTAACCCCTGAGCACCACTGGGTATATGACACCCCTACTCAAAAAAAGCTACAGTATTACATCACTCCCAGGACTTACTCACTGATGCTATATACCTCTCTTATTAAGATTTCTCCTGTTTGGGGGCTGGAGTGATAGCACAGTGGGTAGGCCGTTTGCCTTGCACGTGGCCGACCCAGGTTCGATTCCCAGCATCCCATATGGTCCCCTGAGCACCGTCAGGAGTAATTCCTGAGTGCAGAGCCAGGAGTAATCCCTGTGCATCGCCTGGTGTGATTAAAAAAAAAAAAAGATTTCTCCTGTTTTCCTTCTGAGTATGTGTATTAGGATCTACAAAATATTACTGGGGCCAGGCACATGGCTCAAAGCACTGGAGTACATTCTTTTCATGTGGGAAGCCCTGGATTCCCATTACTGCATGGTCCCCTGGGTCTTCCCAGGAGTGATGCAGAAACTAAAATAAACTGTTATCACCATATAGTTGTGTCTTCCCCAATCCTGTCAACTTCCTGTGCCATAGCACAAGGGTCTCTGGAGTTGCTTTCATGATCACACTACCAGTCTCCCACTGCTTCACCCTTCTCACTCCTATCACCCCCACCCCCCATTTCTCCTCCATTTACATTCAAACTGCCACTTTAAAAAATGTTCTAACAGGGGTCCAAGAGATAGTAAATCAGGTTGGGTATTTGCCTCACACACCTCTGATCCTGGTTCAAACCTAGCACCCCATATGATCCCTAAGCTCTGCCAGGAGTGATTCCTAAGTGCAGAGCCAGGAGTAAGCCCTGAGCACTGCTGGGAGTGGTCCAAAAACAAAAACAAAAACCAAAAAATGTTCTAGCCAAGTATTACTAGAAATGGACCCTAGGTTCCCTGAGCCTCACTGGGTGTGGCCTCTATAAAAACAAAGAAATCAGGGTGGATAAATAGTTTAGATGTTAATACACTTGCTTAGTTTACAGCTGGGGCCACAACAATGTGTTAAAATTCTGCCACTACTTATATCCCTGTATACCACCAGGTATGGTTCCTGAACATGGAGCCACATGAGACCTCTGGGCACAAGAACCAGGTGTGGCACAAGAACCAGGTGTGGGGCCAGTATGTTCCCTGCCACCAAAAAAAATTAATGTTGGGAGGAAAAAAAAATAGTACAGGAATTAAGGTGCTTGCAGCAGACTTGGTCCCCAGAGTACCACCAGGAGTGATCCCTGAACACAGAGCCAGGAAGAAGCCCTAAATATTTTAGGGTATGTGTACCCCCTCCAAAAAAGAAAAAAAAGAAAAGAAAAGAAAAGAATAAAAAAGAAAAGAAATTAGTGATATATAAATGGGACAATCTTGTTCACAACCTTTGGAGACTGACTTTTTTGTTTGGTTGGCTTATGGTCACACCCAGCTGTTATCAGATACTCCTGACTCTGCTCAGTGATCACCCCTAGTAGGGCTAGGGGACCATATGGGTTGCTGGGAACAACATCAGGTCATCTGTGTTTAAGCCAAGTGTACTTCCTGTCCACACCCTGACTACTGACATATTGCTCAGCATTATTTCCTAGAGATTCTTTCAGGGGCTGGAGGGATAGTACAGTGGGTAAGGCATTTGTCTTGCATGCAGCTGACCCAGGCTTGATCTCAGCATCCCATATGGTCCCCGCAAGCACCATCAGAAGTAATTTCTGAGCTCAGAGCCAGGAGTAAGCCCTGACCATCGCCAGATATGGCCCCAAAACACAAACAAAAATAAGAGATTATTTAAAGTTGTGTGTATCTGTAGTTTATTCCTTTTTAAAACTGAGGACTGCTTTACTGTGAATGTAGCAGTTTGTTTAACCATTCACCAATTTTAAAAATATCTGGACTGATTGCAGCTTTTGACTTATAAATAAAGCTGCAATGAACATGTATGTTTTGGGGTAAATGAAGGTTCCCATTCCCCTGGAATAAATCCCCAGCAGGGTAGTTGCTCAATCATAGTAGTGGCATGTCTAGTTTTTTTTTTTTATTGTTTTCTTTTCTTCCTTTCCTTTTATTTTGCAGTTGTGGTGGTGGTGATGTTCACTGTGTGTTGGAGTAGGGGGGAAGGGGGCGGAGAATTATACACTTTTTTTGTTTGTTTTATTTTGTTTTTTGATCATATCTCGCAATGTTCAGGAGTTACTCCTGGCTCTACACTCAGGAATTACTCCTGGCAGTGTTCAGGGGACTATATGGGATGCTGAGGGTTGAACCCTGGTGGGCAGTGTGCAAGGAAAATGCCCTACCTGCAATACTCCAGCCCCGTTGTTTGTTTTGAAGTGACACCCAGTGATGCTTGGGGATTACTCTTGGCTCTGCATCCAGTAATTATTCCTGGTGGCCCTTGGGGACCACATGGGATGCCAAGGATCAAACCTGGGTCAGCCGTATGCAAGGCAAGTGCCCTATCCTCTGTACTATCACTCTGGCCCCTCATACACTTTTTCGGGGGAGGGATTTGGGCCATACACAGCAGCACTCATCCTAGCTTTATGCTCAGAAATCATTAATGGTCATACTTGGGAACCATATATAATGCTAGGGATTGAACTGAGATCAGCTGCATGCAAAGCAAATGCCTAACCCCCCCCCCCCCATTCTATTTGTCTGGCCCCACTTTTTTGTTGTTCTTTGCTTTTGAGCCATATCCAATGAAGCTCAGGGCTTACTTCCAGCAGGGATCAGGGGACCAATATGGTGCCAGATATTATGCCCTACCCACTCTACTATCACTCTGGCCCCACTTTTAAAATTTAGGGCCTTGGGTCTGGAGCAATAGTTCAGGGTAGGGTGTTTGCCTTGCACACGGCCGACCCGGGTTCGATTCCTGGCATCCCACATGGTCCCCTGAGCACTGCCAGGGGTGATTCCTGAGTTCAGAGCCAGGAGTAACCCCTGTGCATTGCCAGCTATAACCCCCCCAAAAAAAATTAGAGCCCTCTTTTCAGCAGTGCCAGTGAGAGGGCTGGGAGTCACTTCTGATAATACTCAGTCTTGATGGTTTGATGCTCAGGCCAAGGAGTGAAGTGCTCAGGCCTAGTGGTGCTTAGAGAAGCCACACACATTTTAGGTTATGGTGCTTACACATGTGCTAGCTGGGGGTCATGCCTGTCTATGTGAATGTATGCATACACATTCTGGTTGTAGAACTCAATGGAGGGTCATCATAGTACTCACATGCTTGTTCAACATGGATTACACCCATGTGTTTTACACTGCATGTCTTTTAGTTTCTGTGCTTTCTGGGGACTGCACACTTTAGCTGTGTGACAGATTGCATTCTCTATTGCAGCTCTGGAGAGGGGTCCCAGATAGCAGTGTCCCTGGGACATGTAAGCAGCGCTAGAGATTGAACTCTCAGCCTCATGCTTTCCAGACAGGGGCATTTTAAGACATTGGGCTGCCTTTTAGGCTAATTTTAAAACTAAACTGTTTTGCAGAGTGGTAGTACTACTTTATATTCTCACAGAGGCAGTTTCTCTGCGTATCACCAACATTTGTTCTTGTCTCTATTTTTTAACTGCTCTGATTGATGGTTTTGATTGACATTTTCCTTATGTTTAATGATGTTAGTTAACTTCTCATGGGTTGTCATCTGTATATGCTCTCTGATGAAATGTCTAGATCTTTAGACCATTTTTTAATTAGATTGGCATTTTAATTTTGAATTGTGAACATCCTTTTAACATTCTAGATACTAACCTCTTAATGGATATATAGTTTGCAAATATTCTTTTGCAATCTGTCACTCATTTTTCCTCTTTACATTTAAAGTTTTTGAGTAAGATTTATCAGGCAGGAGAGATAGTACAGTGAGTAGAGCATTTGTCTTGCATACATCAAACCCAAGTTCAATCCCCAGCACCTAATAAGTGTTCCTGAGCACTACCAGGAGCAATCATTGAGCACAGAGCCAGGAGCAAGCCCTGAGCATCACCGGATGTGGCCCAAAACAACAACAAAAAAAATTCAAGAAAATATTTGATTTATGTTTTCTTGCCTTTGGTGTCAAGACTACAACTCTCTGCCTAGCTCAAATGTGGATGTGCAGAGAAACTGGATCATTCATATATTCCTGGTGTATGCAAAATAGTACCAACACTCTGGAAAACAGTTTCACAGTTTCTTTTAAAAACTAGACATGTAACTACCAGCAATTGCACTGGCTGGCAATTGAAAATAAGATTTTTTCTTCTGGTTTTTTTTTTCCCTAAAAGGGCTCTAGGTTTTCAATCTGTCATTTCAGCTTGCTTTATGAGGAATGAAAGGTAAGGCCAGGTAGCTTCCCACCTCTGTGAAACTTTCATTCCATTGGAGATTACCTCATGCTGTCTTAGGCAAGACGAGCAAAAGGGATCATGTTTAAAAACATAGTATTAAGGATTCAACCCTGAAATTCTGTTTCAGAAGTCAGGAGTAGAGCTTAGCCCCTGGCTGTTATATGGGAATTTTCTATCAGTGACTACTTGTATCCCAATCTAACTAAGCCTGAACTCATCAGGCACTTTGTTTCAGTTTGCAGAAGTTGGAAAACTGAGTGGCTAGGGAAGAGGGAATCTGGGGTCAGACACCAAGCACAAAGGCTGGATAAGATGGTCTTGTGAGGGGCTGGAGCGACAGCACAGTGGGTAGGGCATTTGTCTTGCACACGGCCGACCCAGGTTTGATTTCCCAGCATCCCATATGGTCCCCTGAGTAGTGCCAGGAGTAATTCCTGAGTGCATGAGCCAGGAGTAATCCCTGAGCATTGCCAGGTGTGACCCAAAAAATAAAATAAAAGTTTTTTTAAAAAGATGGTCTTGTGAGAGATCTCTGCTGAGGTCTAGGGGTCTGAGAAAGGGTATCACTTTACTGGTTTTTTGTTTTGGTTTTTTGTTTTTGTTTTTTTGCTTTTGGACAACACACGGCAATGCTCAGGGGTTATTCCTGTCGCTGCACTCATGAATCAATCCTAGCAGTGGTCAGAGAACCATATGGGAAGCTGGGGACTGAACCCAGTTTGACCACATGCAAGGCAAATAACTTACCCACTGTACTATCATTCCAGCTGGTGTCTCTTTACTTGGGAGGAGGAAGTGGGTGTATGGCTCCTTGGCCCCAAATGGGCCAAAGAAAATGCCCTGAGGGCCTTCTGTTCCTTTTCACTGATTTTGCAGCAAACATGATAGAACGCAGAGGCACACTTCTCAGTGTTAAAGTTACAGATGTGGGCAAGACAATGATCTTTATTTATAACGAGCTTATGTTTTAGTCAGGGACATTTAATGAGCTGTAACAGTGATTAATCATGTATCAGATGATAGAAAATGAAGAGTTGGAGTCCTGGAATGACTAATGTAGTATTTAGGAAGTGAGGAGTCCTGGCCAGCTTGGAAAGGTCTCCCAAGCAAAAGAACAGGTGCAAAGCTCAAGGTGTGCCAGGTGTGCATATTTAAGGTGGAAAGGAGGCCAGTATGGCTGGAGGTAATAAATGTATTCAATGTCACTTGAGTGTCATGAACCATTACAAAGATCTTGACCTGTAGAGACTGGAATACAGCGGGTAGGGTATTTGCCTTGCACGCGGCCAACCCGGGTTCAATTCCCAGCATCCCATATGGTCCCTTGAGCACCGCCAGGAGTAACTCCTGAGTGCAAAGCCAGGAGTAACCTCTGTGCATTGCTAGGTGTGACCCCCAAAAAAATTAATCCTAAAGATTTTGACTTTTACAAATTTTTTCTTTACAAAAAAAAATTTTAAAAACCACAAAGGTGAGTCAGAAGGGCTGGAGCGATAGATAGTACAGCAGATAAGGCATTTGCCTTGCACATGACCAACCTGGGTTCCGATCCCCGGCATCTGATATGGTCCCCAGCACTGCCAGGAGTAATTCCTGAGTGCAGAGCCAGGAGTAACCCCTGAGCATTACCGGTGTGACCAAAAAAAAAAAAAGTGAGGCAGAGGAATGCTCCTATCTTGAGCACATATTAAAGGAGGTATGGTATCAGAGGGCTGGGGTGATCATAAAGTGGGTAGGGCACTAGCCTTGCACATGCCCAACCCAGGTGTGATTTCTGGTACCACATATGGGTTCCCTGAACCTGCCTGGAGTGATCTCTGATCCCTGAGCACAGAGCCAGGAATAAGCCCTGAACACTGCTGGATGAAGCCCCACAAAAAAGAAAGAAAGAAAGAAAGAAAGAAAGAAAGAAAGAAAGAAAGAAAGAAAGAAAGAAAGAAAGAAAGAAAGAAAGAAAGAAAGAAAGAAAGAAAGAAAGAAAGAAAGAAAGAAAGAAAGAAAGAAAGAAAGAAAGAAAGAAAGAGAGAGAGAGAGAGAGAAAGAAAGAAAGAAAGAAAGAAAGAAAGAAAGAAAGAAAGAAAGAAAGAAAGAAAGAAAGAAAGAAAGAAAGAAAGAAAGAAAGAAAGAAAGAAAGAAAGAAAGGGGGCTGGAGTGATAGCACAGCGGGTAGGGCGTTTGCCTTACCCAGGTTCAATTCCCGTATAGTCCCCTGAGCACCGCCAGGAGTAATTCCTGAGTGCAGAGCTAGGAGTAACCCCTGTGCATCTCCAGGTGTGACCCAAAATGAAAAAAAAAAAAAAAGAAAGAAAGAAAGGAGGTATCAACAGGATTTCCTGGCACGTTGGATATAGCATGAGAAAGAAAAGAACCAAGGGCATTTGGAGGTGTTTGGAGGCGCTAGCTGCCAAGACCTAAACTGGGAGAAGGCAGTATGTGGGTCGGGTCTGGGGTATGATCCAGAGTTCTGCCATGTGCTTAGAAATTCCCATTAAGCATTTACATGGAGATATAGAGCAGGCAGTAAAGACTTAGGAGAAAACTCAAAGCAGAGAGAAATTCTTGTTTCTAGGTGGTTTTGAGGGCCAGGAGCCTGGTGGGTTGTATCTGAGGAGGTAAGAGTAAACTGTAGAGGAGGAGGTAGCTAAAGCCTTGTCCTGAGTGATCGGGAGTTAAAAGACCCAGAGTGAAAGAGGAATCACTTCCCCTCTAGAAGATGCTTCAGCACCTTCCCCAATCTGTAGTTTATTGCTGCTTTTGCTTTGGAGTCAAATGCCAGAATGAGATGTCCTGGAAGTAAGGTATTGATTTCATTTGTGTCTATTTTTCAGGGTATTAGTAGTTTGGTAAGTTAGGGCTGGTGGTTTCTGGAAGCTCCCCTGTATCATGGACTCTAAGGTAATATCAAAGAAATATAGGAAAGCATTATTTCCACCCATTCACTGTCTTTCTCACTATCTTTCAAGGTGCCAGTAAAGCAACACTACTTCTCCAAGCATGACAACCGCACTTCCTATGACAAAGTGAGTGTTGCAGAGATGAAGACTCCCAGCCAGGGTAAAGTTGAAGTCGGGTGGAGGGGATGACATCCAAAAGAAGGAGATAGCCTGACACAGAGGACTGCCTACCTGTCTCCCAGTCTCTGACACCTGAGGCATAGCCCATCCCTGAACAGAGGGGGAACTCTGCTCTGGGTTCTACCTGACACCGGACAATGTGCATTCCCCTGGGGTCACTAGTTTTCTGGAGTCTTCATCCTGGAGTGGAAGGCATGGGGAGGGGGGCAGGCCAAGGAGGTTTAGGTCCAGGCCACGCTTAGGTTTGGGAGAGGCTCACAGAAGTACCTCGTGCCCAAACTGCTGCTGACTGTGAGCCCTTTGTGAAGGGGCCCTACTGGATGCTGCAGGGAATCGGGAGGCGGAAAAACCTACAGCACCTGTGGCAGCAGCACACCTTCCTGCGCTGGGCACCGTGTGAGCTGGAGTTGAGTCAACAGGGGCCCCCTATGTCCTCCTACCGGACCAGTTTCCAGAAAGAACCAGGATTCAGTGACCTCCCCCAGCGCCTTGTCCACTTTGTACAGCTCCAGCCTCCCACTGCCAACACCACATACCAGCAGAACTTCTGCCAACCCTTGCAAGACAGCCACTGTAGAATCGACACAGCACAGCCCAAGGCCCTAGTCTCCCCACTGCCTGACCTCCCGGAGCTCCCGAGGCCTAGGCCACTGCAGCACTATCTGCATAACGGGGTCTCAGAGTGCCTCAACTGGTCCATTAAAGAATGACTGGCATGGAGGTCCATCTGTGCTTTGCAGCCCAGGGGAGCCAAGAGACTAGAGAGCAGTGGGCACTGGCCTGTCCTATGCCTGGCTCTCAAGATGCTTGTTCCTCGGTGCTAGGTGCCTGGCAGCCTTGTCATTGAGAAGGGAGCAGGTGGGCAGGAAGCTAAATGTCCAGAAGTGTTACCAGGGCTTCAAAGAACCCCCTGCTCATTCCTGTAGCATGCCCAGTTGTGAGCCCCTGCACCAAGTGGCCAGACAGCCCTACCCAAGAGGTACCTTCCTGGGCCTGGAGCGATAGTACAGTGGAGAGGGCATTTGCCTTGCATGCGGCCGACCCGAGTTCAATCCCTGGCATTCCATATGGTTCCTCAAGCACTGTCAGGAGTAATTTCTCAGTGCAGAGCCAGGAGTTACCCCTGAACATCGCCAGGTGTGAACCCCCCCAAAAAAAAAAACAAACAAAAAAAGAGGTATATTCCCTACAACTGGGTCTGAGGGCACCCCCATGAAGGACTACTCTCTCTTTGACAAGCTGGAGGCTTCCTACCTATGACATTTGAGGTCACTTTCTGAGCATTTCTCTAGTCATCCCTGTGAGGTCTGTAACTCCAGGACAGTAGGGCAAAGTGGTCATCTGATAGCAGCACAGGGGCAGCTGTGGTTTCACAGGCTGCGATCCCTAGGGCAGGAGTCACAGGCAAGAGGCTTCTTGTGGATCCGCATCTCTGAGAGACTCAAGGGGCTGCAGGGGCAACACATTATCTACACCAGTGGCAACACAGCAGATATTAGCAGCACTTTACTTCCACATCTGAACTCCCTGGGTCCTCACAACAGCCCTGTGAGGTAGGTAGGGCCAGAAGGTTTCAGAGATCCCCATTTACAGATGAGGATGCTGAGGCACAGAGAGGTGAAATGACTTGCCCAAGGTCACAGCCAGAAGTACACATGGCCCAAAGCTAACATGGCCTTCTGGAAGTTCTCAAATCCACTTCTTTAGTCCCTTTGTGTCCTCCACTCTCTTTGAATGCTTCTGAGTCCCGAGGGGACTGTAGGTGCTCTAGGAATCCCCACAGGTGGGCCTTGTCCTGTTCAACTCCAGGTCGAACAAGAAACTACATGAGGCAGGAGGTCAGCTCTGCCCTCTGCCTACTTCTGAACTGGACAGAGGGCTCAGCAGGTTCCAGAGCAAGGGCGGAGCCAGGAATGGTCCATGAATGAATGGTGGTAAAGGTGGGTGTAAGCGTATGTGTGTCTTATGCTAAAGATGAAGGCCCCCCCAGGTCCCCGAGGTGGTATCTTCAGTGCCCCCCCTTGTGCCTCCCGCATCCCATCTCACAGAGCCACAGTGAGCTTCCTTAGCAGCAGAAGCAGCTACAGACATCTGTCCATGGTACCAAACTGCTCCAGTAGACAGGCATTCAGACCCCATCACGAAGACACAGTGCTTCCACGGCTTGGCTGGGACCCTGGGCCACACCCCCGATAACAAACAGCCGTGGCCCAGCTTGCAGACTTGAACAGGAGCAGCGCGCTGTGGGTATGGCAGGCAGTGCCTCCCAGCGCCGCCGAGCAAGACTGAAGCCCTCCACGGAGCCCAGAGGGCACGGTTGGTTTCCTGCAGGAAGGAGACAGAGGTTAGAGAAGACACCAGGGGCTCCAAGTCTTTTGCTCCCTGAGCCCAAAGCATGACCCAGGCATCACCCTAGGACGGGTTTGAAATCAGTGCCTTGTTTCTCTCTCTGTCCATTCACCAGTGGATTATTTGTCCACTGACAGCTATCATTCATTCAGCCATTATTTGCCCGGCTGCTTTGTGCTACACCTGTGCTGACAGTGACCTCAGTCAGGTGCTGAGAGGAACCCCTCCCCAAGAGTTGGCCCACACAACACAAACCACACCCTATCCATCCACACTGGGCAAGGGATGCTCACAAAGCCCTGCCTCCCATGGGCCAGAGCAACAGTATAGTGGGTAGGGTACTAGCCTTATACATGACTGACTGGGTTTGATCCCCCACATCCCATATGATCCCCTGGGGCCCTGCCAAGCATGATCCCTAAGCAGATCCCTGTTTAGATCCATGAACACCACTAGGTATAACCCAAACACCAAACAAAAACAAAACAAGTCCCTGCCCTTTGGGTGATGACAGAAGGATGACCCCCCACCCCTAGTCCCCAGACTCACCAAGGCCCCCAATGGCCACGATGTGGCCTCCAAGAGAACCAACCACAAAGTCGGCCCTCTTATCCTTCATACGCAGGCTGCGGGGCAGTCTGGTCCAGGACCCTGCAAGCAACTGGAGGTCAGACCCAGCCTCACTCATACTGCACCCCTCCATCCACTGAGCCAGAGAACAGCCCACAGACAGCCCCTGCTTACCGTGCTCCAGGTCGAACATCTCCACAGTGTTGACAAAGTGTGGGCGGGAGTAGAAATTGTGGGGCCCGGGCTGCTGCAGGCCGCCCAGGCTAAAGACGCTGCCTTCGGCCATGGCACAGCCAGCAAAGGCCCGGCGGCTGGGCAGGCTTGGGTGTCTGGTCCAGGTCCGGGTCTCCAGATCAAAGGCCTCAAAAGCAGTCACTGGGAGCTTGCCTTGGCGGCCCCCTGCCAATGGAATCAGGCACCTGGGGGGAGCCCAATAGCCTGGCAGGCTCCTCCTCCTCTTTCACCGGACCCAGCCCTCCCACCCCCTACACTAGACCCTCTGGCAGACTGTCTGCTCACAGACCCTGAGGTACAAGGGGGTGATCTCCCAGTCCCCGCAGGCCACTGGAGACCAGAGCCTTAGCAGGCCTGGCTCATAACTACTTTCATTCAAGACTACCGACTGATTCCAGTCAGCTATGTGGAAAGGAATAAGCGTGCTGTGCCCTTCCCCTCATCTCAGGCTCTTACCTAGGACATAGATCTTGTTCCCGTGCAGGAAGGTAGAGGCCCCATAGCAGGGTGTGGGCATGGAGGGTAGGGAGAGCCAGCAGTCCCGACGGGGCTCATAGACCCGGACCTGGGCCTGGGGGGCCGTGTCAGGACCCATTCCCCCCAGAGCATACACCATACCATCTGCAGAGAAAAGAGTGGTTCAGACTGGCCCCCAGCCTGGCCAGTGCACCCCACCCTGAGAGCCGCCTGGGAAGGTTGGAGTGTGCCGGGGTGCGGGGGAGGGGCATGTGTTTATGATGTGTCTCTCCAGCAGCAGAAACGCTGCTGCAAGCCTGGAGTGGGGGCTGGAAGCGTAGGGCTCCCACTCTGACCAAGACCCTCCAAGTGAAGAGCAGGAGGCAGCTGATCTAATTATAATCCATCTTGGTCTCCCTGGAGACGCTATGGCAACCAAGCCTGGCATCCAAGCAGGACTGGTGGTCAGACCTTGAGGCCATAAGGTGAGGAGGGGGGTCGCCTGAAGGAAGGGAGGGAAAGAGGGTTTAAACCAAGGTTGGGGGCATATAGGAATCTGCTGGGCTTGGGGTTCAGACAGGGGAAGGGCACTCTAGAAATAAGCGAGGGGCTGAAAGAGGGGTTTGGGCTTGCAGGATAGGGGCGTTAGCCACAAGGTTTCCATAAAGGAGCAAACCCACCCTTTCACAAGAGTTGGGTCTTGCCTTGTTACACCCTCAGGGTCAGCTGGGAGGTCAGTCAGTCTCATCTGGAGTCTGGAGGCTTCCATGGCAACTAACTGTCCCTGGGCCACCGTGGCCTTTGTCCACCTCAGGCTCCCTGGTGTGTGTGTGTGCTTGTGAGGAGGGGAGAATCTAAGCACTTGCTGGGCTCTGAGCCAAGCCTCTGCTCTACTCCCCCTCCCCCGGACTATTTATAACTGTGGGAGTCATTGGACACCCCTCCCTGTCTCAGAGAGGGGGACTGGGGCAAGGAGGTGCCAGCCTAGAGCCCCATCTAGGCTCTGCCTCCCACCTTTTGCCAGTTGGAAAAGGCAGTTAAGGCTGCTAAAAGCCCAGCTCGGGCCAGAGCCATAATGCAGCAGGAAGGCTTATACACGGTCACCCCAGGTTCAATCTCCAGCATCCCATATAGTCCCCCAAGCTCCATGCCAGGAATAATTCCTGTGAGCAGAGCCGTGAGTAAGCCCTGAGCACCACCGGATAGGGCCCAAAAAACAAAAACAAAAACAAAAAAATGAGAAAAACAGCCCAGTTCAGAGCTAGGCAGGGCAGGACACAGGAGAGAAAGTCAAGTGCAGGGAACCCAGGCACAAATTATAGCTCTGTCCAATCTCAAAGGGAACGTATCCCCTGGGGCACTGGAGGGTCCTTCCTTGCAAATCCACTCACCTCTCTCCACAGTCGCGACCCCCATGGCTGCCTGAGGGAGGGTGGCGCGGCGCTCCCAGCGGCCCTCGTCAGCCAGGAAGGCCTCCACAGCGGCTACGGGGCTCTGGCCCTCATCCACGCCGCCCACCACTAGCACCTGCTTGCCCAACACCACAGCAGCTGCACCAGCCCGAGCAGTGGGTAGAGGGGCCAGTGCCAGCCATGTATGGGAAGCCATGTCCAGTGTCTCAGCAGTGTCCAGTGGCAATCCAGCCCGGCCACAGCCCCCCAAGACGAGCAGGTGCCCATCCTGGTATGCCACGGTGCCATACACTCGGCAGGTGGGCATGGGTGGGAATACCTGCCAGGCAAAGGCCCGGCCACCTCCTGTGGCCATGGTGTTCACCTCCAGTGGCAGGCCATGCTATCTGGTCATGCCGCAGACCTGGTGAGGGCCATGCTGAGGCCTCACCTCAACTCTGCAAGGTGATAGGACTACAGGGGAGTCTGCCGGGTCCAGAGACCTTGCTTTCACCTGGAGGAAAAAAGGAATACAGGTCAGCGCTACCGCCCAGGCAGGAGGACCAACAGCCCTGCTGGCCAGAACACTGAACTCTAGACACCAGACAATTTCCTCACTTCCCAGGGAACAGTAGGGGCCCTCCCATCCCCCTGCCCTTACCTAGGGGCTACCCAGTAAGATCTAGTTCAAGGTGGGAGGTAAGAAGACGTGGGACGCCACACTGGCCCCTCTTTTTCCTCAACAGTCTCACCCTGGGGGTCTGCACCAGCACTGTCCCCTCCCCCTGGCTGGCTTTCAGCGAGCATGGGCAGCCATCAGGGTCTGGCACCTGCTGTCAGGAATCAAATTCCAGGGCATCCTCCCCATCCTCTGGGGCCCATTCCACAGTCTCTCCATCCCCACCAGCATGAGGCTGAAACCCGGGGAACGGAGGAACGTTTGGAACTGGAAGGGGAGCGGCAGACGTTGGGGGTCCCACATTTCCCCGTAAGGGCTATCCTCGATATTGCCCATGCTAGATCCCCGAGGCCAGCCTTTCTAGTGTCCAGAAGAGGGGAGAGGTGGATTTGGGCATCCATGCGCACTGGACTCTCGGGTCCCAGAACCCAGGGCGTTTCCAGCAGGAATGGGCAGCTGGACTCTGGGGTTCCTTCCCAGCAGATCCCTAAGTTACCCAGCCTCTGTTTTCCCTTAACCACACTCCGGTGACCCCCGGTGCCAGGGCCTCCCGGCCCCAAACTTCCAGCTCCGGGAGGGGGGGCGGGTCCGAGCGGTAGCACCTAGGATTCAACACCCCGCGCCCCCCACTTGCCCTGGGCGCGGCCCCCGCGGGACTCACCGGCCCGGGCTCGGGCGCAGCCGGGGCGTGGGGTCCGGCGTTCGGGCGCTGCGGGTGCGGGCTGTGGCTGGGGCTGCGGCCGGGCTCCGGCGGGGCTCCCGCTCGGCTCCGGCGCGGGGCGGGGCTGGACGGGGTCCGCCCCTCCTCCCCACCCCCCTCCCCGATTCGGGAAAACCTCTCCTGGCTTTAACCCTGCACCTGCCGTGACCGGAGCAGGGCGAGGAGACCCACCGTCACACGCAAGCCGGGGAGCCGGCCAGGCGGACTTGTGGACACTGGGCCTGCCCGGGACTGGGGGTTGGACCTCGGGCATGGGGAGACATGAGGCGGCGGTGAGCGGCACACATGTGATGAAGGGCTGCTCTGGGCAGAACCCAGCCGCGAGCACCGGGAAGTGGGGCGAACCCGCAGAACCAGGGGGCACAAAGGCGCTGGCGCCCGCCCGTCGCCAAGCCAGCTCCGGGGAGTCCGACCACGGGCTTCGCAGCGGCGCCCCCTGGAGGCCACTTGGGGCGTGGCTTGAGCCTCGGTTGGGGCCCGCGGGCTGAGTTGCGCTGCCCCAGACTCGCAGCAGAGCACAGAACAGGACCCACGGTGCACCCTGAGCCTAGGAAGGAGAGGAAGAGCAGGCAGGGGCAGCCTCAGCACACCGCAGGCCCTCCCACAGGGTGGGGAGTTTTATTTTTGTTTGTGGTTGGGTGGGGGTAGGAGGGTGCAGGGAGTGGGTTTTCTCTGAACAGGGGATGAGCGTAGAGAGCAAGAGACCCTAAGACCTCCAAGGCAGCTCACCAGGAGACAAAGAACCAAGTTGGAGAAGGGGCGGAGCACCAGTAAAGAAGTGGCCAGGAAACAGGGAAAGCAGCCAATCATGGGGCGTGTCATCAGGCGTTACCACTGAGGGCAACGGGGCTCCAATGCTGCTGGGAACTCTGCGGAGCCAGTGTAGGCCATGGGTCCCATAGCGTCCCCACCACAACCCAGCAAGGATTGTTGGGGTACTCAGTCTCAAATTTCCATCCGGCCTGGGCTGAGAGCTTCTTGGGGGCATTAATCCCCTAGCCTGATTTCTGGCATAATCAGAAAAACTCAGTCCCTTGCAGGGACTGGTGAGTTAATTGATCTGCATGGAAACATTGGTGTGAAGACCAGTTGCCGATACTGGCTAGAAGGCTTGCACCCTCTCATGCCACTCTGCCTCTGACTTGCTCCTTACTTTGGACACTGGTACCATCGCTTGTGGAGTGTTCACACATCTGCAGTACCCTATCCCTCACCTTCCTCAGTATTCCCCTTTCCAAGCTCCCTCCCCTCTCTTTTACCTTCAGTCTCCTCTCTCCTCTCTTGCCAAACTCCTGGCAAGGCATTGATCAAGGCTCAACTGCCTTGATCTCTGCAGTTTGGTCTACTGCCTCACTCCCCCAAGTCACCATGGAACACCATGAGCTAAGACTAGGAGATTCCTATGGGATCTTTGTCTAAACTGAAATCTTTTTTTGTTGTTATTTTGGGGGCATACCTGGAAATGCTCAGGTTTGCTCCTGCTCACTAGTGACCTCTAGTGATGCTCAGTGGACCATAGGTGATGGGAGGGATAGAACCCAGGGTCGGCTGCATGCAAGACAAGCACCTAAAACCCTGCACTTTATGCAGTTGTGATATAACTATAGTGAAACAGTTGGGAACTGGGGGCATTAAATGCCAAGGTGGTACTTCTGGAGTCCACTGCTGAGACCCTACCCTGGGAGCCCCACCTTCTTATCTCTATCTGGACAAGGGACTAGAAGCACTGTTCCCAGAAGAATAGGAGAATTGCTTTTTTTCCTGCTAGATAGGCTATGTTTGGGGGTTGAGGTCTTTTATGGCTTTCTGGGTCACACCCAGCAATGTTCAGAGCTTACTCCTAGCTCTGCACTCAGGAATTACTCTTGGAGTTGTTTGGGAGACCATATGAGATGCTGGGGATTAAACCCACGTTGGTCCCATGCAAGGCAAATAGTACTACCTGTTGTATTGCTCCAGTCCCCTAGATAGGTTATGTTTGAAGGCACTGAATACTCCATCAAGGCTCAATCCCTGGAAAGTTCAAAGAGTAGGTGAGACTGAGGCTAGGGTGGAGTGGATATTATTTTCCATGGGAGTCTCCAGACCCCACTTTTTAAACCCAGAAGAGTCAGAGAGTCCATGGGACAAATCACCTAACCACCCTCCTATGATTGGCTATGGACTCTCACCTGTCTCCAGCTACCACACTTGGCATCACCGGATATGTCCGAGTTCAAGAGTTGTGGCTGGGGCCGGAGCGATAGCACAGCGGGTAGGGCGTTTGCCTTGCACGCGGCCGACCCGGGTTCGATCCCCAGCATCCCATATGGTCACCCAAGCACTGCCAGGAGCAATTCCTGAGTGTAAAGCCAGGAGTAACCCCTGAGCATTGCTGGGTGTGACCCAAAAAGCAAAAAAAAAAAAAAAAAAGAGTTGTGGCAGCAAGCAGTCTTTGACTACTGAGTGCAAATGCCCCTACTATTCTATTAATGAAATTAGTCCAGTATTCTCAGTCTGGATGTAAGAGCCTTTAGTCAGAGCTGTGGAGACTATTCTGACTTCTCTGGTTTGAAGTCAGAATTTAACCTCTGTTTTCCAAATAAAACCAAATAACAGGTTTTATTTGGAAGTTCTGAGCAAGGGGGGAGAGAGAGAGAGAGAGAGAGAGAGAGAGAGAGAGAGAGAGAGAGAGAGAGAGAACAAGGGTTTCTCCTGTGGAGAGAGAGAGAGAGCCCCATACACATCCCAGAGTTAAAGTATGAAGGTATAATGATACACATCTTAAGAGGGGAGATGCAGGCAACATATGCTCAGGTACCACATGCACTTGGACACCAAATGTGCTCAGCAGCAACATATGGGCAGAGGTAGCACATGTGCTCAGACAGCATATGTGCCCCTCTTGTTATTTTGACTGGTGTCTTATCATCATCTGGTGGTGGTTGGGCAGTTGACCCTATACCTGGGACTCCTTTGCTTTCTTTGGGGCGCAGGTAGAAAGACTGAGGTTAAAATCTCCTGAGGGAAAGTTCAGGAATTCTGGACAGAGTTAAGACTGGAGACAGGACTTACTGCCACTGAGGGATAGAGGTTAGTGTGGGGTCCTCCCACCGTAACAAACTTTTCCTGGACAAGTACACTTGGGTGTACACTAATTTGCTGGGACTCTAAGACTGATATGTTCAACTTTTGACTTAGGTGTAGTATACCTATACCAACCTTTCATGCAGTGGGTCCCAATCTCAGGAAGAGATTGTTCATAGAAGAGGTTCCCTTCTACAAAGGAGGTCCTCTTTGCAAAACCTGAGCTTGGACACTCCTCGTTTGCCCTCTAGTTTGGTACAAGAGATAGAAGCAAGCCTTCTCAGTGGCTGCAGGAATGACAGAAGATGGCGGATGGCTTGGCCCTTACAGGGAATCCCCTAGGAGCTCCTCCCAAATGTCCTTTACTTCCAAACCTCTCAATGAGGGTGTCAGCTAGGCCCCTAACCTATTCTAGCCAAGCTCTGGTTCAGTCTGGAAACTACCTGAGAACTCCTCTCTTCCTCCAGCATAGACTGGAAGGGTTCAGAGTTATCCAATGACCACCACCTCCAGGAAGCCCTCCCATGGCACCCACCTGCCCGACCCCAGACCGGTGGGGAACTGGGGTGTGGGGGGGTCTTCAGAGGTCAAGGGTCATTAGGAAGAACCAGGTCCCGGAAGCGGAAGCGCAGCGCACTTCCGGTGCGCAGCAGGCGGCCATGTTGGAGCAGCGGAGGCGGCGCAGAGGCGCGTCCTGGGTCCCCGCGGCGGCGCCGGTAGGTTGGAGCCTTGGGCCTAGCCGCGCCGTGGAGGGGCTGTCTGAGAAGCGGCAGGGTGGATGGGCCGAGCAGCCGCTCTTCCCGGGCCCCGCCTCCCGCCGGCCCGGCCGAGACCCCCGCCCCGCCCCCATCCTGTACCCGGAGACCCCACCCTCGGGCTGCGCGACCCCGCCGGGCTTGCACCACCCGCCCCGCGCGTTTCACCGCCTCCAGCACCCCCGCTCACACCCGCTCCTCGGAGTCCTGGGGCGCTTGTCCCAACCCGAAAGTCCTGATCTGCCCCGCCCCGAGTTCGTCGAGATGGGGCCTTTCCGGTCGCCTCTCTTGGAGCAACTTGACGGTCCCCGGGAGTACTTGTTTGGGGAAGTTGGCGGCCGAGCAGCAGCCTCTGTTTCCGGAGCCCGTGGGAGAGCGCAGAAGACCCCTCCTCAGGGCTCAGACCTGGGTGGAAGAACCCCCAGTTCACCCCTAATATTTGTGCCTGGGGAGAAATAGGCCCCTCCCTGTGCTCCGGTTCCTCAGCCCTGAGAAGGAACTTCACAGCCTCTGGAGCGGGGATGAGGAAAATCTAAAGAAAGTGAAATGCAAGGATTGTGCACTTGGAGCGGCCTCAGGAGAGGGAAAGTGCCTGACACACCTGATGATCCAAGAATGTTTCCAAACAAAGAGCCCCAGAGCACTTCCTCCTGGGGATTCTGCAAACTTCCTTTGCTCCTTTAGGGCTGTGGAAGAAACTGTATAAAGGAGCCTCCTTGCCCCCCGGGGCGGGGCGTATCTAATCCCAGTTGATCTCCTAATGCCCCAGTGCAGCTGGGGAGCTGCCTCTGGGGACCTCCCGCTGGGTGGGGAATTAATATTTTAGTCTTGATTGAGGGCCACAGCTTCTCCAGAGAAGCCTGGGACGGTTAGAATATTCTTAGCACTATCTGGGCTGTGCCAGGTCTGTGGCCCACCAACCCCTAGTTAGGACAGCTCAAATTTCTAACATGTAGCTTATTAACTCTTCTACTTGGAGCCTTTTTTTTTTTTCCCCTCACTATGATACCCTGGGCTCTTGGTCTGGATACATGCCTGCAGACTGGTTGCCTGGAGATGAATCATTAATGTCTGCTACTCATCATCTTTTAATTTCTGTTGAAGAACAGTCTGGCTTTTTTTCCCTGGGGGTTGTGTCCCTTGACTAGTGCTAGAAATTGGACATCAGGTGACCTCTGAAAGCAGGATTTCTGGTGGACTTGCTAATAACCCCTGGACGTGGGAGATGGAAATTTTAGGGTGGAAGTCTGGGTTCTCCAACCAGCATTCAAGGTTCTTGTTGCCTTGCTTTCAACCCATTTTTCCAATTCTGTCTCCCAGCCTTGGCCCCAAACTTTAGTCTCAAACAAGTATGTCTCAAGCTCACTTGGAAACCATTACATGGGCTGTTCCACTTTCTGCTTCCATTTCAATCGGGTCCTTGTCCCAACTAGGTGTTATCTCTCCCAAGAATCTTCCCAGGTTCTTTGGTTGAATTTGATGCACTAGCAAGGACTTTGATGATATCTCCGCCTTACCTTCTATATAGGTCTGCACAAGGCCTGTGTTGCCAGGACTAAATCTAATTCTGGGTTTCTGGCCTCAGAAAATATAGAATTGTGGGGCCAGAGAGCACAGCAGTCAGGATACTGGCCTTGCACGTGACCCACCCAGGTTCAATCACTGGCATCCCATATGGTACCCTCCCTCAAGCACTGCCAGGAGTGATTCCTGAGTGCAAAGCAGGAGTAACCTCTGAACATCATCAAGTATGGCCCAAAAATAAACAAAAAGAAAATACAGAATTGAATGAGAGGCACCCTGTCAAACTGACATGTTCCCAGGAACCCAAAGGCAGATTGGATGGCTCTGATAGCTATGGTTCTGAAGGCTGAAGAAGCAGCCTTTGGGGTCAGAGAGACAGCTCAAAGGATTAAGCATATGCAAAGTATACTTTGTGTGCAGTTGGCCTGGGTTGGATCCCTGGCATCATATGTCCCCTGAACACTGCCAGAGTGACCATAATAAACACCCCCTCACTCCAAGTAAAAGCAACAGTCTCTGACCTATACAGATGGTTGGCACTCTTTCCAACCATCACCCTGACACTTCTGTGGTAGGTCAGGAGACTAGGGCTTTGTCCCAGGGAGTAGTTTTCACAGGTTACTCCCCTCTGTCAGTGCCTATTACCATGAAGAGTACAGGTCTCGATCGACCCTTCTCCCAGTGTTATTCTTATCGATTCTTTTCCTCTTGCTTTGGAGGTGCTGAGCACTGGTTTGCGGATACCCAGGGAAGTCTGCAGTGCCTAATGCCATGAGCGTGGTGGTGCAGCATGTGGAGGAGAAAGCTGTGCACTCCTGGTCACGGATCTCCACGGCAGGAAAGAAGGCCTTGGAGGAGGCACTGCATGTCTTTAACCCCATGAGCCAGGATCTCAGTGCCACAGAGGCCCAGCTGGTGGCCTTCCTCCAGGGCCTGCGGGAAGATGGCTTTCAACCGACCATTCTGCGCAGTGGTGATGTCTATGGCTACAGTTCATGCACAGCTAATCCCCCAAGCCAGACGAAGCTGCAAGCTCGTGCCCCAACCCCAACTACCACTTCACCTCCAGTTAGTGCTCCTCGAACTAACATGCGTCCGCCTGCAGGACAGGCCACGCTGCTACCCATGCCTCTGTCTGGCAGGCTGGCCAAAGCATCCACTCCAGCCCTCACGAAGCATGCCACCACCAACCTGTTACTGAGCTCCCTGAAGCAGTCAAGTGCCAGTCGTGCCCAGGGTGCTGCAGTGGGCTTCCCAGCTCGCCTCTATCCAGGTGTCTACCCTGCCATGCGACTCTCTGTTGTCCTTGAGGCCCTGGTTCCACTCAAGACCCCCATGCCCTGCTTGGGTGCCAAGCACAAGGCACAGTCATTAAAACTCTCATTTGCAGATTCTCCTCTGAAGCTACGAAAAGGTGCAGGGAAAAGGTCAGGGAACCCCCAATCCAAAGCTCCTAGAAAAGCTACAGGCAAGGGTCCCAAGTGTTTGACAGGCAGAGGTTCCAGGGCTGGATACCGACAAGGCCCTGGATCTCAAAACAAAACCCACAAAGCCACTAGGTTCCTTGGTGGCCAGCAAATGAAAAGTGGCTCTGCCCTGAGTACCAAATTAGCCTGGTCCAAGGAAGCTCTGTCACTGGCCAGAGCAGCCCATGCCCAGGCCAAGGTGGCTCAAATACAAGCTAAAACTGCCAAGGCCCAAGCAAAAAATGAGACAGCACAAGTCAAGGCCAAGACAGACAGGATCAGGGCCAATGTCAAGGCAGCCGGGATCGGGGCCAGGGCCAATGCAGTGCAGGCTAAGGCTAAAGCAATACGGGCCAGGGCCAGGGCCGAAGCCAAGATGGCTCAGACCCAACCCAGGGCTAGGGGCAATGGCAGGCCACAGGGGTCTGTTCAGGCCAGGACTACCAAGAGTGTTCAGATAGGCCACCCCGAGACTCTGGGACAAAAAAGGAAAAGAGATGAGGAAGCAACGGATCTTCCACCCGGAAAGAGAACACGGCGAGGGCCTTGGTCCCCTAAGGCCAGGCGAGGGCCTGGAACAGCAAAACTGCTGAAATTCTGGGCTATCAAGGTGGACAGGCAGTCCTCGGACGATGAGGTGCGGCAGCAGGCTCAGCGGATCCTCTGCGTGAACCTGTCTCCTATAATACAGCTCCAGCCGTTGCTGCCAGACTCAACATCTACCCTGACTCCTTCACAGAGCAATGTTTGGGGAAACTGAGCTCAGCTGTCCGGCCAGTGGCTCTGTATGCACTGCCCATGGATTCCACAACCCCAAGGACTCCAGGTGCCTCTACAGGGCCCTGGCAGCCGTCAGCCTCCTTTCAGAGACTGGAAAATATGGGGTTGGGTGGGAGGGCGGGAGGGGCTTTCTCATGGCGCGATGCACTGTGACTTGTTACTCTTCAAGTTGTATGTCCACTGTTCCATCTATCACGTTTTATAACTTTGCACCTGCCAGTCTTCCTGCCCACCCTTGGGGGGGGGGGGAGCATATGCGTGTGTGCCTGGCCACTGGTAGGCCAGCATGACCACAGTGACCACAGTAAAAATCTGCCCGAGGGTGCTGTTATCCTGGGTAGGTCATCTATGTGGGTGATGGGATGCTATGCGAAGGGGCAGTTCCTGGTAGAGACTTCCAGAGGGAGGTGTGCATCTGGTTTTGAGAAGATGGGGAGAGAGTCAGTGATGTGGGCCCCTCCCATCCCCTTGGAGCTGCTATTCTGCTTGGCAGCGTATAGAAGGACAAAGGATGGTCTGTGGGGAATCTTACTGCCAGCAGGTTTTTAGGTCAGAGAAGAGGGAGTTTGTGGTGCTATCCCCTAGGGGCAGAGCAGACAGCCTGGCCTTGTCTCCCAGCCTACTGGGGCTGAAACCATAGGGCTGTGCCTAGGCTTGTCTGGGACTGGGCTGGGCCTAAATTGGATAAGTATCTCTACCTCTCCTCCTCTCTGCTCCTTCCAGGAGAATGACTAGCTTTGCCCTATCCAGTTGGTGGCAAGAGGTTGAGATCAGAGTCCAGTGTTTGGGGGACTAGGGAGATGAATATGCCTAGCACCAAAATACACACACACAAATGTGCGCGCGTGCTCCCCCAAACCTCTAATTTTAAAATGAGCAGCAGGGGCTGGAGAGATAGGTGCTTGCCTTGCACGCAACTGACCTGGGTTTATTATCGGGCAACAAATATGATCCCCCAAGCCCTCCAGGAATAATTCCTGAGCATAACCAGATGTCCAAAAACAAAACCCCAGCAAACAGGGGCTCCTGGGTGTGTTTAGCTGTAGCCTGCCCTCAAGGATTTTCTCCTTGGATGATGAAGTAGTTGAGCCAGAAGAAAATCTGTCAGTCTTTCTGCTGCTTTCCAAGGGCTTGGTCTAGCCCATATGCAGCCTCTTTGCCTTCCAATGGGCCTGTGTTAGCACATTAGCTCTCCCCACCCTGGAGAGGGGGTGGCCCTAACCCCTAAACAAAACTACTTCACGTGCCAGTCCTTAGCTGACTGCCCAATTTGAATGACAGTAACTGGACTGGCGAGGGGGGGTATGCATTCCCCAGGGGCTCTTGGGAGATAACGGCCTTTCTGGACTAGAGGTGGGAGCTTCATTTGAATGAGAATCAGATCTTTCTGTCTGGGTTAGTCTGATCCCTGGCCCCACTAGCTCCAGCTGCTTTGGATAGCTGGGAGTCCTGTAGAGAAGCTCTGTTTGCATTCTGGTTCCTCCTTGCCACCTTCTGCTTCTGGTGGCTGCTACTGAAGCTCCTGGGTATAGCCTGCATAGGTTCCACCAGCTCTGGGTCCCTCTAGCTCCCAGCAGCACTGGCCTCCAATACTGCAAACTCCTGGCCTTTCATCTACCATGTGAGTATTTGGGATTTCCGGAGGGTCACAGGCTGCTCTAGCAGGGCAGCCTACCAGGAAGGAAAGCCCACTCTGCATCTTCTTTCCCAGGTCAGAGACCTGTTTCCTCCATTTGGGATACCCAGCCAGGCTTGGCCCCCTTCTTTCAGTTCTGCTGTTACTGCCGTGGATGTGTGAGGGTTGGCTTTTTCACCAAGAGCTAGCCAGAAGGAGATGAAACCTGAACCTCTCGGTGGAGTGGGAGGTGGTGGTGGGGGCTTTCCTCTAGGATCTCGACTCAGATTCTTCCCTCTCAGGTCAGGCTCCCAGGATAATTGCCCAGGAAGAATCGGACATAATTCCCCCACCTGGTTGCTCCAGTGGCAGCTGCTACCCACCCTCTGGCAACCTGATTATTGGCCGTGGTCAGAGTCTTCGAGCCTCATCCACTTGCGGTCTCCATGGCCCTGAACCCTACTGTATTGTCGGTCTCCTGCAGGTGGGGGAGAGGGTGAGGGCTCTAAAACGGTCACTGGGTTTTCCTGGCCAGGTTCAGCCTTATGGGGTTTGAAGCCATTGCTGGAGGCTGGGACAGACCTGAGGTGTGAGGCATTGCAGTGGGGGACCTACCATGTACCTTCTGCCCTCCTTGGAATACCCCCAGGACTCGAAGAATTGCTTCTTCTGTGACTCTCAGGACCAGGGAGGCCATAGCATTGAGAATGTGATTTCCCAGAGTGGCCAGAACAGCAACAGACCTGGTGGCAAGCGGAGAGTGGTGAGAGTGCCAGTGTGTCAGTCTGTACGGGCCAGGGAGCAGGGTCTGGCCCCTGATTGGCCCTTTGTGGTTCCAGCTGTTGAGAATGTCACCATCCAGCTGGACCTTGAGGGTGCCTTTCACTTTACTCAGCTGATCATGACTTTTAAGGTGACCAGTGCCCCTACATCAGGTTTTGTTCTAACTCCCCACCACCAGCCATGCTCATACCTGGTAACCCCCAGATCTCCCCTCCCGTCCCCAGACTTTCCGCCCAGAAGCGTTGCTCCTCGAGCGTTCAGTGGACTATGGCCGCTCCTGGCATGTGTACCGGTACTTTGCTCACAACTGCTCAGGTCTCTTTCCTGGGATCCCTTCTGTCCCTGGCCAAAAAAGCAGTGACCTCATCTGTGACCAGCGTTACTCAGACATGGAGCCTGCTACTGAGGGCAAGGTCAGATCTGGAGGAAGGCGGTTGGAGCACTCCAAGATGATGCCAATAGTTCAGGATTGCATCTTCCTTGTAGGTCACTTTCAAAGTTCTGGATCCAGATGTTCTGGAGGAGACCCAAACCAAAGTTCTGGACCCAAACAACCCCAAGATCCAGGGTAACCATTCTTAGAGCCACTCCTGTATCCCCCGTGTGTTCCTGGACAACTTAGGGCGGGAGGTGGGGGACAGATGGGAGCCCCAGTAAAACAGGATGGAAGGCTTCACAGCCCAGTCCCACAGCACTATTGCCCAGTTCTAGGGTCTCTATTGTCCTTACTGTGATGACAAACCTCCTTTCTTCCCCCGCCCGCACCCCAACTTCTGTTCCATCACTTTCCTCAGGTCTGTATTCATATTACGCACTGGCATGGTAGCAGTTCCCATCCCCTCATCTCTGCCCCCCCGCTCAAGTTCTTTATGGGTCCCTATCACTATTGTTCATGTTAGTTTCCATTACTGTTCTCCTGTAATGGCTCCTGCCATAGTCTTCATAATTCTGGCCTTGGTTACTACCCTTCATCTCACAAACTGCCCCTAGGTGGCGCCAGGGTATCTTGGGGGTATTACCTCATACAACACAAGGCTTGTTAAAAAAACACTTAGTCCAGCAGGCTAGAACCTGGGCAGATGAGGGCCAAAAGAGGAGGACAGAACTCAAAGTAGCTTTTCCCGTGGTTTCCACTCAGTATCTTTATTGAAGATACTAGCAAATTCTCACCCAAAGCCTGTATGCCAAGTTGTTCCTTTGGATCAGGAGAAATAGCAAAGGAAACCTAGAAGATACGAGCTGTGGAGCAGTGAGAAAGAAGTTCTAGGCTTACCTCCTCCATCCATGTGAAGATCTTTTTGAATGCTGTTGAGCCTGTTTTGGGCAGTTGAGCCTTGCTCAATGGGGACAAGGAATCTCTTGGAGCCAACCTGAAAGATAACCATTTTATGCATTTGCCTGGGTGATGAGTCTATTTCTAATTTGAAAGATGTACTGGTAAATGAAATTCTTTACTGCATTGAGGAAGCAGGTTTTTTAATTTGTTTTGCTCTGGTGCCACACTCAGCTATGCTCGTGGCTTACTTCTGGCTCTGCACTCAAGGACCACTCCTGAATGGCTGAGAGAAACAAATGAAGTGCTGGGGATCGAACCCTGGTCAGCTGTGTGCAAAGGAAGCACTTAACCCACTGTATTGTCTCTCCAGCCCCAAGAAGAAGCAAATTTTTTTTTTGGCTTTTGGGGTCACACCCGGCTATGCTCAGAGGTTACTCCTGGCTCTGCAACTCAGGAATTACTCCTGGCGGTGCTTGGGGGACCATATGGGATGCTGGGAATCAAACCTGGTTGGCCGAGTGCAAGGCAAACGCCCTCCCCGCTGTACTATTGCTCCAGCCCCGAGGAAGTGAATTTTAAATACCTAGAGGCATTTAAATTTAAATTTTAAATCCAGAATAACATGTCCAGGAAACAGTGGGACGTGCTGGTCTCAGCTTAGGAAAAATAGGAGGGCTGGAGCAGTGCAGAGGCTGAGGTCGTCTTAAAATGATATGCTCAGAAGGGCAGGGTGGGGTCTCCCACAGCATGGGTGCTGGGGGACATGTCTGCAGTGGTGAGAGAGACCCACCCTTCCCAGTCGGAGGGATGGTGGTTCGCGTACCTGAGATCTTACTGTGTCTCCAGCGCTCTTGCGTGTAACTAACCTCCGTGTCAACTTCTCCAAGCTGCATATCCTGGGTGACAGGTCCCATGGGAGCCTCAGAGGACACCCCTATTACTACTATGCCCTCTATGAACTTGTGGCCCTAGGCAGCAGCCTATGCCACGGCCATGCCTCTGAGTGCAGGCCAGCCCCTGGGGCCCCAGCCAACGTGGAAGGCATGGTGAGAACAGAAGGGAACCTTTGTGGCTGGTGGGATGGGCAGGCTGGAGGATGGCAGGTTAGGCTCATCTTGCCCTCTTCCCTGCCAGGTGCATGGCCTTTGTGTCTGCCTCCACCATACTGCTGGTGCTCACTGTGAGCACTGCCAGGACCTGTACCAAGACCACCCATGGCGAGCAGCAGAGCCTGGGCATCCCCACACCTGTCACAGTGGGTATTGTGGCCTACTCTGCCTAGCTGCACTGGCCCAGCATTAGCCTACTCCATAGTCATCCTCCTTGTTTTGCCCAGAATGTGAGTGTCATGGGCATGCCCGCAGCTGCCACTTTGACATGGCCCTGTATCTAGCATCTGGCAATGTGAGTGGAGGCGTGTGTGATGCATGTCAGCACAATACAGCCGGGCGCCACTGTGAGCTCTGCCAGCCGATCTACCGAGATCTCCAGGAGGATCTCCATTCCCCACATGCCTGCAGACGTAAGCTCTCCCATCTCCAGTCCCCAAACTGACCCTGACCTTTCAACTCCAGGGTTACTTCTGACCTAATTCCTTACTTTTGATGCCTGATTCAGCCTGTGGACTGTCACCCTGTGGGTGCCTTGGAAGGGGGGTTGTGTGATTCCCACACAGATGAGACTTGTGGCCTTCTCTCTGGGCAGTGTCGCTGCAAAGCCCATGTCTGGGGTCAACGCTGTGACTCCTGCCAGCCTGGTCACTATGGCCTGAGCCCCAACAAGTCAGAGGGCTGCCAGCGTGAGTGACTCTAGGAGTGGTCCCCTACCCCCATGTCCTCCTTGTTCTGTCACTGTCCTGATGACACGTGGGCTCACCTACCCTTCAGTGGTCCCATTAGCACCCTGAAAGCTCTGTACCTTAGCCTGCAGGTGTGATTCCCGAGGACGGGTCCCTGGCCCTCACACCTGTGATTCCTCCAATGGTGCCTGTCACTGCAAACGTTTCGTCTTTGGTCGGGACTGTAGCCGTTGTCTGGTGAGTCTTGACCCACCTTCTGTTTGGACTTTGACCTTAGACACTGAGTTTATACTCCTAAGACTGTCCTTTAACCATGGCCCCAGCCTGGTACATGGGTTAGTCTCACTGCCTGACCTGGTCAGTAGGATCAAAGCCACCTTGACTAACTGAACCAGCCTGTGCTCTCACAGGGAAACTTGGGGGACAAGGGAAAGAAAATTAAACAATTTACTTCAATATTATGCACTAGATTTAAAAGTATTTTTTTACATGGGTCAGAGATAGTTTAAAGAACTGCAGTGCATATTTTGCATGCAGGAGGCCTGGGTTTGATCCCCAGCGCTGCACTGACCCCTGCCCCTACCCCAGCACTACCAGGAACAACTCCTAAGCACCACCAGGTGTTATCCCCAAAACCAAAAGTAATAAAGAGTTTCACAACAAAGGTGTTTCAAAGACTACTCGGTTCAAGAATCAATTCTGTTGGGGCTGGAGAGATAGTACAGGAGGTAAGGCGCTTGCCTTGCACATAGCAGACCTGAATTCAATCCCAGACATCCCATATGGTCCCCTGACCACATCAGAACCAGGAGTAATTCCTCTGTATAGGGCCACGAGTTACCCCTGAACATCACCAGGTGTGGACCAAAACCAAACACACACACAAAACCCAAAAACCCTTATTACTATTAATAAAACTTCTCTCAGTTCCCCTCCATGAAGCCACACAGGAGTAACAGGGTCTTGTCCAGTGCCCCTCTCATCTCTTTCACAAAGAAGCATTCATGTCCTGCAGTGACTCTTACCCTCTATTTACTCCTGCAACAAGCAATCTCGTACATGAAGGCCTGGCCCTTCCTCTCCCCGGCCACATAATCCTGTCCTCTTGCAGCCTGAGTTCTGGGGTCTGAGCGGTGACTCTCTAGGCTGTCGGCCCTGTGACTGTGACTTTGGAGGCGCTTACAGCAACAGGTACAGGGCAGGATCTGGGGGTCAGGGGCAGGAGGCAAGAATGAGGAACTGACTGCCCCGCCCTGCCTGCCTGCTCAGGTGTTCTGCCAGGGAGGGTCTGTGCTCATGCCGCCCACACCTGCGTGGCCGCCGCTGCCAGGAGCTGCAGTCCGGGTACTTCTGTGCTGCCCTGGACCAGGCTACAGCTGAAGCTGAGCTTGGACAGAGCCTTAAGCCCATGGACCCTCGGTTGCCAGTGAGTGTCAAGCTGAACCAGCAGTGGAAGGATATCAAGACCTTGATATCCAGGATATCAAGGGAGTATTCATAGAGGGTTGGAGCAATAGTACAGCAGATAAAAATAGTACAGCATATAAAGCACTTGCCTTGCAAGTCACCAACGCAGGTTCGATCCCTGAGGCCCGAGATGGTCCCCCAATCCCTGCCAGAAATTATTCGTAAGCAAAGAGCCAGGCGTTATCCCTGAACATCCCCAGGTATGGCCCAAAACCCCAAAATTAAATAGAATGGGGTATCCATAGAGCAAAAGAAGCTGGTCAGGATTTATGAGGTTTGGAAGAATAGGAGAGGGAAGCTGGTGGGGAAAGGGACTCAACATGGTCAGACATTTGTGTAGACAGAACCTGTATCCCCAGGACAGCATGGGAGGGGCTAGGGTCAGGATGTTTGAGGACACTGACACCACACTTGCCCCCAGGGAGCACCCTGGCCTATTTCTCCCCATTGTAGCCAAACGCCAGCCACCTACCCTGGTTGGCTCTGGCCCCAACTTCGGAGACAGCATGATCCTCAGTGTGGCCACCCCCCTGCCAGGCGAATGCATTCTAGCCACCAGCTTCCTCAGGTGAGGAGCCTCATAGACCCGTGTCAGCTGACAAGACATTAACTGCTATCAGGAGGGCTGGGGCCCAAGCCTGGGGAATGGGTCTCTGGAATTTTGAGTTTTAAGGAAATGAAATCCTGAGGGACCTAGGTCCTGGGGTGGTCTATGCTTGGGAGTCTTATCTCACATCCAGGCCCCAGAGGCACCCTTGCACCTGCATCGGGGAACCAGACCTGCGTCATGGACGGGCTCAGGTTTTGCACATGTGGTCGATGGGTCTGGCCTCTCTTTGCTGGCACCCATGGTGCCTCGTGCCCTAGAGTATGATATTGTCCTGCGCTATGCAACTCAGGTCAGTGACATGTGTGCCAGGTAAGTAGATGGTGGGTCTGGGTGGTGGGTAGGGACAGGTCTCTGACTACTGCCCCCTGACTGTAGGCACCTGAAGACTGGCAGGTGTTGGTCAGGGTCCAAGCCCTTTCCCTACCAAGCAGCACCCGCTGTACCCATCTGCCTTCAGAGAAGCTGTTGCAGGCAGACTTGACACAGGCACACAGGTAGGTATACCTGTGACCGATGACCCACTGAGATCCTCTTCATACGTTTGAAACAATATCCTTGATGAGAAATTCCCTGATATGGAGTATCATTTCAAGTAGATCGGAAGAGGTACATGTTTCAAACAAAAGGACTTAAGAAATTGTTCTTGGTGGGGGGGGCAGGGCGGGACCAGATAGTACAGCATTTAGGGTGCTTGTCTTGCACGCAGTTGATCCAGGCTTTATCCCCGGCATCCTGTATAGTTCCCCAACCCTACCAGGATTTTCGAACGCAAAGCCAGGAATAACCCAAGCATCACCAGGTGTGGCCCCAAAACAACAACAAAACTGCTCTTTTCCTTTGGTCATATGATGAAATACTGAATCCAATCATTGAACAACCAAAGCAATGCACCTTTTGGACCCCGTGATTGTGACCTTTCCCCACCTGCACCCCACTCTGCAGGGCTGTGGTTCTATCCGGACCTTTCTGCTTTGAACCAGGGACACTCTACTCCATAACTCTGCGTCTATGGCGGACCAGAGGGGTGCGAAGGCCTGCGGGAAGCACCACCCTGCTGGATTCAGTGAGATCATGGGGGGATCATCCTGCATCCAAGAGAGACAGAAAAGCAGGACAATATGGGTGCAGGCTGGTCAGAGAGTGGGGTTTCCAGAGATCTGGAGCTGTAGCAAGAGAAGTGGAGTTGAAACCAGTGGTGGGGTGAGGAGAGGGCATGTGTGAGAGACGTGTGAGTCTCATACACATGTCTCACCCATGGTGGGGAATATGTGTGCGTGGGTGTGAGTCTATGAGCATATGTATGAGTATGTGATTATGTGAGTATATGTGGGTATGAGTGTGTGTGAGTGGGTGGATGGTCATGTGAGTGTGGCAGGGGGATTCAGGTAAGGAAAAGCACACAAGCAGAGGATTAAAGGTGAGGGGGCCTCTCACAAGTGCAGTGGGTAGGGCATTTGCCTTGCATGTCCCCCACCTGGGCTTGGTCCCTGGCACCCCATTATGGTTCTTCTGAGCCTGCCAAGAGCAATCTCTGAGTGCAGAGGCAGGAGTAAGCCTGAACATTGCCAGGTGTGGCCCCAGATCAAAATAAAAAACCAAAGGTGGAAGGTGAGAAGAAGCCCAGGGAGATCCCTTGAAGGACTGGAACACATTTGTTGCACGTGGAGACCCCTAGCACCACAGGACTCCTTGAGTAGTACTGGGTATATTGCTGTTGGCCCCTGGGTATCTTGCTGATAGCACTGCTTGGGAAGACCCCCCCTCCCCCCAAAGAGAAGGTGGGAATATATAGGTGCTAGACCAGAGCATCTGGGAGGCCAAGAGAGAGACTTAACCTTTATCCTGGGCCGTGGGGAGCCAAGGAAGGGATTTGAACAAGGGACGGCTACTATTATGGGAGGTGACTCTGAGGACGGTGTGAGAAACAGCATTGCCTGGACTAGACTAGGACCATGTGAAAGGAAGGAGAGCAGGATGAGAAAGACTGAGAAGAGAAACAGGGAGAGGACTGTGCGGGCACTGCCAATTGTTGGGTCTGGTGTTTTGACTGGAGCTGGATTCACTCCCCTCATCACCACCCTCAACTCTCCAACTAGATTGTGCTCGTGCCACAGGTAAGTGAGGTGCCTGGGCTGAGAACCGTGGACCGTGGGGCCCTGGGGCACTTGCAGGAACTCCACAAGGCAGGTTGTATGCTGCCTTGGGTCAGCATACAACCTTGGGTTGCTGCATGGGTCCTCCAGGCCCATGCCTGAGGCCTGTGCCCACCTCATCTGCAGCATCTCGGCCCTGCTCCATGGAGGGGCCCTGGGTGAGTATGTGGCATTCACTAGAGGGGTTCGAAGGGAGGAGAGGGTGCAGGAAGCTGCTGCAGGTTCATCAGACCTTGCCCTTCCTCCTGACAGCCTGTGAGTGCCACCCCCAGGGTTCACTGAGCACTGAGTGTGTCCCGTTGGGTGGCCAGTGCCCCTGCCATCCTAACATCATTGGTCGCACCTGTGACCACTGCATGCCGGGGACCTATGGCTTTGGGCCCGTCGGCTGCAGTGGTGAGCCTTTGGGCCGAGGGGGCCAGGTGAGCGGTTTAAGACCAGCTATTTTCTTCCCTTGTGTGACTTGCTTACCCTCTTGTTTCCCACAGAGTGTCACTGCCACCTCAAGGGAGCCACCAGTGCCATCTGTAACCCTATGAACGGCCAGTGCACATGTCGGGCAGGCCTGGCTGGTTGCCGGTGTGACCGCTGCCTCCCAGGCTGGTGGGGTTTCCCACAGTGCCAGCCATGTGCATGCAATGGGCATGCTGAAGCATGCCACCCACTGACAGGGGTCTGCCAGTTCTGCCATGGGGCTACTGTGGGCTGGCACTGTGAAAGGTGAGCAGGGGTCGGGCAGGAATCTCGAGTGGGCCTGGCCCAAGCCTATGTGCTGCTGCCCTTAGGTGCCTGGATGGCTACTACGGAGACCCCGCCCTGGGGTCAGGCCAACAATGTCGGCCCTGTCTCTGCCCTGGACCTCCCGGCTCTGGCCTTTATCATGGGAGCTCCTGTCACGTGGACAGTATGAGTGGACATGTCATGTGCCTCTGTGCACCTGGCTATGCAGGTGAGACACGGACAGCAGTGCTAAACCCACTTGTTCATAGTCTCATCAGATCCGTAAGTCAAGTTTTGGCCCTTGCCTCCTGCATGTGGTCCTATCCTCAAGAATTTCCTGTGCTGGGAGGGGGGTCAAGTGTGAGGAACTGTGGGTATGGAACGGAATGCTTGAGCCCAGAAGATGGGCCACAATATTACTTGTGTCCTCTGACCTCTTAATTAGACCCCAGACTTTGTGGGTGAGTTTGGGGGACCCACAGGCTCTCCAGGAAGACACTGAGACACCCTGCTTGTGCCCCAATCCTCTCCAGGCCCTCGCTGTGACCGCTGCTCCTCTGGCTACTTTGGGCACCCTTGGCCAGGAGGTGACCCCCAAAGGAGACCATGCCGGCCCTGCCAGTGCAACAACAATATTGACCCCAAAGATCCTGCTGCCTGTGACCCCCTTAGTGGGCACTGCCAACGTTGCCTGCACCACAGCCATGGCCCTAACTGTGCCCACTGCAGGCCTGGCTTCCATGGCAGTGCTCTGCGCCTGCGTGGCTGCCAGAGTGAGTGTGTGGATGTGGTGGGTAGAAGCCATCTGGTGTGTGGGGGGAGGCAGAGGAGGGGTTAGGGCCTCCTTCGAGCTCTGCTGAGCCTTTTTGTCTCTTAGGATGCAGCTGTGACCCACGGGGCACTCTACCAGCATGGTGCCCATCAGGGGCTGACACCTGCTTTTTTTTTTATTATTAGTTTATTTTTAATTAGAGAGTCATCGTGAGGGTACAGTTACAGATCCATACATCTTTGTGCTCATGCTTCCCCCATACAAAGTTCAATAACCCATCCCTTCACCAGTGCCCATTCTCCAACACCCGTAAACCCAACATCCCTCCCCCCCTCCCCAGTCCTGTCTCCCCCCACCCCACCCTGCCACTATGGCAGGGAATTCCCTTTTGTTCTCTCTATCTGATTATGACACCTGCTTTTGCAACCAAGTCAGTGGGCGGTGCCCATGCCGCCTCAACACAGTGGGGCGGAACTGCAGTCACTGTGCCCCCCTCTTCTGGAACCTAGGAGGACCCTGGGGCTGTGAGCCCTGCAACTGTCACCCCAGACACATTCTACAGCCAGTGTGCCACCCTGTAAGTGAACCCAAATGGCACACAGCAGGGCCATATCCAGGAGTGAGTGGATGTGCATGCCCAGGACAGAGCGTGGCTCACACCCATGAGCACAGTCACATGCCCACCAGCACTGGGCATGTGTCTGCAAACACCCCTGTGAGAGCAACTGTCCTCGTGTGTGACAGTGACTGAGCTGATGGCAGGCCCAGGAGACAGCAGCCAGAAGATGTCATGTGCCCACTCATTGGTCAGCCTTGCATTAGCCTGTGGATCAACACTGTGGGTACAGACAGAGCTTGACGAACCAGGCTGGGTGGGCTGAAGATGAGGCTGAGGGGGCAAAGGCACAAAGGTGAGAATGGAGAACAGGTGCAGGCAGAGACAGACAGTCCTGGGGGGAGTTTCCAGGATGCACATGGCCAGGGACTGAGGGAGAAGTATGTTCTGTCTCCTTGAAGAGGAGAGGGTGTGAGTTACCAAAGGGAAGGCCTAGGGGTAAAGTCATGGAAACAGTAACATGCTTTTCAGGATACAAAGGGGCAAGATGAAAGCCCAGAAGGTACATGGGAGACAAGGTGGGAAAGTGGGAGCTGACCAAAGGAGGAAGATGCGGGGATGCCATGTGGGGTAGGAGCAGGCCGCGAGCAGGGGGTTCTGGTGTGGGGGTGCTCCCTCTCATGGGCTTCCACTCCCAAATGAGACCCTGATCCCTGCTCACTGCCTTGTGCTTCCTTTGCTCAGGTCACAGGGCAGTGCCCCTGCCGGGCGGGATTTGGAGGCCGCACATGCTCCCAGTGTCAGGACGGGTACTGGGGTGACCCAGAGCAGGAGTGCAGAGGTGAGAGGGGCCCTCACACTCCTGGGTGCAGTGCTGCCCTGAGGGGCCGAGTAGTGTAAGAGGCCCCGTGGGGTTCCCAGAGCTGGAGCACAGCATGGCCCTGCCTGTTTCCTTGGAAACTTAGATTTCTATAGCACATGTGACCAGTGCTCTGGGCATAGTGCTGGCAGGCTGGAGGGATTTGCTGATTGGGCCTTGGAGCCCTTGAAGCTCAGTACTATTTTCCTGCCCAAAGGTTGCCAGGCAGGATGGTCTGTGGCCAGGGGAGGTGCCCATAGCAGTTCTGAACACCCATGGAGGGTGCTGCCTCCCACTCACATGGTACCTTGGTCATCCCCAGGTTCCTAGGGGATGCGGGGAGTGGGGTGCCCACTGATCTTTTCCCTGACCTTCTCTCTTCTACAGCCTGTGCGTGTGACCCACAAGGCTCCATGATGCCCAGTTGTAACCCCCACACAGGCACCTGCCTCTGCAGAGAGGGCATCTCGGGGATAAGGTGCCAGGCATGTGCCCGGGGCACCAGAGGTGCTTTCCCTCACTGCACACCCTGTCCCAGGTGTTTCATCTCATGGGAACAGCCCCTGGTGGTACTCCACAGACAACTGGAAACTGTGACCCAGGATGTGGCTACCCTGTGCCAGGGGAAGCCTGGCTGGGGGGCTAGGGTTCAGGGTGGACGCCTGCAGGCCCTGAAGAGGGAGCTTCAACAGGTCCAGATGCTCCTGGGGTCTCTTCTATCTGCTGTGGGGACCCAGATCCAGCTTACTGAGTGGACAGCCGGATACAGGCAAGGGGTGTGGGGCTAATGGGGTGGGAGGGCTCCAGGTGGCTCCTCAGGGTCAGGGATTCAGAAGGCCACAGGTTGGCTCATCCAAGTCCTGGCTCTGAGAGTCTACGGGTTTTCTTTTCTTTCTTTCTTTCTTTCTTTCTTTCTTTCTTTCTTTCTTTCTTTCTTTCTTTCTTTCTTTCTTTCTTTCTTTCTTTCTTTCTTTTCTTTTCTTTTTTTTTTTTTTTTTTTGCTTTTTGGGTCATACCCAGCAATGCACAGGGGTCACTCCTGGCACTACACTCAGGAACCACTCCTGGCAGTGCTGGGGGACCACACGGGATGCTGAGAATCAAAACCAGGTCAGCTACATGCAAGGCAAACGCCCTACCCGCTATGCTATCACTCCAGCCCCTTACGAGTTTTCTTTTATTTTCCCTTTATTTGGGGGGGCGGGGCACACCCAGTGATGCTCAGGGGTTACTCCTGGCTCTGCACTTGGGAATTACTCTTGGTGTGCTTGGGGACCTTATGGGATATGGGGACCGAACCCAGGTTGAACATATGCTAGTGCCATAGCCACTGTACTATCGCTCCGTGAGGTGTTCTTGAATCAGGAGTCATAGAGGTGAGGCTCCTTCTGGCCATGATAAAACTGGTGCTCCATCTTCCTACAGGAAGGAAATGAGTGCCCTGAGTCAGGTACTGGGGGCCACAAAACAGATTGTGGCAGAACAAGAGGCATGGATGAGGGGGCAATGGGAACGCCTGGAAGAATTGTTCTGGGAGCTAGACTGTGTCAAGGGCTTGGCCTGGACCATGAAGACCACACAAGCCCAAGGTGAGACCAGCTGAGGAAGGTAAGGGCTGGGGTTAGGCTGAGGAAAGAAAAGGGAATTAGTGCTGCTACTTGCATCTCTTGGTGGTGTGGGAGGCTGACTGACCCCATGCTGGCTAGCAGGGTCCTGCGCCAACCCTCCACCCTTCCCCTTTCCTCCAGGTGCTGAGGCCCAGGTCTCTTCTGCTGCCCTGCTCTCCCAGGAGGCCTTGCTCAGAGCGCAGGTCATGACCACACTTGGAGAACCAGACAGTGTCCTGGGACAGGCCCAAGAGGCCCAGCAGAGGACAGAGTCACTGCTGTGGGAGAGAGACTGGCCCACAGGGATAGCTATGTGGGAGCTGAAACTGAAGGCGCTGCTGGACAATGTCCAGAGCCTAGAACCCCAGCGTTTGAAGCTCGCTGTCAAAGCTGGGGTGGTGAGTGCAGTGGCAGATCACAGTAGGGGGCTGGTGCTAAGAACACTCTCCAAGGGGAAACCTGGGCATTGGGGTCATGCCTTCCTCATTGGATCTATTTGTTATGTTTGGGGGCCATGCCCTATGGTGTTCAGGAGCTATTCCTGGCTCTGCGCTCAAAAGTGACCCCTGCCAGTGTTCTGGGAATCAAACCAGGGTTGGCCACATGTAAAGTAAATGCTTTAACCCCTATACTATCTCTCTCTCTGGCCCTGGACCCCCTGTTTTGTTTGCAGGAATTTAGAGGACCTGGGCTGGACTGTGTTCCTGTATCCTGTGGGGTTCTCTCTTGCCCTGGAACTCTGCCCACTGCCTTGTGGGCTTTGGTAGCGTCCCTTAATTCCTCCCACTGTTTGGACATAGCAGTCACAGCCTTGGAGCAGCATGAGCAACTGGTACTGAGCCATGGGGCTATGAACGAGCACCATGCCGGGGGAGGCTACTGGGGGGTTCATAGGGGACCATGACTTGGCCATAGGGTTGCAGTCTCATCTCTCATCCACATTCCCACTCTCATCCACACCTACCAGTTGCAGCAGATCCAAGCCACAGCCAGCCTCACAGGAATACAGGCCCAGGACACATGGTATCGTGCAAGGGGGCCCTGGATTGTGGCTGCTGTGACCCGTGTGCAGGCAACTGTGCAGACTATCAGGTGTTTCCTCAGGGGTATGTTTGCCTGGATGTTTCCATTCACAGCCAAGAGCATGGGCAAGTGAGCATGTAGGCCACCAGTATGATATTCCTTCCGGAAGGAGGAATGCTCATAAGGACTGATCAGAGGTAGATAGACACACTTCTGTGTTGGCAGATATGTAAGTACTGGCTGGGGGTCTGATTTGTACTATTGGTCTGTTTGCCTGCTATAAGGCATCCCGCTATAACTGATCCTAGTCTACCGACCATTTAACCACTCATTCCCCAAATGGCTAACAGCTCTTGTAAGTCTGTAGCCTGTCATGTAGTGGTTGTGGAGGTAGCGACAGTGAGAAGTTAGGGTGAAGGTTGGTTCAGTAAAATATTAGAGTTCAATCCAAGATCCGTCCCCCTACCCCTCCAGACAAAGGTGCAGATGTTGTAAGTGTGGAGCTGGTGGCATGGCATGCGCTGGCAGTGCCCCTCCCCAAAGGTGGGGCAGTGGGCATTGCCTTGCAGCTGGAGCAGATCCAGGGTGCCCTCGCTGAAGCAGATGCTGTGGACCGGGAGATGCCCAGAGCTGCAGGTGTCCTCCAGCATGCACAACAGACCAAGTGAGGTTCAGGGGATTGGAGGGAGAGGTCAGCAGTGGGGAGCAAAGGGATGCCCAACTGATCATTTGTGCCCCTCAGGGAGGATGCAGTCAGGGCCCAGGACCAGGCGCTGAATGTGCAGGGGGTGCTGGTCAAGGCAGAAACTCATGCCAGGGCTGCAGAGCAAGGGATACGAACAGTGAAGCAGACACTTGGAAGCCTGGAGGCCAGTGTACATGAGGTGACACCCCACCCAGACCTCTTGGCTTCCTCATGGCCCTTGTATGGTGGCTGCTGTGAGCCCCATACTCCCCTGAAATCCTTGACCTATTTCTGAACATGCTACTTAGTGGCTACCCTGTGACCTCCCTATGACCCTGTGACCTCTGCCCAGGTGGCAGAACTCCTGACCCAGGTAACACTGGCCATGGATGTGACCCCGGCCCTGGAGCATCTGTCTGGTGCGACTGTGGCCCTCAGGACCTGTGTGGCTCTGAGTGATCGGCAGGTTCAGGAGGCAGAAGAACGAGCAGTTCATGCCATGACCCTAGCAGGGGTCCTGAGCAAGGTGAGGTGGGAATAGTGGACATTGGAGCCTCAGGGACTCTGCACAGTGTGAAGTGGCACTTAGGCTGGGGATGGGCTGAGCTGGGCGGAGCGGCAGTGTATTTGGAACAGTGAGGTCTACATGGGGAGGGGGCTAACAGCCAGTTGTGCCCTAGGAGTTGCAGGTGGTCAGGTCCGGTGTGACGGAGTTGCAGAAGGGCACCCAGGATCTGATGGCCACGATGCAGAACGCAAGAGAGCGAGTGCAGCGGGCACAAGGTGAGGCCCAAGAGCTGCTGAAGCAGATGCAGAACAGCTGGAGCTACCTGGAGGGTGCGTGGCTGTGCCCTGGTGGGGTGGGTGCATGGTAGCGCCAGGGTCAGAGAACAGGGCTGGCGTGGGAAAGTCAAGGCTGAGTCCAAGTCAATTTCAGACTCAGGAGGGGGCTCAGGACTGGGGTGGAGGTTCTGGATTGGGGATCCACTGTTGATTCGGTTTAGAACTCCATTAGGGTTGTGGCTGTGATCTGGTTGTGTTGGGGCTAAATTTAGGGCCGTGACAGAAATAAAGACCACAGTTAGCAATGAAGCCTATGAGAATCTGACAGAGGTGACCTGGTCCCCAGGGTTGGAGCAGCGCTTGGCGCGAAATGAGCGGGCACTGGAGGAGAAGGTGGCCACTCTGTGGACGTTGGAGCAACAGGCAGTAGAGCTGCTGAGGCACATGCAGCTGTGGGCCAGTGCACAGGCCACCTGCTGAGTGCATCTGCTGGACTCCCGGCTCCAGAGCCAACCAGGAATGTCCGGACATTGCAAGACCAGAGATCCTACGAAGTGACGCACTCCCTCCACCCCCCCAGCCCCCCTCCCCGCCCCGGGATATCTCCCAGCAGTTCTAAGCAGAAAAACCAGCTGAATGCCCTGAACCTAACTTCCTTTTCTGCGTGATGGAAAATCTGAGTCACCTCTTATATCCCTGAGCCCCCCAGGTTGATTTTATTACCCCAAGATTACTTGAGACACCCCCCAGATAAATGGAGCAATTCTTGGAGACCCTGAAAGTCTGCCAGTATGACACCCCTGGCCCCCAAAAGCATGAACTTCACTTGAGAGGTCTGCGATTCCTGAGGAACCCCCCCACCTACCATTCTCCCTTGGGGGTACAGCTCTAGGGACGGTACACGTGGCCCTAGACACAGGGGATGCAACTGTGGCCAGCCCTGTGAACCCTAAGCTTCTGTCCCCAGCCGGTCTCAGGGGCCTGGGTGGGGCGCGCGCCCCAGCCGGCAGCGCGCATTCCAACCCGGGCTCCAGCGTTCCGGCGGGCCAGAAGGTCCGGAGCGGATGGTATGATCTGGATTTGCTCCGGTTTCTGGCTGTGGCATCCATTTTCATACCGAGAAGCAAGCTGCATTTCTCCCGGTGACGTTCTGTAGGCGAGGCAGAGATCCCTGTGGCTTCAGGCTGCGGATGGCCTTTCCCCCTCTCTCTCCCTACCTCTTGCTTGTCCTTCAGGTCCTAGAGCAGTTCTCATGCCTGAATGGGGAAGTGAGAATCTTTGTGTCCCCCCCCCAACCCCACCTCCTGGCTGAGCCTAGCCTAGCCTAGCCTGGCTCACCCCCAACACTGAACCCACATTAAGTCCACATGCCCTTTCAGCTCTGACCATCAGACGCTTCGTCTTTGCTTATGCCATGCCCCCCACTTGGTAGCCTGAAATCCCAATCCTCACCTTTTTCTAACTTCCGCCCAGACATGGCCATTGGGGGTGGTCACAATAAAAATTTCAGGTGAACTGACCTGTGTCTGGTTTCTGGAAAGGAGCGGGCAGCGGGGCAGGGTGTCACACTCCTGTCCATAATCCGCCCCAGGCTTTCCTTGCTGCCGCGCTTCCAACTTTGCTCAAAGTCGCTGGACTCCAAGCTAGTGGGGGACACCGGACAGGCGAGAGAGGGCTGGGTCCGGGGGATCAGCCAAGGACCCACAAAGGGGGAGGGTCAGCACTGGGCCCAGAGGGAGGCGACAGGTCGGCACTAGCCCTCAGCTTCCCATCCCCTCCTCATCCCTTCTCCGCCGGATTCCCCCCTCTCAGGATGGAGCGGGCCTCAGGGGAGAGAGGGAGGGAGCGGCGGGCACTGGCTGCACCCTGGGAACTTCGACTGGGCCTGCTGCTGAATGGTGAGGGGGGCTGGGGAATGCCTGGGGATCGCGGGGTGGAATGGTGGGTCCTGGGGAGCTGCTCCTGGGGTTCCTGAGTGGGAGCAGAACAGAACCAGCTGACCCACTGTTCTCAGTGTTGGCCACCGCCCTGGCCGAGTCCCTGAGCCCGGATATGCCAGGCTGTTCGCGGGGAAGCTGCTACCCAGCCACTGGGGACCTGCTAGTGGGCCGAGCTGACAGACTGACCGCCTCATCCACCTGTGGCTTGCAGGGCCCTGAGCCCTACTGCATCGTCAGCCACCTGCAGGTGCATTTGGGGTGTGTGTGTGGAGGGGGGAGGCTCGGTCAGCAGGGGAGGGAGGCTGGCAGAGGCACTGATCTTTCCGTAATCCAGGATGAGAAGAAATGTTTCCTGTGTGACTCCCGGCGCCCCTTTTCTGCACCAGACAACCCAGACAGCCATCGCATCCAAAATGTCATCACCAGCTTTGCCCCACAGCGGCGGACAGCCTGGTGGCAGTCAGAAAATGGTGAGGCCGCAGGGTGCGTGGGATGAACAGGCCTGGCCATGGTAGCCTCGAGTCCCTTACCTTTGACTCCTGCCCCAGGTGTCCCCGCGGTCACCATCCAGCTGGACTTGGAGGCCGAGTTCCATTTCACGCACCTCATTATGACCTTCAAGGTGCCCGCATGTCTGGGGGCTTGTTGGACTCACCTGCCTGGCTCCCCGTTGCCCCTGAACGAGCCCCAACTCCTTCACCCGCCTCCCCAGGCTCACATGCTGGCAGCATGGAAGGCCCCTTCGTGGTCCCCACCGCATGAGGTCTCCCTCCATGCCTTTGGAGATGCTGCTCACTCCTGAGCTGGGTCAAGAGCTGCTTGCCCAGGGCCCGAGGGCCCCTGCCTGAGGTGGCTGCCTTCCCTGATCTTGACTTGGCAACCCTGGTCACCCCCACCTATCTGTGAACTGCTTGAGGGTGTGCCTAGCTGGGCAGGGTATCTGGTGGGCCTTAGGCTAGACTTGGGTTCTGGGGCCTACTAATGAGTCACACCCCCCACCCAGACCTTTCGCCCTGCTGCCTTGCTGGTGGAGCGCTCAGCCGACTTTGGCCGCACTTGGCATGTCTACCGATATTTCTCCTATGACTGCGGGGCTGACTTCCCAGGAGTGCCACTGGCCCCGCCACGGCACTGGGATGACATAGTCTGTGAGTCTCGCTACTCAGAGATTGAACCGTCCACTGAAGGCGAGGTGAGCGCTGGCACTGGGGCTGGGGGTTGGAGTAGAGAGCTCTGTGTGTCTGTGTGTGTCTGTGTTTCTGTGTGTGTCTGTGTGTGTCTGTGCATGTGTGTTGGGGAAGACAAGTCTGAGAGTCTGTGACAGTCTCCAGTGTCTCATTGGACTTCAACCCCTCCAGGTCATCTACCGGGTGCTGGACCCTGCCATCCCTATCTCAGACCCCTACAGCCCACAGATCCAAAGTGAGTCCACACTGAGACTGCCTGGCGCTGTCTCAGCATCCGGCTGGTGACTATTTGGGGCCTCTGTAGCTATTTTGGGTGCTTCCTAGGGCAGGTGCCAAGTCTAGTTTAGCTCAGAAAGCACTAGGCGGGAGGTCTCCCAAAGTAACCTTAGCAGCTGGACCCCCTGGGTGCATAGGGGACAGCAAAGGCCTGCCTGGGTGGACTGGCCCCCAACCCTGCCCTCTACCCCCTCAGACCTGCTGAAGATCACCAACCTACGGGTGAACCTGACACGGCTGCACACGCTGGGGGACAACCTGCTCGACCCGCGTAGGGAGATCCGAGAGAAGTACTACTACGCCCTGTATGAACTGGTAGTTCGAGGCAACTGCTTCTGCTACGGACACGCCTCCCAGTGTGCACCCGCCCCCGGGGCACCATCTCATACTGAGGGCATGGTGAGGGGCTTCAGTGGACTGGAGACAGGCAGGGGGCAGGGGCAGATATTATTCGATGTCTCTGAGCACAGTTCTGCCCACCTCTCTAGGTTCATGGGGCCTGTGTCTGCAAACACAACACTGAGGGCCTCAACTGCGAGAAGTGCCAGGATTTCTATCATGACCTGCCCTGGCGTCCAGCCGAGGATGGCAACAGTCATGCCTGCAAGAGTGAGTGAAACCCTGGACCCCAGAACCCCAGGGCTTCTGGATGGAACCTCCAGATGCCTGGGCAGGCCCCTAATAGCCCAGCTGTGTCCAGAGGGTGTCCAGGCCTGGATGCCCTCAGCCCTCCTCTACAATCTCTCCTGGGGAGGAACCCTATGAGGTCTCTGAGCCCCACCCACAATTGCTGGCCTATGTCATGGGCCTGAGGCTGCAGTAGGGGATTCCTTTGTTCCTTACCTTAGCATCTGGTACCTCAAATGACTTGTGCCTGCCCTTCTCTCTTTCCCCCAAGAGTGCGAGTGCCATGGGCACGCCGACAGCTGCCATTTTGACATGGCCATGTACCTGGCATCTGGCAACGTGAGTGGAGGCGTGTGTGATGCATGTCAGCACAACACAGTGGGGCCCCACTGTGAGCTCTGCCGGCCCTTCTTCTACCGAGACCCAGCCAAGGACCTGCGTGACCCTGCTGTTTGCCGCTGTGAGGCTGGGACTGGGCATGGGGGAGGGTAGGAGCTGGGGGTCCCACTTCTGTCTATGTTCTGGTAACTTGGGATGGAACATGGGGTGGAGACGTGGGAGATGCTGGTGCTGGGCTTGTTGGGATAAGGTGACCCTGGCCCTCTTTCTGCCCTCAGCCTGTGATTGTGACCCTGTGGGCTCCCAGGACGGTGGCCGCTGTGATCCCCATGATGATCCTACACTGGGACTGGTCTCAGGCCAGTGTCGCTGCAAGGAGCACGTGGTGGGCTCTCGCTGCCAGCAATGTCGTGATGGCTTCTTTGGGCTCAGTGCCAGTAACCCAAGGGGTTGCCAGCGTAAGTGCCTCCCACTCTAATTCAAGTGCTGACCTTTCACTCTTGACCCAACTGAAACGTAAGCCTTGGTACAGTCCCCCCAAGTGCTGATGGGCCTCCTTATCTGTAGAGTGCCAATGTGATGCGAGGGGTACAGTGCCTGGGCGTACCCCTTGTGACCCCAACAGTGGAACCTGTTTCTGCAAACGTCTAGTGACCGGACGTGGCTGTAATCGCTGCCTGGTACGACGGGGAGTGGGGGGCATCAGGGTCGTGGGGTCTGGCACTTTTCAGAACAGAGTCATGGTGGGGAGTTGAGGGGAATCCTAAGAAGAAGCCATGGGGTTGGCAGGGTTGAGGGTGGGACCCAGTGCCTGGGGTTGGGGGGGTGTTTTCACTGTGTGGGGAGGCTAAGAACACCCTTAGAGTCCCTGCTGGGGGGACACAGGGAGGTTATTTCTGCCCCTCTGCAACTTCCTTTCCTCCAGCCCGGCCACTGGGGCCTGAGCCACGACATGCTGGGCTGTCGTCCATGTGACTGTGATGTAGGTGGCGCCTTGGATCCCCAGTGAGTGCTGTTCAGGGGAGCCGGGGGGGGGGGTGGTGGGGGAAGATGCTGGGCAGAAGAGGGGGTGTTTGGTGAGTCACCACCATGTGTTACCCAGGTGCAACGAGGCCACGGGTCAGTGTCGCTGCCGCCCACACATGGTGGGGCGACGCTGTGAGCAGGTGCAGCCAGGCTACTTCAGGCCCTTCCTGGACCACCTGACTTTGGAGGCTGAGGACACCCGAGGGCAGGTAGGGGGACGGTGTTGAAGGGCAGATGGCTGGCGGGGCAGGGCTACAGACAATGTGCTGGATAAGGAGGGGGGTCCTGTCTGGCCAGGCCTTCTGGAGAGCTGGGGTTCTGGGTAGGCTGTGACTTTGCCCAAGTGTCCACCTGCAGCCTCATCTCGTTCCAGGTAGTTGACGTGGTGGAGCGCCTGGTGACTCCTGGAGTGACTCCATCCTGGACGGGCCGGGGCTTGGTGAGGCTGCGAGAAGGGCAAGTACTGGAGTTCCAGGTGACATCAGTGCCAAAAGCCATGGACTATGATCTGCTGCTTCGCTTGGAGCCCCAGGTCAGCCCCATGACACCTAACCCAGAACTGAACCCTAGGGTGTGGGATCTTTCCTTCCATTAACCCGTTCTTTCAGGTTCCTGAGCAGTGGGCAGAGATAGAAGTGACCGTGCAGCGCCCAGGGCCGGTGTCTCCCCACAGCCCCTGTGGGCATGTGCTCCCCAAGGATGACCACATTTCAGGGACTCTGCAACCAGATGCCAGGTGAGGGCACTAATGGTTCCACACTGAGGCAGGCGTTGCCCTTGGCCAGCCTGAGCTCCGTGAAGGCACCTGGGAGACTGCATTGCAAAATTCTTCCTTTAGTGCCTCCTCCTGAGTGCTGTTTGCAATTGAGCCTGGCACTGGAGGAAGGAAGTAGAGAGAACAAAGCTTGCTCTCTCAGGGGTCTAAATTCCAGGGGCACTGAAAGGAATTGTTCCAGAATTCCAAGACAGGAAACCATCTTTCATCACTAGGAAATGCCCATAGGGGAGAGACATCAGAGCACTCTGAGAAGGGATGTGGTCAGTCTTGTAAATGTTTAATTGCATTTGGGGGAGGGTTTGCTTCAAATACCTTTTTTTCCCATCACTTATGTCTCAAACATTTTTTTTTATCCTTTAACTGTTCAAATGTACACTGAAGCAGAGGAAATGACACAACTAACCTGACTATGCCCATTAGAGACATTTTGCTAGTTTTGAAGTGTATTTTACAAAGACCTCTAGTTGCTTAGTGCAGACTTAGAAAGGCCAGGTAGAAACTAGAAAAATCTTCTAGAGGCTACTGAGTTAGCTGAATGACAGTAAGTTGGACAAAGTTGTAGCACTAAGGTACAGAGAATAGGGTGGAAGTTTCTAGAGGGATCTAATGGCAGGGTTGGTGACTTAAACATGTAGGAAAGGGAGAGAAAGTGGAAAGTGACTCAAAGGTTATGGCTTGAGCACTTGGATCAGTATAGGGCTCTTTTTGTCTGTTTTTGGCTGTGCCAGAAATCGAATTCAGGGCATCGCATATGCAAGGCAAAATGCTCTACTGCTGAGCCAGATCCCTGGTCCTAAGTGTAGGGCCTTAGTGTCCTTACTAAGATGAAAATATAGCAAGGAACAGTTATGGGATGTTTAAACGTGGGGAAAAATTGGGAGCTGGAGAGATAGTATAGTGGGTAGGACACTTGCCTTGCACAAGCCAACCCGGGTTCTATACACTATATGGTCCCTTGAGCTCCACCAAGGCTGATTATGAGCACATAGCCATGAGTAATCCCTGTGGGGTGTGGATCCTCCAAAAATATGGGGGATACTATTAGTGGGTAGTTCGATTTTTGGGTCTGGAATGAATGGGAGTGCTTAAGTTGGAGATATAAATTTTAGAATTCTTTTTCTTTTTGGGTCACACCCAAAAAGTGTACACCAGAGTTACTCCTGGCTGTACACTCAGGAACTACTCCTGGCGGTGCTTGGGGGACCGTATGGGATGCTGGGAATCGAACCCGAGTCGGCTATGTGCAAGGCAAATGCCCTACCCCCTGTGTTATCGCTCCAGCCCCCAAATTTTAGAATTTGTCATTAAAAAAAGGTGGATAGCAAGGACCGGGGTAGAGGGCATGTCTTACATGTGTGAGGTCCTGGGTTTGATTCCTGACATTGGGGTGGGGGGGGAAAGGAAAAAGAAAAGTTGATTTGGATGAAATGACCAGAGGAAAAACTGGACCAGAAACATGTTTTTGGAATACTCTAGTGTTAGAGACCAGTAGGAAGGGGGAGCTGGGAAGTAGAGAAAATCTGGAGGTGGGAGGGTAGGATTCCAGAAAAGGAGAGTGACTCAGGAAGGAAGGCACACCTACCTCTTCATAGGCAGCTAAAAGCTGGGCAGATAAGAATAGAGAATTAGCCACTAGGAGAGACTCCACGAAGTCATTGGTGACCTTGGCCAGGCTGTTCCCATGGCATGCCGAGGCAAGAGCTCCACTGGACTAGGAGGCGAGGGAGTCAAATTTTAGCAATCTGTTGGGCAGGCCAGTAAAGATAAGGGAGTGGGAGACTCAAGGGATAGAGAGGAGCTTTTGTCAGCATGATAAAAGAGCTCTAGTATGAGCTTGTTGGCTGGTGTAAATGATTCAGGAGAAAGGGAGAGAGGAGGAGGTGATACAGTTTTGGTGAAGAGGTGCAGAGATTGGAGGTTGGAAGAAGTGTGAAGAAATCATTGAGGAAATTGGTGAGGATTTGAGTTAGGGAAATGCTGTGGAGCTAACCAAGTTGTATGGAGCATTTTCATTAGGGAGGCTGATCTGCACAGTGGCGTGTCTACAGTGTGATACAGATGCTTCAGCAAGGGTCTTTGCAGGTTGTTCAGCTGTGTCTTTGGTACAGTCCAGCCTTAGTGCTGTTTTTTTTTTTTTTTTTTTTTTTTTTGCTTTTTGGGTCACACCTGGCGATGCACAGGGGTTACTCCTGGCTCTGCACTCAGGAATTACCCCTGGCCGTGCTCAGGGGACCATATGGGATGCTGGGATTCGAACCCGGGTCGGCCGCGTGCAAGGCAAACGCCCTACCCACTGTGCTATCTCTCCAGCCCCAGTGCTGTTGTTTTTTTAATTGTTGTTGTTGTTTGTTTTGGGGCCATATCCTCTGGTGCTCGGGGTTTACTCCTAGCTCTTTGTTTATGACTCACTCCTGGCAGGGCTTAGGAGACCGTTTGTGACTCCAGGGAGCAAATCTGGGTTGTTTGTATGCAAGACAAGTGCTTTACCCACTGTACTATTGCTTCAGCCTTCTTCATCTCTCTTTTATTTTATTTTTTTGGGGGGGGGTCACACCCAACAATGCACAGGGGTTACTCCTGGCTTATGCATTCAGGAATTACTCTTGGCGGTGTTCCGCGGACCATATGGGATGCTGGAAATCGAACCCGGGTTGGCTGCATGCAAGGCAGATGCCCTACCCGCTGTGCTATTGCTCCAGCCTCTTCTTCATCTCTTGACTGATGGTTTGGTTGCTGTTTGGTGAGAGAAGCCTAGGATAATAGGTATAGAGACCCTTAGTAACCCACTGTCCCTGCCCTTCCCTCCCTCAGGTACTCAGTACTTCCCAGACCTGTTTGCCTTGAACCTGGCATCTCCTACAAAGTACATCTGAAGCTGTTACGGACAGGAGGAAGTGCCCAGCCTGAGGCCCCCTACTCTGGACCCAGCCTGCTCATAGACTCAGTGAGCAGTGCCCTCTCCCTGCACCAACTGAAATGGCAGGGCCTGAGGGATGGGATTTATAGTAGGATCTGGATAGGTCTGTGACAATAAGGTCCATGGTGGTATCAAGCTAAGTGCTCTATTTGTTTGGTTTTTGGGCCATACATGGCAGTGTTTAGGGTTTATTCCTGTCTCTGTACTCAGGGATCTTTCCTGGTGGGTTTTAGGGGACCATGGGGTACTGGATATTGAACCCAGGTTGGTCATGTACAAGACAAGCACCCTATCCACTATGCTATCACTCTAACCCCCAAGCTAAGTGTTGGACAATGCCAATATGATCCTGGGTCTGAACCTCATTTATTTTTCTCTCTCTCCCTCACTCTCTCTCTCTGTACATACATATATACATATGTATTACATATGTATAATATGTGTATGTCATTTATCTCTATATATACATGTTTTGTTTTGAGAGTCACAACGGGCTAAGCTCAGAGCTTACTCCTGGGTGTAGCTCTCAGGTGGGGACCATATGACATGCTGGGGAATCAATCCCTGTGGGCTGTGGGCAAGGCAAGCATCCTACCTGCTATATTATTCTCTCTATTTTGGGATGGGTCCACATCCGACAGTGCTCAGGAGCTATTCCAAACACACTTCTGGGAGGACTTGAGCAAGTGGTGTTCAGGATTGAGTCAGGACCTTCAGCATACAAAGCCTGTGCCCAGTCTTTGATCAATCTTCTTGGTCCCCTTGCTCATTTCTTTAGCTGGTGCTGCTGCCCCGGGTCCTGGTGCTGGAGATGTTCAGTGCAGGTGATGCTACTGCGCTGGAGCGCCGCACTACCTTTGAACGCTACCGCTGCCACGAGGAGGGTCTGACGCTGAGCAAGACCCCTCCCTCTGAGGCCTGCGCCCCGCTCCTCATCAGCCTTTCTGCCCTGCTCTACAATGGTGCCCTGCGTAAGTGTGTTGGTGACATCATGTGATGGGGTGGAGGTGTGGGGGCCTGGCCTGACCTCCCTCTCCTCCCCCCACAGCCTGTCAGTGTGACCCCCAGGGCTCACTGAGCTCCGAGTGCAATCCCCATGGTGGTCAGTGCCAGTGCAAGCCTGCAGTGGTCGGGCGTCGCTGTGACCTCTGTGCCTCTGGCTACTACGGTTTTGGCCCTGCGGGCTGTCAAGGTACTGGCTTCCTTCCCTCCTCTCTGCTCCTCTCTGATTCATTTCCCTCCCCTCCCCTGCTGGTGTCCCTCCTTGCTCTGCTTCTCCTTTCCTCAAACTCTGCATTGGACCCCAAACTCAGCCTGAGGTCACTTGAGGTTCTTTTCCATTCCCTAATGTGTCCCTACTCAGGATTCCTTTAGCCTCGCTGTCCCCTTGCATCTCAGTCTCCCTCTGCCTTGCCTCCAGCCTGCCAGTGCAGCCCTGAGGGGGCGCTCAGCGGCCTATGTGAAGGGACCAGCGGGCAGTGTCCCTGCCGAACCGGTGCCTTTGGGCTTCGCTGTGACCGCTGCCAGCGTGGTCAGTGGGGCTTCCCCAGCTGCCGGCCCTGTGTCTGCAACGGGCATGCGGACGAGTGTGACCCCCACACAGGCGCCTGCCTGGGCTGTCGGGATCACACAGGGGGTGAGCGCTGTGAAAGGTGAGCTGGGGAGCCTGGCATGTCCATGAGCAGGTAATTGGGGGCAAGGAGCCTAGGATGCTGTGAGTGGGCTGGTGGGGGTCAGGCTACTTGAGAGGACACATCTCCTCTTGCCCTTCTCTGCAGGTGCATCGCTGGTTTCCATGGGGACCCAAGGCTGCCATATGGGGGCCAGTGCCGGCCTTGTCCCTGTCCTGAAGGCCCTGGGAGCCAGCGACACTTTGCCACTTCTTGTCACCGTGATGGGTACTCCCAGCAAATGGTGTGCCACTGCAAGCCAGGCTACACAGGTGAGAGGGTGGGTGCAGATGTGGGGTGTGGGTGGGATGGCTGGGCTGAGCCACTCATGCCTTCCCCGACTGTGAACAGGACTACGGTGCGAGTCTTGCGCCCCTGGGTACTTTGGGGATCCATCAAGGCCAGGCGGCCAGTGCCAACCTTGTGAATGCAGTGGGAACATTGACCCCACGGACCCTGGTGCCTGTGACTCTCACACGGGACAGTGCCTGCGCTGCTTACATAATACAGAGGGGCCACACTGTGCCCACTGCAAGCCTGGCTTCCATGGGCAGGCAGCCCGAAAGAGTTGTCACCGTGAGTGTGGGTAGAGGAGGGGCTGGCTGGGTGGGGTTCTCCGATTCTGCCCCCCTTGATTACTGTCTCCGTCTTGCCTGGCATAGGATGTACCTGCAACCAGCTTGGCACAGATCCCCAGCATTGCCCATCTGCTGACCGATGCTACTGTCACCCAAGTACAGGGCAGTGCCCATGCCTTCCTAATGTCCAGGGCCTTAGCTGTGACCGCTGTGCACCCAACTTCTGGAACCTTACCAGTGGCCATGGCTGCCAGCCCTGTGCCTGCCACCCAAGCCGAGCCAGAGGCCCTACCTGCAATGAGGTAGGAGACCCTCCCGTGCATCCTCTGTCTGCCCGTCTGCCTCTGGCTTGAGGCCTCAATCTCTGATGGGCCTCTGCCCTCGGCCCTGTTCCCACTGTAGTTCACCGGGCAGTGCCACTGCCATGATGGCTTTGGTGGACGAACCTGTTCTGAGTGCCAAGAGCTCCACTGGGGGGACCCTGGATTGCAGTGCCGTGGTAAGGAAGCTGGCAGGACTGGGGGCCTGAGGGACTCCCCGGGATACCCCCTGAATGCCCTAACTCTGTGGTCTGCCCTTTCCCACAGCCTGTGATTGTGACCACCGTGGAATAGACACACCTCAGTGTCACCGTGTCACAGGCCACTGTAGCTGCCGCCCAGGCGTGTCTGGTGTGCGCTGTGACCAGTGTGCCCGTGGCTTCTCGGGAGTCTTTCCTGCCTGCTACCCCTGCCATGCATGCTTTGGGGACTGGGACCGCGTGGTACAGGACTTAGCTGCTCGGACACGGCGCCTGGAGCAACAGGCAAAGGAGCTACAGCAGACGGGTGTGCTGGGGGCTTTTGAGAGTCGCTTCTGGAAACTGAAGGAGAAGTTGGGCATTGTGCAGGGGATTGTGAGTGCCCGTAACACCTCAGCGGCTTCCACGGCACTGCTGGTGAAGGCAACGGAGGACCTGAGGTGCGAATGGGCTTGGGACTCCAAGGTGGGCTGGGACAGAGACCCCAGAACCAAGGGTGAAGCCAAACATCCATGTTACCCCCACTGCACAGGCGTGAAATTGGTGAGGCCACTGAGCAGCTGACCCAGCTGGAGGCAGCACTGACGGATGTGCAAGACCAGAACTTCAATGCCAACCATGCACTCAGTAGTCTGGAACGAGACGGGCTCTCGCTTAATCTCACACTGCGCCAGCTTGACCAGCACCTGGACCTGCTCAAGCATTCAAATTTCCTTGGTGTGTTGCTGTCTAGCCTAGGAAGGCAGATCAGGTTTGGTTGATCTTCTGCTGACTGTCTGTCTGCCTCTGTCCAACTAGGTGCCTTTGACAGCATCCGCCAGGCCCACAGCCTGTCTGCTGAAGCTGAACGTCGTGCCAACATGTCAGCCCTCACCGTGCCCAGCCCTGTGAGCAACTCAGCAGGCACCCGGCGCCAGACAGAGGCGTTGATGAGTGCCCAGAGGGAGGCCTTCAATCGTAAGCACCTGGCCAATCAGCGAGCACTGGACGAGCTCTCTGCCCGTACCCACACCCTGAGCCTGACGGGCATAAATGAACTGGTGAGGCACAAGCTGCTCTCATTGGTGGGGTGGAACACCTGGTCATGGCTGCTTCCTCCACGGGATCCTAATCTGTTTTCTGCCTGACAGGTTTGTGGGTCCCCTGGAGATGCTCCCTGTGCAACCAGCCCTTGCGGGGGTGCTGGCTGTCGTGACGAAGATGGGCAGCCCCGCTGTGGGGGCCTCGGCTGCAGCGGGGCGGCAGCCATGGCAGACCTAGCACTGGGTCGAGCCCGGCATACACAGGCAGAGCTGGAGCGGGCATTGGCAGGAGGTGGCACCATCCTCAGTCAGGTGGCTGAGACCCGTCGGCTGGCAGGCGAGGCACAGCAGCGGGCCCAGGCGGCTTTGGACAAGGCTAATGCTTCCAAGGGACAGGTGGAGCAGGCCAACCAGGAATTGCGGGAACTTATCCAGAGTGTGAAGGACTTCCTTAGCCGTGAGCCTCCTGTGGGACCCAGGCTATGTGGTGGTCTTCCCTGTGTCTGTGTCTTTCTCCTTGGGATAATACTTGGACCAACACTTGCACTTCCCTGTGTTATCACCTGATGTCTGGCTCCTGACCTTGCCCATATGTCATTACCCCAAGTCCAAGATCCTGTGTCTGTGACCCATGTAGCATTCTTGTCCTAGTTAGTGGTTGCATCCTTTGTCTACTAGCAAACCCATGTCCCATGTGTGGTCCCTACGTCTGTAACCTAACATTGTGTTTCCCCTGCCTATGTTGGAGAATCTGTGTCCCTAAGCTCTTGCCTGTGTCCCCATAGAGGAGGGGGCTGATCCTGATAGCATTGAGATGGTAGCCACCCGGGTGCTAGAGCTCTCCATCCCAGCATCACCTGAGCAGATCCAGCTCCTGGCAGGCGAGATTGCAGAGCGGGTCCGGAGCCTGGCAGATGTGGACGCGATCCTGGAACGTACTACGGGAGATGTGCATCGAGCTGAGAAGTTACTGCAGGATGCACAGCGGGCAAGGTCTGACCTCTTGCCCTGGTCCTCATCCTTGATCCCTACTCCTGGATATTTGCAGGCCCTGAGTCCCTTTCTTCCCCAGGAGCCGGGCTGAGGATGAGAAACAGAAGGCAGAAACAGTACAAGCCTCACTGGAGGAGGCCCAGAGGGCTCAGGACATTGCTCAGGGAGCCATCCGAGGGGCAATGGTTGACACACAAGATACAGAGCAGACTCTGCAGCAGGTGTGGTCTCTTTGGGATGCCAGTGAGGCAAGGTTAGGGGCATGCCTCAGAGACCTGTTTAACTTATGGGCCCACCCATGGCAGGTCGAGCAGAGGATGGCTGGTGCTGAGCAGGCCCTGAGTTCTGCAGGTGAGCGAGCGCAGCAATTGGACAGTCTCCTGGAGATCCTGAAATTGAAACGTGCAGGGAATAGCCTGGCAGCCACTAGTGCTGAAGAAACAGCACACAATGCCCAGGGGCGTGCCCGAGAAGCTGAGCAGGTAGGTTGAGGCAGAGCCAGCAAGAGGGGGTGAAGGTAGAGGCCAGGACTCTGCAATGACCCTGCCCTCTATTTCTCCAGCTGCTGCAGGGTCAACTTAGTGACCAGTACCAGACAGTGAAGGCCCTCGCTGAGCGCAAGGCCCAGGGTGTGCTCTCTGCCCAAGAGCGGGCAGAGCAATTGCGGAATGAGGCTCGGAGCCTGTTGCAGGCTGCCCAGGACAAGCTGCAGCGGCTGCAAGGTGAGGAACCGGGTGGATGGGCAGGAGAGCTATGGGGCTGTGGGAGTGGGATCTTTCATCTGAGACTTTACCCCTCTCAGAGCTGGAAGGTACCTACGAGGAGAATGAGAGGGCTCTGGAGGGTAAAGCGGCCCAGCTGGATGGGCTGGAGGCCAGGATGCGCAGCGTGCTTCAAGACATCAATTTGCAGGTCCAGATCTACAACACCTGCCAGTGACCCCTTCCTGAAGCCTTCCCCGCGTCCCCAGGGCCCAGCCCCAGCCCGCATGCATTACTGCCTATGCGTGGAAGTGTTTTCCCGGCCAGGGCCATAATAAAGCCGCGTGAATCCCTATTGTGTGGTCTGGATTCTCATTTGGGGAGGGCGGGGTCTCTGGGCAGCACCTGGACGCGGTCCCAGCGGAGCGCCCCTCCCCACCCCGGCCTGGCCCAGGCCCCAGAGCCCCGCCCCCTCCCCCGCCCCGCCCCGGAGCTGCCGGGGGCCGCGCGGTCGCTCCCGCCGGAAGTGCGTCAGCAGCTGGGCGCTCAGTCCCCCGCGGCCGGCCCCAACTCGGAGCCGAAACAAAACAAGCGGCGGAGGCGCCCGCGGCGCCGGGACGGGGGAGGGGCGCACCGGAACCGGAACCGACTTGACGCCGGAACCGGAACCGAGAGCGGGTTGCCAGGGCCCGAAGAGGGCTGGCGGCGGCGGCCTCGCTCGGTGAGTGGGACGGGCCGCTACTCGCCCGCCGGGCCAGGCGGGGAGGCCGCGCTGCGGGCCCGGGGTGGTCTGTTCAAGGTCACGGGCCCCGCCGCCCTCGAGCCCTTGAGCCCCGCGTCGTGCCTGGGCCCATCGATGCCGGCCGGGCCCTTAACGCTACGTCCGTTCCGGGCCTCCTGCCTCCGAGAGGGCGAGCGGCGAGCGAGGGCGACTTCCTGGAGGCGGTGGCGGCAGACCCAGCACTCGGAGCCTGGAGCTGGGTCTCCGCCCTGCGGGGGCGCGGGTCTGTGGTCTGTAACCTCGCGCGGCCCGTCAGGCTCGCCGGGCTGGAGAAGGGGAGAGACATGGCTCCGGCCTGGGGCCTAGGAGGTGGCAAGGGGGTCTGCTACTCCGCTCCGGACCTCTTACCATTATAGATCCGCCCACCCGTGTTCCCCCGCCCCCATCTGACCCACAGAAGGATATTTGTACTCTCTTCCCCCTCCCGCAACCACCCCCCCAGCCCTCAACTTGGGGCGCAGACCGGCCCCCTGCACGCTGAGGATCCTTGGATCCTTGGTTCATCCCTACCCTTATGTCGGTCTTGAGCACGTTTTTGGAAAGAGGAACAGTCCATTCACCGGTGGGACTGGGGGAAACTGGGGAACAGGTCTCTGCTTGGGTGGGATGATGACAGTTTCGGCCTCAAGCTGGATGCTGCGCGGCCGCGGCGCTGCCTGGGCTGGGGGAGGTGGTGGGCAGGGTTGCTCCTGGTGGGTCATGTGACTTCTGGAGACTATTTTCACTGAGCAGTCTGCTCCCGGGCGTAGGAGCTGGGCAGGAGAGAAAGGTCTTTTTTAGGGATGGGGAAGGAAAACCACACTGCACAGGGGCAGAGAAGGGCGGGAGCTGGCGGGGCAGGTGGAGTGCCTGTACCTTGTCCAGGCACCTGGGCTGGGCATGTTTTCCGCCGCAGAGCTTGGTCTAGCCCTGGCATCTCGACTGCCTTCTCCTTTCCTGCCTGCCTTCTCCACCTCCTCTTTGGGTGGTGACTAAGCAGCCAGTGAGAGTGAAGGAAAAGTGAGCACCCTGCTCAGAGTGCCAGCCCTGTGGGCCGGAGCTGTGGCTCCTCCCCAGATTGGCGGAGCCTGGTCCCAGGCTGTGGCTGCCGTGACCGGGGGTGCCTTCTCAGCAAGGCTTCTGTCTCTGTATGACAGTGAGGACGCTCAGCCAGAAGTGGTTACTGCGATTTGCATTATTTATTCCCCCTTCTGAATGGGCAGGGTTCCATCAGGGGGTGGGGAGAGATTGCTTGGCTAGGGTTAGTGTTCTGGGTTGCTGAGGCCTGGCTGTAATCAAGGAGCAAATTGTTGGGCCTTGGTTGTGATCACTCACTGGCCCTCTCTTGTTAGGCTGTCAGTTCCTTGCTGAAGAATTTGGCCTCAAAGAGTTGCCAAGATAGCTGGACCAGGAAGAAAGCGCCGTAGCCCTGACCCAGACGCCGTTGCCGACCCTGGGGCGCTCTGGCTGTCGACCAAGCGGCTCAAGATGTCTGGCGGGGCAAGTGCCACAGGCCCAAGGAGAGGGGCCCCAGGACTGGAGGAGGCCACCAGTAAGAAGAAACAGAAGGACCGTGCTAACCAGGAGAGCAAGGATGGAGACCCCAGGAGAGGTGGCAGTGGCATGTCCCAAATGCTTGTGGCCTTTTTCCCTTTCCTTGTTGAGCCTAAAGACTGAGGGTTAAGGATGGGGTTTTGGTTTTTGTCCCTGTTCCTGTGACACTGAGCAAAGAACCATGGAGGGCTGGGCAGAGCGTTGGGTCTCTGCTGGGTACCTGGCTGAACTCCTGGAGATGGGGGTGTGGGCTTGGGGGTTATCTCCCCATTATATCCCCGTTCTTTTCCCTTTTGTTGTTCAGGGTCAGCATCTGTTCTCCGGGAGGAACAAACCAAAGAGGGTAAGGAATAGAGTGCTGGCGGGGAGGGGTGGCTTGGAGGGTGGGTGGCTATATTCCCCTTCTGAGCGGTTCTGTTAGGGCTGACACCCTGTTACCTGCTCCTCCCCATCGATCGATGGCGACTCGAGTCATCTCTTTGACACTTCCCCTGTAGAGTTGTTGCTCGATTGGCGGCAGAGTGCGGATGAGGTGATTGTTAAGCTGCGTGCGGGAGTGGTGCCCCTGCGTCTGGAGGAGGTGGATGCTGCTTTCACGGACACAGACTGCGTGGTGCGGTTCCCAGGTATATCTCATTGGCTTGAGCTTAGTGGGGATATACTTCAAGCCTCTAACAGCACCTCCTCTGGCTCATGATCCCACTCTATCTCCAGGGGGTCGGCAGTGGGGTGGTGTTTTCTACGCCGAGATAGAGAGTTCTTGCGCAAAAGTACAGACCCGCAAGGGAGGCCTTCTGCAGCTGGCACTGCCCAAGAAAGTACCTCTGCTCACATGGCCCTCTCTCCTGGTAAGTTCTAGAGCAGGGAAGGGGATTGTCAATGTAGTTGACCATGACTGACTGTTGTGTCTTTGGCAGAAGAAACCTCTAGGGACCCAGGAATTGGTGCCACGGCTGCCTTGCCAGGAGAATGGGCAGGAACTGTCTCCTATTACCTTGGAGTCAGGCCCTGAACCCCGCCGGGCTAAGCAGGAGGCCCGTAACCAGAAGCGGGCCCAGGGCCGTGGTGAGGTAGGCGCGGGGGCTGGCCCTGGGGCCCAAGCAGGGCCCAGCGCCAAGAGGGCTGTGCATCTCCGCAGAGGGCCAGAGGGGGATGGGCCCCGAGATGGCCCTGGACCCCGGGGTGATGCCCCTCCCTTCTTGGCTGACCCGGCCACTCAGGTGAGAGTGGGTGCCTGTTTCGTGGATAAGGGTGGTGGGGGCAGGGGAGATGTGGACTACCAGTGGGCTTGCCACCTCCCAGACCAAGACTGATTCTGCCCACAATCTTGCTTGAATAGGTGGAGGCTGAGGAACAGCTTCGGGTACCACCACTGAACCCTCAGACCTGCCTGCTGGGTTCAGAGGAGAATCTAGCACTTTTGACAGAAAAGACAGTATCCCCTAGGAATGACCCAGTCTCCTCAGCCATTGCCCACAGCAGAGACACTGAGAAAGGTGACCGTTCCAAAGAGGAGATGGCAGTGACTGCAGATGCTACAGCCTTGGTGGATGGTAAAGATGGATCTGGTGGGAAGTTGGCAGGCGGGAAGGGAGAGACCGATTCTGGGTGACTCTGAGCCTTGTCTCAACTCAGAGCCCGAGTCCATGGTGAACCTGCCGTTCGTCAAGAATGACTCCTACGAGAAGGGACCAGACTCGGTGGTGGTGCACGTGTATGTGAAAGAGATCTGCAGGGACGCTTCTCGGGTGCTATTCCGGGAGCAGGACTTCACGCTTATCTTCCAGACCAGGTGGGTGGGCAGGAGATGGGGCAGACTGCCTGCCTGGGGCCAGGCAGTGTGTCTCATGCTCTTCCTCCTGCCCTCCTCTTGCTGGCCTTCTGCAGGGATGGAAACTTCCTGAGACTGCACCCGGGCTGCGGTCCCCACACCATCTTCCGTTGGCAGGTGAAGCTCAGGTGGGTGGTGCCCGGCCCCTCTGCTGTTTCCGTCCCACTCTGGGCTCTTTTCTCCTGGCCCTCCAAGCCTGACACTTGGCCCACCTGAGTCCTGAGTGCCACCTTTCCACCACAGGAACCTGATTGAGCCCGAACTGTGCACTTTCTGCTTCACTGCCTCTCGCATCGACATCTGTCTCCGCAAGCGGCAGAGTCAACGCTGGGGGGGCCTGGAGGCCCCGGCTGCACGAGGTCTGCACACGAGCTCCCTTCATTGCCCAACCTGCAGACTAGGACCCCGCCTTCTGCCACATGCAGCTAACCACCAGCCCTCTCATTCCCCCTTTTTAAGGTGCAGTGGGTGGTGCAAAGGTGGCCGTGCCGACAGGTCCAACCCCCTTGGATTCAACCCCACCAGGAGGTGCTCCCCATCCCCTGACAGGCCAGGAAGAAGCCCGGGCTGTGGAGAAGGAGAAACCCAAGACTAGGTCTGAGGACACGGGGCTGGATGGTGTGGCTGCCCGCACTCCCATGGAGCATGTAGCTCCAAAGCCAGAGCCACATCTGGCCTCGGTGAGAACCCCGGGTAGGGAGGGCTCAGGGTGAGGCTCAGACTCAGGCGACTCACTCATGCCCTCCTTGCTCCCACAGCCCAAGCCCACATGTATGGTACCTCCAATGCCCCACAGCCCCGTGAGTGGAGACAGCGTAGAGGAAGAGGAAGAGGAGGAGAAGAAGGTGTGTCTGCCTGGCTTCACTGGCCTCGTCAATCTTGGCAACACCTGCTTCATGAACAGTGTCATTCAGTCTCTGTCCAATACTCGGGAGCTCCGGGACTTTTTCCATGGTGAGAATGGGCTTGGAGTGTGGGACTGTGGGCAGAGGGGATCCCTTTCCCTGCTAACCCTTCTAGTGTCTGCTGTCTCTAGACCGCTCCTTTGAGGCCGAGATCAACTACAACAACCCACTGGGAACTGGTGGGCGTCTGGCCATTGGCTTTGCTGTGCTGCTCCGGGCCCTGTGGAAGGGTACCCACCATGCCTTCCAGCCTTCCAAGTTGAAGGTGATTTGTGGCTGCCATACTCACCCTTGAGTGGCAAGGGTGGGCTGCCCGAACCAGCTGGGTACCTGGTGGGGGCTGGAGCTGTGTTCTCACATCTTGGGTCTTGCATCCAGGCTATTGTGGCGAGCAAGGCCAGCCAGTTCACAGGCTATGCGCAGCACGATGCCCAGGAGTTCATGGCTTTCCTGCTGGATGGGCTGCATGAGGACCTGAACCGTATCCAGAACAAGCCCTACACAGAGACGGTGGATTCAGATGGGCGGCCTGATGAGGTTAGGGGGAATAGAGGCGGGCACGTGCCGAGCATGGGGCCCATTCCCAGGTCTTGACCTCTGACCTCACTAATCTGTCCCCAGGTGGTAGCTGAGGAAGCGTGGCAGCGGCACAAGATGAGGAATGACTCCTTCATCGTGGACCTCTTTCAGGGCCAGTACAAATCAAAACTGGTGTGCCCTGTATGTGCCAAGGTATGAAGAGCTTCTTCCAAAAGAAGCCCCTGTGGTGTGCAGAGCAAGCCTGGTCAGATTGGGGTCAGAGGCACGGGCACCTTTAGGTCAGCAGGGCAAGAGAAGGGTTAGGAGTCTGGAAAGGAAGTCTTAAGCTCCTCCGTGATCTGTGGTGTCAGACTTCCTGGTCAAATAAGTGTGAAGTGTGGACTCAGGCTGCTGGAAGGTGGGAAAGATTGAAAGTCACGTTAGGTGAACGTGACGTGGTGCAGGTGGAGTGGCTAGGCTGAGTGGAGCCACACGTGCCAGAAAGAGTGTTTGCTACTTTTTGGGGGAGGGTTTACTCCTGACCCATCTAGTGTTCTCAAGCTGGAGAGCTGTCTGAGGACTTGGATTGGAGTCTTAGGGCCTGGACATCCTGTTATGAAGCCACTTAGTGCCACCTCTTTCTTCAACTCCAGGTCTCCATTACTTTTGATCCATTTCTCTACCTGCCGGTGCCCTTGCCACAGAAGCAAAAGGTCCTCCCCGTCTTCTATTTTGCCCGGGAGCCCCACAGCAAGCCGGTTAAGGTGAGAAGTGAGCCCTGATTTCTGGGCTGTCTCCGAGGCCCTGGGCCACCTTCCCCAAGTACTCTACCTTTGTCGCCACAGTTCCTGGTGAGCATCAGCAAGGAGAACTCAAGCGCGAGTGAAGTGTTGGACTCCCTCTCGCAGAGTGTCCGCGTGAAGCCTGAGAACCTGCGTCTAGCTGAGGTTTGTCTGTCCTGCACTCGCTTTCAGACACCTTGTGTGGATGTGTGTGCGCTCACTGGCCTCTGTACGTGTACGTGGCAGTGAGTGTGTGACTGCATCAGAACGGGTGATGTGCTGTTGGTTGAGGCACAGATGAAACCCAGCCTTTGGGCAGTGCAGCAGAGTTGCCTCAGGTCCCAGGCGTTGCCAGGGTTTCCGCTCCCCTCTTGGTGTGTGTGCCCAGCTGCTTTTCCCTCTCCCAACAAGGTGCTTGAGCTGCAGGAACATCCTCCCACCAGGTATGCTTGGTTCTCCCTCCCTCCTGCTGCTTCCTCACCTTATCCCAGGTGTGTGTGTGCTGTTCTCATTTGGAGATTCTTCACCTCCAGCCTGGGGGTGCCCTTTTTCTCAGGGGTACAGCTAGGGAGGTGCTGCCTAGATGTGGCCCCTCTTGCGGTCCAGGTTGCCCTCTTTGGGCAGCTGTACAGTTAATGACTGCTCCTATCTTGGTCTCTCAGCCTCTGATGTATCAGGACTTTGGCTCTCCTCCACCCCCACCTACCCTTTTGTTTGGGTGGACATAGGGTACTACTGCTGGCCATATGGGTGGACATGTGGCGCTTGGTTTTGAACCCAGGGCTCCGACAGGCAAACACTTCTCCAGTCCTTTGCGCCATCTCCCCAACCCCTGCACTAGCCTGCCTACTCCACTGGGCACTGAGACTGGTGCCAGGAGGAGCACCTGCTTTTCTTGTACCCAGGGCTCTCCCTCTCCCTTACAGATTCAAGATTAGGACCAGGTCTTCCCCTGGGGCTTATCCTCAGATGGGATCTTTGTGTTCTGTCCTCAGGTGGTTAAGAATCGCTTTCATCGTGTTTTCCTGCCCTCCCACTCACTGGATACTGTGTCCCCATCTGACATGCTCCTCTGCTTTGAGCTGCTGTCCTCAGAGTTGGCTAAGGAGCGAGTGGTAGTGCTGGAGGTACAACAGGTGCGTGGGGCCAGTCTGATGCTTCAGGCTCTAGTTGGCATGGGACATGGGTGCCTCTCTCAGCTTTGCTGAGCCGAGTGGTCTCCCCCCAGCGCCCTCAGGTGCCCAGCATCCCCATCTCCAAGTGTGCGGCCTGCCAGCGGAAGCAGCAGTCAGAGGATGAGAAGCTGAAGCGTTGTACCCGGTGTTACCGTGTGGGCTATTGCAACCAGTGAGGACCCTCAGCCTCTTCACACCGCTCCCTTCCACTTTCCACCTGCTCCCATAAAGGCACAGATACTTGAAGCCTGTCACCTGACTCCTAGCCCCTGGGGCTGGCAGGGCTGCTATACTGGCTCCGAGGGCCTGAGGCTAGCCCCCAGAGTAGAATCACAGGAGTTGGTGTTTAGGCCCTGTTCTTTCTTTTTTCTCCTCTCTAGGCTCTGCCAGAAAACTCATTGGCCTGACCACAAGGGCCTCTGTCGGCCTGAGAACATTGGCTACCCGTTCCTGGTCAGTGTACCTGCCTCACGCCTCACTTACGCCCGTCTCGCTCAGCTATTAGAAGGCTATGCCCGGTAAGCACCCAGCTGTTGGATTAGGGGGAGCGAGGGAGGTTGGGAGACATTGATGCCAGACAGGCTAGTCAGGAGTCTCAGTTGCTTTGCTGACTTTTTCCAGGTACTCTGTGAGCGTTTTCCAGCCACCTTTCCAGCCGGGCCGCATGGCACTGGAGTCCCAGGGCCCTGGTTGTACTACACTGCTCTCCACTGGTTCCCTGGAGGCTGGGGACTGTGAGAGGGACTCCATGCAGCCGCCTGAGCTCCAGTTGGTGACTCCTGTGGCTGACGGAGATGCAGGGATTCTGCGGGCATGGGCTGCCCCGGACCGAGGCCTTGGACCCAGTACCAATGGAGTTTCTTCTGAGATGCTAGCCAGTGGGCCCAGTGACGTTGGCTCCTTGCCTGCTGGTGAGAGGATATCCCGGCCAGAAGGTAAGAGTCTGCCCAATGGCATTCGGAGTGGGTTCGGGGGAGCCTGGGGGAGCTTGTGTGGTACCTGTTAGGCAGGGAAACTCTGATAATCATGTTCTCTCACAGCTGCGGTGCCTGGGTACCAACATCCAAGTGAAGCCATGAGTGCCCACACCCCCCAGTTCTACATCTATAAAATTGATGCATCCGGCCGAGAGCAGCGGCTAGAGGACAGAGGTACCTGGATCCTTGGGTAGGAGCTGTGGGATGGCCTGGCTGCTCATCACAGTTGCATGACTCCTTTCTGCCCATTTTTAGGAGAGACTCCACTGGAGCTGGGTGACGACTGCAGCCTGGCACTGGTCTGGCGGAACAATGAGCGTCTGCAGGAGTTTGTGCTGGTAGCCTCCAAGGAGCTAGAATGTGCCGAAGACCCAGGCTCTGCTGGTGAGGCTGCCCGGGCTGGCCACTTCACCCTGGACCAGTGCCTGAACCTCTTCACGCGGCCAGAGGTGCTGGCACCCGAGGAAGCCTGGTGAGAACAGGGCAACAGACAGACCTTGGGTTGAAGGGTAGAGGGAGGCCCGCTGGCCTGACCCTCCCTTACCCCACAGGTACTGCCCACAGTGCAAACAGCACCGAGAGGCCTCCAAACAGCTGTTGCTATGGCGTCTACCAAATGTGCTCATCGTGCAGCTCAAGCGCTTTTCCTTCCGTAGTTTCATCTGGCGTGACAAGATCAATGACTTGGTGGAGTTCCCTGTGCGGTGAGCATTGTGGCCTGATTAGGCAGGACCTGGGGGGTCAGGATGGTCATCTGGGCATCTGCTGATGATCTCACCTTGCTCTCGGTCCCAGGAACTTGGACCTGAGTAAGTTCTGCATTGGTCAGAAGGAGGAGCAGCTGCCCAGCTACGACCTATATGCTGTCATCAATCACTACGGAGGCATGATCGGCGGCCACTACACGGCCTGCGCACGCCTTCCCAGTGACCGCAGCAGCCAGCGCAGCGACGTGGGTGAGGGCGCACACCACCCACAGGACCGGTGGTGGGGTCCTGGTGCTGGCTGTGCTCACACTCTCCCCACCTTGCTGTAGGCTGGCGCTTGTTTGACGACAGCACGGTGACAACGGTAGACGAGAGCCAGGTCGTGACGCGCTATGCTTATGTGCTCTTCTACCGCCGGCGGAACTCTCCTGTGGAGAGGCCCCCCCGAGCAGGTCACTCTGAGCACCACCCAGACCTAGGCCCTGCAGCTGAGGCTGCGGCCAGCCAGGTGAGGCATCGGGGAGGCTTTGTAGCCAGTGGGAGCAGGCACACTGGGGTGAGGAGGCCGAGCCTGGCTCCCTCTCCTCCAGCCACAGATCCAGCGGGAGCCTCGGGATTCTTGGGTCATACATCAGTTCCCTAACATCTAATCCAAGCTGTGGGACACTTAGGAAGTTGTTCGTCCATCCACCAATATGCTCATGCACGTAGCCACCCACTTAGGAGAGGCCAAGCAACTGATAGAGTGCCCTGAGCAGGTTTACCCTGACACTCCGGCTTTCCTCTGCCTGTGCCCCATAGACTAGGAGAGCTGTCACCCTCCAAAGTGAGCATCTGTTTCTTCTGTCTTTTGCTGACGTGGGGTACTAGAGGTCTGGTTGTGGGGGGGTTATGGACAGCTTTTTTTTTTTTTTTTAAACTGATTTCCTTTTCTGTCCTTTCCTGGGCCTGTATGAGTCAGAACACTGTAGAAAAGTGGTTTTTCAACTGCCAGTTTGCATCCCCCTGCCTGTCCACAGGTATAGAAAGGTTGAGGGTCAGGGAGAATGCACAAAGGTGCACTAAGGTTTCAGGTCAGTCCCTGGCACTGCATGTTCCCTTTCATACTGTCAAGAAGCAACATTCTGAGCAATGTGCCAGAAGTAGCTCCTGAGCATTGCCAGGTGTAGCCCCAAAACAACACAAAAGGTTGAAAACCACTGCTATAGAAGACAGTAGTTAGGATCCAACTTGGGTGGGACCTTGGCAATTATTTTGGTGTTGGCTTGAGCCACTTCTGTGGGAGACCTGGCTTAGAAAAAAGTAACTGTCTAACCACCACACTCATCCTCTCCTCACCCCCGCCCTGCTCTTTTCCTCCCCTCCTTAGGAAGGTAAGCTACATGGCAGTAGGGAAGTTTCTTGAGGACTTGCTATCAAGACTTGCCTGCCCCTGATGTTTTCAGTCTAGACAACTCTGTAATTGCTCACTTGGCTCCCAGTTGCTTCGCCTCTGCTGCCTGACCTGGGCCTGAGCTGTAGGGAGTTAGTACCAGTCCCCCTGCAGGGGGACTGTAATAGCCAGGGGTCTTGGGGATACTGGTTACCTCTCCCTTCCCCTGGGTGCTGATGGCCGTTTCCACACACCTTAGGCTTCCCGGATTTGGCAGGAGCTGGAGGCCGAGGAGGAGCCGGTACCCGAAGGGCCTGGGCCCTTGGGTCCCTGGGGGCCCCAAGACTGGGTGGGCCCCCCGCCACGTGGCTCTACCACACCAGACGAGGGCTGCCTTCGGTACTTTGTTCTGGGCACCGTGGCAGCTTTGGTGGCCCTCGTGCTCAACGTGTTCTATCCTCTGGTAACCCAGAGTCGCTGGAGATGAGCTCGCCTGCAGCAGCTGCTGTGAGCTGTCCAGACCTCCTGCCCACCAGGCTGTGCCTGCCTCTGGTGGGGACCAGTTCTGGCTTTGGGCCTCAGTGTGTGCATCTTGGGGGTGAGGGTGAGGACCGTGACCCCTGCAGGGGCAGTATATCCTCACATTCTCAGGTGGTCATCCATCCAGCTGTCTGTCCGTTTGTTTTGCTGCTCTGACCCTTGGCCTAGGGCTTAGCCCTGCCCAAGCAGCTTCTTGTATTTAAAGTGTTAATAAAGCGAGACTGTTCAGGCCCGATCTCGTCTCTCTGTCTCAACGCCGCTGCTGTCTGCACCTGCCTTGGGGCCCTCCCTTGGGTGCCGGGGCTCTGAGCCAGCACCCCCGGGATGCCAGGCGGCAAACTGGGCAGCCCCCAACCCCTGTCCTCATATTCTGTTGCAGGGACTAGGCCCTGGCCAGGCCCCCGAGGTGGCCCCCACGCGGACAGCCCCTGAACGCTTCGCCCCCCCTGTGGACCGCCCAGCCCCCACCTACAGCAACATGGAGGAGGTCGATTAGCAGGTCCCTGGCTGGTGGGGGGAGTGGGTTTGGGGGATTCCCACAGAGGGCCAGCTCTTTGTCGCTTCTCCTTCTTTAACCCAAAGGACACTGGCTTCATCAATGGGGAGTGGGAGGTAATAATACGGGGGTGGGAACTTCACAGGTTGTAACCTCTTGTCAGCTTGACCCCTAGTCCCCCAGCCCCCCACCAGTGAGCCTTGGTGACTCCAGCCACTCCCAGTGCTGCGTGATTTGACTCTCAGTTGTATTCTTCGATTCTTTCTGACTCGCATTATAAACGTTATAATTTTATTCTAAAAATTGTAATTTTTTTTTGCATTTTGGAAGTGATTGCTGCTGTTTAAATATATTTTAAAAATAAATGATAAATAAGCAGATTTAGTGACTGGTGCACCAGGTACTATGGCCACCTCCTCTCCCCATCATCTGGGGTGAGTGTGTATGTGTATGCATTTGTGTGTGTGTGAAAATAACGAAGTGTTCATATGAGTCTTGTTCCATGGCCACTAGCTTTCTAGGGTCAGCCTACTGCTGTGTGGATCCCACTGGTTCTGGGTCCCACATGGAGGTGACTTGGCATCATTGTCAATAGCTCCACTGAAGGAATGGAAGCGAATCCATGAGCCTCTGGAGCTGACAGTTCATGGTAAAGGGTGGTCAGTGGAGTATCTTGGGTATGTTAACAGCTAACAGCTAGCGAGCAGGTCAGGGAGGGCCTGTTGGGGGTTAGGAAGCATAGAGATGAGGATCATTTTCTTTCCTGCTCAGGTTTGTCTTTACTGTAGATTGAGCACCATTTTGATCCTCTTGGGTAAATAGAGCAGGAAAAAATTAAAATGTCTTTTTTGGGGGGGGGGTTCACACCTGGCTGTTCATGGCTTACTCCTGATGTGCTCAGTGAAGCACTCCTGGTAGGGCTCAGGAGACCATATAGGGCACTGGGGGATCTAATCTGGGTTGGCTGCTTGCAAGGCAAGCCCCCTACCCATTATACTCACTCTGGCCCCAGATTCTATCCTAAAGGGAGGACAAAGAAACTAGCTCATCTTGACTGATTTCCCTGTGAGAGGTCCTGCCAGGCTTCTTATGAGTTTCTCATTGTGAATTCCTGAGACTTTGACCTCTGTCATCTGCCTCAGACTCTTTCCCACAGTGGGTCTGTAGGCTTGTCCCAGCTATAAAGCCTTTTTTTTCTTTTTGGTCACACCCATCGATGCTCAGCCCACCGATGCCCAGGGGTTACTCCTGGCTCTGCATTCAATTCCCGGCAGTGCTTGGGGGACCATATGGGATGCCGGGGATTAAACCCGGGTTGGCTGCATGCAAGGCAAACGCCCTACCCCCTGTACTATTGCTCCGGCCCCTATAGAGCCTCTTGAGAAGTGTTTTTCCCTCTCTCTGAATAATGCTACCTTCCTCTTCTCTCCCATTTTCTTGGGAGTTGATATAGGCATCTTTAGTTAGAGGGAGATGGGGAACAAGAGTACCCTTGAGGCAGATGTTTAAATAAGCCAGAAAGTTTCAGGTCAGCAGATGTGTATCAGGGTAGTTCCTGGCATCTGGTAGTTCCTGCCCCCTCCCCAAACCTGTGGGGCCAGTCACACAAGATGCTCAGCATGAAAACCTCCACAGTTTTGGTGGGGGATAGGGGTGTCAGTGAACAGAGGGAGTTCCTAGAAAATGTTAGCCCTGTGACTAGTGTTTGTTTTCCTATGAGAACACCCAACACTAGGACCATGTGGGGTTGCTGGCTGTGACCCCCGATCTGGAGAGACCCTGCAGTGATGGTGGAATTGCCACGCTCAGTGCTGCTGCTGCTGCTGCTGCTGCTGTGATACTGTTGGGAGGCCTGTTAACTATGGGCTGCCACCCGATTCTGCAGGGCCTTGACTGGGAGCTCCAAGTGTGTGGAAAGCTGGCCACTAGCAGGCTGCATGTGCTGAATGCACTAATCAGGGGCTCATCCCCTGAAAACAGCCTGTTACCTCTCAGGCTGCAGAATTACCCCTCTATGGCATCAGCACTGTGGCCTCCTGCTTCCATGCTGCCAGGCTTTTAATTTTTAATCCCTATGGTATGCTATAGGGACATGTTTGAACCTTGCTTCTTCCCGTGCCACAGCAGGTTTTGGGGCATTTATCTTCGTCATTTTCCCCTTATTATTGTACCATAGATTCATGAAAGCAAGACAGATCCCCATTCCTCTTAGTCCTGTCCTGCAGTTCTTATGGCTCCAGCCACTGGTTGACCTGCTACTGCGATTTGTATTTTGGGTGACAGTGGTGGGGCCACTTCCTCATTTGTGACACAGAGCCAAGTATCCACAGGGCACAAGGGAGACAGGGAAGGGATTGTATAGGCTTTGATCCAACTGGGGGGTGCATGGCCAGGACTGCAGTGATGGTGATCGTGAATACTTAAGTCACATCAGGTAAGGGAGACTGAAGGGCACTCTTTTCATAGACATCTTTAGTTTGGGCTTGACTCCTGCAGCTGCGGACTCAGCACTGGGCTGGGTTCGGCATCAGCCCAGGAGCCAAGCACCCTTGGGGAAATGAGAAGACAGAGGACTGGACCAAGATGGTAATGCAGTGGAGACCTGGGCAGAACCTGTCATGTCATCATAGGGAACCAATGCGTAGGCCCAGCAATAGAACTTGGCCATTAGGATATAGCCATAAGGCAGGAGATGATATTAATAAGTCCTGCTCAATCCTTGAGCCTTAGTATTCATGACACCGAGGCTTTCAAAAGCCTGTGTTCCAGCCACAAGTTTGGCACTGTCCATCAGCTCCAGTTCCACAGAGAAAGCAACTTATAAATTGTTTTGATCTGGTCATTTTCAGCAGGTCCTAGAAGTCCAGCAAGACTGTGGGCAGACACCTCCATGCCCCACTCCCAGCACAACAGCCATAATCAGGATTTTCTCTCCTGCTCCATCCTGTTTCACTTTGAATAAAATATTCTTTAAAATACCTGCAGATGCGTTTCTTGGTTTGTGGCTTTCCGGTTATTTTGCGTGCTTTGGCATGGCGAGGTAAGTGTGACAGGGATTCAAATCATCAACTTTATAAAGCCGAGTTCCTTCTGGCCCTAAGCTCTCCCTCTCTAGGCCAGGTGTGTTCAAGTGGGCACAGGATTTATGGGGCCCAAGGCCACAGCCTCCCACCAGTTCTTGCTTTCTCAAATGGAGTTTTAATCCGGGATTTTCAGGGTTTCTGGGCCCTCAACTGTTTCCATGACAACTCGGAAGCGGTGACGTCAGAAGCACGACGGGAACTCGTTTGATCCCGAAGTCAGAATTAGGATGATCCCCACATTTCCAGGGGTGACGGAGAAATGTCGAAGAGCAAAAGGCCACTCCCATCCCTCCCTGCATCCGAGTGCCCCCGGGGATCCGGAGGCAGAAGCTCAGAGCCGCGAAAGGCTGGCTGTGCTCGCGAGGGCCTTTAAATGGCGTCGACCAACCCCCGTGGAGCCCCGCCTCTGCCGCCAAAGGCGGTGACCATTGGTTCGTCCAGAGGCTCCGTGCTCCTATTGGTCAGTGGGTTTATCCCGAGGCTCCCTGGGCCCCAGCGCTCCCTTTCGGTTTCCGGTGTACCTACGATGGCGGCTCTGGACTCCGTGTCGCTCTTCACCGGCCTGGGGCTGAGCGAGCACAAGGCCCGCGAGACACTTAAGAATACGGCTCTGAGCGCGCAGCTGCGCGAGGCGGCGACGCAGGTGCGGAACCCCCTGTCGCGGGCTGGGGCTGCGGGCCGGGGCCGCCCCCAGCCTTGCCTCTTGCCTTCCTTACTGGTCGTGGGCTTTCCCTCCCGGCCCCTCTGACCCCAGGCACATCAGACTCTGGGCTCCACCATCGACAAGGCCACGGGGACTCTGCTCTACGGCCTAGCCTCCCGACTCAGGGATCCCCGGCGTCTCTCGTTCCTCGTGAGCTACATCGCCAGTAAGAAGATTCTCACTGAGCTCCAGCTGAGTGGTGAGAATCTTGCCGCGCCCACCGCCAACTTCTCCCAGTAATGCTGACTCCTCTACCCAGTTTGCCAAGTTCCTCCGTGACTCTAGATGCCTACTAAGTTTTGCACCCTAGCCTAAACTACAGAGCCCAGGCGTGAGGGATAGAGTTGGCCGTCTCTGGTGAGACTGGTACAGGGACATATGTTTCGTGACTTTTCAAGCTTTTTATTGTTGGGGCCACCCCCGGCAATACTCAGGGGCTTTCTCCCGACCTGTTGCAGGGGGTCCATGCGTTTCTGAGGATGGATCTCGGGACTCCAGCATGCAGAGAGCTTTTCCTTCCTTGTGCTTCACGTGCTTCTTTAGGGTGATGCAAGACTTAAGCCTTTAGGCACAAGGAGGCCATACTGTAATTGGGTTTCATGGGATTGTGACCCTGCCTGCTTCTTGGAGCTGAGGTGCCACAGTCTCTGGCATTCCTTTCTCAGCTGCCCTTGAATATGTGCGAAGCCATCCCCTGGACCCCATCGACACTGCGGACTTTGAACAGGAATGTGGCGTGGGTGTCACGGTCACCCCAGAGCAGATTGAGGAAGCTGTGAGTTGTTCCCCCAGGCAGCTGCTGCCTCCCTACAACTGACCTTGGGGAAAGGAGTGGCTCAGCTTCTCCACCCAGGAAGACCCAGTGGGAAGCGGTGGATCCCCAAGACGTTTGTGGAGGAGGCTTTCCTGAATCGCATGGCTTGTCTTTCTGCAGGTGGAGGCTGCCATCAATCGGCACAGGCCCCAGCTCTTGGTGGAGCGTTATCATTTCAACATGGGGCTGTTGATGGGTGAGCAAGGGATATGGGCAGGGGACTTTCATTCATGCTGCTGCTTGTGCCTTCTCTCTTGGGCATGAGTGAGTAGGTGGGGCGGGTAGAAGCACCTTACAGTGGTCTGGCTGGACCCAGACTCTGGTCTGGGAAGAAGGGTGGGAAGTGCACTCCTTTGCCTTTCTGCAGCTCCTTGTGCCTGTGTTCCTAGGAGAGGCCCGGGCTGTGCTCAAATGGGCAGATGGCAAAATGGTCAAGCATGAAGTGGACATGCAGGTGGGTGTTGCCTTGAGCTGAAGCAGGCAAAGGCCTTGCAATGGGCAGGACCTGAGTCTACCCTGGGATAAACTGCAACAAGGGGCAGGGAGGGAAGAGATAGTACTTGGATAGGCAGTGAAGGACTTGGGCCTCTGAGCTATGCTTAGATTGGGGGACACCCCAGACCCAAACACAGTGGGGACTTGCTTTACTTGAACCTCAGTTTTCTTCCCCTTCCCCCACCTTTGGTATAGGACCTATAGGACTAATTTTCCTTATCTTTAAAATAAGGGTGACATCACCTTCATTTCAGGATATTGGTTTAGGTTTATGAAGATGGTGGCTGGGGTCGGCTGTTTGTCTCCATGCTGGGCCCAATAGCTTTCTGTAAATGGCAGTTTTTTGTTACCTGAGGCCATAAGAACCCTCAGGAGGGAAAGAACATTTGAAGCAGAAGAACCTTGCAAGTAGCAGGAGTGGATTGGGCTGGGCAGGCTTTTCTTGGAAGTAGTAGCAGACCAGAAAGCCCTGAAGTCAGTAAAAGGGGTAATCAGGAACTCCTCAGAATAGAACACAACTGCTGCATGCTTGTCTCTCGTCTGTGCTCAGGTCCTCCACCTTCTGGGTCCCAAGACAGAGAGTGATCTAGAGAAGAAGTCCAAGGTAGGACTGAGCATGGTCTGCGTCCTAAATAGGAGGTGTGGTAAGGTGTTTGGGCCCCAGGAGTGGCTGGCTCTAATGATTCCCAGGAGAGACCCTTACCCAGTTTCTGGGCTTTTCGCAGGTGGCTAAGGCTCGGCCAGAAGAAGCAGATCGCAGGGCAGCAAAGGATGTGGTGGAGAACGGTGAGAGACTGGTGGCTCCTGGCTCTGTCAGCTCCTGTTGACTCAGGCTTTCTAGCTGGTTGCTCCTGACACTGTTCTCAGGCCATTGACTTACTCAACTCCGTGCCTTCTGCTGCAAAACTGAGTTTCTAGTGTTTGCTTTGTTCTTTTTACCCAGATAGTGGCCTGAAGAGGCGCAGAAAAATTAGATTTAGTGCTTTTTTTTTTCTCCCAATTGTCTGAAATGTCTATAACCTAGCTCTGGATGGAGGCGGGCAAGGCCTCAGACTGTTTGATCATGTTCTAGTAAGCACTGTAGGAATGTCCAAGGACACCCCAGACCCAAGCACAGTGGGAACTTGCAGTAACATAATATCTGAGATTGGGAGAAGATGGACCTGATTGGTTCTGTTCATATTATAGAGTTTGGGTAGTGCTGACAGGCCCTCTAGTTAACTGAGTGTGGTAGCTCCATCCAGAGGATAAGTTTTGTTCTTTTTTTTTCCATAGGTGAGGCTCCTGGCCAGACCCTTTCTCTGATGGAGCAGCTCCGAGGGGAGGCCCTTAAGTTCCACAAGCCTGGTGAGCAGGCAGGTTGAAACTCTGGGGAGGGCTAGGCCTTGAGAACAATTATTGCAGCCAGGCTGCACCCTGGTCCTCTGACATATTTTGTTTCTGGTAGGTGAAAACTATAAGACTCCAGGCTATGTCATCACGGAACATACCATGGATCTACTAAAGCAGCACCTGGAGATCACTGGGGGACAGGTTTGTGAAGATGGTCAGGCAAACCCCGAGCCACAGTAGATGCCCAGACAACTTGGGCTACTGTGGCACTGCTCCATTTCACCCATATCCATGAGCCTGGGAAAAGGTATCTGTTCCTTTAGGATAATTTGAGTTGATCTGGCCTAATTCCTCTGTTCCCATTCCCCTTATCTCAGGTACGTACCCGGTTTCCCCCAGAACCCAATGGAATTTTGCACATTGGACATGCCAAAGCCATCAATTTCAATTTTGGCTATGCCAAGGTGAGTGTGTACCTAGCGATTGGCCACTTCCATGTCTTATTTGAGAGTGGTGTCCTTAGGGCTGGAGTGGTAGTACAATGGGTAGGGCACTTGCCTTATATGCAGATGATCTGGGTTCTATCCCAGGCACCCCCATATGGTGTCCATAATACAGAATCAGGAGAGGCCTTCAGCATCCCTGGTGTGAATCAGAAGTTAAAAAAAAAAGAAAGAAAGAAAGAAAGAAAGAAAGAAAAGAGCCATGGTTGTCTTTGCTTTTCCTGCTACTCCCATTATTAGGTACCCAGTATGTAGAGATGCCATGGAGGGGGGTCAAAGTCTTGTTCCTAAAAACCTGATCAGGAAGATCAGGTGAGGAGGAAGTTCACATTTCTACAAATTCTCAGTGCAACTTGTCAAACTTTGGAAGAGGTTATGCTATTGTTCCAAGTTTGTGTAAGAGATGCCTGTTCAGAGCAGATACAGAAAGATGAGTGAACCTCTTGAAAGCATTTCTTGTTCTGACCTGGGAGAGTTCTTTGAATGCCTCACTTAGTTGAGCAGGATTGTGAGAGCTGATGAGAAGCTCACAAATACTTTAATTCTCCTAGGCCAACAATGGGATCTGTTTTTTGCGTTTTGATGACACCAACCCTGAGAAGGAGGAAGCCAAGTTCTTCACTGCCATCTATGATATGGTGACGTGGCTGGGTATGAACTGGGCAAGACCTGGGCAAAACTGGGAGTTAAAGGCTTTACGTCTGTCATGTGGCCATGGGTGGTTGCTCATATGCTATCTCCTCCTGCCCCAGGTTACACACCTTACAAGGTGACATATGCTTCTGACTATTTTGACCAGCTGTATGCCTGGGCTCTGGAGCTCATCCACAGGTGAGGCCAGGGTCCTGATACAGAGCCAAGCAGAATGAGCAGGACAGCCATGCTGGGTACTCACACCCCTTCCCCATAGGGGCCAGGCCTATGTGTGCCATCAACGAGGAGAGGAGCTCAAAGGTCACAACTCTCTGCCATCACCCTGGAGAGACCGTCCCATAGAGGAGTCACTACTGCTTTTTGAGGTGGGCTTCTGAAGGGGATTCCAGGGGTGCAGGGTTCAGAACGTTCAGGATAAGATGGCTCAGTGCTGACCAGTAGCCTGAGCCCCTGATCCCTTCAGGCAATGCGCAAAGGCAAATTTGCAGAGGGTGAAGCCACTCTGAGGATGAAGCTGGTGATGGAGGATGGCAAAATGGACCCTGTGGCCTATCGAGTCAAGTATACACCACACCACCGCACAGGGGATAAATGGTGGGTGTAAGCTCTGGGTTTCTGGAATGGTGAGCCACAGGGCAGGGCAGAATGGGACTGGATGGTGGGCCCATTGCCTGTGTCCTGCAGGTGCATCTACCCCACCTATGACTACACACACTGCCTCTGTGACTCCATAGAGCATATCACCCACTCCCTCTGCACCAAGGAATTCCAGGCGCGGTGAGGGAACGTGGGCCTATGGGGTGGGAAGGGCCAGTAATATTCTAGTAGCCCTTCCTATAGTCTTTCCCTGGTCCATGTGGCCATTCCTGACACTGCTCTCCCCTCCAGACGGTCTTCCTACTTCTGGTTGTGCAACATGCTGGATGTCTATTGTCCTGTACAGTGGGAGTATGGCCGCCTCAACCTGCACTATGCCGTTGTTTCCAAGAGGAAGATTCTTCAGCTGGTGGCAGCTGGTGCTGTGCGGTAGGTGTGATTGCTTGGCACGTGGAAGCTTGGTGATACTAGACATGTGCTGCTTCCAAATGCCTTCTCGCATCTCTTTGCCTCTGCAGAGACTGGGATGACCCACGGCTCTTCACACTCACAGCCCTTCGACGGCGGGGCTTCCCACCTGAGGCCATTAACAACTTCTGTGCTCGGGTACAGCCCCATCAACCAGGTGTGCAGGTGGGGGGTGAGTATGGGTCTGGAGCAGTGACTGATGCTAACTTTCTTGCTAGGTGGGGGTCACTGTAGCACAGACCACAATGGAGCCACATTTGCTAGAAGCCTGTGTGCGGGATGTGTTGAATGATACAGCCCCACGGGCCATGGCTGTTTTGGAGCCATTACAGGTTGTTGTCACAAACTTTCCTGCTGCTAAGGTAGGTTTGCCTTAATGTATCTGAAGAGTGTGCGTGCATGTGTTTCTGGGCCTGGACCTGGTCAAGTTCCAGAGCCTCATGTGACTCAGATATCCATCTTCCATGATAGTCCTTAGACATCCAGGTGCCCAACTTCCCAGCTGATGAGACCAAGGGCTTCCATCAAGTTCCGTTTGGACCAGTTGTCTTTATCGAGAGGTCTGATTTCAAGGAGGTGAGTGGGAGTGGAGGGTTATGCTTGCTGCTTAAAGCTAAGTCTAGGGGGCTGGAGTGATAGCACAGCAGGTAGGGCGTTTGCCTTGCACGCGGCCGACCCAGCTTCGATTCCCAGCATCCCATATGGTCCACTGAGCACTGCCAGGAGTGATTCCTGAGTGTATGAGCCAGGAGTAACCCCTGTGCAATGCCAGGTGTGACCCAAAAAAGGAAAAAAAAATCTGTCTAGTCCTGAGGTCCTTTCTTCCTGTTTCAGACAAACAGATAAAGAGATAGGGGAGAAGCAGCCTTTTGTCCTTGTCTGATGCAACTTATGGTGGTCAACTTGATTTCATATTTCTAGGAGCCAGAGCGTGGCTATAAGCGCCTGGCACCGGGCCAGCCAGTGGGTCTGAGGCATACAGGTTATGTCATTGAGCTACAGCAAGTTATTAAGGTGAGAGCCAACTGCAGCTTTCCTACCAGAGTGTCTATTGGGGCCAGTCTGGGTAGTGGTCTGATTACAGGTCTCTTACCCTTGAACTCCAGGGCCCTGATGGCTGTGTGAAAACCCTGGAGGTGACTTGCAGGCGAGCAGATGCTGGAGAAAAGCCGAAGGCCTTTATTCACTGGGTTTCACAGCCTCTTAAGTGTGAGATCCGACTCTATGATCGACTGTGAGTGAACAAAGCTGGGGTGGGAGTGAACAAAGCTGGGGTGGAGGGTGTGTCGAAAATTGGCATTGCCTGCTATGGCTGCCTAGTCACTATGTCTGAACTTTATTCTGGCCACAGATTTCAGCATAAGAACCCAGAGGATCCTTCTGAGGTGCCTGGTGGATTTTTAAGTGACCTGAACCCGGTAAGCTGGTGGGATGTGGAGTGAAGGTGGCAGGCCTCCCTGGATGACTGGTCATCTGAGTTCTCTCCTTGCAGGCATCGCTACAAGTGGTGGATGCAGCTTTAGTGGACTGCTCTGTGGCCCTGGCAAAGCCCTTTGACAAGTTCCAGTTTGAGCGGCTTGGTTACTTCTCTGTGGATCCAGACAGCCGAGAGGGACAGGTACTTAGCATGACGTGCTTGCTCTTTCCATGGCAGTGCCAGTGTTTTCTAACCTTTTCTCATCTGTGGACTGGCATCAGGCCTATGTGGAAAACCACTGACCTATGCCAAATACTTTGCCTACATTCTTTCCGTTAATCCTCACCACATAAGGTGGGATTCGTTTTTTTTTTTTTTTTCCCTTTTTTTTAGATTTTTATTTTAAGATTTATTTTTGGGACTGGAGTGATAGGGCAGTGGGTAGGGTGTTTGCCTTGCACACGGCCAACCTCCAACCTGGGTTCAATCCTTGGCATCCCATATGGTCCTCCAAGCACTGCCAGGAATAATTCCTGAGTGCAGAGCCAGAAGTAACCCCTGAGCAACGCTGGGTTTGACCCAAAAAGAAAAAAAAAATTTTTTTAATTTAGTCACTGTGAAGTTACAAAGTTATTCATGGTTTGGTTGCAGTCATACAATGTTTGAGTACCACTCCCTTCACCAGTGGCCACATCCTTCAAATAGTCCTTCTCCGCCCCCCACCTCATTGCCTCCTGTCCACCAGTCTACTTCTTTTTTTTTTTTGCTTTTTGGGTCACACCCAGCGATGCTCAGGGGTTACTCCTGGCTTTGCACTCAGGAATTACTCCTGGTGGTGCTTGGGGGACCATATGGGATGCCGGGGAATCGAACCCGGGTCAGCCACATGCAAGGCAAATGCCCTACCCGCTGTGCTATCGCTCCGGCCCCCACCAGTCTACTTCTATGAGAGGCTTATATATACATGAATATTTTTGCACTGTGGTTTACAGTACTGTTGCTGATAGGGTTTCTTACATAGCACTTTACCACTTTGCAGCACAAGGTGGGGTTCATTTTCTACTAATGAAACAAGCTGTGAGGTTTAAGACCCTGTACAAAATTTGTTTTTCTTTTGGTTTTGGTTTTTGGGACACTTGTCAGAGCTCAGAAACTGCTCTTAGCAGTGTTCATGGGACCATGTAGTGTGTTGGGGATCACATCCAGGCCTCTTGCACACAAAACATGTGCTTAGCTGGTTGAGCCATCTCTGGATCCCCATGCGCATTTTTTACAGATCCTCCTTTTTGTACTTTTCAACATAGAAATTAGGCCAAGGGACTATTAAAAAAATTCTTGTAAAATGTGGGCCCAGAACTATCCAGTCCCTGAGCCAAAATATTAAAATTGAGAACATCCCAGGTCTGCTGATCCTGAACAACTCTGGATGAGGTGGAGGTAAAGCTGGTGTTGTCTGTGCTAAGAATCCCCCCATCCTGGGCTTCCTGACCTTATTCTGGTTTAGTAATGCTTCTCCTTCTGCCCTCCAGCTTGTCTTCAATCGGACAGTGACACTGAAGGAGGACCCAGGAAAGGTGTGAGCTGAAAGCCCAAATCGACCTACCTCACCTTCTTGGAGGCCACTGGCCCCCAGACTCTTAATAAAGAACAATTAAATCCTTCTGGAGTCTATGTTATGTGTCTCCCATGCTAAGGGCCTGCAGACATGCAGGTTCGTGGTGGAGGGAAGGTGCACTGCACCCATAGCAGTATGGACAGCTTTGAAACCTTTGGTGCATTTCTTGGGCTTCTGGGGCTGGAGCCATAGCACAGCAGGCAGGGCATTTGCCTTGCACATGGCCAACCTTGGTTCTCTTCCCAGCATCCCATATGGTCCCCTGTGCACTGCCAGGAGTAATTCCTGAGTGCATGAGCCAGGAGTAACCCCTGTGCATCGCTGGGTGTGGCCCAAAAAGCCCCGCCCCTCCCCCCAAAAAAGATGGTGGGCTTCAGCCTGACTTGTTAACCTCTACTTGATTTGACGGGATGTAGGAACCCTTGGCCCTACCCTGAGCAGCATCCTGTTCCTGCCTTAGGAACTCTGTGTCAAAGGGAAATGGAGGGTTGGTGTCTGCCTCTATGTCGAGGTAGAAGAGGAGGTTTGGCTCCCAACGATTATTGAGGATCTACTATGTACTAGATACAGGGACCTGACGACTTGATCCAGGTTTACCATCTAGTGCAGGACAAAGAGATCTCCCTGATTCCTCCTTGGCCTCAAGACTACTCAGTCATGTGAGGGGAACCCAAAGAATGGGAGCGTTTTCCTAGGGCAGGAAAAGCAACTGTGAAGGTCCAGAGGTCTTTGTAAAGGAGTGGTAAGACAAGCTGCTTACCCTCTGGGCAGCATGGGCCACCGGAGTCCTATGCGTGTCTGTAGCTTTAACACCCTCCACATTTTCCCTGTATACAAACACCGGTTACCAGAGGCCTGCTTTAAGGTGGACTGGTCTGCGGATGACTGAATTCTAACGATGGCAGATTGCACGGGAACTCTGAAGCTAGGGAACTCCGGGAGGAGTGATGCTAGGTTTCTAGGTGGGGCAAGGTGGGGGCGCCCGCCTAGACTGGAGACCCTGGGGGCCACCTTAAGCCAAAGGACTGACTCCGCCCAGCTCAAACCTAAGGAGGGGTGGCAGGTGGGTCCACTGAGCGAGTTCCCAGCCCTTGCCGGTCTGGGTTCCCTGGCTAGCTCATGTCCAGTCCTGAGTCTACCCTCCCAAAAAGGGGCGTCGAGGGCGCGGCGCTCCGCTCTACACTAGTTGCGACTCTTTAGTTGCTAAAACAACCCAAAACACGGCCTTCCTCCTCGGAATAAGCGTTCCCTTTAAGTCTGGCCAGGAGGCAGCCTCAATTCTCGCGGGATCCGACACTCCGATTATCGCGAGAGGAGCATTCGGCACCCATTGGCTGTGGGGGTTGAATGTAAGATGGCGCCCAGGGAGCTGTGAGGAGAAAATCCTGTCGGTCTTGGAGCGGGGACGGCAGAACCGGGGCCCCAAGCTGTGCTGCGGGGCCAGCGGGTAGAGCGGCGGCGGCGGCGGCGGCGGCGACGTCGCCGGGTGAGGGCTCTAGTAGGGACAGAGATGCGGCTGGCCTGAGACAGCAGGCCCACCCTACACAACGGCGGGCGGGGGCGGGCGGGCGGGCCACTGCCGCTGGGCCCAGGAGACCTCGGGGCGTCTCCGGAGCAGAGAACGTCCCTGGGCTCGCGCGCCCCCGCCCTTCGGGTGGGGGAGGTGCGGGCCAGAGATTCTGGTGGGCGCGGCGCGCGAACGCGCCCCGGCGCCCGCGTCGGCCGGGCCTGTTTATACGCGCGGGCGCGCGCGCGCCGTGCGGCCCTCCTGGTGCGCGTGGCCGCCGACGTGCGCGTTCTTGGCCCGGATTGCTCGGCACCCGGAGCGGCGGCCCGAGGGCAAGGGCGGCTTTCTGGGGCGCGCGCCCCGAAGTCGGGGGTCGCGGGCGGGCGCGCGCCCTGCTGTTGGGAGGCGGCGCCGTCGCGAGGGCGCGCTGCACACCCCTGCTGCGCCGAGGGGCGGTGGGCGGGCGGCTTGCGGTGCGAAGAAGGCTCGGGTTGGGCCCTTCCTGCTCTGGTGACGTCCCCAGACCAGTGTGGCCTAGGCCTGGGGAGAAATCTACCGGCTTTGCGGTCTGGCTTCCAGCCCTGCTCCTCTGTGAGGCGGGCGAGATTGGTTGTTCTCGAAGAATGCGGTGACCCAGGGCCCATGTGCAGGATGGGTACGTGGACAGGGTGCAGACCGAGGTCCGTTAGGCTGTGAGAGCCGCGAGTCCCCTCCAGTTTTATCCCCTTGTTTGGGTGCTTTGTGCTGGGGAGCGAAGGCTCAATAATACTGGAAGGTCCGTGAGCGTTGCCTGCTTTCTTGTCATTAGAAAGTAATTCTTCCAGAAGCGCTATTCCTACACGTCACCGCTGTGCGCCCTGGAAGGTGCTCCTCTTCTGTGGACGCTGTGAAACTCCCCGATTGAAAACGCCACTTGGAATCCTTAAATGCAGCCTTTTCTTCTGTGTGGGTGGGAGTGGCTTGCCGTGCTGTGGTAGACCTAGGACCCGCTATTGCTCAGTTAGAAAGTTGTCCAGAACAAAATTTCCGCATGAAAATCAGTGTTTTGCCGTTTTTGTAATTACGAAATTCCCCATAGAAATTCTTAAAATCTGTGTCTCACAGCAAAAAAAATCACACTTAATGTAGGGTCTTGATCCCTTTCAGACTTCTCTCTTTTTTTAAACAGCACTGTTTTGTGGTGTGAGGGAATTAAGTTCTAGGCTCATTCTAGAGAAATACGCACTTAAATCGTCTCAGACAAAACAGCTGTTAATTTTGACTGATTCACAGTTTGCCTTATTGAGCTTAAGGGAAAAGGCTAAGAGGAAGTAAAATTGGCTGTCAAATTTAATAACGATGGGGTAGTTCTTTCTAATATACTGTGTTATTTTTAAGAACAAAGTTAAAACTTAAAAAGAGGCTGAGGATGGAAGGAACTTCTTTGTTCTATCTTCTTCAGAATGTTACAAGTCTTAAGAACTCAGGACAAGCAGCAGAAATACATGCAACATGGTGACTGGTGAGTTAAAATCATTCATATGCTGGAAATGTGTGGAGTTTTTTCCTGGTAAGAATGAAACATTACAAAACTGTCAATCATTCTGGGGGCTGTCTGCCAGACACTACTAGGTGCTGGAAAATTGAAGCTGTAGGACAACTGCATCTTTGAATCCAGCTACAGTTTGCTGCTTGAACAGTTTTTCCTAAAATGTAAGTTAGTGCAACTTTCAGGTTTTAGCCTAAGGAGGCATCAGCTTTTCTAAAAACCAGCATGGTTTAAAGGAAAAAAAATCAGGGTACACTTACATTTTAATTAAATTTTTTTCATGGTATTGTAGGGAATTGAATTTAGGGACTCATACATGCAAGGCAAGTTCTCTATGAGCTACATCCCTGGCTCTAAAAATTTAGTGTTATTTTTATGCTTGCTTGTTCTGGAATATTTATGAATTTTAAGTTTGAGATCTATATTTTAAATTGGTGTTTGCAGATACTATTTTAATCAAGCTCAGTAGGTCTAATAACCCTATTAAAAGTCCTTCTTCTAGTCATCTGTGATGAATATTTCATGTACCTCTCCATGAATCTTTGCTTTTCCACATTCCCTTTCCAGCTTATATTGGCATTTCACACAAAAGATCCAATAATGGTTGAAGTTTCTTATTAATTTGAATTGCTCCAAAAGGTAACCAAAGTCAGGGACTTTGGGTGTGGCTGTTCTCTATGATGACAGCCTCCGAACCAGGGATGCCTGCCTTCACACAGCATGTGTAATTTTAACATGAGTGGTTTGTTCTTGAGGTGCCATGTTACTTGCTTGTTTCCCTTTTTAAATGAACTCCCTTTACCTGTATTGGTCTATTTCTCCGCCTCAGAACGAGATATTGCGTTGCTTTTTATTTTGCATTTATGTGCCCTGCATTTGTTCCAGATGTTTTCAGTCTTTCCCAGGCTTCACTTACATGTTTGATTTAATTTTTCTTAATGTTTTCATTTGAACTGTGATTTTTTTTGGTTGTAGCTGCATGAAGAAATGATAGATTGACCTTTGCTTTGCTGAAAAGGTCCTTTGGTTACACATTTTAGAGCAAAATTGTGGGTAGAGTTGATGGACTGTGTCAGAAAGCTCTTTTTTTAATATTTGTGAAGTTTTATGTAAATTTATATAGTCTGTATACCATTTAATGAAAATTATAAAGTGAATCACTGCAGCTGTCATTTTTCAATAAATAGAAGTGTCAGCACCCTTAAGCCCTTTATTCATCCTTTACTAGTCAAGATTATTTCTGTTATAATCCTGTTCTTTCCTTCTTTTTGGTTTTGTTTTTTTGGCAACACCCAGCTGTACTCTGGCTCTGCATACAGGAATCACTCCTGGATGGCGGGGGGGTGGCAGGGAAAGAGTGGAGCATAACAGCTTAGGTGGTGCTGGGGATGGAGCTTGAGTCTGCTTTGTGTAAGGCAAGCGCCTTACCCACTGTACTGCTGTGCTGTTTCTCACTCCTTTCTTTTTACTTACCATCTTTGTATCCCTTAACAACATAGTTCTGTTCGCTTTTGAATTATATATAAATGGAGTCATGATGTATTTTGTCATTTAGCATTGTTTGTGGAATTTACATGTCATGCAGCTTTAGTTTATTCATTCCCATTTCTGTATAGGATTCTGCTGTATGAGAATTTTTTTTTTTTCAAAGGATGAGATTGAAGAGTGTGTGCCAGGGCTTTTATTTTATTTTATTTATTTATTTTTTTGCTTTTTGGGTCACACCTGGCAATGCACAGGGGTTACTCCTGGCTCTGCACTCAGGAATTACTCCTGGCGGGGCTCTGGAGACCATATGGGATGCAGGGGATTGAACCTGGGCTTGCCACGTGCAAGGCAAACGCCTTACCCGCTGTGCTATCACTCCAGCCCCATGAGTGTGTTTTAATTTGTCCTGCTGTTGATAGACATTTCTAGTTTGAGGCCATTACTAGTAATGCTGCTATGAACATATTTCTGTATTACTGTCATCCGTTGTTCATCGATTTGCTCGAGCGGGCACCAGTAACATCTCCATTTGTCCTAGCCGTAAGATTTTAGCAGCCTCTCTTTACTCTTGTTGGGTTACATATAATGGATAATTTCTTTTTTTGTGTTTGGGCCACATTTGGCAATGCTTTGGAGATGCTCCAAGCTGTGTTCAGGGATTGCTTTTGATGGTGCTTGAGGTACATTATATTGGGGACTGCCTGGCCTCCTGCAAGAAAGTGTGTACTCCAACCCTTTAAGCTAATTCATACACCCCTGTAACAGATATTTAAAATTTTGTTAGTAATGAGCACAGTTGTGCAAATTACAGCCTATTCATTTTTAGTTAGATTATGAGAATAAGTTCTTGGTTTAGAGCATGCTGTCCCAAAGCAAAACCCTGGTAAAAAAGTCAGGTTGGAGAGAGTATAGGAGATAGTGCACTTGCCTTACACATGGTTGACTTGGTTTTGAACATTAGTATTACCTATAGTCAGTTCCTTCACCTCCGTAGGAGTGATCCTTGAGAACAGTCAGTAGTAAGCTCTGAGTACAGCCAAGTGTACCATTCCCCCCCCCCCCACAACACTTTCAAAAGAAAAAAAAAAAGCCTGGAAATAGGCACTCTAAATAAAGGCTTGAAGAAAATCAGACTTAATGGGATCATTTTTATTCCAAACCCTGTGGTGGGTTTGTAACTTTAATAGAAATTTTGGGCTGGGAATGTAGCTCAGTGGTGGAGCACTTGCCTTGCATGTGTGAGGACCTGGGCTTGATCTTCCGCACTGTAGAAAAAACGAAGGGGTGGGGTGAGGAGGGGAGGAAGAGAAAGGAAGAAAGGAGAGAAAGAGGAAGAAAGGAAAGTGCTTATTTAAAATAATACCTTATGTTAATTAGGACAAATAGGATTCTACCCTCCCTAAATGCGTCTTTAATTCCTTAAAATGGAAATTTTTTAATCTGAAAATTAAACCAGATTAAGAAAAGATTAATTAAGAAAATCAAGCGATTGCTGGAGTAGGTAGACATGAGCCTTAAAAGGGACCCAAGAGCTTGGATGTTAGGTAAACAGGTGGTCTGAGGCAACCACAGTGTCTTGATAGTTCTTACATTCGAGACATTTTGAAGAGCTGCATGGGGCACCAGAAAGAGGTAGAGGTATCAGAGATATGAGGGGAATCTAGAAAGGTAATTCTGGTGAGTCCTTAGGTCTTTCCTTTGTACCTAATCCTAAAAGAAAGAAATTAGCAAGCAATATTATTATTATTATGCAATAGAAGTTTGATGGATTGATTATTGCTCTGAAATAATCTTTGTGGCATTACTTGTGTTTTAGTGATCAAATAATTGAAATAACTTTCATATAGTGGGTGTCTGTCAGGATCTATGCTTAAGCTGCTATAAAAGGAAGTGCCAGGGAAATACCAGTGATTTCTTTATAAAAGGGGATTGGTTCTGGGTCTGTTTGTGGGAGACTGGTTTGTATATTGTTTTGTAAAGCAGCCATAGTTGAAGTATTGAGAAGCAAATGACTCTTTACAGACATACCCCCATCCTCCTACCCCAGTGAGTGCCCATATTTTCCCCTCTTTCTTCATTTTAAGTCTCCTAAAAATTGTGAGTATACAACCATACCTACAGATTCATGGTTTTCTAAAGTATTTAAATTTACTACTAGTTACCAAGTCTTTGAGGTAATTGAGATTCTTGTTTCTTTCTTACCAAGGGTCACTCTTGTAAGCCTGTCTGCAAGTAGCATCTTGAAGAAGTTAGCTGTCTTTATTATTATGCAAACTTCTGGAATTTGATTATTTTGTTTGTAAGTTTCAAATTTTGAGGGAAATAGTATGATCAACAGAGTTGTTTGTGTGTTATTGTGCTGTTACTGTGATATACCAATTGTAAAACATTAACTTTTTTACTACCTTTTTGATTTAATAGGACTGGAAAATACAGGAAAGTACTAAACAGGAAGAAATTTAAGCATTTTGTGATTCTGCTGCTTTGACAATAAATACTGTTACCATTTAGATACTTTGGGTTTTTTTTTTTTTTTTTTTTTTTGGCTTTCTGGGTCACACCTGGTAATGCACAGGGGTTACTCCTGGCTCTGCACTCAGGAATTACCCCCTGGCAGTGCTCAGGGGACCATATGGGATGCTGGGAATCGAACCTGGATCCGCCGTGTGCAAGGCAAACGCCCTACCCACTGTGCTATTTCTCCAGCTCCTAGATACTTTGTTTTTTAACAGTACTTGAATATATAAATAAATACAGTATTGTTGGCTTTCTTTTCACACATATCCTGTTTCTATATCATTAAGGCAAAATGGGGGATGGAATTTTCCAAGTATTAGCATGTTTGTTGTTTTTTAAATGTGCTTTTTTTTTTTTTTAATCATTCATCAGTGGAGGGGCAGGAGAGATATAGGAGTGGATAGCACGTTTGCCTTGCATGCAAACAACATGGGTTTAATACCTGGCATGTCATATGGTCCCCTGAGCCCACCAGGAATGGTCCCTGAGCACAGAGCCAGAAATAAGCTCTGATCACTGCTGGGTGTGACACACACACACACACACACACACACACACACACGGAAATGCACACAAAAGTTTGCAGACTGTCTATATGAAATTGGTGTATAATGTAGCATTTAAATCAGTGGGAGCAAGAGAATTTCAATAAATTATACAAATATAGGTTTAATCTGTCATGTATGGAGGCACACACTCAACTGTGCTCAGCGCTCAGGGACCATTCCTGGCAGGGCTCGGGGTTGGGTACCACATATGTGTGCTAGGGATTTTACCCAGTGAGGCCTTGTGCAAGATAAGTGCCTTACCTCCTGAACTATCTCTCCAGCCCCTACAAGTTTGATCTTTGGAATAAATAGACTTTGCCTTATAATTAGGAAAGTAAAATCTAAGTGGATTGATGCATTTTATAAAAATTGCTCTGTAAGTTTAAAAATTATAAATGAATAATAAATGACCTGGGGTTTGTTTGTTTGAGGGCTACACCCAGCAGTGCTAAGGGCTTAGTCCTAGCAGTGCTAAGGTGATCATATGGGGTTCTGAGGATCAAACCCTTGTCGGCTCTATGCAAGACAAGCACACTGCCTATTGTACCATTACCAGCCCTGAATGACTTGATCTTATGGGAAGGGAGGGTTTTTCTAACTATAAAACCTAAAAAGAGAAAATATTATGGCTATTGAGAATTTAATAAGTTCCAGTGTTTTTATTTTTTCATACCTCTAAGCAGTGCTTAAAGATCTCCAGGGCTACTCCTAGCAGTATCTGCTTGGCTTAGTGTTTCTCTGGTTCAGCAGTGTTAGGGACAACCTGGTGGTGCTGGGAATCCAACCAGGGGCATGCTAGCATGCGCACCAGCTCTTTGAACTAGCTTCCTAGCTCTCTCAGTATTTTTCTTTACTCATTTACTATAAGTCTAAATTGTTTAAATATAAATATATTTTTGAAGCTTTTTTTCCTTCCAGTCAGCACTTGTATTAGATCAAATGCTGATTTAAGAGTATTTTCATTATTATAGTGTGGCAGTATAGAGGATACCAAGTGGGCAGGTTATAAGGACAAGAAATAGCACCATGTATGTTTTAGTCTGTGTAAATGGACAGATTGAGTTGTTTCAAGCTGACCTTTTCCATTAACTTTTTAAAAAATTCTCCATCCAATCTGTTAATCTTTTTTAGCCTACTTTTAGTCATTCTCAGATGATTTTATGAACTTGTATGGCGTCATTGACAATTCTTTTAGGGACTTGGTGAAAGAAAAACATTTGTGAGCATTGGCTTAAAATCCCATGCTCGTAGTCCCTTGATCCCCACTAGGAGTGATCCCTGAACACCGGGCCAAAAGTAATCCCTGAACACTGCTCTTTATGGCCCCCAAATAAAAACAAAAAGGATAGAGAACTATGTAATGATTACATGTATATGAATCCTTATCAGCATTTTCTGAATTTTGTAGACATTTTTCTTCCTGCAAGCTCTTTTCCCATTTTCATAAGTTTATTTATTGTTTTGGAGCCACACCCATGATACTCAGGAGTTACCCATGGCTTTGTGCTCAGGGATCTCTGCTGGGTTCTCTGGAAACCAAATGTGGTGACAGGGTTAGAATCCAGGTCAGCTGTGTACAATGGAAGCTCCTTACCCACCATACTATCTTTCGAGCCCCAGAATTTTTTTTTTTTTAACCTTTTTTTGAACCTTAATTTAAAGTGTCCCAAGTTTGGTATGGTACAAAACGTTATATTCTAAGAAGATTATGTAGACACTATATTCATTGCAGTACTTTTCAAAAAAAAAAAAAGAGAGAGAGAGAGGGAACTGGGAAATAGCTCGAGGGGAAACACAGGAACTCATGATTCTTTCCCCTCCTCTCCTGTCTGTGTCCCATCCTGTCCTGTCCCCAGTCCCTCCACAGCAGGGTGTAGCCATGGTGGCTCCCATTACTTCTGTACCGGAACACACAACTATCAGTCGTGCACCACCAGGCCAAATATTGACTGCATTAGCTGCATGGAGAGCAGAGTCTTCTGTACTGTCTCTTTGGCCCTGGGAATAGAAATTTTAGCTGGCCTCTGCTGTTTCTTTACAGTGGGTAAACTGAAACGAAATATATGCCGTTATGGTTGAGAATTGGTTAATGGCTGTTCATATAATCTCTCCTTTGTCCCCTTTTGAGTGGAAGAGTATATGTAATTCTGTATTAGAGTCACATGTTTTTAACTTTGTAATGTTGTTCGGTCTGTTTCTTGAGGAAATTCCTGTTGTGAAGTTCTTATGAAAGAAAAGCTTTGACATGTTCTGTGCCAATGGGAGTGAATGAGTGTGGATGATCTGTACTTGAGTGAACCTCTGAGTGTTACACAAGAATGGGGTTACTTGACTTGGATGCTCTTCTTACGCTATAGACATCAATGAAACCTTAATCTTTTATTTTGGGGAGGAGGACACTTTCAGCAATGCCCAGGGCTTTTCTTTCTTTATTTTTCCTTTTTTTTGGAGGGGGTGTTGGGGTTTTGAGACCAGGCTGTGTGTAAGAGATCATATGGGATGCTGGGGATTGAACCTGGGTGAGTTGTGTGAAAGGCAAGCACCCTACCTACTGTACTATCTCTCTAGTCCCTAAGTTTATATACTATATTTAGCACAGAAATATTCATGTGTCTGAATTAAAACAGCAACAATATTTTAATTTGATTTTCCTCTAGCTCTGTATCTATATGATTCCCCTAAATGTTTATGGTAACTGTTTACTAGGGAAAAGCAGAAAGTCAATTATTGTCATTAGTTACAGATGTTAACAGAAACAAAGAATCATATATATATATATATATATATATATATATATTTGCTTTTTGGGTCACACCTAGTGATGCTCAGGGGTTGCTTCTGGCTCTGCACTCAGGAATTACTCCTGGCGGTGCTTGGGGGACCATATAGGATGCTGGGGATCGAACCCGGATTGGCCGTGTACAAGGCAAATGCCCTGCCCACTGTGCTGTCGCTCTGGCCCCAAAGAATCATTTTTGTTCGATGTGAAATTCTATGACAAATCTATATGTATCTATGTGTGAAACATCTACCATGTGTCAGATATTCAGAGAGGTTCAGGATATACACAGTCTTGTTTGCTAAAATTACAAAGCCAGATGGAAGAGATGTTACCCACATATCTTTTTGTTGTGGGGCCATACCCATCAATGCTCAGGGCTTTCACCTGGCTCTGTTGTCAGGGATCACTCCTAGCAGTGCTTAGGGGGCCATGTGGGATGCTAGGAATCGAACCTGGGTCAGTGGTGTGCAAGGCAAGTGCCCTACCCACTGTACTTTTTTCTCTGTAACAATAAGAACATCTGAGTAGTGATAAAAAAATATTTCTGGCCTGAAGGCTAAAGCAAATATCTCTTTCCTAGACATTCCAGATCAACTCAGAGCCCTTTTTGACCAAAAGTTACATTTGATTTGCCTTAACCGTTTTGCCCTCGTGCTGCTTTTATTCTGGAGGTGGTATCTGTCAAGAGAGAAGTAAAAAATCATGAATAGTACATTCAGCAGTCTATAGATAGATTGCATGGTTGTCCCCCAAGTAATTTAGAGTTACTATCCAACCCTGTAAATTTCATTTTTCTTCCAGTGTGTTTTTTTTTTTTCCTGGGGGCAGAGGGGCCATACATGGTAGTGCTCAGGGGCTATTTTTAGCTTGCTGCTTGGAGGTCACTTTTGACAGTGCTGGGTGAACCATGTGGTGCCAGAAATTGAACCCTTAACTCCTGCATGTGTTTCAGCCCCTGTTGAGTCTCTCTGTAGACCTATAGATTATTTGAGTTGGGGGAGGGTTCATCCTAAGAGGTGCCCAGTAGGCAAAGTACCTCTTTCAGTGTTTTTGCCTGTGATTCTTTGTGAGCCCCGAAGGATATAGTGTGCCTTCCTGCAAGGCCTTCTGCTGCCAGGTATTACTCAGGCCACCCTGGTGGTGCTTCAGGGCCTCCAGAACTGTACCCAGCAATGCATCGGGCCAAGTGGTAACTGAAATTGAACTAGATTTGGACTAATACAAGGTATGTGCCTTAACTCCTGCATCATCTCTTTTGTGTTTGGGCCACACCTAAGCAGTCCTTAGGATATACTCTGGACTCTGATTTGTTCTTGCTGCTGCTTGGCTACTGTCAGGGATTGAACCAGGTGTTCAGCATGCAAAGCATGAACTCAACCCATTGAGCTTTATCTAGTTCATAATTTTTGGTGTGTGTATAAGAATCCTCCTGAGCAATTCTCGAGATCTGGGGGCTTCACTACTGATTCTAAGCTAAACATCTGTAGTTTTAGGCCCGAGATTGTGATGTTTCTTGTGTTCTGCAGTGCTGGGGATAACCAGTCAAAGTGACAGTGCTGGGCATTTCTGGGCCACACCTGGTGATACTTGGGCCATATGGTGCCAGGAATTGAACCCTGGTTGGGCATGTGTTAAGCTTGCCCCCTAATCGCTGTACTATCTCCCGTTGGCTGGCTCATCTTTTTTTTGGGGGGGGGTCACACCCAGCGATGCTCAGGGGTTACTCCTGGCTTTGCACTCAGGAATTACTCCTGGCGGTGCTTGGGGGACCATATGGGATGCCGGGGATCGAACCCGGGTCGGCCGCGTGCAAGGCAAACACCCTACCCGCTGTGCTATCGCTCTGGCCCCCTGGCTCATCATTTTTTAAGGTAAATATCCTGATGAAAAATTGACGAAATTGGATTCTGAATTCTAGTTAAGCACTATTCAACCTCTTTTCTCCAATTATTTAAATAATATTGAGTAACAATGTAGTACTTCCTAGTGTGTTGGGTATTTTTTGAAGTGCTTTGATAATTTATCAACTTTGAGATAAGAACTATTTTGTGTGCATTTTTTACAGATAAGAAAACTAAGGTTAATTGATGTTCAGGATTGCACAGTCAAGGAAAGATTGAGCTGGGATCTGGACACTGACATTGTATTTCCAAAATCTGTTTTTCTGTTTTGGTTTGGCACCACTACCAGTGGTGCTCGTGGACTGTGAGGTACTGCGAATTGAATTCTGGCCTCCCACATGCAACCTGCTGAGCCTTTAAAATCCATATATCTATATCTCTCTATTTATTATACACAAACACATACATAGTTGTGCTCAGGGCTTACTCCAGTTCTGTACTTAGGGATCACTCCTAGCAGGAATTGAACCCAGGCCAACTGCATGCAAGGCAAGCACCAAATCTAAGGTGCATTTTTTTCTTGTTCTCTTTTTCTCTATTTCTTTTTTTTTTCTATTTGTTTTTGTATTTAGTCTACGTGTAGCTGTGCTTAGAGCTTATACCAGTCTCTGCGTTTAGGGATCATTCCTGTTGGGTCTGGGGAGCCATATAGGGTGCAGGGGATCAAACCTGATTGACTGTGTGCAAGGCAAACACCCTTCTTGCTGTACAGTCTCTCCAGTCCTCAAAATCTATTCTTTATCAGTAAGCTGTTTAGCAATTCAGTCCGAGACGACCTAGGAGCCTGTAAGCTCTGTAGAACAAAAGGAGATTTTGGGTGTTTCTGGTAAAGAATATAGTCCCTGTGTCTTGTGTCTTCACATGGGTGGCAAACTTGTATCTTACATTAGGACATAGTTGACTGTGGAAATAGAACATGCTTGGTAGTCGTTGTGGTGTCCAGTCCCCCCACTTCCTCGCCCCCTCCCCCCCACCTGCTTCTTTGATTGTCACAGAGCAGATTTGCATGTGATTATAACTCCAGTGCTTGATTCTGCAGAAATGAGATTGGCCTAGTGCTGGTTAGAGAGTGTGCTTTTAGCCTTTTTCATCCAGTTCTGTGATGCATGCTTTTGGTTTTTGTCTTTCTGTGTGTGTGATATTTTGAGAAATGTCTATGGAAACAATTTTTAAATGCTATTAACTGAGAAAATGAGGATATAATAAAACATAACTTGAATTCCAGATGTATACTACAACCCTGAATATTCCACTCTAATGCAAGAGTTATTATTCTTTGCAAATAATATTAAAAATAGTGTGGTTGTGATTATTGTCATTTTATTTTATTTCTAGAAACCCTGAGGACTCTGCAATATGAATAATTCTTTGGAGAACACCATCTCCTTTGAAGAGTACATTCGAGTAAAGGCACGTTCTGTCCCACAACACAGGATGAAGGAATTTCTGGACTCATTAGCCTCTAAAGGGCCAGAAGCTCTTCAGGAGTTCCAGCAGACGGCAACTACTACTATGGTGTACCAACAGGGTGGAAATTGCATTTACACAGACAGCACTGAAGTGGCTGGATCCTTGCTTGAACTTGCCTGTCCAGTAACCACCAGTGTTCAGCAGCAAACCCCACAAGAACAGCAGATCCAGGTTCAACAGCCACAGCAGGTTCAGGTAAAAGGGAAACATTGAGGTACAGCTTATTTAATGATTTGATTAGCCCTTAGGGCTTTGATCATTGGGAAATTGGGGATATTTCTTTCTTGTTTCTTTTCTTTTTTTTTTCTTTTTGGGTCAATCCAGCGATGCTTCGGGGGTTACGCCTGGCTCTGCACTCAGGAATTACTCCTGGCAGTGCTCAGGGGACTATGGGATGCAAGGGGTTGAGCCTGGGTGAACTCAGGCAAGGCAGATGTCCTGCCTGCTGTCCTACTCACCTTTCCAGCTTCAAATGTAACTTTCTTAGTAGTGAATTTAGCTATACTTGTCAAATGTTTAAGTACATTTGGTCCTACACAGGGGTTACTCCTGGCTCATGCACTCAGGAATTACTTCTGGCGGTGCTTGGGGGACTGTATGAGATGCTGGGAATCGAACACAGGTCAGCCGCATGCAAGACAAACACCCTACCCACTGTACTATCGCTCCAGCCCCTGCTCCTTTATTTATTGAATATTGGAAATAAGTAACATAGCAAGAGAAATAGCAAATAAAGACTGTAATTGTAGGGTTTTGTATAACTAAAGAATGATGGTGATGAAGTATCGTAACTGTACATCAAAGCTGTACACTAGAACCTGAACTACTAGAGACATAATGTAGGGGGTAAGGCACTTGCCTATTTTGGGTCAACCCTGTTCTTTTTGCAGCAGTGCATATGCTCCCTGTAACACCAGCAGGCATCACTCTAGAGCATAGAGCCAGCAATAGTCTGAGCACTTTCAGGTGTGGTCCAAAAACCAAACAAAAAGCGAGATAGAGTGAGAGAGGATGAGAAGACTGAGAAAAATCTATGAATATTGACAGAGTTAGAATATTTACAGATTGTTGAAAGTCACTATCCATTTAGTATTGATGAGTTTTTCCATTTTATTTTATTTTGGGGCAACATCTGACTGCTCAGGGATCACTCTTATTTGTGTTCAGGGGTAGTGCTGGGGATTGATCCTGGGTCAGCCATGTGCAAGGCAAATACCTTTCTCGCCGTACTTTCTCTTCACTCAGAATTGATGGTTTTAATATATGTATAATGTAGTGCTCCTTGAATAGTAAAACTCTAAGACAGTGATTGGTCTGGGAATTTAGTGTTAATGGAGAGCTTGAATTTCCCCCACTCTCCACCCTCAGTTCTTCCCTTTTTGTTGCTATAGTTGGGAATTGCACACATTTTCCTGTATATTTACACACCTGTTAGCCAGGGGTTGCACACTTCAGTTGTGGTTCTTGCTGTAGATTGCACATCTTAGGTTTGGTGCTCTCATCCTAATTGTAGTATTGCTCAATACTAGTTAGTCCTCAGCCAGATCATTTGAAAAATGGGGAAATTGCAGAGTGCTCTGGGAAAATGGATAAGGGACTGGAGCAATAGCACAACAGGTAGCACATTTACCTTGCACGCAACTGACCCATTCTTTATGGTCCCGGCATCCCTTATGGTCCTTGAGCACCACCAGGAATAATTCCTGAGTGTAGAGCCAGGAGTAACCCCTGAGCATCATCAGATGTGACCCCAAAAAGTAAGGGCGAGGGAGAAAATGGATGACACCAGAAATCAGGAGGAAGTCCTGAGCACTGCTCAGTGTGACCCAAACACACACAGAGACAGAAACTTCTTGCCTCAGTTCATGGGTTGTTTGCTTAGTGACTGAGTGTTTGCTTTTGCATGTGTGAGGCTTTGGGTTTGATTGCAGCACCAAAAACCAAAATGTGGTCTTTGCCTCATACTATTGTGTCCCTACAGACCTTATCGATAGCAAAAAAAAAAAAAATTATGCGAGGCTGTAGTGATAGCACAGCGGGTAGGGCATTTGCCTTGCACGCGGCCGCCTGGGTTCGATTCCCAGTATCCCATATGTCCCCTGAGCACGGCCAGGGGTAATTCCTGAGTGCAAAAGTGCAGAGTCAGGAGTGACCCCTGAGCATCACAGGGTGTGACCCAAAAAACAAAAAATATATATATATATATGCTTGTATTAGTATTTGAAATTTCAAAACCGGTTTGCTACTTTAGGTACTAAGGATGTTCCCTAGATTGCCTTTTTGGTTGTTTTTTTTTTTGCTTTTTGGGTCACACCCGGCGATGCACAGGGGTTACTCCTGGTTCTACACTCAGGAATTACTCCTGGCGGTGCTCAGGGGACCATATGGGATGCTGGGATTCAAACCCGGGTCGGCTGCATGCAAGGCAAATGCCCTACCCACTGTGCTATCGCTCCAGCCCCGCCTTTTTGTTTTTTTAAAGCAAACTTACCATTCACGAATGTTTGCTCTGCCTTTATGATTTCCTCATTTATTCAGCCTAGAAGTACCACATAGATTGTTGAGTTTCCCTGATAATTGAATTAAGTTTTAGTGAATTGAAAAGAGACAAAGGTATATGTCTTACATTAATGAGAAGAGTAGCTGGCTTGGGCTGGAGAGATAGTACAGGAATAGTGCTAGCCTGACTTTCTGCTGATCCCTGTTCCGTCCCCATCGCTTGTACATGGTCCCATCCCTCTAGCACCAACAGGGGTCACTCCTGAGCACAGAGCCAGGAATTCTGCTCTTCTTTGGGTGTGCCCCTCCCCCAAATAAACAAGAGGAATTGTCTAAATATAATTATCTTTACTTTCAACCACTACCACCCAAACTTCTGGAAACCAAATGGGAGGGAAGGGGTGTTTCTCCTATACCAGAAAATTTCTCCAGAACCACCTGGCTGTTTAATTATTCAGTCCTATTAACTTATAGTGTTAGATCTCACAAACTGAAGACTGCCTCCACTTCAGACAGCAATTAAAGTTCCAGGGTTGTCTGGCTATAAATGGGTGTTCTCACTCTTCATCCTAGGGTTTAGTAATTTGCTACAGTAGTTTCCAGGAAAACTTTGACAATATGTATAATAGTAGGAAAGGCCTAAGATTATAGTTGCTGTCAGGTTTATGTGAGCTGTGAGAGGGGTTTCTTTCAAGAGCCCTTCTCTAGTTGGGAACTTACTGAAGCATTTGGAATAAGTGTGTATTCTATAGATAGTACTGTCTTCTGTGACTCCTAGAATTTGGGTTTCACTTAACACCCATAGAGTTGTTGGTTTAGGGGCTAGACTATAGTACAGCAGGTAGGACCCTTTCCTTGCATGTGACAGACATGGGTTTGATCACTGCCATCCCATGTGGTCCCCTAAGTACTGCCAGGAATAATTCCGGCGTGGAGAGACGGGAGTTAACCCTAGCATTGCTGGATTTGGTTCAGAAAACACCCCCCACAAAAAATAAAGAAAATAGAACTGCTGGTTTATTTTCTGTCATTTGATAGGGCAGGAACTGTCTGGCCCCACTAAGTGAGATGTGCTAATGGGTAAGGGCACTTAAATGCCGCTTTTGTTGTGAGAGGTGAAGATCTCAAGGTTTGTCAGTGGTTTAAAGAGCTTTTTATCCTTGTAATCCCATCTTGTCCCTCTTCCTTTTGCTATTTCACATTCCCTCCATGTTGGGATGGTTTCTTTGTTCTGTATATTTTGTTTTTGTGCCACACCCATGGGAACTCAGGGTTTACTCCTGGTTCTGGACTCAGGGATTATTCATGGTGGGCTTGGAATACCATATGGGGTGCCAGGAACCAGTCCTGGGTTGACTACATGCCAGTTAAGCACCCTACTCACTGTAATATCTTTTTGGCCCTGTTATTTCTAATCCGTCACCACAGTGTAGAATTTTTGAGATTGAAGAAGGAAGTAATCAAAGTCAAAATTTGCCTTTTGACAATCATGAGCACATTGTATTCCAGGCACTTTAGATATGTCATCTTTAACTAAAAAACCTTTTTTGTTGGGTGGGGGATAGGGTTGAGTTGGGAGCCATATCCAGCAGTGCTCTGGTCTTACTCCTGGTTCTATGTTCAGGAATCCTGCCAGTTGGACATAAAGTGGGTTTGGGGATCAAACCTTGGTTATCTACATACAAGGAAGGTACCTTAACCTCCTATTCTCTGTCTGACCCCTAGATAGATCTTTTGTTGTTCTTGTTTGTTGTTGTTGGCAGGGCCATGCCTTGGGTTACTCCTGACTCTGCACTCAGAAATTACTCCTGGTGGTATGTGGAGAACCATATGGTATGCTGGGAATCAAACCTGGGTCAGCCATGAGCAAGGCGAGCACCCTACTCACTTTATTATTGCTTCAGGCCCTTGATATATAATTTTAGAGAGATGACTTACTCTTTTCTTGTCTGTATTTTAGAAATAAAAATATTTACATTGTAGCTACTTTGAGTATTACATAAAATGCCAAGTCCAAATAAGAACACTGCCTGACATGTTAAACCTGCAAAAAATAAACCAAAATTGCTGTTAGTGTTCTTCTCATTAGTGCTAGTCTTATATCAGGCTGCAGTTGAATTACAAATATTTGCAAAGTATGCTGACAAACTTGCATTAAAATGTATTACCACTGAGTTGAAATTTTGCCATTCTTAACCTTCTCTGTTTTTGTAGTTGTTCTGGGGATTGAACCCCGAGCCTCACACAAGCAAGTAGATCCTCTGCTGATGACCGACATTCCCCTGCTTTTCTGCCATTTTTTTCACTTTCAAGTTATATGTAGACATACAGATGTATATGGTTTTAGATTCTGTTTAGATCTCTTGTCACCTGTCTATGAACATCCTCCTCTCCCTGTGTATACAAGTTTGCAACTTAGTGTACTTTGTTTTGTATCCATTTTGGCATTTAGTTATAAAAATTATCTGTATTCCCTTTCCTCTCCCTAGGTTATTCAGAAGAAGAATTCACTAAAAGTTAGTTCTTACTGGCTCAAAGAATTTATGGGAAGACCAGAGAATGGTTCTTTGAGGCTGCACAGCAGAAACAGGACTCAGTTCACAATGTCAGACCCTGATTTGACAGATCCCTTTTGCTATACCATGACGTAGACATTCTAATTTTTGCTTTATTTTTGCCAGATTCCTCTACTCTGACCAGAAAATGGAGATTGTAGTTCCTGCTTCCTGTGTTGTTTCCTTCCGAGTCCAGATTTCATGCAGTGTGTCTAATTTGAGAAGTCTGGTCACGTGCCTGTGCTCCAGCTGTAGGAGAGGCTAGGAAAGTGATTCTGGTTTCTGGCTGGTGAGGTGCGGCACTCAATTCTGCAAGCATGGATTTACAGTCAAAATCAGGATTAAAATCAGCTTTTCTCTCATTGGTGCTTTGCAGATTGATTAGGATCCTGACCAGATTTGGTGCCATTTCTTCATTGGTCCTTTGTGTTGAGCCTTTCTCTTTGTTTCTGCTTGTTTTTGTTTCGGGCCATAACTGACAGTGCTCAGTGCTTAACTCCTGATTCTTTGCCTAAGGGGTCACTCCTGACAGGGCTTGTGGGACCATATGGTGTGCCAGGCATCCAGCAAGGCAGGTGCCCTACCTGCTGTACTATCACTCTAGCCTGTATGTCTAGTCTTTTATCCATATTTAAATCTCTTTCCTGAGTTTTTTAGGGGGATGAAGAGGCACACTTGATGATGCTCAGGGACTTCTGGCTCTGCACTCAGGAATTATTCTGGCAGTGCTTAGGGGACCATATGGGGTACTGGGGATCCAACCTGGGTCAGCCACGTGTAAGTCAAGCACCGTACCCGATGTCCTCCTGTTCCTCCTGACTTTACTTCCATTTATGTCTATTTGTATTTCTGAAGAGCTTTATTTGAACAGTGAAATTCTTTTTTTTTTTTTTTTTTTGCTTTTTGGGTCACACCCAGCAATGCACAGGGGTCACTCCTGGCTCTGCACTCAGGAATTACCCCTGGCGGTGCTCAGGGGACCATATGGGATGCTGGGGATCGAACCCGGGTCGGCTGTATGCAAGGCAAACGCCCTACCCGCTGTGCTATCACTCCAGCCCCTGAACAATGAAATTCTTAACAAGATTATTATAGTTTTGCTGTTTTTAAAAGTTCAGGTAGCTTTGCATCCCAAGAACTCTGATTCCTTACCTACTTGGATTCTGTTCTGATAAACTGTGCTCTATTCTCAGCATTTCCTCCTCGGTGATACTTAGAACATGAAATAATATAAGCCAATTATAATATAAAATTCTTGATAGCCTCTTGTTGTTTTGTTTTTAGTTTAAAACCATACTCAGCAGTTATTCCCAGCCCTGTGCTTTGGGGGTTGCTTTCAGTTGTGCTTGGGAGACCATGTGATACTGGGGATTGAATCCGGGCCTCTCTCATGAAAAATTTGTACTCAGCCTGTGAGAGTTAACTTTCAGCCCTAGTAACCTCTTTTAAAACAGGGAAAAGAAACAGTTAAAATCCTTACTTTACAAATTTACACACGGATGCTATCACATACCTTCAATGCCTCGGGGATTTTGAGAATGTGCACTCAATTCTGCACAGAGAATGTGAGAGAATGTGCACTCGGGATTGAATTCAGTCGTTGTGCATATAAAACATGTGATCCTTACCAATGGGCCATCTTCCTAGCCCAGCACATTGTAATTGTATTTCTTTATTTTGTTTTCTTGTGTCACAACCAATGATGCTTGATGGTTACTCTTGGCCACACACTCAGAAATAACTCCCATGGTTGGGGGAGGAGGGGCGGGTCCGTTTCAGGACACCATATGAAGTTCTGGGAACTGAACTTGGATTGGCTGCCTGCAAATTAAGTGCCATATTTATTGTACTAACTCCCTGGCCCCTAGAATAATTTTTTTTTTTTTTGGCTTTTTGGATTACACCTGGTAATGCTCAGGGCTGACTCCTGGCTCTGCACTCAGGAATCACTCCTGGCAGTGCTTGGGGGACCATATGGGATGCTGGGAATCGAACCTGGGTCAGCCGCGTGCAAGGCAAATGCCCTACCAGCTGTACTATCGCTCCAGCCCCTAGAATAATTTTTTGAATCCTGGTGTCAAATAAGTTTGACTGAGTACCACAAAGTGTGTCCCCAAAATAAAAATAAATACGTTTGTTGGTTAGAAGAAAGAACTGTAGCTCTGTGTAGAGCATGTGCATGCTTTACATATATGATGCCTTGAGTTTGATGTAACAATTAACCCAGTTTATTTTCCTTTAAATTAAATACTGACGTATTTGAATCAACAGCTTGGTTTTTTTAAACTGGAAGTGGCTCCTTCTACCCTCCAGTTCTGTTCAGGTTGGTCTGAATTTAGTTCTGTGCATTTGTAGTCTTTATTTTCTAATTTGTTTTTATGTTTTTTTGTTTGTTTGTTTGCTTTTTGGGTCACACCTGGCAATGCACAGAGGTTACTCCTGGCTCTGCACACAGGAATCACCCCTAGCAGTGCTCAGAGGACTTTATGGGATGCTGGCAAACGCCCTACCCGCTGTACTATTGCTCTAGCCCCTGTTTTTATGTTTAGGGGGCACATCTGACAGTGCTCAGGTCTTACTCCTGCGTCTGCCCTCAGGGATCACTCCTGGTGGGCTCAGGGGATTATATGTGGTGCCAGGGATTGAATCCCGATCATCTGTGTGCAAGGCTTTACCTGCTTTTTCTCTAGCTGTCTAGTTTTAGAGGAAATTGACATATAGCACATAAGATTTAATATTAATGTTAATTGATATTTGTGTATTGTGAAATTGATATTTATGTATTGTGTTAATTGATATTCGTGTATTTTATCCCGTTACTCATCGATTTGTTCGAGCGGGCACCAGTAATGTCTCATTGAGAGACTTATTGTTACTGTTTTTGGCATATCCAGTACGCACAGGTAGCTTGCCAGGCTCTGCCGTGGGGGCTCCATACTCTCGGTAGCTTGCCGGGCTCTCCGAGAAGGGCCGAGGAATCAAACGTGTATTTCATAATACATGAATATCACTATCTCATAAATATACCTAAAATGGAAAAGGGAAAAATTTTTTGTGCGATGACTCAGGATTTGTTTGTTTTGGTACCATACCTGCTGGTGCTTAGAATGCTACTCCCAGTTCAGTACTAAGGCTTGTTCCTGGTTTTACTGGGATAGATTAGATAGGAGTTTACTGCATGCAAAATGTGCATTGCACTCCAGCTCTTTTTTTTTTTTTTAATTTTTTTTTTTAAAGTTTTATTAAATCACCATGTGGAAAGTTACAAAGTTCTCAGGTTTATATGTCAGTTATACAATATTCAAACACCTATCCCTTCACCAGTGCCCATATTCCACCACAAGAAACCCCAGTATACCCCCCGCCCCCACCCCCTACCCCCTACTGTATAACTAATGAATTTCACTTCATTTTTTCTTTACCTTGATTACATTCCATAATTCAACACAAAACTCACTATAGTTGACATAACTCTCTCTCTCTCTCTTTTTTTTTCTTTTTCCTTTTCCCTTTTTTTTTTTTCCTTTTTCCCCCTCATCCCCCTTCCTGCACCTCATAGTATGGTGTACGCCACGCCGCGTCCGCCAGCGTGGGGCTTTTGCTTAGTTCACAGTCCAGAGGTGGCTGCTACATTAAAAACCTTCAATATTTCAACAAAAACTTACTGTTATTATTTGGAGTTCCCCCCCAAGTCAGACCTGTTCAAATGGAACCGTTTCACATTGCTGACAATTATAAATGTTAAGTCGCCCGGACGCTGCCGCGTCCGCGCGGTTTTGGATTTCTGTATAAAGTCCAGGGAAAATTCTGCCAGAAATTACATAGCCCAGCTCACAGTCCCAGTGCATTGCTGTAAGAAGTCTCTGAATTCAAAGTCTTTAGGCGAGAGGGTCCGATTCGCGCTCAGCGGCTCCGGATTTATCTGGGCTGAGGGCGTGCCGGTTACGCCCCCTTCCCATGAGTTCCTGGGAGCCCCCAAAGTAAAATCCAAATACCTGTGGGTTTGGACAGAAGATGGCGCCTGCCACATGGGTGCCGCCAGCCCGCCGCTTTCCGTGCAGGAAGACAGGGTGGGGAGGAAAAAAAAAAATCCACCCCCGGCAGCACAGAGTTGTAGCCCAGTTTGGTGTCCCAGTGCATCGCTATTGGATGTTGTGCTGGATGCCCGAATGTGTTGCATCTTTGGAATCAAAGTCTTTAGGCGAGAGGGTCCGATTCGCGCTCAGCGGCTCCGGATTTATCTGGGCCGAGGGCGTGCCGGTTACGCCCCCTTCCCATGCACTCCAGCTCTTTGAATTATATCTTGCTGGTCCAGGATTTAGTTGTTTTTTTTTTTTAATCTCCCAAACAGTACGGCATAATCAGAAGTCTTGGGGTCCTCCCTCCCAGTGATTGACCAGCTGGTCCCTAGATGAATGCTAGGACCCAAGGATGTGGTTCTACTTGGGCCTTAGGATGCCTGGGATTATTAGGGCGGTACCCAGCAATTCTCATGGAATCATGTGGTGCTGCAGTCAAATTGCAGCTTACTATATGCAAAGCATGTGGCTTAAACTTTAGTACTATTTCTCTGGCTCTCCAGATTTGTGATTAGTACCTTTCATTCAGTGTTAACTCTAAGACATATGGTTAACTATAACTATAATCCTGCTGTATATTATATCCTTGTTATTTATCTACTAATTGGAAGTTTGTATCTTTTGACCATCTTCATTCAAGTTTTCTCCCTCTAACTACCAGCTCTGCAAATTTGATCTTTCTCTTTGTGAATTCTCATTCTGTCTCTCTTTCTCTCTCATTCACTATCTCTTTTTTTTTTTATTTTGCTTTTTGGGTCGCACCTGGAGATGCACAGGGATTACTCCTGGCTGTGCACTCAGGAACCACCCCTGGCGGTGCTCAGGGGACCATATGGGATGCTGGGATTCAAACCCGGGTCGGCCGCGTGTAACAACACCCTACCTGCTGTGCTATCACTCCAGCCCCAATCTCACTCTCTCTTTTTGAAGTTGGATTTTACTCCTGGCTACTCCAGTTCTCAGGGTACCAGTGCTGGGATCAAACTTGAGGCTACTCGAATGCAAAATATCCCCTCTGCACTTTGAGCTATCTCCTTGGCATCACCTCCCCCCTTTTTATTTGAGAGTCCACATATAAGTAAGATCACACAGTCTTTTTCTCTGACATATTTCATTTAGTGTAGTGCCTTCAGGATCCATCCATATTTTTGCAAATGGTGGGGTTTCCTTTTTTTTTTTTTCTTTTTTGGGTCACACCCGGCGATGCTCAGGGGTTATTCCTGGCTCTGCACTCAGGAAATACTCCTGGCGGTGCTCGGAGGACCATGTGGGATGCTGGGATTCAAACCCGGGTCGGCCACGTGCAAGGCAAACGCCCCACCCGCTGTGCTATTGCTCCAGCCCCAGGTTTCCTTCTTTTTATAATCAAATACTATTCTGTTGTACATATCTTCCATAACTATTTCTTTATCCATTCATACATCAGTGGATACTTAGGTTGTTTTTGACATTCAAACAGTATTGCTACTGGAGTAGTGGAGAGAGCCGATATCTCTTTGACATTTCTTTTCTCCTGGAAAATTTGTGTTTGTAACAGTTAATGATCTGTTGTCCATTCTTAGGCAAACTTTTTGATTTTTTGTTTTGGGGCATATCTGATTGTTCTCAGGGCTCTGGCTCTGCTTTCAGGGATCACATCCTCTTGGTCTCTGAGGACATGAGATGCTGGGGGTCAGACCTGGGTCAGCCACGTGCAGTGCAAGCGCCTTACTTGCTGTACCATCATATCTTCCGCCCCCTCGGACAATCTTCTTAAGACTTAATTGATAATACACTCAGTGAAATCAGGGGTACCCTGTATAGTCCACTGAGTCCTCGCCCCCTTAGGAATAATCCCTGAATGCAGAGCCAAGAGTAAGTCTTGAGCACTGCTGGGTGTGGCACCGAAACCAAACCAAAAAATAAAGTCTGTCATTGAATAACAATTTATGTTCTAACAACACTATAGGGAGATAGATATCCTTCTCCTCCCAGCCCCTGCCTCTTACTTATTTTTGATCCTGAGACTAGAATGTTGGGTGTCTGTCATATATAAGCAAGTACTCTATCACTAATTTATATCCCTGGCCTGTATTCTTTTTTCACTAGGATGCTATCAAAGGATACTAAAGCTTAGAGAAATCACAGGAAATTACAGTATGAATTCAAATCTGGGGTCTCAAGCATATCTCTTTTCACAATCTCCTTACACTTTTGCTTTACAAATTAGTGTCAGCTGTGTTGAAATTTCACATTCGTGTCATTAATTCACTTACTTATCGTATGTAGTGCTGGAGCCGGAGTAATACTATAGCAGGTAGGGTGTTTTATCTTGTTCACAGCCAGCCATCTTGCTCACTGGCATCCAATATGGTTCCGAGCAACGGCAGGAATAATTCCTGAGCTGACAACCCGGAGTAACCCTTATTGCTGCGTGTGGTTCTCTGCAAAAGAAATCTTTTAGATTGCACTCATCTGTGGAATATAAAGTAACAGGATGGGAGACTAACACTTAAGAATAGTAGAGATAAGGACCAGGAGGTTTACTCCACTGCTTGGAAGGCGGCCTCAAATGCTGGGGGAAAAGGCAGCTCAGATAGAGATGGGAACACTAAGTAAAGGGTGTTTAGAGGACCCACGCTAGTTGGAAGATTCATGCTGAATGTAGACTATTGATCGAACACAATGGCCACACTATCTCAGTTGCAAACTACAACATCCTAAAGGAAAGAGAGAACAAAAGGGAATTCCCTGCCACAGAGACGGGGTGGAGGGGGGGTTTGGGTGGGGGTGGTGGGAGGGATACTGGGATCATTGGTGGTGAAAAATGGGCACTGGTGGAGGGATGGGTACTCGATCATTGTATGACTGAAATGCAAGCGCGAAAGTTTGTAAGTATGTAACTCATGGTGATTCACTAATAATTCAGTCACAGTTACAGTCATCCTGTTGCTCATCGATTTGCTCGAGCGGGCACCAGTAACGTCTCCATTGAAGCTCCTCCCCTTATAACTGTGCCGTAGTTCAGTGATTTGTAGTCTATCCAGAGTTGTACAATTATTGCCACATTAATTTTAGAAGTCTTACTCCAAAAGAGAGAGAAGTGGGCTGGAGCAATAGCACGGTGGGTAGGGCATTTGCCTTGCATGCAACTAACCCGGGTTCCATTCTTCCACCCCTCTCGGAGAGCCCGGCAAGCTGCCGAGAGTATCTCGCCCTCACAGCAGAGCCTAGCAAGCTACCCGTGGTGTATTCGATATGCCAAAAACAGTAACTAAAGTCTCATAATGGAGACATTACTGGTGCCCACTTGAGCAAATCGATGAGCAACAGGATGACAGTGAGTTACTCCAGAAGAAGTCCTAAACCCATTAGCAATTACTTCATATTTTTCCCAGCCTCCTATTCATAGACATATGTTAATCTAGTTCTGTTTTTATAAGTTTGCCTTTTTTGGGGGGTAGGGCACACTATTTTTAGGGGTCACTTCTCGTAGAACTTGAGTCCATATGGGATGCCAAGATGAAACTGTAGTTGACTGTTTGCAAGGTAAATGTCTTACCAGCAGTATTGTCTCTCTGGCTCCAGATTTGCCTGTTTTTGATATTTATATAAATGGAATCACACAATATTTGGTCTCCTGTGACTGATTATGTAGGATGCTTTCAAGGTTCATCTATGTTGTAACATGTGCCAACATTTCATTTCATTTCTTTTTATTTAATATTTATTTTTGTTCTTTTTGGGTCATGCCTGGCAATGTTCAGGGGTTACTCCAGGCTCTGCACTCAGAAATTTCTCCTGCTGAAGACCACCTACAATGGCAGGGATCGAACTTCGGTTTTTGTTTTTGTTTTTGTTTTTGTTTTTTGCTCTTTTTGGGTCACACCTGGTGATGCACAGGGGTTACTCCTAGCTCTGCACTCAGGAATTACCTCTGGCAGTGCTCAGGGGACCATATGGGATGCTGGGAATCCAACCCGGGTCGGCTGTATGCAAGGCAAACGCCCTACCCGATGCGCTATCACTCCAGCCCCTAAGTGATTTGTTTTATGTATATATTACACTTTTTTAAATTTAAATCCATATCACTTGGTGGACATTTGGATTGGATTATTTCTCCTTTTTTTCCTTTTTGTTAGTTTTGTTTTGTGGCCACTCTGGCTATGCTTAAGGCTTACTCCTGGCTCTGAGCTTAGGGATCACACCTGATTGGGCTCAGAGACTGTATTGATGCTACATACCAAACTTGGGTCAGTTGTGTGTGAGGCAAGCAGTGCCCTACCCAATGTACTATTGCTGCAGCCTCTATCTTTTGCTGCTTTTACTAAAACTGGTAAATCATGTCTTAAACTTTTAGATGATCACTCTTGGGGGTAGGGGTTTTATTTTGGGGGTGGGGGCAAACCTGCTTGTGCTCAGAACTTGCTCTGGCTCTTCACGCAGGGATCATTCCTGCTAGGGTTTGGAAGACTGTGTGGGATGCCCAGGATCTGACCCGAGTCAGCTACATGCAAGGCACGCGGGCTGGATTCTTCATACTGCCTTGTTTACTCATTGGTGCATCTTTTTCTTGCAGGTACAGGTGCAGGTACAGCAGTCTCCACAGCAGGTCTTGGCTCAACAGCTCTCTCCTCAGCTCACTGTTCATCAGCCTGCTGAGCAGCCTATTCAGGTCCAGGTGCAGATCCAAGGCCAAGCACCACAGCCGGCAGCCCCCTCCATCCAGACCCCGTCTCTACAAAGCCCCAGCCCCTCGCAGCTGCAGGCAGCCCAGATCCAGGTGCAGCATGTACAGGCGGCTCAACAGATCCAAGCTGCAGAGATTCCCGAGGAGCACATCCCACATCAGCAGATTCAGGCTCAGCTGGTGGCTGGCCAGTCTCTTGCTGGGGGTCAACAAATCCAAATCCAGACCGTGGGTGCTCTTTCCCCACCACCATCCCAGCAGGGCTCACCCCGGGAAGGGGAGCGGCGGGTTGGCACAGCCAGTGTCCTTCAGCCAGTGAAGAAGCGCAAAGTGGACATGCCCATCACTGTGTCCTACGCCATCTCAGGGCAACCGGTGGCCACCGTGCTGGCCATTCCACAGGGCCAGCAGCAGAGTTACGTGTCTTTGAGGCCAGACTTACTGACAGTAGACAGTGCCCACCTGTACAGTGCCACTGGGACCATTACAAGCCCTACAGGAGAAACCTGGACCATCCCTGTTTACTCTGCCCAGCCCCGGGGGGACCCTCAGCAGCAGAGCATTACCCACATTGCCATTCCCCAGGAAGCCTACAACGCAGTTCACGTCAGTAGCTCACCCACAGCCCTGGCAGCTGTAAAGCTGGAGGATGACAAGGAGAAGATGGTGGGCACCACGTCTGTAGTGAAAAACTCCCATGAAGAGGTAGTGCAGACCCTCGCAAACTCTCTCTTTCCAGCACAGTTCATGAATGGCAACATCCACATTCCAGTGGCTGTGCAGGCTGTGGCAGGCACATACCAGAATACAGCTCAGACTGTCCATATATGGGACCCCCAGCAACAGCCACAACAACAAACTCCCCAGGAACAGACGCCACCACCGCAGCAGCAGCAGCAGCAGCAGCTTCAGGTTACTTGCTCAGTAAGTGACTCCTATCTACAGGGCAGTTTGCTCCCACAGGGCCCAGTGCAGCACAGAAACTTGCCTGGCAACCTCTGGTGTCTCTGGCTTGTTTACTGTAATGATGTTAGTCTTGTAGTAGTATAGAGTAGCATAATATTTAATGACTTAGGGTGGGGAAAGGGAGACAGAAGCAACAGACCAATTTACAAAATAGTTCTAACCTGATTCTTGGAATATGAAGGAGATGACCATTAACTGTTTGGAATCTTTTTCTTTTTTTGTAATCTTACTTTAGAAATAGTTAAGTTCTATTTAGAGACTGTGGACACTCCCAAGTGTTAACTGCAGTTCATGAACTACTTTCTCTAGCACAAATGATTGAACCCACTGGAACTCCTATCATTTAGAACACAGACTGTAAACTCAGTACAGTTGAGAAACTCCCTCCCTCCCTCCCTCCCTCCTTCTCTTCCTCCTTCCCTCCCTTCTTTCCTTCCTTCTTTCCTTCCTTCCTTTTTGGGTGATACCTGGTGGTCCTGTGGGGATTATGCAGTGTTGGAGCTCAAACCCAGGCCTCCAGCATGCAAAACGGTGCACTTCAGTCCATTGAATCTTTGAGCCTTCGCATAATTTTGTTTTGCTTGGGGGCCATATCTTATAATGCCCAACAAAGCTTTTTCTTCAGGTTATATTTCTGGCCCTGTTTATAACTTTTTGTTTGTTTTTGGGCCACAACCTCTTGATACTTAAAGGTTACTACTGGCTTTGCACTCAAATACTCTTGGCAATGCTCAAGCGACCACATGAAATGCCTAGGATTGAACCCTGAGCACTGCTGAATGTGACTGTACTATAGCACTGTTGTCCCATTGTTCATCGATTTGCTCGAACGGGCATTAGTAACATCTCCATTGTGAGACTTGTTACTGTTTTAGGCATATCGAATACGCCACAGGTAGCTTGCCAGGCTCTCCCGTGCGGGCAGGATACTCAGTAGCTTGCCAGGCTCTCCGAGAGGGACAGAGGAATCAAACCCAGGTCAGCTGTGTGCAAGGCAAACACCCTACCCTCTGTGGTATGGCTCCAGACACAAAAACAATAAAAAAAGATGCGTCACTTTTGGTTGTCTTGACAACCTATGTATGTGGTGGGACTTTCCGAAGTATTTTATGTTTCTTAAAAAATAGTTAAAATAAACCTTGGTTAATTGAGTTTTTTGGTATGACAGCTTTGTTGAATATTTTTTTAGTTTTCTTTTTTGGTGGGAGGGTTTTGTGTTTTTTGTGTTGCTTTTTCCTTTCAGTTTATTTTGAGGCCACACCCTGTGGTGCTCGGATATCACTCCTGGTGGTGCTCAGAGGACCATATTTGATGCCAGGCTTAGAAACTGGGTTGGCTGTGTGCAAGGCAAGTGCCTTACCTGCTGTATTACTGCTGTGGTCCTGAAAAGTTTGGGGTTTTTTGGGGGGGTTTTTTGGTCACACCTGGTAGTGTTCAGGGCTTATTCCTGCCTTTGTGCTCAGGGATCGACTCCTTGTAGGGCTCAGGGAACCATTTGGGATGCCAGAATCCAACGCTGTGTGCAAGGCAATAGCTCTACCTGCTGTGCTTTCCCTTTTGTTTTTTTGGGCCACATCCAGCAGTGCTGAGTGATTCTTGGCTCTGCACCCAGGAATCACTCCTGGCTGGCTAGTGTGGCTTTGGTGACTATATGTGGTACCAGAAATTGAACTAAGGATTGGTCGCATGGCAAGGCAAGCACCTTCACCAACGTACTGTCTGTCCAGTCCCAAGGTTTTTGTTCAGGGGCCACACCTGTTGGTACTCAGGGTTTACTCCTGGCTCTACATTCAGGAATCAGTCCTTCCAGTGCACAGGGAACCAAAGGGATGCTGAGGATTGAACCTAGGTTGGTTGTATACAAAGCAAATGCCCTGCTCACTATACTCTCACTCTGGTGCGGCCCCACCACCAAATGTTTTTAAAATATTAAATAAGTTTAGATCTACAGAACAGTTACAAAAATAGGTGTCTTGGGACATAATTTAGGCTCCCAGGCGCAGTGCTTGGGGTTTGCTCCCAGCTTGGAATACTCTGTAATACTTGGAAACCAAAACCAGAACTCTCATATATATTTTGCAGTGCTTTACCAATGAGCTACATTCTCAGATCTCTGTTAAAATTTTAACTTTAAGGGGCTGGAGCAGTAGCACAGCGGGTAGGGCGTTTGCCTTGCACGCGGCCAACCTGGGTTCGATTCCCAGCATCCCATATGGTCCTCTGAGCACCGCCAGGGATAATTCCTGAGTGCAGAGCCAGGTGTGACCCAAAAAGCCAAAAAAAAAAAAATTTTATTTTTAATTTTAAAATTATTTGGCCCAGGGCTGGAGAGAGAGCACAGCATGCAGGGTGCTTCCCTTGGATGCTGCATTCCCGGCTTCAATCCCTGGCATCCTCTATGGTCCGCCAGGCATCATCAGGAGTAATTTCTGAGTGCAGAGCCAGAAGTAAGGCTTGTATTGCCAGGTGTGACACTCCCCCCCCCAAAAAAAAAAAAGAAAAAAAAAACTTAGCTTTGCTCTTGTCGTTTATACTTCTTATTGTTCTCAAGACTGTCACAGGGCCAGAGTGGTAGTACAATGGGTAGGACTTTTGCCTTGCATGTGGCTGACCCAGGTTCAATCCCTGGCATCCAGGCATTCCATATGATTCCTAGGCACCGCCAGGAGTAATTCCTGAGTGCAGAGGCAGTAGTAACCCTTGAGCATCACTGGATGTGCACCCCCCTCCCACCAAAAAAAGACTGCCACAGAATTGTGGTTAGATTCCACTTTTGAGGTTGGTGGTCTGTCTGGTAGTAAGTTTGTGGTGCTTTTTTAACCAAATCTTTAGAGTCTCTGGTCTCTTGGGCTGCTGAAGGCAGCGGATAGTGGTTCCTGGGAATGCAAGTGTGGGAGCTGGCACAAACAAGGCACTGTTAGACTAGGGCCACACTCATAAGCTTAAACCATAAATGACTAGTTAAGCAGTGACTGACTAGTTGGTTTCTTAGAGGCAACTGTACGTAGTGAAGGTAATATAGAATCTTTAAAGATAGCAACTTGTTAAGGTCCTATTAAATATTCAGTTGTCAGCCCTATAAATAGAACAAAACAGTCATTGCTTTTTGTTTTTGTTTTTGTTTTTGGGTCACACCCGGTGATGCACAGGGGTTACTCCTGGCTCATGCACTAAGGAATTGCACCTGGCGATGCTCGGGGGACCATATGGGATGCTGGGAATTGAACTTGGTTCGGCCGAGTGCAAGGCAAATGCCCTACCCACTGTGCTATTGCTCCAGCCCACAGTCATTGCTTTATAGTGGCTTAAAGATAATTTGGGGAATGATAATGTAGATTTTGAGATTTTGATTATTTTGAATGTGGGGAAGGCATCTTTGTGGGAAAAGTCACATTTGGTCTTTATTTCTGTGGCCTGAATATTAAAGTAGTATCTGGGATATAGTGAAGGGAACTGACATAGGACAACATGAAAAGGATTGTGGAAGAGGAATTAGAACAGGGAGCAAAGGGGTTGTCTTCCCAACTTGAACCATTGAGCTTGATTTGATCTGTTAAATAATGCCAGGATCCTGAGTTGTAAGAAGAATAATCAAGTACAGGGGGCTGGAGCGATAGTACAATGGGTAGAGCGGTTGCCTTGCACGCAGTCGACCCGGGTTTGATTCCCAGCATCCCATATGGTCCCCCGAGCACTACCAGGAGTAATTCCTGAGTGCAGCCAGGAGTAATTACCCCTGAGCATTGCTGAGTGTGGATCAAAAAGCAAAAAAAGAAAAAAAAGAAAAACAGCAATGAAAAAGAACAATAACTCGATTACAGTCTTAGCACATACTGTCCTTGGGGAAGATAATTGTGTTGTGATTTGAGTTGAACCCTACGGCGAGCTGATGGCAAGTGCTGTGTTCTTTTACCTGGTCTGTCTACCTTTTTTTTTTTTTCCTTTTTGGGTCACACATGGTGATGCACAGGGGTTACTCCTGGCTCATGCATTCAGGAATTACTCCTGGCGGTGCTTGGAAGACCATATGGGATGCTGGGAATCGAACCCAGGTCAGCCGCATGCAAGGCAAATGCCGTACCCGATGTGCTATCGCTCTTGCCCCCCCCTCCCTTTTATGAACACCTTATCTCTTTTTAAGATCAACTTTATGGTTGCAGCCTCCCACCAACAGTTGGCTGTCTTTCTAGTAAGTTTTTCCTTTGGCTCTCAGGAATAAGTTATCACTTGTCAAGGTCAGAGAGGAGCTGACCTTGCAGTGACCAGATTCAACTAGTATATTTTCAGTTGCACATATAGCACTGTATGATAGAGCATACCTTAATGGTCATCTTCAAAGCCCTCTGGACTTTAGATTCTATTTTTTTGGTTCATTTGTTGACTTTTGGGTCATACCACCTGGTTCAGAGTCATACCTGGCTCTGGACTCTGCTCTGGGGATCATGTGTCATGCAGAGGTTTGAACCTGGGTCAGCTGCATGCAAGGTAACATCTTAACTCCTATACTATATCTCTCCCAATCCTTGATTCTTTTTTCCTTTTGAAAAGACTTGACTTTACCTCATCTATGTATCTCTGAACCATACATGTTGATGTTTCTTAAATCTTTTTCTAGTCCTCTGTCCCTAAGGGTTTGTTTTTGATTTTTTTTAAAAATTGTTTTGGACCACACCCAGCTTGCTTAGAACTTTCTCCTGGCTCTATACTCAGCAATCACTCCCTCCTGGTGGCTCCCCAGGAACCATATGGGGTACCAGGATGAGCCCAGGTCAGTAGCATGCAAGGCAAGTGCCCTACCCTCTGTACTATCACTTTGGCCCCAGGCGGTTTCTTGTTTTGTTTTTGTTTTTTGAAACACTCTGGGATTACTCCTGGTGTGCTGGGATTGACCCCTTGCAAATCAAGCACTTAATCTACTTTTCTGTCTCTTCAATTCTCTTTAAGAGATTTCTTTCTGGTGCCGTGGATTTACTTTAAATCATTGGTTTTCTTTTATTGTTTTCAAGTTTACTGAAGTACTGTGATTTATAATACTGTTATGGATACTTTGATATACACATCGTCCCAACATCACACTCCCCCCACCATTATCCCAAGGACCCCTCCTCCCATCCATATCCATGTCCCATGGTATAGTTCTGTTTTATAGACCAACTCTGCAGTTCTGTGATCATTAGCTTTCAACTGTTGGTCCACAGGGTTAAAAAAGTTAAAATCGGGGGCCAGAGTGATAGTACCGCAAGTAAGGTGCTTGCCATGCAAATGGCCAACCTGTATTTAATCCCCAGCACCCCAAAAACAAAAATAAAAAGAATATTGAAATTCCCTGCTTTAGAGCTTAGTTTTCTTATTTTGGTTTTGTTTGGGGGGCCACACCCAGTGATACTTAGGGCTTACTCTTGACTATGCCTTCAGGGATCACTCTTTCAGGGCTCCATGGACTGTAGGACTATAAGTAATACTGGGGCTTGAACTAGGGTCAACAGTGTGCAAGGCAAGTACATTATAATCCCTGTGCTATCTCTCCAGCCCCTCTGTACTTATTATTTTTTGCTTTTGGGGTCACTCCTGACTACACTGAGGAATTTCTCCTGGCGGTGCTTAGGGGACCATGTGGGGTGCTGGGAATTGATCCTGGGTTGGCCGCATGCAAGGCAAACGCCCTACCCGCTGTGCTATCACTCCAGCCTGCTTTTTTTTTTTTCTTTTTGGATCACACCCACCGATGCCCAGGGGTTACTCCTGACTCTGCACTCAGAAATTACCCCTGGCGGTGCTCAGGGGACCATATGGGACGCTGAAATTGAACCCGGCTCGGCCGTGTGTAAGACAAACGCCCTACCCGCTGTGCTATCACTGCAGCCCAGTCTGCATTTATTTTAGAATAATACTAATTTATAGAAAAGATACAAGGATAGTACAGAGAATTCTCAGAAATCCCTTATCCAGTTTTCTGTGTTAACATGTTATATTACCGTAAAACATTTCGTGTAAAGCACTAGTTCTCAAACTTGAGTATACGTCAGTTAATCTAGGACCTAGCTTCTTTAACTGTGGGCTTTGTATAACTGAAAGCGGGGTCATTTCAAAATATACTTCTTTGGGGGCTGGAGCAATAGTACAGCTGTTAAGGCATTTGCCTTGCACACTGCCGACCCGGATTTGATCTCCAGCATCCCATATAATATCCTAAGCACCACCAGGAGTTAATTCCTGAGTCAGAGCCAGGAGTAACCCCAGAGCATTGCTGGGTATGACCCAAAAAGCAAAAAATAATAATAATTCCTTTTATTATTTATTAGTAAATGTTATATTTGTATGCCTGTATTATTTTATTGGATTTTGGGCCACACCTGGCATTTCTTTTTTTTTTGCTTTTTGGGTCACACCTGGCGATGCACAGGGGTTACTCCTGGCTCTGCACTCAGGAATTACCCCTGGCCGTGCTCAGGGAACCATATGGGATGCTGGGATTTGAACCTGGGTCGGCCGAGTGCAAGGCAAACGCCCTACCCGCTGTGCTATCTCTCTAGCCCTGACACCTGGCATTTCTTAGGACTTACTCTTGACTCTTTTCAGAGATCACTCCTGGTAGGCTTTGGAGAACCTATTGGGTACTGGGAATGCTAGTTGGGTCAGCCATTTGCAAGACAAGTTCCTTCCCCTCTCTACTGTCTTTCAGTCCAGAGAGCCTACCTTCTTACAACTGTGGACAGCCATACTATGTAGATAATCTCTGAATGCAGAGCCTTTGTGGCCCCAAAACAGAAAGGTTTATAGATATTCTCTGCTCTTTACCTACTTGTATGGTTTTAAGACCAACAAGGACTGGGCCACTCTTACTTAAAGGCAGATCACTATTGCTTCAATTCTTTAAAAAATATGATTTTGAGGGGCTGGAGAGATAGCACAGCAGATAGGGCATTTGCCTTGCACGCAGCCGACCTGGGTTTGATTCCCAGCATCCTGTATGGTCCCCGAGCACTGCAGGAGTAATTTTGAATGCATGAGCCAGGAGTAACCCCTGTGCATCGCCGGGTGTGACCCGGAAAAAAAAAAAAGAAAAAAACAAAACAAAACCATGATTTTGAGTCAAAGCAGTATTATATAGAGAAGAAATAATTTTTTGAAAATAGAACATAGGGCTGGAGCGATAGCATAGCAGGTAGGGCGTTTGCCTTGCACACGGCCAACCTGGGTTCAATTCCCAGCATCCCATATAGTCCCCTGAACACCACCAGGAATAATTCCTGAGTGCAGAGCCAGGAGTAACCCCTGTGCATTACCAGGTGTGATTCAAAAAGAAAAAAAAAAATTGGGGGGGTGGCAGAGCAGTAATAGAGTGGGTAGGGTGCTTCCCTTGTGTGTAGCTGACCTGGGCTTGTACCCTAACACCAGTTATTAGTCCCTTGCATGTCAGAAATAAACTGTGAGCACAGCCAGGTGTGACTCAAAAGTGAACCAAAAAAATGTATTTTGTCTCACACCCAGTGGTGTTTCTAGTCTATGCTAGGGCTTCTCTTGGAGGTTATGGGGATCAAACTCAGGCTTATTGCTTTTACTGCATGTTCTGAGCCTGCTGAGCTATCTCTCTGGCCCCAGATCCGAAGGTCTTAACCATCTATGCCATCTCGTCAATGACATGACTTGTTTGTCCTTTTTTGGGGGTAGTGGGGCACACTCAACAGTGCTGTGGAGCTGCTCCTTGTTCTGTGTTCAGGTGCTTGCTCCAGTCAGTCTTAGGGGACTGTGCCCTACCAGGGATCCAACCAGAGCCTCCCACACACAAAGTGTGCACTCCAGCTCATCTTTGTAACTCTGATGTACTTTTTTTTTCTAATACAGTGTTTCTCAGCCTTTCCAACTATGGTTTGCTTCGTCCTTGTTCCTTCCTTTTTACCCCTTGTGCTGCCAGTGACCATCTAATCTTGTACCGTGGTGCCCCATTTATGGAATTTGTATTTATCCTCTTGGAATGTCTTGGAGGCCCATGGGGTCATATTGTCCTCTGAAGAGAAATGTCACTCAGAACAGGATTTATAAGTTGGGCATGACTTTATAACTACCTGGGAGCCTTTTTTTAACTGGAAATCGTAGACTTCTGTACCTTAGGCTAGTTAAAATCTGAATCTTCTAGAATAAAGCCTAGACACAGTTTTTTTGTTGTTTCGTTTTGATTTGGTGTTGGGATCACTCCTGGCAGTGCTTGGGGGACCATATGTGGTGCTGGTGATTGAACCTGAGTTGGCCTGTGCAAGGCAAATTTACCCTCTCTATTATTGATTTGTACTCAAAGTGTGATTTGTATACACACCATAGGGTCTCTTACTTCTCTTGTTAAAAATGCTGATACTTGGGGCTGGAGCAATAGCATAGCGGGTGGGATGTTTGCCTTGCACACGACCAACCCGGGTTTGATCCCCAGCATCCCATATGGTCCCCTGAGTGCAGAGGCAGGAGTAACCCCTGAGCATTGCCGGGTGTGACCCAAAAAGCAAAAAAAAAAAAAAAAAAAAAGTGCTGGTACTTAAGACCTTTCAAATCAGAATTCGCACCTTAGTAAAATCCTCTAATGAGAAGCTAAAGAGGTATTACAGTGGATAAGGTGCTTTCCTTGCACCTGGATTCAATCCCTGACATCACTTATGGTCCCCTGTGCCGTTCAGGAGTGATCTCTTAGTGTAGAGCCATAAGTCACCCCTGAGTCTTGCTGGGCATGGCCCCCAAAATAAAAAAAAAAAATCACAAGATGGTTGTCAGCTTGTTATAGTTTGATAAATAGTACTTTGGGTCATTCATTCTCATCAGTGATTGAATGTAAGTATTGCTTTTCTATGTGGGTTGGGGTTTATTTATTTATTTATTTATTTTGGCTTTTTGGGTCACACCAAATCCACAGGGATCAGTCCTGGCTCTGCACTCAGGAATTATTCTTGGCAGTGCCCCAGGGACCTAATGGAATACTGGAAATTGAACCCCAGCCCGAACCCCAACCCTGGTCAGTTGGCTGCTGCAAGGCAAATGCCCTACCCTCTGTACTGTCTTCTCCCCCTGTTTTTGTTTGTTTGTTTGTTTGTTTAAGACTCGGTGTTTCTTTTCTTTTCTTTCTTTCTTTTTTTTTTTTGCTTTTTTGGGTCACACCCAGCAATGCACAGGGGTTACTCCTGGCTCTACACACATGAATTACCCGCTGGTGATGCTCAGGGGACCATAAGGGATGCTGGGAATCAAACCCAGGTCAGCCGTGTGCATGGCAAATGTCCTACCCTCTGTGCTATTGCTCCAGCTCCAAGACTCAGTGTTTCTTGAGGCCAGAGTGCTAGTACACCAGTGTGGCATTTGCCTTGTATGCAGTGTATACCTTGCATCTCATTTTGTCCCCTGACCACTGCCAGGTGTGACTCCCAAAATTTTAAAATAATAAAAAGACATATATATATATATATATATATACACACACACACATATATGCATATATCTACATACTGATTTTTGGGTCATACCTGGCAATGCTCAGGGGCTACTCTTGGCTCTGCACTTAAGGTATTACTCCTGGAGGTGCTCAAGGAACCATATGAGATGCTGGAGATTGAACCTGGTTTAGCCACATGCGAGGCAAATGTCCTCCCCACTATACTGTCACTCCGGCCCCACAGACTTAAGTATTAGTGAGTTTTGTGTTTCTGTGTCTGGTTCTGGGATCAAATCCAAGTAGAGTGCCAGGCATGTTCTTTTCCACATGTGTTCTTCCCTGATATGGTCCTGATATGATACCTGGTCCTGATATGATACCTCTCGGGCCAGGGGGATCTCTAAAAGGACTAAACTACCTTTATGTTCAGGAACCCCAGCTTCAGTCGCTAGAATGACTTTGTTCTCCAAGTGCCTAACCAAATGTAGTCTCTGAGTACTATTAGGTATGGCCCAAATCCTGGGGGGTTTGTTTGTTTGATTTTTGGGCCACACCCACCAATGCTCAGGGGTCACTCCTGACTCTGCTCTTAGGAATTATTTGACAGTGTTCAGAGGACCGTATGGGATGCTGGGGATGGACCCAGGCTAAGGCAACCCTCTGTACTATCTATCACTCCCACCCAAGGCCCACAATCTTTTTTTTTTTCTTTTAAAGTATGTCTAGAGACTAGGGGTCTTACTCAATGAGTGGACACACACCTAGTGTGTGTGAGGTCCTGAATTTGAATTTTAACCTTGGCACCACATAGCCTCTGAAGCATTGCTGGGTCCCTGGTGGTCTCTGTCATATATCCTCAGGCCAGAGCACTGAACTACCATGTCAGTTGGCTGACTATAAGCAGGAGTGGCCCCTAGATTTTCTGAACACTTTGAAGAGGTCTTCCCCAATTTTTTCCAATTCACATCAGGACTTATTCCTGGCTCTGCACTCAGGGGTCTTTTCTAGTGGGGATCTGGTGCTCATGTTGAACCTGGTTTGGCTGTGTGTAAGGCAAGACTCTTATGAATTGTACTCTATTTCCAGATCCCATTTTTTAAAAAAATTGATAAGTACATAGGTAATTTTTGGATGAAGCACCAGTTATTGGTATTTTGTTATTGTTCTTTGGGCACACCTGGCATTGTTTAGGTTACTTTTGTAATTCTTGCACTCAGGAATTACTCCTGATACTGCTCAGGGAACCCTATGGGATACTGGGATCCAACCCAGGCTAGCCACATACAAGGCAAGCCCCTTACCCACTATATACTATTTTTTCAGCCTCCCACCAGCAGAAATAATTAAAAAATAAAAAAGTACCAGGACTCAGAAGTGCTGTATTAGTGGCTTTTTCTGTAACTGAAATAATATACTAATTCACAGCTTCTTAAAAGTAGGATATAGCATGAGGGAATAGCTCAAAAATAAGTGCTCATGCCTGGCTTGCACAGAGCCTTGGAATTCAACCCCTGGCACATTGCTTTCCTAGTGTTTTTGGGTGTTGCCCCACATTATTGCAGCAGAGGCTCACTTCCAAAGAGGTGAATGAAAAAGACAGTAGGCCTGAGAGAAAGTACCAGAGTTAAGGTACTTGCCTTGCATGTGACCAACCTTAATCTCCTGCATCACATAATGTTCCTGAATATTACTACTGGGTATGGTCCAGGAAACGCGCACACACACACACAAACACACACACACACACACACACACACACACGTTTTCATTTTTGTTCTGAAAATACTGCAACTAAACATTTTTTTCCTGCCAGGTTTTTCAAAGGGAATGATGCGAGACAACACTGATATATTCTGATGGTTTCTCTTTTTATAGGCTCAAACTGTCCAGGTTGCTGAAGTTGAACCACAGTCACAGCCACAACCATCCCCAGAACTTCTGCTTCCAAATTCTCTGAAGCCAGAAGAAGGACTTGAAGTATGGAAAAACTGGGCCCAGACCAAGAATGCTGAACTAGAGAAGGATGCTCAGAACAGACTTGCACCCATTGGGAGTGAGTGTTTGGGAGGGAGAGAAGAGTGGACTCTATCTAAATTACAGTTATATAATAGTGTCAAGGTCAGAAAAGCTTGAAAAGTGTAAACTGGCCTTGGGGACTAGGGGACATCAACTGATATACTGATAACAAGCAGCACGCAGTTCTGATCTCCTGAGAGGAGCAGGATTTGTGGTGTTTGACCCAAGATGAGGCATGTGTGTACAGGTGAATTTATTAAGTCAATATAGCAGGTTTTGGGAGGTGACTTCTGGGAGTAGATGGGAATCATTGAGTGTATGCACTATGTGTCCTCTCTTATCCCTTCCCCTTTCTTTCCCTTGTTACTGGGTCATAACCTGGCAATGCTCAGGACTTAATTCTGGTTCTGCTAAGGGATCACTCCTGGTGGAGCTCTGGGAACTATATGTGGTACTGGAGATTAAACCCAGGTCGACTGCATGCAAAGCAAATGCCTTACCTCTTTTCCTTTAATAATCATTTTGAGATTTAAGTGATAGTCAGGAGAATGGCAGTAACCTCTTTGTGTGTGGCAAAGGGCTCAGGATTGTTGACTTCACAGGCCAATAGGGATCATAGAGAAAAGTGACCATTTTTATTCTAGCACCTTGATGAGCAGTATCTGAGCGTTTTTAGGGATCTCAGTGACACAGGAACCTTTTCTAGGAATCCCATTCACCTTTGGGGCTTATATTGCAGGACGTCAACTGCTGCGATTCCAGGAAGATCTCATCTCTTCTGCTGTGGCTGAATTAAATTATGGGCTCTGTCTAATGACCCGGGAAGCTCGAAATGGAGAAGGCGAACCATATGATCCAGATGTTCTGTACTATATTTTCCTGTGTATTCAAAAGGTAGGAAGCAGTTTTTTCATAGGACCATGATTAAGCTTTTTCCAATGGGATATGTGCTAGTCATATTAAAAATATGGTGTGCAAATGGTTGTAAAAAAGGATGTTGTTTTTCAGCTATTAGTAGGTCTCTTTTTTTTTTTCCATTAAAAGACTTTTTGTTGTTGTTTTTTTTGTTTGTTTGTTTGTTTTTTTATTTTGGGTCACACTTGGTGATGCTCAGGGGTTACTTCTGGCTCTGCACTCAGGAATTATCCCTGGCGGTGCTTGGGGGACCTTATGGGATGCTGGGAATCGAACCCAGGTCAGCCGCGTGCAAGGCAAACGCCCTACCCCCTATGCTATCACTCCAGGCCCAAAAGACATTTTGTTTTATTAAAATGACCTTTGATAGGTTAATTTGGATATTTCTTTTTTTTCCAGTTTATTTAACTTTTTTTTAACAAGGTTGTTCATGATTGATTTCAGTCATAAAATGTTCCAGTAACCATCCCTTCACCAGTGTACATTTCCTGATACCCTCCCCTACCAATAGGTCTTCAAAAAAATATTGTTCTTTTATTTATTACAGTACTGGTGGTGGGGTGTAGGGAAATATCTTGGTGTAGGAGCCAGATAGGTAACACTCATAGGCCTGGAATATGTGCTTTGCATCCAGGAAGCCTGGGTTTGTTCCTGGCACCACTGGTTCAATCCCTGTGTGCCACCATAAAAGGGAAAAAGGAAGAACAAAATACCACCCAGTAGTGAATAAAAAGATGTCATTCATGCGTCTGCATTTCTTTATGGTTCATTTTAATTCTTTGTTTCTAAGAATCTGTTAGCTATGGTATATGAGGACTTACTGTGATGATTTTTAGTTATTTTTTTATTGCAAAAGACCTTCATGATTAATTTGGAAAATTTCTGTCATACAGAATTCTGCTACTAGAGAAATTTCCATTAAAATATTTATAGCCTTGTTTTATTGCTTTTTTTTTTAAATCACAAACGTGTTTTTTTGTTTGTTTTTTCTTTTTAAGGTCAGTACCCATATGGGGTGCATGGAATAGAAGCCAGTTTGATTGTGTGCAAGGCAAGCCCTCTACCTGTTGCACTGTCGCTCCAGCCTGACAGAGCATTTTTGTGGGTAGTGGGGGCACACCTAGAGATTTCTGAGTAGTTATTCCTGGCTCTGCACTCAGTAATTACTATGGCAGTGCTCAGGTACCATGTGGTACCATCATGCCAGGGATCATATCCGGGTCAACCATATTCAAGGCAAGTGCCCTACCCTCAGTACTATTGCTGTGGCCCTCTGACAAAGCAGTTTTTAATCACAAAACTTTCTGTGGAAATAAACATTTGGCCAGACTCTGGATATAGTTCAAGGTTAGAGTACTTGCCTTGCATGTGTGAAGTGAGTATACCTGGCTTTCATCTCTGGCACCACACACACAAAAATGTGAAGTGGGAAAAAAAAGGGTAAAGTGAACATATGGAGGGATGCCAAGGAGTTAACTCAGAAGTCTGGAATGTGTGCTCTCTATTCTTGAGACCCCAAATTTAATCCTTGGTACCTATGGCCTCCAAATTTCTCCACGAGTTGCTGCCAGGATCCCAAGCACCACTGGGAATGAACAGATAATAGATTACTTCTAATAAAATGTATATATTTTGGTTTTTGAGCAGTGCTCAGGGTTTCCTTTTGATGATGTGCTTGGAGGTCATTCCAGGTGGGGATTGAGGGGACATATGCAGTGCCAGGGATTAAACCGAGGTCAGCCATGTGCAAGGCAAATGCTCTACCCTCTGTACTATCTCTCCAGCCCTAATATAATAAAATATTTAAAAAGTAAAATCAAGGAAAAAATAGATAAAGCAGATAATTTCTCAGGAAAAAAGCCTCGTAAGCAAACAAGCTTAAAAAGTAATTTATCTACAGCCAGGTTTTCTAGTAGTATCCACACCTTGACTTATTCTCTTTATTCACAGAAAGTTATTATTTGATAAACTCTTGCTAAGATACTATAAATGTAATTAAGTTTTTGTGACCTCTTAGATGAATATTGCAGAGAAAGTCACATTATAATGATGGGTTTTTTAGTGTTTGAATGTTCTTATTAAGAGGTCCATAAGAGACAATTTGCTGCTGAGGAATCATTTTGCTGATGGAGCATAAGATAAGTTTGCTTCCCAGTTCGCTCCGCTTTTGTTTCCTAATTATCCAGAGCACTGTATATACTATTCTGTTCCATGCTTTTGCTTATTCTGGCAGAGGCAGTCATCTTTATTCGCAGATACAGAAACTGAGCCTCATAATTGGAAAGGATTGGCTTATGTTGTTTAATTTACACAATACCTAATAGGGAACTGACCAGAATCTTCATATGCTTTTTCTCTATCACAAAGCAGTGCTCTGCCTAGGTGAGATAATATTCACAAAATCTATCCCATGGATCCAACTTGGTGGTATGAGAGTCAGTTCACATGTCTAACTTGTGTTGTGGCAGTGTCATCTGCTCAATAGTTTTGACATGCTATGAGTTTAAAGAGGAGTGGGTAGGGTGATGCTGTACTAATAGAAGCACAGATTTATTTACCATGAAAGTCTTATTCAGGAGAGTATCAACAACTGTTTGTTTTTCTTTTAGTATCTTTTTGAAAATGGGCGGGTCGATGACATTTTCTCCGATCTTTATTATGTTCGTTTCACGGAGTGGCTACACGAAGTTCTAAAGGATGTTCAGCCTCGAGTCACTCCACTTGGTAAGAATCTTCCTACTCCATCAGGGTTTTTTAAAAAATCAGCTCCAGTGCCAGAGGGATGTGGCTTAGTGGTAAAGCACATATGCATGAAACCTAGGTTTGATCCCCAGCACCTCCAAAAAACACAGAAAGATCAGTTTTTGTTGCTATTGTGTGATACAGTGTGTAGGTGAGAATAAATCAAAACTCTGTGCTGCTTGGCCCAACAAAGAAAGGACACTATGCACCAAAGAACACAGCTTGTCCCTGGGATATGCAAATTTGCAGTGTGGGGTTCGGTGAGGTGATAATCTTTCCCTTTGTTTTTATTAAAATATATCAATTAACACTTCCTAGACTGCATACTTCTCATGTATAAAACCCTAACATTGATCCCCAGCATCCAAAAAACAAAAACTAGAATCATTTCAAGAAATAAAATTTATGAACTGTTTATTTAATCTGTAGGTTACTAATGTTACATAATGAAATTTCTCTCCATGTGTATGAATACAGATATTACCGTATGTACAATATAATTTTTGCTTTACCAGTAGATATCCTGGATAGTATGTAATGTTAAAAAGTACATGAATTTTCCTTTAATTATAATATACTGAATTGTGATCATTTTGCAACATTTTGATCACATATACAAGTCTACACTTGAAATCAAAGTATTATATTTCAATTAAACCTCAATTCAAAAACAAGACAAAAAAAACTACATGAGTTTTACAGTGGAATGTTTCAATACTTATCTTTCAAGACAAACTACAGCAATTTTAAGTTTATAGAAAAATCAAGCATATGTTCTAGATAATTACTATCCTCTCATAGTTTCCCCTATTAGTAATAGTCCAGTACATATATACTATTGTTGATAAGCCAGTATTAGTACATTATTATTAATGTTTACAGATTACATTAGGATTTGTCATTTTGTGGGTTTCCACAAATCTGTACTCACATGCAATGTACAGTATCATATAGAAATTCTCACTCCTCTTAAATGAGTATGTTTCATCTACTTTTCCCTTTCTTTTCCCCTACCCCCAGATTCCTGGTGACTGCTGATGTTTTATATTGTCTGTAATTTTGCTTTATCTAGAATATCATGTGTTGGAATTATACAGCATGTAGCCTTTCCAGATTGAGCAACATGGACTTGTCATTTTATTTTCTAGATAGAATGAGATAACTTCTGTTTTAATTGCTGAATAATACTCTGTTGTAAGACTATACCACAGTTTATTCATTCACTTATTGGTAGTATCTTGGTTGCTTCCAAGTTTTGGATATTATGAATAAGTTGGTATAAATATCAATGCAGGTTTTTGGTGAAAGACTAGATCAGAATAGAATAGAACCCCAAATAGTCAAACATATGGCCAGCTTTTCATTGACAAGGGAGCAAAGGCATTTCAGTGGAAAAAGTACAATCTTTTCAACAAACAGTACTGAAATGTACATACACAGGAAGAAGGTAAATGTAAAAATCCTTCACAAAACTAATTCACGGGGGCTGGAGATAAAGTACAGCAGGCAAGGTGGCTTGTCTTGCACGTGGCTTACCTGGATTCGAACCTTGACATTCCACATGCTTCCCTGAGCACAGTTAGGAGTGATCCCTGATAACAAAGCCAGGAGTAAACTCTGAGCACATGAGGGTGTGCCATAGACACCCCCCAAAATAAATAAAGTTAATTATAGGAGTTAGCCTTGAGCATCACTGGATATAACCGAAAAAACATAAAGCAAAAAGGTTAAAAAAAAATAAGAAAGAAAAAAAAGGATTTTAAACCTAAACTAAGAGGCAAAACAAAAAAATCCAGATGGTGGGGCCGGAGCAATAGCACAGCGGGTGGGGCGTTTGCCTTGCACGCGGCCGACCCGGGTTCGATCCCCGGCATCCCATATGGTCCCCCAAGCACCGCCAGGAGTAATTCCTGAGTGCAAAGCCAGGAGTAATCCCTGAGCATCGCTGGGTGTGACCCAAAAAAAGCAAAAAAAAAAAAAAAAAAATCCAGATGGTAATACATGAGAAGGTCTAGGTGCCCAGAGTTTGGTGACGACTTTTTGGTATTAGAACACTAAAAACACAACCTACAAAAGAGAAAAAATTTAGTTGGACCTCATTAAAATTTAAAACTTCTGTGAAAAAGACTTAATGGAATGAAAGATAAATTGGAGGGGAACCTTTGCTGATAAAGGAGTGTTATTCAGAATATACAAAGGATTCTAATTTTTGGAGCTGAAGAAGCAGTTCAGTTTTAAAATGGACAGATTTGGCGCTGGAACATTAGTACAGCGGTTAGGACATTTGCCTTGTATATGGTTGTTCCAGGTTCGATCCCCATATCCTATATGGCCAGCTGAGCTTGCCAGGAGTAATTATTATTATTATTATTTTATTTTTTTTATTGAGTCACCATGTGGAAAGTTACAAAGTTTTCAGGTTTAAATCTCAGTTATACAATGCTCGAATACCCATCCCTTCACCAGTGCACATATTCCACCACCAAGAATCCCAGTATAGCTCCACCCCGCACGCCCACGCCCTTAGCCCCCCCACCCTTAGCCCCCCCACCCTTAGCCCCCCCCCCGCCTGTGTAACTAATAAATTTCACTTGACTTTCACTTTGATTGCATACAATATTTCAACAAAACTCACTATTATTGTTTGGAGAATCTCTCCCCTAAAGTCAGACCTGCTGAAAAGGAAGCATTAGATAATTTGTTTTCCATTGCTGAGGATGAAGAGGTATGAGGTCGAGTGACCACACTTAGCGGCCTCTCGGTTTTGGGTTTCTGTATTTTAGTATTTTAGTAACTAAGTCCAGAGAGATATCTGCCAGAAGTTGCATCGTTGCCAACTTGTACTTCTCAGTTACATTATATTCCACATATGAGTGCAATCTTTCTATGTCTGTCTCTTTCTTTCTGACTCATTTCACTCAACATGATACTTTCCATGTTGATCCATTTATATGCAGATTTCATGTTTTCTGACGGCTACATAGTATTCCATTGTGTAGATATACCAGAGTTTCTTTAACCAGTCATCTATTTTGGGGCACTCTGGTTTTTTCCAGATTCTGGCTATTGTAAACAGTGCTGCAATGAACATAGAAATACATATGCCATCTCTACTATACCTCTCTGGGATATATTCCCAGGAGTGGTATTGCTAGGTCAAATGGAAGCTTAATTTCTAATTTTTTGAGAATCGTACCAGGAGTAATTATTGGCTAGCAGTAAACTCTGAGCATCACCAGGTATGGCCACCCCCAAAAACCAAAATAATAAAGTGGACAAGTTTGGGGCATTGAGACTTAATACACATATAGAGGTGTGAAGCTGTACTCCTGGAGTTTATAGTAGTGTAAAGCAGGGGTAAGTCAATAAAATTTGGTTTAAAAAATAAAGATTATTTCTGATCATCTGCTGAGCTTGGGTAGTGGTGGAAGATAGGGACAAAAGATACATAGAAGACAGATAAGTGTATATGAAAAATGTACATTCACACAATAGTGAGGTAACAGATAAGGTAAATCCTCCGTCTCTTGGCAACCTCAAACCATCCAGTAGAGAGCAATAACTCATTTGTTGCTGTTGGGAAGTACAGTGTTATACCACTTAAAATTCACTTTGGGGCTGGAGCGATAGCACAGCAGGTAGGGTGTTTGCCTTGCACGCAGCCAACCCAGGTTTGAGTCCCAGCATCCCATATGGTCCCCTGAGCCCTGCCAGGAGTGATTCCTAAATGTAGAGCCAGGAGTAACCCCAGAGCATCGCCGACTGTGACCCAAAAAGAAAAAAAAATCACTTTGGTAGGTTCTTACCAAAGTAAACATTCTTGGGGCTGAAGAGATGGTACAGTGGGTAAGGCGCTTACCTTATATGCAGCCAACCTGAGTTCAATCCCTGGCATCCCTTATTGTCCCTGAGCGAAGAACCAGACAGGAGTAACCCCTGAACAGCAGTATGACCCAAAAAGAAAAATAAAAAACAAAAAGTAAGACTATATGAAAATGTTTTTTAATGCCAGGCAATATTTTAAGTATATATAATATAGTAGTTCACAAAATGGAGCTTATAGTCCACTGGGGAAAGAGTATTGAATTTATGATTAAGTGTTTTGAAAAACAGCACAATAAAATGGAAAATATTAAGGCTTTAGGTGGGTAGTTTCTCTGATGGACTGTTACTAGAGCAGAGACTGGGGCCAGAGTTATTAGATAGTACAGTGGGTAGGGTGTTTGCCTTGCATGCAGACGACCTGGGTTTGATCTTCAGCATCCCATATGGTCCCCCAACTACCACCAGGAGTAATTCCTGAGTGCAGAGCCAGGAGTAACCCTTAGAGCATTGCTGGGTGTGACCCAAAATAGCCAAAAATGAAGAACAGACACTAGAGGAAGTCTCATCACTCTTTCCAAGATTTGCCAAGTTTTATACATGAATTTGCTGATCTTTTTGTGTTTAGTTTTAATCTTTAATTTTATGTCTTGCAGTTTATTGATAGAAGCTAGACTTTTAAACTGTTTGAGTAATTTTTGTGAGGCTGGAGCAATAGTACAACGGGTAGGGCATTTACTTTGCACACAGCCGGTTTCAATCCCCAGCATCCCATATGGTCCCCCAAGCACCACCAGGAGTAGTGTCTGAGCACAGAGCCAGGAGTATCCCCTGAACATCGCCCTGAGCGTCGCTTGTGTGACCCAAAAAGGAGGGGAAAAGCAGATAAAATAATTTTTGCTATGTCTCTTATAAGCATATTATTTTGATCCCTGTATTATGTATAGTTGCTTGATAATTGCATATCCCAGAGTTAATCAGACATTTTCACCTTTTTTTTTTTTTTTTAACAAGATTTCCTCAGGGTCCAGAGTATTAGTACAGCAGGTAGGGTGCTTGCCTTGCATGTGACTGACCTATGGTTTGATCCCTGGAAACACTTACACAACACATAAGTTCCCATATGCCCCACCAGGAGTGAGCCCTGATACTGATGGGTATGTCCCAAAATAAAAACAAAAAACTAAGATTTTATCGTAGATACTTCGCTCTTTCAGTCATGTCTAAATCCATTTATTAGAAACGCCAGACTATGATATTCCAGTAATATTATTTCTTCAGTTGAGATGAAATTAGAAACTTTTTCTTGTAGCAATAAAAAATTCTTTGGATCTGTAGCAATATAGAAAAAGTGGGACAAAGATTTGTTTCTTTTTCCTTTTGTTTACTAATTTCCACTATAACAATTTGATTCACAACAGTAATGACCAATCAGCTGTTTCTATTAAGAATCAGTGTGAAGTGATGCATTTAAACATATTTATTATGGTTTGGTCTGTGGTTTTATCTTTAGCAATGTGCAAATCTTTTGCCATTTGAAGTTCTTTAAAGTGGTCCTTAAGGTCTTATGGTGTGATCTTACTGCCTTATTTTCTGGTTGCCAAAATGTTCCTGACTCATTCAGACATTTCCTTTTTTCAGAGTGGAATCTGGTCTGTTCTCTATGGAGTCTAAGTCCTTTTTAGTGGTGATTGGTATTATTAGTACCACATCCTGAATGCTAAGGATGCTTATTTCTCCTAGGTTCACTCTTTGTAGACTTTTTTTGGGGGGGGGCGGGAAGGGCATGATTAAATTTTTTAAATAGCTTATTTTAAATTCAGAACTCTAGATGTTTGTATAACTCTAAAATGTTCTCTACTTGTATATCTCTTCTCCTATACCAGGTATCCTGATTCTCAGGTATTAAATTTAACTTTATGGTGTGTCGTTACTAAGGAAAGAGATGAGATACCTGTTAGCAGAGTGAGTCCAGATGAAATAGCACATGCCAAGGTATGCCCAGAACTGCTTCTAGGGCTGGCTTTCCTCAAGCAGGTTTGCATTATGTCACTCAACTTGTTTCAGACCTGTCTTGAGAGCATTGGTGCTCTTCTCCTAGCTACTGGGCCACAAAATGAGTTGAGGCTGATCTACAGCAAGGAAATGGATATGCACTATTGGGACCATATGTAGCCACCTTTGGCATAAAGAAGAATGGATTGGGTAGAATATTTCTTTCCCTGCTTCTAGGAAGTGGTACCTCACTGCTGCCTGGAGAGTCCTGAAAATCCTGCAGAGGATGCTGGTGTCTGCTGCTCTCTCACCATGCCCTCAGTGCCTGGCACACACACAGTTGCACATTGTTGAATGAGCAAGTGAAGGGACCTTGCTGATCAGCACGTGTATTATCTTCCTTTGGAGTGGACCTGGTTGCCCTGGGTGTACAATCAAATCATAACTCTTGCCTCAGCCCAACTTGGTTTATTTTTGAAGAAGTTTTTCAATAAAACCTGCCCTCTGGATAGGATACAAATGGGCCTGCTTTCTAGAGGTGGAAGATAGGAGAGGAAGTTAAGCAAGGACAAAGGCATGCATTCCAGTCTTTGGACTCTGAACACATTTAAAAGTGATGTTATGGGGCTGGAGCGATAGCATAGCAAATAGGGCGTTTGCCTTGCACATGGCCTACCCGGGTTCAATCCCTAGCATCCCATATGGTCCCCTGAGCACCGCCAGGAGGGAGTAATTCCTGAGTGCAGAGCCAGGAGTAACCCCTGTGCATCGCTGGGTGTGACCTAAAAAGCAAAGCAAAAAAAAAAAAAAGTAGTGATGTTTCTATCTTCTTTCTGGAGAAGTATGCAAGTGTGCAGTTTGGTGGTGGTGTGGGATTTTTTTGTTTTTTGGTTTTTGTTTTGTTTTGTTTTTGAGGTTGATCCCTCTCCCTCAAATTAACCTTGACTTAGAGGAAGAAAAATATGAGGTAAGAGCACACACAGTTCTCAGCGTGTGCTCTCAGGTCCCACTCTAGGAACTTGTGTTAGGGTTTGACCATCTGTGTTTAAACAGTCCAGATAATTCTGCCTCGGGAAACTGTGCTGGCTTATAATCCTTTGTGGTCCTTGTGCCTTAAAACTCCTGTCCTGTACCTTTGAGGAACCACCTGCCATCCTCTTGTAGCAGTACTCTATTCCTCCTAGGCTATGTCCTGCCCAGCCACGTGACTGAGGAGATGCTGTGGGAGTGCAAGCAGCTTGGGGCTCACTCCCCTTCCACTCTGCTGACCACCCTCATGTTCTTTAACACCAAGTAAGTATTCCAGAGGCTCCGTGCTTAACCCTTGCTTGGATTTGCCCAGTGAAGAGGGTGGAGACTATCAAGCGGACTTCTGAATTTCACACATATTTGGGAGCCTTTATGGTACTGAAATCCCTCAGCCCCACTTGACTGCGATTTATGTGGTGACCATTGAGTGAGGCAAACAGCCCGTCATACCCCCATCATCAGTCTTGATGTGACTTCTCCACTAGATAGTGTGTTTGGCCCTGAGCCTGCCCAGGGTCTGGGAGTGTGCAGCAGCAGCTCCAGAGCACTGATGGCAGAGGGTAAGTCATGGTCTCCTGGCACCATTCCCCTTGCCTTGCTTTTACTTGTGGTGCAGGTACTTCCTATTGAAGACAGTGGACCAGCACATGAAGCTGGCTTTCTCCAAGGTCTTGCGTCAAACTAAGAAGAACCCCTCTAATCCTAAGGATAAAAGCACGAGTATTCGGTACCTGAAGGCCCTTGGCATACATCAGACTGGCCAGAAAGGTAGGGGAAGGATGCAGGGAACTGCAGACCCAGGTGCTATTTGTCATAACCTCCCCCTTATACTCTTAAACCCTACAGTGTGGGTATGGAGGTTAGGATTTGCTACATAGGAATTTTGTCCAGGCAGAATCTCTAGAAGTAGAAAAAAAGTAGATGCCTTACCCCTTCATGCCTTTCACTAGTCATACCTCATTTCATTTCCCTATATTTTGTACTTGGAATGGCTAGTAGCCCATGTTTCCTAACCTGGGCCTGAGCTAAGGCAGTTTGATGCCATGTCTGTGGTGGGGGGGGGGTTGTTTTTTAGTTACAGATGACATGTATGCAGAACAGACGGAAAATCCAGAGAATCCACTGAGATGTCCCATCAAGCTGTATGATTTCTACCTCTTTAAATGGTGAGGAGGCTTATAATGGTTGGGTTGGAGTCTGGGTGTGGTGTGATCTGGTGTGTCAGTGTGGTGCATACATCATGTCTTCCCTAGTCCAAAACTGATTAAGAAGACACTTCCCAAAAGCAAAATATAGAAGCACTCTACTGGTCTTTCCAAAGGATTTGCTCCTAATATAGTGATACCGTATGGTTCTCTGCTTCTTGATGGATCCTTTTCATGAGAAAGAGTGAAGATTCATAGAGACTGCCTGTCTTCCTGCATCTTCCTGCCCTGTTTTATCACTGCCATCAACCTAGCAGATATTTTCTTCCCCAACTCTCCCTCTCTCCCACCCTTCATTTTGCACATTGACAAATGTCAGAATGGCTTTTACATAAGGTTCTCTCCACTGAGGGATTTCATGCCCTTCTTAAGGATGTTGGCGCAGAATTGCCTGATGTTCAAGTGACTATTCTGGCCATCCTCTTCCCCCCCCCCCCAGCTCTCCAGTTCTGTCCTACTACTCTTCCCCCTCAAAATAGTCATTAATCTCTCATTATGTTGATGGTTTCCTCTTAGCCATCCCTGTTCTCAAATACAAGCTTTATTGGGAGGTGTTTCCAAATTCTTTATCTCTTTGCTTGGATTATTTCCTCAGCACTCAACTACTATTTGTCACTTTGTATTTGTGACTGTTAGCTTTTTCCCCTTCTCTGTATGCCCCATAAGGTAGGGGATATTACTCAATTTTCTAACATTAGCACCTAGTTAGAGCCTGGGAGAGAGTAGCCCTTGGGTAAATCTTGACTGATGAATGGATGGCAACAAAATGCCGAGTGCTGTGTATCTAAGAGGTACAAAACAGTATTGAAGGGGTGAAGAATTGAGGATCCCAGAATTAGACTTGAGCTGAGAGGGCAGATAATCCCTTAGGTAGAACTGAAAAATTGTATAGTGTATTGGGCAGAAAAAAAAGGCAAATAAAGGTTTGGAGATGGTCCTTCTGAGTAGTGTAGATGTTTCCATTGTATTACATGCCTTGATTTAAAGCCCTTAGTGGAGTGGTTAGAGGAACTGCATCTGACTGTGAGCGAAGCAAGAGAGGGAACCTATTGGAATTTGCCATAGGAGATGTCAAACAGGAGATTCTAGAGTTAGTGTATGTTGGTTTCATAAGAGTTCAGTAGCAGTACCATCATGCCATCAACAGTTGCTGCTTTCCCATCGTTTGGTTTGCATATAATATTTTTTCTGGAAGTTCAAAGTAGGAGGGTTTAGACTGTGGTGGTTATAGGGCTGGGGATGTGGCTCAGTACATGAGTGAATTCTTTGTTTGATCCTTGCTGTCATAGAAACAAAACAAAAATAATGCAAAGGGAGAAAAGTAGTGGTTATTTTACCCTGCTTTTACCAACATCTTCTTCAGCCCTCAGAGTGTGAAAGGCCGGAATGACACCTTTTACCTGACGCCTGAGCCGGTGGTAGCGCCCAACAGCCCGATCTGGTACTCGGTCCAGCCTATCAGCAGAGAACAGATGGGACAGATGCTGACTCGGATCCTGGTGATACGAGAAATTCAGGAGGCCATTGCAGTGGCCAGCGCAAGCACCATGCATTGAGATCCCTCAGCTGCGGTGCAAGGGAGACCATCTAAGAAAACCGGACAGACTTCCCACTCAAGAAGAGGCCTCCTTTTTTTTTTTTTCATTTCCTTTTTTATTGATGTAGTTTTGAAGCCATTCAGGCTGCTTCTGTTTAAAATGTAAAAGGAAACTGCCCCTTCATCTTTATGCATCTTCAGCATAAGCCTGCTCTGGCAGACTCCTCAGCCACGGGGCTCTGGGTTTCCTGAGAACCAGATGACCTAGAAAGTTGCTGGCTGACTTTTTCTTATTTTGTCTGGGGTCTGGGGAAAGGGCTTGGACTGTTAGGAGAAATGTGGCCCCTTCCCTTCCTCCAGAAAGATGGAATTAATGATGGATGGAACCTCCAGGAAATCTTCCCCCAGCTGGCTTCCACTCTGGCAGACTTCACAGATCCCAGGGAAGCCATGGTGTGTCTACGTGTGCAACTTATTAGCATCTTAATGGAAGGAAATGAGGGGAACTTCAATTATGATTTATTAAAGACAATTTCTATTACACCCTCCTTTATGACAAGTGACATTTTAGATGTTAAAGTAAAAACTTTACCATGCTTTTTTTTTTTTTGGCCTAACATTGAGGCCTTAAACCTGAGGCTCCTGTGCCTGATGGAATTCTTGTAACATACACTTGTGTATCATATAAAGATACCACTCTGTTTCTCTTATGTATTCTTAATCTAGTTGTTTATTAAGAATGACAAGCACGTCTTTTCAACATGCTAGTGAAAAACGTCTCTTTATTTGGGAGCAGTGGTGGGATAGTGGACGTTTGTATAGTCTTATATCTGAACTAAAGGGCTACAATCCTGCAGGCGGGGGCATTACCGGGAGCTACCCAACCCCCAGGCTGCAGGCGTATCGCGCGAATAGTGCGCAAGCGCGTCTTTAGCCCCGCCCCAGGACGCTCTGGCCCCGCCCTCACGCACTGCGTCATGATGTCAGCGACACGCAGGGCGCGGTGACGATACCGCGGGTTTATATTGGCGCGGCGCAGACGGCAGAGGCCTCTGCGGCGCGGTCCTTGGAGACGCGCGGTTCTGTCTTTAGCCATGGCTGACTACCTGATTAGCGGGGGCACATCCTACGTACCAGACGACGGACTCACTGCTCAGCTGCTGTTCAACTGCGGGGACGGCCTCACCTACAAGTGCGGGCCTGGCGGGCTCACCTGGGCGAAGGAGGGGCGGTTCGCTGAGCTGGCAGGCCTGGGAGGGACTCGCGTTGAATCCGCGCGAACGCGGGATTTCGGCGCCGGGTGTTCCCCTTGCATCTCTGGGTTTCCGTGTAACAGTGCTGAATGGGGGAGGGACGAAGGAAGCATCTTGGCAATGGTTGGTATTTTAGGCTTGAAACTCCATTCTTCCTACACATGGAGTTGTCAGGGTGCCTGGGGTTCTGGTGACAGCTAGGTGGCAGAAAAGGATCATTTCCACCTTTTGCTTTGCCTTAGTTGTATCACATGGGCTATGCAAGTCAGCCCAGATATCTTATGAGATCATCTGGGGGTGGTGTCTTCAGCTTCCCTAAGCTTGAGCCTTACTGTTTACTCCCCTCCCCCTTAGTGACTTTCTCATTCTTCCCGGGTACATCGACTTCACTGCAGACCAGGTGGTGAGTATTGCCAGAAATTGAGTCCTGAACACAAGGTGGGTTGACATGCTACTGGCCCTCGGTCTCGGGCCATCTCACCAGATTGGACTTGGGATGAGTTCTGTGGAATGGTCTTAATTGGAATGCAGCTCATTGGAGGCCTGTCGGTTCCACCTTGGAATATTTCATGTTCTTTCCCATATTTGTCCTTACTCTCTTCAGGACCTGACTTCTGCCCTGACCAAAAAGATCACGCTGAAGACCCCACTGGTTTCCTCACCCATGGACACAGTCACAGAGGCTGGGATGGCTATAGCAATGGCGGTGAGCCCTGTGGGGGTGCTTTTGGGGCAACACCTGGCAGTGCTTAAGGCTTATTCCTGATGGGACTCAGGGTACCATATGAGGTGCCAGAGATTGAATCCAGGTAGGCTGTGTGCAAGGCAGGCACCCTGCCTGCTATATTATTTTTCCAGCCCCACGGTGCTGCATTTCTTACCCAAAGCATTTTATCATGCCTCGCCTCTCTTACTGTCACTTTCCCCATCTTCTCCCTTTATCCTGCAGCTTACAGGTGGTATTGGCTTCATCCACCATAACTGTACGCCAGAGTTCCAGGCTAACGAAGTTCGGAAAGTGAAGGTCAGAAGGGGCAAGGATCATGGTCAAGAACTGGGATTTGCACTGGGGTGGAGTGGGGGTGATTTTTGTTAGTCTGGGTCCTTTTTCCCTTAATGGATTTAAGGGAAAGAGCCTGAGTTCCCTGTCTTCATTAAGGCAGTAGGAAAGGATCTGGTGGATAGCACCTGAGCCTCCTATCCCTGGGTTTGAGGTGTTGGTGTTATTGGCCTTGTGGCATTGCCAGTGGAAGAACTAGAACGAGTTTAGAATTCAGACCATGAATGTGGTTAATGCAATTCAAAAGTCCCTTTTTACTATCCTTCCAGAAATATGAACAGGGATTCATCACAGATCCTGTGGTCCTCAGCCCCAGGGATCGAGTACGGGATGTGTTTGAAGCTAAGGCCCGGCATGGTTTCTGCGGTATCCCCATCACTGACACAGGCCGGATGGGGAGCCGCCTGGTAGGCATCATCTCCTCCAGGGACATTGACTTTCTCAAGGAGGAAGAGCATGATCGTTTCTTGGAAGAGGTAAGTGTCACTAGCAGAGAAAAACCCAGCTCAGTCTGGCTGGGTTAAAGACAAGCAAACTCCTGTTGGTTGCTTGACATCCCCTTAGGCCCCTGCTGTCCAGGAAAGGTGAATGTCTAGCCATGTTCCTGGCTCCTTCATTCCTGCATTCCTTTCCTACCACTCCATGTTTGCCATTATCAGTGTTGCCACCAAGGTGGATATAGCACTGAAGAACAAACATGGCCTCTCTCTGGCCACTGCTCAGCCCCAGCCCCTTTTCTCTACAGTGTAACAGGCAGCTCCCTGTACCATGTTCTCTTCCTACTGTCTTGCCATTGGATTGCTGCGTAAACTGTTGCATTTCCTTGAGGGAGAGTGTTTTTTACAGGGCATGTTGATAGGTCTGGTCTGATCCTCACAGCCCTCCTGCCTTCTAGATCATGACAAAGAGGGAAGACTTGGTGGTAGCCCCTGCAGGCATTACACTGAAAGAAGCAAATGAAATTCTGCAGCGCAGCAAAAAGGGTAAGTCCTAAAAGTAGGGTGGGTTCTGGCACCAAAGACCAGGGTTCTAATCCACATCTAATACTGCCCCAGGAAAGTTGCCCATTGTAAATGAAGACGATGAGCTGGTGGCCATCATTGCTCGAACAGACCTGAAGAAGAACCGAGATTACCCCTTGGCTTCTAAAGATGCCAAAAAGCAGCTGCTGTGTGGTGCAGCTATTGGCACCCATGAGGATGACAAGTATCGGCTGGACCTGCTGGCCCAAGCTGGTGTGGATGTCGTAGTTTTGGTGAGTTATGGGCATGGGTAGGGTGGGGGAAGCACCCACTGTACCACAGTCTCACTAGAACTTCCCCCTGGTCTCAGGATTCTTCCCAGGGAAACTCCATCTTCCAGATCAACATGATCAAGTACATCAAAGAAAAATACCCTAGTCTCCAAGTCATTGGAGGCAATGGTGAGGCGGGATGTGTGCTAAAGGATGTGGGCTTAGCATGGGAAAGATGCCTTCCATCTAAACTTCATGTGAGCCTCTCCCTGTTGCCCTCTGCAGTGGTCACAGCTGCTCAGGCCAAGAACCTTATTGATGCTGGTGTAGATGCCCTCCGGGTAGGCATGGGCAGTGGTTCCATCTGCATCACCCAGGAAGGTAAGACTCTTTGTCAGGGCCTTTAGCCCCATACTCCCTAGAGCCAAGAGCTCTTAGGGGAACTGCATCAGTCCTCCAGTAGGGCAGCCCCATGGCCAAATAGGCCCGTTGGGTGGGTGACATGCCAGCCAGGCAAGCTCTCATCAAATCTCACCTGCCACTCCCTCCCCGCCTAGCCTGGCCTCCTTGCTCCTGCTCTGCGCCCTCTCTAAACTCTGGTCTGTTTGTTTTGTTTAGCGGCTCCCAAGATCCCTCCAGACATAAAGTCCCACAGCCCCAAATGCCCTTCTACTGTCACGGGCTGCTATAGTAAGTCCGGCCAGGCCCACTGGCCCGGCCCAGCTGCCCACTGCCCGGCTGCTTGGTTGACTGTAGCTGTAGCTCCCGGGGTTTGTGGTGCTGGTGGGTGGGCAGGGCAAACTGAATGACAGACCATGGTTTGGGGGGCAGTTCAACAACACAGCTCCCTCCTATTCCTGGGGTGCTTATAATGGAGCAGGACCCCCTTCCCCAAGGAGGCCTTGCTCTTCCCACATCTGCAGTAGACACAGCTCAAGAACCAACTCTGCAGCCCACTTTTCTTCCACAAGACCACTGCTCTGATCCAGCCTGAGCTGCCCACCCTGCAGGGAGAAAGGGGTGGACATCTGGGTACTAACTGCACGGTGATCCCTATTCCACCTGATACCAGCTGGGCGGGGCTTCCCCGGCTGCTCACTGCATGTGCCTGAGGCTGCTCTGGGCCATGCACACATGCACGTGCACACGCAGGGGTGAGTGGAGGCATCACAGCTGTTTGTACTGTTCAGGGCAGTAGCTATCCCAGACACGCCTCTTCCTCGGCCAGGCTGCAGTCCTGGTGCAGGTGTAGCTGAGAGCTCCTGAGTGCTGAGTTGTGGCCACAGCACTGCCTCTCCCACGTTAACAAGACCCACCCAATTCTTCCTCCATCTCTTAACAGTGTTGGCCTGTGGGCGGCCCCAAGCAACAGCAGTATACAAGGTGTCAGAATATGCACGGCGCTTTGGTGTTCCAGTCATTGCTGATGGAGGAATCCAAAATGTGGGTCACATCGCCAAAGCCTTGGCCCTTGGGGCCTCCACAGGTAAGGCACAGCATGGCACCCCTGTAGCCTGATGAGACTTAGTGATGCTCAGGCTCTACTCCCTTCCCTTCACAGTTATGATGGGCTCCCTCTTGGCTGCTACCACTGAGGCCCCTGGCGAGTACTTTTTCTCTGATGGGATAAGGCTAAAGAAATACCGTGGTATGGGTTCTCTTGACGCTATGGACAAGCATCTCAGTAGCCAGAACAGATACTTCAGGTAGGATGAGAAGGTCAGTAATCCTGAGCCAAATGTGCAGTGGCAGCCTCAACTGACTTTCTCCCTATGTCCACTGTTTCTCCCTGCAGTGAAGCTGACAAAATCAAGGTGGCCCAGGGGGTGTCTGGAGCTGTTCAGGATAAAGGCTCCATCCACAAATTTGTCCCCTACCTCATCGCTGGTATCCAGCACTCTTGCCAGGACATTGGTGCCAAGAGTTTAACCCAAGTTCGGTAAGTTTGGGTAACTGGGACATTAAGAGGGGTTGGCAAATAGAAGGGCTGGTTCAGGGCCAGTTAATTACCACTTAATATTTGCCATCTTCAGAGCCATGATGTATTCTGGGGAGCTCAAGTTTGAAAAAAGAACGTCCTCAGCTCAGGTGGAAGGTGGTGTTCACAGCCTCCATTCGTAAGTAACCATCTCTCTTCCACTCTTAGGGGTAGAGGTCTTTGGCCTGCCTCTGCCCTTGCCTCATTGTTGATCCTTCTGCCCACAGGTATGAAAAACGGCTTTTCTGAAAAGGGATTCAACACACTTTTTTTCAATAAAAGTTTGAAAAATGTGGTGCTTCATATTTTATTTCGGGGTGGGGGGGTAGTTGTGTGGGCCATACCCAGCAGTCCCTGGGGTACTGTGCAATGCTGGAGGTTCAAATACTAAGGATGCAATATGGACCTGAAAGGATATAAGTTCTAGTAAGTTCAGAAGTGCTACCTGAGACAGCTCACAGACCCACCATTTATGGTACAGTCCCCAAGTGCTCATTTACATCCTGAATCTGAAACTTTGGAGTTCAGGATGGTCCCTGAGGCTTTAGACTAGTGGGGTCTTACATTAGTCCAAAGCTTAGCAAGATGGGACCAGGTATGTTCTGCACAGGAACATGCTGCTACTACCTTGGCCTCTAGGGGGCCAGAGAGGCCCACATAACCTAGGTGAAAGAGGGACACTTGTGTTTTGGAGGCCACACCAGCAGTTCTCAGAGCTTACTCTTGGCCTTGCACTCAGGGATCATTCCTATTAACCCAGACTGGTCACATGCAAGGCAAGAGACCTGCTCCCTATACTGTCCCTTTGTCTGAAAGGGACCCCATGATTTCCTCATGACCCCTGACCAGCACACAGCTAACACAAGAGGAGAATTGCATAAATTATTAATTTGCTACTAGGTAAGAGAAAATACAGCGCCTAAGGGGAGGGGCTACTGAGAGTCTTCAAATGGCCAAGGTCGTAGGCCCCTCCAGGACAGGTCTGGTCCTGATGGTTCACTCTGCAGACGGGGTCAGAGATGTGCGCATAGTCCCTCCAGGTGGGGGGATGAGCACAGCTCCTGTCACTCGGCCCTCATGGCACAGGAAGTTGAAAGTAGCGCAGGCATTGGGCTGCAAAAGAAAGCCAACATCAGCCTGGCTAGCACTAGGCTGGGCTCCCCTCACCAAGTTGCAGGACTCACCGTGTCCTGCACCTCCACGGCGATGCCCCGCTGTCTCATGGCTCTCAGCACCTGGGATTGCAGCCGCTCAGTCCGATCTCCAGTGCCCACCACCACAATTTCTAATAAAACGAGAACAGAGGTGGTCTGTTAGTGGCCGAGGTAGGGGTGGCTTTCCCGGGTCCAGGGCACTCCTCTCCACAGATACCTATTGGGGGCTCCAGCATCCAGAAGAGGGAAAAGCTCTCTTCGGTGATGTCTTGGTGAGATCCCACCTGTGCAGATTTAATACCAGCAGGTTAAATACAACTACTCGCACCTTTCCACACCGGCCCCTTACTTGCTCCACAACGGGGCAATAGGGGGAACCAACTTTTCCGGGGACAGAATCTGGGGGCAGGCCTGTGGCTCTGGGCCGCAATTTCCTCGCTGAGGGGCAGGGCTCACGTTCCACTGCACCACTGAGTTCGGGAGTAGTGCGCAGGGGCCAAAGACGCGATTGCCGTTGACCGTGAAGCCACGACTGTTGTAGCTGTCAATATACATGGTGTTCGGGGACTCGCGCTGCAGCAGAGAGATGCGCGTTCGCTGGTAGAGCTCATCGTCGGCCGGCGTGAGCCGATGTCCACGCCGTGGGGCCCTGCGGTGGGGCAGGGCAGGGTTAAAGGCCGTGGGGTGGCGGCTGCAAGGTGCGGGGCGTGGAGGGACGGCGGACCCGGCTCACCATAGGCGCTCGGTGTGTGGGCAGCACAGGAGAGGTCGCGAACGGGAAGCGCCGCGAAGCACCAAGGCGGCAGCCATGGTGGAGCGGCTCGAGGGGAGGCCGACGCAGAATCAGAAGGGTCGGAGCTGAGCCGCGGTCGGCGCGCCTACAGCGCCCCACCGCGTCCCGGAGGCGCTGCGCAGCTGGGCCGGCTCTGGGCGGGAGTGGGAAGGGGCCGGCCCCGGCCATCTGTTCCCGGAGGGCGCCTCGTCCCCCAGCGCGGCTCGGGTATCTGCACCTGCCGCCCGCTCCGCCCCGGGCCCCCGCAGACGGTCTGGGGGGAGACGGGCACCAGGTGGCGCGGCCGGCTTCAGGGCCCTATTTGAGTCCCAGCAGCGGCCTGGCCCCCGGCTCCCAGCCATTCCGCAGGGCTCGCGGGGCCTGGGGTGGGGCGGCCGCGCACCTGGTCGAGTCCCGCACACCTGGCCAGGGCGTGGTACGGGTTGGCAAGCCTCTAATCCTAGACTTTGGGGCATCGGGTTCCCGGGGCGGGGCGGGCGGCTCAGGTTACCCCCGTTCGCCGTCGGATCCGGCCCCTCCCCAACCGTCACTCGCGCGACCGTTGGCGCCGCCGCCGCGCGGCCGTGGGGCGTGGCCCCGCGTGGATTGGCCTCTCCGCAGCGCGAGGGGGCGTGGCCCGGTGATTTTGCCTTAAAATGGTTCCAACTGCAGCCAGAGCCAGCGGAAGGGGACGCCGTGGTCGTGCATTTGCTGCTGCTCGGGTGGGACCTACCGGGCCGAACCGGACCAGCTACTGAACTATGCAGCGGTCGGAGCATCGCCCTGCCCTCGCTCGCTCTGCTCGCGTCCCGAGACTTCCCCGCCCCCGTCTCGAGCCGAATCAGAGGGCCTACTGGCACGAGAGCCGCTGGCACCGGCTCCGGGTTCGGGCATCTCCGCGCGCCCACCTTGTCGCGGCCTCAGGGGAACGTTGCGGCGTCTGCTACAGGCGGGGCGGGCGGGAGCTCGGCACAGCCGAGAACCATCGCAGTGGATTCCGTGGCGCCCGCCACCGCCGTGACCGTTGGGCTCCTCGCCCTTCGGACGCTGGCAGCGTCACCGGACAAAGGGACCGGGTGCGGGGGTGTCCCGAGTCGGGCGCGCGGGTTTACTTCCTCTCCGTCCCCGTAAGTGAGCTTCCCTCTTGGCTGACCCCAGTGCCCGCCTCGCTACCGTCACCGCGCCAGTGGTCTGGGCTGCGTGGGACCTACAGAACTAATCCTGCCCCGAGGATCTAATCCGGATCGGGAGCCGGTCCCAGGGGAGGGCCCACCGCACCTCCTATTGTTTTGGGGCCCAGGTGAGCACCTCGTTCCCAGTAGACTCAGTTTCACTGCCTAATCCTGGATCTGCCTGGGAATGGAGGGGTTGTGACCCGTCCTCAGGGTAAGGGAAGGTCCCCTTCGCTGCCTGTACCCCCAACTCCCACCCCCCACGGCTGGACAGCGGGCAACGGAATCCCAAAAGCAGCTGTTGTCTCCAGAGCATTCCAGCTGCGCTTGGATTTCGTTCCCTGCTCTCCTGCCTGAGCAGCGTCTTGGCCCAGGAGTGGGCTAGCCCTGGTCCCCAGACATACTTGATTGGGTTGTCCTGGTCTCCCTCCCCTCTCAAGTGTACCCGCAGCCTGGAAGTGAGAGCCAGGGCTGCAGCCATCTGTGGAACCCGGACTAGTTTTGGTGAGGGGGGCAGGCTCAGGGGCAATGGTGGGGAGTCCCATAGGGCGGCCTCTGCAGGCATCTCGCTAAAGATAGCCCTTCAACTTCCTGGGGAAAACCCACCGCAACCGTCTTCTAGACCGAAAGTAGCAGAGGTCCTCAACTTGGGCTGGGCTGCCAGGCCCATAAGCAGCCTTTCCTGGGTCGTGCGCTTCTGACGTAGAAAGCGCTTTGGAATGACACGATCACTCCCGTTGAGTGGGCACCCAAGAAGTCATCGGGAATGTCGTGTCCGTCCAGTGCTCTTTCGGCGCCTCCCTGGAGGGCCTTGAAGCTCTGGCTCAGAAAGAGAACGTAATGAGATTTTCCTGTCTCTAGGACCCCCTCCTTTCTGAGCTTCTCGGCTCTCTGCAGCCTCAGATTCAAGCCCCATTAAAGAAAAAGCAGAGAGGGGGGAGATTTAAGTTACAGTGAATTGGAAGTAGTTAAACCATCAGGCGACAGAAGAGCTTTCTGGAAACAGTGCAAGAGAAGCCAGGTGCCCTGTGCTTGTGGTGGCTCTTCCCGTGGCCACATTTAGTTTGGCCCCTTGATAGCTAAACCTGAAACTGGGAGTCTTTCGGTTATTTACCTAAGCCAGGTCGAAGGAGAATTATTAAAATCTTGCCAAAAAGAAACAAAACATGATGGTTCTGATTTCTCAAGATTAAAAAAATTGTATCGGTGGGCAGTAATCACAGGAATAAAGACTACACATGTCTGACAGGAGGAAATGCTTTCTAACTGTGGAACACTTTTTTTGTTTGTTTAGAAAAATCGACTGTGAAAGTGGATTATCAGCTACTCTACTGTGGTGACAGTTCACCTGGGACTTTAGGTGTTTTGATTGTATGGGTGGGAGAGATGAAACACAAGTACAGCAATCTAAGATTTCAATGAGGAAAAAGCCTCAAGTGAGCCCCCACCGGGTCGCTAGACTCTTATGCGCTGATTGCTAACGCTTGCGTCAACATACAAAATGTAGGCCGCAAAAATTTCGGACTTTGGTCCGAGCAGGGCGAATGGGCCACGCGGAGGGAGTCCCGGGCGCCTAAGGTGGGAAAGAGTAGCGCACTCCCCTGGCGCACCTGTCGACTCGGGGACCGCCGCCAGCGCTCCGGCCCCGCCTACCGGCCCTCCCGGAAACTTGACCTCTCCAAACCCTGCTTCCGTTTCCGGTCGCGCCTTCCGGTCGCCATGGCGACGGGCCGCCTGGGGGTCGAGGAGACGCTGGGGGCCCTCAACGCGGCGCTGGGCGCCGGAGGACCCGTGTGGTTCAAGGAGACACGCGCCCGCTACCTTCGCGCCAGAGACTTCCTGGCGCCGCGACGCGCACTCCAGGCCCGCTTCGGAGATGCACAGGTGGGAGCGGGCCGGGCGGCGACGTGCGGCGGGGCTGACGGGGAGCTCCGCGGCCCCGCTCACCCGCCTGTCCTGCCGCAGGTGCCCGAGCTGGCGGTTCGCGCGCTCGCCGGCCTGCAGGGCCCGGGCGTGGCCCCGGTGCTGCGCTGCGCGCCGACGCCCGCGGGGCTGGAGCTCCAGCTGCAGCGGACCGCGGTCTTCGAGCGCGTTCTCGGCGCCGTCGCCGCCTATGCCGCGCCCGCCGCGCCCGCCGCCCCGCGCCCGCGCGTGGTCCTGCACTGCCCGGCGCTGCGCGACGACCCGGACGCGCTCCGCCTGAGCCAGCTGCGGGCCGTGCTTGTGGCCGACCACCTGGCGCGAGTCTTGCAAGCTCACGGGTACGCGGGCGCGCGGGCACGAGCCGCCCGGGGCGGGAGGGAAGGGCGAGTCGCGCCGGCCTGAGGCTCTTGCTCCGGCTTCGTAGGGTGAGCGTGCGCCGAGTGCCTGCCGTGCAAGACCCGCACATGCCGGCCTTCCTGCAGCAACTCGGGGTGGACTGGCCGACCGCCTCGCAGGGCGCGACCCTCGACGCTCTGAGGAACCGCGCCCTCGCAGAGCTTACTTCTGCAGGTGACGGGGACCATTTGCCTTCTGGAGCCCTGGGCAGAGTGTGCCTGAAGGGGCTGGTGGAAGAACGGGGCCGCGCGGCGGGCTATGACCCCAACTTGAACGACTGTCTAGGTAGGACTTGGGAGTCTAGTGCGGCCGGAAAGACCGATGAGCCGGCCTTCCCGGCATGCCCCACAGCACCACGCGTTTTCTTCGCAGTGACCGAGGAGCTGCTCTCAGTGCTGGCTGAGCTGCAGGAGGCTGTGCGACACTGGCCAGAAGATAGCGCTCCAGGACTGGTTAGTGATCCCCCTTCACCCTTTGGGCGTCTACAAAGTAGGGGTCTTGTCTCCCCTAAATCCCCCAACCCACTCCTTAGGCCGCACCCCCAGACGCTGATGCAGAAGGCTGTATGATTGTGCACGTGGTGAGCTGCGAGGAAGAGTTCCAGCAGCAAAAGCTGGACCTGCTTTGGTGGAAGTTGGATGACCAGGCTCCTTTCAGACAGGTAGGACAGACATGTTCTGCTCTGGACCTCACCAGCCTCAGATAGCCCTGCCCAAAAGTTGGGGGAAGAAAACTCTGAAGAATGGGTTGACAAGGGTTGAGCCAAGTATCAACACCTGAACCCCTGCTGTCCTCCTGACAGAAGCACCTTGTCTGTGGCCCAGTGAAAGGAACAGGTGCCCATGGCACCCTGACTGCCCGCGAGTACTATGAGTGAGTGAAGCTGGAAGGTTCCTGGGGGAGGTGGGCAGACCCTACACACTGGGCCTCATTAACTCTTCAAAATGCAGGCTTCGGCACACCCAGGTTTGTAAGGCATCAGCACTGAGGCACAGCATGGATCTGGTACAAGGTGCGCCAGGGAAACCTGGGGTTTGGCATGGAGGCCTCTGCTGTGATATCTGTGCACACATTGACCAACATCTGTTCCTTCAGACCCTGCCTGGACAGATATCTTCAGGGTTCTCTCCGTGGCAGCCATCAAATTCGAGATGCTCAGCACGGCTCCACAGTGTCAGGTGAGTCCAGGTGCCCCAGAGGATGGGAGGCCCTCCGGGTGGTTGCTATCCTCCCTCTTCACTCTCTAAAGCTGTGTCCCCTCCTCTCAGCTCATTCTAGCCAATGACAGCATTTCCACCAAAGGCACCAAGAGTGGTACCTTTGTCATGTATAATTGTGCCCGCCTTGCCACACTCTTCGAGAGTTACAAGCACAGCATGGAACAAGGTCTGTACCCTGCTTTCCCACCTATAAGCGATCTGGATTTCTCACTGCTGCACGATGAGGTGAGTACCCCTTGTGGCTTGTTGGCACATCCAAGAGACTTGGAATTGTTCCCAGCACCCTTCTCCCCAACAGGGTGAGTGGTTGCTGCTCTTCAACAGTGTCCTCCCCTTCCCAGACCTGCTGAGCCAGACAGCTGCCCTGGTCAGCACAGTCCCGGGTCTCCACATCACTGCGCGCACAGAGATGGTGAGGCAGAGACCAGGAGACACTGCACGCGCGAGTCTTTATTCTGGTCACGGAAACAAAAGCAGAGATAGGCTAGTGACTCTCTCTGTCTCTAGGTGTGCAAATTCCTGGTGCAACTCAGCATGGATTTCAGCTCCTACTACAACCGTGTACACATCCTAGGGGTAAGCAAGCACAGCAAGGAGGGTCTGTGTGGGAGATGCAAGGGATGCTGGGGAAGCAGAGGAGGTGGCCAGCTTGGCTAAGGCCCCTTCTCTTCCAGGAGCCGAGAACACACCTGTTTGGCCAAATGTTTGCCCGTCTACAACTCCTTCGGGCTGTGCGTGAGGTGCTCCACACTGGCCTGGCCTTGCTGGGCCTCCCTCCACTGAGCCACATTTAAGGCCACAGAGGACACCGTAACTGGGAATGTTCACAAAGTCACCCACCAGGAAAAAAAAGTCCCACAGATTTTGCTGCCCCAAATAAATTGCCTTTGTTACAGAGCTTGTCTTACTGTGGGGAATGGGGCATGTCCTGGTCTGCCCAGGCAGTTCTCTACTCACCTTCTGCTTTAAGGTCAGGAACCTCCCCTCCAGGCACATGGGACACAGACACAGACAGTCAGTCCTGCTCTACTGTCTGTGAGCAGACCCCATGCCCCGTATGCCAGCCACCATGTGCACCTCAGTCATACCAGTTGTAAATCTCAAGCCCTTGGCCCCCAAGAGCACAGCGGTGGCCAAACTCAGGGCTCACAGGCCAACAGTCCATGTCGGCCACATCTGGTACATGGTACACAGCACTGTTCATGAAGCTGGGCTCACCATGTCCCAGACGCCAGAAGGTTAGTCGTTGGTCAATGGAGGCTGTGACCATGAGGCTGGGGCTTAGGATCTTCAGGCCTGTCACATGGGCAGCATGTGCAGAGGGCACAGAATATTCCTCTAGCACTTTCAGTTGGGGTATCACCTCAACACCCCCCACAGCTTCTTCCTGCTCTGGCATCTCCACAGCAAGCACAAAGACATGAAGCGAGCCATCCTCACTGCCACTGGCCACAAGATGGCCGTCACTTGTGGGCAGGGTGTGTAGACTGTTGACACCAGAGCTGTGAGCCTGGACAGTCAGGCAAGGGGTACCCAGCCCTAAAGAGAGGAAATGTTGGTCAAGGCTCAGGACAAAGTAGGAGGTGGGAAGAGAAAAACATAGCTGCATGCAAGCCACTCACGGTAGGGCAGCCCAGGCTCGGCCGGAGGTTCCAGGGCCTTGGAGCCATGGTCCAGCACGGTGGTGAGATCCCAGAAGGCCAAGCTGCCATCAGTGGCAGCACTGCACAGGAACAGCCTCCTGAGGCAGAGGAGAGCAGCAGTGAGAGAAGGGGAAAGACAGGGAGACCTCCCAAGCTGTGTGACTGTCATGCAGCCCTTCTCACCGGCGCTGGTTGGGCACCTCGTGAGTAAAAGAGTGGACCTTGAGGACACAGCGTTTGTGGTGGAAGGTTTCAGCCAGGAGCTGCAGTCGGCGTCCAGAGTCCTGGAGAAGAAAGAGCCTGGGGGGCCCAGCAGGGGAGAAGGCTCAGAATCCATTCCGGCTGACTTGTCCTCCTATCTCCTGGCCACCAAACACTTACCTCACTGCACCATCACTACAGGCTGCAGCCAAAATCGGACCGAGGCCAGGCTTGTCAGACTCACACACAGCAAGGCACATGTACCTGCAGGGATGACACAAGACATCAGGAAAAGCCTGAGAACCACTACCGAGGGCTTATCCCCTGTGAACCCCCATTTACATCCTTGCCTGGCAGTGACCTCACCTGGTCTCTGGGTCCACCTTGACCATCTGGTGCCGATTGCGCTGCCGATCCCAGTACTCATCCAGCCGGTGGGATGAGAGGTGCATGACATGGCAAGCAAGACGGCTTGGGGTGCAAGTGTCTGGCGTGATCATGAGACTGAAGCAGTGCATCTCAGCTCGGCCCCCCGCAGACACCACATGAGCAGTAAGCCCAGGCCGGGGATCCTTAGTGCCACCTGGGGTGCTAACGCCCCACACAGCCAGTGCACGCACAGAGGAGATATGGTTACAAACAGCCGTCAGGGCATGAGCTGCCCCCGTGGCGGTGGGGAGTGCCAGGACACAGACAGTGGTGTCCTCACTGCATGTGATCACGATATCGGTCAGGCCAGGTCCTTCATTGGCAGGCTCCACTTGGTCAGGATCCATTAAGTTGGGCACTCCATACTCAGGCCCCAGAGTGATGGTGCCTACACGCTTTACACAGGTGATCTCACGGCCATGCAGACTCTCCCGAAGGATGACATGGGGTCGGGTGCAGCCCCCCAGAGCCCGGTACAGCATGACTTCCCCATCCTTGAGGTAGGTGAAGGCCATGGCTGCCTCAGTGTCAGAGAAGGCCCAGGAGCGATGCCCTCCACCACAGTTGATGATGTGGAGTTTCTCATGTGACCGGGGGCTCCACACCACAAACTCATTGGCGTGGAAACCCAGGATGACTGTGCTCCCGTCAGCCATCATGCGAAGCCCAGCCACCCAGTTCATGCCTCGGCAGGACTTCTGCCTTAGGACTGGATGGAGCTGGCCATTTCGCACGAAGAGCTGGTAGTAGGCACCATCACGTCCTGTGGTGTACACGTAGCCACCGTGACAGGTGACTGAGGTCACACCCTGCTTCCCATGAAGAGAAGGGAGGGTGGACACAGGGCCCCACTCCTCCATGCTATCGTCATCGACACCACTGCTATTACTAGTAACTCCAAGTGCGAGGGCAGCAATCCCAAGTTTGCCTCCAATGTCCAGATCCTTGAGCAGATTTGGTCTGGAGGGAAAAAGCATCACAGAGCCCCTGCGGTCTCCGCACACCAGGAAGTCGCCCGGGGGCAGGAAGGCACTGCAGGTGTGCCAGCGTTGCTTGCTGGGAGGCAGCAGGTACCGGCAGCGCTCCTTGACAAATATGGCCTTGCCAGAGGGTGCAGCCGTGATCTCCAGGCAAGTGATCACCCCTCCAGGGCCAGATGCCAGCAACAGGAGTTCCTCATAGCCACGCAGGGCCCAGCTTAGGCTGTGCACCTTGCCATTGAATGGGGTAAGGTCCACAGCTGCAGTTGGAGTGTTAATGGGGACAACCTTAACACGACCCTCCCCATTAGCCATGGCACACAGTCCAAAGCCCTCAGGACCAGGGGCTGCCTCCAGGAGACAGTAGGACTGAAAGTGTTTATCCTCCAGGAGCTGCTCCCAGGACTTGACCTCGAGGTCATAGAGGTACAGAGTCCCTACATCAGTTACTGCCAGCAATCGCCATGAACCAGCCAGCGTCACAGCCTTGAGGGCACCCGGCCTATTTTGGGACTTGAATTCAAGAGATGAAACTCCTGAACCAGGGCAACCACGCCCTACCAGGTGCCACAGCCTGATGCCTGAGTCATCACCTCCAGTGACCACCCATGCCTGCCCCTCGTGTGTAGCTAGGGCCCGAATCCCACGTCCCTGGTGACCCCGAAAGGCCTGGAGGATCTCACCTTCGTGGCTCCATACCAGACAGACACAGTCCTCTCCTGCACTGATAAGGTAATTCTCCAGGAGCTTGACTTGCCACACCCTGGCACTGTGACCAAAGCAGTGTCCAATATTCTGCACCCGACCCCCAGGCACTCGCAGGTCACCCACCTTCCAGATGCGAACACTTCGGTCTTCTGAAGCTGTGGCCAGCAAGCCCTTGCTTTCCAGGTATGACATGCTGAAGATGACACCTACATGCCCACTAACCCGCCGGTCAGGGGCCACTGGCTCATCTGTAGAGCCAGTTGCTGGGTACCAGACCAGAAGCTGGTTTGAAACGGCACCTGCTACTATTGTCAGTTCCTTCCAGGAGTCTCCGATTAGACAGGCTGAGGACAGAGTACACCTGTCCGTGCAGTGAACTTCCTGCTGGACACAACCTACCACAGGGTCATACAGTACTACCGAGTTGTGACCCAGAGCCAAGGCTATGTTGCCCTCAAGCCAATGTGCATCCCAGATCCAGTCAGACATGTTCCACAGGCCAGAGCGCCAGAGCTCCCGGAAGCGGCCCTGTCCCCAGCTAACTTTCACAATCCGGAGCCCCTTGCTTCCAAAAACGGCCACCATGGCCTCCGTATCAAGGTTTCCTTTGGGGTCTGGTCGCACCCGGAACCCATGGATAAGGTAGTGGCCAAGCAGGTTCTGTACTCTCTTCATCATCCGCAGATGTCCACCCAAATCCAAGCTGTACACCAAGACATCTGGCCCCTCACCTAAGACAGAGGCAAAGAGCCACATCAGAACCAGGGAGCAGGGAGCAGGGGGACTGTGCACACACAGCCTACTGATGTCTTGGGAAACCTTCCCAGAGGCTTGTGTAGTACCTTCCTTCTCACTTTTGGGACAGGCTTATCCACCCCATCACGTACATGGGGTGGACTCACACACCAAGCAACCTGAGTCGTCCAGAAGAGAGTGGGCCCTGGCTATGCTGTTTATCCTCAAGTCTTAATTATGTTTCTCATCCCAATGATCATCACCCAATCAGGAAGCCCACAGCTTACACCTCTTAACTTGTCACTTCACTAAGTTGTGTGGATTTTATTTGCTAATGACTTGACTAACGCTACTCTACCAGTCACCTGGATCCAGGATGTCTCCTCAATCTGAGATGACAATAACAGTTGGTTATTTTTTTCTTTTTTTGGTCACACCCAGCGATGCACAGGGGTTACTCCTGGCTCTGCACTCAGGAATTAGCCCTGGTGGTGCTTAGGGGACCATATGGGATGCTGGGAATTGAACCTGGGTTGGTGGTGTGCAAGGCAAACGCCCTACCCGCTGTGCTATTGCTCAAGCCCCAACAATAACAGTTCTTCATGCCCACTTTTCATTTACCATTTCGGTCTTTCAACATTTAAAAGGCATTTACTGAACTTCAATTATAAATCAGTGAACTATTATGTTGTAGTGAGAAGAAAAGCACACAATGCTTCTATGTGTAAGGCAGGTATTATCACATAAGTAGATGGCATTGTTGTAGATTGGTTGTTTCCAGGAAAGAACTACTTAAGTTGTTTGTTTGTTTGTTTGTATTTTTGGGTCATATACCTGGTGATGCTCAAAGCTAGGGTTACTCCTAGCTTTGCACTCAGGAATTACTCTTGGCGGTGCTTGGGGGACAATATGGGATGTTAGAGATTGAACCCGGGTCAGCTGTGTGCAAGGTAAATGCCCTCCCAGTGTATTCTTGTTCCAGCGCAAGAACTGTTGCTTTAAGAAAATAACCTAAGCCATGAAGAAAGCACAAAGGGCTAGTATGCATGAGGAAAGTCAAAGTTGATTCTCAATACAGTATGGTACCCCAAATACCCCCAGGAGTAACTCCAGCAACACGAGTAAACCCTGAGCGCTGCAGGGTGTGTCTCCCAAAAGAAAATGGGAAGCAAAAAAAGAAAAAATAAGAGGGGGGAGCTGGAGAGATGGCTCAAAGGATGAGGGCTTGCACATATGTTTTGTTTTGTTTAAATACACAGAAAGTCTACTCCAGTGGTTCTCAACAGGGAAGAAATTGACCAACCCAAATTTAGCAAGGTATGCAGACAATTTTGATTTTCGCTGCTGGTCATGCAGAAGGCGACACAAGAGGCAATAGGCTACACACTGCAGAGCACAGACCACAGCCTCAAAAAACTGGACCCCACCCAAATGTGCAGTGCCTAACCTAAAAAGATTGGATGTCTGGGCGCCACCTTGAGACCATGCTAGGACTTGCCAGTGGAGTTACTTGCCAGAGGGAGTGGGGAAGGGGAAAGTGAACCTCTCTTGGAGAGAAAAAGAGCAGTTTGATGACCCCTGATATAACAGAAAATGAAGGGAGCAAGATAGGCTAGAGAGAACGCTTCAGTGGAGGCCAAGGAGGAATAGTGGCATGACCTCTAATGCTGACAATAAAGGCAGAGAGGTGTCAGATATGAGTCAAAATTGCTGGATGTGACCCACAAACAACAAAAAAAAATTAACCAGACTGGCTTGGGGAGTGATGCAGATGCACAAACCTGCTGTTTCTTTGAGTTTCTGCTTATCCACCCTCCTCCAAGACCCTTAAGCGCTGGCTTAGGAGCTGGGGTTCTTAGCACCCCACTACCTGATCTAAAGTAGCACCTTTCCTTCTCTCATACACATTCCCACTTTGTAGAACTGGTAGCAGCTCAAAGTTTGACAATCCTGCCTCAGAACTATTATGCAACTCAGCAGCATCAGCACAACTCCCTGACATGATCGGGCATTCCTCAGAGGGGCAAAAAGTCTGCTACCCGATTCCCGATCCACTCCAACTTTTTTTTTCTCAATTTCTCACTTTTTTTCCTTCTTTCTGGGTCACATTCGGTGATGCTCTGGGGTTAACCCCGGCTCTATACTCAGGAATTACTTCTGGCGCGGCTCAGGGGGTCATACGGGTTGCCAGGGGATGGAAGCCGGGTTGGCTGCTAGCAAAGCAAAAGCCCTCCGGCTGTAGTATCGCTCTGGCTCCTCCACTCCAGCCCTCGGCGAGACCACACCCCTGAACCCTAGACCCCACCCCACCTCCAACCCCACCCCCAGCCCCATCCTCCCCGCCAGTCCACGCCTCCTAGAGCCCGGGCCCGCCCACACTGCCAGGCCACACGCCCGGAGCCGCTGGACCCGTCCTTCCCTCCAGGCCACACCACTAGCCCCTAGGTCCGCCCACGCATGGGGGGGAGGGGGCCTCATCGCGAACCTCCCCGCCGAGTCCCCCGGAAGATTTACCCTCCCCCACGACCCCCGCCTCCAGGAAGGCACTACCTCCCTCTCTTCTTCCCTTGCCCAAGCCTGCAGATATGCCTGTGATTCCCGCTCCCTCACTGCCCTTCCCACGTCCGCGACGGCCCGTGGAAGCCCTCGATAGTCACACAAGAGCTTTCTGCTCCCTCGGCTCCTCGGGCGCGCCTGCATTCCCGCCTTCCCGCCGTGGGCCCGGCCCCGACTCGCTGCCTGTGCTCCGGGCATCCCTTTGTTCTCCCGGCCCCGGCCCCGCCCCCGCCGGGCACTCGCAGCTTCTCTGCCCGCTAAGCGCGTTCCTCAGCCCCGAACCTCACCCGCCAACAGCCGGTCGCCCACGCACTCCAGACCCGTAACCGGGAGGAGTATGAGCTCCGAGCTAGCCCGCGGCCAGGTAGAATCCTCGTGAGCGTCCATGTCTGCGCCTGCAGCGCTGCAGCAGCCGAGAGCAGAGGGAGCGCAGCTCTCGCGAGACGCGGCCGTCCTCCAGCGCCGCGCAGCCGGTCTACCGGAGCCCTAGCAACAGGTAGCGGAGCCCGGGGTCTCCCGCTGCCGATGTCCAATGACGACCCTGGGCCCCACGAAACCCACACGGTGATTGGCTGGGCCGCGCGGCGAGCGCCCCTCCCCGTCACGTGATGGCCGCTGTGGCCTCTAGCTGCGGTGGCTTCCCCCCGGCCGGGCTCTCCCTCCCAGCCCTGCGGAGCCCCTGGGCCCGGCGGCTCAAAGCCCAGTAGATTTATTTGAGGGGGTAGCAGGGGTCTGTACACAATAAATAGGAATATAGCGCGCTGCCCTAATCGCGGCTGGAGGCGGGGGTGGGGCAAGACAGCAGCTTTGGCCAGCAGCTAGACGGAGCTGAAAGGGCGCCCCCTGGGGGGAGAGAGGGGGGCCGACGTGCCACGGAGGGCCCCCCTTGCCCCACGCCGCCCCGCTCTCCCCTCAGAGTTCCACTCGCGCATCGCGGTAGGACCGGTCCAGGGCCCACTCCGGTTGTGAGTCGGTGCCGGCCTCGCGAGCCAGGCGTGCCATCTCCTGCTGGTACAGAGCCTGCCGCGCACGGCTGGGGTCCACATTGATCCAGTTGTTGGCGATCCACTTAGTGCCACGAGTGACCAGGCAGCCCCCGTGCAAAGAGTAGTCATCCACGTCACCTACCCAACCTAGAAGAGAAGGATGGTGTGAGCAAGAGAGGAGATGGAGGGGTTTGAGACTGGCCTGGGTTTGGCTCTGTTTCCTGAGCCTTGACCCTAAGGTCACATGGGCACTCAGCATTTCTCTCTAGGGACTCCTCAACACTGGTCCTCTGAAACCGGTTTCCCTCCTGCCAACCTTGTCTACATAGCTCTCCCGCCTGGGTGGGTGAGGGGCAGGTGTCCCTGGCCCCAGTGAGCTAGAAGGCTGGGGGCTTAGGCTGTCATGGAGGTGTAAGATTTGCCAGTACCATGGAAACCACCCAAGACTGAAAGCCATTTTGGAAGACTCTAGAGGTAGAAAGCGATTTGTAAGGTGACTATAAAGCGCCAGCCAAGTTGTCCAATCAAGGGCTAGACAAAGGAACCTTGCCTAAGAGCACCCCCTGCCTGGCCACAAGCCCTTACCATGCCCATCCGGCAAATAGTTGTACCAGAAGACTGCTGTTCCCTGCCGGGGCTTGACGCGCAAGTTCCCCTTGTCACAGTGTCTCCGAGTGTCCCGGAGGTCGACATCATCCTGAATCAGACTCTGTGGGCAGCAGGGTTGAGGGGTTTTCAAGCTGCCCCCGCGGCCCAGCAAGAATGGAGGTAGGGTAGCCAAAGCAGGGGGAGGGACAGCGGGAAGATGTCAAATGTGCTCAGGGGACCATCCGATCCTCACGCGAGTCTGGAGGGGCCCTGCCACTGCACTGAAGTCGCAGCCCCGTTGTATCTTACCATTTCGTCGTAGGTCCTGTTGTCTGCTACAGGGAAGACAGTCTCGCCCCCACCGGTGACGTTGTTCAAATAAAACAGCACTGTCATGTAGCTGCAAGGCAGGGGGGCTGCTGAGCAGGGTCCCAGCTCTGGACGCTCCCTGGGGCTTACCTGTGGGCAGGAGAAGCTGCCCAGGTTCCCAAGGGCCTTGGGGGCCAGACTGAGATCGGTGACAACAGTGCCAAGATGTCCCTACCCCACCTTTTCCACAGCCTCTTTCTTCCCATCAAAGTGTATTTTTTGTGACCCAGATCACAGGCCAGATGGGAAAGGGAGTTTAGCGAAGGCAGCAAAATCATGCAAAAGAGCTTCATAGACTAGAAGTAGCTGAGCCAGAGCAGCCACATGGAAAAGAGAACTGCCTCTGTGCAGAGGCGGGGGGTGGGGGGGCGCAGGCTGAAGGCGGGGAAGCCTCCAGTGCTGGAGACAGGATCTGGACTCAGGGGAGGGGAGGAAGAACTATGGTCCAGCCTGGCCCCTGCTGTCAGAGCGCTTCTTTCTGTCTGTGGATCTGGCCACTGACACAAGATGCCACCCTCCCTCCCTGCCACTTGGTAAACCATCCCAGGGGGAGAAGGGGTAGGATCCCTAACCAGGTGGCCCGATGCTGTGTCCTGGGCATAGGGGCATGTCCAGAGGACAAGGCTATGCTGTGTCCCAGAGGTTTCTGGACTGGTGGGAGTTGTAGGAAGTCCCCAGGTGAGAGGTACTTGCCGGCAGGATGTCTCAAAGGGTACAGACTCGTTGGCTACCAGCTTGGTGTGGGAGCAGATGGTCTCTGGGTACACGGGCCCACTGTCCACGTGGGCATGGTAGTGTCCTCCCTCGCCGTAGCGCACAACCTGCAGTGGCTCACTGAGCTCCACGATTTCGGGTGACAGACGAGTCAGGCGTAGTACCCTGGGGGGTATCAGGTATTCAGTAAGGTGTCACTGTCTTGTCATAAGCTCTTTCCTACCCACCTCCCCTAGAACCCCCTAGGAGCCTTGGGGAGCAGGAAAAGGTTATTCATGGTGAGCCCTTTCCCACTGGGAGGGGGAGATGAGCTTTTCCCTAAATTGGGGACCCCCACCCCCTGAAGAGGGTTATCTTCAACTCTGGGCTGTTCAGGGGTGAGGGTCCTATGGACAGAGATAGAAAGTCATTTTCTCAATTAGCAGAAAGCAAATGTTCCATCTTTTTTTTTCATTTTATTTTATATGGGGGGCCATACCCAGTGATGCTCAAGGCTTATTCCTGGCTCTGATCTCAGGGATCACTCCTGGTATGTGTGGAGGACCGTATGGGGAGCCAGGGATAGAACCTCGTCAGCCTCGTGCAAGTACCCTACCTGCTGTGCTGTCTCTCCAGCTGCCCCTGGTCTTTTCTGTCAGTCTATTTTTAATCCCAAACATATACTGTTTCCCCATAATGAGGGCTAATTTGCCTTTGTTAACTGTTTTGAATGGGCCCCTCATCCTGGTCTAACAAACAGAACTTAGTCCTGGGGTAGCTAATCAACCCTGTCCTCTCAGCCGAGTCAAAAGCTTCTTCAAGGGTCCTGCCAGCCTTCTCTCTGGCACCAGGCAGGACAACGTCGGGTGCTCACCTCTGCCGGATGGCGCGCATGACATGGTGGGCACCTTCACCCTGGTACAGCCATGTGTGGTGGCTGTTCCGCACCAGCTCGCTGGACTCTGCCTTGCGGCTCCTCATGTACTTGTGGAAGTCCCGAAGGTCCATGTCAGAGAACTCCTGCAGGCTCAGCACTCCTGCACAGGGCAGCCACCGTCAGGGCCCACAAAACCCAGGGGGGGCACTGCAGTGGCAGGCCGCACCTTCCTCCCTACCCCAAAGGGAGCGGCTGCCCCTGACCTTAGGCACTGGGGGGCCATGTGCACCTGTCCCCCATCTGGACTCTCGGGTCAGATGAACCTGGCTTCTGTCACATCAGGCCCTACAGGAAGACCCAGAGAAGTTCGTTTCTTCAGTTAGAGCTTGACTTGACCCCCCACCAAAGTAAGAATCCCAACCCCTAATTGACTGGCCAAAAGTTCAAAAGATCAAAAGCCACGTGGTCAAGACAGGCCCTTGGTCCGCCAGCCTCATCTACAGGGGCTCACGGTAGCCAACCTCTGGGCCTATAAAAGATGACAAAAGGGCAGCTAGTGCCCTGTTTGGTGGAGGGTCTTCCACACTGCAGGGTGTGGGCCAGGGCTGGTCCCAGGACTTCCTCCATGGTCCTAGTTCCATCTGGAGTGATGCAGGTGTGGCCAATTGGGCCTGGTGGCCTGTCATTCTACCTCGGCAAAGAAAGGCGGCCATGTTTCCCAATAAAGCAGGGGTTCCAACTTGTTGGAATCTAATAGTAACTGATGTCATTGTTATCCTGACTGATTGGAGGGAGAGATACCTTCCATCCTTTGGCCGAGATTTCCCTAAGGTGTGGGACATGCATGGGCTGTGAGTCCAACATTAGCTCTGTACATATGGACAGGAACAGCCTGATATCCTCCAGCCACAGGTAGGTCATAGCCAAATTCCTTATTCTGGGTTCCCCGACTACAAGATCACTATTTAGTTGGGTTGGGCGAGGGAGGGGGACACAACACACACAGACCTGGAGTAATCAGGGATTACTTCAAGCTTTGTGCTCAGGGATCACTCCTGGAAGTGCTCAGGAGACCAAATGCAGTGCCGAGACTGAAACACATGCAAGGCAAGTGCCTTAAATCCCCAAACTCTCCAAACGAGAGTTGACTGTTGTTCCTTCCTGACTAAGTCTAGAACTTGGGTATGAAAGTAATGATTATATTTCAGAAACTTCCTGTGGTTACAAAGGGGATGCAATTGCATGACAACCCCACTGTCCACACTTGCCCCCAGTAGTCAGCATGACTCCAGGTAACCAAAAGGCCTGGGAAACATCACGAGGGTGGACAGAGTGCCTGGCTGCAGATACGGACCTGGAGCAAGGTGAATAACCAAGCTCAAGCTGGTCGTGACTTCCATCTACTAGTGCTGTTCCAGTCTACCCTCTGCCAGTGCCAAACAGCAGCCCAACTTGGTGCGCAAACAGGAGAGAGCTCATCTGCCTGACAAGGACAAAGAGGTCTCCAAGAGCTTCCCTTTAGACAGTCACTGAGAGGAATGGGAAGGGCCTGGCTCTGGCCTGCTTCCCAGGTATGAGGGCCAGGCTGGTCCTGAGAGCTGGTGACGCACACAGTATTGTGGCGAGGTGTAAGCTCACCGTCCCCATCAGGGTCAGCCTTGATTGCAGAGTACATCTCCTGAATGTTCTCTGGAGTCATCCACCGTCCATTTCCCAAACGATTCTGGGCCAGGACCTAAAGCACAAGAAGGTCCTTCAGTGGATGGGAGAACCACCAGAGCCCGAGCACCTGCCCAGTTCTTGCTGAAGAGCTATAGACTCAGGTGGAAAGGCCCATGTGAGGACAAAGAACTGAGCTAAGGGGAGGGCAAGCAAAAAGGCCCAGAAGCTTCTCGGAAACAGAACAGGCATGCAGAGATCTGACGGTCATAATATGGTCGGCCCGGCCGGACCGTGACCTTGGGGAACAATGAAAGTGTCAGCCCTGGTGGCAGAGCGAAGCATTCAGATCCCAGGTGAAGGGGTGGAGCCAGGCCTGGCTGTGAAGGGGGAATAGGCACCAGGGGGCAGCCTGGCCTGGGTACTGAGCTCAGGCTCAGGAGAGCATTTTGTGTATTCAGGGGACAAGACACCCTAACAAAATCTTGCTTAGAGGCCCAGATGTGAGTGGCAGGCAGAAAGGGGGCGACTCCTCAGATCTGCCTCATCCCCCTTGACTTCTAGGGTTGCTCCCCACACAGCAGCAAGGAAACCAGCCCACAAAGTCCCACACCAGGAACTGTAGTGCTAAGTGCCGTCCTTTCCAGGAGGTTCTCCTGCCATTTTCCTGATCCTGGGGCAAGCAGGGCTCTCCCAGGAAGGGAGACCGCCCTGGGCTTAGAGTTCCCAGGTGATGTGAGGTGCCATCACACTTAGGGTCAGGGCTATGCTGGACAAGTGCAAGTGACCTCGCCATCAGAAAGGTCACTGTGTGCATTCCCTGTCCCCCCAAACCCTGTGTGTACTTCAGGCCCCAAGACCCTAACCTCACGGAGCTGTAGGAGACCATCATGGTTCTGGTCCAGCAGCTGGAAGAGGTCCAGCTGGCTGACCTGCATGGTGCCCATGGCCTCCTCATACTCTTCAGTGGGCAGGATCTGGCTGCGCTGTAAACCCTTCATCTGTGCCAGGTGGATGATCAGTCGACACTCCTCATCACTCAGGAAGCCAGGGATTTCTGTCAGAAGAGGGGGGGAAGGTCAAGGATTGGGCCAGGGCACAAATACACCCAGTACCTCCCTCTCTTCAGGGCTCTTGGGGTGCTCCCGGGGCCCTGCTGGTCACTGGGTCAGGAGGGCCTCACGCTCCCCTTAACAGAGTCCTGGGACTCTGACACTGTGGTGACTTTTTCTGTAAACACACCCCAGTTTCTGGAGCATGGTCCCTGGCCTGGCGCTGAGACTCCTGGAGAGTGCGGGAATGAAGCCGTTGCTTGCCCAGACCCAGAGTGGTCCACAGCAGGTGGGTCTGAAGGGTGCAGGGCAGACAGTCATTTATGGGCTTATATTTAAAACATGGAGGGTGATGGCAGTTCACTCTTACTATTCAGCAACATACAAACCGAAGAACACACAGTCACTCAGCACTCTAGGCCAGCGTGCTAGCTCTCCACCTCCCACGCAGGGCTGCTGGCCATCTTCCCAGGGCCAGGGCCGAGCTGCCCTGTGCTGGAAGGTCAGTGGGGGGTCCACTGGCCTCAAAGCTTAAGCTTCAAGGCCAACTCCTTAAGCTTCTGGCCTCTATGATGTCCCAGCTGGCCTATGCTCCCCCAATTAATTCAGGAGCAAATATTCATGGTACACCAATGGGAGGCAGACTCCGAGCCAGGCCCTCAGGCCCTAGGTAAAGTTCAGCGGCCCAAGCTGGGGCAGCTCCCGGGGCTGCAGACCCCACATCATGTCCACAAGCAGCTTAGTGGGGCAAGACGAGCCTTTCTCTGCTGCCGCCCCTAGAGCTCCTGTTCCACAGACCTGTAGCTTCATGCCTTGATTCCGGGGACAGAGAACAAGAATCTCACATAGAAATTAAGGAGAGGAAGGCCCAGCTGTCACCATGCTCTCTCAAAACAAAACCGCTGCTCCGTGTACACTCCCAGTCACTGCCACAGGAAGGCCCTTGGTCATTCAGAGGCATACTCACAGCAGTTATGTTGGTTACTGTTGTCTTAGGGTCACACCCAGCTGGGGGGCTGAAGGGCAGTTATTTCTGGCCTGGTACTTAGGGATGGAGCCTGGGCTTCCTACATGCAATGCAACATTTTGGCCTGTTACCTCTCTGGTCCTAGAGTGGCTCTGTTTTGTTGGGCCACACCTAGCTGCGCTCAAGGATCATTCCTAGAGACCATATAGGGTACCAGTGATTAAACCTGGGTCGGTTGTGTGCAAGGCAAACACTCTATTCGCTATACTATCACTCCGGTACCTAGAGCAGCTGTTTAAATCATGCTACACACAGGAAGCAGTCTCTGTGAGATGCTAACCTAAACACATCAACTCCTTAAGCTATATAGTCACCTAGAGAGCCAGGCCACCCTGCCTGCCTCCCAGTCACACAAACCCAGTGGGGGGTGAGGGTGGGGTGTGCTACTGGACCAAACTGCAGAACAATGGTCACCTCTGATCATTTTCTTTTTGTTATTTGGGTTTGGGGGCCATACCTGTGTGTGGTCTGAGTGTGACCACACACTCTGAGCTTACTCCTGGCTCTGTGCTCAGGAATCACTCCTGTGCTTGGAGGACCATATACAGTGCCTAGGATCGAATCCAGATTGGCTACATGCAAGGCAAGTGCCTTACCTCTATATTGTCTCTCAAGCTTCACCTCCAGAGTTTAAAAAGTAAATGAGAAAAAAAAAAAAAAAGAAGAAGGAGAAGAAGAAAACACTACCCCAGGTTTCTTCAGTTTATTAGGTGCTGGTAATCCACAGGCCCAGAGAACATGGAGGAGGGAGGTGCTCCACTGCCCCCACCCCCCCCATATGCAAATAAAATGCAAACAGCCCAGGCCAGCACCATGGGGTCTACCAGGTGGGTCCAAGTTCCTAAAAGCAGGACAAGAATTGACCCTATAAAGTCCCCAACCTCAGCCCATTAAGACCAAGGCAGACAGGTAGGTGATGGCTCCAGGGCTATGGCCACTGTTGGCAGCGGTGGTGCTGTGGGTCGGTGGTGAGGCAGGGGCTCTCGGGGTCCAGCATGGTGGGTCCATCCCCCATACCGTGGCACTGTATCAGGACATTGGCTACACAGAGATGTGGCTGTCCAACTTACTGCCAGGGCCATTCAACAGTCAGTCAGTGCCACCTGCTTGCGCAGAACTGCCACCCTGATGCCCTCTTCGTCTGCTCTTTCTTTGCCCTCATGTGCCTTCATAGTCAGAGTAAGGCCTCTATGCGTTCCCTCTTCCCTCAGGGCTGGGGAGGGAGATGGAGAGTTATGCAAAGTGTTCCTGGCAGAGGGGAGCAGACCCCATGTCCAGAGGAAACATAGTAGGGGCCCACCAGTGGCTCACAAATCACCGAGGACACCTGTGAAGGCAGGGTGAGTGGGCCCCTCCCCCAGGACGGGCAGGGCTCTGTCTGTCCAGCAGATCCTGGCCAGGGCCTGAGCTACACTCAGCAGCAAGAGAGGGCAAGACCAAATCCTTTCCGGAGTGAGCCTGTGCCAGGCCCCCAGTGTCGCCTCAGGGTGACTGTGCCAGAAACAGCAAGAACAGACTTTCAGAATCCTAGGACCCACCCTTGTACTTTTTGCCAACCCAATTCTGGCCACTAAACTGCAGAGCTCTGCAGGCCCTTCAGGCTAAGAGGGAGGCCCCCTCCCTCCCTCCAGGCTCAGAAGTTAAAGCCCACCCAGAAGGGCCCCCCAACCCCCACTCTTTTTCCAGGCATCACTGTCCACTGAAGCTGGAGGAGGGGTGCACAGGGAAGCTAGAAAAAAAGCCTGGGCACAGGCAGTGGGTGGGGGGTGGGGGCCAGAGACAGAGCAGGGCTTAGAGGGCTGCAGGCTGAGATTCCAGGAAGCCAGGCAGCAGCCGTTGCTAGGTGACCAGGGGACGTTGCCCAGCAACCAGATTACTGGTTTTGCCTCAGCACTTGAAGCACCCTATGCCCCCAACTGATCTGGGTGCCCAGCCTGGACTACAGGAGTCCTGGTCCTGCACTCTCTGCTGTCCTGCCCTTTCCCTTGAAGGGTCATCTAACCCAGGCCACAGCCTATGAGACTGGGTAGGCCAGCTGTACGCCCACTGTGGCCTGCAGCAGCCACCTCTGGCCCTCCAGATGCTTTCTTGCCTCTGGCCATCCTGCTCTCCAGATGTTTTCCTGCCTCTCAGCCATCTCCAACGGATCCAGCCCTGGCTGCCCATGGGAGTCTCTGCTCCACTTCTCTGCTCTGCGGCCCTAGCTCTGGGCATCAGCACTCCCACCCCAACCCCTTGTTCCTGAGGGGACCAAGTAAAAGGATCTCTCCAGTGGGAAAGTGAAAAGTGCCCACAGTCAGCATCTATCTCAAGAAGAGCAAAGAATGAGGGGTTGTGGGGCCAGAGCCAGAGCACAGCAGGTAGGGTGCTTGCCTTGCACGCAGTCAACCCAGGTTCAATCCCCGGCACCTCACATGGTTCCCTCAAGTATCACCAGGAGTGATACCTGAGTGCAGAGCCAGGAGTAAGTCCTGAGCATTGAGGTATGACCCCAAAGCAAAACAAAAGAAGGAGGGTCGAGAAATAGTACAGTCAGGCTCACCAGGAATGATCCCTGCGTGTAGAGCCATGAGCAAACCCCAGCCCTCACTGGGTGTGGCTCAAAATCAAAAAAAGAGAAGAAAAAGAAGACAGAAGCGGGCTGATCCCTTTATTGATGGCTTCCCTTCCCTACCTGAGAGGTGGGGGGGGGGCTCACTGAGTCCCCTTCCCCCTAACCCCCAGCCCCAGACCCCAGCATATTACTATGTGCCAGTTGCAGGGGCTGTGAGATAGGACGGCCATTCACCCAAGGAAGTCCTGGTCACGCTTCATGCCAATTACCTCAGTGAGCCCTTCATGCCTGCACACACCTTACAAACGCCTCCATTCTTACTCCAGGCTTGGTGCCAGGACAAAAGGAACAGGGGATACCCAAATGTTCCCCCTCTCCCTGGTTGGAGCAAAAGAGAAAGACATTCCCAGGCTTGGGGATATGGTTCAATGGTAAAGTGCATGCCCTGTAAGCATGAAACCTAGATTCTTTCACTGGCACAGGGGGGGAAAAGGGTAATAAATGAGGGGCCAGAGGGATGGTCCGGCAGGTGAGATGCTTGCCTTTCACGCAGCCGACCTGGGTTCCATCCCCAGAACCATACTGTCCCCTAAGCACTGCCAGGAGTGCAGAGCTGGGAGTAATTCCTGATACCGCCGGGTATGGCCCAAAAAAGAAAGAAAAAGTAATATGTGAATAAATTTCTTGAATAAGTGTGGAACATTCAAAAATCAGTACAGAACTCTTTGCTAAGGAGGGTGGCCCCCAGGAGAGCCCTTTTCTAGGACCCAGACTCCCAAGAGCAGAGCCCCAGACAGGCTGGCCTCAAGGCTGAGCCCTGGCAGGGACAGGTTGGACAAGACCCCCCTCCTAACCACCCCCCTTTCCCATTCAGCAGTGAAGGGGAGGCTCTCTGGTCTGCCTCGGCCCCTCATGCTGTGCCTTGGACTCCCTGTTAGAGCTGCCACAAGCAAGCAGGCCCCTGCCCAATACAGAGCCAGCACCCCCCTTCGCTAATGGCAGCAGGATGTCACGTGCCATGTGCATGTGGCCTGCAGTGCGGGAAGGCACGCGGGGGCCCTGCGTCCTGAGTGCCGCAGGCCAGGAAGAACTCTGTATGCAGCTGGGGCTCCCAAACCTGCAGCTTTGGGACATAATGCAAGGTAAGTGGACATACATGGGCAATGCCGTGGCCAGTGTCGGAACAGGGGCAGGCACACCGGCAGGGGGAGCCTGGGCGGGGCTTTGTAGCCACAGCCTCTGCCGTTGCCACAGAAACCAGGTGCCCGCCCCTCTGGCTGTGTAAAAGGTAGAAGACCCTCTCTCTGCTGCCCGCCACGGAATCCACAGACTAGAGTTTTCCCAGGAACAGCCCGAGCAGATGAAAGCCCACCTCCCCGGGCTCAGTGGGGGTACCTTTCGGAGCAAGCAGAGCACTGCCCCAAAGGCAGGCTTGGCCCCCTGGCAGCCGTGTCTGTCCTTGCCAGCCTAGCTCAGGCTCTACCACTGCTCACGAGCCTCGGAAGCTTGAGCCGACTGTCAGGCTAGAATTTCCTGGGCAGGAATCTGCTCATACTGCCACTGACCTGCCTGATCTTGACCGCGTCCACTGTTGCACTGGGGGGCGAAGGGGGCCATGAAGACAGCCACATTAACTACTTATAAAAATCTCAACTCGGCACACTGAAATTCCCTTTCTTCTATTTATTTTGGGCCACATCTAGTGGTTCCCAGGGCTTACTCCTGGCTCTGTGCTCAGGGACCATATGGAGTTCTAGGAATTGAACTGAGGTCAACTGCCTGCAGAACAAGCACCAATTTGAATTCCAGGGCTGCACAGCGGGCAGGAGATCGTATGCTGGGCCAGGGATGAAACCCAAGTTGGCTGTGTGCAAGGTAAGTACCCTAATCATATTTTTTTTTTTTTTTTTTGCTTTTTGGGTCACACCTGGCGATGCACAGGGGTTACTCCTGGCTCTGCACTCAGGAATTACCCCTGGCAGTGCTCAGGGGACCATATGGGATGCTGGGATTCGAACCCGGGTTGGCCGCGTGCAAGGCAAACGCCCTACCCGCTGTGCTATCACTCCAGCCCCACCCTAATCATATTCCTTCTGGCCTCCACACTAAATTCTCCTTTTTTCTGTGCCTCCAATATCTTTTTTTTTTCCCCCAAGAACATACTGATTTTAAGCAGCTGCCTAATTGTTTTCTTTTCTGTGTTTTTTTTTTGGTTGTTGTTGTTTGTCTGTTTGTTTTCTTTTGGGCCACATCTAGCAAGGTTCAGGGGTTAATCCTGGCTCTGTACTCAGGGTCTGGCAGACTCGGGGACCATATGGGATGCCAGAGATCAAACCCTGGTCAGCTTCATGCAAGGCAAGTGCCCTATCTGCTGTACTATCTCTCTGGGTCATCCTAATTGTTTAAGCTAAAACAAAACAAAACAAAAAAACTTGGAAATTCTTTGATAAAGCAGTTTTGACTTTAAGATAAATGATTTTGTGTGCTGGTGTCAATTATGTATTTATCTTTTATTTATTTCTTTATTTTCTGCTTTTTTGATAACACCCAGCAATGCTCAGGAGTTACTTCTGACTCGGCACTCAGAAATTACTCCTGGCAGTGCTTGGGGGACCATATGGGATGCTGGGGATCAAACCTGGGTTGGTCATGTGCAAGGCAAACACCCTACTCGCTGTTCTGTCATTTCAGCCCAATGCATTAAATAGTTAAAAACATGAACTCTGAGAGGCTGGATAGTACAGGGTTAAGATTCTGACAACACCAAGCATACTGATGCCACCAAGAGCCTGGGAATCTCCCGAGATTGTGAGGTCAAGCAGGTATCCAAGGCCAGGCAGTCTGAGGGAGCCTTGGCACCCACTGTGGGAAAAGCCTGCTCAGAGGGAAGAATACAAAAGCCACAGCACAAAGGCCCTGAGGCAGCAGTGAGCCTGGTGTCTGTGAGAGACAATGGCGGAAGCCTTCGGGTACCCAACCAGACTTGGAAGTGAACTTGGGATGTGTGCAGAGAGAGTACGAAAAGTTAAGCCTTGCATGCAGCTGGTTTGATCATCCAGCATCACCAGGTATGGCCAAGGGAAAAAAAAAACCTGCAAAGTAAACTAAAAATCTTGGATAGTTTCCTCCATCCACAGCAAAAGGGGAACCTGGGTTTGAGGGCCACATCCAGCAGTACTGGGGGTTGCTTCTGTCTATACTTGGGGAACAAGGGGTGCCAGGAATCAAATCCAGGCCTACCACATGCAAAGCAGGCATTTCCGGCTCCTGGGCCTACTCTTGGACACTTTTAAGGCCTAGAGGATGAGGCCTTATCTACTGTGGAATAGAGAAATAACAAAGGGCTCAGGGTGCCTTATGTTTGAGGCCTTGACCCTGAAGGGGAAAGGAGGCAGCCATGAGCCTATGAACCAAGGCTGCATCCCCCCAGAGATGACCAGGACTCAGCACTATAGCACCTGCCTCCTCAGCAGTCTTCCTGGGAAATGCCTCCATCTTTCAGGTATCTGCCAGGAACTATGGCAGAGAGGGCAGAGGGGGTGAGGTAAGTGTGCCAGACTGGAGACAGGGAAGGTTAGCAGCACTATTCGAGGAGAAACTCCCACCTGACAAATCCCAGCATTTAAGAACTGGCCCTCCTTGGGCATTGTCTCCCCTGGATTTCCTTCTCCCCCAACTAGACTTCTTGTAGTCACTGATTTGTTTCATCCCCATTCACCTGCCTCATTTCACAGGGAACAAGCCCCAGGACTTGGTTGGCTTTTTGGTTTGATTTTGTTTGGGGCCACATCCAGCTGTGCTCAGGGCTTGATCCTGGCTCAGTGTTCAGGGATGTCTCTCACTCCATCCCAGGTCTTCCTGGATAAAACTTGGGACATCTGGGGCTGGAGCCATGGGGAAGGGTCTTTGGCTTGTATGCAGCCAACCCAGGTCCGACCTCCAGCATCCCATATGATTCCCAGAGCCTACCAGGAGCACAGAGCCAGGAACAAGCCCTGAGCACCACCAGATGTCCTCCCACCCCCAAAACAACAAAAAAAACAACAAAGATCCAAAAATCTGGGACTTCTGCTAGCAACGGACTCAAAGGGAATGTGAGTGTTAGAGGAAATGCGGATCACAAGCAGGAAGCTCTTGCTGTAGCTGCCCAACCCTCCTAGCCAGGCCCCCTGTCATTGTGATCCATGGCACAACACAGTGGAGTAAAGCAGCTAGGTGTCCCCATTTCCCTGACAGCCACCTGGGTTAATCCCACATCCTCCTACAGATGTTTTCTCAAATATCTTTCTCAATCTTGGGGCTGGAGTGATGGTAGAGTAGGTAGGGCATTTGCCTTGCACACAGCTGACCCGGGTTCGATTCCCAGCATCCCATATGGTCCCCTGAACACCGCCAGGAGTAATTTCTGATTGCAAAGCCAGGAGTAACTCCTGTGCATCACCAGGTGTGACCCAAAAAAGTGAAAAAAAAAAAAAAAGAAAAGGCCCACATGGGGGCCAGAACCATAGTACAGTGGGGAAGCCACTTGCCTTACACAGGGCCAACCCGGGTTCTATTTCCAGAAACCCTGAGGTCCTCTGAGCCTCACCAGGAATGAGCTCTGAGCACAGAGTCAGTAGTAAGCCCTGAACACTGCAGGGAGTGGCCTGAAAACCAAATAAATTTATTTTTATAAAGGAGACTACCCTGGTTATATTCAGGGTTTTTTCCAGGCTCTGCACTCAGGAATCTCCGGCGGTGGTTAGGGGACCATATGGGATGTCAGGGATCAAACCTGAGTTGGCGGCATGCAATGCAAGTGTGCTACCCACCATACTATCTCTCTCCCCCTTACATTTCAACCTGAGTCAAAATTCTTAGGGGCTAGAGCTATAGCACAGTGGACAGAGCATTTGCCTTGCACACGGCCAACCCAGGTTCAATTCCCAGCATCCGATATGGTCCCCTGAGCACCGCCAGGGGTAATTCCTGAGTGCAGAGCCAGGAATAACCCTGAGACTTGCTGGGTGTGATGCAAAAGCAAGAAAAAAGAATCACCTGTGATCATGTCACTATCTAACATATCATGTATATGTGTGTATATACATCTACCTATCTATCTATCTATCTATCAAAGTTTTGTTTTTGTTTTTTTTTTTGGTCACACTCGTTACTCCTGACTCTGCACTCAGGAATTACTCCTGGCAGTGCTGGGGGACCATATGGGATGCTGAGGATTGAACCCAGAACAGCCACATTCAAGGCAAATGCCCTCCCCGCTGTACTATCACTCTAGCCCATCATATATATTTATTGGTGTTATTTATTGTCTATTCATTTTCTTTTGGGGGGAGGGCATACTTGGCAATGCTCAGGGGTTACTCCTGGCTCTGCACTTAGAAATCACTCCTGGCAGGCTCTAGGTACCATATGGGATGCTGTGGATCAAACCTACGTAGGCTGCATGTAAGGCAAATGCTCTACTTGTGGTACTACGGCTAAGGCCCTTGTGTTTACATTTGAGTGTCAACTTCAGGTCACAAAGATGGTTCAAGGGACTGGAGTGCATGCTTTGAATGCAGGAACCCTGGGTCCAATCCTCAGTACCATGAAGTCTCCTGACTGATCCACGCACTAAACTAGGAGGCAGGAGTAGCCCCCAAGTATCAGTAAGTATGGCTCCCTCTCTCTCAAATACTCTGGGGCCAGAGAGATAGTACAGGGGTAGGGTGCTTGCCTTGCATACAGGAGCTTGGGTTCAATCCCCAGAACCACATATGGTCCCTCAAGTCCTGCCAGGAGTAATCCCTGAGTGTAGAGGCAAGAATGAGCCCTGAACACAGCCAGGTATAGTTAAAAAAACAAAACAAAAAGCTTACTGTTGCTTAACTTTTTGGTGGATTCCCACCCCCCCATATATTTTGTTCAATCTGTTTTATTAGCCATCTAAAATAAGACTTAGCAGAGACTTCAACAATATATAACAGCAATAGTAGTAATAGGAATATTATAATAACCTTTTAAACCCAACCACAACAGGACCAACAATATAAACTATTTCCCTTGAACAATACGCACATGAAACATCCTCACAAGAGCAGACTCATTCTGAACCAGGGTTCCTTGCTCCGGGGGAAATGGTATGTCCTCAGCTGCTCTGTTTTGGTCTCCAGGTCCCTTCTTAAAGCTTCCTACATGGAGCCAGAGAGGCAGCACAGATATTAAGGCACTTGTCTTATGTGCAGATAACAAGGGTTTGATTCCGTACTGGCCCAGAACCCCTGAACCCCAGCAGGAGTGATTCCTGAGTGCAGGATCAGCAGTATGTGCTGAGCAAGGCCAGCTGTGGCAACCCTCCTCCAAAATTAGAAAAAAAAGGGGGCTGGAGTGATAGCATAGCGGGTAGGGCGTTTGCCTTGCACGCGGCCGACCCGGGTTCAAATCCCAGCATCCCATATGGTCCCCTGAGCACCGCCGGGGGTGATTCCTGAGTGCAGAGCCAGGAGTAACCCCTGTGCATCACCAGGTGTGACCCAAAAACCAAAAAAAAATAAAAATAAAAATAAAAAATAAATAAACAAAACACAAAAAGGTTTCCCATGCACTCCATCATCCAGCTGTCAGGAAAGGCTTGAGGTCTGAAGAAAAAGGTCTGACTGGTACCCAGGTTGGGGTTGGCAAACTTATTCCCAACAAGGCTATGGGTGCAAAGGCACCCACCTTGTCTACATTGGTGGTCTTTTTTTTTTTTTTTTTGCTTTTTGGGTCACACCTGGCAATGCACAGAGGTTACTCCTGGCTTTGCACTCAGGAATTACTCCTGGCGGTGCTCAGGGGACCATATGGGATGCTGGGAATCGAACCCAGGTCGGCCGCATGCAAGGCAAACGCCCTATCCACTGTGCTATCGCTCCAGCCCAACATTGGTGGTCTTTTAAAGGCCTTCAGTCTTGACAGTCACATGCTGGCTTCAGGGCACAGGCTGATGGAAGCTCCACCACTTGAACAAGCTGCAGGAGCTGTCCGGGCAGCTACGGCTCTATGGGCCTTACTTTCTCACCCACTAACTACAGGATGGGATCTATATGGACAGCAGAGAGAGGTGTTAGGTCACAGTCTGGGGACTGCAGCATGTGGGAGGCTCAGGCTGGATCCCAGCATCACAGGCCCCTCCAGCTAGTGCAGCCTCTAGCACTGAGTCACCAGAAGCCCCTGAACACTGCCAAGGATGGCCCAAAACAACAACAACAACAAGAAAACAAATGAAAACAACACGAAACCAATGTTCAGAAAACGTGAACTATGATGCTGGCTCCAAATGAGGTCACCCTGGAACACTCTGCCTGCTACATCTGAACTGAATGTCTGGCACTGAGAATATCAGAGCTGGGCTTTAGACTGGTACGCCAGAGGACAGCTTTGGGGGCACCCATTTATCTGCCACATTTCAACTTTTGGCTTCTTCTCAGAGCATGGGACCTTCCTTGGGATAAGGATTCCACCCCACCCCCGAATGGGGAGGTCCTGAAATCTGCCAGGACCCCGTTATCAGTCTCTCCCATCATCTCTCTGTGCTAGAATGTGACAACTGACGGTGGCAGGTGACATTTTCAACGATACGTTCAGACATAACTTCTGGGTCACAGTGCCGGGCCCATAGGGAAGAATCAGCTGCAAAGAGAGGGGGCCACAGAATGCAGTGTGGAAAGGTCACCCATTGTCCTACACCGGGCGTGGGGCGCAGGGACTTCACTCTGGGCGAATCTCCGGGTGGGGAAGGAACCGGCTACTTTGGAGCAGCCATTGCAAAACATCAGTCACGTGGTCAGAAGGAGGCTGGAGGCGGCCTGGCCCAGGGCGGACTTACCGAAGAGCAGTGGCTTGAGGCTGAGGGTTCGGATGAAGTGGTCCCTGCCGGCGACCAGCTGCACCTTACGCTCGTGCCCCACCTATGGGAAAGGGGCACAGCGGGCAGCTCGGATGGACGCCAGGCCGCGCCGCCCGAAGCGGAAAGGGCATCGGGATGCGGAGAGTGGTGGCTGCCAAGCTAGGGAGTGAGTGCGGGTCCCGAGCAGCCGGGAAGCCCCTGGGCTACTCCACCGGGCAGAGCCCGGGGCGAGGCGAGGGGTCGTGGAGGAGCCTCACCTTGATTCCCTCGAGTCGGGTGAGGGGACTCGGGGTGGGAGCGGGCCCGGGGCTCGGGGCGCGGCGCTGGGGCCCCGGCTCGCTGCTCTCATCGCCGTTGCTGTAGTGCACGAAGAGCAGCAGCGCCAGCACGTTGCCCAGGTACAGGTGCACGAACACCATCAGCACCAGGAAGTAGGCGCGCGAGCAGATGCCGCGCGGCTTGCACAGCGGCCGCACCGGGGCTTCCTCGCAGTCGCCCAGCCCGGCCGCTGCCCGGGCCTCCTCGGCCTCCGGCGGCGCCCACTGCGGTCTCGTGGCGTCCTCGGACGCCGCGACCCCGGGCAGCCGGCCTGCAGCCGCCGCCATGGCGCCCCGGTCGCGCGCGCGCCCAGGGGAGGGGCCGCGGGGTGGCCCGCGCCGCGCCGCGCCGTCGCCCCGACAACGCCGCCGAGCCTGCGCGCGCCCGCCCGGACAGCCCGCGTGGGGCCGCGGTGCCCACGCGCGCCCGTGCCGCGCTGGACCTCGTCTTCCTGAGCTGAGTGAGCGTCCGGACCGAAGCCGAGCCGCCGGTGGAGGACAGGAGCGGCCCCAGGGAAGGGAACCCCGCTGGTAGTTTATCCCGGGCGAGGACGCCGTACCGGCCTGCAGGGAAAGTGTGCTCTGCGTTTTCTTACTCCCGGGAGTGGGATGGAAGCAATTAGGCGGGGCCAAAAGGTGACTCAGTATTGCAGTGGTTCGGGGGCGCCACAGAGGCCCATGGTAATGCTTGTGATGTGTAGGTCCCACACCTTGCGGCTCCCAGTCGCCAGTGGAGGAGGCGCGGAACGCCTTGGCAGTAGCATCTTGCAGGGAGGCCCAGGGAGTCTTTTTTTTTTTTTTTTTAATTTGGGGCCACATCTTGCATTGCTCAGGGCTTACTTCTGGTTCTGCACTCAAGGATCACTTCTGGCAGTGCTGGGGTGGGGTGAGGGAACCATATGGGGTCTCAGGGATGGAAGCCAGGTGGGATACGTGCTAGGCAAACACCCTACCCATTGTACTATCGTTCTGGCCCCAAAGACAGTGTGATTTTTTTTTTTTTTTTTTTTTGCTTTTTGGGTCACACCCAGCGATGCTCAGGGATTACTCCTGGCTCTGCACTCAGGAATTGCTCCTGGCAGTGCTTGGGGGACCATATGGGATGCCGGGGATTGAACCCGGGTTGGCCGCGTGCAAGGCAAACGCCCTACCCGCTGTGCTATCGCTCCGGCCCGAGACAGTGTGATTTTAAGGAGCAGCTACCCACCCAATGAGATGTGCATATAGGGCAGGCCAGTTTGAAGCTGTCGGCCAGAAGCCTGGCGCTGGGAAAGGCAGACCCTAAAAAGTACAGAGAAAATGCGGCAGGTAGCCCGAGGCCCCAAACACTCAAAGCTGGCACAGTTGAAGGGGGAAAGAAGGACTTTCTATAATTAAACATTAAGACCTCGGAGGTAAACTAAACTCAAATTATAGCCAAATGTGGAGGAGAGTAAACATAGCCACAGCCCGGGAAATTTTGTCTTTGTTCTACCTGCTCTAGTGCAGGCTTGTCCTCAGCAAGGGTGCAGCAGCACACTCGCCCCCACCCACGTGGACACACAGATAAGAGCAGCACAGCTGCCAATGCAGTCCCTCCAATGGCTTCTCTTTGTCCTGCTAAGATCCCCTCTTCAGAGGGCACAAGGAGTAAGGTACCTGCCTGATTTGATCCCCTTACTGCAGTAGGTCCCCCACCCAAACACATATATATACCCACCTACTCAGACAACACACTTTGCATGCACACTTCCCCTTAGGGAGGGACAGCAGGAGGTACTGGCAGCTACTGTCGCTCATTACAGGTTTTGTGCTTAACCAAACCTCCAGGTCGAACATCCCACTTCAGCCTGCGTGGGCACTAAGAGCTGCAGGTAAGCCCGGATTTCCTGTGTGGAGTCGAAGACAGTTGAGGACTGGCTGTGAGAAGTGGCCTCTTCTCTTGGAAACAAATTCCAAAAGAAATGGAATTGCTGTGAAAGTTTCTGACTCAGATGGAAATTTGGTGACCAGTTTTGAAGTGCTCAAATTTCCTGCATTTTGTCTTTTCTCTAGTTCAGATAGCTCTCTCAGATTTTGAGTACAATAGCATGATAGATATAAATACGTTTCCTCCAACTCAGGTGAATCTCCTAAATTGTTTGTTTGATCCCTACCCAGTGGAACACCTGGTACTCTGCTCAGGGATCATTCCTGATGGGCTCAAAGACCATCAGGGGTGCTGAAAATCAAACAGGGCTGGCCGCGTGCAAGGCAAAACCTACCCACTACACTTGGACTCATCACGCTTTATTATTTAAGCAACATCCCTAGCAACTCTTATTTTTCTTCAACAACTCCATTTTACCATATCCAACTGAATTATGACTTTTTGTTTTGTTTTGTTTTGGGGCCACACCTGGCAATGATTAGGGGTTACTCCTGGCTCTACTCAGAAATTACTCCTGGTGGTGCTCAGGGGATGGGATGCCAGGGATTGAACCTGGGTCAGTCATGTGGAAAGCAAGTGCCCTATCCACAGTACAATTTCAAACCCAGAATTATGACTATCACATAGTCTTTTTTGGTTTTGGGCCACACCAGTGGTGCTCAGGACTTATTCCTGATTCTGTGCTCAGTGATTACTCCTGATGGGGCTCAGGGGACCATATGGGGCACCAGGGATTGAGCCCAGGTCAGTTATGTGCGAAGCAAGTGGCCTGCCTACCGTACTTTCTATCCAGCTTCTTATGCACATCATTTTCTGCAACTCTGCCCCAGACCATGAAGGCAAGGGTATGTGTGGAAGAAGAAAGCAGAGCTAGCACAAGAGTTAAAGGCGCTTGGGGCCGGAGCAATAGCACAGCCTGTAGGGCGTTTGCCTTGCATGCGGCCGACCCGGGTTCGATCCCCGGCATCCCATATGGTCCCCCAAGCACCGCCAGGAATAATTCCTGAGTGCAGAGCCAGGAGTAACCCCTGAGCATCGCTGGGTGTGACCCAAAAAGCAAAAAAAAAAAAAAAAGAGTTAAAGGCGCTTGCTTGCCTTAGAGTTCTCAGGTTTGATATGGTCCCGCAGGACACACCTCACACTCCACCTGCTGTTGACTCTGGGAATTGCACAGGATCATCATAATTTCCTGTCTTATCACCAATCAAGGCAGTGGGTGTTGTTAACTGTGAGGGGTCTGGACTTCTCACACTGCCTCATGACATGCAGGTGGAAGTCCTCCCCTTATCACTAATAGTCATATCTGAACTTTGTTCTGTAGTAACCTGCATTACAGAAATAGTTACTCCCAGTTTCTAACAGCAATTATCACTGTCATCCCGGTGCACATCGATTTGCTCAAGTGGGCACCAGTAACATCTCCATTGTGAGACTTGTTATTGTGTTTGGCATGTTGGAATACACAACGGGTAGCTTGCCAGGCTCTGCCTCTTGGGCAAGGTACTCTTGGTACCTTGAGCTTGCCGGGCTAACAAGAGTACCTTGCCAAGCTCTCCAAGAGAGGCGTAGGCAAATTATTCATTTTGAATAGCTGTCATTTGGACTATGATAGCACAGTTCACAAAAGCTGCTGTGAGGATTAAGTGGCTAGGCAGCTGCTGAGTTGCTATTCTCACTGTTGTGGGAACCGGACCACATAAGCAGCTTCAGTGCCCAAGATAAAACCCAGTACATAGGCAATGCTCACGAACCCATGGAACTATGGAAAAACCTACTCTAGACTTTGCTACAAAGTGTGCTCTTCTTTTTTTATTTTTTGGCATCACATCCTGCAATGCTGAGGAATTACTCCTGGGGGTGTTCAGGGGACCATATGGAATGCCAGGGAACAAACCCAGGTCGGCTTCGGGCAAGGCAAACACCCAACCTGCCGTACTATTGCTCTGATCCCTCTTTTTTTTTTTTTAAATTAAAAATGGTTAGGCCAAAGGTGGAGTGGAAAGAGAAATAGCTCAGTATGTTAAGTGCATACTTTGCATGTGTGAGGCCCAGGTTCAATCCTTGGGACCTCATGGTACCCTGAAAACCAACAGGAACAACCAACCCCTTGGCACAGAGCCCCCGAGCACTGCTGGGCAACAGCCCCCAAACCAAAAATAATAAAACACATTATTGTTTGTGGGGCTGGAGCGATAGCACAGCGGGTAGGGCGTTTGCCTTGCACGTGGCTGACCCGAGTTCGAATCCCAGCATCCCATATGGTCCCCTGAGCACCGCCAGGAGTAATTCCTGAGTGCAGAGCCAGGAGTAGCCCCTGTGCATCGCCAGGTGTGACCCAAAAAGAAAAAAAAAAAACACATTATTGTTTGTGAATGCTGGCAGTGCTCAGGGGTGGCAATACAGTGCTTGGCCCCATGCTTGCAGAACCATATGTGGGTCACTAGAGTTACACATAGGCCTTGGGAAACCATACTGAGTGATGTCAGACTCGGGGCCTTGGGTTGGGATAATGGTGGCTTTTCCTTAGCAACCCTGGTTCAATGCCTGGCACTGCTCCTTCATTTTGGGGGAATGGAGACCTCCTAAGTGTGCTGAGGATGTAAAGGGCCAATATAACTAAGCCATATGGAGATGCAGTGCTAACTGGGCCCAGTGGCGGGAACCAGCTGGTTGAGGGGAGCTGGGGTTGTATGCAGTACTGGGGATTGAACTCAGGTCCCAATGTTTCTAAACTATGTCCCCTGACCCCTGGTCTATCTTCTAGTCCCTGTGCTATCACATGAGCTATATCCATTCCCTACTTTATTTTGTGATGCTGGGACTGAACCCAAGACCTTGCACATGAGAAGCCGATACTGCTTTATTACTGAGCTCATAATTCATGGTTTCTCTCCTATTATTTTTTTGGCTGTATCCCTGTGAATTATTCCTGGTTTTTCTTTGTTGCCACACCTGGACATGCTCAAGGCATTTTCCTGGCTTTGCACTTTAGGGATCACTCCTGGAAGGCATGGAGGACCATAGGAGGTGCCAGAGATCAAACCCGGGTTGGTCGCATGCAAGGCAAATGCCAAATGCCCTACCCACTGAACTATCACTCTAGCCCCCCCCCTTTTTTCTTTTTCGTACCATGTCAAGGCCATGGTACTGTGCTGCTTGTTCTGTGGGAATGTTCTTCAGCCTTTCAGCCCCTAGATTTAAGATGCTTCAGAGAAACATTCACTAGTTACCAACTACATTTAACTATTGTTTGAGAGACTACTAGAGAGTAGAGCTCATGTTTTATGTGGGGCAAAAAAAAAATTTTTTTTTTTCAGTGCTCAGGATTTATTCCCAGCACTGCACTTAGGGACCACTCCTGGGGGGACTCAGAGGACCACATGCCCTAATTTTTTTTTTTTGCTTTTTGGGTCACACCCAGCCATGCTTAGAGGTTACTCCTGGCTCTGCACTCAGGAATTACCCCTGGTGGTGCTCAGGTGACCATATGGGATGCTGGGAATTGAACCTGGGTTGGCCATGTGCAAGGCAAACGCCCTACCCACTGTGCTATTGCTCCAGCCCCATGTGCCCTAAATTTTTAAACTTTTATTTCCCCTTTCGTTTTGTTGTGATGACTGTGTGATACACTTCAGACTACCTTGCCACACTTGTTTACAGTATGCTGGAGATACACCAAACTGCTTAGTGTATGTGGAGTGCTGTTAGAAAAATTCATGGCCTTGGGGGCTGGAGCGATAGCACAGTGGGTAGCGTGTTTGCCTTGCACGCGGCCGACCCAGGTTCGATTCCCAGCATCCCATGTGGTCCCCTGAGCACCGCCAGGGGTAATTCCTGAGTGTAGAGCCAGGAGTGACCCCTGTGCATCGCCGGGTGTGACCCAAAAAGCAAAAAAAAAAAAAAACCTCATGGCCTCATGCTTACAAGGTGGATCCTTTGCTACTGAGCTACTCCTGCTCCTAGCCAATGTATATTTTGCATATTACTATATGTCCAGGTGCCAGATATGGGGCTTGGCATAGCTGAGATTAAAAGGAGCAGCTATGGTCAAGAACTGGCAGTATCTGGAGCTCTGCTGGCCTTTCTTACCCGACTTGGTGCTCAGAGAATTGTATCAGCGTCAGGGTTTGAACCTGGGCCTCCTTCATACAATGTATGTGCTCCAGCCCAGCTGAAGAGAGCTCCAGTTCTCTGATCTGCCTCTCTTATCATGACCATCATGAGTGCTTGCTGGCCAGCTCTGGAACTCACCCCCGAGCTCTCACTGAAGTTGAGATTGCTGACACAATCACTGTCACTGTCATCCCATTGCTCATCAATTTGTTCGAGCAGGCACCAGTAATGTCTCTCATTGAGAGACTTGTTACTTTTTTTTTTTCCTTCGCTTTTTGAGTGCTCAGGGGACCATATGGGATGCCAACAGTACAGTCCTAATTTGGTGCCCACTGGCCAGAATGACCTGGGGTATTGTGGATCCTCTGAAGAAAAACTACACACACTTCTGTAATCAGAAATTTTCAGTTTATTTTGAATAAACCACTCAACTTTGAGCAGATGACATTGCCCCAATTAACCTTTTCTTTGAAGAAAAACAAAGATATATGGTAAATTCATGAAAACACTGTGCCTTTATCTTCTATCCTTTGTAGGGCAGAAAAACTCCACCAGAACTTTTCCATCATTCTGATGATGTTAACAAAGGACAGCCACCGGGGGCACAAAAGGAAGTTCTCCACAGGTCAAGGCTGCAGGCTGTGGTCCGAGGACAGAACCTCCTGCAGCTCCAGTGGTTGGGGCCACGGCTGAATGCAAGTGCACTATGTGGTAGCTATACAGTCCAAAAAAATTGCCCAGAGATACCCAGGGTGATTAAGGTGCAGGGCTGACCACAGGTCCACCAGATGCCAGGATGTTTCATCTGTCAACAAGCATTTGCACTCCAGCTATAGGTCCTGCAGCAAGCACTCATTCACAATTAGCTCTGCACTTTCTAATTCTGGATTCATTTGTTACACTCCTAACTTGTCCTCCCACTCCACCCCAGGCCTTCCCCTGTTGGAGAGAATAGGAAGAGACAAAAACCTGATGGGGAGAAAGGAAGCCTGTAGTCCGTCATATGCTCCATGACCCCAACAACCAGAGCTGTTTCCTTTTCAGGAGTGATTAGATCTTTACAGCTTATACTGTACCTGGGGAACTGCAGACTAGAGGTAAAAATATTTGACGATCAAAGAATTTCCAACACAATATTCATACATCTCCCTAGCAACTCTTCTAGAAGGTCAAGGAAGCCCTGTCAAGTATAGATAGCTCTGCCAGACTCAAGAGTGGAGGTACTGAACAAAGTCACAGAAAACCCCAGGAGTCAGAGAGAGGTTTCAAGTCTATAGGACCAGGTTTGGGACAGCTAGGAAAGCATAAAAACTACTGCTCCTTTGCACTCAACTGTCCAAAAACTGGTCCTCTTCCCTGGTCAGTCCCTCTAGCATACAAGTTGGGACAACAAGCCATGCAACGTCCTGGATTCATACTCCCAGACCCTAGAGGTGGTATACTCCCAACAGCTGCAATGAGGAGACAGAGAAGATCCAACACCCAAAGCAGCTGCTGGCCATACTCCAGGAAACATGAAAACAACTTGTGCAAACCTGGCCCCTGAATCAGGAACACCTATGCCCTCAGGAGGACTATGCTGAACTCTGACCCTGAAGTTCATTGGAGGAGAGTGTAGCAACAGTGTAAGCTATGGCCACATGTAAACCTGGTCAGTTATACCACAAGAACACTGGCACAAAAGAAAGGACCAAGGTAAAACAAATGTATTAGGGGGGAGGGGAAGAATTCCCTTTAAAAGTGGATCTCTTATTTTCAGGAGATGAAAGGATACACTGTCCTGAAACTCATGTTCCCCGGCCTGGAGGCTCAAGAGCCTGCTTCTGTTCTGAAGTGGGTTTTGGTCTCAGCAGCCAGACCCAGGTAAACTTCATTTTAAGAATAAAGATGTGCCCGCAGACAAGCAGCACCATCAGAGATGATGATATGTTGTAGAAAGACCCTGTTCTGTATGGTCTCTTCACTGCCAAGATACAGCAGACCACAAAAAGATCTACAAGGCCAGGCAGAAGGCATGATGGAATTCCCTGTGTGCCACAACTGTCCCACAGGCCAACTCAACCTCCCACCATCTTCCACCCATGTTCTTCCTTTTTGGAACTCCAGCCGTGGCCCAACACACAAGAATCTGGAAACCAGAGACCACCCTGAAGCCTTCTTGGAGTAGACATTCTGGGGCAGGGTGGGTGGACAGCATACGTTACATTCTAAGTGAAATAGCTAGAGGGTAAAACACTCCAACGCCAATTTATTTTTTTAAAAGGGTTCTATGTAATTCTATGTTTGATTGCCCCCTTTTTGTATAATTGAACAACCTTTAAAAATTACATTAAGTTGTAATGATCTAATACTATCAATAGTCATTCAGAAAAACTTTCCCTCCCTCCCAATAACCATCCAGGGGGAATTAAAAGTCCTGAAAAGAGACCAATTCAACATAGCCTCTACCCTGGTATAAACAAAAAGTGAAAGATGAGAAGAAAACAGAAACTGACTAAGAGGTGTGCGGCCAGTGTCTCTCAGGAGTGGGGCCCTGGCTGTTGCCCGGGTCGTGAAAGGCAGAGCCTGCAGCATGCAGTATGGCAGCCGGGAGACTTTGCAGCCACATCTTCCTCGTTCCAGCATGTCCACGTCCCAATCTAGGTATCATGGAAATCCTTCAGCAGGGTTCTCCTCCGCTGCTCTGCTATGTGCATCTGGTTCTCTAAGTCCTACACCAAGGAAGCAAATGGGTACTTACACGGCCCACTTTAATATAGAAACAGTTAAAGCTACACCCACATCAAAACTGCCCTTCCCATCCTGCCCAGCAACTTTCAGTCTGCATGCCAACAACCCTGCCCCAACCACTCCAGTTCCCCCTCACCTGCATCAGCTTTAGAAAGGCAGCAGGCACTTACCCCTCTGTCATAGCTGTCTGCACGTTCTACTTTCCATGACAGGTTTTCAATCTCAGCCTCCAGCTGAGCCTGCTGGTATTCAAACTGTATGGGTAGAGCAGGAGGGTCAAAAGGAGAGGGGACTGTAGCCGGGGCAGGGCCTGCAGATGGAGGGGCAGACGCAGCACCTCAGGCTCGTATGAGCTACAGACAGTGCTAGTTCCTGTACCCAGAGTCAGAATCTAATCAGAGTCTACTTGGAAAGGAGTCACATTCACGTTCAAGACAAGGCCACATTCACACCCACCTCCAAAGAAAGGAGAAGAATTTAAGTCACTGAAGAGAATGCCCCCAACATACAGGGAAATATCTGCTGCAAAAAATAGGCCAAAAAAGATATTCATAAACACTTCAAGTGTTCAGAACTGGTCAGCCCTTCTGCAAATCAAAATTTGACTTTATAATTAGATACCTAAAGATTTATGAACAAGGATGTTCATCAATATTTTATAATGTTAAAAATTATGCAATTATTAAAAATGATTTTTACTAGCCTGGAAAATAGTAACAGCTGCAACATTACACTGTTTTAAGTCAACTACATACAATTTAAGGAACGTATACTGTATTTCCTCTTTTTATTTTTAAATGTTGGTTTTGGGGCCATTCCCATCGATGCTCAGGGGTTACTCCTGGTTCTACATTCAGAAATTAGTCCTGGTGGTGCTCATGGGACCATATGGGATGCTGGGGATTGAACCCAGTCAGCTACAGGCAAGGCAAGTGACCTACCCACTGTACTATCTCTGTGGGCCCTGTATATCCTCTTAAAACACAAGCACTGGCCACCCTAGTGACCAACTATGATATATTTGTACTCCACTCAAGGCTTTACTATTACAAAAAGCCTACAGAAACCCCCTACCATGGAGATAAGTAGAATAGAAATAATATGCTACACTTTAATTGATTTTTGTTTTTGCCTTTCCAACAACCACAGTTGGCCCCTGCTCTATTGTAATGATAAGGGCATCTCTGAAGCTTGAGAGGGCAGAGTAGAATACTGCTTTGCCTTACCAGCTTCTTCCTGGGTCCAGACTCCATGTAGTATGCATATGGGTAGGTGTATTGCAGGGTGTATCGACACTATAACAGAAGGGAGAGAAAGCAACTGTGTGTATTGTAATCTTGATGCATCTCTGAAAGTTTCAGTGTTGTTTTTTTTAGTTTTTAATGGTGCTGGAGAGTTATCAAACCCAGGGCATTACACAGGCCAGTGCCGTACTGCTAAACCACATATCCCTAGTCCTCATGCAGTTTCTCCCCAACCCACCACCTCTCCCGGGGGGAGGTGGGGTGGGTGGAAGGGGAAGGAGACAAGGAGTTAGACCAATCCCAGTGGTGCTCAAAGGCCACTCCTGGCTCTATGATGCTCAGGGACCATATACAGTACCAGGGCTTTAAACCAGATCTCAACTGTCACAGCCATATGTGAGGCAAGTGCCTTATCTCCTGTGCTATCTCTTAGTACTATTGAACTCGGGTAAATGCATTTCCAAGAGCCTTATCTACTGTACTATCTCTCCAGTCCCCCATGATTACTTTTTCAAACTGACTTATTTTTGTTATTTTTTGTTGTGTTTTGGCCGGGCTTTAGAAACCATATGGGATGCCAGGGATGGAACCCAGGTCAGATGCACGCAAGGCAACAGCCTTCTTTACTGTGCTATCTTTCTGACCAAACTGTCTTATTTCTGGCAGCTTACTCAATGGCTTTTTTTTTTTTTGGGGGGGGGGGTGTAGGGTGGGCCTGCTGGGGGACTGGGATCACACCCAGTGCTGGGGGTGGGGAGCATGCATATGGTACCAGGAATTGAACAGGTGTTGGCCACATGCAAGGCAAGCAACTTAGGAAGATCCGGAGATTGAACTTGGGTAAAATGCAAGGTGCCTTAACCACTATACTATCTCACTGTTCGGTTTAATTTCATTTTTATTAAAAAATAATTTGGGGGGGGGGGCTGGAGCGATAGTACAGCTGGTAGGGCATTTGCCTTGCACATGGGCGACCCAGGTTTGATTCCCAGAAACCCATATGGTCCCCTGAGCACTACCAGGAGTAATTCCTGAGTGCAAAGCCAGGAGTAACCCCTGTGTATCACCGGATGTGACCCGAAAAGAAAAAAAAACTGGTTTTGAGGGGGGTTGAGTCAAACCTGGAAATGTTCCTAGCAGGGCTCGGGACCATATACAATGCCAGGGATTGAACTAAGACCTTCATATACAATGGAAGCACCTTAGCCCCTGTACCATCCCTGTAAGTCCCTGTATCAAAGGTTCTTTCTCCTTGGGTCAGAAATCAGAATCTGCATATCCATCTCCATACTTGATCAAAATAACCTCTTATTTTCTTTTGAATAATGTATGAACTGGAAAAAAAAAAAAGACTCTACTTTCCCCAACAGTGTCTTCCGAGTAGTTAAGATGATAAAGTACTTTTTATAGAAATAAGCCCCTGGACATCGAGTTGGCTGTATGCACTAAAGATTCAGCCCAGAAAATGTGAACCCTAAGAGGTTAAGTATTCAAATCTCACTGGGTCCTTTATAAAACCTCCCTGACTTAGGCCTGACAGGGCAAGGTACTGGTCTGGGAACTAGTAAGGTGGTACCAACCTTGGCCAAGAGTTTAGCAGCATTCTGTAGATACTGCCAGTCGATCCATGTCCCCAGATTATTCATGACCCTCTCCTGAATCTTCTCATGAATCCGCTGGTATGTCTGTGCCTCTAGCTGCAAGCTCTTGTTGTGGTTTTCCCACTGCAGGGCAGAGAAATGGAGATAGCTGAAGTCCTGATATAGAGGTACAAAGGTACAAAGATGGAGAGGTCTACACAGGACTTCAGGATAGACACCTTAGCTAGAAGAACATGGCAACAACCTTCCTAATGGGGACAGTGTATCCTGATGAACGCAAGATGGGAACATCAGTGCATTCTACTGTTCCTTCGAAATATGTGTACGAATCAGATGTCTCTATTTCTCAAAAGCAACAGGATACCAGCCCTGAAAATTAAAGCTAGGTACCTACGGCCTCCTATTCTTAGAATATGTGCCATGCTTTTTGAGCTTTTAACAGTTCTCACTTGGAGAAAAACATGCCCTAAATCTGACATCAGTTGTGCTCCGAGAAATGCACTGTTAGGGAACCATTATGATAGTATAGCGGGTAGGACACTTGTCTTGCACGGAACTCTCTGGTTCAATCCCTGGCATTCCATATGGTCCCTGGAGCACCGCCAGGATTAATTCCTGAGTGCAGAGCCAGGAGTAACTCCTGAGTACTGCCAGGTGTGGAACTGCCCCCACCCCCTGCCCAAAAAAAGCCAAACAACAAAAAGAGAACTGCATCGTTAGGTGATCTAATGTGCTCATGTGGATACATTAGCACATATCTGATATGTGTTAAGACTTTGAATTTGGTCCTCAGCACTGCAAGACCCTTGGAGTAGTAGAGCATTACAGGGGTAATGCTTCTTGAGGGCTTCCCGGCCTTGGCTTGTTGGCTCTGGTTGACAATGTCAGCCCCTGAGAGCTATCCCTTGTGTGCCCCTATTTAAAATACACTGTAGGGGCTGGAGCGATAGCACAGCGGTTAGGGCATTTGCCTTGCACGCGGCCAACCCGGGTTCAAATCCCAGCATCCCATATGGTCCCCTAAGCACCGCCAGGAGTGATTCCTGAGTGCAGAGCCAGGAGTAACCCCTGTGCATTGCCAGGTGTGATCAAAAAAGCAAAAAAAAAAAAAAAAAAAAACACACTGTGTTGCAGAGAATTTTGTACAGATGTTAGACACACACCCAACCCAGGACCATAGGGCCCATGCAGCACTGCACTCAGGCCCTGCCATTGGACAAGTCCAGTTAGTCACTGGAAATGGCTGACTGAGCTCCCTTGAGTACTCCTTGGGAGACCCCCTCCATGACCCCCCACTCCCAAAAATTAAGTTGTAGCAAACAAAATATGTGAGGCTATAGCTAGTGTAAATCACTCCATTAACAGGCAATAGGAGAAACTGATGGGATAATACTTGCCTTGCACATGGCTGACTTAAGTCCAAACCCCAACCCCACATATGGTATCCTAAGCCCCACCAGGAGTGATCCCTGAGCAGAGCCAGGAGTCAGACCTGAGCATTACTGGGTGTGGCTACAACAGGCCTGCCCCTCCACACCGCCCTCAAAAACAAACAAACAACCCCCACAAAAACGGAGCAATAGGAATATAGGAACCACTACTGTATACGCAGTCTTCAATGAAACAATAGGCAATGGGAAGGAAAAGAGGACATGATGGATCTTGGCTGTCCTTCAGAATACTATTCAAATAAGGCAAGCAGAAGCAAGCTGCCTGCTCCAACGTGCGCCTGCAGGACAGGATACCTACCCTCTCAAAGTAAAACAAGTACTTCTTGAGGGCTTCCCGGGCTTGGGCTTGTTGGCTCTGGTTGACAATGTCAGGATTCTCCTTGTACCGACTGCATTCATAATATTCGCTGCCATGGGTCTTCCAATCTCCTAGACACATCCAGCAGAAGTCTGCACAAAAGAGAAAAAATAAAGGTCATTTATATGCACAAAACCCATCTTCTTTGCTTAGGCAAAACAGCTGACAGATCCTGTTCCGAGAAGGTCATCTAACCAGAATACCCCCTTGCCCCACTCCATCCCTCCAGGAGTCTCTTACCAAAAGGAAAAAGAGACTTTCCCTTTCCAAAGAGAAGAGACTCCCCTCCAGGTCACATTCCACTGTTGCTACAGTCTGTCCTTTCCAAGCCAATGTTCATTTTCAATTCCAAGGACAGATATTCTTTTTATGTTTTGGGGTCACACCCAGTGGTGCTCAAGGGACAATAAGATGCCAGAAGCTGAACTAAGGTCTCCTACATGAAAAGCACTAGCCCTCTGAACTACGTTCCTGGTATCTTTAAGCTGTTCTAATATAACAGGAGCAGAAGCTGAGTGTACAAAGACTACTGGTCTGCTGCCAGTACTGCTGAGAGAACAGAAACGGATGCTGCTAAGGCTCACTGGTCACTCAAAACATACTTCTCCCTCTGCGCACTTCTCACTACCCTAATGGTGACTGTGCTAAGATACCAGTACATGAATATGGGAACAAAGGCTGCCCCCTCCTTCCCTCTTTGTTTTTTTGAAGAACATATTTCTATAACACTTAGAGCTTTATGCTCAGATCAGAGTTCATACTCAAGAGCTTTGACTCTATTTCCACAATGAGGAAGTGAAGAAGAAATATTAAGATCCTCTGTGGATGCTCTACCACCAAATAACTTACTGTGGTCTAATGAAGAGGGACCAACCACTTGATCAAGGTCCCTCTTCTACTTGATCTATATTCTATCTCTGCCAGAGAAACTGGCGGTAGTAAACAACTTCCCAGAATTCTCGCAGATCATCTCACTGCCTCCCAAAAGGAATTCTTATAAAATTTAAGGACATTAAAGCCAAAATCAAAGGCCCAGAGATTGTCACTTCTCTTTAGGAACCGTCAATTAATTGTGGCAATACTGTTCTCTCCTTCAGCAGCTAGTTTGTACTTGAAACTTTTAAATAAATGATACATTGCTTAGGTTTTTCTATATTGATAGCTAAATGATATATATAGCAGTGCAAGCAAAAGGAGAAGTAAACTAGAAATTTAATTTCAACCAACAGGGTTAGTTCTCTCTCTCTCTCTCTATTTTAGTCATTTTAAAACAATCCTATGCTCTTCTGTAAAGGGATGATATACATCCCTCTCAAACTAACATACAAAGAATATATCCCTCTCAAACTAACACACACACACACAATACCCGAGGAGATAAGCTACTACTCTTGGCCTATCTTTATACACTTCCGAATCACCTCCCTCCTGAGACCCTTCATGTCCATTAGAGTGAGTTCCTGGAAAAACATAAGTATAGCATTAGCTGGATCCTTACAAAGAGAAACTCTTGGGGCCACCTGGTCAGTAATTAACCAGCTACATAGACACTTTATGTTTAAAATAATTTTGTTTCTTTACTTCATCTGGCCAGCAGAAAAAGCCAACAGGATTTATGTAATTAAAATACAAAATAAAACTCCTTCACTAGAAACTTTAACAGCCCCACAAAGACAACTTCAGTAAAACTATGTACTATCTACTCCAAACAAAGCTATCCATAGGTAGCACAAATAAGCCCCATGCTACTTACCCACCTTGGCAAAATTAAGAGTCTAGATTTTGGATTACTGACATTTGTTTATAAAGGTCTAAGAGTAATCTCAAACACAGCAATCAAAATACAAGAGAAATTTAAAAAGCAATGAAGAACTGGGTTAGAGAGATAGTACATGAGGCTGAACGGGTTCTATTCCCAGCACCCCTAATGGTCCCCTCAAGTCTACCGGGAGTAATTCCTAAGCACAAAGTCTGGAGTAAGCCCTGAGCACAAATACAAAAACTAAATAAAGAACTAATCAAGAACTGCTTTATGCTGCCACAATATGTTCTGTGTTCTGGCACTAAACTATAGAAGTTCTGACTAAACAAGCAATGGAGACCCAAGCACAAGAAATACACTGTGCCACTGGGTCCTGCGCACCGAGCCTGGGACTCACCGTGTTTACACTTGGAGCATTGCTGTCAGAGGGAAACAGAAGAGAACATGTTAAGGGCACGCTGACCAAAGGCTCCATGTCACACATGCAAAGGGTACAGCTTCTGCTCACCATATGATTGCAGCCTCCGTTCTTCTCAATGCAGATGTTGCACTTGGGACACTGAGGAGACAGAAGGGCGCCATTAGGCTCACACAGCACCAGGCCGGTTCTAAGACAAATTACACAAAGCTCCTGGCACCCGTGCCCAGAAGCTCATTGTGCGAGCACTTCTGGGAAGGAGCCATCTCACTTAAATGTGGCAGGTCGCTGAGGCTGAAATAGCAATTCAAGGAAATGAGGTCAGCATGTTTGGCTCTGAAACATTCCAGGCACCAGGTGAGCCCACTAAGTCTTCTACCATCTGTCTTTGCCAGGTCGTCACGCAGATTAAGCACAAGCTGAATCAGCAGAAAGCACGACTCCTTGGAAAGAATGTCAAAGCAGCAAGAGCTACCACACTGGATTAAGTCCGGGTTGGCATGCCTAGATCTCCGCTTCTAGAAGAGGGCAAGAAATAACTGGGAAAGCTCACTGGCTCTCATTTGAGAGCTGCCAGCAATGCAACCCAGAAACCAGTCAGATGCCTTATTCTCCTACACCATGATCACAGCAGTGCTTCTGAGTGCGTCAGTGTCTGGCTGGCACAGGTGCAGCACTGAGTGCTGAGTCATTCAGGGCTCAAGAGGTTGCTGGTAATGCATTCCCATGGGAAGTTTCAGAATGAGCATTGGGCAGGCCTGGGCTTGCTTTATAGCTTTGCTATTTATGCATGGCTATCAACCACCTATCTTCCAGACTCTGAAAAGCCTGGAAGACTTTCAGTAAGGCCTAGTTTTCTCCAAATTAGTTCCCCAGTGGGTCACTAAACTTATCCAGATATTTCAACATTTTATTAAAACTAATGCACCCAATGCATACTATGATAAATCACTGTAAACTCTACCAAGTCAGGGCAAGGGTCTGCAGTCTCCAGCAAGGGTTCAGATGGTTTATATCCCAGGTGGAAAGGCCCTGGATAGCACTAACAAGGGCAGATCCATGACAGATAAGATATAATCCTTACGTCTTTAGTGTGAGCACTAATGTAGTTGGCTGTTTCAGAGTCATCTGCACACTTCGTGAGCCATTTCCGGATTGTGGCACAGTCCGTGGGAGCATGATACATCTGACGACACTTGAAACTTAAAAACAGAAAAGCAAAATATTAAAAAGAAGAACAAGCCAGATCAGAGTCTCTTATTTTTCATTTTCCTTCTAAGCCAACAGATACTGAACTAGAGCTTTCTAAAGAGGTAAAAACAAAGGGGAGGCCATCCTCAAGGACTCTGGGACTTTTACTTCTATAGAATTATGTACTGAAATACAGTAGAAACTTCCCTTCAACAAAGCTCTTCTAAGACATATTCTCAATAAACCCAAATAAAATGTTTTTCTTTAAAACATCTGTGTGGTGTGGGCTGGAATGATAGTAGAAGGGATAAGATATTTGGCCTTGCATGCACCCAACACCAGGGAGCTCCACCAGCAGCGAGTGATTTCTGAGTGCAGAGCTAGGATTAAATCTTGAGCACCAGTGGGTGTGGCCCTCAAACCAAAACTAATAAATAAATTTACATACCTATTAAATATATAGTATATCTATGTAACTCTTCCTGAAAATACTTCAAATTCAGAGTTTAGACTCTCAAAGGGTTCTGAGGTGACCACTGCTCAGAATAAGTGAAGAACCAAGATCCATTCATAGGAACCTAAGTTTATCAGATGCACATATAGGATACTCACATGACAGAGGTTGCAAAATGTAGGGGTGTAATACATCTGATGACTCTTGATAATGAAGAAAAGAAAAAAACTCCCTATACTCATGGGGCTAGGTCCCCATGTTTTCATATCTTTTAGTCCAATACAATGCAATTTTGTGGAGAGAAAAGGCTTTCAGGGACTGAGGATACAGGGCTCAAAAAGCTGAGTGTATACTTTGCATGTGGGAGGCCTGCGAACAATCTCTAGCACTGCATATTCCCCCAAGTACATCCAAGGATGACCCTCAAGTACTGAGGTGCTTCCCCAAGCACTGCTGGGTATGCCCCCAAAATAAAAACAAACAAAAAAGGCTCTTAGGTGGAGAGCTTAACAAACTCCCTTGGGGAAAATAATTTAATAAAAGAGAACACATAGGACATATAACTAAATTAGTGGTTTTATTTGTGTTTGGAAGGTGTCACATCTGGCAGTGCTTAGGGACTATTTTGCATGCTTGGGAAGAGGAACTAAGGATAGAACATGAGGCTCTAATATGCAAAGCATGAGCTTCAGCCTTTTGAACCATGTCTATAGGACAACATTAGTGGTTCTTTTTTTATTCTTTGCTTTTGGACCATACCTGGCAGTGCTCAGGGCTTACTTTATTCCTGGCTCTGAGCTTCGAGATCACTCCTGGAGGGCTCGGGAAACCATATGGGATGCTAATAAATTGAGCCTGCATTGGACATGTGCAAGGCAAATGCCCTACCCTATGTACTATCATTCTGGCCCCTACATTAGTGATTAACCTTTCCAACAAGGTCTTGGAAAGCAGGTAGATGTATACATACACCACATTTTCCATGTAGTTTCTCTGAAGTCCCACCATAAATCTTCAAGTGAAGCATGATGTGGAGGACAGATGTGAACCTATACTATGGGTTCTGCCATTACCTTGTATCTCAGACTCCTCACCTAGAGAGTAACATATGGGTAAAAACAGTACCGTACTGATTATACAAGTGTTATAATAAGGAAAGCAAAGTGACCAAGAATGTCATTCCTCTTCTAATCCTTTAGTATACTTTATCTATTCCTACCTTATTTATTGAATAGATTAAGTGTACTAAACCCTAAGCAGATGTAAACTACATGTGTGAATTAAACTTTTACTTACTTTTTTTGGGGTGGGGGGCATATCCAGTGGTGCTCAGGGGATACTCCCAACTCCATGCTCAGGAGTCAAACCCTGGTGGTGGGTGGTTGGGGGACCATGCAGTGCTGGGGATTAAATCTAGGCCTCCTGCATGCAAAGCATATGCTCTAGCCTGTTGAACTCTCTCTGGCCCCAAGTTATACTTAAAATTTAAAAAAAAAAAAAAAAGAAAGAAAAGAAAAAGCCAAGAAAAGATCAAGCTAAAGATTAAAATGGTGAATGTTATAGTTTCCAAAAATGTTATTTTCAAAAAGTAATATTGTAATTATCTGTGCAGATACGTTCCTACAGACATACAATCTCTGACTCACAAAGTTTACTAACATAAACCATAAAACATTCTCCAAAGACATATGCATTTTGTTTTTAAGACTATTATAAAACAACTAGGTACCAACTCCTACTCTCTTGGAGTGGAAATACACTTCTAGCTTAAAAACCCTGTCTCTCCTCAAAACCCACCAACCTGCCCCCCACCCCCCGCCCTCCATACAGAGCAACATAAGTAGAAATTTGGAGGAAATAAGGCACAAACCCTGGGTTTGCCAGCACCTACACTCATTCTTACCAGAAGACCTCGTTGCACCGATTGCACTGTACACGGCGAGCTTTGGGCTCCTGTACTCGGATAACCATGGGGCAGTCTGCACCAGGGCACAGCTGGAGCTGGTAATGACTCTGCGAATACACCAAGAAGAAATAATCAGGAGACCTTTTAGTTGCTGCCTTCCAGTTACATGTCCCTATGCTCTCAAAACATGTCCCTATACTTCTGTTCTTCCAGCTAATTTCAGGATGAATGTGTGAAAGACCAGAAGACATTGCCCAGCTACTGAAGAGGACATCTAGTTACTAGGATGATGTAAGATAACAAAACTGAATACATATCTGTGAGATGAAAAATGCATAAGTATCAGGGCTAGAGGGAAACACAGTCCAATAAGCTGTATATAGGGCTCAGTGATCCTCAGGAATCTTTCAAAAGGAGCAAAGATATTTTATTCATACAATATTCAGCTTAACCAAGAGCAAGTCATAACTCTGGACATAAAGAAAAAAATTAAAATTATGCCACTATGCAACGTGGAATCAGCAGTTCTAGTAAACCCATTTGTCTTTGTTCAAATGACAGCCCTTCAAGAAAGCCTAGTCCTGGGGGCTGGAGTGATAGTACAGCGGGTAGGGTGTTTGCCTTGCATGTGGATAAATCCAGGTTAGATTCCCAGCATCCCATATGGTCCCCTGAGCACTGCCAGGAGTAATTCCTCAGTGCAGAGCCAGAAGTAATCCCTGTGCATCACCGCTGTGACCCAAAAAGCAAAAAAAAAAAAAAGAAAAAAAGAAAGAAAGAAAGAAAAAAAGCCTAATCTATAAAGTACCTATGAGAAGATGAGAAGTAGGGCAGGAAAACAGGGGTTACAACAATAAAAGCCTGTCATACCTCCACATAGTCCCTGAAGAGGTAGCGCCTGTATTTGTCTCTTAATTCTTCATTGGGTAGCAATGGAAAAACAAAGTCCTCTGGTGTTCGCAGTAGACAGTCTTGAGCCATACAAGAGACTCCTGTTGAAGAAGAACAACCTGTTGGACAATTGATACAACTATACTTGCCTACTCAGTTTAACCAAATAATTTAGACTACACACAGGAAACCCCTGAAGCAACAAAATTTATTCAAATGAATAAGCCAATACACCTGTAGTTATACACTAGCATATTATCTAAATTGCATACATACCAAATATAGCACTAGTAAAAAAAAAATCAGGGGCCGGAGACATAGTACAGGAGTTAAGGTGCTTGCCTTGCACACGGCCAACCCTGGTTTAATTACCAGACCACATATAGCCAGGTATTGCTCCAACACCCCACACACTGAGACCATTATTTACATATGTGCCCAAACAATAGATTTAATTTTCTCATTTATCTGAGAACTAAGGGAAAACTGTCACTACTCAGACTGATTTTTCTGGGAGCTGGAGATAGTACAGAGGGTAGGCTTCTTGTGCGACAAGGCCAACCCGGGATTTAATCCTCAGCATCCCATACGGTCCCCATAACTGCCAGGAGTGATCCCTGAGCAGTGTCAGGAGTAAGCCCTGATGCAGAGTGTGTACCTGCCCTCCAAAAACAAACAAGAACCCTCAATGGTTTTGAAAATAAAGCAGGCTAAAAAAAACTAAAATGATCTAAGTATCTGAAAGGACAAGTCAGAGACAATATCCAGGTCAGTCTTTTCCAAGTTCTATGGCAGACTTACCCACACCCACACCATCCTTCACAAGTACAGAGCAGTGCTGCTCCCAGCAGCTGCGGCAAAACTGATGCTGACACGCCAAAGAGAGTAGATTTTCCTTCCGCACAAACTGCATACACACTGCACAATGGTGAGGAGGATGGGCTGTGGTGACCTGGAGAGAGAGAGAGAGAGAGAGAGAGAGAGAGAGAGAGAGAGAGAGAGAGAGAGAGAGAGACAAAGCCATGAACCATGGGTGGGGATCTTAACCCCCGAAGTGTCATTCAACTGCCATGTGTGAACTGTTAAAGTCTCCAGGATAAGCACTGAGTAGTCAGGTATGGCCCCCAAGTCTACCCCAAAATTACCCCGAAATTTATAAAGCAGTCAGATAGGGGGGTGGAAAACAGAAATCACAATAATATAAATGTAAATATTTAAAGATAAGATCTAGAGATATGGCTCAAGAGCTGGGGCAAACAGTCTGTTTTGTTGAGGAAGCCCCAGCTTCATTCCTGGTACAGCATGGTCCCAGAGCATTGCACTACAAGTAGGTAGCCCACAAGCACTACTTTGTCCCCTACTTTTTTTTTTAAAAAAAAAAAGAAAGAAAGAAAGTTTTAAGGTTGGGGGCTGGAGCGACAGCACAGCAGGTAGGGTGTTTTGCCTTGCACGCGGCTGACCTGGGTTGATTCCCAGCGTCCCATATGGTCCCCTAAGCACCAACAGGAGTAATTACTAAATGCAGAGCCAGGAGTGACCCCTGTGCATCGCCAGGCATGACCCAAAAAGTAAAAAAAAAAAGGAAGTGTTCATAAGAGACAGACTTTGTAAATGATTTTTAAGAGAAAGCTGGATTGAATTTGCATCCTTGGTTCCACAAATGGAACCCAGAACCTCATACTTGAGAGGTACGCATCTTTATCACCAAGCTACATCTCTATTTTTTTTAATTTATTTTTTGTATCACACCTAGTGATGCTCAGGGGTTACTCCTGGCTCTGCACTTAGGGACCAAATGGGATGTTGGGGCCAAACCCAGGTGGGCCAGTGCAAGGCAAATGCCCAACCTGGTGGTTGATGTACTATTGTTTTGGCACCTGAACTACATCTTTAAACCTTAGATTTGGGTATTTAAAATTACAGGTGATGGTAAACACAAACTGTCAAGAAAGCACAGTGTGGGGGCTGGAGTGATAGCACAGCGGGTAGGGCGTTTGCCTTGCACGCGGCCGACCTGGGTTCGAATCCCAGCATCCCATATGGTCCCCTGAGCACCGCCAGGGATGATTCCTGAGTGCATGAGCCAGGAGTGACCCCTGTGCATCGCCGGGTGTGACCCAAAAAGCAAAAAAAAAAAAAAAAAAAAAAAAAAAAAAAGCACAGTGTGAGTTAGGGAGTACAACAGAAATGGAGTATATAATGCTTCTGACTAAAGCTAAATGGGCTACTGGGCAAGTAATAATTTATTCATCTACTAATTTTCAAACTATAAAGGAAACGGTAGATTTAGAAAGATATAGAATATTTTATGTTCAACTATATAATAAGATGGTTCTAGATAAACACATCAGGTTATATCAAGAGACATGTGCATCAAGAAAAGTAGGAGAGGGGCTGGAGCGATAGCATAGTAGTGGGTAGGATGTTTGCCTTGCATGCGGCCAACCTGGGTTCGATCCCAGCATCCCATATGGTCCCCCAAGCACCACCAGGAGTGATTCCTGAGTGCAGAGCCAGGAGAAGCCCCTGAGCATCGCCAGGTGTGACCCCCCCCCCAAAAAAAAAGAAAGAAAAGAAAAAAAGAAAAGTAGGAAAGTTGTGCCAGAGCAATAGTACAGCAGAGAGACTCTGACTTGTACTCAGTCAACCCAGCACTCCATATGGTCCCTGAGCCTGCCAGGAGAGATCTGTGAGTGCAGAGCCAGGAGCAAGACCTGAGCACAGTAGGTGTGGTCCAAAAACAAACAGAAAAAAAAAAAATTTAGGAGACACTCACATGTTTTAATGGATTAGGTTGAACTCGAGCTTCAACAAGCAGTTGAGCAGAATTAGACTTGTATCTATAAAACAAAAAGCAGAAATTAAGGAAATTAAAAACTGGTAAAGAAGAAAGTTTTTTACCTTCAAACAAAACCAGCATTAAACTGCCATCCTGATTGGCTGTGTATTGTCAGGTTGGTCCCTGTACCTCCTGGGCACTGCTTGTGAGCTGCACCCCCTCTGCCCCCCGCAAACACACACAAATCGACAAAATAGTAATCCAATGAACAAGGCCCCAAGTTTGGTCTCCAGTACTACAATACTAGTCATCCCCTCACTCAGGCACTGATGGGCAAAGCTATTGAGGTCCAGGTCCTAAGCAGGACTAGGTGGAAGCAGTACGTCATTGCTGACAAAGTATTGAATCATTTGTCCACAGATTTGGGCTAAGTATTACCAAAAGTGGCCCCTGAACCTCCCAAGCAGTTTGGGAGCCCTACCTCAAAAAACAAATAAAATTTTAAAAATTTTTTCAGAAGAAACACAAATAGTTTTTAAATATGAAAAGACGTTTTGAGGACCTGGGCTCAAATCCCCACACTAAAACAAACAAAACATGAAAAGATGATTGGCATTCTTAATAATGTGGAAAACTGGAATTAAAAGCAATTAGATACCATTTAGACCTACCAGAGCAATACTTTAAACCTAAGAGTAATAAGAACACTTATTACTGGTGGGCAGGCATATGTTACAATCATTTTGGAATAATTTTTGGCATTATTCAGTAAAATTAAAGTACACTGACCCTCAACTCAGCAACTACCTAACCCTAAAAAGATCAAATGATTCCAGAGTCATGTAAAGAGTTTCTCAGACATGTATTAGCAAAACAAAAAAAATTTACAAATCAGTTTTGCCAAAAAGAATGGTTATGTCACAAAATGTAAACTTGTAACTTAAAAAGATGTTTTAAAAAAATAAGGTGAAGGGGCTGGAGCGATAGCACAGAGGGTAGGGCATTTGCCTTGCATGCGGCTGACCCGGGTTCGAATCCCAGCATCCCATATGGTCCCCTGAGCACTGCCAGGAGAAATTCCTGAGTGAAGAACCAGGAGTAACCCCTGTGCGTTGCTGGGTGTGACCCAAAAAATAAAAATAAATAAATAAAACAAAATGAGCATAGCTAAAGAATGTATAATACCAAATTTAAGGTATCCTCCTAGGAGTTTCCAGAAGCCTCTAAATAAAGGTTAGAGAGCTTAGGTGTTTACTATTTTTTTGTTGTTGGGGATGGGTGGTCCATACCCAACAGTGCTCAGGACTTACTCCTGGCTCTTAGCTCAGGAAACCCTATGGGGTGCCAGGGATCAAACTCGGACAGCTACTTTCATGGCTCTCTGGCCCCAGATGCCAATTACTCCTAATAACTTGGGACTGGAAAGATAGTACAACAGGTGGTTTATTTACTTTGCAGAGAGACGATCCAGGTTCAATCCTTAGCACCTCATATGGTTCCCCAAACCCACCAGGAGTAATCCCTGAGTGCAGAGCCAGGAGTAAGCCCTGAATACCATTAGGTGTGCCCCAGAACCCAAAATAAATTAATTTAATTTAATTTAAAAGGAAGTATTTCAGGCCAGAGCAATAGTACAATGGGTAAGTACTTGCCTTGCATGTGGCTGATCTGGGTTTGATCCCTGGCACCCCATATGGTGCCCCAGCCATTCTTGGAGAGATCCCTAAGTACTGTCAGGTGTAGGTCAAAAAACAAAAAGAAAAAAAATTCTCAATAAAAATCTAATTCTTTCTTGTAAAGTGGTATGGTATTAACTATTTTTGGGGGAGAGATAAAGGGGGGCACATACCTGATGGTGCTCAGGGCTTACTCCTGGCTGTGTACACAGGGATCAATCCTGGCAGACTTGGGGAACCATACGTGGTCCTGGGGACCAAACATGGTGGCTGCATGCAAGACAAGAGCCCTACCCACTATACGATCTCTGGCCTCTGGCATAACTAAATTTAGCAATGAAAAAACCATGTGGCAATAAAAGTACATCCAGGGGCTGGAGAGATAGTATAGGGGTTAAGGAAATTTCCTTGCAAGAAGATGACCTAGTTCAATCCCAGCACTGCTTAGAGACCCTTGTGTGCTGCCAGGGTCCCCTTCACCCCACCCCTCTTCAGGGGAGAGAGAAACCACACCCGGCAGTGCTCAGGGCTGACAGCTTGCTGTGCACTCAGGGATCACTCCTGGCAGGCTTGGGGGACCACATGAGGTGCCAGGATCGAATGCAGGTCGGATGCGTGCAAGGCAGGTGCCCTACCCGCTGCATTATCACTCAGGTCTCCAGAGGGGTCACTCTTAAGCACAGAACCAAGAGTTTCTGAGCACCTAGCTGGGTGTGACCCCCAAAACCCAAAAACAAAGAACCATTACCAAGAAGTCAAAGCAGAGAATAAGTCTGTAACATACATGTAATTTCCTTCCTTACAATAGTAAGAATTGCTTACTCCAATTATTTTTATTTATAGTTCTTGAAACAGTATCTTTGCTATCATTAAAACCCATCAAAATCTTCTCTTTTAGAAGGTAATATCTGAGAGATGCCACATTATTATTTTTTTTAATTGAATCACATTGAGATATACAGTTACAAGGTTGCTCATGATAGGGTTTCAGTTATTTAATGTTCCAACAGCCATCCCTTCACCCAGTGTACATTTCCCACAGAGATGCCACATTACTGGAACTGATACAGTTTCAGGGTTTTGGGTAGTACTAAGTCTACTGCAGAGTGGAACTTCAACTCAAAGTCAATCTTTCAAAATCTATTCCTGCTTTAATTAGAGAGAATGAGATCACTCAGCCATCAGTGCATTGCTTCTTCGTCAGAATCTGTGGAGGGCTAGGCAATAGTACAGTGGGTAGGGCACTTGCCTTGCATGTGGCCAACCTGGGTTCTAATGCCCAGCATCCTGCATAGTCCACCCCCCACTCTCACCTCTGGGAACCACCAGTAGCAACTTCTGATTGCAGAATCAGAAATATCCCCTAATAATCACCAGGTGTGGCCCAAAAATCAAAAAAGAAAACACTACAATGGCAAATAATGACATCTAAAATCTAAACTAGGGCCAGAGAAATAGTACAGGGTTCAGGGGCTTGCCCCTGCATGTGCTTGATCACATTTAGATCTCTGGAACTGTTTAAAGTCCCAGTACAAAGACAAGAGTAAGCCCCAAGAACCACTGGCTGTAGCTCCATACAAATAAAAAAGCTATTGAACTCCAGGGGCTGGACCTATGTACAGTAGGTAGTGTGCTTGCCTTTCACTTACAGGTTAAGTCCTGAGCACCAGTGGGTGTGGCCCAATATCCCACCCCCACATGTAATGTATATAATAATAATGATATATTCTAAAATGTAAATAATCACCACCACTCATTGGGTAATAACATCTCTCCTCCCCCAAATACTTTACCTGTCCAAAATCTCCGCAACTTGCCAGTGGAAATTAACTAATATAAGTTTTGCAACTGAATGAGATACCTAGAACAAAGAAAGAAAAAAAAAACTGTAACTAAAGTTTATTTTAGCTAATGCCACATTTTGAGAAATGTATACATTCCCAGCAGGCCCAGACTTGATTTCAAAATTCTTCCTCTTCATTTCTGCTTTAAGCTTTTTATTAGCTGTTCAATCATTTGTTTAATCAAACATTAAAAAAAAATTATGTAGGCACCAGGATTTACAATACTGCTGGCCAAGTTTTAGGCACACAATGATCTTTAAGTTTAAATACTCTTACAGTTTGTGTTTCCATGAATTTCTTGATTTTTTTGTCTGTTTTCATCAGTGACCATTCAAAGAAATTAGTTTTATTTGAAATAAAAGCATCCATCAAACAGTAAATAATAATTGAACATACAATTAAGCAAGTGTTTATTCAAACTGTTGGAGTGATAACACATTTGGCAGAGCACTGGTACCTGAATTAATGTTCTTGTAAGTCTCGAAACAAATGTAGGACCGAGAAAGGCTGCCTAAAGACCTTAAATTTATACTCTCAAGAAAGCACATTAGTTGCCGAAATTCTGAAGATTTTAGGGACCAGAGCAGTAGTATAGTGGTTAGGGCATCAAGCAATCAAGCAAGCTGGCCTGCAAGCAACCAACTCAGGTTTGATCCCTGGCACCACATATGGTCCTCGGAACACTGCCAAGAATGATCCCTGAGCACAGAGCCAGAAGTAAGCCGTGAGCACTTTCAGTTATGACCAAAACTAAAATACAACACAACAAAACAAAAAATTAAAGATTTTTAAATAAAGGCATGTTTTTTTGTGGGATTTATATAGGAAGTACAAACCTGGATATTTTCTGCAAGCAAAAGGCTTTTCTTGCATGGCCTCCAATAGCAGTTTTGTTTCTTTGGTGACATCCAGCAGTGCTCAGGGCTTACTCCTAGCTCTATGCTCAGGGATAACTCCTGCTGGGCTGAGGGGACCATATGAAGTGCCAGGGATCAAACCCAGGTAAGCTATGTGCAAGGCAAGCACCTTACCGCTGAATTATCCTTCTGGTCCCTATTACTGTAAATTCTTCCAAAAGAAAGGACCAAGGATATGTTCTTTCACCCCCAGTATTGTTTATAAGAGAAAAAAGTCAGGAAAAGTTCATTGCCCCCAACAAAGGAATAAAATCAATTAAATGGTGAATCATAAAACAAATATTCAGTCATTAAAAATGATGATCCAGGGGCCAGAGAGATAGCACAGCAGGGAGGATATTTGACTTGCACACAGCTGACCCTGGTTCAATCCCCAGCATCCTATAAGGTCCCCTGAACACTACCAGGAGTAATTTCTGAGTGCACGGCCAGGAGTAACCCCTGAGCATCATTGGATGTGACACAAAAAGAGGGGGGAGGAAAGGATGCTCTGAGGGCCAAGGAAATAGCGTAAAAGACCATAGCAAATATTCTGCATGTAGAAGATGCCTCAGGTTCAATTTCTGGCACATCATGGTTGTCAAGCACTGACAGGTGTGACAATACTATCCCCTCCCCCCACACCTCCACAACCACAAATAAGGCAAAGAAAAGAATGTTAGAAGACCAGAGCGATAGTACAGCGGGTAGAACATTTGCCTTGCATGCAGCCGACCCAGATTCAATCCCTGGCATCCCATATGGTCCCCCAACACCACCAGGAGTAATTCCTGAATGCAGAGCCAGGAGTAACCCCTGAGCATCGCTGGGTGTGACCCAAAAAGAAAAGAAATGTTAGAGAAACAAGTTTAATAACAAAGAGATGCATATTTTAAGTTTCAGAAGTCAGTAGCAAAATGCAAATCCATAGGATGGCGGATGGTACAGAACAAGCTATTTATGTGTAAGGTCCAAGGTTTAATCACTGGTACTTTCAAAAAGTGAAATACAGACATGTACAGTTTATAGCTGTCAAACCTTGTTAAGAGAAGAAAGTTAATTACAAAATGAATATTCTGAGTCAGAGAGATGGTACAGCAGGCGTCTGTGCTGCACACGACTGATCTGGGTTCAATTCCTGGCACTGCAGATGGTCCTCCCAAGCCCCACCATGATTGACCCCTGAGCACAGAGCCAGGAATAAACTCTGAGCAAAGTCTAGTGTGGCCCCCAAACCAAACACTATGTCCACAGTATATTAAAAAGGCAGGAATTATTTGTCTCTATAGTATGAGAAAGTAGAAAAAAATTCTAAGACTGTATTATTGCTCTGGTCCTCATTCTGATACAATTAAGAGTCAGTACTTTACGACTTGGAAAATCCTTTTCCTTTTTCTGTGTTTTCAATTGTGGAGGAAAAAAAACATTCACCAGGGGCTGGGGTGATAGTTCAGAGGGCTGACCACTCTGCATGCTGGAGGCCTGGGTTCAAACCTGACACTTGTGATCACCAGAAGTGATCTCAGAGTGCAGAACCAGTATTAAACCCTGAGCACATGAGATGTAGCTACAAAACAAAATCTATGGGTAGTTAGGGCTATGTATTATCCGAAAGGATTTATAGGGACTGAACACTAGAGAAAATGACTAGGGATGAAGGTGCTAGCCTTGCAAAAGAAAAGAAAAAGAGAGGAAGGCAAGCAGATACAAACCATTTTTTTCCAAAGGGTAAAGGGTGCAGGGTAATAAACACTGAAAACCTAAGAAAATTAATGCCTTATTTAGGAAGGAATACATGCTTGAATTTTTTTATATTCAAGATGAATGTGAAGGACTAAAGAATTAAGGCACTAACTGACCTGGTTTGTTCCCTAGCACTACATATGATTCCTCAAGCATCAGCGAGACCCTGAGCACAGAGCAAAGAACCCACTGCCCACATGATCCCCACAAAGAGATAAATATGCAACAGTATTAGATCAACATCTAATATGATTAGAAGTCTTATTTATTTGACTCATGAGTCATTTTTCTATTTCTGAAATATTAACTGATGAAAAGACCAAAAATGGGCAGAAAAAATAACACAGGGTTAAGGTGCTTGTCTCGATCACAACTCAAGCATCTTTGATCCCCTTATCACAGATGGTCCCAACCCAGAACCACCAGAAGTGATCTCTGAGCAGAGCCAGGAGTAAGTCCTGAGCACTGCCAAATGTAGTTCAAAAATCACACGCAACGCACGCACGCAGACTAGAGATGAAGAACAGTAGAGCTTCTTTTCTAAAAATTTGCAGTCCTAGGGCCCAAGAGATATAAGTGTTAGGGTGCTTGCCTTGCATGCAACAAACCTTGGTTCAATCCCCTGCATCCCATATGGTACCCCAATTACTCCCTAGCAGTAATTCCAAAGTGCAGTCAGTATTAACCCTTGAGCAACGCTGGATATGTCCCAAAACCAAAACAAACAAAAGTACTTTTACAGTATTTATATGTGAAGAGAAAAAAGAGAAATTAGAACTGGATAAGAATATCAGATTATGACTGAAACACTTTGTATCCCATTATGATAAGAATATCATATAATCAAAACATTTTAAATAATATCGCAATATAAGAATATCACAGAACAAAAATAAAATCCAAAACACAAGGGGCTGGAGGGATAGCACAGCAGGTAGGGCATTTTGCCTTGCACGTGGCTGACCTGGATTCGATTCCCAGCATCCCATATGGTCCCCTGAGCACTGCCAGGGGTAATTCCTGAATGCAGAGCCAGGAGTGACCCTTTGCACTGCCAGGTGTGACCCAAAAAAAAAAACTCCAAAACACAAATAGCAAAAAGCACCATATTGGGCACTGGTGAAGGGATGGTTGTTTCAGCATTGTATAACTGAGACCTAAGCCCGAAAGCATTGTAATCTTCCACACGGTGATTTAATAAAATAAAATTAAAAAAAAAAAAAGCACCATATTCTCAGATCCTACCAATTAACCAACAAGGCTAAGTATCACTGGAAGTGATCACCAGCCCTCCTGAGCACTATATTTAAGAAGCCCCATCTAATTTCTAACAGAATCCACAGCATTCCTATTATAACTCATAAATTGCTTTGGAATGGTAATGAAATATGAAATCAGTGCATAAACTCCAACATATTTCTACATGGTAGCAAATAAAAACTGAAATTTTAGATAAGTAAAATCCAATCAATAAATTTCATTTAATACAATATCTGATATATTATTTGTAATATATTATTTCAATATGTCACTACAAAAATATTTTAAAACTATTTGCATCATTTTCCATCTAATTTTTAAAGTCCATTGTATATTTTTAAACTACGCACCTAACAATTCAAACTGGTCATATTTCATACAGGTAGTGATAGCTATAAACTGAACAACACAGCTACAGACTGAACATAACAATCAAAATTAAAACCAAACAAGTCTGATTTATTTATCTATCTTGGATTTTGGGCCATACCCAGTGGTAGTCAGAGGCTTACTCCTGGCTCTGCGCTCAGAGACCACACCGGGCTGGCTCAGGAGGATATCTATCTTATCTATCTATAGATAGATATTAATATGTATTAATGCAAACTAATATATATGTTATATATATAATTTGCAAGAAAGCTGCCTTAACAATTCAATGATGGAGAGGAAAATCTATTTGACAAATGATTCTGGAATAAGTACCATATGAAATACATCACTGTATCACTGTTATCCCGTTCGTTGCTCATTGATTTGCTCAAGCGGGCACCAGTAACATCTCCATTGTGAGACTTGCTACTGTTTTTGACATATCAAATATGCCACTGGTAGCTTGCCAGGCTATGCGTGTGGGTGGGATACTCTCAGTAGCTTGCCAGGCTCTCCGAGAGGGACGGAGAAATCAAACCCAGGTTGGTTGCGTGCAAGGCAAACACCCTATCCACGGTGCTATCATGCGGGCCAATTCCTTTGTATAGCAGGAAAATTTATAAAGAAAAATAAAATGCTCCTTTGTGCACGAACGTATAGCAGAAAAGAAACAGCAACTTCCCTGGGAAACTGAGGTAATAACAAATCATAGAATTTAGATATTTGCTCATTTATACATTTGTTCAAACCACACAAAACTAATTCACAGATTTACATGTAAACTAAAAACTTATGGGATAAAATCTTTAAAAAGTTTTTAAATTGAGATTCTGTGCTTTATAATACTATTAATAATAGTTTCTCTAAAATAAAATTTGTGAACCTTACTTTAGCATTTTAGACTGTCACTGTCATCCCGTTGCTCATCCCGTTGCTCTACAGCTTAAGACACAGTAATGTCTCCATTTTGAGACTTGTTACTGTTTTTGGCATATCGAATACAACCATGGGTAGCTTGCCAGGCTCTGCCGTGTGGGCGAGATACTCTCAGTAGCTTGCCAGGCTCTCCAAGAGGGGCGGAGGAATCGAATCCGGGTTTTAGACACAACACCAAAAAGCACAATCACACATTTAAAAATGTAAATTTAAGGGGGTGAAATCTCTAAAGGGAAATACTGCAGGCAGATAAAGAAGCCATAATAAAACTAAAAAGAAATTACCGGGCTGAAGGTACAGCAGGTAAGGTGCTTGCCTTGCATGTGGCCAATTTTGATCTGCATGATACCCCAAGCCCACCATGAGTGAGCCCTGAGCAGAAAACCACAAGTTAGCCCCAGCACTGCTGGGTGACCCTAAAATAAAACACAGAGAGAGAGAGACAGAGAGGAGAGAGGAAAATACGGGGTGGGAGGCAGAGAGAGAGACAGAGAGAGAGAGGACTGCCTAGGGTTGATCTTTTGAGATGTCCACACCCAGCTGCTGAAACTGATATACCACCCAGAGTAGAGTGGATCACTCAGAAAAGGAGAAGCTTCAAGAAAATCTAAAGGTCCTGTCAGAATATGAAAAGGATACCTAAGAGTCCAAGTCCTCTTCCCGTGACAACTATCAGATTAATATGTGGTATACAGAGAACTCCAGATCAAGGCCATCTGGAAGATGCCCTGCTATAAAACCAACCTAGTACAGCCATGGGGGGCTCATTCTCCACCCTAGAGATAGGCCATACCTCAACCCAAGATGTTTACTCTTTTTCCCTCTAGGAAGCCCATATCCTCAAGTACATCTTTCTCTCCCTTCACTATTCTCTAAGTGAATTTCTTTAAATAAAACTCTTACTTCACAAAAAAAGAAATTACACCAATCAAAAAACGTGAAGAAAATGGAAGACACAAACCATTGGTTAGGGAAAATAGCAATATAAATTATCAGATAAAAGATTCTGAATATATATGCAAAACTCATACAACTTTGAATGGGTACCTCATCAAAAAAAAAGTATAAAAAGCAAATAAGCACACCATTATTATGAAATGCAAAAGAAAACCACAAGATACCACTTCACACTCACAGAATGATTATATTCCAAAAGAACAATAATAAGGATGTAGAGAGACTGGAACTCTTACACAATGCTGATGGAAATGGTCAAACAGTAAAATCACTCCAGAGAGGTCCGGCAGTTTCTTAAACTATTAAAATACACACACAAGGGGCTGGAGCAATAGCACAGCGGATAGGGCGTTTGCCTTGCACGCGGCCGACCCAGGTTCAATTCCCAGCATCCCATATGGTCCCCTGAGCACCGCCAGGGGTAATTTCTGAGTGCAGAGCCAGGAATAACCCCTGTGCGTTGCCGGGTGTGACCCAAAAATCAACATAAATAAATAAATAAAATAAAACACACACACACACACACACACACACACAACTTGGGGGACCAGAGAAATAGTATAGTGGGTAAGGCATTTGACTTGAAGTTGGCTGACCCGGGTTCAATCCCTGGCATCCCATAAGATCCCTAGGCCCTCCAGGAGTAATTCCTAAATGCAGAGTCAGGATTATCCCCTGAGCATTGCTGGATGTGCAAACAAAACATACAAAAACACACACTTGAAGTACAGTAAGTAAGTAGGGTGCTTGCCTTACATGGGGCCATCTGAAGTTCATTCCCTGCATCCCCAAATTGTTCCCCAATTATGCCAGGTATAATTACTAAGTGCAGAACCAAGAGTAACCCGAGTTTTTTTGGGTGTGGAAAAAAAAAGCACTCACCATATAACCTACTAAGCCCACTTCTATATATCTAAGAGAAAATAAACATATTCATATAAGGCCATGAACACAAAGTCACAACATCCTATTTCAACATTGTCAACCCACTTATCCATCAACTAATAAATATATAAATAAAACTGTCATATTGATAAATAGAAAGTCATTAGCAACAAAAAGGAAAGCATTATTGACATGAGATACAATATAAACGAACCTCAAAAAGCTATAAGGTCAGGGGCTGGAGAGATAGCACAGTAGGTAGGGCTGTTTGCCTTGCACGCAGCCAAACTCGGGTTTGATTCCCAGCATCCCATATGGTCCCCTGAGCACCACCAGGAGTAATTACTGAGTCAAAGCCAAGTGCAACCCATGAGCATTGCTGGGTATGACCCCCCCCCAAAAAATAATAAAAGTTATGAGATCAGACTAAATAATACATAATGATGTATGTATTATTTTACTAAATATACTAAAATATATAGCCACATACTAAAATATATAGACAATTCACATCAGTGTATCAAATAGTTCACTTCCGTGATATTGAACTTATTACTCATGATAAACCATTCCCCTTCATTTTAACAGTTTAAGTAAAAGTTAATTGATCAGGGGCTGGAGCAATAGTACAGTGGGTAGGGCATTTGCCTTGCTCAATGCTGACCCGAGTTCAATCCCCGGCATCCCATATGGTCCCCCAAGCACCTCCAGGAGTAATTCCTCAGTGCAGAGCCAGAAGTAACCCTTGAGCATCACTAGGTGTGACCCAAAAAGAAAAAAAAAGTTCATTGATTAAATAAATAACGTGAATTGATAACTGTGACTTCCACAGTATTCAGTTCTGATGACTTTATAACCCTCTGGCTATCTCACAACCTCAAAGATCAAATCCTTCATGTACAACTGGATGCCCAAGTAGTGACCTCCTTGAATGTTGGTATCTGATAGGACTACAGGGCATAGCTCTCAGAAATGCCTTCTCATTCCTAGGCCTGTCTGAGTTAGAACATGAGTCTCCCCCGCCCTTTTTTGTCTTTTTTGGGTCATACCCAGAGATGCTCAGGGCTTACTCCAGGCTCTGCACCCAGGAATTACTTCTGGCGGTACTCAGGGGACCACGTGGGATGTCAGGAATTGAACCTGGGTTGGCCGCATGCAAGGCAAATGCCCTCCCCACTGTACTATCCGTCCAGCCCCTATAACATGAATTCTTAAATCTTGTCTTGGTGAGTGTAAACTCAGCCCCAAAGATCATTATTCCTTTGTTTTTCCTGGGTGCTAGGGAAGGGATTGTGAATGAATAAGATGGGAAGGAGAGGCAAGTAGCAGTACAAAGTTTATCAAAGTCTGGAGGGTGTCCTCAAGTCTCTGGATAGCACAGAAAGGACCTTCAGAACCAGCAACAGGATTAGTGCGGACACTAACTGCAGCCCATCTCTGCCACTTTCCCTACCCCCTTTCCCTATAACCTCAAATCTGACCCACGACGACTCAGAAGTATCTGGAGAGCTTTCCCTATAGCTTTAGAAGTCTGTAGGGTCACATTTACCCAAAACATGACCTGAGTTACTAATTATAACAGCTTTGTTTTTGCCATTGCTTTTACAATTTCAACATTCTTGGATGATTTCCAAATCTTTATTTCAGAAAGTTCTTAACTACAAGTATGTCAAAAAATACTTCACTCAAACATCTTGTGTCATTAGCTATAGTCTATACTTGAGACACTTGAAAACTATTTCCCCGAACCAGGTGGAAACAAATAAAAACAGGCAAAACAGTGATCTGTACTGATGACCTCTGTCAGTAGTTACCACTTATGTATAGATAAAAGATGAACGCCAAAAGGAAATAATTGTGAGGCAAATGATGCTAGATTTTCTCACAGAGATAAAGAGGTATACATGAATTTAGCTGTTACCAGCAAGCAGATCCTGATATGGTTAATTAATAACACCACAAATCAGATATTAAGGAGGCCTTTTCTTCCATGAGCAGAAACTAGAGAAATGCCATAAACATTAAACTGTTGGCTGGGATAAAGAACACGTAGACAAAAACACAACTGTTGGCCTCTGACCCATCCACTGTAAGAAGAGAGCTGAAGAACTGATTTCAGTAGTTCAGATAAGGCTACTCCAGCAGAAATCAGTTACCAGCTTTTGCTTTACCAATACTGTAAGTTTCTCCCCTGTGTTGTTTCAACTTTATTTTTTATCTACTAAGTCCCGAGGCAGAAAGCAAACTATGTTTTTTCCAAATCACAAGTCTCCAAGTCCACCTGAGGATTGTTAGTAATAGCCACAAATTTCTTTTTTAGATTCCCCAAATCTCTTTTCACCTCCAAATTCAAGGAAGTATCTCAGAATTTTATACTGATCATTGGAACAAACATTTCTTGATACCTTGACCAGAAAGAACTTAATATGGCAGAGGGGAGAAGGCCTGCTACCAGAAGAAATAAGAACAATAATATCCTGAAAAATTTCAAATACACCACCAACATCTATTTTCAGGGGAAAATGTTTTAAGAATTTCAGGAAATTTAAATGTTATTACTTGATAATCCAGCACACTTCATGTGTATTATTCAAAATAATGCAGAGAACATGCTAATTTTACATATATATCAAGGCATATACTGAACAGTCTCTGCTCCTGACAACAGTATCCAAAAAAACCCATCAGTACAGCCCATTCTTCTTCATCCTTTTATATAAAGCTGGTTCAAACAGTCCAGGGACAAGTTAACAACAACTTGCAAATAGATTTTCTCCCCCAGAAAAGTGAAATTCAGCAGCCCACCAAAACTGTCACCAGCCCTTCCCACACTTACCAGTGCCATAGGGAGGATGCAGCTGATGGCAGTGAGCATCAACGCCCTGAAAAAATACAGGTGGTAGTTTCAATTTTTATTTAGAATTCTTACTTGCCAACTGCCTGAAATGTTTTAAGGCTATATGAATGGGTTTCCATGCCTCAGCTTGTGTTAAGCCACTTCATGGTCCAATTATATTTGTTAACAAATACTAGTGAGCATACACTAAAAAGTAGAAATGAAGGAAAGGAATAAACTGTGAGTCAGCTTCTGGTCCCGGGATAAAGAGGGACAAAGTAGAGAATAACTAGCCTAAAGAAATCAAGATGGATGGATTCAGGTCTTAGGGGGTAGAGTGTGAGGCAAAAAGACACTCAAGGGACAGAAGAAGAATCAAGGTTAAAATACAAAGGAGAAGGAAAACAAGTCTAGAACAGAACAAAATCAGCAATGGCAGGAGGGTGGGGGGGTCCCAGAAGGTATGACCTTAATCATGACTTGCCTTTGATTATTAGGCTTTTACTTCTGTACTTCACACCTACTACTATCTGCCTCTAAAATGTCAGCTCTCTGGCAACTGATAACATTTTTCACTTTTTCTTTTCTTTTACTTTTTCTCTCCTAGAGGGAGGGCTGACTGTAACTGAGGCAGCCACATGATTTATGTGCTTTTAAAATCTGCTTAAAAGACACAAGTTTGAATATTTCCCTCCAGTCTAACCTAATATGGTTTCTGGTCATTAAAATCAATACAAAACAAACAAAAAAACCTCAAAGATCAACATCTAAAGACCTCACTCAGTATGTTATTAAATATTGTAGTTTCACTGTCACGGTCATCCCATTGCTCATCAGTTTGTTCGAGCGGGCACCAGTAACGTCTCTCATTGAGAGACTTATTGTTACTGTTTTTGGCATATCCAATACATAAGGGTAGCTTGCCAGACTCTGCCGTGATTGTCAAGTTTAAAATATTAAAATCATTATTCCTTGATCACCAGGGAACTTTTATTAAGAAAAACCCCAAGCACCTACAAAAATGAGTAAAATGGAAACTATGTATCCATCAATCAGCTCTGAGAGCAACTGAAAGTCACTCCCACTGCATTGTTACACACTCATTCTTCTCCCTCTATGTTTGTTAGGATAATCCAAAGGGAAATAACATGATTTTTCAAAGGTGAAAATGCTGGAAATGGGATGTAGTAGCATAATACTAGGGGACCAAATGGTGGGGTAGGGTCACAAGAAGAAAAAAAGACCAGGAGGCTACTGTCAAAAAAAGGTTGCAAAACAACCCTAGCCTGAAAATTTTACAAGGTGCATTTCAATGAAAATACTCTGGAAAGTACATAGTACAAAAAGCTGGATACAATTCCTTCAAGAATTCTGACAGGCCAGAGTGGAAAGTGCAGCAGATAGGCCCGAGAGACAGCACAGCAGGTGGGGCAATTGCCTTGCATGCAGTGGACCCAGGTTCAAAACCCAGCACCACATATGATCCCACAAATCTGTCAGGAATGATTCTTAAGCACAAAACTAGGAGTAGTAAGACCTGAGCACAGCAGGATGTGACCCCAAAACAAAAGAGCAGATCAGGAAGGGTGTCTGTCTTGCATGCAGCCAACCTGGATTAGATCCCCAGCACTCCTTATGGTCCCCTGAGCCCTGCCAAGAGTAATATCTGAGCAGAGAACCAGGAGAAAATCCTGAGCACTACAAGGTATGCTACCACCAAAAGCAACTTACTTCAAACAATGCACTGCCTCTTCCAGCTACAGCTACCACGAAGGAAGCTGCAAAGGTGCAATAACACCAAATGCTACCTAGGCAGTACCATATAGGGCTCCCTTCTCTACAGAATACCTGAGTCTAGCACATCTTAATGATAAAAACAGAGAATTCAACAGTATGTAGACAAAGCTACTGCCTGACACCCTTGACTAAGATGTAAATAAACTTTTTAAAATAACTTTTCACCACAAAACCTATCTTTAACCCTGTTTATGTATATAACTTCATCAGAATAGAAAATCCTCAAGAGCAGAGATTTAAAAAAAAAAAATTTCTGGATCCAGGGCAGTAGTCCACCGCCGACTCAGGTTTGATCCTCAGCATCCCATATGGTCCTCCAAGCCCACTAGGAATGATTCCTGAGCACAGAGTGAGGAGTACACCCAAGCACAGTTACATGTGGCCCCAAACCAAAAACAATACAAGAAAACAAAAAATTTCTTTCCGAACACAAGACAACCTGGAACAATGCCAGTGTTAGTTGGTTGCTCATCTAATACTACCTCTGCCTGTATCCTGTGATTGAGTCCAGTGTTTTTCATTAGGAACAGTACTCTCTTTGGGACCATATTCCAAGGGGGGCCAAACAGCTAAGACTAGGGAGACAACTAGTAGGATGGGGGGAGGGGGTGTGAGAAGAAAACAAGGCTAGAAGGGGACTACAGTGAGGAAAAGGAAGAAAAATGATCTCATCTCAAGTCACTGCACATCCGTATTGTCTGTCTTCCAAACCCCAGGAAGGTATTAAGGTCTCCTAAGTTATCAGGGGATGCAAAACCTAACAGGAGAAACAAGATAATACCTTCTCTGAGGAAGGTTTAAATCACTCTATCACTGTCATCCCACTGTTCATCGATTTTCTTGAGCAGGTGACAGTAACGTCTCCATTCGTCCCTGTCGCATGCTAAGCCCAATGGCGTACTGGGGGCTCTTTCAGGTCAGGGGAATGAGGATGGTCATTGTTACTGTTTTTGGCATATCAAGTACGTTACAGGTAGCTTCCAGGCTCTGCTGTGCGCGCAGGTAGTTTGCCGGGCTCTTCAAGAGGGAAATACTGCCATTTTTATTTATAACATTTTATATTTTATACTTTTTATTTTATTTGCTTTATGGGTCACACCTGGTGATGCTCAGGGGTTACTCCTGGCTTTGCACTCAGGAATTCCCCCGGCAGTGCTAAGGGAACCATATGGCATGCTGGGAATCGAACCCGGGTCGGCCACGTGCAAGGCAAACACCCTACCCACTGTCCTATTGCTCCAGCCCCCTATATTTTATTTTATCAAAAAAAGGTCCAATTTCACTTTCTCAACTGTGCAACATCATATGCTCTCTGTTATCCAGCAATAGAAAACATGATCTAATGATGCCATTTCAACATGTCTGATTGTTGGGGGAAAACTCCAAATAATAATAGTGGGTTTAACCACTGCTGGGAATATATCCCAGAGAGGCAACAAAGTATAATCAAAATGGCATATGCACATGTATGTTCATCGCAGCACTGTTTACAATAGCCAGAATCTGGAAAAAACCCGAATGCCCTAGAACGGATGACTGGTTGAGGAAACTTTGGTACATCTATACAATGGAATACTATGCAGCTGTTAGAAAAAAGGAGGTCACAAATTTTTTATTTAAGTGGATCGGCATGAAAAGTTTCATGCTAAGTGAAATGAATCAGAAAGAGAGAGACATAGAAAGATTGCACTCATCTATGACATATAGAATAACAGAGTGGGAGACTAACACCCAAGAATTGTAGAAACAACTACCAGGAGGTTGACTCCATGGCTAGGAGGCTGGCCTCACATTCTGGGGAAAGGGCAACTCAGAGAAGGGATCACCAACTATAATGTAGTCGAAGGCCATGTGGGAGAAGGGAGTTGCGGGCTGAATGAGGGCTAGAGACTGAGCACAGTGGCCACTCAACACCTTTGTTGCAAACCACAATAGCTAATTAGAGGGAGAGAACAGAAGGGAATGCCCTGCCACAGTGACAGGGTGGGGTGGGGGGAGATGGGATTGGGGAGGGTAGGAGGGATGTTGGGTGTACCGGTGGTGGAGAATGGGCACTGGTGAAGGGATGGGTTCTCAAACTTTGTATGGGGGAAACACGAGCACAAAAATGTATAAATCTGTAACTGTACTCTCATGGTGATTCATTAATTAAAAATAAATAAATTTATTAAAAAAAAACTATGAAGTTAATACTCTGTAACCATGTTGCCTAAACTTCAACAAAACTAAATTAAATAAAAAGAAATAAAATAGAAAAAAAATAACAATAGTGGGTTTATTATTGAATGTGATCAAAGTAAAGAGAGAATAAAGTAAAAATCACCTTCACACAGGTAGAAGGGTAGTGGGAGGGGGGTATGCTGGGGTTCTTGGTGGTGGAACATGTGCACTGGTGAAGGGATGGGTGTTTGATCATTGTATGACTGAGACTTGATCCTGAAAGCCCTGTAACTGTTCTCACGGTGATTCAATTTAAAAAAAAAAAGGCCCAATTTATTTTTTAGTATATTATACATGAAGTTCATTTATATTTCATGTATAGATGAGAAAGGTCTAAACAAAAAACAGAGCTAAAAAAAGGTCATTAGAGGAGATTATAGGAAAATCAGAGATGCTAACAGGTTTTAGGTAGCAAGAAACAAGCATGTTAGAAAAAGAGCAATCAGAAAGTTAGGCTAGTGTTTGAAGAAGTCACTGACAATTTTTCACAAAGAAAGACAATCAGTGTGGTGTGGGACTTTTAATAAATTTTGTAAAGTACAAAATGCTTAGCTTTTACCTCCTCTCTCACTCTAAAAAAGAAGAGGACATGGGGCTGGAGCAATAGCACAGCGGGTAGGGCGTTTGCCTTGCACAAGGCCGACCCAGGTTCAATTCCCAGCATCACTGAGCACCACCAGGAGTAATTCCTGAGTGCAGAGCCAGGAATAACTCCTGTACATCGCCGGGTGTGACCCTAAAAGCAAAAAAAAAAAAAAAAAGGACAGAAACTGAAGGCAAAAATACCTGAAAGCAGAGCAGATAGTATAAGAAAGTGCTTGCCTTTCACGTGATCAACTAGGATTCCACGCCCAGCAATTCACATGGTCCTAGAAGCACCACAAGAAAGGATCCCAGTTCACAGTGATTCAATAAATAAAAATAAATAAATATATAAATAAATAAAAGAAATTATCCCAGAGTACAGAGCCAGAAGTCAGCCACAGGTATAACTGAGTATGGTTCAAAATACCCCAAACCAGGTGGAGCCACCCTTTCCTACCCTGCCCTAACAAGACCCCCGAGTCGCCACCCACGAACAGCCACTCTGGCTCCTGATCAAGCTGTTTAACAGCCATGATCCCTGAGACTCAGAAACAAATCTCAGAACCCAGCGGCTTTTGGCAGAAATCCCTTCAGATTTAATTACTAAAATTTCACAATTCTAAAATCGCGTGGCCATAGGCTATTCAAAAACAGCAATAGAAAACAAGCTGTCGGGGCTGGAGTGATAGCACAGCGGGTAAGGCATTTGCCTTGCACGCGGCCGACCCGGGTTCGATTCCCAGCATCCCATATGGTCCCCTGAGCATCGCCAGGGGTAATTCCTGAGTGCAGAGCCAGGAATGACCCCTATGCATCGCCGGGTGTGACAAAAAAGCAAAAAAAAAAAAAAAAAAAAAAAGAAAGAAAAAGAAAACAAGCTGGCTAATGTTGCATTTTCAGCAGATCTGAGTGTTGGGGTAAAATCCCAAATAATAATGTGGGTCTGATGTCAAAATACTGAATGTAATCAAAGTAGAGAGTAATGTGGAAATCATCTGCCACACAGGTAGGGAGAGGGTGTGGGATGGGGAGTATACTGGGGGTTTTGGTGGTGGAAAATGTGCACTGATAAAGGGACAGGTGTTCAGGTGTTTCATCATTGTATGACCGACACTTAAACCCGAAAGCTTTGCAACTGCTCTCGTGGTGATTCAATAAATAAATACATATATATATATAAAAAATACCCCAACCCTCCCCCAAAAGATTTGAAAGTTATTTTATAATAGAGATGAAACTGTTTCCCCCCATCTTTCCTAACATCTATCTAAAAGTAAGGGCATTTGCCTTGCACATCGCTGATCTTTTGTTTTTGTTTTTTTGGGTCACACCTGGCGATGCACAGGCGTTACTCCTGGTTCTGCACTCAGGAATTACCCCTGGCAGTGCTCAGGGGACTATATGGGGTGCTGGGAATCGAACCCGGGTTGGCCGTGTGCAAGGCAAACGCCCTACCTGCTGTGTTATTGCTCCAGCCCAGCACATCACTGATCTTTTGATTCTCCACATCCCACATGGTCCCCCAGCCCACCAGGAGTGATTCCTGAGTGCAGAGTCAAGAGAGCTTCAGCCCCGAGCATCACTAGGTATAGCCCAAAATCCAAAAGATAAAGGTAAAGCAACAGAAGAAACCCTGGAAACAGTGCTTTCTTAAAAAAATTCTGAACTCAACCCAAATTCAGACCAACAAAATAAAATCAAGTAGTTCATTAAAAGCAGTTTGAGGGCTGGAGCGATAGCACAGCAGGTAGGACGTTTGCCTTGAATGCAGTCGACCCAGGTTCCATTCCCAGCATCCCATATGGTCCCCTTAGCACCACCAGGAGTGATTCCTGAGTGCAGAGCCAGGAGTAACCCCTGAGCATCGCCAGGTGTGACCCAAAAAGCAAATCAATCAATCAATCAATAAAAGCAATTTAATAAAAACACCTATCTCTCCCACATTTTTCACACTAACATCCATCCCTCACCCATCTTCAACTTTCCAAAATTACTATTTCAGAAGAATCTCTACCAATCATCTGAGTTCTTTTGGTTACTACCAATATTGCTGACTATGCTCATAATTCTCTACCAGTCTTAGTTTACCTTCCTGCCTTCTAAGCACCAATTTCTGGATTTTTAAATCGCTATTTTCAGTTCCTCTATTATTTTTCTTTGTAACTTTAAGGCTGCTTATAAAATAAGAGCTGCAATTTCTAACATTTGGTTCCATTGTCATGCTGAATGTCACTACCATTGGGCTAGCTACGGGGATAATTAGACAATCTATCAGAACATATATACATTACTTAGTCGCCACCAATTACTCATACTTGTGCCACATATGCATTTGTTTCATATTTGGCTCATGATTTTATATGCAGTTTTGCTTTAAATGGGAATTTTAGTTCAACTGCTTCTTGAAAAGAATTCTGATTTTTTGTTTCTGGGCCACCCAGCTGTGTTCAGGGAACCATAGATGATGCCGAGGATCCAATCCAGGCTGGGCATGTGCAAGGCAAGAGCCCTACCCTCTGTACCTATCCCTCCTGCCAAGAGTTCTATGATTGCTTCATGATATCCCAGCTACCTTTGAACTTCATTTTCTCTTGAGCTTGTGAGCCATCTCATTCCTTTTTGTTTGTTTAAAGAAAAAAATTGTTAAGGACTGAAATAGTATATAAAAATAGTATATACTCTAAGAGTCAGAGTATGACCATATTCCAGAGAGTGGCATACATAGCATTGTTGAATTTTTTCTTAGATCCTATCAAAATTATTTTCAAATTTGGATTGAAAAAGCCCCAAAGCCTATTATCCAAGCCTATTACAAAGCTGATGAGACTTTTCAGAGATTACTAGGTTATTCACCCATTTCTAGACCTTTCAATTTCCTTTTTTAATTTTCTATCTTCAGATAACACCAGATGAGATAATTTGATAATCTTTGTACTTCTTCTAAACTGAGTTTACCCCACAAAAGCAGAATTCTAGGTTTAAAACATGATCTCTCAGGATTTTGAAGATCACTACTCCATTATCTTCTGGTACCTAATATTGACATATGATATCTGATTTTTACTTGTTTTTAAAGAATGTCTTTTCATTTGTTTTGGCTGCTATGCTGTGGGGGCCACTGCTAACAGTGTTGGGGATGTGGAGGGAGTTGAGATGCCTATCGTCTGATCCAATGAAAAAGGCAAGAGTCCAACTTTGGGGACCGGAACAATAGTACCGAGAGTAGGTTGCTTGCCTTGCACACAACTGACCAGGTTCAATCCCCAGCATCCCATTTGGTCTCTGGAACCTGCCAGGAGTAAACCCCTGAGAATGGCCAGTATGTCCCCAAACAAACAAAAAGTGCCTATAATCAGAAATAAGGGAAAACTAGTAATAAAATAGTCAAAAAGAACAACTTTCCCAGGCTAAAAAAAAAACCACTCTTTTGTTTTGGGGCCACACCCAGCTGTGCTCAGGGTTTATACCCACTTCAATGATAAGGGATTGGTCCTGACAAGGCTGGGGTTCCGTCAGAGATGCAAGGGACTGAAACTGGGTCAGCAGCATGCAAAGCAAGGGATAGTACCTGCTGTACTATCTCTCAGGCTCCAAGAGACCACTCTTTATGCACAATTAGAAGAGGAGGCTGGGCCTGATAATACAGTGGGGAGGGCATTTGCCTCACATACGACCAACCCAAGTTCTATCCCCAGCAGCCAATATGGTACCCCAGCAGGCAGGAGTTATTCCTGACTGCAGAGCCATGAGGAAACCCTGAAAATCACCAGGTGTGACCCAAAACAAACAAAAATTATTAGAAAAAAAGAAAAAAGAGAAAGAAAAACAGGGCCCTGTTTTAGGTTGTTGTAATTTTTTTTTTCTTTTTGGGTCACACCTAGCAATGCACAGGGGTTTGTACTCAGGAATTACTCCTTGCAGTGCCCAGGAGACCATATGGGATGCTGGGAATCGAACCCAGACTGGCCGCATGCAAGGCAAACACCCTACTGGCTGTACTATCGCTCCAGCCCGTTATTTGGTTTGTGGGCTACACTCAATGGTGCCACACAAACCCCATTCTGCTCCCCTCCCCTCCAGCTTCCAAATGCAGATGGTTCTCAGTATCTGCTGTCTTTAGGCATTTGTTATACAGTTTCTTTATATCCTACTATGAAAGAGATTATTCTGTAACTAGCTCACCCCCCCACCCCACACACACACTCTCTCATTCCCCCCACTTTTGGGGCCATACCCAGTGGTGCTCAAGGCTTTCTCCTGCTCTGCACTTAGAGATGACTCTAGGCAGGGCTCAGGTGATCATATAAGGTGCTGGGGATCAAATCCAGGATAGCAGAATGTAAGGCAAGCAAACACCCTGGCTGCTGTCCTATCCCTTCAGGCTCAGGTTCTATTCCCAGCACCACATGATCCCCCAACTCCCAAGCACTGAGCATAGGAGTCCACGAGCATAGCTGGATGTGGCCTCCCCTTTCAAATATAAAGGAGCTTCTCATTGTTTCCCTTTCTCTCTCTTTTTTTTGGGGGGAGGGGGGGAGGATTAGAGGGGCACAGTCGGTGATGCTCAGGTGTTACTCCTAACTCTGCAGTCATGAATTACTACTGGCGGTGCTCAAGGGACCATATAGGATGCCAGAGATAGGCTGTGAGCAAGGCAAATGCCCTACCAGCTGTATTATCACTCTGGCCTCCTTCTACATTGTTTTCACAATTTTTTCCTATAAAATCGTGGGGGAAAAAAATCTTCCTTCTTTGGGGGAAGACAAATCTAATCAAGTTTTTTGGAAGCCAGAGAACACTACTACAAAATTTTAAAAATTGACAGAAAGAAAGAGATTGAAACAAAAGCAAAACTAAGGACCTTAGGGCCGGAGAGATGGTACAATGGTTAATAATGCATTTGCGGGGGCTGGAGAGATAGCACAGCAGGTAGGGCGTTTGCCTTGCACGCGGCCGACCCGGGTTCAAATCCCAGCATCCCATATGGTCCCCTGAGCACGGCCAGGGGTAATTCCTGAGTGCAGAGCCAGGACTAACCCCTGTGCATTGCCAGGTGTGACCCAAAAAGCAAAACAATAAAATAAAATAAAATAAAAAAATAATGCATTTGCTTTGACCAACCCTAGTCCCATTTGGCATCACAGGAATGATCCCTGAGCATAGGGCCAAGAGTAAGCCCTGAGCACTGTTCGGTGTGGTAAAGAATAAACAAACAAAACAAAGATGCACCTCAATATAATTAAAAAAACATCAAAATCAACTAAGCACTTTAGCAGTGCTGTTAGTATAGGCAACAAAAGACCAAATACTGCAGCCTACCAGAAATGTAGTAACAACAGGCTACCTTTTTCCTGGTCATAGTTCAAAATTCATTTTCTGTTATTTTTACTTTTCTTATCAGTGAGTCACAGAAGCAAAGTAACAGAGGCTGTGGATAGAGGCAAAAAAAGCCGAAGTACATGACCTACCTACCACAGGCATGCTCAGAGGCATTACTCAGTAATGTCCTTAGAGCTTTTCTCAATGTAGCCCCTATCCTATGATTTAAGATGCACAATCCTGAGATTGGTTTTAGGGATATACAGAAGTTTTCTTGACTAACAGTACTCCTAGAAGTACGGTACACATTCCTAAACCCACCAGGCTTTCTGTAAGAAGTGTGGCAACTATTAACCTCACGAAAGGACACAATGTAAGAGTGATGCCCCAGGAAATCAACCTTGTGAGAGGAAGCAAAGTGATTATGATAGGCAGAATAAGTTTCAAAAAAAGGGATAAAACTACAAAGAAAATTGTGCTGAAGCCTGAATGCAATGTGTCCAGGTGCAGTACCAACCGAAAGCTATTAGGAGATGTAATTACTTTTGAACTGGGAGAAGCTTCATTTTTTTATTACGGAAAAAATAAACACAATCTGTTTTATTTTTAATTTTGGGTTTTGGGCCACACCTGGCAGTGGTTGGGGCTTATTCTAGGGCTCACTCCTACTGGGGTTTGAAGGACCATTGTGGGGCCAAGGATTGAACCTAGGCAGGCCACAACATAAAGCAAAGTGCAAAGCAAGCCCTACCCACTGTGCTATCGATTCAGTCCCACAAGTTATGTTTTTAAAAAACATTTAACAGGAACCCTCAGCAAACATGTGAAAACAACCTTCCTACAATATTCCTTTCTTCACCATGACTAAGCAAACAACATTTTGCTGGACAATCACAACTTAGGCACTTTACAAGCGTTTATTTCAAGTATTACCATACAGGAGGTATTATGTTGTATACAAAATGTCTACAGAATGTCATTGCATATAGCTTCTACATAATGATAGCAAAAAGAATTCCTTCATATCAATTAATATCAATGTCAATGGCCTAAACTTACCAATCAACAGAAACAGATTCGGCAGAAAGGACCAGAAAACATTCCAACTTTCTGCTACTTAAACAAAAAGAGACACCTTTGAACATCAGGAAAAAGCAGACTTAAAGTAAAAGGCTAGAAAACAACATCGTAAGGGCTGGAGCGATAGCACAGAGGGTAGGGCGTTTGTCTTGCACGCGGCTGACCTGGGTTCAATTCCCAGCATCCCATATGGTTCCCTGAGCACTGCCAGTAATAATTCCTGAGTGCAAAGCCAGGAATAACCCCTGTGCATCGCCAGGTGTGACCCAAAAAGAAAAAATTAAAATCGTAAACAAACATTCCACTAATCAGGCTGGGATGGCCATCCTTATATCAAATAGACCTCAAGTTAAAAAAAAGTTGTAAGGCACAGAACAGGAATGATCATTTCTTAATAACCAAGGGATTATATATGACATGTACAATATATACATCATGATGAACTTAATATTTATGTACCTAATGATGAACCATTAAATATTTAATGCTAACAGACCTGAAAGAAGATACTGACAGAAACACAATAGTAGCTGGAGACTTTAATACTACTTTACCACCTCCGGATAGACCAACTAGACTAAAACACAACAAAGAAACACTGACTCCTTGAAAGTAATTGAAGAGAAATTCCCCAAAGGCGGAATACACATTCTTCTCCAGTACACATGGAACATTCTCCAAGAGAGACCATATACTGGGTCATGAAATATAGTCTATAAAATCGGGAGGATAAAAATTTTATCAACTATTCTCTTAGAACATCATGCATTAAAAATGGAAGTTAATCACCAACAGAAATGAGGAAAACTTGGACAACCAGTGGTCACAGAGGAAGTCAGGGAGAAAATACAGAACCCTAGAAACAAACGAGAATGAAGATCTGAACTACAAGAACATTCAGGACAGAGCAAAAGCAGTGTTAAATTCATAGCAATACATTCATTAGGAAGCAAGAGAGAGTCCACATAAATAATCTAACCATTCAGTTGAAGCAGCTAAAAAAAGACCAACAAACGGAACCCAAAATAATAGAAGGAAGAAAATAAAACTCAGAGCAGAAATAAACAAAAATGGAAACTATCCCCCACAGCAAAAAAAAAAAAAAAGTCCAAGGGGCATGGGAGATAGTATAGAGGGCAAGAGTGCTTGCATGTGGCTGACCGTGTTTGACCTAGTACTACATTAAGGTGGTGCCCTAAGCCCACCACAAGTGATCCCTGAGTGCAGAACCTTGAAAGAGTAAGGGCTGAGATTAGCCAGGTGTGGTCCAAAACAAAAAATAAAAACAATTCAGAAGATCAAAGAAAATCAAGAGCTGTTTCTTTGAAACAATAAACAAGATTGACAAACTATTAGCAAGGTTCACCAAAAATAGAAAGAAAAAAAAAAAAAACACTAGTAAATCAAATCAGAATGAAAGGGGATAGTCACAGACACACCAAAAATTTTAAGGATTACTTAAAAAATCTTGGACCAGAAAGATTACAGGGTGTAGGGAATTTGCCTTGCATGCAGCTTGACCCCTGTTCAATCCCCAGTAGTCCATAGTCCATACGATCCCCTGAGCACTACCAGGAGTGATCCTTGAGCACTACAGGGCATGATCCAAAAACCCCAAAGCTTTTTTAAAAAACAGAAACATAAAAAATAAACTCAGATCCCTTTCTAACACCATGCAAAGAAGTCAAATTAAAATGGATTCAAGACCTTGACATGAGACCTGAATCCATAAATTATACTGAGAAAAACATAGACTACTTCATGACATTTTAATCTAGAGGCATTTTCTATGATTCAATGCCATTTGCCAAGCTAAGATAAACAAATGGGACTACATCAAACTAAGAAACTTCTACACCACAAAAGAAACAACAGGAAGGCTGGGGTACGACAAGGAGGGGTGGCAATACTGGGACAATGGTGAGGGAAGTGGACACTGGTAGAAAAGTGTGGTCCTTTTGTTTTATGCAAGAAAACACTCCCTTTAACAGAACTGAAACATAGTGCTCAAAATTAATTTTTCTTTTCATTTGAAAAGGAACTCAAAAACATGAAAACAACATTCCTATAATATTTGCTCTCTCTAGTATGACTGAGCAAACAACATTTGTCAGGACAACCATTTGTTAGGCACTTTATAAGCATTTATCTCAAGAAATATTATAAAGAGGTTTTATGATAAATGAGCTTCAGCTTAGTGATGCTAAAGAACTTGCTGGAGCTTACAATGTATGGCAGAAAAGAAAAAACAGGAGTGCAATCATCTAACTACTAACCCAAGCACAGAACAAGCCCAATTAATGAAAATAATCATAGCAGTAATAACCAATCCCCAACAACTTTAACATGTAAATGTTAAAGTTCAGTGGGAAAAAAGGAGCAAAATATGGTCCAGGAATAAGTTTATGCAATAAGCAGCCATTTAAAAAGTGAGAAGAAATATTTAAAATAAATAAGAAAAATCAGATTATATAAACACATATATATTATTATTAGCATGTAATAATGTAAACCATGGCAGGGCTTTTTCCCTTTTTGTCTTTTTTGTCTACTTGTTCACAACTATTCAACTATTTTTCTAATGCCTGGCACAAAAATGCTCAATAAATACTGACTAAAGGAATGAATAATAAAGGACTGTATAATTAACTACTGAATAAACTTTACTATAAATAAGTTATAGCAAAGTTATATAAGAATAAGGATAGGACCTAATGAAAAACACGAAAATTTTATTTTAGGTTAATGTAATTATGAATATTCTTTTCATAATATATTAACACAAACAAAAAACTTCAAATATAAATAAACTCAGGATTGGGACACACATGTAGGATTAGAATTACCCCTTGATTACATTCAGTTAACAGCTTCCTAAAGTAGTGAAATGACAAGAACAAAAATACTAAAATCAAAGCTGGCCTTCAATCTGATGAAGAGCCAGCTTTTCTGGGGAGGAGGTAAGTACGCTATTGTGGTACAAGGTACACAGAGAGCACACAAAATCAACAATGTATTAATAACCTTTATAAACTGGCAGACAGTCAACTCTAGCACTAGTTGTGCTTAGACAATTCACAGCGCCACTCTTGATACGTTACATCTGTATTTTTAAAATAAGTGTACATATTAGTAAAATACACATCAGATCTCCAAGTAAAACATCATGAAATATGTCAACACACCCACCAACAACCTGAAACACAGGAATTTAATCTAGATTCTACTAAGATACAGGCATGCAGAGAAACCTGACAACAGATCTTAAAAATAGAAATCAGATGGCTATTCAGCACACAAACACTGTGTTACTAGGCCCAGCTTAAACAGTTCCCAAGAATAGTCACAAAATTACAGTCATTCCTCAGTAAATAAACATTTAAATTTTAAAAATGTAACAGTATTAAAATTTAGCTATACCAGAATACAATAATGTTACTTTAATAAATAAAATTAAAATCTCTCATGAATAGTATACAAAAATTTGGTACCTCTTAAGAGCAAAGCATAAGATAATTAAGAACATCAAATGTTCATGCTTCAAGTGACAAATGAATAAATACCAGGTTATTTTCAACACAGGACTTTTGTACTTTAGCTCATTCTTAAAGCTTTATAACAGAAGAAGAAAAATCATATACAGAAGAGATTTGCTAGCTAAATTTTGCTGAGTAAACATTAGATTTCTTAAAAATTCAAAAAAGAGGCTGGCAGAACAGTATCCTAGGGAACATTTTCTCAACTCTATAGCAGTTAACAGAGCAATTTATAAAGAACTGTAGTTAGTAACACTCATAACCAGCTTATCTGTCCAATTCCATTTGAGAAACCCCAGGTTTGGAAAGTGAGTGCAGACTGTTGTTTGAGAAGTTTTGGGACTGGAGAGATAGTAAGGCGGGTAGCCCTGCACACAGCCAACTGCCTTGCATGCAGTTCGATCCTTGGTACCCGGAATGGCCTCTCAGCCCTGTCAGGAGAGATCCCTGAGCACTGCAGAGTACGGCCCAAAAGCCAAAAGGGAAAAAAAAAAGTTTTAAGGGGCTGGAGAGACAGTACAGCAAGTAAAACACTCGCAAACAAGTGGCTGATCCTAATTTGATCCACAGTACTAGATATGTATGGTCTGCCAGCCCTTCTAAGAGTGATCCCTAAGGGAAGAGTCAGAAGTAAGGCTGGTTGTGGAACAAAAAGAAGAGCAAGTTTCAAAAGTCTTTCCTCCAGTGGTAAAGACACATCCACATTTTACTCCATTTTACTTTAGTCTCCTATTTCAGTCTAGTAGTTTACTTTTTTCACTTCCTAATTTTGTCAACTTGTCAGGGTCCTCAAGTTACCCCACTGACTGCCCTTCTACCTAACCTTCAAGGTTTTCCTGTGAAAGTTCAGATAGCTCCTGTAGCTCCAAGACTTATTTCTTCTTCCTTCTTAAGCAACTGGGTGAAGCCTGAGTGACATTCACACCAATATTAAAATACTGAAATAAAGGACACACGGTAAGAGACTTCGGTAAGAGACTTCTGGCTGTGCTCTCAGTTTGGGGCTCTACCACCGAGAATCTTCTTAAGCAGCCTACTGGAAAATTCCTCCTCCACAGGTTCACAGAACAGTCCTAATAAGATTCACTGAATGAAAAAATTATTCCTGGTTAAATACTGCAATAAAAATGCCTATTACTAGAAAGGACCTCTCTCATCATAACCTTTGTAGGGCCAGGAATATGGCTGAGTGATAGATCACATGCCTCCCATGTAGGAAACCCAACCCAGAACCCCTAAAAAATTAAATTCTTGGGGTTGGAAAGATAATACTACTTGCCCCAGCACCTCAAGGGTTCCCCAAACCCCACCAGAACTGATCTCTGAGCACAGAGTCAGGAGTGATCCCTGATCGTGGAAAAACCCACCAACTTTTTCAGTTCCATCATTTCTGTTTGCAGTTTTCTCATTTTTGTTCTCTGCTACCACATACAGTACCCTGAGCACTGTCAAGAGGGATACTAAGGGCAGAGTCAGGAGTAAGCCCTGAGCAGCGCTGGGTGTGGAAAAATAAACAAATATGCATTAAGCAAAGGGGAAAAGACACATATATGGGGCCATGGGAATGAGTCAATGGAGTACTTGATTCACTCAGTGGAGTAGTGTGATGTCCTAAGCAGGTTTCACAGTAAAAACTGTCAATGGTCAGATATTTTTCGCCCTGCTCTTAGACCTCAATACTCCAACATGGCACTTCCATTCGCACAGAATGACAACTCATTTTCAAAACAATGTATACCATTATTTGGACACTAATAATTTATTCCTATAAATATATAAGCATTTTTTGTCTCCCTTGTCCTTCATCTGATTTTCATGACACTTTCCTTTTCAATTAATCATGTTACTACTTACTAACAGAAGTCCCAAAGCACAAAATTAAAGTTACCCTCTGACACTAACAGTCTTTATAAACCAAAAAGCCAGTACAGGCCAAGGAAAGAACTCAAAGGACTTTATGATATGCAAGCCAGGAGCAACCTCAGTCCCTCCCTCCCTGCCCAGTATCCAGCTAGGAGTAGCCCATGAGCTCCATCAAGGTTGTGTTCAAAACAAAAACAAAACCAGAACACCAAAACCACACAGAAAATAGGAAAAGTAAAGAAATCGACTGGAATTCTTCTACACAAGAGACTTTAAATCCTAGTTAGAGAGCGCTCAATGAGGTGAATTCATGCTTAGCATGTAAAGGGCCCAGGTTCAATACTAAATACTGCATGATGGTTCAGAAATAAATTTTGTGCCATGCATATTTTATATTTACTTTATTAAAAAAAAAAAAAAAGGAAGAACACACAAGAGATAATACAACATAACTTGCTTGCCTTGCACACAGCTCACTCAGGTTGGATCCCCAGCACTGCCAGAAGTGATCTCTAAGCAGAGGCAGGAATAAGCCCTAAGCACCACTGGATGCTGCCCCAAAACAAATCAAAAACGGTTAAGTTTTATATAGTTTACTGTATAAACTAGAGATATAGTACAGGAATTAAGGTACTCATTTGCCTTGTATGTGGCCAACCCCAGGTTGAATCCCCAGCACTACATGCAGTCATATCCCTACCACACCCCCAAATACCACCAGGAGCAGTGTTTAGGGCTTACTCCTGTTTCTGCACTCAGGGGTCATTCCTGGTGGGGTACTGGGGACCATATGGAGTGCTGGAGATCAAATCTAGACAGGCTGCATGCAAGGCAAACACCCTACCCAACTGCACTGTTATCTCAGCCCAGATAATTGCTTTCCTAATTTTTTTTTTTTTTTTTGCAGTGAAAGGAGAGGGGGGCTTTGGCCTACATCTGGTGGTGCTTGAGGCTATGTTCAGGGGTTGACTCCTGGCAAGCTAGAACTATATGCTGTTCCAGGGATCAAACTGAGGTTAGTTGGGAAAAAGGCAAGCAGTTTAAATCCTGTATTATCTCCCCAACCCCTTCTTTTTTTTTTTTTTTGCTTTTTGGGTCACACTGGGCGATGCTCAGGGGTTACTCCTGGCTCTGCACTCAGGAATCATTCCTGGCAGTGCTCGGGGGACCATATGGGATGCTGGGAATCGAACCTGGGTCGGCAGCGTGCAAGGCAAACGCCCTACCCACTGTGCTATCTCTCCAGCCCCAACCCCTTATTTTCTAATTTAAATAATAACACCTGTATAACCCTTACAATAAAGTTAAAACAAGTCTTCCCTAGATGACCCACCCATTGCTTTCTTATGGGAATGCCTCTGTCATTTCAAACTTTCTCAAATGTTTGCTTTAAACAAAAAAAGGAAAGAAAAAGAAATCTAAAAAGGACAGAAATACCAACGAATTCATTAAAGCAATGGTGGAGAAATTTGAAACACAGAGGTTCCACTGGGTCACTGGGTCGCAAATTTTCAGCTTCTCACTGAGCAAGAAATACTTCCACTTTTCTTTTTTTTCTTTTCGCCCTGCCCCCCATCTTTCTTCCTTTCCCTACCTCTTGTACCAGATACTCAGTAAACTGAATGAATCCCAGGTTCATTCCCCAGCAATATGTGATTTCCCCAAGCACCAACAGGAGTGTTTTCTGAAAGCCAAAATATCCAAAAGCAGGACAGGAGAAATGGTACAAAGGTCAAGGCACTTACTTGCCTAGCATGTGGCTGCATTCACGACCCTGATTCAAATCCCAGAACCACATATGTTCCCCCAAATTCCATCAGTTGTGGCCCCTGAGCAAAGAGCCAGATGTGGACCACTCCACCCCCCAAAAAAAGAAATTGAGCTTCCCATTTTCAGTTAATCCATAATAAAGCCTTGAGTAACTAGATCCAAGCTATTAACCTTTGCTAGTAGCCACGGGAGAGAGAAACCTAATATAGTAGAAAAAGCACATATCCAAGGCACAAGGTATTTCCATCTAAATACCAACAAGAAAAGTATTTACTTGAAATCATGCCAATGAGCCTGATTGGCATGATTTATTTCACTTAAAAGACAATATTTCACTTAAAAGACAAAAAAAAAAAAGACAAAATCCATGTAATACTAAAGTAAGATCAGAGTAAATAGTAAAAACTATCTGCTCCACTTCTATATAATGCCTAGTTAGAAGATAAACATGCTGGGGATCTATCTAAATGATTATAAATATATTAAAATTTTATAATATGAGAGTGATATATACGAGTACGCTACATAGTACAAAATGTACATAGTGACATTAATAACTAGCCTGAGGTGCTAAGATATAAAAAAGAATGATCATTAAAACATTAAAAAGGGGCTGGAGTGATAGCACAGCGGGTAGGGCGTTTGCCTTGCACGTGGCCGACCCGGGTTCGATTCCCAGCATCCTATATGGTCCCCTGAGCAAAGCCAGGGGTAATTCCTGAGTGCAGAGCCAGGAGTAACCCCTGTGCATTGCCGGGTGTGACCTAAAAAGCAAAAAATAAAAAAAAATAAAATAAAATTCTTAGACCAGGCCAACAGTACAGAGAGTAGGTTGTTTGCCTTAAACGAGGCCAATCCAGGTTTGATGCTGATCACCCCAGATGGTCCCCTAAGTCTTGTCAGGAATGATTCCTGTGTGCAGAGTCAGAAGAAAGCCCTGAGCACCACTAGCTATGACCCAAACCCTCCAACATCTCCCACAAAAATTAGGATTCTTGAGCCCAGAGAGATACAACAGAGGTTAAGGCCTTACACGTGGACCTAGGTCCAATCGCCAGCACACATATAGTCTGCCAAGCACCACCAGGAGTGGATTCTGAGCACAAAACCAAGAGTAGTAAACCAGTAGTTCCCGAGTACGCCAGGTAGGGCCCCAAAATAAACAAACTGGGGCTGGAGCAATAGCACAGCAGGTAGGGCATTTGCCTTGCACACAGCCGATCCGGGTTCGATTCTCAGCATCCCATATGGTCCCCAAGCACTGCCAGGAGTAATTCCTGAGTGCAGAGCCAGGAGTAACCCTTGTGCATTGCCAGGTGTGACCCCAAAAGCTAATAAGTAAACAAACAAAGTTTCTTCCTGGAATAACCTCTATATATGCACACACACCCCACCTTCCATCCAGCACCAGTGAGTGTGGCCTAAAATTAAAAAACAAGAAACAAAAATGAACAAGTGCCAGCCATGTAACTCAATTTGCCTATTTGAGACCTTGGGTTTTATCCCAGTACCACAAAACAAACATTTCCATTACTAACACCATCACCTCTCTTCAACCCACCCACCCAAATCAATTGAATATAAGCCATGTGAATTTATAATCACAAAATTCTCTTTGAACACAAGCATTAGATATCAATATATGAAACAAGATCATTATCCAAGGGCATGATTATAAAGGGTAAAACAGAGGAATTTGGGTATTTTTAAGACACTAGTTGCTCACATAAGATATGTGAAAGATAGTGATTCTTACAAAGTCACCTAAAACTCATTTTATGACACAAGTGTTAATTTATGCAATTTTGCTTCAATGTACTTCTGGTCTGTCCTCCCTGAATCCATTCCACCAGTCTATTTAAATTCTTAGTAATTTGGGAATCTGAAGATATATACTTAAAAAAAGAAATTCATTAAATGTGCTCAAATGATACAATTAATACTTAGCTTTGGTTTCAAGTTATAGGGCCATTAAATCAGTCTAGAAGAGACATTAGTATCAGTACATATTTCATTCAACTGAGGGGATTACACTTTGAATTGACAACACTGCTCACCTTTAGGACAGAGGCTAAGCTGGTCATATGCTCGTTGAGGGCACTCTCCGACTCCTTGTAGGTCAAACAGGTAAATTGATATTCCTCAGGATCAAAGGCGTCTGCTCCCTGCTGTTCCACATCGCTGGCTACTCCCACATAATAGTCCTCTATGTCCCCAGGGTCCTCATCCTCTTCTTCTTCTTCCTCCTCCTCCTCCTCCTCACAATTTGGATCATAGTCTTCTTCATTGCTGTCAGATCCCTGGCTATTCATGTCCACAGACATCTTAGCATCCAGCCAATTTGCAGATCAGGAAAGTAGGATTTTCCCCCTCCCCCCAAACTTTACCACCTTCTCAAATGCATTAGTGTTCTGTCTTCTAAAGAAAGAAAAGGGGGGGAGGGAGTGTTATTTTCATTATGAGAAGTTGTAACAGAAATCAATCAAGAATCAAAGTAATATAGCTCTAGCTCTCCTCCACTATGGCTTACTAACTCAAATCACAGAAAAACGTGCCCATCATCTACCCTTGCCCAAGCCAATCAAAGAAAAACTGTTTCCTAGAAAGGCTGACAATGGCAACGTCACATAAAAAGCCTGGCACAAAGAGTACCACTGTCTACTCTATGAAGAGTCAAATTCCAATGGATTTGTCTTTCCTGCCAAAATCCTTTAAGAAGCCCATCACCATAGCTGGCCCTCACTGGGGAAGCAACTTAAAGGCTTAACTATCAAAGTTTAAAATTTCTTCACAAATCATACCCCAAAAAGTGATGACACAGTTCATAAATAGGAACACAGTTCCTTCACAATATAATTGCCTAGGAAATGAAACTGTTTCACAGATTCAATATTTAGAACTTCTAATCCAGTGGTTGAAAATCACTCTAATAATTTTTTCAGCTTTGAAAGGTTTTATTAGGACCAAGGGTCAGCAATAAAGGGCTTTAGTGGGACCAGACAGATAGCAAGCAACAGGCTGGAGTGCAAGCTTTACATGTGAGAAGCCTGGTTTGATCCCTGGCATCACATAGTCCCCAAACATCACCAGTAGTGACCCTTAAAACCTGAGTCAATGGGGCCGGAGCCATAGCAAAGGAGTAGGGCATTTGCCTTGCACGCGGCCGACCCAGGTTCGATCCCCGGCACCCCATATGGTCTCCCAGTCAACGCCAGGAGTAATTCCTGGGTGCAGAGCCAGGAGTAACCCCTGAGCATCGCTGGGTGTGACCCAAAAAGAAAAAATAAGGCAAAAAAACAAGAGCCAAGGGCTGGAGTGACAGCACAGTGGGTAGGGCGTTTGCCTTGCACGCGACTGACCCGGGTTTGATTCCTAGCATCCCATACGGTCCCCCGAGCACTGCCAGGAATGATTCCTGAGTGCATGAGCCAGGAGTAACCCCTGTGCATCGCCAGGTGTGACCCAAAAAGCAAAAAAGGATAAACAAATAAAATAAAAACCTAAGCCAAGAGCTCAGGTGTGTCCCCACCCATCTCCCTAAACACAAATAATATATTTAAGACCAGGGAGATGGCTCAAAGGGTTAGGAGCACGCCTCATATATGAGAGTCCGAGGTTTGATTCCTGGCATGGTAGCAGATTGTCTGCAGAGCATTGAAGGCATGGGATGACTATCAATTATCATGCTGGGAATGGTCCCCAATTGTCACTTGGTATGACAAAAATTAATCAATGAAAGGCTTCAATGATCCCTTAAAAGGGATAAAGGTAAAGAATCTGAATCCAGGCTCAGTAGTAAAGCAAAGCCTTTTAATGTTATGTGTGAAATGCTCAGCTGATCAACACAGCTGGCATGCCCACAATGAAAAAAGAGGGGACTAGAGACATAGTACACGAGAAAGGGCACTTGCCTTATATGTGGCTGTCCTCCGTTTGAACCCAGCATCCTACAAAGTCCCCTGAGCCCCACCAGAAGTGACCCCTGAGCAAATAACTAGGAGTAAGCCCCAAACACCACTGTACTCAAGAACAAAAAAAGAAAAAAAAAAAAAAACTGGCCAAGTGGTATAGCAAAACCATAAGTTTTCTGCTTTAGAAAGATCAACATTAGAGAAAAATTAAGAGTGGAGAAACGAGTTCAAATAAAAAAATCGATACATATCAAAAGGTTACTTAATTTTACAAAAAGGAAGAGTACGCTAGCTCACAAAGCAAAACAAAGTCCTGAACTGGAGATAGTACAAAGGTTAAGGAATATGCCTAGCATGTGGCTGCAACCACATGTGTCTAACACGTGGTTCAAATCCTGGCTTCACTATGGTCACCAGAGCACCACCAAACATGTCCCTCTAACCCCACCCCCCAAAAAAAGACAAGGTTCTAAACTTATCTCAAGAGAAAATGTGGCAAATATATGTTAATTTCTCTGCACAAGTACTAAAGTGACCACTGGCAAGATATAATGCGTGGGTATGGTACCTGCATTCTGCAGACCCAGGTTTAATTCCTGGCACCCCGTCTGGTTCCCAGAACCCACCAGGAATGATCCCTGAGTGCAGAGCCAAAAGTACGCCTGAGCACCGCACTGAGATTTAAGACTAAATTTAATAGGAACTTAAAAACTGAACAATTTTATCACTGTATCACTGTCATCTATTGGTCATCAATTTGCTCAAGCGGGCACCAGTAATGTCTCCATTGTGAGACTTATTACTGTTTTTGGCATATTCAATACGCCACGGGTAGCTTGCCAGGCTCTGGCATGCGGCGAGATACTCTCGGTAGCTTGTCGGGCTCTCCTCGGACCCAAAAAAGGACTCAACTGCCAGAATGGCTGAGAACCTTTATTCAGTAGAAACACCTAATCACGAGTGAACTTAAATATAGTATTTTCCTTCAGTAGAAAAAGTTAATCTTTTGCCAGAAAGATAGTATAGCACGTGTTCTGCACACAGCAGACGTGGGTTCAATACTGAGCAACAAATACAATCCCTGGATTAACAACAGGAGTAAGCCCTGGGCATAGCTGATTGTGTCTCCACCCACACCCCCCAAAAAAAATGAGATTTAAAAGTTTGGACTGGAGAGGTAAGGTGCTTGCCTTGCATGTAGCAGACACAGATTTGATCTCCAGCACCACAGAAGGAGTAAGCCCTGAGCACAACTAGGTATGAGGAGAGGGGAGGGGAGGGGAGGGGAGGGGAGGGGAGGGGAGGGGAGGGGAGGGGAGAGGAGAGGAAAGGAGAGGAGAGGAAAGGAGAGGAAAGGAGAGGAGAGGGAAAGGGGAAAGGGGAAAGGGAAAAGGGAAAAGGGAAAAGGGAAAGGGAAAGGGAAAGGGAAAGGAAAGGGAAAAGGAAAGAATCAAAACGTTAATCTTTAAATGAAAAATACCTGTAATTCTTGAAATTCTTTTAGAAAGATGTCACCCAAATTTTCTGTCATATGACTTCCATCTAAAATAGAAACAATTATATTACATGTACATATGTGTATATATAAAATTCTGCTTTTGCAAATTCATTTAAAAGACATTTATTTAAAAAGACAAGTAGCAAGAAACCAGAGCAAGCACAATTTTATTTTAAATCTCACAGAAATCCATGTTATAATACTGACAAGCATTTCATGACATTCTGAAAGAATAAAAGGTATTCAAAGCAAATAGGTGACAATACTTTAAGCTGGGATACTGGTAATAGAAATAGATACCCAATTCTCTCCCTTAACTTACTTGGAAGCCCACCACCTTACTCTTTTAAATGAATTAAAACTGAACTTTCGGGGCAAGAGAAACAGTTCAACAAGCTGAAACAATGCTCTGCATCCGGTGGTGAAGGTCTGATCCCAGTCCTACAGGTTTCCCAAAGCAATGAGAAGAGAATAGCCTGTGCACTGCCAGATGTGGCCAAACAAAAACAAACACCTGGGACAGAGCAATAGTACAGCAGGCAGGGTGTTTGCCTTGCATATGGCTAACCAGGGTTCCATCCCTGGTATCCCCTATGGTCTCACCAAGCACCGCCAGGAATAATTCCTGAGTGCAGAGTCACGACTAACCCCTGAGCACCACCAGGTGTGATCCAGGGAGGGGGGGGATGAGGAGACTCATTTTTCGTAGTCAATTCCAGTGCTATCATCTAACATTTACAGAATACTAATAATAATCACTTCACTCAAAAAAACTTTTCAGGGACAGGGAAAGAATGTTTTACATGTACCAAACCGAATTCACACACCAGCACTGCATGCCCAGCTCCACCACCACTGCAGGTGGCTCTGGAGACCCCTGAGCACTACAGGGCTCGCCACGGTATCTTCAGCACCAAACAGTTCACAGCAGCTGAGTGCTCAGGCCCTAGCATGAACTGCCCAGTCCAATTAGCCAAGTAGTGGCTCCTGGGGCCCCCAGTACTGCTTGGGTGGCCCCTCCAAGTGTGTTTTTCAATTAAAACATTTTAAAGACATCATCAAGTGCTCCCCCAGCCCCAACAAAAAATGTCCCCCAAGGCCACAGAGATAGAACAATGGATACCCTAGTCTGCCAGGAGTGATCCATGAGCACAGAGCCAACCAGAAGTGATCTCTGCAGAGCCACATGTAGTCAAAAAACAAAAAAGATCTTCCAGTAGACAATATTAATACCCATGTCCCACCTCTCATTATCTGGCTCTCTCAGATACATATTCCAATATGCAAGAACAAACAAGCACTACTTGCTCACTCAATTACTATTTTGTGAGTATTTTCAATTCTACTTTTTTCATTCTTCCGGGGGCCATAGCCCCAGTTTTATTCTCAAGGACTTTTTTAAAAATGGACCCAAAAAAAAGGACATTTTACCTTGCAAAGACATAACTGAAACACAGACCAATATAAACTAAATGAAAATCCAAATCCAGGGCTGGAGTTGTAGCTCAGAGGCAGAATAAAGTCTGGCATACGAGAGGTCCTGGTTCAATCCCCAAGATCAAAAAAAATTGAAGTCCAAATGATTATAGATTATTTCCAAAATAAAAGAGGACCAGGGATGTGGCTCAGCAGCAAGTCTGATCCCTGGCACTGCCAAAAAAAAAAAAAAAGGAACAAATTTTTCCAACCTTTTTTCTTATACCTATATTGTTCTTTTAGGTTTTGTTTCTGAGCCTCATCTGGCAGTGCTGGGGATAGTCCTGTCTAGGTGTTCAGGGGTCACTCTCCATAGTACTTCAGGGGCTATGCAGTGTTGGGAACTGAACCCTGGGCTCTGACCCTTGAGTTACCCCCACAGTCCTCTACCTCCATTTATTTATGTAAGATACTATTTACTAGAAACAAAGACTTACTACTATCCCTACCAATAAAAGTTCTCACTTGAAATCTAATTTCAGATCTGACGTATTCTCATACGTCTTCACAATCCCCTAAACCAGTTATCATTCTGTTCATATCAATGAAGTAAACGGAGCTGAAAGGGGCTAAGTAAGTTGGGGGTATAGCTCAGCACTACACTTGCCTTGAACATGTGAAGTTCTGGATTTGATTACCCAACACTCCAACCTGCCATTAAAAAATAACAAAGATTTTGTAACTTGACCAGGACCACACTTCTGACAATTGGTCAACTTCCACCAGATCCATGACCTCTGGGGATTCATAATTCCTCTCACCCTCCCCAAGGCCACCTCCAGTATCACAAAAGATCAAGTTTTTCGCATTCTCTGGACTCTTCTCAGGATCTGGGCTAAGTGGGATACTACAGGTTTCTGAACAAAGAGTCAAGAAGCAGAGAAAAACTAGTCACCCCTTCAAAAATAGATTATGTTGTACTTTCCACTGCTTGATGTAAGATTTAATCAAAACTTCATTTCTGTTCTTTACAAAATCAAATATCCCTATTCTACTTGAAAACACTGATATTGCTTGAAGGGGCCAGTATGTCACTTACTGCCTTACTAACAGGACTTAGGACAATACTATGATTTCGATTATAAGTAACATTCCCACTCTCATCCCAATAGCCTATCCCACTCCCTTGATAAAATGTTTTCTTTCTGCTTCTGTTTGGGGGCCAGAGATAGCTTAGTGAGAACACATGTCCCAAATGGATGAAACTCTCTACCTTTCATCCCTGAAGAGCACCATCAACTTAGTTGCAAAACCCTACACTTTCTACCATGTCTACTTCAGTAAGCCCTAGCCATCCGTGGTTTTTAACATTTAATTTAATAATTACAATTTTTGGGGTCCAACTTGAATCCGACAGATTGTTTGGTGAATAAAGCTTATTTTGCCTTGCTTGCAGTAAACCCATGCAGGTTCGATCTCCAGCACCGCAAACAGAGCCTCCGGCACCCTGCCAGGAGTAATCTGGGAGTGCAGAGCCAAGAGTGATCCCTGAGTGGTGCCAGTTATGTCCCCCAAACCAGAAAATACTTCAAAAATAAAATATAGAGCCGGAGAGATAGTAAAGCGGGTAGGGTTCTTGCCTTGCTTGGGGCCTATTTGAGATAGACACCTCCCCCCCCCTCCCGCCCCCATAGGGTACCCAGACCACCCGCCAGGAGTAAGCCCTGCACACCAGCGGGTGTGGCCCAAACACCGAAGAAGAAATAAAATAAAGATTGCAATGCTTTCCGTCGTACCAGCCACAAGTCAAGGCCACGTGTGGCTAGTGGCTACTCAAACCGGACAGCACGACGTTTAGAACACGTCCATTGTGGAAGAAAAGTTCTACGGGGCGGAAGCGACAATCCACCGAGAGGGGAAGTCATCCCAGAACGCGGCAGCCTCTGCCGAGCCTGGCACGGCGGCGTCCGCCGGGCCCCCAGCGCGGCTCCGGGGCGGCAGGTCCCTCCTGCCGAACCAGAATAGCCGCGAGGCCCCGGGGCCGGCGCGCGGGAGGCCCCCTCCCCGGGCAGGCGTTAACCCCCCGCGCGGGCGGCCCCGCGAGAGCGCCCCAAGACCCCACAGCGGGGAGCCCCGAGGGCGGCGCGTTTCCCGGGCGCGCCGGCGGCGAGGGCCGCGATGGGCTGGCCCCCGTCGGTCAGAGGCACTGGCCTCCGACCTCTCCCTGCGGGAGGAGGGAAAACCGAGCCGCGCCGAGGGCCTGCCGGTCCGGGCCCGAGCCGAGCCCGCCTAAAGGTGGCCGGGGGCGCCCGGGCCTCGCGGGTGGCGACGAAGGCGGAGCCCAGGCCAGGCTGGGGAGGCGCGCGGAGAACCCACCCCCTCCCCCGGTCCGCCAGGGTAAACAAGGCCGCGAGTCGCGGCGCGCACTTACCGGGAGCCGCGGCCACACGGCCGCCGAGCCCGGGCGGGCCAGTCTGCGTCGCGCCGGGCCAGAGGACTTAGACTCGGGCGCGGCGGCAGGAGCCGAGGCTACGGGCCGACGCCGGTCAAGGCCCGCGCGGCTTCCTCCGGCGAAGTAGTCTCCTAGCTCCGGAAGTGCTCGGTGCAGTTGCGTCACTTCCGGGCCGGGGTCGGCCCGCGGTCGCCGGTGTAGCGGCAGGCGTTGCGTGAGTGAGAGCCGCTTTCTGCCGCTCTGGCCAGTGCAGTCCGGCGACCTCGTGGGGCTGGCCCACAGCCGCGGGAGGCGGCCAAGGAGGAGGGTCGGCTTCTGCAAGGAGGATCAGGGAGCCTCTTCCGGCTTTCGCCGACAGACGCCGCCAGCCGGGATATTTTTAACTGGCATTTTCCTGCTGGACTCCTCACCTCTGTTTGTTCTCGGATGTCGGGCACAGAGAAGGCCTTAAGACGACCACGGAGTGGATGAAGGATTGTTTTTCCCGGCCGCTCTCTGGTCAAAGGGCTAGGCCTTCACGTCAGCGGGAATACCCTGCTGGAACCTTCTGTCTAGGCTCGAGGGTGGCGCCTGGTGGCCCGTGGGCCACACGACCAGCATATGCTGGGTTTTCGTTTCCAGTACTGAAAAGACGTGCTTCTCCTCCCTGGCAGGGCATGTGCCTCCCGGGTTTCAGGGCCACAGCCCTAGTACCGCGGGTAGAGCGCTTGTTTTGCGTATGGCCGAGCCGGCTTCGATATCCTGCATCCCATATGGTCCCCCTGAGCGCCGCCAGGAGTAACCCCTGAACATCGCCGGGTGTGGCCCAAGAAGACAAAAAAAAAATTCTCCGTCTTCCCCTTTATTTTACAAGTTTGGATCTTAGGTGCCAAATTGCGCACATTCTTTAAAACAGTACAGGTGCGGCTGAGAGACATGGGTAAGGCATTTGCCTTACATGCGACCTCCCTAGATTCGGTCTCCCAGCACTCCATAGTGTCCCCTGACCCCTCCAGGAGTAAGCCCTGAGCGCCACCGGGTGTGGTCCATAAACAAAACCTAGGAGCCAGAGCTGTAATACAAAGAATGGGGCACTTGCCTTGCATGCAGCCCACCTGGGTTGGACTACCTTCTCCCCTGAGCCTGCCAGGAGTTATCCTTGAGCGCAGTCAGAAGTAAGCCCTGAGCATAGCTGAGTGGGCCCTCAAACCAAAAAACTATAGGAGGTGTCATCATGACTTCCAGGACCTTCCAGACCATGTTGTCAAGTATTTCAAATACTTAGGAAGCTCATTCTAGCTGTTGCTGCACACCATTTCAAGTACCATTGTGAAGTTACTATATGTTAGGGAACCTCTTAATTGTGCAAGTCTGTAGATAATACAAACCATTTATACCTCTACATAAAATTGCATTTATTCATATTCAAATATCTTTTTGTGGAGTGTGCAGCACACTCAGAAGTACTCAGGACTTACTCCTGGCCCTATCTTGGGAATCACTCCTGGCAGGAACCACCAAATGAGTTGCTTGGGATTGAACATGCAAGACAAGTGTCTTTCCCACTGTACTATCACTCTGGCCTCCATTTTTATTTATTTTGGTGAGACACCCAACTGTGCTCAGGGCCTATTCCTGGCTCTCGGCTCAGGGATCACTCCTGGCAGTGTTCCAGGTCCACATGGGGTGTAGGGCATCCAACACATTAGCAGCATGCAAAGGAAAACACCCTACCTAGTATACTATCTCTCTGGTTCTGATATATGTAGTGGGCATTTCTTTTTTTTTTTTTTAGCTTTTTTTTTCTTTTCACACCTGGCAATGCTCAGGAGTTACTCCTGCCTCTGCACTCAGGAATTCCTCCTGGCGGTGCTGAGGGACCATATGGGATGCTGGGAATTGAACCCGGGTTGGCCTCATGCAAGGCAAAGGCCCTACCCACTGTGCTATTGCTCCAGCCCCTATAGCAGGCATTTTTTAACTAATCATGGCTTCTCACACACACACACACATCACTGTATCACTATCACTGTCATCCCCTTGCTCATCGATTTGCTCAAGTGCGCACCAATAACAACATCTACTCACTGTGCTATTGTGCCCACACACACTGTCACTGTCACTGTCATCCCGTTGCTCATCGATTTGTTTGAGCGGGCACCAGTAACATCTCTCATTGAGACACTAATTGTTACTGTTTTTGGCATATCCAATACACACGGGTAGCATGCCAGGCTCTGCCAAGTGGGCTCGGTACTCTCAGTAGCTTGCTGGGCTCTCCGAGAGGGGTGGAGGAATCGAACTCGGGTCGGCCGTGTGAAAGGCAAACGCCCAACCGCTATGCTATCGCTCCAGCCACACACATATATATGATATTATATATGTATGACATGTTTATATATGACACACACCTGTATATATATGATATATATTACATGACATTCAGCTTCCAATTTAACTCAGTGCCTGTATCTAGATCATGTGCAATCAAATGCTACATAAAGCCCATAACTAATTTGGAATGAAAATTAATGGTACTGGACCCCAGGGATAGATAGTACAGTGGTAAAACATTTACCTTGCAGGTGACTGATTGATTTGGGTTCAATAGTGAATCAAACACACATGGTTTCCCTGGTCCCACCAGGAGTGATTCCTGAGCTCAGAGCCAGAAGTAAGCACTGAACACAGGCACACACACACATACATAATTAGTAGTACTGCAGCCAGGGATGAAGCTTAGTGGTAGAGTGGGGACCTCACGTCTCTGAGGCCCTATTTTCAATCTGGCACCAAAAAATGAAGTTACTGAAGTTAATAGTAGTGCTGGAGAGATAGGATAGCAGGTAAGGCCTTGCAAGCCATTTATCTGGGTTCTAGCCCTAGTATCCTACATGGACTTCAGCCCACCAGGAATAATCCCAGAGTGTGGAGCCAGGAGTAAGCCCTGAGCATAGCAGGGTGTGGTCCAAAAAAAGAAAAAGTTACAGTACTAAGTAATATATTGTAAGTTTATGAATCTTATATGTTAGCAACATACAATGTCTATATTGGGGCTGGAGCGATAACACAGCGGGTAGGGCATTTGCTTTGCATATGGCCGACCTGGGTGTTCCCCCGAGTACCGCCAGGGGTAATTCCTGAGTACATGAGCCAGGAGTAACTCCTGTGCATCACTGGATGTGACTCAAAAAGAAAAAAAAAAAGTCTATATAGTCTATATTAATAAGTTGCATTAACAAAGACCCAAAACACATTTTCTGCAAATGGAATCTCAATTAGAAACTCAACTTGAGGTTGCTGGTAATGAGGTATGTCTAACAAATAAAGGGAATTGGTCTTTCTGTAGAATTACTGGATATGCAAGGAAACAAAAGAAGGTTATTCACATATCAAACACAAGCATGAATGTACGTTGGAATCTTTTTTTTTCTTTTTGCTTTTTGGGTCACACCTGGTGATGCACAGGAGTTACTCCTACCCTTGCACTCAAGAATTACTCCTGGCGGTGTTCAGGGGACCATATGGGATGCTGGGAATCCAACCCGGGTTGGCCACGTGCAAGGCAAGCAGCAAATGCCCTACCTGCTGTACTATTGTTCCAGCCCTACATTGGAATCTTATTTATTTTATTTGTTCACCTGTAAACCTTTACCTGTTCCGCTAGTAAAGGTTTTGTTGGTTTTGGATCACACCCCTTGTGGTTGGAATGCTTCCTTCCTCTTATTGTCCAGTGGTCACTCATTCTATTGACAGCATGCAGTGCCCTTTGGAATTCAGGGCTCCTGCAAGCATGTGCTCCTGCTCTTTGAGCTATTTCCTGGGCCCAAAGGTAAACCTACTTATTATAATTATTATAGTTCAGTAACAAGTTTATAGCAGTTTTAAATTTATGGTTTTGATGGACAGTCACCATACCTCACCAGCAAAGGGAATTTTTTTTCTTCAGATTTTGGGGCTACATTCAGCAGTGCTCAGGACTTATTACTGGCTCTATGCTCAGAAGTGACCTTGGGGGCTCTGGGGGCCCTAATATAGTGCAGAACATAAGATCCAAGACTAGTGCCTTGCCTCCTATACTAGCTCTCTAGCCCAAACCTCATTTTCTTTCTTTTTTTTTTTTTTTTGCTTTTTGGGTCACCCCGGGTACCCGGGTTCTACTAATCCCAGCATCCCATATGGTCCCCTGAGCACCCCCAGGGGTAATTCCTGAGTGAAGAGCCAGGAGTAACCCCTGTACATCGCCGGGTGTGACCCAAAAAAACAAAAAAATAATAATAATGCCCCTTAAGGGACTGGAGTGATAGTACAGTGGGTAGGGCATTTGCCTTGCATGCGGCTGACCCGGGTTCGATTCCGAGCATCCCATATGGTCTCCTGAGCACTGCCAGGAGTAATTCCTGAGTGCAGAGCCAGTAGTAATTCCTGAGCATCACCGGGTGTGATCCAAAAAGCAAAAATAAATAAATAAATAATGCTCCTTAAAAGGAAGCTTTCAGTGTACAGTGTACAGTATAGAGGTAAGACAATTGTATTTGTTGTGGCCAACTATGGTTTAAATTGCTTGTCTCATAGCCCTCTGAGCACAACCAGGGTCACTATAGAGCAGAGCCAGGAATAGACCCTGAGCATCACCATGTGTGGCCTAAAACCATAAATAAATAAAAGTATGCTATACAAAAAAACATTTATTGACAAGGAAATATATTGGTGATATAGTGTTTTTTTTGTTTGTTTTGGAGCCATACTTTTTTTTTTTTTGGCTTTCTGGGTCACACCCGGTGATGCTTAGGGGTTACTCCTGGCTCTGCCCTCAGGAATTACCCCTGGCGGTGCTCAGGGGACCATATGGGATGCTGGGAGTCGAACCCTGGTCGGCCGTGTGCAAGGCAAACACCCTACCCGCTGTGCTATTGCTCCAGCCCCTGGAGCCATACTTATTGATGCTCAGGGGTTACTGCTAGCTCTGTACTCAGTAATTACTCCTCGTAGTATATCATACAGATGAAAGGGATTGAATCCAGGTCAGCTGCGTACAAGGCAAGTATCCTACCTGCTGTACTATTGCTTTGGACCTGGTAATATAGTCTTACCTGATAAAAATAGAATATAAAAATATATGACAGCTTCGGGGCTGGAGCAATAGCACAGCGGGTAGGGCGTTTGCCTTGCACACGGCCGACCTGGGTTCGATTCCCAGCATCCCATATGGTCCCCTGAGCACCGCCAGGGGTAATTCCTGAGTGCAGAGCCAGGAGCAACCCCTGTGCATCGCCAGGTGAGACTCAAAAAAAAAAAAAAAGGAAAAAAAATATGACAGCTTCAAAATATATATGCATATAAAGTAAACACATATATAACTCATGATTTTTGTGGAACCCATATAGGCCACAGTGGGAATGATTTACCTTAATGTGGCTAACTCTAATTCTATCCCTGACAACCACGGATAGTCCCAGGAGTGTGATCCCTGAGTGCAGAGTCAAGAGTAAACCCTGACCATAACTGGGTGTGGCCTCAAAAAATAAAAAAAAAAAAAAAAGAAAAGAAGGCTAGAGTAATAGTACAGCAGGTAGGTTGTTTGTCTTGCATGTGGCTCACCCAGGTTTGATCCCTCATACCCCATATAGTCACCTAAACCCAACAGGAGTGATCCCTGAGTGTAGGGTAACATTGGTTTGTCCCTCCTCCCTTGCCACAAGGAGTTTAGGTTTGAGTGCTCTGGAGACACTCCCATTCCTTTGTTTATCTGTAAACTCTTTGCATCCTCCTTCCCAACCAGTTAATCACCTTTTCCTAATCAGATTCTGTAAGATTAGATTCTTATAAGGATCTTGAATTTGTATTGTAAGTTAGTGCCTTTTGCATAGTTTACCTTAAAGCAATGCCCTTTCTGTATGGACACAGGAAGACAATTAATATTGTGTTTGTAACTTGGGAGCTGATTGACTCCAATAATATTTAGTCCTGAGGGGCTGGAGCAATAGTACAGCGGGTAGGGCATTTGCCTTGCACACGGCCGACCCGGGTTCAATTCCCAGCATCCCATATGGTCCCCTGAGCACTGCCAGGAGTAATTCCTGAGTGCAGAGCCAGGAGTAATCCCTGTGCATCGCCAGGTGTGACCCAAAAAGCAAAAAACTAAACCAAAATAATAATAATAATAATATTTATTCCTGAGCATCTGCTTTCTCAACTCAGTTGCTCTTAGTTCCTTGCACCCCAAGAGCAGGGTCCCAACGAGGGACGGAATAGACCCAGGGCAAGCTGTGAGTTACCCTGGCATCAAAATAGGCCAGGCCAAAGTGCCACAATACTCAACTATAAGTTGAGGGCATGATCATGAACAATGCTGTCATGATCCAAAGGTAACGACGAGACTAGGACCTTTGTGCTATTGCCCTATGTGATTTGCTATATAAACTAAGACTGGGGCACAGAGGGAAGGACAGAAGAAGAAGACAGGGGAGAGAGAAGAAGGAGATAGAAGAAGATCCAGAGAGGGTTCCCAGACTCAGAAAAAGCAGAGAGAGAGAATGAAATAAACTGATTGAGCAACCAGTTTGGCCTTCTTCCTTCCATCGCCTGCCCTTGACCGACAGCACACACAGCGATTCCGGAGCACCAAACATGGGCGGTGAGGCAGAGCCACCCAGAGAGCCCAGGTGTGCACACGCCCCTCGGCGTGCCTTAGTTTTTTACACCTGAGCACAAAGCGGAGACTAAGCCCTGAGAACAACTGTGATTCCCCTCCTCCCCCCGCCAAAAAAAGCTCTGGCAAATACCCAGGGTCAAAAACTAGAAATGGGGTCAAGACACAGTACAGTGGGTAGGACTCTGGCCTTGCACATGGTTGACCAGGATTCAGTCCTCAGCATTCATTTTGATTCCCCAAGAACCACCAGGAGTAATTTCTGAGCATAAAGCTAGAGCCAGCCCTGAGCACTGCCAGATGTGACTCTCCAAAACAAAATGCTGGAGCCAGAGCGATAGTGTAGTGAGTAGTGTGCTTGCCTTGTATGTAGACCCAGCTCAATCCTCAGCATCCCGTATGGTCCCTCAAGCACCTCCAGGAGTAATTTTTTTTTTCTTTTTGGGTCACACCTGGTGATGCACAGGGGTTACTCCTGGCTTTGCACTCAGGAATCACTCCTGGTGGTGCTCAGGGGACCATATGGGATGCTGGGAATTGAACCTGGGTGTCGGCCGCATGCAAGGCAAACGCCCTACCCGCTGTGCTATCGCTCCAGCCTCTCCAGGAGTAATTTCTGAGAGCAGAGCCAGGAGTAACTCCTTGAGCATTCCTGAGTGTGGGGGGAAAAAAAAAAACCACCCCCAACCCCCTTCCCATAAAAATAATAAAAAAAAAAAACGACGTGACCAAGGAAGATTCTAATCCATTCTAATTAACTCTAGCTTCTTTCTAATCTCATCTCTGAGGTTTCTACTATAAATGTATTGTCAGCTAATTGACCACAATCCTTTTGCAAGCCTTCTGTTTTCAGCTTTTTCGTTTTTTGTTTTTGATTCACATTTGGCAGTGCTCAGGGCTGACTTCTGGCTCTGTGCTCAAGTATCACACCTGGCAGGCTCAGAGGACCATATGAGGTGCTGGGGATTGAACCCAGGCAAGCGCCCTACCTGTTGTACTGTTACTTTGGTCCAGTTTTTTTGTTTGTTTGAGGGAGTCACATCTGGCAGTACTCAGGGCTCACTCCTGGCTCCGTGCTCAGAGATCTCTCCTGGCAGGACTTGATGTTGGTGAGCCTCACGGATGACTTATGTGAAGCAGGGAGGAAAAATACGGTCACTTTCACCCCATTCGCCTCTGCCATCCGGGGCCCAGAGTCACTAGGTTCTTTTTTTTGGGGGGGGGGGTGTTTGGGTCACACCCGACAATGCTCAGGGCTGACTCCTGGCTCTACACTCAGGAATCTCACCTCACAGAAAGGAATTTCAGGAGTAAACAAGCAGTGAAGTAAATAGATTTTATTTGGAGGGTTTTCTGAAGGTGTGGAGGTGGGAAGAGAGAGAGAAAGAGAGAGAGAGAGAGAGAGAGAGAGAGAGAGAGAGGAAGAGAGAGAGAAACATGCTCAAGAGAGAATGCAGGCTTCTCCAAGAGCTGAGAGAGCCCCTACACATATCCCAGCATTAGACACGAAAGCATGAAAGTACACATCTCAAGAGGGGCGATGCGGGCAACACATGTACTTGGGCACCACATGTGCTCGGCCATGTGAGAGCAAGCACAAGCAGCACATCAGCTCGGGCAGCATATGTGCACCTTTCCTTTGTTCAAGGTGGCTTTTACAGGGTATCTTCTCGGGATATCTTAGTCTGGAATGTTCTAAAGTCTTCTCTGGGCTGAATCACTAAAGTTAATTGGATTGAGGGAGAAGTTCAAGGGTATTTGAGGAATTTCCTTCATGGGTAGAATTCCAATCTCCTCAGGGTCCGTTGCTGCTGCAAGGTGACGGTTTTCCTGCAATATTGGCTTTCACAACTTCAGAGCTATTACTTCCTAGGAAATTTACTGCCATCACCTGGGGAGGGGGCCTTCCCTATCTGCCTGCCTGCCTATATCAGGCTCAGGTACTGTATGTGGTACTGGAGATCAAACCTGGGTCTGCCACATACAAAGTAAGTGCCTTACCTGCTGTTCTCTCTGAGTTTGTCTCAGAGTTTGAGATGTACTTCAAGTTCTGGGCCACAGGAAGACCTTTGTGCCAGAACTTGAGAGATTCAAAGTCCTAGTTTCTGGGACATTGAGAAATAGCTTCTCAGGTAGCACTTGAGCAGGCGCCAGTACCGTCTCCATTGTGAGACTTGTTACTGTTTTTGTTAGCTTCTCAGGTACTGCCACTTACACCATAGCTCACCCCCACCCCCCGCAGGCACTACAGGGTCCTTGTCTTATCAGACGTTACTTTACTTTTTAAATTTTCTTCTGCCTCATTATTATTTTAAATAAATACTTAAATCTAAATCCTCCTTCCATCCTGTCTTTCCCTATCCACCAAACTTCTTAAAACCTCACCTCAGTCTTCTTGCTATCTGTTCCATATTCAACCCACTACTGTCAGCACTCTTGAAGATGCTTCTAAGTGTCACCAATTGATAGGAGTTAAACCTAAAGAGCATTTACAATTCTTCAACTTGGACCAGAGAGATAGTTCAAGCATACTTTGTACTTATAGTTCCCCAGCACCACCAAGAGTGAACCTGAGCTCAGAGTTAGAACACAAAAATTCCTTTACTTGAATAAGTAACTGACTCACTTTTTTTCCCTAATAGGTGGGGTGGGGGCTCCCAAGCAGTGCTCAGAGGTTCTAGGGGCTTTTGCTAACTATAGCCTGCTCAATCATGGGTCAGTCCTGGGTCTCCTGATGCTGGGGATCCAGTGTCTAGCACGTGCAGAGCATGACTCTAGCCACTTGAGATATCTACCCATCCCAGTAATTGGCCCTTTTATCCCTGGGAATTAAAGACATCATTCTTTTTGTTTTCCTCCAAAATTCTAATAGTAACTTCTGCTTTGGAGTCTCCTTCTACCACACTGGTTCTTCTTCCCGTGGTGCAATCTTTGTCCAGTGGAAGCTTATACATCCTTATGCTGATGCTTCCTGAGATTCTGTCTCTGGCCCTTTTTTCTTAGCTCCCAAACTACATCTCTAATACTGATTGGATGGACATGGCCCTACATATGCTATGGATACCACCATTACAGTGGTCTGAAATCAGAGCTGTTGATAATGCCTTTTCTTTTCCATCTCCTTTTCCATCCTTCCGTGACACCCTCTTCATTCATATGTTTACTGCCTCTTTCCTAGACAGCTATAGTTCTCTGTTGAGTCTCTCTGTTTCTAATTTCTCACTCAATATATATTTTTTTGGTAATCTGACTATGTCATCATTGTGCTTAAAAGTTCTTCCACGGTTTCTCAGTACTTCTGTAGAAAAAGTCTTATAGCACAGAGTAGATGGTGCTGGGCCTTGAGCTGGCCTTTCTGCTCTATAATTTCCTACAAATCTTCTTGTACTGGTAGAGTTACTTCCAGTTACTTATCTTTCACATCCAGCATGCATGTTCCAGCTTCCCACTTAAGACTTTTCTCTAGCCTGGGAATAACCACAGAAGGGGACATGTGTGTCAGCTTGAAAGTAAAATCCAGGACCCAAGTGATAGTATAGCAGATAGGGCACTTGCCTTGCATGTGGCCAACCCAGGTTCAATCTCCAGCATCCTATATGGTCCCTCACCAGTGTCAGGAGTGATTCCTGAGTGCAGAGCTAGGAGTAAACTCTGAACTTCACTGGGTTTTGCCCAAAAACAAGTAAAACCACATCAGATGTATACAAAGGAGCATGTCTATTGTTCACAGCTTTTAATTTGAAAATTTCAGACATGAAAACACAATAAAAAAAGAATATACATTGCCTCACGTGCTGTCATCTCAGGTTTGAGCCCCACCAGCCCATTTGGTCCCCTGACCACTGCCAGTACTAATTCCTGAGTGCAGAGCCAGTACAACACCTGAACACTATGGGGTGTGTCCCATCCCTCCAAACAACGCTAAATATCCTTAACTCCTCTCTTATGTACCTCACATTCTATTCATTATAAATTTCTTTAGAATACAATAAGAATCTTAACACTTCTCGGGCTGGAGCCATAACGTAGTAGATAGGATGTTTGTCTTGCAGGCGGCTGACCCAGGTTCAATTCCTCTGTCCCTCTCAGAGAGCCCGGCAAGCTACTAAGAGTATCTCACCCACACGGTAGAGCCTGGCAAGCTACCCATAGCACATTCAATATGCCAAAAATAGTAACAAATCTCACAATGGAGACGTTACTGGTGCCGGCTCGAGCAAATCGATGAGCAACAGGATGACAGTGATACAGTGATAACACTTCTTACCACTTCTTCTGCCTTGCCCTGAGTCAAGCTGGTGTCTTTTTCTCTTTTTTGTTGTTTATTTGTTTGGGGGAGCACATCTGATGATGCCCAAGATTTTCCTCTGGCTCTGTGCACAGTGATTACTCCAGGAGGGACTTGGGGCCATATGGGTTGCTAGGGATCTAACCCAGGTCAGCCACATGCGAGGCAAGTGCCTACTCCCTGTAATATGGCTCCTGACTAAGGATTTATTTTTTCTCTTTTTGGGTCACACCCAGCAATGCACAGGTGTTACTCCTGGCTCTGCACTCAGGAATTACTCCTGGCTCTGCACTCAAGAATTCCTCCTGGCGGTGCTCAGAGGACCATACGGGATGCTGGGAATCAAACGAGGTCGGCCGCGTGCAAGGCAAACACCCTACCCACTATGCTATTGCTCCAGCCCCCTGCCTAAGCATCTTTGGCCATGATCTCTAGGCTCCTCAGGTCTCCTTATTTCCTCTTTGCTATCAAAAGCCAGTCTTCACAATTTGCATCCTGTTAACTCAGACTATGTCTCTTCTCTGCTCAAAACTCTAGAATGGATCCAATGTTCATCAGAGGACAGGCTGATATCACCACATTGGCACAGAATGACCCCTTTTATATAGATCTTCATTTCCTTGATGCTTTGCCCAGTCCCACCTCTCCCTCTCCTTCACTCTGCTCTAGCCACAAAGACTTTACTGTGGTGCTCCAAGTTTTTAGGTGTAGACTATTAGGGCTTTGCACTTTCTTTTTTTCTTCTTGGAGGGTCCCTCCCCATCCATCTCTCTCTATGGACTCATTTGCATTCTCAGTGAAACCCTTCTCAGTTTTTGAGTCTAGGCATCCTCTTTGGAAACTCTTCCTTACCTTATTAAAATTGAAAATTACTAGAGCTCTGTATTTTAACTCTCTGGGCTAAATTTTCTTCATATCAATTACCTTAGCTCAAGACCTGCGGTGCTCAGGGTTTACTGCTGGCTCTGTGCTCAAGGATCACTCCTGGTGGGACTCAACGGACCACCTGTGGTGCTGGGGATCCAACCCGGGTAGGCGGCATGTAAGGCAAGTGCCCTGCCCACTTTACTATCTTCTTTGGCCCCACTTAAATATCTGTGTTACCTTCTATAAATTCTAGAAATTCGGGTACATAGATTTATGTGCTGTGAAATTAGTGTGGAAGGGTGCCTGGAATAAAAGCAGGGAGCAAACAACTTGTGTAAAGGAGTGGAGGAAGAGTAGCCGCAGGAAAGAACCCTTTGAGTACTGGAAGACTTTCTGGAGGAGTTTGTCCATCTATCCACCTGGCACTCCCAAACACCGCTCAGGGACCATCACGCCAGTCCCAGCCCCCAAACCACGCCCACAGGAGGGCGGGGCGGAGCCCGGAAGCAGCCTCTGAGGCGGAAGCGGTACGGTCTGTCCAGGCCCCGCTCCGACCTGCCCTGGGTTCTCGCCCCGCCCATCTCAATGTGGGTGAAAGTTCGTCAGTGCGGGCACTGCGGCAGGGGCATCGGAGCTGGGCGGGCTAGCAACAGACTAGCACACCGCTGCACGGGCCATGGCCGACCAGGCGAAACCTATCAGCCCGCTCAAAAACCTGCTGGCTGGCGGCTTTGGCGGTGTGTGCCTGGTGTTTGTGGGGCACCCTCTGGACACGGTTAAGGTGCGTGGAGGCTCGGGCGCATGCTGGTGGAGAAGGCCCGGGTCCTCGCGGACAGCAGGAGCTAGCGCGAGGCGCGGCCCGCCGACCCGCGGGGGAGGGGGACGTGGGAGCTTACGTGAGTGCTCCGGTAATCTTCTTTCTCCCTCCGCCTTCGCGGTTCGGAGGAAGCTGCTCCTTGGGTTCCACGCCACGCAGAGTAAGCTGCCTCTGACTGCCAGTCAAGGGCTTTGATTTAAGGTTCTCTGTCCAGCAGCCTCTCCTGACCTTTGCACCACTTCTTTGGGAGATGAGAAAGAAAAAGTACCTTCTCAAAGCTCTGATTTCAGCCAACTGTTATCAAGGTTGAACAGATCAATTTAAGTTAGCCTCTGGAGGAGAAGCTAAAAGACTGGGTGGGCACTGTGGTCATACCAAATTTCTTTAGGCAAATTGCCCTGAGTTCTTATACCTTTTCTGGCCCCCGGGGAAGGGCTTGACCTTCCTCAGCATGTTATCCCAAGTTAGCCAAAGTGGCTTTCTCTAAGACAATGTGTCAGTGACAGATATCCTTCCAGAGAAAGCAAAGACAGACTTTGCCCAGGATCCACCTTATTTATCCTCCAGGTCCCAGGCGAGGAAGGCTGGACCAAAGGGGGGATGGGGGCACTTCTCCCCGGGGTTCTTCCCAGGAGTTCGCATTAGACTTTGCTTCTGACCTAGCGGATAGTTTCAGCAAGGCCAGAATCCATGCCTTGTCCTTTAGCATTCAAAGCTTCATCCTAGCTTTCTAACCTAATTTCTGAACAGGCATGTGTGAACAAATCGACCGATCAGAGTCAGAGACGGTTGTTGGGAAGCCTAAGAAGTTTGTTTAAATGTCAGATCGCGTTTCCTCTGTGGAAAAATGGCTTTGGGAGCACTTCCTCTTAGCAGGTTTGGGCAGTTTGCTCCCTGCTGCCTTTCATCTAGAAAGGGTGCTGAAACCATTCTAGGATTAAAGCAATCAATTATGTTTCAGGGCACACTGAAACATAAAATTAGAGCTTATTCAGTTGATTGTAAATCCTGTGTGTCAGTGCTTCTCAGAGATGGTTCTGGAGCACTGTCTGGAGAGAGAGAATTATCTGTCTTGTATGTCTTTCTGTTGTTGACTCATGTTGGTACAGAGCCTGTGAAATACAGATGCCTTTATAGCTCTTTAAGGAAAGATGAAATTTTTATTTTCGGCCTTATGTAAATGTTGCTCCTGTCTTCTTCCCCGTCTGGCGTTGATCTCAGGCAAGGCCTTATGACCTCTGCACTGTAATATAAAGGGCTGAAAATTCTCAAGAGATCAAGGAAAGTGGAGCAAAATTCACTTCTCCAAAACTTGTTGGGGCTGAAGCAATGGTACAGTGGGTAGGGTGTTTGCCTGGGTTCAAGGCCCATTGTTCCGTGTGTTTCCTGAGCAGCACCAGAATTAATTTCTCAGTGCAGAGCCATGAGTAACCCCTGAACATTGCCAGATGTGACCCAAAAAGTAAAAAGAAAAAGAAATACAACTTTGTTGACCACTTTATCTAACTGTTCATAGACCACTGTAAATGGGAATGAGGACTGGAGCTTTATATCAACCAGATTTAGTTTTAGATCACTTAGAACTTACCAACCCATTTTCCTTGTCTATGAACTGGGAATACCTTATCTAGAGTTATTAGCTATGAAAGAAATGGTGAAAGTAAGTGAATGAGGAATTCAGGAGTCATTCTCCCTCATAGCGTGCAACTAATGACTTGTGAATACAGAGTTTAAGTAAATATATGGGAAGAAAGAAATCTAAATCCTGGAGCTCAAGTGATAATACAGTGGGTAGGGCGTTTGTCTTGCACACGGCCAACCCGGGTTCGAATCCCAGCATCCCATATGGTCCCCTGAGCACCTCCAGGAGTAGTAATTCCTGAGTGTAGAGCCAGGAGTAACTCCTATGCATTGCCGGGTGTGACCCAAAAAGCAAAAAAAAAAAAAAGAAGCAAAAAAAATATATGTCTAAATCCCACTGATTAAGTGAAAGCAGAAGACTTGTGTACAGGTACCGTTTTTTCTATTCAGTTTGCTATTTGAGCCATTTCTTCTGACAGACATCTGATTTTGAGAGACCACTTTTATTTAATTCTGGGTGATCACTTTTATGTGGTTAGTTTTGTAGGTATCAAACGTGAGACCTCACACATGCAAGGCAAGTACCTATTGCTGAGTTGCATCCCAACCCCAAGATGATTATATTTTAACTTTTGCTTTCAGGTGCGGCTACAGACACAGCCCCCATGTTCGCCTGGACAAGCTCCCATGTATTCTGGAACTTTTGACTGTTTCCAGAAGACCCTTGTTAAAGAGGTATGTATCTCCATGCTAGCATTCCTCCTGCTCCAAAGAACACGTCACAGGGTTGGCTTGTTACTCCTCTAAGGGTGGAGGGAGTGTGTGTGTGTGTGTGTTTGTGTGTGCATGTTGTTCTGTTGTTCTTACCCAAACAATGGTTTTTCTCACTGTACCATTCTCTGCCTTCTGTTGTCTTGTTTCCTAGAGTCTTTGACAGTTCAAGCTACTGTTTTATTTTATTTATTTATTTATTTATTTATTTATTTGCTTTTTGGGTCACACCCAGCGATGCTCAGGAGTTACTCCTGGCTCTGCACTCAGGAATTACCCCTGGCCATGCTCAAGGGACCATATAGGATGCTGGGAATCGAGCCCGGGTCGGCCGCGTGCAAGGCAGATGCCCTACCCACTGTGCTAGCATTCCAGCCCCTGTTTTATTTACTTTATTTTAAAAAATCTTTTGTTTCTTGGGTCCTTTCTGCAGTGTTTAGGGCTTACTCCTGGTTCTATACTCAAGGGGATGTAAAATAGAAAAAAACACAAGCCTGGGTCATTGGATCTATAGGGATAAGTGTTAGAATTTTACATAGTCTGGAGGAAAAGTCAGCCTTTCAGAGGAAAGTCAACAGTCTCCAAACTCTTAGGGACACTAAATTGGTTTTATGTTATTGGATGATGATATAATAATTTATGAGCTATTTATTGGAGTGAAACACAGGTGCTTGGAGACCATATGGGATACCTGGGATTAAACCTAGGTTGACTGCTTGTAAGACAAGTGCTCTACCCATTGTATTATCTATCTCTCTGGCCTCAACATGGGCATTTTATTGTTTTTGTTTTTTGGGACCATACCTGGAGATACTCAGGGGTTACTCTTGGTTCCTGGCAGTGTTCAGGGACCATATGGGATGCTGAGGATCAAACCTGGGTCAGCTGCATGCAAGGCAAATGCTTTACCCTATGTACTATCATTCTGGCCCACCAACAGGAACATTTTAGAGTTTTATTTACTAGAGATTTTATCACTCATTTAATTAGTACGGGTGCAAAAAAGATCTGTTTAAAATTTTTTCTTTGCTCCCGTATATAACTCATGTGAATAATACTTCATTAGGTCTTCCTTCCTTCCTTCCTTCCTTCCTTCCTTCCTTCCTTCCTTCCTTCCTTCCTTCCTTCCTTCCTTTCTTTCTTCCTTTCTTCCTTTCTTTCTTCTTTCTTCCTTTCTTTCTTTTTTTCTTTCTTTCTTTCTTGGTGAAGCAACACATAGATTTTTATTTAAAAAAATATTTTTGGAAATAGCAGAGTATTTGCTGGAACATACGTGTTCAAGAGAGAACAAGGGCTTGTAGAGCAAACCTAGGTCTAAGTCTATTTAGTTTTAGTAAATACTCAGAGACCAAGATTCTGTAGGTGTCACTCAAATAAGGAGGGAATATTGGCAGATGAGCTCGGCTGTGGGGGAGAAGTTGTTTACAAAGTTTCCATAAGACCCTGGATTTCCATAGTAGGGGAGGATATTTTAGAAATGAAGCCACCCCCACACCCCTACTGAGACAGTGCTACTGTTTGGTTTTGGGAAAATCTATGTGAATGCCCAGAGTCTGAGGCGAGGCCACTTCTCCCTCGAGAGTGTGTGATCCTGCTGTTTCTCCTCTCTCTCTGCCCTGAGCAACTTGAATATTTTAATTTTTTTTATTTATTTGGGGGATGGGCTGACTCCTGACACTGTGCTCAGGGATCATACCTGAAGGGGCTTGAGGGGCCAGATGGAGTGCCAAGGAATCGAAACCAGGGCAGCCACATGCAAGGCAAATACCTATGGTCTTTCTCTGGGCCCTTAGCAATTTGACTGTTATGTATTTTTTTCTAAACAATATTATTCTTTGTCTTGTAATTAAAGTGAAACAAGTACTTAGTCTGTTACAGAAAGGCTTGTGTGAAAGTAACAAGGCTCTGTCAAAGTAACAAAGTAATCTTTCACTCCAAATTTTTTCAAGGTAAATTCTTAGGTTGTTTCTTTTCTTTTCTCTTCTCTTTTTTTATTTCCTTTGAAGGGGTCCACACTGACAATGATCAGGAGTTACTCCATAGATTAAACCTGGGTGGGCCATGTGCAAGGCAAGCATCCTACCCATTGAATTATCCCCCAACCCCTTGTTAGGCTGTTTCTACCTATCTATGTAATACACAGTTCATGTTTATTTTATTTTATTGATCAATTTTATCTTATTTTGGCATTGGACGATTCAAAGTAAGACTTTATATAGATGAGGCATGCACTGATTCATGGAGCCACATACTTGGCCTATAGCTGACGTTGTTTTTATAAGTTTAGTTACCCAGTTAACCATTTCAGGTAGATGGTTTATCTCTCCTGAGCCCCCTGTTTGCTTTTTCTGCTTTGCCCATAAAATTTTATCATACAGGGGGCCGGAGTGATATTATAGGGCATATGGCACTTGCCTTGCATGTGATTGACCTAAATTTGATCCCTGGCATCCCATGTGGTCCCCTGAGCTCAGAGCCAGGAATAAGTCCTGAGCATTTTAGGGTGTGGTCCAAAAACAAATAAAAAGAAATTTTATACATTGTTTAATATAATTTATTATTTTAATTATTACAATTTTATATGTATCATTTTTTTCGAGTTAACTAAAGTAATGCATTATGATGTTCACTTAATTTCTTTTTTCTGGGAGGGAGGGGATTCCCCCGGCAGGGATTTGGAGGATCATATGTGGTGTTGGAATTGAACCAGATTGGCTACATGCAGCACCAGCACCTTTCTGCTGTACTATCTAGCTCTCATTTCAGTATTAAGAAAATTTCTTAATCATGAGCCAAAGAGATAGGTAGGGCACTTGCGTTGTTTGCAGTTTGATCCCCAGCACTTGTCCTCCAGTCCACTGGGATGATCCCTGAGTATAGAGCCTCAGGGGTGAGCCCTAAGCATAGCAGGGTGTGTTCCCAAAATAAACAAAACTAATTTCTTAATCACCTGTAATTTCAGTTCAGGGAAGTCAGACTCATTGTATGCTTAATATGTTGCCTGTTTTTTTTTTTTAATTTTCTACTTAGTATCTTTTCTCATGTCACAGTTTGATTTTATGGCTATGTAGTAGTCATAAAATATATGGAATTTCAATAATTAAAATTCCTACTTATGGAATTCCCATAATTTAATTAATCTCCTATTGGGGAATTTTTTTTTTTTTTTTTGGCCACACCTGGCTGCTCTCAGGGCTTCTTCCTGGTTCCACACTCAGGTATAACTTCAGTCAGGGCTTGGAGGTCTATGTGGGGTGCTGGGAATCCTACCTTGTGCAAGGCAAGTGCCCTACTTACTGTACTATTACTCCAGCACCTGGCAATGGTCAGGAGTTACTGCTGGCTCTGCACTCAGGAATCAGTTCTGGTGAACTCGGGGACCATATGGGATACCAGGGATTGAACCAGGTATGGTTACATGTTCTCACATCTAGAAATTACTTCTATATATCTAAAGAATACGAAAGTACAAACACAAAAAGCTATATCTACCCCAGTGTTTTTGTTTTCAGGTCATACGTGACTGTCCTTAGGACTTATTTCTGGTTCTGTGCTTAGGGACCATGTGGGATCCCTAGGATTTAATGCAGGCTGGCTGTGTGCAACACAGGTACCCTTCCTGTTCGACTATCTCTTGGGCTTCATCCACCCTAGTATTTTGGCAAGAATAGTTATAGTAGCTGGGATATTGAAACAATTTATGTGCTTGCCTGTGGACTGTTGGATCAAGAAGATGTGATATATATATATATATATATATATATATATTTATTATATTTTATTTTAGGGGCCACACCCAGCAATGCTCAGGGGTTACTCCACTCAGGAATTACTACTGACATTTCTATGGTGACCATATGGGATGTTGGGGATTGAACTAGGATTGGTAACATGTAAGGCAGGTGCCCTACCCCGGACTATCTCTCCAGCCCCCAAGGTATGATATTCAGTGAAATACTGTTTATCTTTTAACAAAGATGAAATTTTGGGCCAGGATAAAACAGTTGCCTTGAGGACCTGGATTTTATCCCTGACACTGAAAAGAAAAAAAGGTAAAAACGCATAGAAGGAACTCAGTGGGATTATGCAAAACAGAATAAATTAGAAATAAAAAGACAAGTATTAGGTTATTATATTTATATGTGCAAAATAAGGACATAGAATTGTGGAAATGATAAAAACAAAACAAACCAGTGGGCACTGACAATAGAACTGAGGTTAAATAAGGGGAAGAGGGTGGTACTAGGAGGATGTAGAGGCAATGTAAGAAAAGGTGGTGAGTTTTATTTATTTAATAAATTTATGGGGTGAGGAAGATAGCTTGAAGGGCAGGAGTGCATGCTCTGCATGCGGGAGCCCTGGATGTGACCTCCAGCATTGCATGGTAGCCTCCAGCACAGCAGGGAGTGACCCTGGAGCACTGACCTTGGAGTAGCCCTAAGCCACCATCAGGTATAGTCCTAAAACAAAATAAAAGTATTCCAAAATTTTGCCACCTTCTTAATGCCCCTAGAGCCTGAGCAATAGTATTGCTGGCAGGATGCTTGCTTTACACATGCCTGACCCAGATTTGATTCCTGGCATCGACTACATATGGTCCCCCGAGCTCGCTGGGAGTAATTCCTGAGTACAGAGCTAGGAGTAAACCCTGAGCGTCATTGGGTATGTCCCCTTTAAAAAAGAATCTAAATGCCTGTGTCATGATTTTTACATCTCTGAGTATTTTGTTAGGATACATTTATGGACAATTTCCTGCTGAAATCGTAGTGCAGACTTCCTTTTAAAATGAAGCTTTTCTTGGCTTCTCCAGCAGCGTGGCAAAGGACAGCTATTTCCAATATATGTGGGGCTCTGCTTCCTTTTGCTCTTTTCGCTTAGAGAAGAGGCAAAGGAAGGATGCCACGGGGTAGAGGATCCTCTGCTCCCTGTGGAGTGATATAGATGGTAGTGGTGGTGTAAACAGCTTGTGCTTCTGTGATTCCTTGCAGGGCATCACAGGACTCTATCGGGGCATGGCTGCACCCATCATAGGGGTCACCCCCATGTTCGCTGTGTGCTTCTTTGGATTTGGTTTGGGGAAAAAACTGCAACAAAAATCGCCAGATGATGTGCTCAGGTGAGTGCTCTTAGGTCTGGTTCACTTGATACTTTTCTTTTTTTCTTTCTGCTTGTTTGAAACACAAGAATTCCAACCCAAAGCAAGATAGCAAACATTACCTCAGTGAATGAAAGTATCCTGGGAAGTACTTTTTCTTTCTTTGCTCATCTCTGTATTATCAAAATTTTCTAGTAAAAATTATGTCTTGTTACCTCAGT